>NC_134354.1:227730007-229065007 GCF_048569485.1 Anomaloglossus baeobatrachus
GTCGGGGCAAACAGCGCTCACTGTGTCCTAGACAGAGAGGGCAATTCTGTTTGTACAGCACATACAGGGCACAGATAGCAGCGCACAGGGAGGGGGGTGGGGGCTCATCGTACTGTAGCTGCCCAGCAGGGTGGAAACATGCAGTGGCTGTTTTGCATGTCAACAATGTCCTGCCCCTGTTTGATATGAAATGACTGGAAGTAGCAAAATCACAGCAGGAGCGGTCACATGACCACTCTGAGCCTGGGGAGAGGGGCTGACAGCAGGGCAGGTAAGTGGTCACTATGTCCTTACCTGCCTCAATGTAGCCCAATAGTGAAGTAGCACAATAAGCCTGATTACCCCTTTTTAAATTTCAGGTAAATGCCGTGAAGAAAAAAAAAATTGCTGCGCTCTCCTCTGCCGCTTTTTTTTCCCCATGTTTCTCCATTGCAGAGAAGTTCAACATTTATTCCTTTTTTCTGGTGTAATATGTGAAATCTCTGCTTGCATGTCAGCTGGGCAATTGTTCAATTTTGTCTGAGGGCGTGCATTTTCACCCCTCCCTCCCAGATGCTGTCAGTCACAGCTCCGCAGCATCTAAGATTGCTAGATCAGCTGCCAAGCTGTAATTGGCATTGTCTGGGAGGAACAAATCAATGCGTATGCTACCAGACAAAATTATGAAAAAAAAATGCCCAGTTGCAGTACAAGTAGAGATTTCACAAACTGCACCAAAAAACTACTAATGTGAATATCTGTGCAATAGATACACCGCACAAAATGGGAAAAGATCAGTAGATTTGGAAGATGATGGATTTTTACAAAGTATATAAATTTTTTTAGCAAATAGGTCCTCATTCAAATCATTCTAAATTTATTGCACTCTTGACTTAAAGGGATATTCCCATCTCCAAGATCGTATCCCAATATGTAGAATACATGCTTAATAATATTTGCAAATCCCTTCAATTAGACATGTAGTATAGTTCTCCTGATAGAGCTATGTCTCTTATGGGAGGGCATTGCAGCTTGGGTATCCATGGTTACGACCATGAGCAACTAACTCACTGAGTGGACGTAACCATGGATACCCAAGCTGCAATGCTCTGCACATGAGGTAAGCGACATGGCTATATCAGGAGAACTATACTACATTTCTAATTGGAGGTATTTGTTAATAATTATTATTTATTATTATTATTATTATTATTATTCCTACTACTTATTGGGATATGATCTTGATGATGGGAATACCCTTTTAAAGACTGTTTGCTGAAAGGTAGTTTTAGGGTACCTTCACACTTAGCGATGCAGCAGTGATCCGACCAGCGATCTGACCTGGTCAGGATCGCTGCTGCATCGCTACATGGTCGCTGGTGAGCTGTCAAACAGGCAGATCTCACCAGCGACCAGTGAACAGCCCCCAGCCAGCAGCGACGTGCAAGCGACGCTGCGCTTGCACGGAGCCGCCGTCTGGAAGCTGCGGAGACTGGTAACTAAGGTAAACATCGGGTATGGTTACCCGATGTTTACATTAGTTACCAGCGCACACCGCTTAGCTGTGTGAGCAGGGAGCATGGAGCCGCGCACACTGAGCGCTGGCTCCTTGCTCTCCTAGCTGCTGTACACATCGGGTTAATTAACCCGATGTGTACAGCAGCTACATGTGCAGAGAGCAGGAGCCGGCAGCACAGGCAGCGTGAGAGCTGCGGAGGCTGGTAACTAAGGTAAATATCGGGTAACCACCTTGGTTACCCGATGTTTATCTTGGATACAGCTTACCTCATCTGTCAGACGCCGGCTCCTGCTCCCTGCTCGCTTCATTTGTCGCTCTCTCGCTGTCACACACAGCGATCTGTGTGTCACAGCGGGAGAGCGGCTTTGAAGAAAACGAACCAGGGCTGTGTGTAACGAGCAGCGATCTCGCAGCAGGGGCCAGATCGCTGCTCATTGTCACACACAGCGAGATCGCTAATGAGGTCACTGCTGCGTCACAAAAAGCGTGACTCAGCAGCGATCTCGGCAGTGAGCTCGCTGTGTGTGAAGCACCCCTTAGGTTTGGATATTTGAACAATATAAAACTTGTTCTGAAGTGCGAGCAGCCATCCTATATCAAGGGGGGTTCTTCTGATATGTTGCCAGTATTTTATTTTGGGACAGCAGATAGTCTACCAGTGTCTTTGACCTTAAATGCCTTTGAATAAGATGTGCTTGATTAGCACTGTCTGGAGAAAGCAATCTTCTTACAATCAGCCATTCTAATCCCTGACAAAGAATTTAAACAATAGCAGATTTATTATGTGGTGACAACTAATCCGTGTGATTTATCTTCCAAGGCTCTGACTAGGGTCTTAATGCAAAGTTTGTGGAAGACTAAAATAAAAAAATATATATTAGAAAAAAAAAGGAATAAATAAGTGAAGGTTACAACAGAGTGGTTCTGTCAGCAAGGTATTAAATACACCGTGCTTTCATTACTAGTATGTCAGTGCCAGCGGCTACACTGTGACTTATTTGAAACGCTTATGCATTTTAATAACTTATTTAGTTGCAATTGGTGCTGTGGAGGAATGAGGGCAATAAAGCATTTAGTGATGTCTAACCCCTTGCTGAGCTTCATCATTTCTCGGGATTGCATAGAAAATGTTGAGCTTGTCTCCTAAAGCTAATAAGAGATCACTGTGTTGTAGGTTATTTAATACAATATGAATAACTGAATTATTGATGGAACAGTGTTATGAAATTACAAAATTGTAAACCCCCCCCCCTTTCCCACCCAGGTGTTCATTGTGGTTTTTTGTTTTTTTTTTTTTATTTTTGTTTTTGTGTTTTTTGTTTTGTTGGTGAGACTGGAAAAATAATCCTGTTACCTGGAATTTATTTTTTTTCATTCAGTGGAGCGTTAAGGCCCAGTCACACACAACGACTTACCAGCAATCTTGAAAACGATGCGACCTGATGGGGATCGCTGGTAAGTCGCTGGTGAGATGTCACACAATCAGACCTTACCAACGATGCAGGGACGATACAGGTCACAGTAGCGACCTGTATAACGATCTCAGCAGTCACTGAGGGGGGGGGTTGTGTGATACGTGTATGTGTGTGTGTACGTATGTATGTATGTGTGTGTATGTATAAATGTGTGTGTGTGTGTGTGTATGTGTATATATATATGTGTATATATGTGTGTGTGTGTGTGTATATATATATATATATATATATATGTATATATGTATATATGTATATATGTGTATATGTGTATGTATATGTATATGTATATGTATATGTATGTGTATATATATGTATGTGTATATATGTGTATGTATATATGTGTATGTATATATGTGTATGTATATATGTGTATGTATATGTATGTATGTATATGTATGTATGTATATGTATGTATGTATATGTATGTATGTATATGTATGTATGTATATATATGTATGTATATATATGTATGTATATATATGTATGTATATATATGTATGTATATATATGTATGTGTATATATATGTATGTGTATATATATGTATGTGTATATATATGTATGTGTATATATATGTATGTATATGTATGTATGTATATGTATGTATGTGTATGTATGTGTATGTATGTGTATGTATGTATGTATATGTATGTATATATATGTATGTATATATATGTATATATATATATGTATGTATATATATGTATGTATATATATGTATATATATATATGTATGTATATATATGTATATATATATGTATGTATATGTATGTATGTATATGTATGTATGTATATGTATGTATATGTATGTATGTATATGTATGTATGTATATGTATGTATATGTATGTATATGTATATATAAATATGTATATATAAATATGTATATATATAAATATGTATATATATAAATATGTGTATATATATATAAATATGTATATATATAAATATGTATATAATTATATATCTCTCACACACACACACAGCCCTTACCTGCAGACGCTCCCCCGCTGCGCGCTGCTGGGTCCTCAGTTCCCACGCGGACAGCAGACTGCGCCGCTCTCTGACGCTCCTCCGTCTCCTGGGCAACACACTGCAGCCTGGGAGAGGAGGAGTGTCAGAGCGGAGGAGAAATGTCTCCTCCGCTCCAACACAGATTTGATCTGCCGGCGCGACTGCACTAGCAGACCAAAACTGCAGGATCAGGCGACAGCACGCTTGCCAGCAGAATGGGCTCAGCGTGCCCCTGGTGGCACGCGTTACATAGGTTCGCCATCACTGGCCTATACTATATACAACTGTAAATGCTGCAGTTGGAGATTGGCAACACAACACAGGATAAGAGCCACAGTCAGAGCTCAGCTCAATATTTGTAATTGCTGGAGACAGTTCCTGGCTGTGTATCACAGCCATTCTCTGCTGAGTCCGCGCCATACACCTGCTCCTGACTTGTGCTGTATTTGTGCAATGGAGATACCATGAAGCTGGCCAGGCATCAGATTAACATACATTTGGTCCCAATACAGCACGTGAAATGAGTATTACACTGAACATGTCACCAATTTTCTAAGTATAAATTTAAATGTTTCTATTGACATGAATTTCTCATCAGATGTGGGTAACAACTCATCCAATCCACACTGGCAAATAACTCAAACCATAGATATCCATAAATTAAGTTGTGTGCAATAATGAGAAAAAGTATTGAACACCTTATGAAAGAAGTGCACAAAGACATGGCAAATCATGACACTAGCTGAGATTTATCATTTAAATAAAAAGCAATTCTGCCACTTATTGAAAAATATCAGCAGGTTCAACTGATGGCCTATAAAAAGATGTCTCATTGCCAAGGTACTAAACAAGAAACATCTCATGATGGGTGAAACCAGTGAGCTGTCTCATGACCTTCTCAACCTTATTGTTGCAAAACATACTGATGGCATTGGTTACAGAAGAATTTCTAAACTACTGAAGGTTCCATTTCGCACTGTTCGGGCCATAATCTGTCATTATTACACTTCACTTTATCTATGGCGATCTATGGTTTGAGTTATTTACCAGTATGGATTGGATGGTTGGTTACCGACATCTGGTGAGAAATTGTCAATAACACTTTTATAGAAATATTAGAAAACTACACTAAAAAACAACTTAAAAAATTGGTGACATGTTCAAGAATTGTTTCACCTGCTTTATAGCAATAAAGTCTAACAGAAAAACTAGTCCTTTCAGTCAGTGTTCATATTCAGATGTTTTGGGGTTTTTTTGAAGTGCAATAAAAATAAGCTGCACTGTGATTATCCTGGATGAAGACCGAACTAATGGATTTGGAGCTGGCCTCTCTCCTGAGAACAAAAGGATCATGTAGAATTGTGTCAGGGTGTTCCTAGGCAGTGATGAGGCCACGTAGACATTATGGGGTCAGACATTTCTGAATAAATCAACAGGTATTGGGTGATCAGAATACTGCGAAAAAATTGTCTAAGACAACAGCAAAAAGAGATTGTGTGAGGGGCAATATAATGAGATGCTGGGCTCCTTATTTTGTATGTACAGATAGTACAGCACATCATTGGGGAGCAGGAGTGCCTAAAGTGTACTGTATATGGTAGGTTTTTATAGGCCATTCATGAACGTACAGGAAGTACAACACTGGCCAGTTGGGTGGTGGTGTATGTTGCTCAGGTCTGAGAGAATCCCATAAATAAAGGCTACCATATCTATTAGAAAGTTGTGAGCCAAGCAATTAAGCCAATAGCTACCAACTCTCCTAATTACTTTCCTCTGTTCACTATGTGAAAGGCACTTCCAGATTTATTTTCTCAGTGGCTGATCTCTGCACCAAATAAAAGAATTCACCGTTGAAAGGCAACTGACTGGACCCTTCTGGCTTATCAACTGTTAGGGTTTGGTGTAGAGGCCCCTATATACTCTGTGGACCGAACCCGCTAATGGCAGGTTTAGCCTACACTGCTCTCATTATAGGGTGCGTTCAGTGTAGGTGGTCTGTTGTGGAGTACATGCGAGCACTGGCATTTTCAATGTACATGGTTTACAAAACCTAAGTTGGAAACCAAATCAACATATACACTGCAGTAAATAAATGGTAATAATACATAGAAATAACATGGGGTACGAAGTATCACTGTTTTTGATCAAAAAAGCATAAAAGCCATCCCACCGTGACAAGATGTGCCCCTATCGGTACAGTCCCGAGCTCTAGTGCATCTATACCAACTTATGTTCCAGCCGCTTTCTTTGGTAATGCACTTTGTTCATAATGATGGGCGAGCAGCACAGTGCTTGTTACTCGAGTAACAAGTATAATGGAAGTCAAAGATTGGACAGTTCGGTTCTCTGACCACAAATAGCTAGCCATAAACTGCATTTCTGGGGGAGGGAGGGTAGAGTCTTTGTTTTTTTTTGGGAGTTCCCCCCCCCCCCCAACCCCCCAACCCCCCTCCCACCCACTGCAGCCAAAAAATGTTTTTACCCTCAATGAGAGCCATTCAGAGACTGCAAGTGGCTCTTACTGGAGTGCCAGCTCCCATCACTCAATGAAGCAAACCTGTGCTTTGTATTCGATGTTTCACAAACTACATCCGAGCACCCCCGATTTAGTACTGAGCTGTGCCAAGCACTATCACCCATCATTTATAATGTGCTAAAGTGTATCTATCTGGTGTGAATATGCTGTCTTATCTTTTTTGCTGGACTATAAAAATTTGCTTGTTTTTAAGCACTGATAATGGTCAGCCAAAACATTTCAGTAGTGTATACATTGGTTATGATCCTTTTATGTGATGGCCGCTGGATTTGTATAGGAGACCTGCATGATTGTGCAGAATTAGAGCTCCTGATGCAGCAGTTGGAGTCTCCCCATTCTATTTTCTGCATTTTTCCATTTTCTATCCTTCAGGTTATGCATTTCCTGGGGCAGTACATCAAGGTGAAACAATTGTATGACAAGCGGCAGCAGCACATCGTTCACTGTGGCACAGATGAGCTTGGAACGTTATTGGGCATTACAACGTTTTCTGTTAAGGATCCCAGGTAATGGGCTTTGTGTCAGTCTTCAGAATATCAAAATGTCTCTAAATGGGAGCGTTTCTGGTTGATCCTCTTACTTGCAGAGCGCTCGTCCTCTGTATTCACTGTCATGATGCTTGGGACTTATGCCTTTTTAGGAGTGATTTACGTTGGTCAGTGTGCAGATTTATTAGACAAGTGGTAAAATTCCGATTTGTTAATCAATTTCACTTTTTTGCAGCCCACTGTATGAAATGTTAAAGAAGAATCTTTATCGCATTTCTTGCACAGGTAATTATTCCTACTCAGTTTATGCTAGGGTCACTGACATTGGCCCCCGTTCCCAGGGTATAGTGTTTTTGATACTTTCATGTCAAGCACAGGCACATTATGAGTAGTCACCACATTGTACTATATAAATGTGTGGCTATAGGATGAGTCTGTAAAGTGTGCTGTTATGTGGCCTCCTCATTTTATAGAGTATCTTTTCAGACCTTTTGTTAAATTGGGCCATATATAAAATGTTCTCGGGATATGACTGCTGTTTTACTGAAACTGATCACATAGTGGCGTCATGGATTTTTTAAATCATTATTCCCCCAACTCCAGTCCCTGAAGGCCACCAACAGTTCATGTTTTCAGGATTTCCCCAGGTGATAACTCCTCATCTGTGCAACACTAAGGAAATCCTGAAAACGTGGACTGTTGGTGGCCCTCAGAGACTGGGATTGGGGAACGCTGCTCTAAATGAAAGGTGCCATTTGTCCTTGTTACTTCCCAAGCCTCCCATGAAAAGGACCATGTTAATCCACTTATTCCTCACACACATCCAGGGATGACATAAGGACAAGGTATCTCTTTAAGGATGTATTTATTGAAAGGATTTCACTATCAAACTCAGTAAAACATCCTTCTCTGATTATTCTCACAGCAACACAACCCAAAAAGTCACTGGCTAATGTATAAATACATCCTAATGGGGTGTGTGTATTAATGCCATGTCACTATTAGGCAGTGTAAATTTAGACCAGACAGTCTTAAAATGCACCAGATTTATAATAGATTCATGTTGTTCCACTGATTTGGCGCATCTTTAGACTGTCTGGTCTAAGATCACAACGTCTAGATGACTTGCTTTGTGGTGGGAATTTTGGCTACAGATACTTCTCTTTATGGGGTCAGTGTCACATTTAAGCTACGTCCTCTTGTTAGGCATATTTCACAAACTGCTTAAAGCAGAAAATAAATGAGCTCCATGTTTTTTAGCACAAATTGTACCAGTATTTTGGCAAATTTAGCTTGGAATAAGTAAACCTTCCTGTTTTAATTTCTGATTTTGCACAATATGGAAAGGTATGCAACTTAAAATAATCCCCTAATAAGATTACATTTTTTTTTTTTTTTAGTTTTAAAGGCACTTACATATTTTTCAGTTTACCTTCCTTCAGCTACATTGATATCAGAAAGTACTAATTTGGAGTACTGATGATGGCAGTGATTTAGTCCTTTGAGTGTTCTAATAAGCACAAAACTTAAGACAGATACTGACCTAATCACTCCCATCAGCGGTACTCCAAATGAGTATATTCTGATCTGAATGGAGCTAAATGCAGGCAAATGAAAACTCAGACATTTGAGGCTACTTACGTGTTTTTGGTTTTTTTTTTTGGTTTTTTTTTCTATACAAGAATAAAGGCAAATTCCCTAAGTAAATGATTTACAAACTTTTATAACTTTTTTTCATGCTGGACTGAAGTGTATATAAACAAATTAATGACTCTAATAAACCACCACCCATATGTAAATAATTGTCGTTTTCATTTTTACCTCCTAAATTAATACACACGAAAATAATACATTAAAATGTCTATACGAGAAATCTGCTTCTTTCTCCTTCTGAACTGATCATTCATTTTAAAATTGTCAATTTCCAGGAAAAGTGTATTCAGTGAATATAGATGTTTAAATTGAGGTAGATTAGGGGATAATAGTTACTATTGGTGAGGTGCTATGTATAGGGGATTTAGCCGGAGAGATGAGCTCTGCCTGTACCATGGTCCTTCACCTCCCCCTCCCCCCCCCCCTTTCCCTTTACATAGAATCTTATCAGTAGCAACTGCCATCTCCTATCTCAGTGATGTAATAATTAGTAATGATGCGAAGACTGCCATGCTCGGGTGCGCTGTACTAATGAAGAGCAGTTGGATCCTCAGATTGACGTGACTCGAGGACCCGAGTATAATGGAAGTCGATGGGGAACACGAGCACTTTTCCAGGAGTCCCCCATTGACCCCCAATATACCGAGGTACTCTAGCTGCGCCCGTCCGAGCATCCGTCTGTACATCGAGTACAGCAAACCTGACCATGGTAGTGCTCGCTCATCACTACTACTAATCTGTCTTCACTGAATGCCGATTTTACCTGGAAATTGAGAAATTTGGCGCTGAAAGAAGCACATTTGTCTGCTAAGATATATTACAAAGTTGCTTATTTTCATGTGTACTTTTGATTTGAGAAAAATTTAAAGCTATGGTTACTCTTTAAGGCAATCTGTAACCAGTGTCTGGTTTTCACTGTTAATTTATTCCCGCTTCTCCACTGAAATTTGTTTCCTTTTTTGTTTTTATTCCACCATATGGTGGTTAGGCTAATTTTTATGATCTCTACCAAGGGGCCATTGATTCTAGAGGTCCTCTTTTTTTTTTTTTTTTTTTTTTTTTTGGTGTTGCTCGTAGAAAGCAATAAAGCAACAAAGCAATAAAAATTATCACTAAATAAAGGTCCCATATCTGTGGAAGTGTACAGGGAGTTAAGATTAAAAATTTAAAAATAAATTCAGTACTTAGGGAGCAGTGGGAATACAATAGGAGCAAAGACTGGCCACCTTGATCCTGGCCATATGTCCCTTTTTAACTAAACATTTATTAGGAAGATAACTTCCCCCTTCTGTGTCTGTTTACTTACACAAATTAGCCAGCCCCTTGTAACTACTGTCCGAGTCACGTGCTGATATAGGTAACAGTCCTATGGTGAGGACTCTGGTCTGGAGCTGCTAGTGGAGGAACAGGGCACTGGAGCTCATAGGCATTCATTAGTAAGCTTTCTGATTTTACTAGCTAATGTTCAGTCAGACATTACAAGACACCCCTTTCTTCACGGTCCTTGAAGAAAGGGGCAAGTTGCCCTTCCACCGTTGATAGAACCAGGTGACAGCAATCAGTTGGAACCCTACAGATTGAGTCACTTTATTCTCAGCTCTCCTTTAATTTGCCTTTTCAAAACAGATTAAGGGTATGTGCGCACGTCTCTGCGTTCTATTCCGCAGCATTTAAGTCACTGAATGTGAGTTTCAAAACGCAGCCGAAAAGCTCGTTTTGAATGCATTCCGAATGCAGATTTTTTTCAGAATTCATGTGGTCTGGATGCTTGCTCTGCCATACAGCGTGGGAGCATCCAAAACGCACAAGTGACGTTGCTTTTTAGAACGAAGCGTTTTGACAAAATATTTCAGCAGCCGAAACACCGCGTTCTAAAAAGCAACTGTGCAAATTCCATCCG
Organism: Anomaloglossus baeobatrachus; assembly: GCF_048569485.1. Lineage (NCBI taxonomy): Eukaryota > Metazoa > Chordata > Amphibia > Anura > Aromobatidae > Anomaloglossus > Anomaloglossus baeobatrachus. The sequence goes on from NC_134354.1 coordinate 227,740,568, forward strand.
CACAATCTTCATAGATTGTGCTGGGGACGCAGGCCGCATGAGTTTACGCTGCAGAGCAGAACGCAGCATAAAAGCATGAAAAAAGCACACGTGCGCACACAGTCTAAATAAGCTAGGGGAGGCTCTGGAGACTACTAGGCTTTTCTTAGTGAGGTTTCCATTATTTGACTTTCCTGAGTGCGAACAAATATTATGCTAGGGTGAACAGGGCCCATCTTCGGGAATACTTTGCTTAAGGGTAAGTTCGGCCATGGTAGATTTTCAGTGCAATACATGTGGATGGAGTTTTAAAAATCCAATCCGTGTTTTACAGAAAATATCTGCTCAGAAAAATCCACAGTATGGTCATTCTATTTTAGACATGCAGTCTATTTATTCTCCATATAAATTTTATAGGATTATATCTGAAGTGAATCTGCTGTACAATCTTTAGCGAATTCGCTGTATTTACATTCCTCAAACCTGAAATTGCAGAAGGAAGTTGTAGAATTATGGAGATCACAGGATGGATAGACATGTTAAAGACCTAATCTATAAATTGAGATATTTTGATAAAATTGTTTCCGTTTTTTTTCATTATTTGCATAAGTGCAATGCTCCGAAATACACTTCCATACCTTGGCTGTGATCAATTAGGTTATTGGTTGTCTGAGGATTGTTTTACACTTGAGCAAATTAATCAAGATCCGCTGCTGGCAGCTTCTTTTCCTCCATAGTGCCTCAAATGCAGTTTTTCAACAAAGCAATGGTTTCACAGGCCATATGTTGCTTGGGCTAGGAGCAGACTGCGTAATATAAATGTGCTACTTTGGGTGGCAGCGTCTCCAGACTTGTTTCCCATTGACCACATCTGTGACATCATTAATGGTCCATTGTAAAAGTTGCTGCCTGCCTGGGACCTTGACTATTTTCTTCCCCAAGTGTATTCAGCGTGGCAGAGTATTTTTCAGACAACCGTTATTAACCTCATTGATGGCAATCAAGGCGTGTACGATGCTGAATAAGTCAAGATGTTTTGAAAATCTGGTTTTAATTTAATTTCTTCATTTACATATTAAAGTGGTTATGGAAATAGGAGCAGAATGTGGAACCATATCAAATCAGTATGTAAACTGACTATACCCTTAAACAATACAAATATAACAAGAGACCCAGAAGGGGAAACTTAGTCCTGGTCATATCATGGCTTAAATAATCCAATACCACTTCCTTGCAAAAGGTATAGAAAATGTATTAGCCCCCCGAGGAAGATACCGAAACGTGCGTGTCGGGGCACGATCTTCTTGGGCTTAATTAAACCACCATGGGGGAGGGATCACTGACTATTATCTTGAATTATGGCTTTCTGAATATCTGGAGCATTATATTAATATGGGTGTGTTTCATTTGAAACCTTGCTCCAGTTCTTGACTATATTTTAATGGAAGGAATTCCTAAAGAGTAGTATTTGATTATTGGACCAAATCCATGATCTATATTAAGAACTGTTGTGATTTTTACTACTCATATGCTATGTGTGTGTGTGTGTGTGTGTGTATATATATGTATATATGTATATATGTGTATGTGTGTATAATATATATATGTATATGTGTATGTGTATGTGTGTATATGTATATATGTGTGTGCATATATATATGTATATATATATATATGTATATATATGTATGTGTGTGTATATATATATATATATATATATATATATATATATATATATAAATATATATATAATATATATATAATATATATATATATATATATATATGTATATGTATATATATATGTATGTGTGTATGTGTATATATGTATATGTATATGTGTGTGTGTATGTGTATGTACCGTATATACTGGCGTATAAGACGACTTTTTACCCCCTTAAAATAATGGCTACAGTGGGGGGTCGTCTTATACGCCGGATATACACATATATCATATATATCATACAGCATATACAGCGGATATATAGCAGGGGGCCGCACTGTGTGAGGAGGTGTTTTTTTTCACTGTCCAGTATAACCAATAGGATTAGTGCAGTAACGCCAGATTCCCCTCGCATCCATGCAGGGACATTAATGAAGAGCTTACATGCTGGTGTAAGTGTGCATATTGCTACAGTACCGTAAGTGCTGCTGCCGACCTCGCCCCCTTTCTCGGCCCGGTGACTCCCCCGCCCCTGCACTAATCCTATTGGTTATACTGGATTGTAAAATAAAACACCTCCTCACACAGTGCGGCCCCCTGCTCTTAGCATACTGAAGCATACGCCAGCAAGACCTGTTACAATATCGCAGCTTACAGTTATGATCACCAGGCACTTGCTCTCTTGTTTGTTTTGCAAAGTTTTAGCTTTACCGTACATGTTTGAAACAACCTTATGTTTATAAGTGACAGTTTTGCTGCTATATACAGTACCTGCAGACTTTTTTTCATTTGGGAGCGGGGTAGTCTTATACAGTGAGTTTATCCCAAATTCTATATTTTTAGGGCAGAAGTTGGGGGTCGTCTTATACGCCCAGTCGTCTTATACGCCGGCATATACGGTATATATGTATATATGTGTATGTATGTATATGTTATTGCCTTATATGGAACATAGATAATGGTATATGTGTCTGTAGATCATTCTAAAAAGAACCTTTTTCCATGTGTGGTTTTGCTGGCCCTATGTGAATTATTTTCAGGGTCTCTATGAAAAATCTGGGGGTTTTTTGTTTTTTTTTTCTTCCCCCTTTCTCCAATATTTTCTAGTAAATTTTCTATACCTTTTGCAAGGAAGTGGTATTGGATTTATTATTTATGGTCATGATACGACCAGGACTATGTTTCCCCTTCTGGGTCTCTTGTTATATTTAAAGTGGTTGTATGGTTTCTTCTTTTTTTTTTTTTTAATTTTTTTTTTTTTTGACAGTGGGTCCTGAATGGTTTATAATTATAGCAGCTACTTTCCCTCTCTGGGTCCCAGTGTTAGGACTACAGCACTGATGTCAAGTCAGCAATGCACATCACTGCTCTTGTCATTCAGCGTTGCATACAGTCCTCCATACACGAGCACAATTACTGTCTGAAGTGGTGACGCGCACTGTTGATGTGATGTCACCACTGATGCACATGAAACTGGACACCTTGAAACATTGTCTATTGACCCTCTAAGGCTACTTTCACACTTGCGTTGAACGGTATCCGTTGCATTGCGTTGTGTAACGGATGCAACGGATGTGTTGCATATAGTGACACAACGGATGCAACGGATGCTGCAAAACAACGCAATTCGTTTTGATTTTTTTTTTTTTTTTTTTTCCCGGTTTTACCAGCGGCAGACTATAGTGAACGATCAGCTGATCGTTCCCTGCAGCCGGCCGCTGGGTGATCAGCTGATTGCTCCCAGTAGCCGGCCGCCGGGTGATCAGCTGATCGCTCCCGCCCGCCGGGTGATCAGCTGATCGCTCCCGGCTGCCGGGTGATCAGCTGATCGCTCCCTGCAGCCGGCTGCCGGGTGATCAGCTGATCGCTCCCGGCCGCCGGGTGATCAGCTGATCGCTCCCGGCCGCCGGGTGATCAGCTGATCGCTCCCTGCAGCCGGCCGCCGGGTGATCAGCTGATCGCTCCCTGCAGCCGGCCGCCGGGTGATCAGCTGATCGCTCCCTGCAGCCGGCTGCCGGGTGATCAGCTGATCGCTCCCGGCCGCCGGGTGATCAGCTGATCGCTCCCTGCAGCCGGCCGCCGGGTGATCAGCTGATCGCTCCCTGCAGCCGGCCGCCGGGTGATCAGCTGATCGCTCCCTGCAGCCGGCTGCCGGGTGATCAGCTGATCGCTCCCGGCCGCCGGGTGATCAGCTGATCGCTCCCTGCAACCGGCCGCCGGGTGATCAGCTGATCGCTCCCTGCAGCCGGCCGCCGGGTGATCAGCTGATCGCTCCCTGCAGCCGGCCGCCGGGTGATCAGCTGATCGCTGTCACTTGCCGGCGCCCGGGCATGCCGGCGGGCGGGCGCTCAGCTGAGCGCTGTGACTTGCCGGCGGCCGGGCATGCTGGTGGCCGGTCATTCAGCTGAGCGCTGTCGCTTGCCGACGGCCGGGCGCTCAGCTGAACGTTCGGCCACCGCGAGCCAAAATAAAGTTTGATTTAAAAAAAAAAAAAAAAAAAAAAAAAAGAGCATGCGCAGTGAAATCCAGAGGATTCCGCTGCTCAAAATAACGTTACATGCTGCGTTCCTCCCGCTGGGCGGAAGCAACGGAGCGTCGCCCAGCGGAAGCAACGCAGCTCCTTTTGGTACAATCCGTCAACCATACAAGTCTATGGGAAACAGCGGAATCCGTTAACGGATTCCGCTGTTTCCCAAAAGGGCGGATTGTAACGGAAGGAAAATAACGCAAGTGTGAAAGTACCCTAAGTCATGTAACGCCACAACTTTCCTTTCCTGGGGTTGAAATTTCTGAGTGTATGTATTGGTTTTGAGTTATTTTAAATGGTTTTCTCCATTAATCTACATAATTGCTCTTACAATTCTGGTTTGTCAGAGCCGATAGCTCTGACAATCTGTTTCCAACACTGAAATAAGTGGTAAATGACAACTTTACACATCAGTTGTGACAAAAATCTTGGGTTCCCCAAACCACTGCACTTTATAACCTGTAACTGCAGACTGCTGAGCTTTTCCTTTTTAGACTTGAATAGGAGAAAAAAGTACATTTAACTCTACTCATACAGCATTAAGAAAATTCCCGTGCCAAATATGCTGCTGATTTTCTGTCTGCATTTACAGGCAGAAATGAATGTTTGACTAGCAGAAAAGGGGGTTTACCAAATTTCATCCACATGCTGCAGAGGATAAACTTTGGATCCGGATATAGACATACGTTGTGGGTTTTACATTCTCAGCTTGTCAATATTTGCTTTTCACCATAGATTAAGGTGTATTTGACAGCAAGTTAATCCACATGTAACACATGCAGATTCCTTGGTGGACTTTTATTGCGGATTTGCCGTACAGCAGTGGAAAAAAAATAAACTGTGGAAAATGTGTCCATGTGAACATACCCTAAAGCATTGTATTAATAGACCTTGCTCATCTCTTGTAGGTAGATTTTAACTTAATGGGGTACTCCGAGAAATGTAATAAAAGTAACGGAGATCATGTACTTTTAAATATTACAAATGTTACTAAATACCTTTTTATTTAGCAAAAAGGTAATTAGTTACTGTAGTTTTAAAGATTTGAAATAAATCAGCTCCCAGCAGTTTCCCACCTATCCCACATCTTAGGAGGATCTGTGTGAAGACGTCTGCTAGAGACAGACATCGGGTGAGGGCAGCATCTTGTCGGGTATCGTGGACCCGCGATCCTCTGTTCACCGAACCTGATAGGACAAGTGAAGGAGCAGAGTGCAGACTAAAGCAAAATATATTATTTCTTGCTGAGAATGAACATTTATCTCATGAGCCTGACAGGGTTATTAGAGGGTGGGAAGAAGACATGGAGCTACTGGAATAAACTATACAAAGTCTTCTGCTTGTCAGGTTTGGTAAGCCGAGAAATGCGCATGCACGATGCCTCACTGGACGCTGCCCTCACCCGATGTCTGTCTGTCAGACGTCTTCACGCAGCCCATGCTAAATCGTGGGATAGCTGGGAAACTGCTGACAGCTGATATATTTCAAATCCTGATAGTGCGCTAACTAAAGATTAAAGATATTTAGTAAAATTTGTAATATTTAAATATACTTTTATTACATTTATTGGAGCACAGCTTTTAATTGATATTATAAAGCAGTGTTTTTCTTCAAATACAATACAGGACTCATTAGGAAAAGGGATGAAGGATCAAGTAAAGCTTTTCATTGGGAAGATATATCCTTCTCACTTGTCCTGTGTGTGCTTGGGGTGAATCCACCCCACCTTGAAGTCCTATTCCCTGAAATAGCCATTTTTTTGGGGGGGGCAGGGGGAGTGATGTATAAAAGAGCCATTAATTATCATGGATTAGTCAGCCCCTAGTGAGGATTGGTGCTTTCTAGATCTGTAATACGTTGCTGTTATGTCCTAATATCCTCATTCTAGTTTGTTTCCTTTAGGACTGATGTGAAGTCAGTAAATGTATGTCTTTGCACTTTTTACTGTTGCAGTACAGCTGACTCTCAGGATCTCTTATAACTTGTTTGCTACATAGGTAAAGTACACAAGGCCCTCTTACTGTAATCATGTTTTTGGGGCTCCCTGTGTGCATTTCTCATAGCCAAACTAACACAACCTGGATTGTAAGCACGTATATTACTGGGGAAGGGATTTTTTTTCATTCGATTTACAGATGCTGCTCAAAGTCCCTCAAGTGACCAAACGCAGGATACGGGCGGTTTGGAGCGGCAGAAGGTAAAGCCTGGTGTTTCTTGACCTTGTACAGAGCCCCCCTTCTCTGTACCTGCCAGCGTTGGATCTCCAGACCGCTTTTACAAACCACTCAGGTTCATCTGGAGTCCACGGAGCAGGGACAGAGTTACCCATCTCTGTTCCCTTTTCTACTCTCCCGGTTCTTCATTCAGAGCTGAGAGCGATGCAGCAGTTTTCTAACCGGCCACCATATGTTCTATGTACAATCTGCTTGCTTTGTAACACTGGGCAGTAAGGCCACTTAAGAGATGCAAATTGAACCAATAAAAAAACGTTCCTTTTTAAAGGGGTTGTCCGAGCATAGGTATTGATGACGTATATCTACAGGATAGGTCGTCATTCACAGATCGGTGCGGGTCAGAGACCCCTCACACGCATCGGTCAGCTGTTTGCAGCGGCTGGATGTGAACACTTTAAACAGCTACTCGGTGCAGCTCAGTTCATAGTGTAGTGTCACTGCACAGCTTCAGTTCTAAATACAAGCTGTGCTACAGTACCTGACCGCTGATGCTACACTGAGTGGAGCTGGGCTCAGCATCTCTATTCAATGAAATTACATCTGGCCCCTGTCAGAACAAATAACAGCTTATTGGTTGGTTGCCAAATGTTGGAACCCCATTGATGTTATTGGTGACCTATCCTGTAGATGAGGCATATGTATTGATGATAGAACAACCCCTTTAACAATATGTATGAACACACAAGTAAGCTTCCACACATAACTAGGAAAGTTCAGATTTTAACGTGTATGTAATGTTACCATACAAGTTACTTGCATAGAAGAGATCATTGTGGGGATGAGTTCTGCTTGTTGAAGCGAAAAAAAAACAAACTTTGGATCTCTCCACATTTTGTCATTTGGTTGGTGGCCGGTAGGTAATTGCTGCATCTCTTCAGAATAGCATCTTTTTAATGGTGTTAATGCATTTTCTTTTGTTTCCCTCCGTTTTTTTAGCGTGATGAATCTATGAATGAAGAATTCAAAGACATTAGGGTTATATCCTCTCATAATCCACTTGAAGGTGTGTTCACTGAGCTTTTTTTTTTTCACCCAAATTACACAGCCTTTTCTTTAAATAGGTTGCACGGTACTTTTTATATTGATGACCTATTCTAGGATAGGCATGTATAGCGCTGTGTGTGTATGTGTGTATGTGTGTGTGTGTGTGTGTGTGTGTATATATATGTATATATATATCTGTGTGTGTGTGTGTGTGTATATATATGGGACAAAAAAGGAACAGTTGCACACTGCACAACCACTAACTTCTACCTAATAAAATTATTTTTTGGAGGTATTTAGGATATTATTAAAATGGCCATTGTAATACTAGTCCAGCGTTCCTTCCAGGGCTGTGGAGTCGGAGTCGGAGTCGTGGAGTCGGAGTCGGAGCTCATTTTGGTGGAGTCGGAGTCGGTATAAAATGCACAGACTCCGACTCCTAAAATATATAATAAATTGGGGACAGGAGTGCAATGCAGAATGTGCTGAATATTTTACTAAATAATAACATTTAGTATAATGCTTATATTTAAGTGAAAAATTTATTGTAGTACAATGTGAACATCAGACATTTAATTGTTTTTATGATACAATAATCAAGATATTTGGATAGAACATAAAATATTTATTGGAATACAACTTTAGAACACAAAAAACTAATAAATTGTAAATATGTAATATATATATATATATATATATATACAGTGTATATACACACACAAGATATATATGTAATCTACTGTATATTACATAGTGTATTACATATTTACAATTTATTACAGTTTTTTGTGTTCTAAAGTTGTATTCCAATAAATATATTTTATGTTCTATCCAAATATCTTGATTATCGTATCATAAAAACAATTAAATGTCTGATGTTAACATTGTACTACAATAAATTTTTCACTTAAATATAAGCATTATACTAAATGTTATTATTTAGTAAAATATTCAGCACATTCTGCAATTATTAAATGTCTGATGTTCACATACACATATTCATGTACTACAATAAATTTTTCACCTAACTAAGCAATATATGTAGGAGCCGGAGTCGGAGCCGGAGTCTGAGTCGGTGCAAGAGAATTTGAGGAGTCGGAGTCGGAGTCGAAGGTTTGGCTTACCGACTCCACAGCCCTGGTTCCTTCACAGCACCCTCCTTTGCTGGGTCCCACGCTAAACTGCATCCTTTCTGGGCTTTAAAAACCTACAAGATCAGCTGGTGAAGTAAAAAAAAGGCTAATGAAGCTGCCACGAGCTAGACCGCAAATCCTGCCCTGTTTTATATACAATATTATTGTGGTTTTGCAATGTGCGACTGTTCCTTCCCCCCCCCCCCCTTATATATTTCACATCAACTACAGATACGCACCTGTTCACATTGTAAAGGTGCTGCCAGTCCAGTTTGAAGTCAGGTTAGTACCAGCATGGGAAACCGCAAGGGAACGCCTGTTTTCATTATATCTCACACTGGTTACTCATACATTGTACTCTAAACGCTACCCCTACAAAATTCCTAGCTTTGCATGTGTACCGAGAAAAATTGATGTTGATGTGAAGGCAAGGGGTGGTCACACAAAGTATTGATTTTGGTTTGAAAACCTTTTTTACTCAATCACCTAAACCAGTATAGTCATTTCGGGTCTGTATAGTTGCAAAATTAATAAGATTTCTGCTTTTGTTTGTTACAGATAATCCAGCCTGTCTAAAGCAGGATGGGTTGGACCTCACCTTTGAAGAATGGGATGGTGCTGGTTTGCCTTGGTGGTTTTTAGGGAATCTGAGAACAAATTATTATCCTCTTAGCAATGGTTCCACAGACATCCCATCAAACCAGGTAATAATTTGGACATTAGTGGACTATTTTTGTGTGTGTATGTGTATGTGTGTGTAATATATATATATATATATACATATATATATATATATATATATATATATATATATATATATATATATATATATATATATATATATATATATATATATATATATATATATATATATATATATATATGTGTATATATATATATATATATATATATGTATATGTGTAAAAAAAACAAATAGAGAGAGAGATTCTCCTGATATAACCATGTCTTTTACCTCAAGTTGCAATGCCCTGCACATGGGTATCCATGGTTAAGTCTACTTGTATAGTGGCAGTTGTTCGTAGTGGTAACCATGGATGCTTAAGCTGCAATGCCCTGCACATGAGGTAAGAGACATGGCTATATTAGGAGTGGCATTGTGTTCTCTCCCCTCTAATCGGGGCCCACCCAATGTAATCGCGGGGGCCCGATTATTGCCATGGTGACATCTGGGTCACCAGACTAAGAGAAAACTCAGGGCTCGTGCTTGCAGCATGATCACTGAAGTTTCACACAGTGCAGCTCGTGTACTGCAGTGATCGATCATTACAGTACAGTGTAGCTGTGATCAGAGCCTCAAAAAGAAACGTCTCATATAGATACAAAGTAGAAAGTAAAAATAATAAAAAAAAAATCAGAAAATAAAGAACAAAAAAATATTCTTAGTTTATTTCAAAACAAGAAAAAAAAAAGGTTTACACGTTTGATATCATTGTATCATAACAACCCGATTTTATAAAACTGTCAAACTAGTTAACACCTTCAGTTTACCTTTAAAACAAGTAGCAAAAACTTTTTTTTTTTTTTTTTTGATATATAATACAGCTGCCTCAAAGTAAAATAAAACACAATCAAATGGTACCGCTTGAAGGGAACCTGTCACCAGTTTTTTGCTTTATAAGCTGCGGCCACCATTCTAACATGCTGTATATAAGAGCCCACATGGCTGTGTAATACACAAAAAAACACTTTGTGGTGGATGTGGCTCAGATGGGCGTCTTCGTCCTCCAGTGCCGCCTCTGTCGTCCTTTTGAAGCTGCGATGCATGACTCGTCCGATGTCCTACACACTCGCCGGCATTCCGGTCCTGAGCAGGTAGCGTAACGCGTGGGGCGGGCAGGTGCATACACATTACCTCTTTCACAATTCAGACCATGGTATTGTATTGCAGGCTTTCCTTGCTCTGTTTCTAACTTGATTGTAATATATATTACTATGTATCTGCACTTTTTGGCTGCATATGGTTGATAGCCTGTATTACTTACTCTCTGTTATTGAGGTATTGGGGTGTATGTACCCTTTGTTATATGGGGGACTCCTTTTTCTTCTTTGAGTCTTTCCTATTTTTTAATGGGGTTTTAACATTCTGCACTTCTTAAACTTGTTCACTTTTTGCATTCAGCAAGTGTTTTGTTGTCGCCCATTTAAATCCTGGATTTCTAGTGTATTTATAGTTAAGCTGTGCCCTAATCCCATAAATTTTGTGTGCCAGTTGACTATATATGGGTGGTAGCACGCTTCCATTTTGATTTGAGTGGTCTCGTCTAATAGGTTGTATTTATTTTAGGTCCTGAGCAGGCGCACTTTGATCTGCCCTGAGAAGTGCGCAAGCTCTGGGCCGGGGAGTGTGTATGACGTAGACGCGTCATGCACACAAGCTTCAGAAGGACGGAGATGGCCGAAAGAGGAGGCGCCGGCACTGGAGGACGAAGACTCCCATTTGAGCCACCTCCACCGCAGTGCGACCGTTAGGGGAGTATTATAAAGTGTTTTTTATGTTCTACACAGCAGCCTGGGCTCTTATATACAGCATGTTAGAATGCTGTATATAAGAGCCCACTTGTGGTGGCCGCAGCTTATAAAGCAAAAAAACTGGTGACAGGTTCCCTTTAAATCATCATGTTGTCATGGAAAAAAAAAAAAACAAAACAGGTCCATCAGCGAAAACATAAAAAAAGCTCTAACTCAAAATACAGCAATGCAAAAAATATAGTGAGCCAAAATCGTACCAATTATCTCCAACTCCTCCCACACACTCAGTCAGCCCTCACATGACTGTCGGCAGAAAATAACAAAACTATATATCCTTCGAAAATTCAATGATGCAAAAAAACCTTTATTGGTATCGCTCGCTGTAATCGTATCCACCAGAGGAATGAAGCCGTCTTATCACTTATATTGCACGGTGAACGGCTTATAAAAATAAAGCCACTTCTTAAACTGCTGTTGATTTTGTTTATTCTGTCTCCAAAAGATCGCGGTATGGCGTGGCTCATATTTATCCTGAGCTCTATGCTGAGCACTTACACCGGGAATTACCTGTAAATCGCTGAAAAAACATGGTTAAGATAAAATTTCCAACTGAAATTTACTGTAATAAGGCAGAGGGGATCACTTTGAACTCCCGTCTGGCGTGTGGTGCAGCGGTGTCCTCCAAAGTGCAGTCATCAACTGTTTTGTTCACTTTGAAAAGATGAACACCGCTGAACAGAATGGATCTGTCGTGGGGGTTTCATCTCAATCGCATATTTTGGAGATGTAGATGGAAACGCCTGTAAGTGCTCACATAGAGGACAGGATAATTGTGGGCTGATCCAAAATGTTCTGGATCCAAAATTGCCGTCAAATAGTAATCGACTCTAGCCACAAAAAAAACAAGTCTCCATTGAGGTCCTTCATCTGTTAACGCAAATATCGGGGCCTTCCACATTACTGGTAACACAGGCTCTGGAATTATGCTATGTTTCGCCCCCCTCAAAAAAGAAATACAGCAAAATCTCTGCTCCAAAAGCCATATGCCCCCGCTCCTTTCTGGGCCCCACATTGTGCCTAAACCACAGTTAGGGTATGTGCGCACGTTGCTTTTTACCTGCTTTTTACCTACTTTTTTGCTGCTTTTTCTTCTGCGCTGTTTAATGCCAAAATGGATGTGTTCTTCTATTCAAGCAAAGTCTATGGGAATTTGGGTTTCTTGTTCACACTATGTTGTTCAAAATGCTGCCTTTTTGTGGCAGAACTTTGGTCAAAAACTCAGCTTTTCAAAGAAGCAACATGTCAATTGTTTTTGCCATTTGGGTTTTGCACTGCAAAGCTGAGTTTTTGACCAAAGTTCTGCCACAAAAAGGCAGCATTTTGAACAACAATAGTGTGAACAAGAAACCCAAATTCCCATAGACTTTGCTTGAATAGAAGAATATATCCATTTTGGCATTAAACAGCGCAGAAGAAAAAGCAGCAAAAAAGCAGGTAAAAAGCAACGTGCGCACATACCCTTAACGTCCATATGTTTGGCACTGTTGTAGTGAGGAGAGCCTGCTTAATTTACAGGGTGCAGGTTTCCAGAAGCACGAGCTGGGCAAAATGTACGGGCACGGCAAGGACTTATTTGTAACTTTTAATTCTGCAGCATTCACTGCGTTTGACACAATGGGTGTTTTCCAGAGACTAAATCGTCACTACACCTTTAGATAAATTCCCAGAGGGGTGCAATTTCCAAAATGTGATACCCTGAGGGGTTTTCTTCTGCTCTGGCACTTGGGGAGTCTGCAAACTATTCTAGGAAAATCTGTGTTCCAAAAATCAAATGGTGCTTCTTCCCTCCCGAGCCTTGCGGTGCAACCAAACAGTTCTGTACGGTCACATGTGGGGTATGGGGTACTGCCACGGTCAGGAGACATTCTGTAACACATTATCGGCCCTTTTACCTATTCCCCTTGTGAACACTGTGGTTAAAACAACATTTTAGTGGTAAAAATGTAATTTTTTTTTTCTCACCGCCCAATAGTATAAAATTTTGTGACACACCTGTAGTGTCAGTATGCTCACTACTCCCTGGATGAATTCATTGAGGGGCACAGCTTGTAAAATGGGGTCACTTGTGGGGGATTTCTGGTCTGGCACCTCAGGATTCCTGCCAATGTGACATAGCACCCAGAAACCATCTAATATATAAATGTGTGTGTGTGTGTGTGTGTGTCCGTGCCCGTGCCCGTGTCCGGGATTGGCATCTGCACCGTCTCAGCTACAGCCACACAATTTTGCACACTCAGGTTAAGAGACAGAGACAGACACAGGGAAAGAGACAGGGTAAGAGACAAAGACAGGTAAAGGGATGGATGGGGAAAGGGACGGACGTTCTAATTTTATATCTATTTGTTTTGTGGTTTTTGTGTGCAGAATACATTTTTGTTAATATATTCTATTTTGTTAACAGCAGTTAACCCGGGCGAAGCTGGGTAGTACAGCTAGTTCCAACTATATCTGTACTCCAATATTGCACTTCACTTTGCACTGTGCCTCAAAAGTAATTTTTCACCACATATGAGGTATCTGCCTACTGTCAGGAGAAATTGGACAACAAATTGTATTGTTGAGGGCACACAAGATAATGACAAAGCAATCTACAGACACGTGCGCAGAGAATCCTGTGAGAAACTGTCCATTGGTAAAGACAATAAATTTGGCACAAAAAAGCCCAAAACCCATTTTTCTTGAAACTGGATGATGGATGTAGAAAAAAACTAAATACTCAAGGCAGCAGGGGGAGTAAAATAGCAAAAATTTGTCCACTGGTGACATGTCCTTTTTAAAGGACTGTTAAGTTTAGAAAACAATTGAAGATTTATGGTGAGATAGAGGAGGTGTTACTGCTCAGTATAGTCATGTGTTAGCCAGACAGTAAGAAGCGGTTGCACAGAACGTCTCCTTCAGACATGAATAGATTTTCCAGAACAAACAACCTCTTTTAACGACCCCATTACAATTAAGAAGTGCTGGATTTTATATTCATAAATCTGCCGTGGGTTCATTCCTTACAGCATGTAACACAAGGTTTAGAATTCACTTGAAATTGCTCCAATTGTCTGTGGGTCACTCTTGGTCAATCATACAGTGCTTTTCTGATTATATAATTGCACCTTAATGAATATTATTAGATGTACTGTTAGTTTCTGTGTCAAGAACCTTCTCTTCCACTTTGCAGGACATAGATACGGCCCTAGTTTCCGATACCACCGATGACTTATGGTTCCTAAATGACAATCGGTCAGATCAAATAAATGTGGAGCTAAAAGTGGAAAGCCTGGACTCTCAAAATAGTGAGGGTGAAGGTGTGAGAGATGGCGAAGGGAAGAAAGTAAGTTTTATAGCTCTTGTACCCTACATTATTTTTTTTCATTCTCTTCAGAGAATTGATTTCTCACATTTTGCTTTTTTCCAAGGCTACTTTTGAGTAGTTCTAATGTGAAATGAGCCAGATCCAAGTCACAATTTGATTAGATTTTGCACTCCTGCCCTGTGACTTTCTCAGCCGCTAAGTTCTGAGATGAGGTCCATTTATATTCTCGGAATACTATACACTTTAGATGGAATCCGCAATCCGAAATCTAATCTGAGCTAACGTGGCAAAATGGGGCTTGTGGTGTCAGAAACCTGCCACAACTTACTAGACATATATTATTAGATATTTTAATTTTTCAATGTAGCCACAAATGTGTTTTAAAAAAAAACGAAAAAAGAAAATACTTGGCATGTTTTATCAATTGCATTTAGTTTTTTTCCTTAAACCCACAAACTGTTTTGTACCCCCCCCCCCTCAATATGCCCTAAAGAAATCCGAAGTCTTCTTTGTTAAGTGTCACCATTCCATCCCTTATACAAGCTCTAGTTTGTAAGAACCAGCAATCTCCGATACATGTCAGTCATGGGTTTTGCTTCTTGCTGCTCTTTAGGTGATCGAGCTGACAATTTTTGGAGATGATTTAGAAGACACACAAAGCCTGAGTGATGACACGGATACCGAAACCACATCTGAGGTTTGGCTTTTTTACAGTAGCTTTTTGATAGCCTAAAAATGGAACACCTGTCCACAGGTCATCACTGGTATTGCAGCTTAGCTGGATTTATTTTAATGGAGTTGAGCTACCATCGGACACAAGCTTTGGACAGGCGTGCTGTTTTTTTATGCAGTAAAGTTTTTGGCAACCATTTTAATATTATGAATAAGTTCTCTTATTTCTGTCTGTTTTCAGGACTCCTGGCAGTGTACCAGTTGCCATAAGTTTAATTCTCCGGCAGAACGCTACTGCTTCCGCTGCTGGGCTTTGCGCAAGGATTGGTATGCAGATTACCCACCTCTCACTCATACCCTCTCTACACCCACTCTGCCAGCAAAAAACAATTCCCAGGACATGAACAATGGAATTGACATTCCTGACTGCCGCAGAACACTGTCTGCCCCCATGGTGCGTGTGAGAAGCAATGATAACAAATCACAAGTTCCTTTTTTAGAGCCTTTAGATCTGACATCAAATGTCAGAACGCTTTCGGACAGCACAGACCTTCTTCTCGCCTCTGAGGAAGCATCGCTGGATTCAAGTCGCCCCTTATTAGAACCTTGCAAGCTGTGCCACCGGCGCCCACGTAATGGCAATGTCGTGCATGGGCGTACATCGCACTTGGTGACCTGTTTTCTGTGTGCATGCAATCTTAAGAAGACTCGGAAAGGATGTCCAGTTTGCCAGAAACCCATACAGATGGTGGTAAAAACATACATGGCGTAGCTTGGGTTGAGCCCCGATGTCTTGCTTCATTTCGTAAGCACTTTTTTGTTTTGGAAGAGACCTAGGTGAATAAGTTATGAAAGGTTTTTGTGGTTTTTTTTTCTCACTGGAGTAGTGAAATTATTCCCTTATTCCAGTGACCATAACTGACCATGCTTTATCACTGCCATGATATATTGAGGTGTTTTCTTTTGTGTGACCCTGCTCAAGTCACCACTGTGAGCAGAAAGTAAAACTTTCAGAGTATTTATAAAGATATCTATAAAGAAGAGCAATGTATATCTATTTATATCTGGACCTCGGACGTTCTAGTTTGATGTGCCTGGAATCCATGTTCACAAGCTCTTTTTGGACAGTATTTTCAGGCCACGGTCACAATGCAACTACATTCAGCAATGCATTTTCATGGGTTTAACTCATTGTTCTCATTATTCCAATTCTTTTTTTTTTCTTTTCTCTCTCTCCATATTAAAGTCCCTTTATCAGCACAGAATGTCTGTTCAAACCAAGTACAGGCTTGGTGCATCATGGCGTGACCACACATTTAAGTGAACCTTCTCTCTCCAACCTTCCAGAGCTGTCAATCACATAAGAGCTGGAGGTAGTAAATGTGAAGGTGGACCAAAATGTTTTGCCTCGCCATGATGCAGCGAGCGCCTATGCTTGGTTTGAACAGTCATTCTGTGCGGACAGTCCCTTTTTAACAATGCAGAACCTCTCAAGTAATGTTTGCTTCACAAGCCTGTGGCTCAGTTGTATCTTCAGAACTTATGTGGTTTTTTTTTTTTTGTTTTGTTTTTTTTTTTGTTTTGTTTTTTTTTAAATCTTGTATAGATGCTAATTTTTGCCAAAGTATTGCCTTACATGGAGCCTTATTATAGCACTTCTTAAAGCAAGTAAATGGTACTTCCTTAAAACATGCTATAGTGGGTTCGGTTTTGGAGGTGTCATGTGCATGAAACCAATAGTCACAGACAACCTGATTTGATATAGCACCGTATGTTTCTTTTAAAGAAAAAAAAAGTATTGCAAAATTTGTAAACCTCTTATATATAATAGATGGCTAAATATCTCCAAAATCTGAACGCACCTGCCTTCTGAGCGATTCTGTCAGACTCCTCTGACGGTGGCTTATCGACACATGCCGCATGCACCTCTTCCCCAACATAATCTGTTGGGGGAAGAGCCAGAAGTCTCCATCGTATACATTAGAGTTGGTCAAGGTTAGGCTGAGGTTTTATGGGGGCCTTTAGGCTGGCCAAACATTACATATTGCTCCTGACACATGTATAGCGCAAGTCCCTTCCAGACTTGGCGACTGACCATACAAATTAGATAGTCATATGATCCAGCTTAAAACCGCGTCTGTGCAATGATCCCATTTGTGGTATCAAGTATTACCCATATACATTAAAGTCAGCCAAACCTGCCGATCATAAAAGGCATGAGGCCTCCTGACTCTCCCTATCAGATTATTTTGGGGGAGAGAGGGATTTGGCCATTTCCCTTTCAAACTGCCGTGTCTATCAAATGTCTGAACAAGGTTTTGTCCACTCCGAGCCTAATCTGATGGCCATATGTATGCGTAAATGACAGATTTTTTTGGCTGTACTATCTAAGCTGTGTGGGCAATTTTGAAGTTACTATTGCACTGTGTGCAGTCATTACCCCACCACCATGAAGCAAAATAGTTATTTGGAGTTGAAACACCACGCTCTACAATATCCCACTATGTAGACTTATGGAAATGGCTCTTTATAAGGCCTAACAGCTTGGAATCAGTTGTGTGGGGGAAAGTGGCCAGAGAGGACGAACCATTTAGATTTGCTTCTAGTAAATTATCACTCTGCACCTTTGTTCGCTTATGGTCGTCATGTTTGTTACCAGTGTTGTAACTTTACAATGTTGTATTTTTAAGCTAATTACATAGGTAATTCTACTTGATCTGTCATTTCAGACTCTGGGCACAAAGGGAAAAAAATGGTAAGTTTAGTTCTAATTAGTGATCATATAAAACGAGTGTCAACCCCTCTTACTTTTCTAACCTTTTGATTAGATGAGTTATGGGAAGGTTTACCCTCTTTAATAATCCATCTCAGACTAAAGACTTAGTTGATGATTACTGCCTATGTGGACGGGGGTGGGAGGGGTGTTTTAGTGTGATTTTGAGGATTTTATAAATTTGGTTTAACTTATGTGTTTGCGAATGTACCCGAAGACCTGATAAAGCATGTGCTGCAAAGGATCTCATGATTCGTTATATATCACAAACCTAGTGGCTGAGTCAAAGGTTCTGGTTAATGTATGCAAGTGAAGATGAAACATATTTGCACTATATGATCGTTTTGTAGCAAGTAATCTGCATTTGACATCGGCAAAGTATGAGCTATTTATGACTGATTTTTCTTTTTAATATTTCTTTTACTGTTCTAGAAAATAAAAGTGTTTTCTAAAGCTGTTTTGCTTACTGTATCATTGAGTAAAATCCTGAGAAAGTGAGTGATTTACAACTTGACACAAGCTAAAAATATATCAATTAGCGAGGAGGTTGTGCAAACTTTGTGTAGATTCACCATCGCACGATGTACATTACATAGCCAGGATTATTTGGCTGCTCAGTCAGATTACTGGATTTGACTATTTCAACCACAGCCATCTAATTTATATCCATGTGATCTTCATAGGCAAATTCCAGTAGTCTTAGCCATGACGTTGGTCTTTCCTGGTAATCTATCGGTGATTGGCCCTTCTATATTGACAGACCAATCACAGTGCAGCAGGTTGGTGCACCCTGCTTTTACAGCTCTGACCAGCTCAGTGATGTCACAGCTCGCTGTAAGGTAGTACAGCGGGGTGTTGGTGAACAACGCAGGAGGGCATATATCGGTGTCATCACAGATTACGGCTTTTAACTGCTTAGATGCCACTGATCATGGCGTCTAGATGGTTAACCCAGTCAGTACCCTGCCATTGCGGATGTTACCATGGAACCCATCACTTGGCCTTGGCCAGCTATGGTGGAATTCAGACTTATTTATATCGTTTACATATTATTTTTTTTTTTTAATTTTTGCTTTAGTCATTTTAGTTGATTTGAACCTAACTGTAGTTTTCCTATGAAGCACAGCCTGTAATTGGTCTTCTCTGGAGGACCAAGCTAGCAATTATAGGGCCTTCAGCAGCCTCCAGAGATTGTACTGCGTGGAGCTGGCATCTGCAATGAACATTTTAAATGTCTCAAAGATTGACAGGAGTATTTGTGGCTAAACTACAGTGCTCTGTGGAAGCTCCTTATCAACCTCTGAAAATGTAGGGAGTTGGGATTACATATGGAAGTAGTGATATACAAGTGCATGTCAATAACTTTAGGATATCTTCAAGTTTCAGTACTTCAATACAAAAAAGTAAATGCATATATTGTATAGTAATTACAAACAGAGATCTATTTTAAGTGTTTATTTCTGTTAATGATTATGGCTTACAGCCAATGAAAACCCAAAAGTCATTATCTCAGAAAATTAGAATAATTACCACAAAACACCTGCAAAGGCATCCTAAATGTTTAAAATGGTCCCTTAGGCCCCTTCAGACGTCCATGTTTAAACGGGTGCAAGCCACACGTACCGGTATGGTTGTCCGTGTGTGCATACGTTTGACGTCCGTGTGACTGGTACTGTTACAAAATGCATGATACTGAAATGAATTGGTTTTTTTTTAATGTGTAAAAGATGACCAAAGCCTGAAAAATTATAGATGAGAAAATATATAATAGAGCAGATAGATTAGATAGAAAATAAGAGAGAACATTTAAAACAGAACAGAATAACGATATAGATAGAGGTAAGCTAGGTTGGCCAGCTGTTTTACAGCATTTTTATTTTTTAATTTAAAAAAAAAAAAAGTGGGGTCCCCCAATTTTCATATCTAGCACAGGACCAACAGTAACATCACGGATTAATTGGAGTTCACAATGAACTCTGATGAACCTGTGAAGTGACAGCTGCTACACCTAGTGGGGGTGTCACATGGGTGTCGTCAGAATGTCATCTGAGTTCCTTGGATATTCTGAACTCGCTGCACACACTGCTGGATACTCACCTGTCCCCAGCAATGCTGTCCCCGTCACTGATGTTTCTGGCTCTGCTGCTTCCAGCTCCTCAGTGCAGTGCATATGCAATGAGTCTAATGAGCGGGGGTTGGAAGCAAGTGACAGCAGCGCCGAAGACAGCAATGCTGGATGCCGGTGGGTATTGAAATTTTATTTCAGACTTGTTTTCTCCAGTACTGTCACACGGTCCACAGTGTGTGGTACGTTTGACACCCATGCTGTCAGAGAAAAAAAGTGCGTGCGGGGAAACGTGGGCCCAATGGTCCGTATGTAAACACGGATGTGTGAGGAACACCATAGACTTACATGGGTACGTGTGGCATCCATGTTAAAAATAGATGTCACACGTACCTGAAACACACACGTCTGAAAATGCCTTAGTCTGGTTCGATAGGCTCTAAAGTCATGGTGAAGACTTCTGACTTGACAGATGTCCAGAAGGCAGTCATTGACACACTCCACAAGAAAGGTAAGCCACAGAAGGTCATTGCTAAAGAAGCTGGGTGTTCAGAGTGCTGTATCCAAGCATATTAATGGAACGTTGAGTGGAAGGAAAGTGTGTGGTAGAGAAAAGTGCAGAAACTGGGATAAAAGCAGCCTGACAGGATTAAGAAAAGGACATTCAAAAATTTGAGATTCACAAAGAGTGGACTGCAGCTAGAGTCAGTGCTTCAAGAGCTACCACACACAGACATATCCAGGACATGGACTACAATTGTTGCATTCCTTGTGTCAAGCCACTCATGACCAATAGACAATGCCAAAAGCGTCTTACCTGGGCCAAGGAGAAAAACAACTGGACTGTAGCTCAGTGATCTAAGGTATTGTTTTCAGATGAAATACATTTTGCATTTCATTTGGAAATCAAGGTCCCAGAATTTGGAGGAAGAGTAGAGATCCACACAATCCAAGCTGCTTGAGGTCTAGTGTAAAGTTTCTACAATCAGTGATGGTTTGTGGAGCTATGTCATCTGCTGGTGTAGGTCCACTGTGCTTTGTCAAGACCAAACTCAACGCAGCCATCTACCAGGAAATTTTTAGAGTACTTAATGTTTCCCTCTGCCGACAAGATTTTTGGAGATGGAAATTTCATTCTCCAGCAGGACTTGGCACCTGTCCACACTGCCAAAAGTACCAATACCTGGTTTAATAATCACAGTATCACTGTGTTTGTTTGGCCAGCAAACTCGCCTGATCTAAACCCCATAGAGAATCTATGGGATATTGTCAAGAGGAAGACACCAGACCCAACATTGCAGACGACGAGTTGAAGGCTGCTATCAAAGCAACCTGGGCTTCCATAACACCTCAGCAGTGCCACAGGCTGATTGTCTCAATGCCACTCCGCATTAATGTAGTAATTCATGCACACTAGGAGATGCTTTGCTGTGTTTTCCTGGGCCACTGACTGGCAGGTTGATTGACAGTGCAGGCTTCCATGCTGGTTCTGGGAGGTGCTGATTGCTCAGGTATTCTATCTTCTGGGTCATTGCTCTGCTTTTTTAGTGAGCTTGCTCTCCCAGAACCTGGTCAGTCAATAATGTGGCCATTATGATTGGCCACATTATGAAAACCACAGTTACAAAAGAATGGCAAGGTTCCAGTAGACTGATTGACTCAACTGTTGAAGGCAAATTCTGCAAGAGGTAAGAACGAGCACCAGTCCTCCTGCTGAGCCTCAACAAAACACCGTAATATATTTGTTCCAATGACTAATTTGTCCTCTCGATCTGCCTGTTGGTTTCAGGGTGATAAGCAGAGGAAAATGACAAATCAATGCCCACTTTTTTTTTTTTTTTTTTTTTTTTTATACACAACACCCTCCAAAATTTAGAAATTAATTGCACTCGCCGATCAGACATGATATTAAGGGGAATACCATGCAATCATACACATGCCTGATGAACAACCTGGAAAGTGTCTTGGCTTTGGGTAACCCTGATAATGGAAAAAAAAGTGAGCTTGCTCTCACAGAACCTTGCCAGTTGTACTTTCTGGTTCTGTTGTTGGCCTGTGTTCCTGCCTGTGCTCTGATCTTTGTTTCCTGACCCTGGACTGTTGCTTGACTTCTCTCTGCCTGCACCCTGTTCTTGTTGTGAACTCCTGGGTTTTGACCTTTTGAACAGTTATCTGACCATGTCTGTTTTCTCCCTGAATGCACTACGTGTATACTCAGTGTCCATATGTGTCCGTGTCCTCTTGTTACCAGTCCCTGGCTTTCCTGATTACTTACAGGTAGTACAAATGGTAGTGACCAGCATCACACTGACCAAGTATTGAGGGCATTTACTGTACATGCTTTTCAGTAGCCCAACATTTGAGTTTAAAATCACTTTTTCAGTTGGTCTTATATAATCAAATTTTCTGAGGTAATGACTTTTGGGTTTTCATTGGCTGTAAACCATAATAATCAACCGTAACAGAAATAAACACTTGAAATAGATCACTCTGTGTGTAATGACTCTATATCATGTTTCCCTGTTTGTATTGAATTACTGATATTAACTTTATGATATTCTAATTTGAGATGCACTTGGTGTTTAGGCGTTTGTCCCGCTATAATAATTATACCTCCTCTACAGAAATCCAATATGCTTCTTGTGCGAAATCTAACTTTTGACCCATATGCAAATTGTGATGTGGACCTAGTGCATTGACACTCTCCGATGCACCTCCAGCACCTGGAGGTGCTTTTTTTTTTTTTTTTTTTGGTGTCCTTCTCTTGTGTAAACTGCATCAGTGCTCAAATTCTGCAATGATTTTATGGTTGGATAGATTTTCTTCTGTTTAAAAATCCAGAGAAAAGCCATAGCAGCAGAGAGGAACTACACCGTGTAAATGCCAATGATATTGGAAGGCATTAAGGCACAGTTGGTGTACTACAATTCAGGAAATGGCATAAATATCTGTTATCTAATATATTCTTATTGAAATCGCTTTTTCATGCAGGAACAATTCAGTAATACTTTTGCAAAAGAAAACAAGGGTTTAGGGCCTTTAAAATCAGAAAATCCCATGATCCAAATCTATTGTTACAACTCTATAAATCACTTGTAAGGCCTCATCTAGAATTTGTCATCTAGCTTAGGGCTCCATAGTTTTTAAAAAATAAAAATATTGGAACGTTAATCAGTTCAAAGGCAGTCAACTATATTACATGGGATGGAGGCCTCTCCTATGATGAAGTTAGGCTTCTTTAGCTTAGAAAGACATCCTGGAAGAGAGAGATATATATTTATACACACATGATCAAAATTGGAGTATAATGTATAATCACTTGTTTTTTTCAGAAATGATGTCATCTAAATTGATTGTAAGGGTTACATCATGCCACTAGCACAGTGTTTTACAAGAGATCCAAAGTTTATCAACATTAAACCTTTATTTTGCCCAATACATAATTGTAATTGGAGAGCAACAATGACTGTAGCACAGAGATTATAACTAAATTTTCTGAAGATAAGTCACCAATCAGTAGGAAGTGTACTGGCCTTTGCTTTTAAATGACTTCATCACATCTGTGGCCAGAAGACATAACTAGTCTCTCACACTGCTCTGGTGTGATTTTGGTCCAGTGTTCTTCCAGTTTCTTCCACAGTACTTTGACTGTTGTGGGTTTCTTGGCCATAACTTTGTCACCAAGAATTTTCCAGAGGTTTTCTACAGGGTTTAGATCAGGACTCTGGGCTGGCTGTTTCAATGAACTGATTTACTCGTTTTGCTGTGTGACGGGGCATTATCCTGCATGAAATTTGCTGGCTTAAGTGATTAATGTAAGTAAGGAACCACATCTTGTTGAAGGTTCTGATACACAATTGCATTCACTCTGCCTTGTAGCTGTATAAGAGGTCCAAATCCTTGTGCAGAAAACATTCCTCATACCATGACACTTCCTCCACCACCTTTCACTGACTGCTTAACACACTTTGGGTTCAGTCTTTTCCCAGTTTGTCGACAAACATAATGTTTCCCATCAGACCCAGATAAATTAAACTTGCTTTCATCATTAAAATAAACTGTGACCACTTCTCTGTCCACACAACACAACATGCTCCTCACCAAAGATGAGTCTAGCCTTTTGATTCTTTCTGCTAATGAGAGGTTTGGTCACTGCACTCTGCTTTCAGTACAAATGCTCTTAAACGTCATGACACTGTATGACAAGACCGATCCTTACCCTGTTCAGTGCTGAACTGGCAAGCAATTGCAGCTGCAGTGTTGAACTGACTGCCCATGGAGATTCTACACATTATTCTATCCTTTCTTGAATTTGTCTTTTGAGATCGACCAGACTTCTTGGGGGACTTGGAAGAGTTTGTAATGTACAGATACAATATTCTCTAGATCACAGACTTGGAATGACCAACTTCTCTTGCTATGGCTGATCGGGTTACCCCTTTGGCCTTCACCTGCATAACCTGCTGCCGAAGGGTTTCAGGTAGGTTGATAGTGCAGATGTGAATAGATTGCGCTTGCCAAGTTTACTGTTGTGATCATTTTAATAGCTGGAACGACATATTGGTGCGCTCCAGCTAGAATTTGCAGTGTGTTAAACTTTACTGTTGTCAGATGGTCTACTCCAAGGTTGGGGAGTCTCCAGCTCCCAGGCAGATTTCCAGGGATCGCAATACTCTGCCGTCGGCTGCGTCTTGCTGGCTGCCGGCCTTTTAAACACTGCACGCGATACATACACTGAAGGATTACATTCACACACTGGCCAAAGCCAGTGTGAGGACATACTTTGTGGGTGCGACAAGAGCTCCCATCCCACCACAGAGATGTGAGTGTCCCCCAGGTCGGTGTGTCTGTCTGTGCCCCTGGCGTCTGCCAGGGCTGCCTGTGCCCCTTTCGTCATTCCCCAGGGTTGTCTGTGCCCTTTCCAGCATTCCCCAGGTCTGTATGTCACATGTCTATGCCCCGCTGCTTTCCTTGTGATGTATATTCTTCCCTGCCCTCCCAGTGATGTATAGTGCCTTGCCAAGTATTTGGCCCCCTTGAATTTTTTAACCTTTTCCCACATTTCAGGCTTCAAACGTAAAGATAAAAAATGTAATGTTATGGTGAAGAATCAACAAGTGGGACACAATTGTGAAGCAAAATGTTTGCTAATTTTAAACTTTTGTAAAAAAGAATAAACTGAAAAGTGGGCATGCAATATTATTCGGCTCCTTTACTTCCAGTGCAGCAAACTCACTCCAGAAATTCATTGAGGATCTCTGAATGATCCAATGTTGTCGTAGTAAATGACTGATGATGATAAATATAAGCCACCTGTGTTTAATCAAGTGTCCGTATAAATGCACATGCTCTGTGATAGTCTGTGTTCTGTTTAAAGCACAAACCGCATCATGAAGACCAAGGAACACAACAGGCAGGTCCATGATACTGTTGTGGAGAAGTTTAAAGCTGGATTTGGTTAAAAAAAAAAAATTCCAAAGATTGAGCCAAATACAGGACTATTCTTGAAAACCTGTTGCAGTCTGCAACAGACCTGAGACTGGGACGGAAATTTGTCTTTCAACAAGACAATGATCCAGAATATAAAGCAAAATCTACAATGGAATGGTTCACAAATAAACGTATCCAGGTGTTAGAATGGCCAAGTCAAAGTCCAGACCTGAATCCAATCGAGAATCTGTGGAAAGAGCTGTAAACTGCTGTTCACAAAAGCTCTCCATCCAACCTCACTCAGCTCGAGCTATTTGCCAAGGAAGAATGGGCAAGAATTTCAGTCTCTCAATGTGCAAAACTGATAGAGACATACCCCAAGCGACTTGGGCTGTAATCGCAGCAAAAGGTGGCGCTACAAAGTTTTAACTTAAAGGGGACGAATAATATTGCACGCCCTAATTTTCAGTTCATTATTTTTTATAAAAGTTTAAAATAAGCAATACATTTCGTTCAACTTTACAATTGTCCCACTTGTTGATTCTTCACCATACAAATTTTAATTTCCTCCCAGCCCCCCCAGTGATGCATTTGTTTTCAGTGTCTACTTTAATGTCTATGCCCCCCAGTCATGTCTATGCCTCCCCAGTGATGTATATTCTTCCGAACCCGCTCCTGTGATGTATTTGCCCCCAGCATCTCCTGTGATGTATATTCCCTAGTGATGTACATTCCTCCCAGCCCCCCCTGTCATGTATATTCCCCATCCCCTCCTGTGATGTGTATATACCCCGCAATGTCTCCAGTGATGCATATAGAGAAGTTCCAGTGTCTCATATGTGATGTATATACAGCAGTCCCAGACGACTCAAACCTGGAAAAGCAGTTGTGAGATGCCACAAGATCAATATCTCCTACTATTAAGGCACTGTCAAACACAGAGAGAAATCTGCGGCAGATATGTGGTTGCAGTGAAATTGTGGACAATCAGTGCCAGGTTTGTGGCTGTGTACAAATGGAACAATATGTCCATGATTTCACTGCAACCACAGATCTGCCAAAAATGTATCTGTGTGTGTGACGGGGCCTTTACAGCTGTACCAAACAGAAGAAAATTTAGCCACCACAGTGAATTAATTGTTTGACCAAACATAGCAGGATAATGTTCAAGTTGATCAATTTGTGTGGCCCCGACATTCTGGTAGAAATTTTCCAATGGCCTCCAGCAGCAAGAAGGTTCCTCACCCCGTTCACTTGCGTAAACACTTACCGTATCTTCTGCCTGTTAATAAAGCTTTTTTTCTGCAACCTCGTCTTGTGTACCGTAATTGAATCTTTCACAGCGTTTGTCCTTGGCCTACACTTCAAATACCCAGAAGAAATCCATGTCAACATGGGGAGAACATACAAAGTCCTTGCATATTAATTTGGTGGGATTTGAACCAGGATACCATAATTTGGTGGGATTTGAACCAGGATACCAGTGCTACGTTGCTAAACACTGAGCCATCATGCTGCCTGCTGTTGATTTGTGTATACACTATTTGATGCCTTAGTCTTGGTATGTGACATCTAATGATAATATGCTCACGCTTATTCCCAAATAAAGTAGAATTTGATCAATGTTGATTATTTAAATAATATGAACTAACATAACCAATGCCGACACATCCCGATCACGACATTGTGTGAGGAGCGGGCACATGTGCAGCAGGATAGGCCAGCACGGCACAAAGCATCCAGCTCCCTCTCATCTGACCTGACGCTCTGATCTTGGACCAGCACGGTATTGGTGCAGGTTAATAATGAGGGGTGAGCTTATTTTCAGTGAGGCCAGATATGTTCAATGACGTAGAAATTTTGTGTGCAGCTTGTAGATCTTTAATCCCGCTACCGATTTGTGGTAGCTAGCAGCTGCAGTAACCTAGAGCAACTTGAAAACCACCTGTGCTGGCTATAAAGGGCCAGCTGAGGCTGTGTTGGTGCCTTCATAGAGATTGTGACTAGTGACGGCGGACCCGCAGCTACTCAAGGTCAAGTAAAAACAAAAAAACAACCCATCTCTGGTCCGGAATTGATCCCGGATATATGCCCGGACGCAATATAAGTCCATGTGGGACTCGAATCCGTCGATTTTAAAATTGTGGTAGAAGGGATAGTGGGATTAGAGCAGGTGAGTTATACTTGCCAGTCTCCTATGCAGCTGTAACGCTACTTCATTAGCCTCAGGCATATACACTGCTTTCCTTGCCCACCGGCAACGCCGGCATCTCTGGTTGCAGTCAGACCTTGCCCTCACCATGTGTGACAGCATGTCTGTCTGCAACCAATCACAGACACTGTGTTTTCCTATAGTGATGTAGAATCCCCCATATTATGATATCCAGCACAGACAAAGCATACGACTACAGGTTCCAGTCCCTAGCCGTGCACTTATGGCTGTAAGAGGAACCACATGCGGCATTTTAAAAAAAAAAAATCAATAAATAAAATGGAACGGTTGCCTCCAATTTTGATACCCAGCCATCACACCAGGGGAGACCCATGGTTATTGTGCCCCCCCCAGCCTAAAAATAGAAGCCTGCAGCTGCCCACAATTGTCACGTCCATTAGATGCAACAATCCTGAAACTTTACCCAGCTCATCCCGATTGCCCTGGTGCGTACTGTGCGTGTGGGTACTAAGGGGTTAATGACAGCTCACAGCTGTCACTAAGCTCTAGATAAATAATGGGAGGTGTCTGAGACACCCCATTATTAATCTGTAAGCAAAAAGAAATAAAGGATTTTTTTGTGTTTATTTGAAATAAAATACCCCATAAAACACTCTCTTTCTCCAATTAACCTCAAAACACCTAGTTCCGACGTAAGCCACATGAGGTCCCATGACTATTCCAGCTCTGCTACATCTATACTGAAAGTACAGTGCACAGGCACAGAACATGACCGCATGCTGTTGACTTCAGGCAGAGAATGACTGAACTGCAGCGATGAGCGTTGACGTCACTCAATTTATTCGTGGTCACAGCTGGAGGTTCCCACGTTACCCGATTTGTGACTGCAGGTAAATTGACCTCAGGTGACCTCATTAACCTCAGTGATCTCACCTTACGTGAGGTCATAGAGTTCACGGACCTACATCTGCTGGCAGAAAACCGCTTTTTTTTTTTTTTTTTTTGTCGAGATGCAGATATGGTGCTGAAATTTATACACGATATTCCTGCACCAAATTTGCATCTCCTGGCAAAAAATAGTATCAAAATGCGATGCGGTTTTGATGCACTAGTGATGTGATTTTTATTTTTTTTTAATTTTTTTTTTATTTATTTATTTATTTTTTGCAAGGTGATGTAGATTTGGTGCAGGAATATGGTGTAAAAATGATTATGGAATGGTAAAATGTACTCATAATGTATGGCCGTTCCCTCTAATATTTCTAGATACAGTAATACCTCAATGTAACATTGATTTGGTTGTGGAACTATTGGCAACTCAATTTTGGCAGTGTCCCAAGAGAAATCCCATGTATGCTAATAATGTCCAGATTTCCCTATCTCATATCTATATACATAATCGCCAGTTTCTGTAACCCTATTCCAGCATGCATCGCGGCACTCTCGGTTGCGAAGCCACAGTTCGCGCCGACATCATAGCCATGGTAACCAGGGAAAACAGTGCAGGCGAACCCAAATTGTGGTGAGGGACGAGACAATGTGGGCAGCACTGACAGAGACATGGTGCAAGTAGCGGTGACGTTACTGCTCTTCCCGCACACGCAATGCATTTATACACTGAACACAGACACTCACAGATACTCACCTGTCCCCAGCAATGCAGTCCCCAGCGCTGCTCCTGCTTCCAGCTCCTCAGTGGAGTGAATATTCAGTAAGTATAATGCGCGGCGGTCAGGAGCGGGAGGCAGCAGAGCCGGAGACAGCACCACTGGATACAGGTAAATATAGAAAATCTGTTTATTTAAAAGACCCGTGTTTTCTCCAGGGGAAGGGGGGGGGGGGGAGTGAGAGAGAGACAGAGAGAAAATACACACACATATCCACAGATGACACGTACATACAGCGTACAGCTATATACACACACACACACACACACATATACACAGATGCCACCTACACACAGCGTACACAGACGGCACATACACAGCATACAGCCATATACACACACACAGAAGACACAGTGTACAGCCATATACATATACGAAGACAGCACGTACACACAGTGTACAGCCATATACACACATGTACATAGATGACACGTACACACAGCATACAGCCATATACACATGTACACACGACACATACACACAGCATACAGCCATATATACACATGTGCACAGATGACGTACACAGCGTGCAGCCATATATTCACACACATGTATACAGCTGACACAGTGTACTGCCATGTGCACACACATACACAGACGACACACAGCATACAGCCATATACACAGACAACACGTACGCACAGCGTACAGCCATGTACACACATGTACACAGACGACATGTTCGTACAGCCATGTACACAGACGACATGTACGTACAGCGTACATCCATGTACACACGTACACAGGCGACACGTATGCATAGCGTACAGCCGTGTACACAGACGACATGTACGCACAGCGTACAGCCATGCACACGGACGACACATACGCACAGTGTACAGCCATGTACTCACGTACACAGATGACACGTACGCACAGCGTACATCCATGTACACACACATGTACTAAGATGACACGTACGCACAGAATACAGCCATGTACACAGACGACATGTACGCACACATTTACACAGACAACACGTTTGCACAGTGTACAGCCATGTACACACATGTACACAGACGACACGTATGCACAGCGTACAGCCATGTACACACACATGTACACAGATGACACGTGTGTACAGCGTACAGCCATGTACACTCACACGTACACAGATGACATGTACACACAGCATACAGCCATGTACACTCACACGTACACAGACGACACGTACACACAGCATAC
This sequence comes from Anomaloglossus baeobatrachus, assembly GCF_048569485.1. Lineage (NCBI taxonomy): Eukaryota > Metazoa > Chordata > Amphibia > Anura > Aromobatidae > Anomaloglossus > Anomaloglossus baeobatrachus. The sequence goes on from NC_134354.1 coordinate 227,770,906, forward strand.
AGCCATGTACACTCATACGTAAACAGATGACACGTATGCACAGTGTACAGCCATGTACACTCACGTACACAGACGACACGTACGCACAGCATACAGCCATGTACACTCACATGTACACAGACAACATGTATGCACAGGACAGCTCAAGAAACACAACACCAGATACCAATATATAGCACACAACAAGGAAGAGACAATGCACAGGGGTGAAAGATGATAACGCAACACATACAATACACAAATGCGGAACGATGACATATAACAAATGTATTGGAAAGCACCAACACTGTGACATATGTACCACTGCTCCTGTCAGCACCACTAAGCATAGACAGATGTTCATTTCACCGCATTCCTGATGTCTCCTTGAGTCTTCCCATCTGTTCTCATCCACTGGCCCGACCGCCTTTAAAATGACAGCATGGCCCAGGGCTCATCCCAACTGAACGCCCGACCTCCTTAACCATGGGTGGAACACTACTCAGACAACACAGGATGAGGGAATCACAATATTAAGACTATTGGATCCCCAAACAATTAACGGCACATAGCACATAACCAGCAAAACCACAAAATGTAACCGGCAACAGTTCTCACCCTTCCGCCGGCTCGCCAGGGATTAGAATGTCCGTGCCTCAGAGCTTCCAGGGCTACTTACTCCAAACCAGCACCCCGCTTTCGGCGGGCACCCACCGAGAACAGAATAATGCCAGATTTAGGAAGCTGTCTGAGGACCACAAAGCCTGTAGTCAGATGACTGGATTGTCCCATCCTGGATTCCTTCCTTAGGTGGGCTTTGATAGCTCAGCCGAATCCTTGCATTTGATGCTGAAGTCAATATAGTACTATAATCCAGATTCGGTTATGGCTTGCCAATTGGATCCGCAGGTCCTAGATTGGTAGCATGTAGCAAGAGTCTACCCGGGCAATGGACAGTCTTGTACCCATGAGCTCTCCATTCAGTCCATTGGGGTCTTCACAATTGGTGGATAAGACTGGGCTCTTATTGGCTAGATTTCAAGCCGTATACAAAATATAAAGAGACGAGGGAGAGACAGCTAAGTTACATCATATCTAGCACTTCACATAGTAATATAATGGGAGGTTCGCATAATTGATTTGTCTGGGTGTCTGGCCTTCACTGGCCAAGGCAATTACATGAGTCAACAAGAACTGTAACACTAATGCTGGGTTCACACATAGCGACACAGCAGCGATCAGGACAGGCGACCTGACCTTATCAGGATCGCTGCTGCGTCGTTACATGGTCGCTGGTGAGATCTGCCTGTTTGACAGCCCCCAGTGACCAGCCCCCAGCCAGCAGCGACGGGTGGAAGCGGTGCGGCGCTTGGTAACTAAGGTAAATATCGGGTAACCAAGGGCTTGGTTACCCGATATTTACATTGGTTACCAGCGCACACCGCTTAGCGCTGGCTCCCTGCACGCCAGAGTACACATCGGGTTAATAAGCAAACCCTTGCTTATTTAGCCGATGTGTACTCTGGCGTGCAGGGAGCCGGCAGGGCGGACGCTGGTAACAAAGGTAAATATCGGGTAACCAAGGAAAGGGCTTCCCTTGGTTACCCGATGTTTACCTTGGTTACAGCTTACCAGAAGCTGGCTCCCTGCTCGCTTCAGTTCGTCGCTCTCTCGCTGTCACACACAGCGATGCGTGCTTCACAGCGGGAGAGCAACAAGCAAAAAATGAAGCAGGACATTCAGCAACGAGCGGCGACCTCACAGCAGGGGCCAGTTCATTGTTGAATGTCACACACAGCGACAGCGACGGGACGTCGCTGCTACGTCACAGAAAATGGTGACGTAGCAGCGACGTCATTGTCGCCGTCGCTGTTTGTGACACCACCTTGTAAATTCAAAACACTGCACTCTCATCAGCATGAGGTAATAGTAAAAAGAAAATCAACAGATTCGTTTTTATCGTGCAAAAAAAGCGTCTTTATTTATGAATAAAGTAGGTGGGAGGGACTAAGGGACGTTTCGGCCCAGACTGGGCCTTCTTCATGCCAAGTCACACTGGGAAAGGGTAAAGAAAAAGAAATCACTATTTACATATATCACAGAAAAAAACAGAAAAAAGCATATCAACAGATCATATACATATATACATATTTACATGGAAAATCATGTCCTAGTTGTTGTGAACGATACAGTAATAGCATCTCAGCAGTTGAAGTGACTCTCCAATCATCACAACAAATAATGAAAAATAAAAAGGCAAAATCTGACAATGTATGAAAGGTTTGCATACCTCCAAAAATAGATGAAGTAATATCACAGAGGGAATTTTTTTCTCTCTCTCTCCCTTTTAGGGTTTTTTTTGGTATAGAAGTGGTGAGGAACTCCACCCAGGATAAAATGAATGTGGTAGTTGCAAAATGCAAGCCCTGCAGATAAAGGCATGATTATGAACGGGTGGTATTTCTATAGGGGGAGTAACACTCTGGGGGAGGGGATAACGGATTACCTTGCTCGTATTAGCAAATGAATAATTATTGGAATTTGTCCTTATATATTGGGAGAGTTTAATGACTCGTAGTCCCTAAAGAATGAAAAAGTCTGCAGTCAGCAGGTAATGCATGATATGTGACACCCCCACGTAGTGGATCCCCTGCATATCATTACCTTAGGTTTACAGTAGGTGGATATGGTCACGTATAATGCACCTATGTCTACAAGCATAGGGAGCTTATTTGCATCTGTAATTACGGGGGATAAGTCTTAGTAACGACATGCAAAAGGAGAATACAGCGCTACTTAAAAGTACATGAAGTGACACATATTACCTGTAGGCTTTAGGATAAGAATGTAGCAGTGGGTAATGGAGTCCTCTGAAAAGCAGAAGGAGGAGTGAAGCGTTATCAGATTGGAGGTAGAAAGGATTAGGGACAGATAGTATTATCGCATACCTTTGCAGCCGTCTTCCCAGACTGTGGCTAAAGCTGGTGTCACACTAAGCGACAGCGACAACGACGTCGCTGTTACGTCACCATTTTCGGTGACGTAACAGCGACCTTGTAAGTCGCTGTTATGATCGCTGCTTAGCTGTCAAACACAGCAGAAGCAGCGATCATAACGTCGCTGTTCTACATGTGCAGAGAGCAGGGAGCCGCGCTTAGCGCTGGCTCCTTGCTCTCCTAGGTACAGTACACGTCGGGTTAATTAACCCGATGTGTGCTGCAGCTACATGTCACAGTGCAGAGAGCAGGGAGCCGCGCGCACTGCTTAGCGCTGGCTCCTTGCTCTCCTTGCTACAGTATACATCGGGTTAATTACCCGATGCATACTGCAGCCACATGTCACAGTGCAGGAGCCGGCACTGGCAGCAAGAGCGGAGGCTGGTAACCAGCGTAAACATCGGGTAACCAGGGAAAGGTCTTCCCTTGGTTACCCGATGTTTACGCTGGTTACAGCTTACCGCAGCTGCCAGTGCCGGCTCCTGCTCGCTTCATTTCGTCGCTCTCTCGCTGTCACACACAGCGATGTGTGTGTCACAGCGGGAGAGTGACGACCAAAAAATGAAGCTGGACATTCAGCAACGACCGGCGACCTCACAGCAGGGGCCAGGTCGTTGCTGGATGTCACACACAGCGACAGCGACGGGACGTCGCTGCAACGTCACAGAAAATGGTGACGTAGCAGCGACGTCGTTGTCGTCGTCGTTATGTGTGACACCAGCTTTAGAGCAATGAGTTAACAGGTTTGGGAGCTATTTAACTCCCAAACCCGGAAGTGCCTGGACACGCCGGCGCCTGTGCAGTGGCGATCTGCGCTACTATTAGTGTATTGATGGTACCGTTAAGCCGTGAATAGAGGCGCCCGCGCATGCGCGGTAGGGTTAAACTCGTACATAGACGTGGGAGGATGTTTATCCTCAGCGCGTCGTTAGAGATCAATGTAGGGATAGGAGGCGGACACTGAATATGACAGTCTGTTGGTAGTGAATGACTGTTGGTACCAGAGGGGAAATTATCTATCCAGTCACTATATAGGGCAGTAATGTATAGAACATTTGGAGTATAGGGACATAAAGATAACTGTAATGTAATACACAGGCATATATACAAAACATATAATAACTTTCTCATTTTGTCAAAGACCAGTAGTGATTAGTTTACATATAAATATTTTGAGGTATGACCTAGGGAAAAAAACACATAAAAGGAAGGGTCCCAATATACTAGTAGAGTGAACTATCATTACCATCTATATATGACTAAAAATAGAACGTGCTGATTTTATACGTTACCATCTAATAGTGAGTGAACGATGGAAGGAGGAAAGGTGAGGATGGTATTTCTCAAGTTTTCTGTAAAAAATGTACCATAATATAGTTAGTACGGATACATAGGTTCAGTATCATCATTATACTAGCCAATCTAGTTCTCTATTAAGACCTTTAGGTGCTAGGGTTTGTAGCTTGTGGATCCAGAAGCTCTCTCTTTTTTTGAGAAGCTCAATATGATTTCCTCCGCGCCTGGGCCTATAGACTTTATCAATGACCTGAAACCGCAACTGCGCTACATTAGGCTTAGCTTCGTGAAAATGGTGTGGAATAGGTAGCCATAATTTTCCACACCTAATGGTGGATTTATGGCTAGCAATGCGGTCACCGACATGTTGGATCGTTTCCCCGACATACAATAGTCCACAGGGACATTTGATGATGTATACAACAAAATTGCTCAAGCAGGTAAAGTATTCTTTTATTCGAAAGCTTTTGCCAGACCTGGGGTGTGTAAAGTGGTCTCCTTTGATCACGTTCGAACACGATGGACAACTTAAGCAAGGGAAAGTACCCGTACGTTTTGGTGCCAGCAAGGTTTGTACATTTGTCTTGTCGCTGCCAATATCCGCTCTGACCAGGGAATCCTTTATGTTTTGGGGTCTCTTCTTGCACATGATAGGGGGTAGTATAAATGGCCCTATATCTGGATATGCTTTTTTTAGGAGCGGCCAGTGGCGATTAATGATATTGTATATTTTAGGCATAGACGGGTGATATGTGTGGACAAATGGTATCCTTTCCACTGTCGCTGTGTCTATCCCTAAAGGGGTGGTAGACGATAGTCTTTCTCTTTCTGTCTTAAGCAGTGTTAATGGGTAGTTACGTTCTATGAACCGATTAGACATTTCTTCTAGTCTCTGCTCTCTTGTGTTCTCGTCTGATACTATGCTTGTGACTCTTGCAAATTGAGATCTAGGTAGACTGTTCTTAGTTGATTTAGGATGATAGCTACTGTATAGGAGCATACAATTCCGATCGGTCGGTTTTCGGTAAAGATCTGAAGATAGATTGCCCATTGTGTCTTTTTTAATATACGTGTCCAAGAAACTAATTTCTTCCTGATGATGACTCAGCGTAAATTTGAGCTCAGGCCACACTTTGTTAATATGATCATCAAATAAGAGCAGGCTTTCCAAATCACCCTGCCAGATACAGAATATATCGTCTATGTAGCGAGCCCATAGAAACGCCAGTTCATCAAAGGCTGGATATGAATACACAAAGCGCCCCTCAAAATAGTCCATAAACAAATTTGCATACGCTGGGGCTACATTCGAGCCCATCGCGGTCCCGTGTTTCTGGACGTAAAAATCGTCCTTAAAAAGGAAGTAATTTTCATTGAGGACTATCTCGAGGAGGCCTATAGTGAAGTCAATTGAGTCCTGGCTCAGGTTAGTCTTATTGAGCGCGATTTTGGTGGCCCTGATGCCTTTATGATGGGCAATTGAAGTATATAGACTACCTACGTCCCAGGTGCAGAGGAAGCTGTTAGGGGGAACCTGTTTTAGGTCTCTGATCTTTTGTAAAAAGTTGTTGGTATCTAAAATAAAAGACTTGGTATTTTTAGCCAAGGGGGTAACGACTTTCTCTAGATAAATTGACAGGGGGGAAAGAACAGACTCTGTCGATGCTACAATGGGCCGGCCAGGAGGATTAATGAGAGATTTATGGATTTTGGGTAATGAGTAGAATACCGGTGTTATGGGATGTAATTTAGTGAGAAAAGTACGGGTGGATTGATCAATAGAACCTTTGTCAAAGTGGACAGCTAGAAATTTTTGGATTTTCTGTTGAATTTTGAATATCGGGTCTGAGGGTATTTTCTGATAAGTCATAGTATCATTAAGTTGGCGTTTAATTTCATTAATGTAGTCATGTGTATTTTGGACCACGATTGCTCCACCTTTGTCAGCGGGTTTTATAGTTATGGCCTTGTTTTCCCTTAGAGAAGATATAGCCAATTTCTCTGAAGTATTGATATTACTTCGTGTCGGGTAAAAGCCCAATTCATGTTCATGTATATTGTCTTTAATGTCACGGTCCACTAGAGCTATAAATGTTTCTACAGCATGATGAGTTCTAGGTGGCATAAAGTGACTGCGATTGTGAAGACCCAACGTCTTGATGTTGGTTTCTTTAAGAAGTGGTTGTTGGTCTATGCTATGGGGTGTAGTAGAACCAAAGTGAGTTTTGAGCCTAACTGACCTATAAAATCGTTGCATGTCATTTTCAAGGGTGAAGGAATCCCATTTAGGTGTAGGGCAAAAGGTCAAGCCTTTGTTAAGTAAAGACAGTTCATTAGGTGCCAAAGTATAGTCAGAGATGTTGACGACTAAATTGGGACCCTTACCTGTGAGCGCAACGTCATCCCCCAGTCTCCTCCTCCTCCTCGACCTCCTCGTTGGTTTGTTCTTCTTTTTATAGGTCCTAAAAAAGAGTTTGAATGGCTGCCACTGGACTCGCTTCCTGAAGAAGCGGATTGATTGTGAGTAGGTGGTCTTCTCCACTGTCTTGTATTGCTGGTTTGCCAGTCGTTCCATCTGTACACTCGGTTTGATAGATAGTCGTCTGTGTCCCTCTGGAACTTCTGTCTTTTCTTCTCCTCCAAGTTCCTTTTAAATTCCTTTAATGTATCCTCAGCTTTTTTCTTATACTCATTACCCAAAATCCATAAATCTCTCATTAATCCTCCTGGCCGGCCCATTGTAGCATCGACAGAGTCTGTTCTTTCCCCCCTGTCAATTTATCTAGAGAAAGTCGTTACCCCCTTGGCTAAAAATACCAAGTCTTTTATTTTAGATACCAACAACTTTTTACAAAAGATCAGAGACCTAAAACAGGTTCCCCCTAACAGCTTCCTCTGCACCTGGGACGTAGGTAGTCTATATACTTCAATTGCCCATCATAAAGGCATCAGGGCCACCAAAATCGCGCTCAATAAGACTAACCTGAGCCAGGACTCAATTGACTTCACTATAGGCCTCCTCAAGATAGTCCTCAATGAAAATTACTTCCTTTTTAAGGACGATTTTTACGTCCAGAAACACGGGACCGCGATGGGCTCGAATGTAGCCCCAGCGTATGCAAATTTGTTTATGGACTATTTTGAGGGGCGCTTTGTGTATTCATATCCAGCCTTTGATGAACTGGCGTTTCTATGGGCTCGCTACATAGACGATATATTCTGTATCTGGCAGGGTGATTTGGAAAGCCTGCTCTTATTTGATGATCATATTAACAAAGTGTGGCCTGAGCTCAAATTTACGCTGAGTCATCATCAGGAAGAAATTAGTTTCTTGGACACGTATATTAAAAAAGACACAATGGGCAATCTATCTTCAGATCTTTACCGAAAACCGACCGATCGGAATTGTATGCTCCTATACAGTAGCTGTCATCCTAAATCAACTAAGAACAGTCTACCTAGATCTCAATTTGCAAGAGTCACAAGGATAGTATCAGACGAGAACACAAGAGAGCAGAGACTAGAAGAAATGTCTAATCGGTTCATAGAACGTAACTACCCATTAACACTGCTTAAGACAGAAAGAGAAATACTATCGTCTACCACCCCTTTAGGGATAGACACAGCGACAGTGGAAAGGATACCATTTGTCCACACATATCACCCGTCTATGCCTAAAATATACAATATCATTAATCGCCACTGGCCGCTCCTAAAAAAAGCATATCCAGAGATAGGGCCATTTATACTCCCCCTATCATGTGCAAGAAGAGACCCCAAAACATAAAGGATTCCCTGGTCAGAGCGGATATTGGCAGCGACAAGACAAATGTACAAACCTTGCTGGCACCAAAACGTACGGGTACTTTCCCTTGCTTAAGTTGTCCATCGTGTTCGAACGTGATCAAAGGAGACCACTTTACACACCCCAGGTCTGGCAAAAGCTTTCGAATAAAAGAATACTTTACCTGCTTGAGCAATTTTGTTGTATACATCATCAAATGTCCCTGTGGACTATTGTATGTCGGGGAAACGATCCAACATGTCGGTGACCGCATTGCTAGCCATAAATCCACCATTAGGTGTGGAAAATTATGGCTACCTATTCCACACCATTTTCACGAAGCTAAGCCTAATGTAGCGCAGTTGCGGTTTCAGGTCATTGATAAAGTCTATAGGCCCAGGCGCGGAGGAAATCATATTGAGCTTCTCAAAAAAAGAGAGAGCTTCTGGATCCACAAGCTACAAACCCTAGCACCTAAAGGTCTTAATAGAGAACTAGATTGGCTAGTATAATGATGATACTGAACCTATGTATCCGTACTAATTATATTATGGTACATTTTTTACAGAAAACTTGAGAAATACCATCCTCACCTTTCCTCCTTCCATCGTTAACTCACTATTAGATGGTAACGTATAAAATCAGCACGTTCTATTTTTAGTCATATATAGATGGTAATGATAGTTCACTCTACTAGTATATTGGGACCCTTCCTTTTATGTGTTTTTTTCCCTAGGTCATACCTCAAAATATTTATATGTAAACTAATCACTACTGGTCTTTGACAAAATGAGAAAGTTATTATATGTTTTGTATATATGCCTGTGTATTACATTACAGTTATCTTTATGTCCCTATACTCCAAATGTTCTATACATTACTGCCCTATATAGTGACTGGATAGATAATTTCCCCTCTGGTACCAACAGTCATTCACTACCAACAGACTGTCATATTCAGTGTCCGCCTCCTATCCCTACATTGATCTCTAACGACGCGCTGAGGATAAACATCCTCCCACGTCTATGTACGAGTTTAACCCTACCGCGCATGCGCGGGCGCCTCTATTCACGGCTTAACGGTACCATCAATACACTAATAGTAGCGCAGATCGCCACTGCGCAGGCGCCGGCGTGTCCAGGCACTTCCGGGTTTGGGAGTTAAATAGCTCCCAAACCTGTTAACTCATTGCTCTAAGCCACAGTCTGGGAAGACGGCTGCAAAGGTATGCGATAATACTATCTGTCCCTAATCCTTTCTACCTCCAATCTGATAACGCTTCACTCCTCCTTCTGCTTTTCAGAGGACTCCATTACCCACTGCTACATTCTTATCCTAAAGCCTACAGGTAATATGTGTCACTTCATGTACTTTTAAGTAGCGCTGTATTCTCCTTTTGCATGTCGTTACTAAGACTTATCCCCCGTAATTACAGATGCAAATAAGCTCCCTATTAGTGATGAGCGAGCATGCTTGTCACTACTCGGTACTCGCACGAGTATCGCTGTACTCGGGCTGCTCGGCGGGGACCGAGTAATCTCGCGATACTCGTGCTGTACTCGTGGTCTTCATTTCTGCATGTTGGCGCTCTTTTGAGAGCCAGCCCTCATGCAGGGATTGGCTGGCAGACCACTGCAATGCCACAGCCCTGTTAGTTGTGGAATTGCAGTGATTGGCCGGCCTGCACAGCGTGACCGAGCCTTTATATCGGCCGGCGCGCTGTGCTCTGCTCACAGCTATCCAGACAGTGAGTGCAGGGAGAGTGTCGCTGATTCAGGGAAAGCTTTGCGGCCCTTTATAGCTTTTTCAGTTGCAGGGCTGCAAACAGTGTGACCAAAAGTCCTTCTCAGGACTATTCTAGTTGTATACAGGCAGGCAGGGTATAGCCAGGTCGGAGTACAGTAGCAGAGTCCTTCTCAGGACTACTGTTGCTATATACAGGCAGGGTATAGCCAGGTCTGAATACAGGCTAGTGACCAAAAGAGTCCTTGTCAGGACTATTGTACCAGTATACAGGCAGGCAGGCAGGCAGGGTAGTGGTGACCGTATACCAGCCTTCATCATATCTGGGGCTGGTGTACACAGTGTAAAACAGTCCAGATAGTGTCTGACTTGTCTGTAATTGTCGCTCCCCAAAAAAACCTGTTAGGTTATTATTGCGTCCGTGCTTGGTTTTTAAAACCGCACGTGTGTGCCTGTTGGTGGCAGCGTACAGGTGCACTTGTGTGCAATTTCCACACACTTTGATATAACGCACAAGTAGTGAATATACACGTCAGCAGTGCACAGCATTGCAAAATGCGCAAGGGCATTGGCAAGGAACAAGGAAGTGGACGTGATGGTGGTGCAGGCAGAGGCCGAGGTCGTGGGCAAGCTCTAATTTCGCCACAACAAAGGGCCACATCTAGTCGCTCGCACGTCCTGTCCCAAATTCTTGGGGACCGCAGCAGTACACCGCTCTTGAACCAAGACCAGTGTCAACAGGTTGTTAGTTGGATAGCAGATAATGCTTCCAGTCAGATTGGCACCACCACAAACACTCTGTCTTCCACACGGTCAAGTGTCAGTAGCCGTGATACTGCACCGCACATTTCTGAACCTGATCCTCCTTCCTACCACCAGGCTGAGTACACGTCCTCCTCGGACATTAATGATCCCACACTTGGACACTCGGAAGAGCTGTTCACGTTTCCATTCACACATTCTGGCCTCTCGCCAGCTCATATTGAAGTGGGTCATGAGGAGATCGTCTGTACAGATGGCCAAATATTTGAGCAGCCACGTTCTCACGAAGTTGGCAACGTGTCTCAACAAGTGGTGGACGATGATGAGACACAATTGTCAGCAAGTCAGGAGGAGGAGCAGGGTGCGGAAGAGGAAGACGACGTGGTGGATGATCCAGTAACTGACCCAACCTGGCAGGAGGATATGCAGAGCGAGGACAGCAGTGCACAGGGGGAGGGAGGCGTAGCATCACAACAGGCAGTAAGAAGCAGGGTGGTGGCCCCAGGCAGAAGTCAGGCAACCGTTCCCCGGAACAACACGACGACACAAGGTGCCTGTACAAATGTTAGGTCTTCCCGAGTCTGGCAGTTTTTTAAGTTGGATCCAGATGATTCAAAAAAGGCCATTTGCAACACCTGCCGTGCCAGCATCAGCAGGGGTACCAAAACTAGCAGCCTGACCACCACCAGCATGATCAGGCACATGTCAGCCAAGCACCCGACTTTGTGGGAAGTACAACAGAGTCGAGGAGCAGTGCTTGCTGATGTCACTGCTACGTCTTCGCTGGTTGTGCATGCGAGCCAATCCTCTGTCCATGCTGCCTGCGAACAAGCCTCCTCCACTCCTGCACCTGCAGTTGCCTACGCAGAAAGAACACCATCATCAAGCACGTCCTTGTCCCAGCGCAGCGTTCAGTTATCCATTCAGCAAACCTTTGAACGCAGGCGCAAATACACTGCCAACACCCCACATGCCACAGTTCTAAATGCTAACATTTCGCGACTGCTTGCGCTGGAAATGTTGCCTTTTAGGCTGGTGGAGACTGAAGCATTCCGTGACCTGATGGCGGCAGCTGTCCCACGTTACTCGGTCCCCAGCCGCCACTATTTCTCCCGGTGTGCCGTCCCCGCGTTGCATAACCACGTGTCACAAAACATCACACGTGCCCTGAACAACGCTGTTTCACCCAAGGTCCACCTAACCACAGACACGTGGACAAGTGCTTGTGGGCAAGGCCGCTACATCTCGTTGACGGCACACTGGGTTAATATTGTGGAAGCTGGGACCCAGTCTGAGCGAGGGACGGAACACGTCCTTCCCACACCAAGGTTTGCAGGCCCTACCTCAGTCAGTGTTTCACCCACACTCTACAGCTCCGGAATGTCATGCTCTTCAGCCTCCTCCTCCTCCTGCGCATCCTCATCCACTGTGCCCTCCACACCAGTCACAAGCTGGAAGCACTGCAGCACTGCCTCGGCGAAGCGGCAACAGGCTGTGCTGAAGCTAATCTGCATAGGTGACAAACCCCACAATGCAGAAGAGGTGTGGACAGCTCTGAAACAGCAGGCAGATCACTGGCTCACACCTCTGAACCTAAAGCCAGGAAAGGTCGTGTGTGACAATGGCCGGAACCTGGTGGCGGCTTTGAGGCGAGGCCAGCTGACACATGTTCCATGCGTGGCCCATGTGCTCAACCTCGTGGTTCAGCGGTTTATAAAGTCATACCCAGAGCTGTCTGATCTACTGGTAAAAGTTCGCCGCCTGTCTGCACATTTTCGAAAGTCACCTACTGCTTCAGCCGGCCTTGCCGGCTTTCAGCGCCGTTTGCATCTTCCGGCTCACAGACTGGTGTGTGATGTCCCCACGCGTTGGAATTCAACTCTGCACATGTTGGTCAGGATATGTGAGCAGAAGAGGGCAGTTGTTGAGTACCTGCATCACCTAAGCCGTCGGGAAATGGGTCAAACTCCACACATAACACCTGAGGAGTGGAGATGGATGTCAGACCTATGTACCATCCTCCAAAACTTTGAGGACTCCACCAAGATGGTGAGTGGTGATGACGCCATTATTAGCGTCACCATACCGCTACTCTGCCTTCTAAAACGGTCTCTGCTGAAAAACAAACATGATGCATTGCAGGCGGAGCGCGATGAGTTGCAGCAAGAAACAGTAGTGGGTGTGGGTGATAACACACAGCCCAGCCTCGTCTCATCACAACGTGCAGTGGAGGACTATGACGAGGAGGAGGATGAAGACATGGAGCAACTCTCCGGCCAAATTGAGGATATGACATGCACACCAGTCATATCCTCGGTTCAGCGTGGCTGGCCAGAGGACAGGGTAGATGAGGAGGAGGAGGAGGAGGAGAAGGAGGAGGACAGCATGTTCAGTCATCTTGTTGGTCAGGCTACTGAAGTCCTGGCTGTTAAGAGTCTGGCGCACATGGCTGACTTTATGGTAAGCTGCCTGTCTCGTGACCCTCGCGTTAAGAACATCTTGGCCGACAATCATTACTGGTTGGTAACACTGTTAGACCCACGCTACAAGGAGAACTTTTTGTCTCTTATTCCCGTGGAGGAGAGGTCAACCAAAATGCAGCAGTTTCGGAAGGCCATACTCACGGAAGTAGGCAAAGCATTCCCCTCACAAAACGCTAGCGGCATAGGTCATGAATCAGTGGACAACCGAGGCGTACAGCCGAGAGAGGCACAAGTCCAATCCGCCAGAGGTAGGGGAACAGTCTTTAAGATGTGGGACAGTTTTCTCAGCCCCTCACGTACCACAGCCCCTGAGGTGCGGGGTAGTGCCACAAGAAATCCTAAGTTTGCCCAGATGCTGAAGGAGTACCTTGCAGATCGAACAACAGTACTCCGACATTCCTCTGTGCCTTATAATTATTGGGTATCCAAGCTGGACACGTGGCATGAATTGGCTCTCTACGCCTTGGAAGTCCTGGCCTGCCCTGCTGCTAGCGTTTTGTCAGAGCGTGTTTTTAGTGCCGCAGGTGGAATCATTACAGATAAACGCACCCGCCTGTCAACTGAAAATGCTGACAGGCTGACTCTGATCAAGATGAACAAGGGTTGGATTGGGCCAGACTTCACCACACCACCAGAAAATGAGAGCGGAATTTAAAGTTTGCCATGTACCTCCACTCACCCATGGGTACACACTTCTGGACTTTGGATAATCGCTGGACTCCTCCTCCTTCTCCTCATGCGCCACCATGATGATGACCGTTACAAATTGCAATACTTAGGCCTTTGTTTCAGGTATACCCCCAGTGGTAAATTTTTTCGCCCATTCTTTGCAGAATGGACATTACAACGACAGGAGACCCGCTCCTTTGCAATGGGAACAATGTTTTGAGGCCCTCATGCACGTCTCTACCCAGGGACAACGTGGAGCCTCCCAATTTTTGGCTGCCCTGCCTAAGGGCTATACTATAATACACCCACTTCCTTAAAATGGACACTTAATGTTTTGAGGCCCTCATGCACGTCTCTACCCAGGGACAATGTGGAGCCTCCCAATTTTTGGCTGCCCTGGCAAAGGGCTATACTGAAATAGACCCACTTCCTTACAATGGGCACTTCAGGTTTAAAGGCCCTCATGCACGTCTCTACCCAGGGACAACGTGGAGCCTCCCAATTTTTGGCTGCCCTGCCTAAGGGCTATACTATAATACACCCACTTCCTTAAAATGGACACTTAATGTTTTGAGGCCCTCATGCACGTCTCTACCCAGGGACAATGTGGAGCCTCCCAATTTTTGGCTGCCCTGGCAAAGGGCTATACTGAAATAGACCCACTTCCTTACAATGGGCACTTCAGGTTTAAAGGCCCTCATGCACGTCTCTACCCAGGGACAACGTGGAGCCTCCCAATTTTTGGCTGCCCTGCCTAAGGGCTATACTACAATAGACCCACTTCCTTCCAATGGGCACTTCAGGTTTACAGGCCCTCATGCACGTCTGTATGCAGGGGCATTGGTGAACCTCACAATTTTGGACTGCCCTGGCAAAGGAAAATACTACAAAGACTCACTTCCTCAAAATGGGCACATTAGACTCAAGAGGCCTTCATGTACGTCTCTTCTCAGGGACATCGGAGTGCCACACAATGTTTTCACGTAAAATCTTTCATGTATTAATCTCAAAAAGTAACATACACCAGCTCTATCTCACTATTGGGTATGTGCCCTTAACATTTCCGCCATGAAAAATCATTTTGGGGTCATTTTGGAAGGTTTTCTGGTGAGTCCGTAAAAATGGCGTAAAACGCGGACAAAATTGTTCACAGCTGTGACTTTTCAGTGATAAATGCTTCAAGGGGTCTTCCCCATGCTGTTGCCATGTCATTTGAGCACTCTTCTGAGACTTTTGTACCATTTTTAGGGTTTCTCCATGCTGCCGGGGGGTCATTTCACAAAAATACTCGGGTCTCCCATAGGATAACATTGGGCTCGTTGCTCGGCCCGAGTACACGAGTATCTTGGGATGCTCGGCCCGAGCTTCGAGCACCCGAGCTTTTTAGTACTCGCTCATCACTACTCCCTATGCTTGTAGACATAGGTGCATTATACGTGACCATATCCACCTACTGTAAACCTAAGGTAATGATATGCAGGGGATCCACTACGTGGGGGTGTCACATATCATGCATTACCTGCTGACTGCAGACTTTTTCATTCTTTAGGGACTACGAGTCATTAAACTCTCCCAATATATAAGGACAAATTCCAATAATTATTCATTTGCTAATACGAGCAAGGTAATCCGTTATCCCCTCCCCCAGAGTGTTACTCCCCCTATAGAAATACCACCCGTTCATAATCATGCCTTTATCTGCAGGGCTTGCATTTTGCAACTACCACATTCAGTTTATCCTGGGTGGAGTTCCTCACCACTTCTATACCAAAAAAAACCCTAAAAGGGAGAGAGAGAGAAAAAAATTCCCTCTGTGATATTACTTCATCTATTTTTGGAGGTATGCAAACCTTTCATACATTGTCAGATTTTGCCTTTTTATTTTTCATTATTTGCTGTGATGATTGGAGAGTCACTTCAACTGCTGAGATGCTATTACTGTATCGTTCACAACAACTAGGACATGATTTTCCATGTAAATATGTATATATGTATATGATCTGTTGATATGCTTTTTTCTGTTTTTTTCTGTTTTTTTCTGTGATATATGTAAATAGTGATTTCTTTTTCTTTACCCTTTCCCAGTGTGACTTGGCATGAAGAAGGCCCAGTCTGGGCCGAAACGTCCCTTAGTCCCTCCCACCTACTTTATTCATAAATAAAGACACTTTTTTTGCACGATAAAAACGAATCTGTTGATTTTCTTTTTACTATTACCTCATGCTGATGAGAGTGCAGTGTTTTGAATTTACAGTTTAGAGTCCGGACCTTGGTCCTCTCACTAGCACCTCAATACCACCCTTAATAGTGCAGTGTTCACACCATACATACCTTTACTGTGACACCACCTTAACACTAGACTCCTAAGAGTCTTGTAGAAACAATGAGGAGCTTATCCCCCGTCTATAAACAAACTATCATCATGTCTCGCTGAATTTTAAGAACTTAACCCATGCTAGGCACTGACAGAGTCCATGTCATCACATTCCCTATATGTACAAATAATGCCCCCTGATACATTTAAAGCCCCCTTACACAAGATGGAAGTAGGGCATACCCACCAATACTCCACACTATGAAGAAAAAGACATGGATCGCACATCCCAAAAAATACAATGTTCTAAAGCCGCTAGGCAAAAAATGAAATAGAATATGAGGTTCTTTTGTTACCATTCTGATCAGATTGTATTAAGCCCACTGCCACATCATGGCAAACCTCTTGAGTGGGTCCCTATTCTAAATCTTTTAGTGCGGCACTGTGCACTAACCACTGGATAATTTAAAAAAACTTAAAGGAAAAAGAAAGAAAATAATAAAGCAAGCATGTTATGTGGCGTGCCTGAGGCTTCAGCAGTCACAGAGTATTTCACCTTATTTAAGGAGTGATATTTGCCTTGGGTAAGGAGGTGGTTAATCACCAAGGTTGCACATTCACACTTTACATAAAGCTTAGGAGCCTTCTCACAGGGGGGGATGGCTCAGAGTAGATAGGGGAGTTGCCATCACAAGGCATGAGACTTCCCTGGTCACTGAAGTCAGCCACCTGGGGGGCGGGTTCCACTTGTGGTAGAAGTAGGAGCGAACTCACACAATCTTCAGTCAGTCTACCCGCTACACCAGTTCTGGGACACAACACCATCACCTCTTTCTTCTCTTCACGGGGTCTGGGGCTTGGAGCGAAGTGTTTGGCCCAGGTTCCCCACGGCTGGAAGGGCAACTCTGAAAAAGGACTTTCTTCTTTCAAACACGGGTGACTGCTTCTAACTTATCCGAGGTCGACGGGGCACATCACAGTGAGTGACCAGTACTACCCAAGCGAGTGGCACAAAGAGTGAGTAAAGACACCTGGAACTGCAGCATTTGACTCAAACTCTTATTACTGGCGCCGCCGCCCCACGCCTTGGCGCCAAAGGCCATTGCTATCACTACTGCCGTTATCCTCCTTCCTGGGATACCATCTCTGCTGCTATTACCATCCGCCCTGGAGAGCAGTGGCGGCCAATCTCTGGCCGCATACCACAGGTGGCATCACGACAATCTTCTTACTAGAATCCCCATCATCCTCCCTCCTTATTGGTGTACACCTCGAGGCACAAAGCCACCACGACATCTCAGATCATCACACCAGCCCGGTGATGAGTAAACTCAGGTACAAGACCCCGTGCCTGATTCCCCCTGCCCCCTGGGTGATACAGTTACACTTACCGAGTCTCCCGTGCAGCTGAAACACTGCTTCCGGGGCTGCTCATTGCCCTCATGCATATGCAATGCTTCTGTAATGCCCTGGCCTATCAGGTCGTCACAGGGTATTGTGCAAAATGCCCTTCTGTGCAATATCCACCTCCTTGGTTACGGGTCCCTAACCATTGGTGTTGCCAATACCAGCTAATCAAAATCCTAGGAACACTCTGCACAACACCCACCAGACACACCAGTGGACGGCCTGAGTGGAATAAGGTCGCCCACTTGGGAGGTTGGTTAAGGGGAGGTCAGGAGTGTCAGGAGAGGGCCAGTGTAGTGTTGGAGGTGAAGGAGAGAGGAGGTCAGGAGCTGGGCTCCTTGGAAGTACTTGGTAGCAGACGTTGGTCTGGGCCTGGTAGGAGCTGAACCCCCGGTCGCAGGGGATCATGACAAGGGGCACTCTTATGATCCGGAACCATGGAAGACCACCATAAATCATTAGTTAAAGGTGACAAGAGCATTGGCAACTAATCTGGCCGCCATCCCCTTACTAACCATCAACACTAGAAGTAGCTGAGGGGTGAACTAACATCCTGTGCACCGCGAGCCCAGCTGGAGAACTAGCTATCCTAAAGGAAGGAAAGATGAATAACTCTCTTCCTCAGAAAATAGATAAAGAATAGCAAGCCCCCCACATTCAAAGACTGCGGTGATATAGGAAAACACAA
This sequence comes from Anomaloglossus baeobatrachus, assembly GCF_048569485.1. Taxonomy (NCBI): domain Eukaryota; kingdom Metazoa; phylum Chordata; class Amphibia; order Anura; family Aromobatidae; genus Anomaloglossus; species Anomaloglossus baeobatrachus. The sequence goes on from NC_134354.1 coordinate 227,789,027, forward strand.
TACACAGACAGATGATAGGATTAGCAAAAGGAGAGGCCCTACTGACTAAATAGGACAGGACAGGAAAGGGACTAATGGTGGCCAGAGAAAAACCAGCAAAAATCCAAAAAACCTGATAGTACAAAAAGCCCTCAGATCGCTAGATCTGAACTCCGTCCTATACCAGGCGCTCTTGTCATACCAATGAACAGAAAGCAGGAATCATTACAAATTCAAGAAGCAACAAACACGTGGACTAATAGGAGCAATACTCCAAACATAGCTGCAGGGAGTGTTACGGGGGGCTGTCTGATAATAACCGAAAGGAGTATCAGACAGTCAGGGTCCACCGTGCAAAGACTTTGCTGCAGACTATGGCAGAGTGCAATACCTCTGTTAACTCACAGAAGCATATAATAAGTAAGTAAAGCAATTCCTCCCTTACTTGGAGGGTGTGTGGAATGATCTCTGTTAATAATCACAGAGACAAAGGCAATGTGTGCGAAATGGCACCTACCTAGGTCCGCTCTTCTAGTGGTGCAAAAGAGACGAACAGCAGCGTAAGCCGCACAAAGCTCCTACCTACGTTCGCTCCACTAGTGTGCGAGGACACGAACCACTAGATATGGCACCTGCCTAGGTCCGCTCTTCTAGTGGTGCAAAAGAGACGAACAGCAGCATAAGCCGCACAAAGCTCCTACCTCTGTTCGCTCCCCTAGTGTGCGAGGATACGAACAACTGCCAGACGCAGTATAAGGAACGTTACCCTAGCGGCAACGTCCACCTATGAGTAGAATCACAAGGCCCAGCCAGACCATGTGCCTCAGGCACCTGCCTATGTCCGCTCCCCTAAGAGGTAAGGATACGGACAGCAGCCGAAGCTGTAAGGTATAAGAACGCTACCCTGCCGGTAGAGCTCACCTAGCATAGACAGAGGAATGCCTAGAGGAACGCGCACAGAGCGTCTACTCATATGCATGAACCAAGAGGACTGAGCACCATGCGGCGTGTGTCAGGGTCTTATATAGACTCTGTGCCTCATCCAAGATGGAGGACACCAGAGCCAATCCGCTGCCAGAACGACAGGAGTGACGTCATGCTGGCCTATCACCGAGCAAGGCGTCACAAGCACATGACCAGCGACCAATCGGCATAGAAGGTGTCAGAGACATGTGACCTCGTGTTAGCGATGATGTCACCCGGACATGTGCAATGGCTCCAAGATTGGACTTAGTCTCCAGCGCTCGCACATGTGCAGTAGCAAGAAATCTGGACTTAGTCTCCAGCGCTCGCACATGTGCAGTAGCAAGAAATCTGGACTTAGTCTCCAGCGCTCGCACATGTGCAGTAGCAAGAAATCTGGACATAGTCTCCAGTGCTCGCAGCAACCGTAACAGGGAGCTTCCCTGCTAAGCAACTGAGAGGGAAGATCCCTGCATGCAAATAAACTGAAAACAACCACAGCAAATGACAAACTCAGATAAGAGCCAAAAAAAACGAAACAACAAATAAAGAGCCAAGCACTTATCTGGGGTAGATGTGGTCTGGAGCAGGATGAAGCTGGCTGGTGTACGAAGAACAACTGACATCCGGCATAGCCTGCTATCAGACCAGGGTTTAAATAAGCAGAGAGTTAGCAATGAAAACTCCCATTGCTCAACACACCTGGTCTCTGTCCAAACCATTCCTGGCCACAAGAGGGAGCCTCACAGCAGCAAAAGCATAACTGACATTCACAACAGGGCATGGCATTGTCGTGGAGGACAGACGGTGGCCTTGTACCATCACCGAGCTGGGACCAGGGTACGACTGGGTACGTGGACCCTAGGTCAGGGAGTAGCTTCAGGCAACCTGACAATTTACCTGACGAGAATGGAGCCTTCAAGATCCGCTCTCCACCCACTCCAAAATCGGGGTACTAGCGCAACGAGGGGGATAGGACTTTTTACTAAAACAGTCCAGGAAATCCCAAGCATGAACCCTGAGAGCAAGCTCCCTCAGTTAGCCACACTGGGGAGCGGGACCTGATTAGTTTCAAGCTATAGGGTCCAACTAAGAAGAGAACAAGGTGCCAAGGGATAGGTCATCAGGCAACACCAGCAGAAACAGGACCCAAACGTGCTCCTCCTCAGCGGCAGTGGTGTCCAGAACTTTGGGTTACTAAGTTGTCGGTGTCAGCATTATTGGACTGAGTATGCAAGTGACCCTTACCTCCCCAACGGCACCTCCTTGTCACCATCACCGAGTCCCGGGGCATCCCTCCTACCCGTGGAGGGGTCAAACACCTGGCTGCCCACTCCATCGCCACTGGGTAATCCCCAGCTGCAGCGGTTGTACTCCACCTTACCACACACCAAGGGTGGCGTCACGAACTATAAATACACCATCCCCTGTAAATACCCCCTTTAATTTAAGTGGCCACACAACCCCTGGGTCCGGACTCCCCTCGAGCCACCGTGGATCCGGATCCGAGCAGCCCGGCTGCTGACGTCGGGGTGGCACACCTCGAAATTCCTGGCGTCACAAACAGCATACGAGTAGGATCCACTTACCTGGGTGATGTGCGCCTTGAAGACCGAAAGCCGCGAGTCAAGATCCCGTTCCCGCCAATTCCGTCATCTTCCCATGCCAAAACACCATCTTCCCCACGAAAGCGCAAGAAGCCTCGCCCTTCGTCCTGAGTGTGAGGCCGGAACCGGAAGTTCCCAGAGGGCTACAGCATCGAGAAGAGTGCTGAGTGAAAACCAAGGGGGCGTGACAGCATGTAATTACAGCGGAAGAGAAGCAGGGACTCCAGGACTCTGCCATAATGTTCCTGGACAGCGCAGAGGCAGGATGGCGGAGCGGAGCTGGTCCGGAGCTGTGGAGCAGTCGGTTACTTTATTCACAATGGCGGAGGTGGAACCTGAGGAGCTGCCGGTTCCACCACCGCACGGCATCCCAGCAGCTAATGGGGCCGCAGGAGTCTAGCTACAACCAGCACCAGTGGTGGAGAAGCAGCCCGACATCAGCGCCTATGAAAAGGAAAGGTATTGGCGGCAGCTGATGCGGTTACGTGCAAAAGTGTTTGCTCGGTAGCGGCGCAGGATAGGGATAGCCGCTCATCTCAACAGAGAAGAAAAGCTGGAATCACAAGTTCATAAAAAGTTTGAAAATGGTTGTATGTACTGTCACCCTTGTTAAACCTTCCCGTGTTACTTGGAGAAGACCATCTGGATCCCCAGTTGGGGGGTGGCAGGAAAGTTCTGCTATAATTAGACTGCGCCCTCCTTGTTGAACCTTTTTCCACTCGTTGTTACAGGGAAAGGACCATCAGGGCCTTGGACGTTGCAGTGCTGGGAGACGGCACCAGGAGGCCCTGATGGGGGTCGGCACAAGGGGCAACGGCTACCAGGTTGCTCAGGACTGTTAACAGGGTCACCCTTTAATCCCGGGTCATGGACCTACAATAGGTTTGCAGGGGGTCAGGTTGTTTGGGTGGCGGGTTAATGGGATCCGGGACATTGGGACTGGGCTGTTGCAGGAAGATGCTGCAACGAAGCAGGTTGAGCCACCGCTACTACTGAAACTGGTAGCGTTCCACCGTTGGAAAGATGAACTCATAAAGTTTTCAGTAACATTTAAGTAACCAGCCTCCCTAATGAGGGACATATTGTGTAAATAAAAATGTTTTCTTTTTTTCTATTTTTACAGTTAAAAAAATAATAATAATAAACCTCTGATGTCCTGTTGCAGGGGGATGAGCTACGTTTAACCAAGGAGGAATGTGACGCCCTGGTCTATTAGGTCTTCATAGGGTATTGTGCAAACTGCCCTTTTGTGCAATATCCACCTCCTCCTTGGTTACGGGTCCCTAACCATTTACCATTGGTGTTGCCAAAACCAGCTAATCAATCAAATCCTAGGAACACTCTGCACCACACCCACCAGACACACCAGTGGACGGCCTGAGTGGAATAGGGTCACCTACTTGGGGGTTGGTTAAGGGGAGGTCAGGAGTGTCAGGAGAGGGCCAGTGTAGTGTTGGATGTGAAGGAAAGAGGAGGTCAGGAGCTGAGCTCCTTTGAAGTACTAGGTAGCAGATGTTGGTCTGGGCCTGGTAGGAGCTGGACCCCTGGTCACAGGGGATCGTGACAAGGGGCATGGAATTGTCGTGGAGGACAGCCGGCGGCCTTGTACCATCACCGGGCTGGGACCAGGGCCGACGGGGTACGTGGACCCTAGGTCAGGGAGTAGATTCAGGCAACTTGACAATTTACCCAACGAGAACGGAGCCTTCAAGATCCGCTCTCCACCCGCTCCAAAATCGGGGTACTAGCGCAACAAGGGAGATAGGACTTTCCACTAAAACGGTCCAGGAAATCGCAAGCGTGAACCCTGAGAGCAAGCTCCCTCAGTTAGCCACACTGGGGAGCGGGACCCGATTAGTTTCAAGCTATAGGGGCCAACTAAGAAGAGAACAAGGTGCCAAGGGAAAGGTCACAGATCATCAGGCAACACCAGCAGAAACAGGACCCAAACATGCTCCCCCTCAGCGGCAGTGGTGTCCAGAACTTTGGTTTACTAAGTTGTCGGTGTCAGCATTATTGGACTGAGTGAGTACGCAAGTGACCCTTACCTCCCCAACGGCACCTCCTTGTCACCATCACTGAGTCCCGGGACATCCCCCAACCCTTGGAGGGGTTAAACACCTGGCTGCCCACTCCATCGCCACCGGGTACTCCCCAGCTGCAGCGGTGGTACTCCACCTTACCATACACCACGGGTGGCGTCACAAACTGTAAATACACCATCCCCTGTAAATACCCCCTTTAATTTGAGTGGCCACACGACCCCCGGGTCCGTACTCCCCTCGAGCCACCGCGAATCCGGATCCGAGCAGCCAGGCTGCTGACATAGGGGCTGCACACTTCCCATGCCCACCAGCAGTTCTGGCATCTGTGATTGGTTGCAGTCAGACCGTGCCCTCACCCTGTGTGGCAATGTGTCTGACTGCTTGGAATCACAGATATTGTGTGCGTGTCTATCATAATGTAAAAATAAATAAATAATAATTAAAAAAAATTGGCATGGGGTCCCCCCATATTATGAAACCCAGCACAGATAAAACAGGTGGCTACAGGCTGCAGCTCCTAACCGTGAACTTATCTTGGCTGTGTATCAAAATACAAGGGACCCCATGCGGCTTTTAAAAACATTATTTAAATAAATAATTTAACAAAACGGCATGTAGTCCTCCCAATTTTGATACCCTGTTGAGATAAAGCTGACAACAGGGAACTAGTATTCTCAGGCTGGGGAGGCCCATGGTTATTGGGTCCCCTCCTGGCCTAAAAGTAGCAGCCTGCAGCCAGTCAGAATTGTTGCATCCATTAAATGAGACAATTCTGGCACTTTACCCAACCCAATTGCTCTGGTGTAATGGCAATTAGGGTAATAAAGGGTTAATGACAGCTCATAGCTGCCACTAACCTCCAGATTAATAATGGGGAGTGTCTATGATACCCTCCATTACTATGAGACCCCCTTGTGTTTTGATGCTTTTTTTTGCCAGAAGATGCCGATTTGGTGCAGGAATATGGTGTATAAATTTCAGCACTAAATCTGCATCTCTTGGTAAAAAAAACAAACACGGGTTTGTGCAAAGAAATGCAGGTCTGTGAACTCAATTCACTTGAGGTGAGGTCACTGAGTTTAATGAGGCCACCTGAGGTCAGTTTTCCTGCAGTCACAGGTGGGGTACAATGGGAACTTCGAGCTATGACCGCAGATATACTAAGTGACGTAACCACTCACAGCTGCGGCTAAGTCAGTCTCTGTCTGAAGCCACTGCATGCGATCATGTTTTGTGCCATGCGCTGTGACTTCAGTATGTCAGTGGGAATGGAAACTATTCAGACCACTTTAAATTTTTCACTCTTTGTTTCATTGCAGCCATTTGGTAAATTCAAAAAAGTTAATTTTTTTCTCAGTAATGTACACTGTGCACCCCATCTTGACAAAAGAAACAAATGTAGAAATTTCTGCAAATTTTTTTTAAAAGAAAAACTGAAATATCACATGGTCATAAGTATTTAAACCCTTTGCTCAGTATTGAGTAGGACCCTTTTGAGCTGGTACAACCATGAGTCTTCTTGGAAATGATGGGAAGTTTTTCACACCTGGATTTGGGGATCCTCTGCCATTCTTCCTTGGAGATCCTCTCCAGTTCCATCAGGTTGGATGGTGAACATTGGTGGACAGCCATTTCAGGTCTCTTCAGAGATGCTCAATTGGGTTTAGGTAAGTGCTCTAGCTGGGCCAGTCAAGAATGTTCACAGAGTTGTTCTGAAGCCACTCCTTTGTTATTTTAGCTGTGTGCTTAGGGTCATTGTCTTATTGGAAGGTGAACCTTTGGACAAGTCTGAGGTCCAAAGCACTCTGGAAGAGGTTTTCTTCCAGGATATCGCTGTACTTGGCCACATTCACCTTTCCTCCAATTGCAACCAGTCGTCCTGTCCCTACAGCTGAATAACACCCTCATAGCATGATGCTGCCACCACCATGTTTCACAGTTGGGATTGTATTGAGCAGGTGATGAGCAGTGCCTGGTTTTCTTCACACATGCTGCTTAGAATTATCACCAAAAGGTTCTATCTTCGTCTTATCAGACCAGAGAATTTTATTTCTCAATTATTTCTTATAGTCTGGGAGTTCTTTATGTGTTTTATTTGCAGACTCTATACAGGCTTTCATATGTCTTGCACTGAGCAGAGGTTTCGGTTGGGCCACTCTGCCATAAAGGCCCGACTGGTGGAGGGCTCCAGTGATAGTAGACTTTGTGCAACTTTCACCCATCTCCCGACTGCATCTCTGGAGCTCAGCCACAGTGATCTTGGGGTTCTTCTTTACCTCTCTCACCAAGGCTCTTCTCCCACGATTGCTCAGTTTGGTTGGACAGCCAGGTCTAGATAGAGTTCTGGGGGTCCCAAACTTCTACCATTTAAGGATTATGGAAGCCACTGTGCTCTCTGGAACCTTGAGTGCTGCAGAAATTCTTTTGTAACCTTGACCAGATCTGTGCCTTGTCACAATTCTGTCTCTCAGCTCCTTGGACAGTTCCTTTGACCTCATGATTCTCATTTGGTCTGACATGCACTGTGAGCTGTGAGGTCTTATATAGACAGGTGTGTGCCTTTACAAATCAAGTCCTAACAGTTTAATTAAACACAGCTGAACTGCAATGAAGGAGTAGAACCATCTCAAGGAGAATCACAAGGAAATGGACAGCTTGTGACTTAAATATGAGTGTCTGAGCAAAGGGTCTGAATACTTATGACCATGTGATATTTCAGTTATTCTTGTTTAAAATATTTGGAAAACTTTCTACATTTCTGTTTATTTTCTGTCAAGATGGGGTACAGAGTGTACATTAATGAGAAAAAAAAATGAACTTTTTTGAATTTACCAAATAGCTGGAATGAAACAAAGAGTGAAACATTTAAAAGGGTCTGAATACTTTCCATACCCACTGTTTGTAGCAGAGCCAGAATAATTGTGGGACCTTATGTGGATTATGTCAGAACTGGGTGTTTGCGGTTAATAAAGAAGTGAAAGAGGGTATTTTTTGTATTTTATTTCAAATAAAAGATTTTTTGGGGGTTTGTGTTTATTTCTTTTCACTTACAGCATCTAATGGATGTGACAATTCTGGATTGCTGCAATTCTGACCACCCACTGAGGATTTCAAGATAATAAATAAATTCACTGCACTCATAGATTGTGATGCAAAAACATTTTCAAATTTATTGAGGCGACTGTGAAGTCATTCGACGTTTCAACTCCGGGATATGGAAATTTGAGTGGATTAATAGCGTTGGTAGAGAATACCTTGAGGATAAAGGTCCTTGCAGGATAAACCATATCACCAGCCACAGCGCTTTTGCGCTGCCTAAACAGAGGACCTTTATCGTCAAGGTATTCTCTACCAACGCTATTAATCCACTTAAATTTCCATATCCCAGGCACCCATCTTTAAGCGACTCTTGACTAAGACCCAGGCGGGGTTGAAAAGTCGAATGACTTCACAGTCGCCTCAATAAATTTGAAAAAAAAATTCGCATCACAATCTATGAGTGCAGTGAATTCATTTATTATCTTGGATTGGACCCATTTTTCACTTGCACCACCACCCGCTTGTCTGAGTGCAGACCAATTTTTTTGATCTACACTGTGGACTTCAGGCAGAGACTGAGCCTCGGCGATCAGTGGTGGCATCACTCAGATGATTTGCCGTCTAGCCAATTTACACTCTGGGGGAACTTCCAGCTGTGATCACAAATCACCTGAGTGACGTCACCACTGATTGTTGTGCAGTCTCTGCCTGAAGCTCACAGTTGGTAGTCATGCTCCATGATTGCACCCCCTGACTTCAGATGTAGCAGAGCTGGAATCGACGTAGGACCTTGTGTAGATTACGTTGAACCTGTAGGGATGTTTGGGGGGTAAAAACAAGTGGTGAAAGAGAGTGTTTTTTTATTTGATTCCAAATATAGGATTTTTTTGATGATTGTTTATTTACTTTCACCAACAGATTAGTAAGTGTGGGGTCTCATAGACACCTTCTTATTACTAATCTAGGGCTGAATGGCAGCTGTAAGCTGCGATTAACCCCTCTTACCTGGATTGCCACTGCGCGAGGGCAATCGGGAAGAGCCAGCTTAAGTGCTGGGATTGTTGTATCTAATGGATGCGACAATTCTGGGTGGCTGCATGTTACTATTTTTAAGATCTGGAACCCTATAAGCATGGATCTCCCCAGCCTGAGAATAAAAGCCCCAAGTTGTTGGCTTTATTATGGCTGGGTTTCATAATTGGGGGAGGAAAGCATGCAGTTTTTTAATTTATTTAACTAATTTAAAAAAAAAAAGAAAAAAGCCACATGCAGTTCCTGTTATTTTGATACACAGCCAAGATAGGCTCATGGCTGGGGGCTGCAGACTGTAGCCGTATGCTTTATCTGTGCTGGGTATCATAATGTAGGGGGACGCTACTCCAAATTTTTTTTTAATTATTTATTTTTACTGTACGATATAGACCTATAGACAGGGTGTGTGATTGCAAGTATCAGACACGCTGTCACTCAGCGTGGGGGTGCGTCTGACTGCAACCAATCACAGATGCTGATGGGTGGGGAAACCAGTCTAAATGCAATGAAGGTAATGAATGGCCCCGGAAGTGTATGAGCAGCCAGGAAGCAGTTACAGCTGCACGGGATTCCTTGAGACTCCGGGCCCGGCACTTGGGTACGTTTGAAACCACATTGATGCGAACTTTTACAGTCCGGGTCATCACTGCAAATAACATGTGAACATTCTTGGCTTCACCGATCTTCAAAGGCACAGTCTTCCCCCTCCCCAAAACGCATTATGAAGAAGTTAATCACGAAATGTGTTGGGGCGCATGGGACAGACGCACACAACTCTCCCTCATGTACTCAATAGCTTAACTTTATATCTAGCTGAACTCATATCTTTCTGACCACTCTTATCTTGGACCCCTTCAGGCTAACTTGCTTGTTAAGTTGCTTAAATGCTCAGCATGATGTTCATTTAAAATCTGCACTAGTGACTTTACTGTTTGTAAGTGTTTATGGAACCTGCTGTTCTGTAACAGCAACCCTTAGGGGTTTCATTCAGTTAAATGTCCAGCATGATGTCTTTACAAATTATGCACTAGTCACCTTTTTATTTTTGTTTATTGTTTGTACTTATTGTTTAGCACCTTTAGGGGTTTATACTTCCAAGTTAATTGTGGTTGTTTGCTTACCTTCATGGTTTGATCTGATATTTGACACTAGTCACTTATACTTTGACCAGATCGCTATGTTGGATTTCTTAAAGGGGACATGCATTTGGGGTGCCCCTGAGGTTCTGGTTGCCACAGGGTACTGCACTCCACTTGGGGTGTAGTACTGATCATGGATCCAAGGGAGGTCGGTGCCGGTTTCACCATACAAAACTACATACACACATGGGATGCCCCTTCCCCACTGGCGACTGGGCTAGGGTTGGGTACAAAAGGGGTTGCCAACAGTGTAGCATTTACAAGATGCCATCACAACAGGGGCCCCAATCCACTAGCTTAGGACCTGGGTGGTGGGAGGAGCGGCCACCAGAGGGAGATAGGAATCACACACAGTTTTACAGAGTTCTCCAGCAGGTGTGACAGTGAGCGGACATCTTTCCTGGTAGCTCCTGTGGGACATAGGAGTTTAACGGTTGCCATGAAGGATACCGTGTCAGTTCTCCCGGGACCAGCGCTGTTCAGGGTGCAGCACCCTAGGGTCGTGCAATTCCACATTGCATCACCAGATTCTGCCGGATGGAGGAGTTCCATGCTTCTTTGACCACACAAGTTTCCAGAGCCAAGTGGCACCTAGGATTCTGGGGCCTCGATCACGGTCAGACTCAAGCGGATCCACGCTACTGGCATAGGGAATGGTACTCTACCTAGTAGGGAAGGGACTCTAAGTGCTTCAAGCTACAGGGACCCAACCTAAAAAGCGCAGTGAGGAAGGGCCCACAGACTATCGCACCGGTTCTGACCTCCCACGGATCGACCTTTGCCCATCATGGCAGTGACCAGTACTACTAAGCTGGCGGCTGAAGCTGTAAGTAAACTACACTTGAACACGCAGAGACTGTGTTGGCTTGTCCTTACCGGCATCGCCGCCCAGTGCTTAGGCGCCAACCGCCATTACCTCCCCTCTTCATCCACCCGGGGCTCACTCCGCCTGTGGGGAGCGACACCCTCCCGGCTGCCTTAACACCTGCCCCGGCAAGGAATTCTGCAGGGGCGGCTACTACTGGCCACAATCCACAGGAGGCATCAAGACAAACTTTCCCAAATACCCTGCTTTCCCCACCATTTACTGTACGCCTCGGAGCAATGGAATCGGGCAAGGCCACCTGTGACATCGCTGACCCATTCTGAAATGGCCTGGCAATGAGTAGGTTAACCACCTGCCCTGTGGGGCGCTACATTTGGCGTCACAAACAGGATATCGTGCCCATTCAGGTACTGTGTGCCTTATGGACTACCTAGTTCTGAAATGTTTATTTGAAAAAGTTACACCTCAGCGGCCATTAGAAGACAACAAGTAGCCAGGGTGTGCCCGCCCTTCATGAGTTGGCAGGAAAAAGTGTCACGAAAGCCTAAGCCCGCCTCTTCCCATGGTCCAGAAGGAGAAACAAAACTAACAGAGAATGTGGGCGTAATGACCTCTTCTTGAGACCGGAGGAGAAGGAAAGAGTGAGGGAGTCGAGAGTTGGAAGAGCACGAGAGTGGACGTACCAGGCCCACCGGAGGTGCAGGGTGTCAGTCATGGCATACCCTGGCCATCAAGGGGGCACACCGGTGCGCCCAATGTTCTGGAGTGCTCAGGAGATGGAGGAAGAAGTGAACCGGTTGACTCAGGAGCTTCAGTGATATCAGCTGGGTGTCATCTATGACTGGAGGGCGTCCATAATGGGGATGGTGGGGCCATGCGGGCCTACGAGGAACAACTGCCACTAATCCTGGACGCAGAAATGTTGAAGGAAGGGTCTGCGGTGCAGGAGACCGAGACTCCAGTCACTTCTGCATGCGGTGACACCCTCCAGGATCCCTCACACCACCAGCCATCCCCCGCTGAGGACCCGACAGCTGCCATCGAAGTTGCCGTTGATTAGAGAGCCATCCCACCAGTTGTTGAAGACCTGGAGACTGCACCCCAGGTTTCTGAAGTACCGGTGACTGTCCCCCAGGTCACGGAATACCTGGTGACCGCCCGCCAGGTTGCTGAAGAAACAGTAACCATTCCTCAGGTCATGGAGGATCTGGTGATCATTACTAAAAAGTCTGAAGACCCGCCCAAGACCCACCAACCACCGGGAGCTGAGGCAAGCACCAAGGCATCGGGAGAACCCATGCCCGGTCTGGTGTGGGAAAAAGGACAGTCTTAATTAAGCTGGGAAGCCACAAGGAACTGGACCGACTATCCAGACACCATCGCCCAGCTGGCTGCGGAGGAGTGGCGGCAACAGGAGCAAAATCTGGCAGTGGAGACTCGAAACCTGGCAGTTAAACAGCGGGCCCACCAGTTCCATCTATCCAAGCGGGGTCCGCTGCACAGAGATACTGTAACCCGGTTTAATCTTGAATGGAGGGTTGGATTTCATTTCGGAGCCAGGGCTGAGCAAGGAAGTGTTTGTGTCTCAGAGTGATGTTCAATCCCACCTCCACCGGGGGTCATCCAGGCCGGGATCTCTACCCGGGAGACCGGGTTGTGTATACACAGCACAAGAGAGAGCGGGGCTCGTATGCCCTGGGTGTGGAACTTTGTCGACAAGAGGGGGCTGAATCTGAGGCAGAACCCGCTTAAATCAGGCATCCAGAATCAGTCCCTGCTTCCCACCCAACACCTCGTGTACTACGAGTACAGGATAAATGTACCCAGACTGATGGGGAGGACTCCCATAGACCAGACGGTCAGGAGCCAACCAATCCCCAGTAAAATTGTTTTTTTCCGTTTTTCTAAGTTGACCTGATCATGGTTAAATGAACATTTGTGTCACAGGACTGCGGGTGGCCAGGACTCTTTCTTGTAAATAATTGCACCTGTTGTGCACCCTACCAGAATTAGGGTGACATGAAATTTTGCTCAGTACGGAAGATGTTAAATACCAGTGAGCGGTACACTGACAAGTGTACATTGGGACTCCACTATATTTTTCATCCGTTCCATCAAGCTTAAGTGAAAATGTTGTACCTGTTTTATATACTTGCACAGTTTTATAATGTGAAAAGATTTATACTGACATATACTGCTTACAAATGTTTTGATGACTTGTGACCGGTATTGTTGAACATGTTTGAAACGTTTGAAATCATTGCTGCCTCCCACAAATGTTTTTTTTAGGTTTTTGCACCCAGTTCAGACATAGAATGGAGTTCCAAACGTTATTCCTTATTTGTTAGTAGTTTTTCGTTTGTGAACCTACCCCACTCACACCTATTGCCAATCCACATGATACGTATATATAGCTTGGGTCTCAGCTTCCCATACACGGTAAGTTTTTTAACTGCATGAGAGGACACACACAAGCTAGGGACCCCAACGTAGAGAAATACTTTGGCGTAGTGTTGGGGCTCTATTGCATTGATCAATTCAGTAGCTAAATTTCTCTTTATTCATATATTCATGGCAGTAATGCAGGTTCCATTTTTCCCATTTCATTCTTACATATAGCTATTGAATTTTTCATGTCAGTATTCACACAGCAGTTTCTGCTATTACATGTATTCACCTTGCATAGTCACTGGTGTGCATACCTTATCTCCATATAGTGATGTTTTTTTAGGTTTTTGCACCCAGTTCAGACATAGAATGGAGTTCCAAACGTTATTCCTTATTTTTTTCCCACAAAGGGAAGACTGTTTTTTGTTAACCTTTTGCATGCATGCACATATAAAAATTGCAGTGTTATTTGTGTTTTGTTGCAGCCCGAGAGTGCTGCCATTTGCCATGGGGGAATGTGGTTCCCCTGAGGCTCTGGTCACCACAGGGTACTGCACTCCACTTTCGGTGTACTATTGATCATGGATCTAAGGGAGGGTGGTGCTGGTTCCACCATACACAACTACATACACACATGGGATGCCCACCGGGCTAGGGTCGGGTATAAAAGGGGTTGCCAACAGTGTGGCATTTACAGGATGCCATCACAACAGGGGCCCCAATCCACTAGCTTAGGACCTGAGTAGGGAGAGGAGTGGCCACCAGGGGGAGTTAGGAGTCACACAGTTTTACAGAGTTCTCCAGCAGGAGTAACAGTGAGCGGACGTCTTTCCTGGTAGCAATGTTGGCACTGCACGGTATTCAAATAAAGAAAAGGGGGCAAGCAGGAAGGACTCCGGAGTAGGAATAAACGCAGAGGACCTGACCCACAAATGCCCACCGTTGCACCCGTAAATCAAAGTGCAACTTTGATGAAAGATATTTCTGCAACCAAGCAACAGGTATTCCTGGATTCGGCATGTTAGTGGCTGTATGGCACTGCCTTTAGTTCATATTACAAAATCCTGGTGGTTGGTTCCCTTTAAGTGATGGGAAAAAGATAGGTGTTTATTCTCAGTGGCCCTTTGCCAACGGTAAACATCAGAAACCTCAAATTAGGTCGTCCTACAAGGCAGTTGGGCTTCCGGGGTGAGGTGTTACTAAATTATATAGCTGTAATATCTATGTAGAACAGAAGGAGGCCACAGACTGCTATCAAGTAAACTTTCAGGCAAATGAACCCCTTTATAGACATAGGGAAAAGCTCTCATGTAGTCAGGGTCTCCTGACCTACATGGATTGTTGTACATCATTTCTGTGCCTGGAAATCCTACACAGCTCAACTGACATTGATTTGACTGGTCCTTAGAATGTTATTTCCAGCAATAAAAGTCTCTCTCCCACCTGGATATCACTGGTGGTCACAATAAGATCTATTCTTATTCAGTGCTTCCTCGGTTTTTGTTGATCTTGGTTATCATTGGTTTCGGTTTTCGTTGATTTTTTCCACTAAAAATTTGCCTTGGTTTTCGTTGATTGCCTCGGTTTTCGTTTGTTTTTGTCTGCTTGCCCACGTGACTACGCTGCTATTTTTGCAAAAACAAAGGGTGATCCATGCATTCTCCGGCTCTGTGTGGCATTATGTGAGTGTCAGTTTCAAAATATATGTAAGAAATGTAATATAAAATGTATTTATTCTTTACATTAGTGTTTTATTTTCATTTAATATTCCTTTCATATTCAGTTTATATTAATTTCTTATTTTTTTTAGTATTAAACACTATCTTTATTCCCTATAAATGTGTTTTTGGTATGTATTTCAGAGTTTCTAAGGCCTAAAACACACTTCCGCAAAAAAACGTCCGTGTGACACGGTCCGTTTTTCGGGTCCGTGTTCCGTGCTTTTGGGGCGTTTCTCCGGTACGTATTGCATCCGTGTGATGGCGTATGCAAGCCGTGTGTACGTGTAAAATGTCCGTGTTTGTGTGTAAAATGCCCGTGTATGTGTACGTGGAAGGTCCGTGTGGAATGTCCGTTTGTGTGTTGCACAATGTCGTTGATACATGTCGGCTGACAGCAGACAGAGTTGCGCGATGAGAATGAACTCGGGTGAACTTCACCCGACTTCATTGTCATGCCGCGGCTCTGTCTGTGTGCCGCATACTGATTAGCGGTCACCTGTGAAGGATTCACCAGTGACCTCTAATCCCCCAAGTGACTGAAGTGAGAAGCCCTCTCTCATACTTACCGCTCCCCGATCACCAGCGCGGCGTGGAACAGCTGTGCAGAGAATACGCGGCAACAATTACTTTGAATATGCCGGCCGCTCATTAATCAATCTCGTATTCCCTGCTTTCCCCACCCACAGACGCCTGTGATTGGTTGCAGTCAGACACGCCGCCCATGCTGAGTGACAGGTGTCTCACTGCACCCAATAACAGCAGCCGGTGGGCGTGTCTATACTGTGCAGTAAAATAAATAAATAAATAATTTAAAAAAACGGCGTGCAGTCCCCCCCAATTTTAATACCAGCCAGATAAAGCCATACGGCTGAAGGCTGGTATTCTCAGGATGGGGAGCCCCACGTTATGGGGAGCCCCCCAGCCTAACAATATCAGTCAGTAGCCGCCCAGAATTGCCGCATACATTAAATGCGACAGTTCTGGGACTGTACCCGGCTCTTCCCGATTTGCCCTGATGCGTTGGCAAATCGGGGTAATAAGGAGTTTTTGGCAGTCCATAGCTGCCAATAAGTCCTAGATTTATCATGTCAGGCGTCTCCCCGAGATACCTTCCATGATTAATCTGTAAATTACAGTAAATAAACACACACACCCGAACAATCCTTTATTAGAAAAAAAAAACACTAACAAATTGCCTTGTTCACCAATTTAATAAGCCCGAAAAAGCCCTCCATGTCCGGCGTACTCCAGGATGGTCCAGCGTTGCATCCAGCTCTGCTGCATGAAGGTGACCGGAGCTGCAGAAGACACCGCCGCTCCTGTCAGCTCCACGCCGCAACTGAAGACAGCCGCGCGATCAGCTGTGCTGTCACTGAGGTTACCCGCGGCCAACGCTGAATACAGCTGATCGCGCTATTCCCTTCATTAGCTGCGTGGAGCTGACAGGAGCGGCGGTGTCTTCTGGGCTTACTGTGGAACAAGGCCTGGAACCTTATCCCCGGCTGGTCAATTGACAAGGGGCTTGCAACCTTCCTCACCCTAGGGTCCAGGAACCCTGACTGTGCACGGCCTCCGGACCGGATTCCCGCTGTCGGCACCGGCGGGCTACAACCCTGCCCCGGTCCACTTAAGGTCTCCTGCGACCGGATCTCTGTCGCCTGTGGTCCTGCTTGCCATCTGCCACCCAGTCTGGTAGTCCAGGGGCCCCAACCCCTGACTCCGCTGTCACCTCACACTCCTCCACTTTAACTGTCAGAACTCAACTCTTGTGTTCCCGCCCCTGACACCTCAGGACCCCTAGGTGGGCGCTCCCATCCGCCTGGTCCCGCCCACTGGTGTGTCCCTATTGTCATGGGGGGGTGACTGGGCTTTACTGGCTGGTGTTGTGCACCTGGGTGTGGGTTTTGTCTTGGTATGCCAAGGAGGATGGAGTTTTGTACCTGAGAGATTTGTACAACCTCTGTGACTACCTGGTTTTGCCAGGGTGTCACACTCCCCCTTGGTTGAATACAGCCCATCCTCGGGCTGTCTGGCCAATGACGTTTATTTTTCTGCTTCTAAAACGTGAAAAAGGTAGAATACATAAACAATAAACAATTCTTCCTTTACAGGGAGGCACATTTCTTAAACGTTGCAAACAGTATCTCCTTCTCCCTTTCACCCGCCACCCAAAACACCTGAACCCACCCTGGTGCCACCGCTAAAACAGGTGTCACACCGCCCCGAGTTCCTGTGGGTGTCCTTAGTGTCCGGGTAAAAGTTCCTTACCCACCAGTCCACCCCAAAGAGTTCCATGGTCCGGAACCCCTTGGCCTGGAGGTTAGCCACTGGTTTTGCTGGTGACTGGGCCTCGTCCGACTCCATCGCAGGCCCTTCCTCCAACCAACCTCTCCAGAGGTGTTACAGTCCTGGTGAGGTGGGGAACAAAAAGGTAGATGGTGGTTATGTACAAGACCCAAGAAAGTTTTTGGGTGGCCTCTACCAGTGCAGATGCCGTGGTCCATCAAAACATAAAAAAGGGAAAAGCTGGGTTTTAACTGGGAAAGGGGTAGCCAGGATTCGCTACCTTACTTCTTTTCATGCTCAAAAAGGTGACAGTGGGAGGCAAGGCATGGCTGCTTGTTAACTACAATCCACTTTTTGACATCCAGGGCAAACCACCCACGCTCTCCACAGTGCCGGGTGTAGCTCACCATGTCCCCGGGTTCCAGATTTCGGTCTGGATGGCCGGTTGGCAAATGAGGGGCCACATCCGTCTGGGACACGAATATTTCGGCTTCCAGTCCCGGTTCATAGATGAAACCCCACCCTTTCTGGGGGTCAAAGTAACGGACATGTCCTCTGTACATCGGGCCCCGGACCCGGAAGGTAGCTTGGCGCAGGCAATCTTGTTCCTTGTAGGTGCAGGCAAGCACCTCAGCCTTGTGCTTTTCTCTGGCAGCTATCTTCCAGCGTAGCTGCTACTGCTGCCGTTCCCAGTATGGGGCACGGGTTCCGTGCTCTGCCTCCTGCTCGGGAGCCAGGCCCACTCGGATGCCCTCGGCGCCAGCTACGACCGGCCTCTCATACGGCTGTGGGCCCCACCGATCAGTGGCCTGATCCGCCTCTCTGCAGGTGCACTCTGGCTGCTTCACAGCCGGGACGGGGTGCTTAGGAGCGGTCGGTGCTGTAGCTGAGGTAGACTTCAGGTCGGGTGCCGCCTCTGTTGCGGCCGGGCAGACTGCCGGAGCCGACGTCATCACCGGTGCGGCCGGACTCGAGGCCGGGGAAGAAGTCCTCTGGGTTGCGGCCTGGCTCGGGGCCAGACGAGACGTCATCGGGGTTGCGGCCTGGCTCGGGGCCGTGACGGGTACTGAGGCGGTGGTACAGTTGTAAGGCCCCAGGTCCCAGTTGCTGGGTCCTCTTCAGCAGATGAGATGGGTTCTGCTGCCACAGATCAAGGTAGCGGGTCGGTCGGGGTGCTAGCTGCGGACATGGGCAACGAGGGAGGCGACGTGGCGGACGGGGGCAGGCCGGACCCCTCAGCCGGGACGGCTGGTTCCTGGGGAACATAGGGGAGTGGGTCACTGCTTACCCGCTCCTCCGAGGCCATCTCCATCTCGCGCGCCCGGACAGCTACAGCCAGGCCCTTCATCTCTGTCGTCCACCTCGTCAGGATGAAGTGGGCTTTGGCCTGGATCCTCCAGCACATCTTCTCTGTTTGCTCCTCAATCCACTCTGCGGTTCCGGGAACGGGATTCTCTGGACTCTGGTTGCCGGGCCGCTGAGACATCTTGCCGCGTTGGTGTCCAGGAATGGGTTTCTGCAGGGTCCTGATGTCCCTGCCCTTTATCTTCTCTGGTCACATGCCCCTCTTTCCTGCCCTCCCCCTTGGTTTTCGACAGCAGTCTCGCGGGACCCACTGTCCTTTGCAACTTCCTGCTCTGGGAATCACCGGGTTCCCCCCGCGTTCTTAGGCGGCGGGGCTTCAGATTTCACGCTCTTTTCAGGGAAGAAGATGGTGAAGTTGTTGTTTTTGGCGCCAAATATGGCAGGCAAGATGTCGGCAGTCCAAAAATTTTTAGCGTTTCATGGTTTACAGTCTAGAAAAGGCGCACTTCACCCAGGTTAGTGGATGGGGTAAGTATCCTGTTCGTGATGCCAATTTCAGGTTGTTGTGGACGGGGGCCAGGCCGCTGCAGGGGCTGCTCAGATCTGGGTTCGTTACTGTGGCTCGAGTGGTAGCTGGACCCGGGCTCGTACAGCCGTCCGTCCTCACAACCGTAGGAAGGGGGTATTTACAGGGGATTGGTTTGTCAGTGACGCCACCCGTGGGTTGCAGTGAGAGTTGGTAGCACCGCCGCTGCCTGGTGATGGGACACCCGGGGCTAATGGAGCGGGACAGCAGGATGGAATCCCCTCCACGGGTAGGGGAGGTGTAGTCCCGGGGCCCAGGTGAACGGGAGTGGTTACCGCGGAGAGTGTCATGCAGGGTTGGACCAGGGATGGTCAAACCCTTCATGACAGTTGCAAAGAATTGCACACAGAGTCCAATGGTAAACCAAATTGCCAGTGAACGGTTACCTCTGGTGGGTGTAATCGGGTCCAACACCCTGGTGTAGCAAACAGGGGTCCCTTCCTCCTGCACTCAGTGTTTGTGTCTTCAATGGGACAACTACGCTTGGAACGGGGAAGTCCACTCCGGGTACTTTGTATGTTGGGAGCTGTGGCCCGCGAAATCTGACACTTGGGATCTCTGTGGGTTCTGGTGGACACCCTATCCCCCGCGTTGGGCTTCCGTTTCGCTCTCTGGGCTTACTGTGGAACAAGGCCTGGAACCTTGTCCCCGGCTGGTCAATTGACAAGGGGCTTGAAACCTTCCTCGCCCTAGGGTCAAGGCACCCCGACTGAACACGTCCTCCAGGCCGGATTCCTGCTGTCAGCACTAGCGGGCTACAACCCTGCCCCAGTCCACTTAAGGTCTCCCGCGACCGGATCTCCGTCGCCTGTGTTCCTACTTGCCGACTGCCACTTAGTCCGGTAGTCCAGGGGCCCCAACCCCTAACTCCGCTGTCACCTCACACTCCTCCACTTCAACTGTCAGAACTCAACTCTTGTGTTCCCGCCCCTGACACCTCAGGACCCCTAGGTGGGCACTCCCATCCGCCTGGTCCCGCCCACTGGTGTGTCCCTATTGTCATGGGGGGATGACTAGGCTTTACTGGCTGGTGTTGTGCACCTGGGTGTGGGTTTTGTGTTGGTATGCCAAGGAGGATGGAGTTTTGTACCTGAGAGATTTGTACAACCTCTGTGTATCTGAGAAAACTGTAACGCGCCATCTGTTCTGTATAGTGTAGAGTTTTTCTGTATAGCACTTTGTCACGAACCACCGGGGGGGTCACTCAGAAATCCCCCGCGCTGGCTACCAGTACGTCACAATCGGGGGGTAACAAGTGGGGGTCACCCCTCCTTTATACCTCCCGACCGACAGACAGAGCACGTGACGCGCTCTCTAGCACCCCTCTTATAGTCAGGCCAATTATGGAATTGCCCGACAATAAGCAAGGAGGCCGCTATACTACTTATGCCGATTATTGAAGGGTCCCCGGTGAGAGTAGGGTATATATTCCCCCGACCTCCGCGGGCGGAATATATAAAACCTCCCCGAATCTCACTGGCCTCCCCACAATAATCCTTGGCACAACTCGCTGCCACCAACCGCTTCACGGTAACTATTAGCCGAACACACAGACGTGGGATTCAAGATCGAGATAACAGAACAGCCCAAGATTAATTATATAATTTAATCAGCCTAAAGCCACACTAGAAAATACAATATATACAATAGGAGATCTACAGAATATACATATGTCAGAGTACAGTTACAGATAAAGCATGGTTTACAAACAGGCATACACAGTTCCAGCAGTTACCTTGTGCGTCTGGCCACAAGGGGGCGCTGTAGACCAGGTTTCCAGGATCTTTCCCACAGATGTTTCCTACACGTGACCCCCGGCGAAAGAACCCTGGAAAATGGCCGAAGTAGGGTTATCAACCTGGGCAAATCCAGGTCCCCTCCTACCTTAGTGACCTCAGAGGGAGCACTGCTCCACCCCTGGCTGGAGTTATGGACAATATCCACAACATGGAATATGGGCCATAACTTTGCCTGGGAGCGTCGTAGGCGGACGCCAACGCTCTCATTGTGACAGTTATGAATTTAGCTACAGAACGAGAGGACTCATGACTTGTCTACTAGTTCCCCATTGGCTGATATCACGCCTGGGGTACTTCCCAATGTCCTACTCCCATAAAAAAGGTGTGCCAGCATCGTCCGCATGCAGAGACACCATTTTTATGGTTGCCATATTTATCGGAAATATGGCTTGCGAGATATGAACCATATTTTACTGGAGTCGTTCTGTCTGGATACTTCCAAGCTTGCTAATTAGATAGCAGCCCCTACCACAGGGTCACGGCAGGGAGTCATCCTGTGTCCATTGTTCCCACATCATCTAATCTCCATATCACAGGAGATGGCCATGGGATGTGTTGCTAGGATGTGACACCTTCCAAGATGTTGGACATTGAGAACAAGAAGGGAGGGGGCACGGCCATGGAGTGATGAGAGCGATTATGACTGGAAATCATAATTCCTCTTCATATCCCAGGATTTGCCTCACACCTCCCCCCTTTTGAGGGCGCTAGGGGGCAGCACACTCCGGTGTTCCCCCGTGCGCCCGTCCGCGACCTCTCCTTGTCGGGACAGCCCGTCTGCGTTACCGTGGTCCCGGCCCCTTTTGTGGCGAATGGTGAAGTTGTATTGCTGGAGCGCAAGGCTCCATCGCAACAATCGCCCATTCGTCCCAGAGACGGTGTGCAACCAGCTGAGGGGATTGTGGTCCGTCTCCACGATGAAGTGGCGCCCGTATAGATAGGGTTGCAGACGCTGCAGGGCCCACACTATGGCCAGGCACTCCTTTTCCATCGTGGAATAGGCCACTTCCCTTGGTAACAGCTTCCTGCTCAGGTACAAGACTGGGTGCTCTTGGCTCGCAGAGTCCACCTGGCTGAGCACCGCACCGAGGCCGAAGTCACTGGCGTCGGTCTGTACTACAAACGGCCGCGTGAAGTCGGCTGCCTGTAGCACGGGCGGGCTGGACAGGGCGTCCTTTAGGGCCTGGAAGGCTGTCTCGCAGTCCATTGTCCAATCGACTGCAGAGGGCAGCTTCTTCTTGGTGAGGTCCATCAAGGGCTTTGCCAGGCTACTATAGCATGGAACAAACCTCCTATAGTACCCAGCGGTCCCCAAGAAGGACATCACCTGCTTCTTGGTCCTGGGGGTGGGCCAGGACGCGATGGCCTCCACTTTCTCAGGCTCGGGCTTCAGTGTTCTCCCGCCTACCCGGTGACCGAGGTACTGGACCTCGCTCATGGCCAGCTGACACTTTCCCGGCTTGGTGGTCAAACCTGCCTGGTGGATCCGCCTGAGCACCTGTGCTAGATGCTCTAGGTGGTCCTCCCAGGTGGGACTGAAGACGGCAATGTCATCCAGGTACGCGGCCGCGTACCCTTCAAGTCCCTTGAGCAGGGTGTTGACCATCCGCTGGAAAGTGGCAGGGGCATTCCTCATCCCGAATGGCATCACCGTGGACTCGTACAGTCCAAATGGGGTAATAAAGGCAGAGCGTTCCCTGGCCTTGCGAGTCAGGGGGATCTGCCAATATCCCCGGCTCAGGTCCATGATGGTCAGGTACTGAGCCCCGGCCAACTGATCGAGCAGGTCATCGATGCGTGGCATTGGGTACGCATCGGCGACCGTGACAGCATTGAGCCCCCTGTAGTCCACGCAGAACCGAGTGGTTCGGTCCTTCTTAGGGATGAGGACTACAGGCGAGGCCCAAGCGCTGTTGGATGCCTGGATCACCCCCAGCTTCAGCATCTCGTCAATCTCCTGGCGCATGTGTTGCTGCACCTCCAGGGAGACCCGATATGCTGAACGCCGGATCGGGGGATGATCCCCAGTGTCCACGTGATGGACAGCCAAGTCAGTCCTTCCGGGCTGGTTGGTAAACAACCCCCGGAAGGGGTGTAGGGTGGCCCACAGCTGGGACCGTTGGTCCTCCAAGAGCTGGTGGCCAACCTCCACATCCTCAATGGATCCGCCTGCCCTAACCTGGGCTAGCATATCCAAGAGGGTTTCCGCTTCTCCCTCCTCGGGCAGGTTGCACACAGGGAGTGCACATGCCTCCCGCTCATGATGTGCCTTCATCATGTTCACATGGAAGGGCTTCCGCCTTCCACGGGCAGGGTCCAGGGTGACCAGGTACGTTACAGGGTTGAGCTGCTGGTACACGAGGTATGGGCCTTCCCAGGCTGCCTGAAGCTTGTCCTGTGGTACGGGGACCAGTACCCACACCTTTTGACCCACTTGGTAGGTCCTCTGACAAGCGTTCTGGTCGTACCAACGCTTCTGATCGGCCTGGGCTTGAGCCATATTGTCGTGTACCAGTTGCGTCAAGGCCTGCATTTTGTCCCGGAAGCGCATGACATACTCGATAACCGACACTCCAGGGGTGACCAAATCCCCTTCCCAAGCCTCTTTCACCAGAGCCAGGGGGCCCCGCACACGTCGCCCGTACAGGAGCTCAAACGGTGAGAATCCTGTTGAGGCCTGTGGAACCTCCCGGTAAGCAAATAACAGGTGTGGGAGATACCGCTCCCAGTCACACCCGTGGGAGTCGACCAACATCTTAAGCATCTGCTTTAAGGTGCCATTGAACCGCTCGCACAGGCCATTAGTCTGTGGATGGTACGGGCTGGCCACCAGATGTCGCACCTGGACTTGCTTACAGAGGGCCTCCATCAGCTGGGACATGAATTGGGTCCCCCGGTCAGTGAGCATTTCCTGGGGGAAACCCACTCGGGAGAAAATCTCCAGCAATGCGGTGGCCACCTTGTCAGCCCGAATGGACGACAAGGCCACTGCTTCTGGGTACCGGGTGGCATAGTCCACTACCGTCAGTATGAAGCGTTTCCCGGAGCTGCTGGGGATGGCCAGCGGGCCGACCAGATCCACAGCCACCCTCCTGAAAGGCTCATCGATGATGGGCAGAGATACCAGTGGGGCTTTGGGGTGTGGCCCCGCCTTCCCCACTCTCTGACAGGTTTCACACGAACGGCAGTAGGCAGCCACATCGGCCCCCATTTTTGGCCAGTAGAAATGCTGGTTTAACCTGGCCTTGGTCTTAGCGATCCCTAGGTGTCCGGCCATCGGAATCTCATGTGCGATCCGCAACAACTCCGTCCGGAACGGATAGGGTACCACTAACTGTCGGTCCCTGGGCCACGCCTCCGGTGAACCCTGCTGGACCGTGACCCGGTACAGCCGTCCTTGGTCCCAGACCACTCGCTCCGGGTCCGAGGGAGGCTGTGCCGCCTGCTCCTTTAGAGCTTTCAGGCTGTCGTCAGCTTCTAACGCTGCCTGAAACCCCTGACTAGATGTGGCCAGAATCGAAGAGACTGTCACATCTTCGGTCAGTACCCCGGGACCTGTGTCCTGGCCTCCACCTGACTCGGCTGCCACTTGGTCAGAAGGGGAAGAGCTATCGGACCTCCGGGAGGCCCCTTGGCTTCCAGCACTCCCACTGCGGGTGACAGCGGCCACAGCCGCTGCGACCGTGGGTCGTGCCTGCTCCTCCTCCGTTCCTGACCAAGTCGCCGGTTCAGGCAGACCTACCTGGCTTCCTGACACCCCGGTTGTGGGGGAACCCTGCACCGAGATCTTACCTGGGAGCACTTCCGCTCCGGGACCGGCCCCAATCTCACCTGCCTGTTCCCCCCCTGCAGCAACAGAACCCCGCTGTGAAATCTCTGGGGACCCCACATTTGCTGTGGTAGCCCCCACCCCACACACTGGTCCTCCCCCTGCAGCACCCTGCTCTCTGCTTATCCCTGCAGAGGGCAACAGATCCCAGCTCACAGGCTGATTACTTGTAGAGGCATTGTCACACCTTTCTCTGACCCCCTCCCCTCCTGTCACAGCTGCAGCTGTGTGTGTGTCTATGCAAGCAGAAATATCAGAGTTCACTCCCTCCTCCCTTACATAATTCATGGAGAACACATTAACATTGTCCGGAGGCATGTCAGTACTGGCTGAAGGGTCAGCCCTTGGGGGGGGCCCAAACTGGGAGGTTATCTGCCCCAAATCTGTCCCAAGTAGCACATTTGCAGGGATCCGATCAGTTACCCCCACCTCTCTCACCCCTCGCCCTGCGCCCCAGTCCACATAAATGCCAGCAACAGGCAGCGCCGGGTCAATGCCTCCAATCCCGGAGACAGCGAGGGTTTTTCCAGGGATCAAGTCTTGGGGGGACACCATCTCAGGCCGCACCAGAGTCACCTCCGAGGCGCTGTCTCGCAGTCCTATGGTCACAGACCGGCCGACGGTGACAGGTTGGAAGCTGTCCAGGGACCTACCACCACCCCCACCCACACAATACACCTTGGGCGGCCCTTGGGACGGGGACGGAGCCGGGGCCTTGGGACGCTGAGGGCACATGGCCTTGAAGTGTCCAGGTAGGTTGCACTGGTGGCACCGTCTTGGTTCTGCCACGGGCCTGGAGAGGGGAGTTGAGGGGGACACCCCCTGAAGTCTAGGGGCAGGTGGGGCAGTCGCAGAGTTCATCTTACCCCCTCTCCAGGTGCTGCTGGTGGCTGCTCTCCTGGCCTCAGGAGCCCGATTGTTGGTGTAGTCATCGGCCAGGGCAGCTGTAGCCGGGGACCCCTTTGGCTTCTGGTCTCGGATGAACTGGCGGAGATCCTCAGGGCAGTTCCACAAGAGTTGCTCTGTGATGACCAAGTCCAGGATCTCCGGTCCGGTGGAAAGCTGCAGGCCTTGGCTCCAGTGGTCGGCAGCTCGGGCAAGTGCCCGCCGGTGGTCAGCCCAGGAGTCCTTTGGTCCCTTCTGCAGGGTCCGGAACTTCTTGCGGTAGGACTCCGGAGTGAGGTTGTACTGTTGGATCAGGGCCCGCTTGATTGTGTCGTAGCCCTGATCTGCCTCAGTAGGCAAGTCCCCAAGGATTTCCAGGGCCTTACCCCTTAAACGGGGGGTCAGGTATTTGGCCCACTGGTCCTTGTCCAGATAGTGCTGCAGGCAAGTCCGTTCAAAAGCAGTCAGGAAAGAGTCCAAGTCTCCATCCTTCTCCAGCACGGGAAAGTCCTCAACACGGACCTTTGGAAGTTTGGTGTCTTGAAGGTCACGGGGGGCTGATGAGGGCCGGAGCTGAGCTAGCTGCAGCTGGTGGTCACGGTCTGCCTGTTGCTGTCGCTCTTCACGCGCTGCCTGCCGCTCCGCAGCCTCAGCCTCACGCGCTGCTTGCCGCTCCGCAGCCTCACGCGCTGCTTGCCGCTCCGCAGCCTCAGCATCACGCGCTGCCTGTCGCTCACGCTCGGCCATGAGTATCTCGTAGGTATCCCGGTCTCCAGCCATAAGCCTGGCCAAGGCAGCTTGAAGGAGGGCCTCTGCACCTCTCAGGCCGGAGGGATTGGCAAGTGGTGATCTGCGGCACGCTGCAGAGCCAGGTGATTCACTGTCCATTTCAGAGCGGAGGACTGGCATCTGGCTCGTTGAGGACCCTTGGGCGAGCTCCTCCTCATTTTGTCCAGCAGTGCCAGGTTGTGCGATGTCCTCTGCAGAGCTGTTCTCTGGCGTCAGGCTCTTGGAGGGCTCGTGGACAACCTCCTCATCGTCTCTGGCCTGAGCATCGGCCATTCCTTTGGCTTTGCTCCTGGTGCTCTCAGCCATTGTTGCAGACTTTGGTCACTGACACAGAACTGACACCTGATGCCTCCACACACCTTACAGTATCTGCACTCTGACACTCTAGTGTTGGTCTGGTCTGAAGACCCCAGCGGCCACAGCTGCTGCAGGCAGTCTTTAGTGTCTGGGAGTATGGGTCTCACACTCACACACACTATTATCTCGATCCCACCGCTATGCCACCAATATGTCACGAACCACCGGGGGGGTCACTCAGAAATCCCCCGCGCTGGCTACCAGTACGTCACAATCGGGGGGTAACAAGTGGGGGTCACCCCTCCTTTATACCTCCCGACCGACAGACAGAGCACGTGACGCGCTCTCTAGCGCCCCTCTTATAGTCAGGCCAATTATGGAATTGCCCGACAATAAGCAAGGAGGCCGCTATACTACTTATGCCGATTATTGAAGGGTCCCCGGTGAGAGTAGGGTATATATTCCCCCGACCTCCGCGGGCGGAATATATAAAACCTCCCTGAATCTCACTGGCCTCCCCACAATAATTCTTGGCACAACTCGCTGCCACCAACCGCTTCACGGTAACTATTAGCCGAACACACAGACGTGGGATTCAAGATCGAGATAACAGAACAGCCCAAGATTAATTATATAATTTAATCAGCCTAAAGCCACACTAGAAAATACAATATATACAATAGGAGATCTACAGAATATACATATGTCAGAGTACAGTTACAGATAAAGCATGGTTTACAAACAGGCATACACAGTTCCAGCAGTTACCTTGTGCGTCTGGCCACAGGGGGGCGCTGTAGACCAGGTTTCCAGGATCTTTCCCACAGATGTTTCCTACACGTGACCCCCGGCGAAAGAACCCTGGAAAATGGCCGAAGTAGGGTTATCAACCTGGGCAAATCCAGGTCCCCTCCTACCTTAGTGACCTCAGAGGGAGCACTGCTCCACCCCTGGCTGGAGTTATGGACAATATCCACAACATGGAATATGGGCCATAACTTTGCCTGGGAGCGTCGTAGGCGGACGCCAACGCTCTCATTGTGACAGTTATGAATTTAGCTACAGAACGAGAGGACTCATGACTTGTCTACTAGTTCCCCATTGGCTGATATCACGCCTGGGGTACTTCCCAATGTCCTACTCCCATAAAAAAGGTGTGCCAGCATCGTCCGCATGCAGAGACACCATTTTTATGGTTGCCATATTTATCGGAAATATGGCTTGCGAGATATGAACCATATTTTACTGGAGTCGTTCTGTCTGGATACTTCCAAGCTTGCTAATTAGATAGCAGCCCCTACCACAGGGTCACGGCAGGGAGTCATCCTGTGTCCATTGTTCCCACATCATCTAATCTCCATATCACAGGAGATGGCCATGGGATGTGTTGCTAGGATGTGACACCTTCCAAGATGTTGGACATTGAGAACAAGAAGGGAGGGGGCACGGCCATGGAGTGATGAGAGCGATTATGACTGGAAATCATAATTCCTCTTCATATCCCAGGATTTGCCTCACACACTTTATGTATGGATTTGTAATAGGGAGCTCTTTGGATTTTGTCCACTTTAAAGGGAGCCTATCACCCCAAAACTCAAATTAACCACTTATATATTCATATAGGTGACTAAAGGCTGCTTTACACCTTGCAATTTCACATACGATGTCGTATGCGATGTGACCCACCCCCAACGTATGTGCGGCATGTTCAATTTGTTGACCGTGTCGCACAAACGATTTTTTCCGGCCACACGTACTTACCTTCCATGCGACCTCGATGTGGGCGGCGAACATCCAATTCCTGGAGTGGGAGGGACGTTCAGCATCACAGCGACATCACACGGCAGCCGGCTAATAGAAGCGGAGGGGCGGAGATGAGTGGGACGTAAACATCCCGCCCACTTCCTTCCTTCGGCATTGCAGGCGGGACGAAGGTAAGATATGCTCATCGTTCCCGGGGTGTCACACACTGCGATGTGTGCTGCCTCTGGAACATTGAACAACCTGACGTTCAATTTTTAGCTTTTGAACGACGTGTATGCGATCAACGTGTTTTCGTACAATCGCAATCGCGAATAGGTTTCACACGCTACAACAACACTAACGATGCCCGATGTGCGTCACTTACGACGTGACCCCGCCGACACATCGTTAGATTTATTGTAGCGTGTAAAACCCACTTTAGTCCCTATAATAGTCATACCTGTAGTGAAAACTTGACTAATTTCATCATACATAAAAATGTTTTATTATATATTTAAATGATGGGTTTTCAGTGCACTCTTCGCATGACAAAGAGCTCAATGCACCATTCAACTTTCCAATAACACTTCCCTGTATTGATGTTGCTCGCTTTATAGCATTGTCTGAATGGAATACTTAGGGGCACTTTGCACACTACGACATCGCAGGTGCGATGTCGGTGGGGTCAAATCGAAAGTGACACACATCCAGCGTCGCAGGCGATATCGTAGTGTGTAAAGCCTTTTTGATACAATTAACGAGCGCAAAATCGTCGTAATCGTATCATCGGTGTAGCGTCGGTCATTTCCATAATTTGGAAATGACCGATGTTACGATGTTGTTCCTCGTTCCAGCGGCATCACACATCGCTGTGTGAGAAGCCGCAGGAGCGAGGAACATCTTCTACCTGCGTCCTGCGGCTCACGCCGGCTATGCGGAAGGAAGGAGGTGGGCGGGATGTTTACGTCTCGCTCATCTCTGCCCCTCCGCTTCTATTGGCCGCCTGCCGTGTGACGTCGCTATGACGCCGCACGACCCGCCCCCTTAATAAGGAGGCGGGTCGCCGGCCAGAGCGACGTCGCAGGGCAGGTGAGTGCATGTGAACATTATCGCTACGCCAGCTATCACCATGATATCGCAGCTGCGACAGGGGGCAGGGACTATCGCGCTCGGCATCGCAAGCATCGGCTTGCGATGTCGTAGTGTGCAAAGTGCCCCTTAGCCCTGCACACACGGACACTGCAGAAACCAACAGCACACACAGTGTTAGTGCAGGCATGTCTGATCACTCTCTCTGGAGGCTCATTGCAAGGGTGTTGAGAGCGCGCACACTATCTACAGCGTTAAAGAAGGTGCGTTCTCATAACCTTCATTTGTCAGCATTGACCACCTGCTAATGTATGATCCTATGTGCAGAAAGCGGCCGCTGCAGGTAGGAGAGAGGGATCAGAGCATGCCCGCACTGACATTGTGTAAGCTCTCTGCTCTTGCAGTGTCAGTGTGTGCAGAGCTGGGGATTTAAATCAGGCAGCACTCCACAGCAAGTAATTTCAGTCACCTTAAGGCCATGTGAGCACGTTGCGTCCAGTACCTTGTAGAAATGAACGCATCCTCTGGCAGAATTTGTCATTGTCAAATTTGGTTTTGACCACAAAAACACTGGAAATACGCAGGCGTTTTTCTAGCATTTTTACATGCATTTTCTATGCTTAAAGACAGATGTGTTTTCAATACAAATACACTACTAAATAAAGTTTTCACATTCAAACACTATTAAAAAATGGTAAAAAATGATTGCAAATAACATGCTTTAAATCATACTCAAAATAGCTAATTTTAATAAAAAGATTAATGTGATCTAATGTTTAGGTATAAAATAACGTTAAATTATTGATTTTAAATTTTATTATAGTTGGACTATATGTGTTTTAAAAAGGACACATCATGACCTCGCTATAATGTCAAAAACGTATGCGTTTTGCATAAAAAAAAAGCATGTAAAACGCTAGGATTGTGATTTAGGATGCGTTTTGATCGTTCTCATTGACTTTAATGTTAGCAAAACGCTGCCAAAATGGCAAAAACAATTTACACGCTGCTTCTTCAAACGCAGAGATTTTGTCAAATTTTAAGCAACTAAAACGCTGCGTTTCTAAAAGCATTGCGCGCACAAGAAATCCCTATTTCCCAAAGACTTTGCTTGGAAATCAAAACGCATGCATTTTTGCATTAAAACGCTGCAGTTCAAAACACTGCGGAAATGCATGAAAAAATGGAACGTGCGCACATGGCCTAAGAGAAGGTGCAGAGTATTGGAGTTGATAGGGTGGAATGGTGCATGGAGTGCACCGAGGTTCCCTCATTTACATATGTAATAATTGTTTGTTTTCTTTTATGTAAAACAAAATGAGTGAAATCTGTCCTATAGGTATGTTTTTTGTTATAGGAACTAAGTCCCCTATTTATATTAATAAATTATTTGAGTTTTCGGAGTGTCAGTCTCCTGTTCACCATGTACATAAAGACTAAAGGGTGCTTTACACGCTGCAACATCGCTAGCAATTGCTAGCGATGTCGAGCGTGATAGCACCCGCCCCCGCCGTATGTGCGACATTTGTTGATCACTGCCGTAGCAAACGTTATCGCTACGGCAGCGTCACATGCACATTCCTTGTCAGCGATGTCGCTGTGACCGCCGAACAATCCCTCCTTCAAGGGGGAGGTGCGTTCGGCGTCACAGCGACGTCACCGTGATGTCACTAAGCGGCCGGCCAATAGAAGTAACATCCCGCCCACCTCCTTCCTTCCGCATTGCTGGTGGACGCAGGTAAGGAGATGTTCGTCGTTCCTGCGGTGTCACACATAGCGATGTGTGATGCTGCAGGAACGATGAACAACATCGTACCTGCAGCAGCAACGATATTAAGGAAAGGAGCAACGTGTCAACGATCCCCGTTTTTGAATGATTTTGCGATCGTTGATCGTCGCTCCTAGGTGTCACACGCTGCGATGTCGCTACCGGCGCCGGATGTGCGTCACTAACGATGTGACCCCGACGATATATCAGTAGCGATGTCGCAGCGTGTAAAGTACCCTTTACCGTATATACTCGAGTATAAGCCGAGTTTTTCAGCCCATTTTTTTAAGCTGAAAATGCCACCCCCGGGTTATACTTGAGTCAGGATAGCACAAAAAAAAATATTCTCACATGGAATCATTAGGGTAATTCCATTATTTTTACCTCAGAATTGAGTGATTCAATAATTGTTCCCTGTTTGGTCTTGAAAAGTAACCGTTACTGGCTAGCACATTATGTTTTCATGATTTTTTTAGTGTTTCTTAAAGCCAGAAAGTTGACATTTGAAATTACTTTAGTTTTGTGTCATGTCTTTGATCTGATTTTTACAAAAGTAATCAACTGAATGAACATCCTCAGAGCCGGGTGAGTCCAGAATTTTTGAAAGGGGTTGTATATATATATATAATTGCCTTATTCTGTCTGTCTTGCTCCAAAATGACGTCATTAGAGTGACAACCGTCGCCACAGCACGTGTGCTAAAGAGCCCTTATCCCGCACCCGCACAGAGCCCCGACTCCCAGGTGACTGCTGCACTACTGGGAGCCCACACCGGGAACCCAGCCGAGACATACCCTTGCGTTGCTGGGATCGTGCCGGGAGCCGGCGTACACTGGTAACCATGGTACAGATAGGGTAATTAAGCAAAGCGTTTGCATAGTTAACCGATTGTGTACCATGGTTACTAGCGTAACTCGGCTCCACCCCCCGCACTCCACCCTCCGCATGTATACACTGAACACACACCCCTGCACTACTGCAGCCATCATCCCCGCACACACGCAGGCACTACCGCTCCCATCATCCCCGCACACAAGCAGGCACTACCGCTCCCATCATCATCACTGCACACACCCCGCACTACTGCACCCATCATCATCACTGCACACACCCCGGCACTACTGCACCCATCATCCCCGCACACACGCAGGCACTACCACTCCCATCATCCCCGCACACACGCAGGCACTACCGCTCCCATCATCCCCGCACACAAGCAGGCACTACCGCTCCCATCATCATCACTGCACACACCCTGCACTACTGCTCCCATCATCATCACTGCACACACCCCGGCACTACTGCACCCATCATCACTGCACAGATCCTGGCACTACTGCACCCATCATCCCCGCACACACGCAGGCACTACTGCACTCATCATCATCCCCGCACACACCCCGGCACTACCGCACCCATCATCATCCCCGCACACACCCCGCCACTACCGCACCCATCACCATCCCCGCACACACCCCGGCACTACCCCACCCATCATCCTCACCGCACGCACAAGCACTACCGCACTCATCATCATCCCCGCACACACGCGGGCACTACCTGAGTGAAGTCTCCAGTGACAGCGTGGCTCACTTCAGTTGCTACGTGGAGCTAACACAGATTGGTCATGTTCTACGGCGCTACCTCTCAGCTTCATGTAGCAGAGCTGAAAGCGTCATGTGGATTACATCGGACCTGGATGGGTGTTTGGGGATTAATAAAGTGGTAAATGAGGGGGTTTTTTTGTCTTTTTTTCCAAACAAAGGATTTTTCGTTGTGTGTGTATATTTACTTTCACTTACAGGTTAATCATGGAAGGTATCTCGGGAAGACGCCTGCCATGATTAACTTAGGACTTAATGGCAGCTATAAGCTGCCATTTAACTCCTTATTACCCTGATTGCTACTGCACCAGGGCAATTCAGGATGAGCTGGGTAGAGTCCCGGGACTGTCGCATCTAATGGATGCGGCAATTCCGGGCGGCTGCTGGCTCATATTGTTAGGGTGGTGGGCTCCGCATAACGTGGCGCTCCCCATCCTGACAATACCAGCCTTCAGCCGTGTGGCTTTATCTTAGCTGGTATCAACATTGAGGGGACCGCAGTTTTTTTTTGTTTTAATTATTTGTTTATTTATTGTACCGCACGATATAGACCCGCCCACCGGTGGCTGTGATTGATTTCAGTGAGACAGCTGTCACTCAGCGTGGGCGTGTGTCTGACTGCAACCAATCATAGGCGCCGGTGGGCGGGGGAAGCAGGGAATATGAGATTGAATAATAAGCGGCCAGCATTTTCAAAAGCGGAAGCCGCCAGAGCAGTGTTACAGCTGTGCAGCGCCGCGCCGGTGATCAGTGAGTATCAGAGAGGGGGAAAGAGGGGGGGAGAGAGGGGGAAAGAGGGTTTGGAGAGGGGGGTTGGAGGGTGGGGGAGACCAGGAGTGATTTAAAACGATTTAGATTGTTCTGCTGGACATGCTGAGCATGCGCAGTAGAATGTGACGCTATCCGTCAGCGGATTCCGCCGCTTAGTGCATTGCTGCGGAATCCGCCCCCATAGACAATCATTAGACACCTTGGCGGATTCTAACGGAATCCGTCAAGGTGCGATATTTTAACGACCCAAAAAACGCTACATGCAGCGCTCCCTCCGCCCGACACTGCGTCAAATTAACGACGCAGCGTCTTCCAGTGGATGCAACGCAGACACTTGCGTTACAGTGCGTCGTCAATACAAGTCTATGGAGAATAGCGCAATGCGTTAACGGACTGCGCTGTTCTCCATAGTGGCGGATTGCGCTGAGCGCAAGTGTGAAAGCGCCCGAACACACACACACACACCTGGATAGTTACCTGTTCCCAGCCATGCAGTCCCCGACACTGACGTCCCCACCCCGCACTCCGCCCCCACCGCAGGATGGGGCACATGTCAGGATGGTGGCTGCACCATGATGGGGGCACATACCAGCATTGGGCCACATCACAGCATCAGCATATTTTTACTTAACTTTACACTGTTCATGGCCTTCTTTCATTACAAGCCATGGACATCATTAAACATTAGACTCATCTATTAAAACTGTTCCTTCTGTTGTTTGTCATTTTAAAACAAATAAACAATTATAGGAATACTAAATTAAACCTAACCCATCCAGTCCCTTCATTACCTTATTATTCAATCTGCTAACTTATATACACATTCTAGACTATATATACAGTCATGGCCAAAAGTTTTGAGAATGCTACAAATATTAATTTTTACAAAGTCTACTGCTTAAGTTTTTCTAATGGCAATTTGCATATACTCCAGAATGTCATAAAGAGTGATCAGCTTAACAGCAGTTACTTACAAAGTCAATATTGGCTAAGAAAATGAACTTTAACCCCCAAAACACATTTCAACATCATTGCATTCCTGCCT
Organism: Anomaloglossus baeobatrachus; assembly: GCF_048569485.1. Lineage (NCBI taxonomy): Eukaryota > Metazoa > Chordata > Amphibia > Anura > Aromobatidae > Anomaloglossus > Anomaloglossus baeobatrachus. The sequence continues at coordinate 227,823,562 of NC_134354.1, forward strand.
TAAAAGAAGCAGCTAACATTGTTTTAGTGAATGTTCCATTAACACAGGTGTGGGTGTTGATGAGGACAGGGCTGGCGATCAGTCATGATTAAGTAAGAATGACACCACTGGACACTTTAAAAGGAGGCTGGTGCTTGGTATCATTGTTTCTCTTCAGTTAACCATGGTTATCTTTAAAGAAACACGTGCAGTCATCATTGCTCTGCACAAAAATGGCCTAACAGGGAAGAGTATCGCAGCTACAAAGATTGCACAGTCAATAATTTACCGCATCATCAAGAACTTCAAGGAGAGAGCTTCCATTGTTGCCAAAAAGGCTCCAGGGCATCCAAGTAGGACCAGCAAATGCCAGGACCGTATCTTAAAACTGTTTCAGCTGCGGGATCGGACTACCAGCAGTGCCGAGCTAGCTCAGCAATGGCAGCAGGCTGGTGTGAGTGCTTCTGCACGCACTGTGAGGTGGAGACTGCTTGAGCAAGGCCTGGTTTCAAGGAGGGCAGCAAAGAAGCCACTTCTCTCCAGAAAAAACATCAGGGACCGACTGATATTCTGCAAAAGGTACAGGGAGTGGACTGCTGAGGACTGGGGTAAAGTCATTTTCTCAGATGAATCCCCTTTTCGATTGTTTGGGACATCTGGAAAACAGCTTATTCGTCGGAGAAGAGGTGAGCGCTACCACCAGTCTTGTCTCGTGCCAACTGTTAAGCATCCTGAAACGATTCATGTGTGGGGTTGCTTCTCAGCCAAGGGAATCGGCTCACTCACAGTCTTGCCTAAAAACACAGCCATGAATAAAGAATGGTACCAGAATGTCCTCCAAGAGCAACTTCTCCCAACTGTCCAAGAGCAGTTTGGCGCCCAACAATGCCTTTTCCAGCATGATGGAGCACCTTGCCATAAAGCAAAGGTGATCACTAAATGGTTCATGGAACAAAACATAGAGATTTTGGGTCCATGGCCTGGAAACTCCCCAGATCTTAATCCCATTGAGAACTTGTGGGCAATCATCAAGAGACGGGTGGACAAACAAAAACCAACAAATTCTGGCAAAATGCAAGCATTGCTTATGCAAGAATGGACAGCTATCAGTCAGGATTTGATCCAGAAGTTGATTGAGAGCATGCCAGGGAGAATTGCAGAGGTCCTGAAGAAGAAGGGTCAACACTGCAAATATTGACTTGCTGCATTAACTCATTCTAACTGTCAATATAACCTTTTGGTACTCATAATATGATTGCAATTATATTTCTGTATGTGATGTAAACATCAGACAAACACAATTAAAAACCAGAGGCCAACAGATCATGTGAAAATATAATTTTGGTGTCATTCTCAAAACTTTTGGCCATGACTGTATATATGTGTGTGTGTCTGTGTGTGTGTGTGTGTGTGTGTGTGTGTGTGTGTCTGTGTGCTGCTGTGTATAGCTCTCAGATCAGCTTCAGTGATACATTATTGCAAACCTTTACTTGTGAAGGAAAAAAAGGAGGGGAGCCAGCACTGCTTATGAATGGCATGCAACAATGAAGAAATAAAAAGTGTAATATTCACAAATTCATTCCTACTGTAACAATTCAATGAGATTATTTGCAAATGATTGATCAATGATTTGAGCCCCCCTGCCCCGTCACAACAAATCTCTATAGGGACCCCCTAACGCTATATTATAAATTATTATTGTACCATAAGGTCTCATATAATGAGCAGGACCATATGAAAACACCACTTACCTGAGACATGTCTGAACCGCTCCCATGCTGCCAGGACTGGCAACCGCGAATAAAGGCAGCCCAGGTGCCAGTGTGTGTGGCAGAACCACACACACCAGCACAATGTCAGGACTGGCCCTTACAGTGCCAGACCAGCAAACATGTATGAGGGCGGAACAAGCACGTGAAAAAAACGAACCATTTTTTACGGACGTATTAAAGGGATGGTTTGCTCCCCGTGTACCGTGTTTGTGGCACATGCGTGTTCTCCGTGTGTTATACGTAATAAGACACGGAGAACGGGAAGTCCCGCCTTACTTGTTTCTTACGGAGCTGTCTGTGGTGCTGAATGACAGCGTCTGGCACAGGCCACACCTCGCTGATGCTACTTCCGGCCCCCAGTGAAGAAGATGGGTTGTTCAAATTCACTGGGTGTCGGATGCATGTGACAGCCGCGGCAGAGACTGCAGGGTTGGTGGAGGTGAGTATGTGTTTTTTTATTTTTACAATGACACGTGTGTTTCTCCGGCGCATGTCACGTGGGACCGCATCCACACTACATCCGTATGGTACATGTGCGGCCTCCGCATGGAGCACGCGGGCTCATGTCTGTTCCACACGGAGGCACAGGCCAATGGCTGAACACGTGCGTGCACATATAACCATTGATTTTAATGGGTATACGTGTGCCTGTGTCTCCGGTACATGCGGGAACGGACCTAGCACGTACCGGAAGCACGTGCGTGTGAAGGGGGCCTTAAGCTATGTGCACACATTGTGCCTCATTCTGAGGCTTTATGGCATTTGATCTATGTAATCGAGGAACGTCGTAGGAACCGCTGGACTTTGTCGGATCTGGGAACTTTGCTTTCTAATAAATTGGTGAACAAGAGACAGTGTCTTGTTTTTATTTCTCTCTTTTAATGTCTTTCAAGTTTCCATTTGTGGACTACATTGGATTGCTGGACTACTTCGGAATCCCTGAACTTGATAAAGTATACATACAACGCAAATTTTTCCAGCTTACATGCACAAACTTAAATGCATTTTATTGGGATTTTATGTGATATACCAACACAAAGTAGCAAATATTTGTGAAGTGTAAAGGAAATAATACATTTTTTTAAAGAATATTTTAACAATATTAATCTAAAAATTGTGAGGTGCATTTGTATTCAGCCTCTTGTAGTCTGACACCCCTAAATAAAAGCCTGTGCGATTTATTTCCTCAAGAAGTTGCCTAATTAAAGGGTACTTTACACGCTGTGATTTCGCTAGCGAGATCGCTAGCGAGTGTACCCGCCCCCGTCGGTTGTGCATCACGGGCACATCGCTGCCCATGGCGCACAACATCACTAGGAACAGTCACATATACTTACCTGCCTAACGACGTCAATGTGACTGGTGAACCGCCTCCTTTCTAAGGGGGCGGTTCGTTCGGCCTCATAGCGACGTCACTAAGCATCCGCCCAATAGAAGTAGAGGGGCGGAGATGAGCGGGCAGGTAAGGAGATGTTCCTCGTTCTTGAAGTGTCACACATAGCGATGTGTGCTGCCACAGGAACGATGAACAACATCGCTACTGACCAGACAACGATTTTTGGTAAGGGAACGACGTCTCACAGACCAACGATTTTTACCTCTTTTGCGGTCGTTTAAGGTCGCACATAGGTGTCACATGCTGCGATGTCGCTAACAACGCCGGATGTGCGTCACAAACACCGTGACCCCGACGATATTTCGTTAGCGATGTCGCAGCGTGTAAATGGCCCTTAATACATTGAGTCCATCTGTGTGTATGTGTTCTCAGTATAACTATAGCTGTTCTGTTATAGGATTACTTGAGAATATTAGGGATTAATCACCATCATGAAAACCAAGGAACACACCAGACAGGTCAGGAATAAAGTTATGGAGAAGTGTAAAGCAGGGTTAGGTTATATAAAAAAGCCCAAGCTCTGAACATCTAACGGAGCACTGTTCAATCCATCATCCAAAAATAAAAGAAGAATGGCCCAACTTTAAACTAACCATGACATGGTCATTCACCTAAACTGACAGCCAAAGGAAGGAAAGCGCTAATCAGAGAAGCAGCCAAGAGGTCCTTGGTCAGTCTGGAGGAGCTGCAGAAATGCACAGCTCAGGTGGGAGAATCTGTCCATGGCACAACTATTACTGGTATAGTCTCCAAATATGGCCTTTATGAAAAAGTGGCAAGAAAAAAGCCATTTTTGAAAGCAGGCCATAGAAGTCCAATTTGTAGTTTGTGAAAATCCATGCAGGGGACACAGCTAGCATGTGTAAAAAGGTTCTCTGGTCAGGGGTGAGCAAAGTATATCTTTTTGGCTAGATGCAAAAATGTTATGTGTTGTACAAAACTAACACTGCACATCACTCTGAAAACACCATCCCCACTGTCAAAAATGATGGTGACAGCATCATGCTGCGGGGATGCTTTTCTTTACAAAGGACAGGGAAGCTGGTAAGTGTTGATGGGAAGATGGCTGGAGCAAAATACAGGGCAACTATGAAGGAAAACCTGTAAGAGTCTGCAAAACACTTGAGAATGTTGAATTGGTTCACCTTGCACCAGGACAACGACACTAAACATACTGCCAGAGCTACAATGGATGGTTTATATCAAAGCATATTTATGTGTTTGAATGGCCCAATGACAGTTCAGATCTAAATCCCTCTGAAAATTTGCCAACACTTGAAAATTGCTGTTCACCGTCCATCCAATCTCTCTGAGCTACAGCTATTTGCAAAGAGGAATGGGTAAAAATGTCAGCCTCCGGGTGTACAAAGCTGGTGGAGATGTACCCCAAAAGAATTGCAGAAATAATTGTCGAGAAAGATGATCCTACAAAGTATTGATTCAGGAGGGCTAAAAACATATGCAAGTCAGAATTTTCAGATTTTGATTTTTAAAATATTTAGATCATGTGTTTTCTTTACACTTCAGAAATACTTGCTACTTTGTGTTGGTATATCACATAAAATCGCAATAAAATGCATTTAGGTTTGTGGGTGTAACGTGAAAAAATTTGTTAAAGTTCACAGGGAAGGAATAGTTTTTGAAGGCATTGCAAGATTTCCTAATATATATCCTGGTAGAGCCTTATTTATTCTCCAGGAAACCGGAATCATTAACAGAAATGTTTACTAGGTTAAAGTTATTGATAGACAAAACTGAATTTTCAAGTTCTCAATGAAGTTTACATTTTTTATATTTTTAACTTTATTATATTAATAAAAGAACTTTACTGAGAACGCAAATTACAAATTATAACTGTCTTACCCTGCTAGAAATCAGATCTATGTACCATTCTTTTTACTACGCAATAAGTACACAGGAAATATTTCAAACACAGCAGTCCAGTTATTTTTGCTGCTTAGAGCTTTATTATAACAATCACGATTGTACATATTCGTTGGGAAAGGATTTAAAGAGGAGTCTTGCTGCCTTTGATTATAAAGTCCAAGATTCCTTCCCGATCCAGTGACAGTTAAAGCCAAGGTGACCCTAAACCTTCCCCATTTCTTGGAATCAGATGGATTTGAAAGGTGGGGCTGGCCTTGCTTTTGAAATGTAGGTTTACTGTTTTGTTCTTCAAACAATTTTCAGTAGTTTTGCATGGGCTACAGTACTCCATAGAAAATTAGTAAAATAATAACCCAGTGTATGGTGGCCCTGATGCTTCAGGACTCCAAGAAATGTCCTAGAATTTCAAGTGTATGTATCCGCACAGCAATTGATTCACAGCATAGTGTAGCATATACATAACTATACACCTTTTGTATCATTTAGTGATTTAACAAGATGTTAGGTTTTTACTCTCTTTACAAATATGTGTATTAGCTGCAAGAGTGATATTTGAACCTACTGAGCGTGTCCTTCCATGCTTGTAAAATGTTTGCGTATGTTTTCGTTTCCTTAATTTTTATATTACATCTTTTATTCTTTGCAGGTGAACTTTGACACTTTCTTCATTTGTGCAGCTACACATTTGTGTGAGTGTGCACTGGGTTTTCACATTTCCTGGTACATAAATGTTCTTGAATATTAGTCTGCACAGTTTTATTCTACGAACATCTTTGTGCCCACCTGTCAATTTTGTCTCTTTGCCTGTCTGCCTGTGTTCTTTAAGGCATTCTCTCACTTTTAGATCCCTTCCAAGGCACTACACTCCAAAGTCTATCTGGGAAAGTCTCTGAAACAACTTAGGCAAAAGTTCATCATTAGCACAAAGGAGTAGCTGGCACATTAATGCCTGACAAATTGTCTTCTTTTTTGTTCTGATTCCATTGGTGTATGACTGGAGGGTAAATCACTCTGCCAGAGAGAGACCATGGCGAAGAAGGGTCTGATCTGCCACCTGGACGATATCGGGCAAGTAACCCAATCACAACTAGTAATGAGCAGAATGCTAGTGCAGTTAGTGCTTTTTGTCCTCTATGTCTGTAACCTGGGCCAGTCTCCCTAGTCCTGGCACTAGCACAAGCTGTTCTCACTCTGCCCCCAAGAATGGAAACACGTAGGCATACCCTGCATTCTTCTCCTGGAAGCAGTCTTGTGACATTGTATGAATTCAGGCCAACAGGAAGCCTTGCACGTTCAACACTGGCACCAGGTGTTAGGCAACTCCAACGCAGGCTGCATCCAAGTGCATTAAGAGGTGGAACCCAAGACAGCAATAAATGACGCTCACCTACTTCTCCAACATGAAGTTGGACAGGATCATCTCTAACTGGGTATAGTTGGTTGACCATGAGATGAATACTCTTGTAATCTGCTCCTACCAAATTCTGTGCTACACAGGTATACACCCCAGCATGAGCTGATGACACCACCTGTATTTCAAGTGTTCCTTCTTCTTGTACTTTATATCCTCCCCAGTTTGCAGACACCCCTAGCCTCTCTCCAGAAGGGGTAACCCAATATATTTGTGGCTCTGGCTCTGCGAGTGCTCGGCAGTGTAAGGTTATGCTTTGTCCACTAGATGCCCGAACACGAGGTGAAAAACTTGGTACTGGAATAAGGGGAAGACACCTGTCACTCATCTCTCGAAAAGGGACTGATTTTAACTGTGTGCGCCTTAATTCTGGTGGCTCAGCACATAGTGTTGATTGAGGTTCCATAAAACGGACATGTGAGGCTGTGGCATTGACCCAACGGATAACACAATCACATCTCAGAGGATTTCCATGCATAGCAATTTCCTGCAAGTTTGGCAGTGACTCTACAGTTTCTCTGTGTAAAGAGCTCAGAGCATTGTTATTCAGCATTAGTGTTTCCATGCGTGGCAGTTTCTGGAAAGCCCTGGGATGGATGAAAGAAAGCTTAGGATTGTTAGTGACTTCTAACTTGGTCAGTTCTGGCAGGTTCACTAATGCTAGCTCATCAATAGAAACTAGCTCTTCCATGCTGTTTAATCCAAGTTCTTTTAACTGAGCCATATTTTCAAAGTCTTTTTGCTGTATTCTACTGAGTGGATTTTTGTTCAAATCCAAAAACTTCAGGCTTGGCACCCTTTGTAAAGCACCTTTTGGTACTCTGATTAATCTGTTATCATACAAGGAAAGACTTTCCAAGTTAAGTAATCCTTCTAAGGCAAAGTCTGATATGTCCTTCAACCCCATACCTGCCAGAACAAGGCTACGTAAATTAGAAAGGGCCTTAAAGTTCATGTCTAGTATTGAACTTACTTTATTGCCACCAACCATTAAGACCTCAAGGGATGGCATTTCTTTAAACCATTGGTTATTCAGTCTGGTCAGTAGGTTTGAGTTCAGATGAAGACGAAGTAAACGTTGCAAACCAGAAAATGCTTGGGGAGATATGTAATTCAACTGATTGTGATTTAAGTACAATTCTTCAAGACTCTCGAGTCCAGAAAAGCTATGGTCTGGTAAGTTTTCCAATTGGTTTTCTTCAAGGTGGAGGCTTACGAGTTTTGGTAGGTGCCTAGCATTAAAGTCTCTAATATGGGAGAAACTGTTCTGAGACAAGTCCAGTTCTGTCAGGTTTTCCAGGTAACCTAATTCTTGCTGCTCCAGACGTGCAATATTGTTGCTCTGCAGGAGAAGTGTATGAGTTCCGGCTGGTAGAGAATTTGGGACAGCTGTGTCAAAGAGATCATTGCAGTCCACAGTATTGGCTTCTCTGTAAGCTGACCTTGGGGTGTACCATGGGCGTATCTGACAGACACACTGTGATGGACACTGCACCTTCCAAGGCACAGCAGGGATGCCTGCTAGAGCTGAGGATGCCCAAAACAGGATTAGTTTGACCACAAGAAGTCTCATCCTGCAGCCAGGAGAAGGATAATCAAAATTCATTTTCCACATAGATCAAGCGTACAAATTAAATTTGATTACAGAAAGTGAGGCAGCAGATGCATCCAGAATACTTGTGTGTCAGCTAGGACCACCCATGAACACCAAGCTGCTGGGGTCTTCCTCTTGATAGCAAAAGCATTGCTTAGACAATCCAACATTTGATGAGATCTGTGTAGACAAGAGATCATTGTTAGAAGTGAACATGCAGAAATAAGATTCAGCACATTGTATGTATAGTTAGATTACTGACCACCTTTTCTGTTCACGATGATCACTTTTCCCACCACCTGCTCCTTTCGTATGCACACGTCTTTACTTTTATGTGCTTTCACCTTTTCTATCTCCCTCCTTCCCAAGTGTTTTTTTTTCTATTCTCCATCTTCTCTTCCCTATGCATCGCCCCCACAGGCTGAGCCTTTTCTTCATGGCCCTTTTCTTTCCAGAGAGCCTCTCACTTGTCACCATGGTGACGGACCAAGTATTAGACACGTTCAGTTTGGCCAGATATTGTGCTGGCCTCAAAAGGAAAGTGCTGAGAAAAAAAGGAGTTTGTGAGATCTAAAAATGGCTGAAATAGGGGTTTATTATTTTAGTTGCTGCTTTACACAAAATGTATAATGCTGATAGATTCTTTTTGCCTCAAGATTATTCTGACTGAATATGTCCTCAACTCTGTTTTTTCCATGCTCATCCAACTGTCTGATAGCGAAAACCTCCACATGGGTGCTAAATAGGACCAGAAACCTAAACCTTGTGTAAAAAGTACAATACTCTCACAGAACATTATCATACATGTGAATAATTGACTCAAGTCAAAATTTAAGCTCTAAGGCCTGTGGTGATGTGCTTTTGTGCATTGTATCCCATAGTGAAAGAGGTCTAGTTTGGCGCATATGGGGGCATGCTCCTGGTTAAAGCTGCGTTGTGGCGATATGACCACCGTTGAGTCTTGCACCTAGTTTTTAAATTCATTATTAACCCTGGAACGCGCAACCATAGAAATCTACCTACCATAGAAAACAATCAACCTAGCAGGCCTGCGAAGCCCCAGGTATGCGTTCTAGGGTTAAAGGGTTATTCCCATCTCCAGGATCCTACCCAATATGTTGTAGATGTAATAATAATATTAACAAATACCTCCAATTAGAAATGTAGTATAGTTATCCTGATTAGCTATGTATCTTACCTCATGTGCAGGGCATTGCTGCTTGGGTATCCATGGTTGTGTCCAATCATATTTTCACAGTTAATTAGTTGCTTGAAGTTTAACCATGGATACCTAAGCTGCAATGCCCTACACATGAGAGACAGGAGAACTATACATTTCTAAGTGAAGGTATGTGCTAATATTATTATAACTACTACATATTGGGATAGAATCTTGGAGATAGGAATACCCCTTTAACATCCTTTTAAAATACAGAGTACTTTTCCATGATATGGACCCCACTGCCATCTCTAACCTAGTGTATGTGTGCTCCTTGTTGGGTTATAATGTGCCTAAGCCTCTCACTTTTTCCATTATCCAGAAGCCTTCCTTACACTAATGAGTGAAGAATTGTAACAGGCAACAATAATTGGGGAGAGTATCAGTCACAAAAGGGATGGGAGCCAGCTATCAGTCTGTCACTATGGTTATGGAGATAGCTGGGGCCATATGGCTCATAGACTGGCCCTCAGGTTAGGGGACCCTAGCTTTCCCTGATCTCAGAGTTACCTTTGAAGGTGAGGATGTTTCAGCCGCCTTCCTGGCCTTGCTCCTGAACAGCAGTGATCTTAGACTTCCTACCCCAGGAGAGGACAAGGACAGGAGTGTGGTGAAACAGCAGAGATAGACAAACGGGAATACAAAACTCGGTCTCAGAGCGCGCTCACATAGAGGCATAAGACAATAAGAGGTAAGGCTGAAAATAAGAACAGGGAGGAAACAACCACAAGCCAACGGGAGAACTCCACAACAACTACAAGCTCCACGCAATATAATCACCAGCAGGACTGGGACACAACAGCACACAGATCAACACAGCAATAAACTATAGTCAGTATGGGTAGACAGATTCCTCCATCTTAAAAAAACAGGGAGCAAATGTGATAGGTTCCAACAACATGTGATCCCAGAGGTAACCAGCAGGCTAGCCTTGCAGAAATTAACTCTTGCTAGCCTGAGCATGAATGAGCACACCGCTGGTCTATGCCCGAGCCTGCCTGTGTAACTCAAAAACACCATAGAAACCATACGGTGGAGAATCAAAATCTGAAATAAGAACAGCATCTGATGCCGCCATGACAATATTCGAGTTTTGAACAAAACTCCATGTGATACAGTCTCAGGGAAGACCAAACTACCCATCAGTAGTGTGGCAGTCTTGAAACCACCCATCATTGGCATGGGGAGAGCATTATTGGTGACCTTTGTGACATTCTGGGAGCATTTGTCACCCCTCTTCCTCTACCTCACTGTGTGATTTGCCCAGGTGAGGATAGGTGCTAGGACATTCCTGGTGCTTTGCTGCGATTGTGGCAGTCTGTTTATTCAGCACAACCAAGGGGATTGCCCGGGCTTAAGGATGCTGTGTAGCAAGCTGATGATACATTGTAACACACAGGGGAGCACACAGACATTACTTTGAGGATGGCAGTGGCGTCACAATAATAATAATAATAATAATAATAATAATAAAAAAAATCAAATACTGCTATTTGGCAAACATTATTGCAGAATATTCACACAACCTTGCTTGAAACAATTTTGCTTGAAATTTTGTTAAGCTAGAGTCAATTCCTACATTACTACCCTATTCCTAGAAGCATAAGTAGAATTTATAGGGCCTCATAGTGAAGTAAGGAATCGACCCTTTACCTTATAATGAACTGTAGCATTATTATTATTATTATTTGTTATTATTAATGATATAATATTATAGCATCATTTACTCCATGGCGCTTTACATGAAGTAGTGGTAACAGCAGTAAAACTACTTTTATTTAGCCCAGTTTAGGCCACACAGTTTATAACTTTGAGCATGCGCTAAATAATTAAAGCAAGGGGATCTCACACTAATTGAACCAAATATACAGCCATAACATGCTTGTGTAAAAGAGGCTTTTATGTGAATCCCCACCTTTTATTATCATGTTTTTAGGCAAAAAAACATATCTTTGTAGTGGTCCTAGCTTTTATTTTTCTGCTACAATAGAAATATACTATAAATATACTATGGTAAAATCTGTAGTCGTCACTAAAGGGAGTCAGGAAAATTTCTGCCTTAAAGGTGTTGTCCTGTGAAAAGTTATCTCCTATCCACAGGATAATTGATAACTTATTGATTGGTGAGGGTCTTACCAATAGATTCTGCAGCAATTGGCAGAACAGGGAACTTTTATCCCTGATGGCGCACTTTATTCCCTTTAGAATGGATAGGTAGTGCACATCCTTGACCTCCCCTCCTTCATTCCCTGTGGATCTGCTAAGTGCTGTACACTGCTTTGTCCAGCAGCCCCTTAGAGAATTCATGGAATGGAGGTTTGGCATCCGACCAATGGCTTCATTTTGTAACAAGGATAAATGTCCAGTTCCCAGCAGTTGGACCCCAACTAATCAGTAAATTGTCATCTATACTTTGGCTAGTTATTCACTACAATGGTAAAATGGATTTACAGCATATGATAGCTGTGGTAAAGTAAGCCAAGACCAGTAAGGGAGTCTGTGTTGGCAATGAAGTAGATAAGATGAGTGTTGATGAGTTGTGATGAGCAAGTACTACCATGCTCAGGTGCTAGGTGCTTGGTACTTGGAAATGAACAGATCATATGCTCAGATGGGCAAGACTTGAGTACCGAATATAATATATAGTAGATAGAAGTAAATAGGAAACACAATCATTTTACAGGAAGATCTTCCAGAAAAATCTGACTTACATTATACTTGGTACTTGAGTCTAGCCTGTCCGAATGTCTAACCTGCTCATTTCGAGTATTGAGCACCCAAACATTTAATTTTCTGGAAAAATGCTTGAGTTTCCCATTGACTTCCATTAAACATGGTACTTGAGTCTAGCCTGTCTGAGCATCCGACCTGCTCATTTTGAGTATTGAGCACCTGAGCATGTAATTTTCTGGAAAAATGATTGAGTTTCCCATTGATTTCCATTATACTTGATACTCGAGTTTAGCCTCTCAAAGTATCCGACCTGCTTGTTTTGAGTACCTAGCACCAGAGCATGGTAGTGCTCGCTCATCACTATTGATAAGCTAAGTGAATATTTATTTTTTCTTTTATTCACATTCCTTGCTTTTACATATTTTTAAAATCATGGATGTATTCTCATGTTCTTAAATTGCTTAGTTAGCTAGTTCAACAGAGTGAAAATAAAAAGTTGGCAATTTACTTGCTTTTTCTATCTGCTTTCATTCTCCTGCTGTGAGAGCTTTTATCTTACAAAGTATGCAACTTATTGCGAAGGCGCTCAGTGACCAAAGCCTGGCCAAGCGTGCACTGTACTTACATTCCAGGAGAGGAGTTAACTCCTGAAATACCAGTCGGCTTTTTCCAGCCCATTGATTTCTACACAAAAGTTAGCTGCTCTTTTCCTCCCCGTACCTCTCAGCTCCTGACAACGTTCCTTTCAGTCCTGCATAATCACAATCCTGTCACCCAGCTTTGGCAATTTCAAGAGCAGTTCTCCTAATCCCATCTCCCATTTTCCTGACCTGTTTGTTCAAATGTGCTGTTATCTCTATATGCAAATATAATGGTATGAGTGTTGGTCCAGAACAAACCCTATCAGACCCCTAATGTGTTGTAGCAGGATGAAGCTGCTGACCAGAACTGTCACTCAAGGAAGCAAGCAACCAGGAAATAAGGAGACTGCAAAACTGTGAGCTGCTCAAGAGACAACTTGGAGTTAGACCCACGCGTGACCGTGTGGTAAGTACGTGTGTGCGCTTTTCTACACGGACGACATGTCCGTTTTTGGCCGGCAGCACGCAGGCACGGACCCGCTTTAGTCTATGGGTCCGTGCCTGCACGTACCACACACGGAGTATGTCCGTGTTCAGCACGTTTCGTGCGTGTGCGTTTTTACACTAGCGATCTTTTCTTTCGTTTTTTTTTAAATTAAATTCAGTATACTTACCTTTTTTTCTGCTGTTCTCAGTCATACTTACATTGGCGCTCGTTTTTTTTCTTCCCCCGGCTCATACCGCTCCCCGATCACCAGCGCGGCGAGGAACAGCTGTGCAGAGAATACGCGGCAACAATTACTTTGAATATGCCGGCCGCTCATTAATCAATCTCGTATTCCCTGCTTTCCCCACCCACAGACGCCTGTGATTGGTTGCAGTCAGACACGCCCCCCACGCTGAGTGACAGCTGTCTCACTGCACCCAATCACAGAAGCCGGTGGGTGTGTCTATACTGTGCAGTAAAATAAATAAATAAATAATTTAAAAAAACGGCGTGCGGTCCCCCGATTTTAATACCAGCCAGATGAAGCCATACGGCTGAAGGCTGGTATTCTCAGGATGGGGAGCCCCACGTTATGGGGAGACCCCCAGCCTAACAATATCAGTCAGCAGCCGCCCAGAATTGCCGCATACATTATATGCGACAGTTTTGGGACTGTACCCGGCTCTTCCCGATTTGCCCTGGTGCGTTGGCAAATCGGGGTAATAAGGAGTTTTTGGCAGCCCATAGCTGCCAATAAGTCCTAGATTAATCATGTCAGGCGTCTCCCCGAGATACCTTCCATGATTAATCTGTAAATTACAGTAAATAAACACACACACCCGAACAATCCTTTATTAGAAAAAAAAACACTAACAAATTGCCTTTTTCACCAATTTAATAAGCCCAAAAAAGCCCTCCACGTCCGGCGTACTCCAGGATGGTCCAGCGTCGCATCCAGCTCTGCTGCATGAAGGTGACCGGAGCTGCAGAAGACACCGCCGCTCCTGTCAGCTCCACGCAGCTAATGAAGAGAATAGCGCGATCAGCTGTATTCAGCGTTGGCCGCGAGTAACCTCAGTGACAGCTCAGCTGATCGCACTACTCACCTCAGTTGCTACGTGGAGCTGACAGGAGCGGCGGTGTCTTCTGCTGCTCCGGTCACCTTCATGCAGCAGAGCTGGAAGCGACGCTGGACCATCCTGGATAACGCCGGACATGGAGGGCTTTTGCAGGCTGATTAAATTGTGAACAAGGCAATTTGTTAGTGTTTTTTTTTTCTAATAAAGGATTGTTCGGGTGTGTGTGTTTATTTACTGTAATTTACAGATTAATCATGGAAGGTATCTCGGGGAGACGCCTGACATGATTAATCTAGGACTTATTGGCAGCTATAGGCTGCCAAAAACTCCTTATTACCCTGATTTGCCAACGCACCAGGGCAAATCGGGAAGAGTCGGGTACAGTCCCAGAACTGTCGCATATAATGTATGCGGCAATTCTGGGCGGCTGCTGACTGATATTGTTAGGCTGGGGGGCTCCCCATAATGTGGGGCTCCCTATCCTGAGAATACCAGCCTTCAGCCGTATGGCTTTATCTGGCTGGTATTAAAATTGGGGGGGACCGCACGCCGTTTTTTTTTAATTATTTATTTATTTTACTGCACAGTATATACACGCCCACCGGCTGCTGTGATTGGGTGCAGTGAGACAGCTGTCACTGAGCGGGGGGGGCGTGTCTAACTGCAACCAATCACAGGCGTCTGTGGGTGGGGAAAGCAGGGAATACGAGATTGAATAATGAGCGGTCGGCATATTCAAAGTAATTGTTGCCGCGTATTCTCTGCACAGCTGTTCCTCGTCGCGCTGGTGATCGAGGAGCAGTAAGTATGAGAGAGGGCTGCTCACTTTAGTCACTCGGGGGATTAGCGGTCACTGGTGAATCCTTCACAGGTGACCGCTAATCAGTACGCGGCACACAGACAGAGCCGCGGCATGACAATGAAGTCGTGTGAAGTTCACCCGAGTTCATTCTCATCGCGCAACTCTGTTTGCTGTCAGCCGACATGTATCAACGACATTGTGCAACACACAAACGGACATTCCACGTACACATACATGGGCATTTTACACACAAACACGGACATTTTACACGTACACATGGCTTGCATATGCCATCACACGGATGCCATACGTACCGGAGAAACGCCCCAAAAAAACGGAACACGGACCCGAAAAACAGACCGTGTCACACGGACTTTTTTTTGCGGAAGTGTGTTTTAGGCCTAAAGAGGAGTAAACATCCTCTGGTGGTAGCTGTAGGTAGTTAGCAAATTAAATTATTAATATGTATCTAAAAAGGGGCTTTGAAGCTCTGCTCAAAAAAATAGGGATTCAACCACTACAATGGTGTTAGGAAATGAGACAGTACAGAAGTTTTTACTTAAAGATTCAAAATGGTATTCCAGGGTAGACATTCACAAGCAGCAGTATGAGAGATTGACAGTGGTTTCATAACACATCATGCCCTTCCCAAAAATAAATAAAAATGAGATGGTCCCTCAGCCCACTATTACAGCTACAGTTATGTCCATTCTATAACATGAAAATCATCTCCACAAAGCCGCACTGTCACCTTTGATTATCACATCAGACTAAAAAATGCCCAGTGTGAGTTAAACTGTGGAGAGGGATGAACGGGGGATTCTATTTTGAACAAAGGAAATACCAAAAATATGGGAAGAATTTATTAGTTCAATGGATTGTTGAATAAAATGAACCAGGGCCGCAAAGTACAGCACT
Source organism: Anomaloglossus baeobatrachus (assembly GCF_048569485.1). NCBI lineage: Eukaryota > Metazoa > Chordata > Amphibia > Anura > Aromobatidae > Anomaloglossus > Anomaloglossus baeobatrachus. Next base: position 227,839,360 of record NC_134354.1, read on the forward strand.
ACGTTCAGAAAATGTGGGCTGCTAATTGCAATAATGTGTACATAATTTCTGATCTTGCTGCAGATCTAAAAAAAAAAAAATTCTAAAAGGTCATTTAATAATCCCACCAATAAATTAATGAAAATTTAAGTGCAGAATTCCAGCTGCATATTATCAAAGGGCAACAAGAAAATGTATGCCTAAAGAAAGCACTGAAGTCTACCACAATCCAGACCATTCAATCAGCCTGGCATAATTTGCCGGTGTCGAAGCCCTCACTACTGTATTGTCTTGTAAGAAAGAGAGAAAGAGGCATCTGCATGAAAAGCCACCTCCTTCTCCAGACTGAAGCATAGAGCAGAGGTAATTTATAACCCCTGCAGTGTCAGCATCAGCACTTAATACCCAGCAATGAGGGGGGAAGGAGTATCACACAAAATATGAAAGATCTTAGAAGAGAGTATCAAAGGTCGGGGAGGGAAACAAGAGCTAGGTAAAGGCAGATAGAAAACAAATGAACGTTACAAAAAGGAAAAGGAGGGAGGAATAACAAACATGAAGTAGCCTTGGAATAGTAAAATATGGAATATCTAGAGATCACACATTGCAAAGCACAGATGTACTAGGATTACAACATAAGCCAAGGGGGAGCTAGGCAGAATAAAGCTAAATAATGGCACTTCATAAAACATTCCAGAACTTTGTAGCTATTCCTAAATATACATAATTTAATTTGTGGATTTATTCTAACAGCTTCTAACCTTCATTTAAAGTTATCACCCCCCAACAATCTTGAGCTCTGAAATGTAGTACATTGCTCTTATAGAGACTGGGTGGTTCGGTGGCGCGGATACTGCACTCTGTTCTCAGAATTGGTGTTGAGTCTCAGCAGTCAAACACACACCGACCTGCAAGTTATTACAGTTGGGCAAATATTGCAATATTTGGGTTCTGATTAGAATATTCGAATACCGAGTACTATTTCAGTTTTTTTCGTCTAACGAATAATGAATCTAATTGAAGTCAATGGGGAAGCCAAGCATTTTTCAGGGAAATCTTCAAGAAAAATCCCCGGGTTTCCCAGTGACTTGCATCAGATTCATTCATGATGAAAACTAGAATAGTACTCGGTATTCGAATCAGAACCCAAATTTTCACTATTTGCCAATCTGTAGTTATTCTCTATCCTTAGGAGAGGCCAATATCAGTAAATACTTGCACTGCCCAATAATAATTCTGCTGTATCATTTATTACAACTTTGCGTTGTGGTGTTCCTCTGTGATCACCACTGGTAATTGATACATAGATTCACAAGTATTTTCGCGGTGTCTGTGCAGTGTATTCCTTCCTATTCACACACTGTTCGATCAGCTATAACAGTGTCAGACCATGTAAGCGCACAGCCTGTTTTTGTGAAGGAAAGTTATTTCCTTCAGTTTGCAATTTCTTCAAACAATTGTAGCATTAATGAAGGAGGTACATCACAATGCTTAAAGGGGAATTAAGACTAAATTGCAAATCTGTACACAAGCCATAGACAAAATTTACACTGCAAAAATACTGGTTCTAAAATCCAAAGTGGATCTAAGTGAAATCTGAGTGTGAGCCGTCATTGTAAAGAGACTGAACCGTAAGCTGAATCTTGATGGAATTAGATAGCACCTTTTTATGTAACTGTAAACAGGTCCGAGCAAAAAGAAAAGTTCACCAGTGGTTTGAAGCTCTAAAAATGAGGCTAGGGCCATAACGGTGACATTTCTCATGCATTGCAAGTCGCAACATCACATCTTATGTTTTCACATGGTGTCAAATCACAACCTGCAGCTATGACACAACGGCTCTAATGTTTCCAAATGACTTGGAATTTCTATTGCAAGTCTCAAGTATCCCACTTGATATAGCCTTCAATGCAAGTCGCCTATAAATTAGTCGTGCAACAGCAAATCACAGTCAAGTTGCACAGATGTTTTTGCCAAATGATTTTGCTATTGTGCGACAAATGTCGCCGTGAAGCCCTAACCTTGACAAACTAATGGATATCCACCTTCCAGCGCCCTGCTGAATTCACCCAATCCTCTCCATGGATTATGCTGACATAAGAGTAGATGTCACTTTTGCACCACCAATTACAGGCTGCAGTGGTCAGGGGAGATGAGCAGTATATCATCGGCTGGTTATCTGATGACGTACTGCTCATAACACCTCACCATTGTGGCCAATCACAGTCCGTAGTCCTGCTGCTGATGGAATGGGAGAAATAAAGGAACATCCTAGTGGTCTTCCCGGGGTGCCATTCATAGTCTGTAGACCCTATTTGCAGTTTATAGTCTTTCAATTGGATGTAATGTAATTACTAAGGATGAGTGAGCTCTACCATGCTTGATTGCTCGGTACAGATAACAAGCAGTTGGATGCTCAGATGGGCACGACTCAAGTACCTGAGTATAATGGAAGTCAAAGGGGAACTCGAACATTTTTTTGCAAGAAGTGTTCCTGGAAAGATGCTTGAGTTCCCTATTAACTTCCAATATACTCATGTACTCAAGTAGAGCCCATCGGAGTGTCCTACTACTAGTTATGAGTACCGAGCACCCGAGCATGGTAGTGCTCGCTCATCATTAGTAATTATCACCAATATATAATAGAATGAGAAATTTTAACCCCTTCCGGACTGCATCACATATAGAGTATGTAGTGCAGCTACCATTGTGCAGTCTACGGAGCTGCCATATATATTTAGAGTCCCCCTTCCTGTGGCGACTGCGGATTCTAGCTTTAGGATATGTCAAGATATGACTGTAGCTAACATGATGATGGGTGCCATCATCAGGAGCATATCAGTTCAGGTGGCAATGGTGATACCCGCACAAGGCTGTTTATTTCTATCAGACTTGTACTTACTTATATGTTGGAGGCTGGGATTTTCCTAAACCTCTTAAGGCCCCTTTACACACTGAGACTTTCTAGCGATCCCACCAGCGATCCCGACCTGGTCGGGATCGCTGGAAAGTCTCTAAACAGTCACTGGTGAGCTGTCAAACAGGCAGATCTGGTCAACGACGGAGCAGTGATACAGACCTGCAGAACGACCTCGCTGGTAATTGGAGACGTGTCACACAGCAGCTATTTGATGACTCACACCTATGTTAGGGGTGTGGTGTTTGGCGCTGAAGCCACCTAGGTGTCCTTTTTACACCCCCCCTTACCTCTGATTGGTGATCGCTAGTGCGTTCTTATTGGTGACCCCGAGCTTGGAGAGATTGGCAAAAGTCGCGCTTGTATAGCTTTTGTTCCTGAGCTTTGTTCCTGAGCTTTATAGTATTGCAGACTGGAGAACTCTCTAATGATCCGCAAACCTGCACGCTCAGGAACAAGGTAGCTTTGAAACAAAGGACGGAAGCGCTAAAATTGCCTTCTTTTCAGTGAAAGCCGCCCAATCAGAACGCAACAGCGACCACCTATCGGAGGTAAGGGGGCGGGAAAGGGAACGCTATAGCACACCTACGGGCTGGGTTCTAAGTTGCTGACGATGTTGTTGTAACGGTGTCAAACACACCGATGCATGCTGCGCAGCAGGAAACAAAGGACCATAAAATTGGTCCAGAACGATTTGTAGCGATCAACGACCTCACAGCGGGGGCCAGGTCGCTGATGCGTGTCACACACTGCAATGTCGCTGGGGAGGTCGCTATTACGTCACAAAACCGATGACATTACAGCGCTATCGCTAGCGATGTTGCAGTGTGTAAAGGGGCCTTTACACAAGCATAGTCTTTTCTCCAGTCGCATGTTGTCAAGCCTTATCATAAGTCTTATGTGATATGGGTGGTGGATATGCCTGACTTGACACTGGAGGAATGGAGAGAGTTGGAAGATACAGTTTATTCCACCTGAGTGGTGAGTGCTAGAGACAGTTTGGTCCCGATAAAATTTCTAAACAGAGTTTATCATACTCTATATAGTTGAAAAATAGAAAACGGGTTTAATGCTGCGCTAAAAACCACAGATGCTGTATATTTAAAAATGTCTCTTTTATTTCACAGTTCTACGCGTTTCAGAAACATCTTCGTCTCCTTCTTCAGGAAAAAAGAAATCCTTTTTCCTGAAGAAGGAGACGGAGATGTCTCTGAAACGTGTAGAACTGTGAAATAAAAGGGACATTTTTAATTATACAGCATCCGTGGTTTTTAGCGCGGCATTAAACCCGTTTCCTATTTTTCAACTATATACTATATGCCTTCACAGGGATGCTGCTGAGCCACCAGGACACTCACAAACGATCAAAAGGGGTTGTGACTGGCACAACCTCACCAGGTGAGTGTAACATTCCTTATTTGCTTTTACCCTCATACCGGGTAAGACCCTATTGCGCTTTCTTTCCCTTCTATAGTAATTTATCATACTCTGAAAGGTTAAGGAGGTTTGGGATAGTGATGAATGATTTGTGCTTTCATTGTCAATTGGCGGTGGGCTCCTTTCTTCATTCAATTGGGTCCAGTCTGAAAATTCTTCCATTCTGGCCTGAGCTACTTCGGTCTCTTCATGAATTCATGAACACGGTGACTTCCCTAGGGTGTTGTTCCCTAAAGTGTGCCTGCTGGGTATCGTAAATGAGCTTATTGATTGGTCATATGATGGACTCTTTTTTTAGATCTCTGTTTTTCTGTGCTAGAAAATGAATTATGACGGCATGAAGATCCACGGAAGTCCGCTGCATGCTCCATTGTAATTAGTCAATGAATATAATTCAAATTCATATTGTCAAAATAATAATAATAATAATTATTATTATTATTATATTTCTCGCAAATAAAAACTAAAAAAAAGAGTTTTAAAAAATATAAAAAAAATAAACGATCAAATAACTCCCCTTTTGCCTCATTGAAAATCTAATATATAAAGCTGAATGTGTGTATGTATACAAAGGGAATAGAAGTCATTCATTTTGCCAGAGTATCTCCATACCTCATAGCCACAAAATCAATGAGGTAGTCATAAGCACAAGTGTGCAGATAAAAGATTCTTTAATGAACAGGCAGTAGTAAAATACAGGGTATGGATATAAAGTCAGTATACAAAAGGTTACAAAGACATGGAGGGTGATTAATTCCCCAAGAGTGGCTGCATACAAAATCACATCAAATTAATCGATTGTAGCTCACTGGCGTGGTTAGTGCTATGAAAGGGTTACTAGAACAAAACAGTGTAGCCAGGAAAGTCAACAGCTGAACAGATCAATGTACCGGCTACACTTGAAACATAACCACACAGCACAAAACCAACACCCAGTATAGAGCTTACCAAAGTAGTAAGGAGGGCAGGCACACCAGGGGATAGTCCCAACACGTGTTTCGTGTGGTGACTTCTTCAGGGGCAGTCTTTGCTTCTCACCATTGATAAGATCCAATTTTACTGTTCTACGTTTTTCATGTGTGTATGTATGTATGTATGTATGTTTGTATGTCCGGGATTGGCATCTGCACCGTCGCAGCTACAGCCACAAAATTTTGCACACTCACACGTCTGGACCCCGAGAGCGTCATAGGCTATGTTGTGAGGTGAAATTTTAAACCCCGCGTGTTCCAATTTACCAATCAATTTTGCTCCTATCTACATAATGGGGAAAAAGTGAAACGAAAAGTGTATCCGCACCGTCGCATTTACAATCACAAAATTTTGCACACACACCTCATGTGACCCAGGGAACTCGAAGACTATGTTTTGACAGGAAAATTTAACCCCGCGCTTTACAGTTACTTTCCAAAAACATGCCTCCATTAAAGTAAATGGAGCCTGGAACTACAGGTTATTAGTAGGAGCTGTGATTTGTTGCTATAGGAACAAAAGACATTCATAGTATAAGAAGCTTATATGTGAGGTAATAAGATGTCGGTGGGGAGACGGATAGAGAGAAACAGACAGAGAGACAGACAGAGAGACAGACAGAGAGACAGACAGGGAAAGAGACAGAGAGATAGACACAGACAAGGAAAGAGACAGACGAGACAAACGGTGAAAGAGACAGACAGAGACAGATGGTGAAAGAGACAGACAGAGACAGACGGTGAAAGAGACAGACAGAGACAGATGGGGAAAGAGACAGACAGAGACAGACTTGGAAAGAGACAGACCTGGAAAGAGACAGATGGGGAAAGAGACAGATGGGGAAAAAGACAGATGGGGAAAAAGACAGATGGGGAAAGAGACAGACAGACATGCAGACAGGGACAGAGACAGGCCGACAGGGAAAGAGGAGACAGCCAGAGAGACAGACAAAGATAGATGGGGAAAGAAACAGACCTTGATAGAGACAGACGGGAAAAGAGACAGAGAAATAGAGACAGACAAGGAAAGAGACAGACAGAGACAGGCAGACAGGGAGAGAGACAGACAGGAAAAGACACAGACAAAGAGACGGGGAGACAGACCTTGGAAAGAGTCAGACCTAGAAAGAGACAGATGGGGAAAGAACCAGAGAGAGAGAGATAGACAGACAAAAAAAGAGACAGACAGAGACAGGCAGATGGGGAAAGAGACAGACGGGGAAAGAGACAGATGGGGAAAGAGACAGACGGGGAAAGCGACAGATGGGGAAAGAGACAGACTTGGAAAGAGACAGACCTGGAAAGAGACAGACCTGGAAAGAGACAGACGTAGCACATTACTTGGCCAATTTAGTTAAATCTGTGTGGAATATCTGTGGTGTTGAAATATATGGTGTGAAATGCTTCTATTAGCTTAGTTTTTGCCTTTTAATAATTACATTTCTATCTATTTGTTTTGTGATTTTTGTGTGCAGAATAAATTTTTGTTAATACATTCTATTTTGTTAGCAACAGTTATTAACCCGGGCGAAGCCGGGTAGTACAGCTAGTAAAACAATAAAAATACACATATTTGGTATGACTGCATTCAGAAATGCCCTATCTATCTAAATATACAATCTGTACACAGAAAGAATTCCAAACAACAAAATCATGTTATTTCTGGTTGCCGCAAAATTGCATTAAAATGCATTAACAGGTGATCAAAACCGCGCATCTACACAAAAATAGTATAATTAAAAATGCCAGCTCAATACGGAACAAATAAGCCATCACTGAGCCCTAGATCATGAAAAATAAGAAAGCCAGGGGTCTTGGAAAATGGCAACAAAAGTGCAATTCTTTTTTTTACAAACTTCTGAAATTTTTTTTACCACTTAGCTAAAAGTAAAACTATACATATTTGGTACCTGTGAACTCGTACTTACTTGGGGAATCATAATGCCAGGTCAATTTTTTAAAAAAAATAGCTAAAAAAACCCAACAATTATGCAATTGCACTTTTTTTAATGTCACCGAATTTTTTTCCTGTTTTCCTGTAGAAATGAGGGGCAGAATTAATGGTGTTCAAAAGTACAACTCATTCTGCAAAAAACAAGCTTTGTTATGGATATATTGATGGAAAAATAAAAAACGTTATGGCTCTTAGAAGAAGGGGAGGAAAAACAAAAATGGAAAATCACCCGGGGTGAAGTGGTTAAAGCACCACTGCAGCATTTTTTTAATGTCACCTTTAAATTGGTGCGTTAAATGTAAATCCCTTGCCCATAGTGTTATACTCACCCTCAGTTTTGGGTAGATGTGATATTTTGATCTCCTGTTACTGCATTTTAATGCACTGTTGTGGCAACCAAAAAAGCATAATTTTAGCGTTTGGAAATTATTTCTCGCCATGCTGTGTACCAATCAGATTAATTGATTTTATATTTTTATAGATCAGGAATTTCTGAACACAGCAATATGAAATATGTGTATTTTAATTTTGAATGGGGCGAAAATTAAAAATTTGAACTGACGTTTTTTCATTTATTTTATTTTTTAAAACTTTTTCACATTTTTTTATTTATTTTACTAGCCTCCGTAGGGGACTATATGGATCAGCAGTCTGATCACTGATTAATTTCTGCTGATCAGAGCTGCACAGCTCTGATCAGCAGAAATGCTGCTTTCCTGTTACAGCCACTGTTCTGCAGCTGTTCTGTCTGTAGCAGGAACTATGTCATGATAGCGACATGAGTCATCACATGACTCATCGCTACCATGGCAACCATCGGCTTCCCGTGATCATGTCACGGGGTCTCTGATGGCGGAGGGGAAAGGCGATTTTCCCGCTGCAGTCATTTAAATAACGATGTCACATTTTGACAGAGTGATCTAAGGGGTTAACAGGTGCACATGTCTGATGTTCAAATCAGCAGACGTGCAGGGATCGCTGCCGGCTCACTACAGCAACCAGCGGTGATCATCCCTTCGTGATTTAGGACGTACCAGTACATGCTCGGTCGTGAAGGGGTTAAAAGAGTTATGAATTGTCTGACAGGTAGGTAATAATGCCACTTTGCAAAGCTTTCTGAGCACCAGTTTATAGAATAGGATGCCTTGGAGTTAGAGCGTGTTCAAAGAAGAGCCACTAAACTGATAAAAGACATGGAAGATCTAAGTTATGAGTAGTGATGGGTGAACGGAGACTGTAAAATTTGGGATCTATGCGGTATACCTAGTATCCATGCACTTTTCCCAGGCCCACAATTCTCAGGGAACTACATGTAATTATCCGGATCTAGCCATCTGGATATTTAAAAAAAAAAAAATAAAGGAAAAAGAAAGAAAATAGAGATAAGCAGGAGCGTTATACTTATCGAGTCTCCCGTGCAGCTGTAACACTACTTCCAGGGTTGCTCATTACCCTCATACATATTCACTGCTTCCCCCACCTTTTGGCAGTCCCAGCTTCTGTGATTGGTTGCAGTCAGACCGTGCTCTTACCCTGTGTGACGGCGTGTGTGACTGCTTGGAATCACACACGCTGTCTGCATGTTTATAGTGATGTAAAAATAAATAATGAATAAATAAAAAAAAATTGACATGGGATCCCCCATATTATGATACCCAGCACAGAAAAAGCTTGAGGATACAGGCTGCAGCCCCCAGCCGTGTGCTTACCTTAGCTGTGCATAAAACCAAGAGGGACCCCATGTGGCTTTTTTTAACCCTAGAACGAGGAACCATAGAACTATACCATAGAAAACAAGTAACCTAGCAGGCCTACGAGGCCCCAGGTATGCATTCTAGGGTTAAAAAAATATGTAATTAAAAAACTGGCGTGTGGTCCACTCCCCACCCCCCCAATTTTGATACCCAGTCATGATTAAAGCAACAGCTGCGGGCTGGTGTTCTCATACTGGGGAAACCCATGTTTATTGCCCCCCCAGCCTAAAAATAGCAGCCTGCAGCTACCCAGAATTGCCGCTTCCATTAAATGGGACAATCCCTGCACTTTACCTGGATCATCCTGATTGCCCTGGTGCGGTGTCAATCAAAGTGATATAAGGGGTTATATATAATATATACATAACAGTAATATAACAGCCCACAGCTGCCACTAAGTCCTTGATTAGTAATGGGAGGCGGCATGTATTAGGGTTTTTTAATTTTAATTTTCTTTTTTTGGTGCACACTACAGTCATGGCCAAAAGTTTTGAGAATGACACCAAAATTATATTTTCACATGGTCTGTTGCCCTCTGGTTTTTAATTGTGTTTGTCTGATGTTTACATCACATACAGAAATATGATTGCAATCATATTATGAGTACCAAAAGAATATATATTGACAGTTAGAATGAGTTAATGCAGCAAGTCAATATTTGCAGTGTTGACCCTTCTTCTTCAGGACCTCTGCAATTCTCCCTGGCATGCTCTCAATCAACTTCTGGACCAAATCCTGACTGATAGCTGTCCATTCTTGCATAAGCAATGCTTGCATTTTGCCAGAATTTGTTGGTTTTTGTTTGTCCACCCGTCTCTTGATGATTGCCCACAAGTTCTCAATGGGATTAAGATCTGGGGAGTTTCCAGCCCATGGACCCAAAATCTCTATGTTTTGTTCCGTGAAACATTTAGTGATCACCTTTGCTTTATGGCAAGGTGCTCTATCATGCTGGAAAAGGCATTGTTGGGCGCCAAACTGCTCTTGGACAGTTGGGAGAAGTTGCTCTTGGAGGACATTCTGGTACCATTCTTTATTCATGGCTGTGTTTTTAGGCAAGACTGTGATTGAGCCGATTCCCTTTGCTGAGAAGCAACCCCACACATGACTTGTTCCAGGATGCTTAACAGTTGGCATGAGACAAGACTGGTGGTAGCGCTCACCTCTTCTTCTCCTAATAAGCTGTTTTCCAGATGTCCCAAACAATCGAAAAGGGGATTCATCTGAGAAAATGACTTTACCCCAGTCCTCAGAAGTCCACTCCCTGTACCTTTTGCAGAATATCAGTCGGTCCCTGATGTTTTTTCTGGAGAGAAGTGGCTTCTTTGCTGCCCTCCTTGAAACCAGGCCTTGCTCAAAGAGTCTCCGCCTCACAGTGCGTGCAGAAGCACTCACACCAGCATGCTGCCATTGCTGAGCTAGCTTGGAACTGCTGGTAGTCCGATCCCGCAGCTGAAACATTTTTAAGATACGGTCCTGGCGTTTGCTGGTCCTTCTTGAGCGCCCAGGAGCCTTTTTGGCAACAATGGAAGCTCTCTCCTTGAAGTTCTTGATGATGCGATAGATTGTTGACTGAGGTGCAATCTTTATAGCTGCGATACTCTTTCCTGTTAGGCCATTTTTGTGCAGTGCAATGATGGCTGCACGTGTTTCTTTAGAGATAACCATGGTTAACTGAAGAGATACAATGATACCAAGCACCATCCTCCTTTTAAAGTGTCCAGTGGTGTCATTCTTACTTAATCATGACTGATTGATCGCCAGCCCTGTCCTCATCAACACCCACACCTGTGTTAATGGAACAATCACTAAAACAATGTTAGCTGCTCCTTTTAAGGCAGGAATGCAATAATGTTGAAATGTGTTTTGGGGGTTAAAGTTCATTTTCTTAGTCAATATTGACTTTGCAAGTAATTGCTGTTAAGCTGATCACTCTTTATGACATTCTGGAGTATATGCAAATTGCCATTAGAAAAACTTTGTAGCATTCTCAAAACTTTTGGCCATGACTGTACATCCCATAAGGCTGTTGTAACCCAAAGTGTGAGCCATTCAAACACTGCAAGCATCTTACATTGAGCCAAGCACCGAGTGTACCCAAGCACAGAGATGCTCGGGTGAGTGGATTGCATACGTAAAGCACATGAACTCCGATCTTGAACACTGATTTTTTAAAAGTAAAAAATAAAAAAACTGCGTTCGGTACTTTAAAGTTCGGGTCCGCTCATATCTACTCACATATCAACATAGCTAATATCCTGCACTTATTTCCACTTCATTTGCTCTTCTTCTTTTATACAGCTCGTTTACTTTGCCGTCCCTGAGACTGTTGCTTTTCAATATGGAGATCTGAGTACAATCTTCCCCACTGCAATTTCTAACGAGAGAAGACCAGATAGAGCCGTAAGAGCTGAGACCTTGGCAACATTTTTGCAAAAGCACTCAGCCAGATAAAGGACTTACACTCTGTAGCAGCAAAATGGTAGAATAATTTAATGACTATTTTGCATTTAGGTAGCAAGGGAAGAATCATGGAAAAGAAAAGTTAAGTGGTGAAGAAGATTGTACAGTGCCTTTAACATTGAACAATGAGTGGTAGTAATGTATGAACGTACACTTACGAGTGCTTTTTTTGCGGCGGTACGTGCCAGTATGGCGTACCGGAAAATCTGAAGAGCATGTCTAGCTCTGTCCACATGGCTAATTTGTAAACTATAAAAATTAGCCATGTGTGGAGCGGAGGAACAAGCTAGAGGCGTATCTCGGGGGGAGTTATCGGGGCACTGTCGGGCTGCCTGATGCGGCGGTGTGGAAGTCTGCCGGAGTGGGAGACGCTATTCTCTGAGCATGGCTGTCATGCTGACAGCCGTACTCATAGAAAGTGCAGCGCACTGCTCCCACTGCTCAATTGTCCTTGTATCTGTCAGACGCCAGGACAATTGGAGCAGTGATCCCTGGCGCTGACTTCCGGGTCAGCGCGACGGCTTTCATGTGATCAGGTCAGCGGTTCACACTACTGACCCGAAAGCCAGTGCCACAGCGTGGAGGCGGCAGAGAAATGCTGATAAGTACTCCACTGTGGAGCTGAAGACACGGAGGAGGAACATTATGGGGTGAGAGATGAGTATTTATGAAACAGTATGGGGGAGAGAGGGTAGGGGAGGGAACTATCTGTGGACACAATATGGGGGACAGGGTGTGGAGGGGTCAAAATCTATATACACAGTATGGAGGGGGGAGGGAACTGTCTGTAGACAGAGTATGGTGGGAAAAGAGGACGGGGAGGGGGAAGTATCTTTGGACACAGTATGGAGAGAGAGAGGATGAGGTTTTATGCATGGGGAGAGAGACAATGAGGTTTCATGCATGGGGACAGAGAGGATGAGGGGTGATGCATGGGGACAGAGAGGATGAGGGGTGATGCATGGGGACAGAGAGGATGAGGGGTGATGCATGGGGACAGAGAGGATGAGGGGTGATTAATGGGGACAGAGAGGATGAGGGGTGATGCATGGGGACAGAGAGGATGAGGGGTCATGCATGGGGACAGAGAGAATGAGGGGTGGTGCATGGGGACAGAGAGGATGTGGAGCGAACTGGAAAGAAATTTTGAGGACACAGAATAAAGAGTGACATGGTATGAGGAGCAAGTGGGCAGGATAGGGAGTGAGGTGGAAAAGTATATGGACACACAGGAGGTAGTGAGGAGACAGTAAGGGATGAGAAGAATGTGAGGGGCACAGAATAAAGACTGGGTAATGGAGGGGTGTGGTATGGTGAGGGGGCAGAATGGGAGAACAGTGTGAGGTTATAGCAAGGAGGGGGAGTGTGATGAAGGCACAGTATAAAGACTGGGCAGTAGAAGGGGACACAGTGTAAAGGGGCCGAATAATATTGCACGCCCCAATTTTCAGTTTTTTATCTTTTACAAAAATTTAAAATAAGTGATAAATATTGTTCACCTTCACAATTGTGTCCCACTTGGTGTTTCCTCACCATAAAATTTAAATTTTTTATCTTTATGTTTGAGGCCTGAAATGTGTGAAAAGGTTGAAAAATTCTAAGGGGGGGCAAATACTTTTGCATGGCACTGTATTTTAGTTGGTCATCCCCAGACTTCATGGGACACGTTGTAAAATATAGTGAGAAGGGTTAAAAAGATGACCTTTCATTGGACTTTTTAATTTTAAACTGAGTACTTCTGCGAAATTGTTAATGTTCCAATGATTCAGGAATAGCAAACTTCCAGTATGACCCCCAGAAAAGAGTGTGTACAAATAATATATAGAGACTATTAGGTACAGGATTCAGTGCGGACTACATACAGTTTAATCATATAGACGCCCAATAATGTAGTATGTTTTGAGTTCCTTAATGAAGTTGACTATTGTCAAAGTCAGTAGCAGTAGAATATGGACCCTCACAATATTCGCAGATATGGGTCATTTCTGACCACCCATCTTCCTAACATCTCATGTAAAATTGTAAACCTTGTGGTTTTGTTTTTGTATAAATCAGTGTATGTGTATATTCAGTGTCTTGCCAATGACCATCTTTTTTTTCCCCTTTAAATTGTGCTTGGGTAGTAATCTAGATACATAAGTAAAAAGAAAGAAACTGGAGGGAATAGAGAAGTAATTCTACAGCAGCTTAAGAAGCTTTGCCAATAAGTGTTATTGACAGGTAAGATGAACAAACCATTTATAAAAGTGGTAGAATAGAGAAATTCGGAAGAAAGGAAGGAACTTTTATGGATTATTTAATTTGTGAAACAATGTTTATACATTATGCTTTAGAAGCCTTCATTGTATTGATATCAGATTCGTTCCATAACATGATGCAGGACTCAAGTTCCTTTTATGGCTGCTCTATAATTTCATCCCTTCAATCATATTTTAATGTGAATGTGAAATGTTGCAGTTGTGACTATCATGGTCTCAGTTTAGCTTTGTTTGACTGTGACAAGTGACTTTTAGAATGAACTTTTATTGTCATGTTGTAAATGTTCTTGTAGTATGCTTTTCTCATGACAGACCATGTGAGATATTCACATCACTACATTAACAGTATCCCATAGCCCTCAACTGAAATTAATAATTTCATAAGGATATGGAACTAATTTTCTTTTCTTACATTTGTATTCCACATTTAGAGCCTGATCTTCTGTAGAATCAGCAAGCTGGCAATGTAATGCTCTGAACCATATTACCGTAACCTATGTAGCTGAATACTATTATAAAAGCTGTGAGGTACACTTGTACATTGTCAATAGCCACCACTCATTCTAAGGAAGTGTGGCACCCCTGAGGCTTCAGTTGCCACAGGGAGCTACATCTCACCAGAGGTGCGGTACTCATCCCGAGTAAGGAGGAGGTTAGTGCCGGTTCATAACATCCCCAACCACTCATAGCCAGTTGCCATCTCACCGACACGGGGTTAAGGTAGGGTCATTTAGGATGGTCACCATATCATCTGGGGCCTCCCACCCACTAGCTCAAGGGTTCAGGTGGGCAGGGTGACTGATCTGGAGAGCAGGAGCCACACACACATACTCAGAAGAGAAACCACCGGGAACCAAGTGAGCCGCAGGAGAATACGGTCACTGAGGGGAGAGCTCATAACTCCCTCAGGACCTGCGCACATCTTAGGGTACAGAGCCGTAGGCTGGTGGGCACTTCAAAGCCTGCCAGCAGTAGAATTCACCGGGCAGAGGATTTCAAGTCCATAACAGCGCCCAGGGCAAAGCAGCATATAGAGCCAGGAGCCGTGACCAAAGGGCGGCCCATCAATGGACTCGCGCTGCCTGCTATATGGGTCAGGGAACACAACTACCCCAAGGACTCGGGTCCCTGTGTAGCTTCAAGTCGCAGGGACTCACACCACAGAGCGCAGGGAGGAAGGACTCAAGAAGTATCCCACCGGTACCGGCCCCCAAACTATCCAGGATCGTCTGGAGCCCAACACAGCGGCGTCTGACAGTCCAATGGCAGGAGCAACTCAGTGAGTAAACACCTTAAACTGCAACCGCTGTGTCGTCTGATCCTTCCCACACACCGCGCTTCCCACACTGAAGTGGACAACTACTTCCAACATCCTTCCTGGTGCCTAGCTCTGCCTGTGGAGAGCTGCAACATCTGAGCTGCGTTACCATCCGCCCCAGCAGAGAGAGACTTTGCGCAGCGGTGGCTCCCATCATAGCTACACACCACAGGTGGCGTCACGAGACAACTACACCCATCCTCCTCAACCCCTTCATCTTTATTGACACCGACCAGATCACGGAATCGGGATGGGCCACTTTGACAACCAAAATTGACACCCGCCCGGTGACAAATAACCCCAGAGACCCCGTGGGCGTGTCAGAAGCCCATACACTTTGGGTAGTTGTCTGCCGAACGATGGTTCAGATGAACGTTTGGCAGGCAATTATGTTGCCCAACTCCTCCATACATTTGAGCACTAGCTCAGACAAAAGTTCATGTGTTCCGTAAGAGAGCCACTGCCAGAGATGTCTTACGTCTTAAATAGAAAAAGGACTGGCAGTCTGATACTGGACATGTAGGATGCTTGTCTCTGACATCATCTCTTCCTTACACATTAGAGTATCAGCTTAAGGCCTCTTTCACACGTTCGTGAAAAACCACGCACGTTTTTCACGGATGTGTCAGAGGTGCGTTTTGCCGTCGGTGAGCTGTGTTTATTGCCTATGTGTGTTCTCCGTGTGTTCTCCGTGATAACACAAGGAGAACAGGAACTTCTATTCACCTGTCCCTGGCTTTGCTGTCCGTGGTGCTGAACTTCGGTCTCCGTTCCTGCCGACTCCCCGCAGCTGCTGCTTCCGGCCGCAGTGAAGTGAATATTCAATTAGCATAATGAGCGGTGGTCGGCAGCAAGTGACAGCAGCGGCAGAGACTGCAGGGCTGGAGAAGTAGAGTAAAGTTTTTTTTTCTTGCAAACACATGTCTTTTCTCCGGTGTGTGTCACACGGAATACATCCGTGTGGTCCATTTGTGTTACGTGTGACCCATTAGGGTTCCGTGTGACACCCATGATGCCGGAGAGAAAACAGACATGTTGCCGTGAGAAACACACGGACATACGTATGTATGGAATTTTAAGATTTATGGTGTGCACTCAGACAAAAAATAGATTGTGTAGAGGTGCGAGTGAGGGGACCGTGGTCCTGTCCGTATATAACAATAATAGACACTGCACTCTCTTAGAATAGAAGAAAAAACATTTTCTAAGAAGAAAAAAGAAGACGAAGTTGAAAGTTTCTTATGCAAACACACTTGTATTTTTATTGATATGGTGACTAAGAAGACATGGGACGTTTCGGCCTTACTCGGCCTTTATCACGCCAAGTCACTGCACCAAGGAATTTTTTCGCATGAGAATTTTTCAAAGGAGAATATTTTCAAAAGAAGAAAAGAGGATGTGGGAGGAATCCGTCCATAGGGTCTTTTTAGTAGTAAGTATCACTGGAGGTAAGTTCTGGATAGTGTTATCCACAAGTTTTTCTTTTTTCATTTTTTCGAGGCTCCGTCCTTTGTATGGATGGTAGCCTGTGTCATTAATTTTGAGAGCCAGAGGGTCTTTATGGCGGGCTATACCTGAAAATAACTTGGGGGAGTGATCACACAGGTATATGAATTCATTTATATAATGGTTATGCAAACCTCCATCTGTATAGTAGTTATAAAGTGAAACCTTGCATTGGCGGAGTGGAGTTTCTCCTTAAAGCCGCCATCCAACACTGCCAAACCCTGGGAAGGCGGCTTAAACAAAATGTTTCTTCTATTCTAAGAGAGACACGTATGTATGGAACGGACACTTTCCGTGCGTAAATACATACGTGTATCCAAATCCATTGGAATACCTAGGTCTACGTGTGTACGTGTCTCCAGTATGTGCGCAAACTGACCAAACACGTACCGGAGGCACGTACATGTGAAAAAGGCCTAAAGGGAATTTATAACAACATTTGACCCCTTTAAACTATTAATATAGGCGTAAGGGTATGTATAGGCTGCTGAAAAATGTCCTACCTGTATGCCTCATATTAGATGGCTTGTTGTGGATAAATTAACTTTATCACTTTATGTAAATGAGCTCTTCCAGGCTATGGGGAGTATGTTGCCTCGAAGATAATTCTGCATCCAGAGCTTATTTTAAATAAAAGGGTGTTACCAGTGTGATGTGTGATGGTCGTTCTCTGCTCTCCTGATATCACTCCAGAGCTGTGTGTGATTATAACTGCAGAGCTGTGTTTGATTATAACTGCAGAGCTGTGTGATTATAACTGCAGAGCTGTGTGATTATAACTGCAGAGCTGTGTGATTATAACTGCAGAGCTGTGTGATTATAACTGCAGAGCTGTGTGATTATAACTGCAGAGCTGTGTTTGATTATCACTGCAGAGCTGTGTGTGATTATAACTGCAGACCTGTGTGATTATAACTGCAGAGCTGTGTGATTATAACTACAGAGCTCTGTATGATTATAACTACAGAGCTGTGTATGATTAAAACTACAGAGCTGTGTATGATTATAACTGCAGAGCTGTGTGATTATATCTGCAGAGCTGTGTATGATTATAACTGCAGAGCTGTGTGTGATTATAACTACAGAGCTGTGTATGATTAAAACTACAGAGCTGTGTATGATTATAACTGCAGAGCTTGTGTGATTATATCTGCAGAGCTGTGTGTGATTATAGCTGCAGAGCTGTGTGTGATTATATCTGCAGAGCTGTGTGTGATCATATCTGCAGAGCTGTGTGTGATTATATCTGCAGAGCTGTGTGTGATTCTAACTACAGAGCTGTGTGTGATTATAACTGCAGAGCTGTGTGTGATTATAACTGCAGAGCTATGTGTGATTATAACTGCAGAGCTGTGTGTGATTATAGCTACAGAGCTGTGTGTGATTATAACTGCAGAGCTGTGTGTGATTATAACTGCAGAGCTGTGTGTGATTATAACTGCAGAGCTGTGTGTGATTATAGCTACAGAGCTGTGTGTGATTATAACTGCAGAGCTGTGTGTGATTATAACTGCAGAGCTGTGTGTGATTATAACTGACACATCTGCAGGTTCCTCTCAGCTTCAGCCTCCATCTCACATGCAGACAGGTTCATAATATTGGTGCAATACAGCAGACTCAGAGAGTTGCAAAAATTTAAATTCTCCTTTTTTGTGTTAGTTGCTTGTCTCACACTGGTATCCCCCTTTCTATGTAAAATAAGACTTAGAAGCAGAGTTATCTTGCAGGCTGTGTTTCCCCATAGCCTGGAAGAGGTCATTTACATAAAGTGATAAAAGATTTATCCTTAACAAGGCATCTAATATGAGGTATACAGATATGACTTTTTTCAGCAGTCTATAACCTGTATGCCCATATTAATACTTTAGATAGGTCAAATGTGGTGACAGATTCCCTTTAAGCCACCAGTTTTGGAGGGCTTGGCTGATGTTAGCCTAATGTGTATGGGGTCTTTAACACAAAGATAAACCTGCACCTGTTAGGCACTTCTGGCCTATCCTTTGAACGTGTCACAAATCCTTAAAGTGATCTTTCTTTTCTTCATACTAAACTCTAGAGGCTCTTTGAAATATTAATCTTTTCATTTCTAAGCTGAATTAGATATGTATTTTCTTCACTGGCTTGTCTATCAGGATTGTGCTGTGTCATTAGCGCTTTCCTTTACTGAACTTATTCCTGTGTGAATGAATAAGAGTTACTGCAAAAATAAGATCATCTTATGGCACTGATAAACTAATGTGCCCCCATTAACCAACCCAATCTGGTAATTGTACAATAAAAAGCATTTGTACCTAAAGTGGTGTTCTTTTGATTTCCCGCTACTTCTAGTGCATAGTGGACATTGTGTTCCCCATCAGTTGTCCCTGTAAATAAGACAAACGCCATGTCACACCTAAAATGGCCCCGAGCAG
This sequence comes from Anomaloglossus baeobatrachus, assembly GCF_048569485.1. NCBI lineage: Eukaryota > Metazoa > Chordata > Amphibia > Anura > Aromobatidae > Anomaloglossus > Anomaloglossus baeobatrachus. Next base: position 227,858,328 of record NC_134354.1, read on the forward strand.
CAGAAGAGCAGGTAAAATATTATTCCGTGTGTATGTAAATGGAATTAAAGAACACCTATAACCTCATAAAACGTTTGACATATCATAATGACATGTTAAAATGGTTCGAGGCCAGCACAATCGCCGGACATGACTGCAAAAGCGCTCACAAGGGTGCTGTGCCTTCAATTACATGTATTAATGGTGCTATATGGGTTGGCACTAGGTATGGTCCTTAGTCATTGTAGGTACATAATCCTTATAAAAAGAAAACAGATCCAAAAAATAATCATTATTCAGGTACATGTGAAGGGGTTGACTATAAAGATTATTATATAATATATTTTTACAGTTAAGCATTCTTTACGGGTTAAACACTGGTTTATTCTATGCAGTGAAGATTGTGCTGGTAGAGCCACTAGGGGTGACATTTTTTGGCTGCAGTGTGGGTTCACATATTCTTTTTTCCACTGGGATTTGTTGCCTAACCATTGTGATTGCTGGCCCGGATGTTTTTTAGTTTGCAGTATTTTCTAAAAGATCCTGAAACAGGATTCCAAAATAGCCTTGCAAGGAATGATGAGACAGATACAAAGCTTTTTCTGGAATGTTCATTTGGGAGATTCGGTTGCCTCTGTTTAGGTTGAAAGCCCTATCCATCTAACAGTCAAAGAAACGTTTTTGATTAACAATATACAAGTGCATCTCAATAAATTAGAATATCATCAAAAAGTTAATTTATTTCAGTAATTCAATACAAAAAAGGAAATGCATATATTATTGAGTCATTACAGAGTAATCTATTTCAAGTGTTTATTTCTGTTAATGTTGTTGATTATGGCTTACAGCCAATGAAAACCCAAAAGTCATTATTTCAGAAATTAGAATCATTGTCACAAAACACCTGCACAGGCTTCCTAAGCGTTTAAAATGGTCCCTTAGTCTGGTTCAGTAGGCTACAGAATCATGGGAAAAGACTGCTGACAGATGTCCAGAAGGCAGTCATTGACACACTCCACCAGGAGGGTAAGCCATAAAAGGTCATTGCTAAAGAAGCTGGCTGTTCACAGAGTGCTGTATCCAAGCATATTAATGGAAAGTTGAGTGGAAAGATAAAGTGTGGTAGAAAAAGGTGCACAAGCAACTGGGATAACCGCAGCCTTGATAGGATGGTTATGAAAAGGCCATTCAAAAATTTGGGGGAGATTCACAAGGAGTGGATTGCTGCTGGAGTCAGTGCTTCAAGAGCACACACACACACACACACACACACACATACACACACACACATACACACACATACACACACACACACATACACAAATGGCTTGTGTCAAGCCATTCATGAGCAATAGACAACGCCAGAAGCATCTTACCTGCTGGATGCATGGGTTGCTCAGTGGTCCAAGGTGTTCTTTTCAGCTGAAAGTAAATTTTGCATTTCATTTGGAAATCAAGGTCCCAGAATCTGGAGGAAGAGTGGAGAGGCCACAATCCAAGCTGTTTGAGGTCTAGTGTGATGTTTCCACAATCAGTGATGGTTTGGGGAGCTATGTCATCTGCTGGTGTAGGTCCACTGTGTTTTATCCAGACCAAAGTCAGCGCAGCCATCTACCTGGACATTTTAGAGCACTTCATGCTTCCCTCTACTTTTTGGAGATGGAAATTTCATTTTTGAGCAGAACTTGGCACCTGTCCACACTGCAAAAAGTACGAATACCTGGTTTAATAACCAAAGTATCACTGTATCACTGTGCTTGATTGGCCAGCAAACTAGCCTGACCTAAACCTCATAGAGATACTATGGGATATTGTGAAGAGGAAGATGAGAGACACCAGACCCAACAATGCAGACGAGCTGAAGGCTGATATCCATGCAACCTGGGCTTCGATAACACCTCAGCAGTGCCACAGGCTGATCGCCTCCATGCCACGCCACATTGATGCAATACTTCATGCAAAAGGAGCCCCGACCAAGTATTGAGGCATTTACTGTACATACTTTTCAGTAGGTGCCAACATTTCTGAGTTTAAAATCATGTTTTCAGTTGGTCTTATATAATATTCTAATTTTCTGAGATAATGACTTTTGGGTTTTCATTGGCTGTAAGCCATAATCATCAACATTAACAGAAATAAACACTTGGAATGGATCACTCTGTGTAAAATGACTATATAATATATGCGGTTCATGTTTTGTATTGAATTACTGAAATAAATTAACTTTTTGATGATATTCTAATTTATTGAGATACAATTGTAGCTTGAGACTTCATTTTCTCAAGTTCATTTGAGGCCTAGATACAAGAAGTTAGTTTGCCTTGTTTCTGGTGAGTCGGCTTGTACATTTTGATCAAAATGTTCTCGGAAAACCAAGAACCTCACATATTTATGTGTGTAGCAATAATATAATTCATGTATTCAGTCTGCAGAAACTGTAGAATTGTCTTTGTGTTAAAGTCAATGTTAACTCTTTCTGGTTACATTGTATCATATCTTCCGTCATGCACCGTCTTGCAGTTCACATCTACAGAATTGTAGGAAACTTTTAGGCAGGTTTAGAAAAATGCTGTATGTAAGAATGCTTCAAAATACAGAAGTGTTAAGTGATAAAAATAAACTATTAAAATGCCAGGTGAATGAACAAAAAAGTAATCTAAAGCAAACCATTACTTGGTGAGACCACCTTTTGTCTTCAAGACAGCATCAAAACATCAACCTACTATAGTGTTTGAAGGAACTCAGCAGGAGAATGTTCCAAACCTTTTTAAGAACCACATATATTATGTGGATGTAGGCTTTTTTTTTGTAATCTCAGACAGACTATCATTTTGAGATCAGGGCACCACTTTGAGGACTCCTTGTTTCTCTTTAAATTGAACATAGTTCTTAATGACATTGAATCTACTTTTGGAGTTGTTGTCCTGGTTCTGAACAAATTTGGAGCCAGATGCCTCATTGATGGCATTGCATGAAGGATAAGTATCTACCTGTAATTACTTAGCATTGAAGATACCAAGAAATTGGCAACGTAGATGACCATAGATGCAATATTCAGCTGAAAAAATGTGCAGCAGATGAAAAACACATCATGCTTGCTTCCCTTTGAAAATGGAAGATGTCAACCACTTCCATCAGCTCAGAACGTGTAGCAACTAGTGATGAGCGAGTACTAAAAAGCTCGGGTGCTCGAAGCTCGGGCCGAGCCTCCCAAGATACTCGTGTACTCGGGCCGAGCAACGAGCCCAATGTTATCCTATGGGAGACCCGAGTATTTTTGTGAAATGACCCCCCGGCAGCATGGAGAAACCCTAAAAATGGCACAAAAGTCTCAGAAGAGTGCTCAAATGACATGGCAACAGCATGGGGAAGACCCCTTGAAGCATTTATCACTGAAAAGTCACAGCTGTGAACAATTTTGTCCGCGTTTTACGCCATTTTTACGGACTCACCAGAAAACCTTCCAAAATGACCCCAAAATGATTTTTCATGGCGGAAATGTTAAGGGCACATACCCAATAGTGAGATAGAGCTGGTGTATGTTACTTTTTGAAATTAATACATGAAAGATTTTACGTGAAAACATTGTGTGGCACTCCGATGTCCCTGAGAAGAGACGTACATGAAGGCCTCTTGAGTCTAATGTGCCCATTTTGAGGAAGTGAGTCTTTGTAGTATTTTCCTTTGCCAGGGCAGTCCAAAATTGTGAGGTTCACCAATGCCCCTGCATACAGACGTGCATGAGGGCCTCAAAACATTAAGTGTCCATTGTCAGGAAGTGGGTGTATTATAGTATAGCCCTTAGGCAGGGCAGCCAAAAATTGGGAAGCTCCACATTGTCCCTGGATAGAGACGTGCATGATGGCCTGTAAACCTGAAGTGCCCATTGTAAGGAAGTGGGTCTATTGTAGTATAGCCCTTAGGCAGGGCAGCCAAAAATTGGGAGGCTCCACATTGTCCCTGGATAGAGACGTGCATGATGGCCTGTAAACCTGAAGTGCCCATTGTAAGGAAGTGGGTCTATTGTAGTATAGCCCTTAGGCAGGGCAGCCAAAAATTGGGAGGCTCCACGTTGTCCCTGGATAGAGACGTGCATGAGGGCCTGTAAACCTGAAGTGCCCATTGTAAGGAAGTGGGTCTATTGTAGTATAGCCCTTAGGCAGGGCAGCCAAAAATTGGGAGGCTCCACGTTGTCCCTGGATAGAGACGTGCATGAGGGCCTGTAAACCTGAAGTGCCCATTGTAAGGAAGTGGGTGTATTATAGTATAGCCCTTAGGCAGGGCAGCCAAAAATTGGGAGGCTCCACATTGTCCCTGAATAGAGACGTGCATGATGGCCTGTAAACCTGAAGTGCCCATTGTAAGGAAGTGGGTCTATTGTAGTATAGCCCTTAGGCAGGGCAGCCAAAAATTGGGAGGCTCCACGTTGTCCCTGGATAGAGACGTGCATGAGGGCCTGTAAACCTGAAGTGCCCATTGTAAGGAAGTGGGTGTATTATAGTATAGCCCTTAGGCAGGGCAGCCAAAAATTGGGAGGCTCCACGTTGTCCCTGGATAGAGACGTGCATGAGGGCCTGTAAACCTGAAGTGCCCATTGTAAGGAAGTGGGTGTATTATAGTATAGCCCTTAGGCAGGGCAGCCAAAAATTGGGAGGCTCCACGTTGTCCCTGGATAGAGACGTGCATGATGGCCTGTAAACCTGAAGTGCCCATTGTAAGGAAGTGGGTCTATTGTAGTATAGCCCTTAGGCAGGGCAGCCAAAAATTGGGAGGCTCCACGTTGTCCCTGGATAGAGACCTGTTAGGTTCTTAGTGCCTCCGTGCTTGCATTTAAAAACCGCACGTGTGTGCCTGTTGGTGGCAGCTTTCCGCTGCATTTGTGTGAGTTTTGCAAAAACTTGGATATAACGCACAAGTCTAGTGAATACACATCAGCACAGCATTGCAAAATGCGCAAGGGCGTTGTCAACGAACAAGGAAGTGGACGTGATGGTGGTGCAGGCAGAGACCGAGGTTGTGTGCAAGCTCTAATTTCGCCACAACAAAGGGCCACATCTAGTCGCTCGCACGTCCTGTCCCAAATTCTTGGGGACCGCAGCAGTACACCGCTCTTGAACCAAGACCAGTGTCAACAGGTTGTTAGTTGGATAGCGGATAATGCTTCCAGTCAGATTGGCACCACCACAAACACTCTGTCTTCCACACGGTCAAGTGTCAGTAGCCGTGATACTGCACCGCACATTTCAGAACCTGATCCTCCTTCCTACCACCAGGCCGAGTACACGTCCACGGACATTACTGATCCCACACTTGGACACTCGGAAGAGCTGTTCGTTCACGTTTCCATTCACAAATTCTGGCCTCTCGCCAGCTCCTGTTGAAGTGGGCCATGACGAGATTGTATGTACAGATGCCCAAATATTTGAGCAGCCACGTTCTCACGAAGTTGGCAACGTGTCTCAACAAGGGGTGGACGATGATGAGACACAATTGTCAGGAAGTCAGGAGGAGGAGCAGGGTGCGGAAGAGGAAGACGACGTGGTGGATGATCCAGTAACTGACCCAACCTGGCAGGAGGATATGCAGAGCGAGGACAGCAGTGCACAGGGGGAGGGAGGCGTAGCATCACAACAGGCAGTAAGAAGCAGAGTGGTGGCCCCAGGCAGACGTCAGGCAACTGTTCCCCGGAACAACACGACACAAGGTGCCTGTACAAATGTTAGGTCTTCCCGAGTCTGGCTGTAATACTATTGTATGTATTGAGGATTTCGATTGCGTTAGGGCAATGACAACCAGAGACGAGTTCTTGGTGCAAGACGTTTATAATATGCAACCAGCAAATATGTACATAAACGGAACAAAAACACAGTAGAACATAAATACAGGAAATACCTTTCAGGGACGGAGCGAAAGGGAATTCCCGGGACCGCGCACCGGACTCCCCCAGGGAGACCACCAAGAGCGAACCCCTATACAGGGACTGTCTGGCAATCACCCCAGAAGCCCTAAATGCGCAGCAGCCGGGACACAAAAGGGCAATAGGTAAGTCCAAAAATGTCCGTACGTGATGTGAGTCCAGAGTGGTATTAAACGGAAGGAACCGGGCAGAAGTGCCGACCAAAGACGGCAAACGGAGTCCGGGCACAGCTAGATGATACCAGATGAAGTCCAGAGTCGGTGTCGGTTGTTTTCCAAGAGGATCCGAATAACAATCAGGAACCAAAAGCAGCAGGGCAGGAGCACACAGGAAGCAGTATACTCAGGCACTGGACTAAGCTTTAGGGGCGGCTTTTAAACAGATGGACAGGAAGTAGGGCAACAGAACAGAAAACTCCATGTTAACAAAGGGCAAGCTCTTTCAAAAGAAAACTGGAAAACCCGGAACTCTGACACTGGCAGTTTTTTAAGTTGGCTCCAGATGATTCTAAAAAGGCCATTTGCAACACCTGCCATGCCAGCATCAGCAGGGGTACCAAAACTAGCAGCCTGACCACCACCAGCATGATCAGGCACATGTCAGCCAAGCACCCGACTTTGTGGGAAGTACAACAGAGTCGAGGAGCAGTGCTTGCTGATGTCACTGCTACGTCTTCGCTGGTTGTGCATGCGAGCCAATCCCCTGTCCATGCTGCATGCGAACAAGCCTCCTCCACTCCTGCACCTGCAGTTGCCTACGCAGAAAGAACACCATCATCAAGCACGTCCTTGTCCCAGCGCAACGTTCAGTTATCCATTCAGCAAACCTTTGAACGCAGGCGCAAATACACTGACAACACCCCACATGCCACAGTTCTAAATGCTAACATTTCGCGACTGCTTGCGCTGGAAATGTTGCCTTTTAGGCTGGTTGAGACAGAAGCATTCCGTGACCTGATGGTGGCAGCTGTCCCACGTTACTCGGTCCACAGCCGCCACTATTTCTCCCGGTGTGCCGTCCCCGCATTGCATAACTAACCACGTGTCACAAAACATCACACGTGCCCTGAACAACGCTGTTTCAGCCAAAGTCCACCTAACCACAGACACGTGGACAAGTGCATGTGGGCAAGGCCGCTACATCTCGTTGACGTCACACTGGGTTAATATTGTGCAAGCTGGGACCCAGTCTGAGCGAGGGACGGAACACGTCCTTCACACACCAAGTTTTGCAGGCCCTACCTCAGTCAGGGTTTCACACACACTCTACAGCTCCGGAATGTCATGCTCCTCAGCCTCCTCCTCCTCCTGCGCATCCTGATCCACTTTACCCTCCACACCAGTCCCAAGCTGGAAGTGTCGCGGGCGGAGGAGGGGACGGTGCGCTCTCCCACTGCTCGGGTCCGGCTGACGCAGCTCTACGGCTGCTGCTGCTCGTTGGCTCGAGCGATGGCCGGATCCCGGGGACTCGAGCGGCGCTACTCGCCCGTGAGTGAAAAGGGGTGGTTTGGGTTTTGGGGATATTGTCCGTGACGCCACCCACGGTTGTGGTGATTGTGTGGACACCACCGCTGCTCTGGACGGGGATCCCGGGAGCCTGTGACAGGGAGCAGCTTTGTTGTTATTTCTCCCCTCCGTGGGTAGGGGGGTTGGTTGTCCCGGGGCCTGGTGATGGGGTAGAGATGGATGACAGGCGGGTTGCGGGGCCTGATGAAGTGCAGGGTCGCAGGGGCAGCGCTGTGCCGCACGGCACGGAGGTACTCACTCAGCCCAATGATGATGACACAGTTCACGGTAAAACAAGTGGCTGGATGGACGGGTCACTCGGACGGCTGCGGTTGTTCCTCCCTGCAGGTTAGTGATGACTGTCTCTCCCTGCACCTAAGTTAAGTGTTGGTAGTGATGGTTTCCCAACGGTAACCCGCTCCCCGACCTGGATATGGGCCGGAGGAGCCCCTTTTGCCCACAGGCGATGGCACTGGGAGACGGTTGCCCTTGGCGGTGGCTGTGTCTCCCCTTCACGGTTGTACGGTTGCCTTCTATCTGGACTTGGCTGTTTGGAAACCCTGAGGTTCCCTTCACTAACGGATTTGGCAAATTCACGGCGACACCAAGCCTTGCCGGGATCCGAAAGTCCTCTGCCAATGGTGCTGGCTTCTCTTTGTATACCGGTCCGGTACGGCCGGGTCACCACCCGTCCACGGTCCTTACGGCAGACTCCAATCGGCCTCCACTGCAGACGGTCACCACATCCTGCCAACCTTGCTGTCCTGTCCGGGCCACACACCCGGACCAACTTCAGGCTCTTTGCTGTCACTTTTCTCCTCTCTACTACTTTCCTCCTTCCACTTCCTTAGCTTAACTCTCACTGCCTGTGTTTTCCCTCCTCCTCGGTGGGTGGAGACCAACCGCCTGGCTCCACACCCTGGTGTGGACAACAGCCCCTGGGGAAGGCAACAAGGATTTTGTGTTTTGACTATGATATGCCTGCAGGGAGTGTGGGGTGTTTAAGTGTTGTGCTCTGTGGCCCCTGGCTTGTCCAGGGCGACACAGAAGCACTGCAGCACTGCCTCGGCGAAGCGGCAACAGGCAGTGCTGAAGCTAATCTGCATAGGTGACAAACCCCACAATGCAGAAGAGGTGTGGACAGCTCTGAAACAGCAGGCAGATCACTGGCTCACAACTCTGAACCTAAAGCCAGGAAAGGTCGTGTGTGACAATGGCCGGAACCTGGTGGCGGCTTTGAGGCGAGGCCAGCTGACACATGTTCCATGCGTGGCCCATGTGCTCAACCTCGTGGTTCAGCGGTTTCTAAAGTCATACTCAGAGCTGTCTGATCTGCTGGTAAAAGTTCGCCGCCTGTCTGCACATTTTCGAAAGTCACCTACTGCTTCAGCCGGCCTTGCCGGCTTAAGACGCCGTTTGCATCTTCCGGCACACAGACTGGTGTGTGATGTCCCCACGCGTTGGAATTCAACTCTGCACAAGTTGGTCAGGATATGTGAGCAGAAGAGGGCAGTTGTTGAGTACCTGCATCACCTAAGCCGTCGGGAAATGGGTCAAACTCCACACATAACACCTGAGGAGTGGAGATGGATGTCCGACCTATGCACCATCCGCCAAAACTTTGAGGACTCCACCAAGATGGTGAGCGGCGATGACGACATTATTAGCGTCACCATACCGCTTCTCTGCCTTCTAAAATGGTCTCTGCTCAAAAAACAACCATGATGCATTGCAGGCGGAGCGCGATGAGTTTGAGCAAGAAACAGTAGTGGGTGTGGGTGATGATAACACACAGCCCAGCCTCGTCTCATCACAACGTGCAGTGGAGGACTATGACGAGGAGGAGGATGAAGACATGGAGCAACTCTCTGGCCAAATTGAGGATATGACATGCAGTCATATCCTCGGTTCAGCGTGGCTGGCCAGAGGACAGGGTAGATGATGAGGAGGAGGAGGAGGAGGACAGCATGTTCAGTCATCGTGTTGGTCAGGATACTGAAGTGATGGCTGTTAAGAGTCTGGCACACATGGCTGACTTTATGGTAAGCTGCCTGTCTCGTGACCCTCGCGTTAAGAACATCTTGGCCGACAATCATTACTGGTTGGTAACACTGTTAGACCCACGCTAAAAGGAGAACTTTATGTCTCTTATTCCCGAGGCGGAGAGGTCAGGCAAAATGCAGCAGTTCCAGAAGGCCATAGTCACGGAAGTAGGCAAAGCATTCCCCTCACAAAATGCTAGCGGCATAGGTCATGAATCAGTGGACAACCGAGGCGTACAGCCGAGAGAGGCACAAGTCCAATCCGCCAGAGGTAGGGGAACAGTCTTTAAGATGTGGGACAGTTTTCTCAGCCCCTCACGTACCACAGCCCCTGAGGTGCGGGGTAGTGCCACAAGAAATCCTAAGTTTGCCCAGATGCTGAAGGAGTACCTTGCAGATCGAACAACTGTACTCCGACATTCCTCTGTGCCTTACAATTATTGGGTATCCAAGCTGGACACGTGGCATGAATTGGCTCTCTACGCCTTGGAAGGCCTGGCCTGCCCTGCTGCTAGCGTTTTGTCAGAGCGTGTTTTTAGTGCCGCAGGTGGAATCATTACAGATAAACGCACCCGCCTGTCAACTGAAAATGCTGACAGGCTGACTCTGATCAAGATGAACAAGGGTTGGATTGGGCCAGACTTCACCACACCACCAGCAAATGAGAGCGGAATTTAAAGTTTGCCATGTACCTCCACTCACCCATGGGTACACACTTCTGGACTTTGGATAATCGCTGGACTGCTCCTCCTTCTCCTCATGCGCCACCATGATGATGACCGTTACAGATTGCAATACTTAGGCCTTTGTTTCAGGTATACCCCCAGTGGTAAATTTTTTCGCCCATTCTTTGCAGAATGGACATTACAACGACAGGAGACCCGCTCCTTTGCAATGGGAACAATGTTTTGAGGCCCTCATGCACGTCTCTACCCAGGGACAACGTGGAGCCTCCCAATTTTTGGCTGCCCTGCCTAAGGGCTATACTACAATAGACCCACTTCCTTCCAATGGGCACTTCAGGTTTACAGGCCCTCATGCACGTCTCTATCCAGGGACAACGTGGAGCCTCCCAATTTTTGGCTGCCCTGCCTAAGGGCTATACTACAATAGACCCACTTCCTTACAATGGGCACTTCATGTTTACAGGCCATCATGCACGTCTCTATCCAGGGACAATATGGAGCCTGACGCTGCCACCGACTGCCACACACGTGCTGTTTTTAAATGCAAGCACGGACGCAATAAGAACGTAACTGGTTTTTAGGAGCGACAATTACTGAGAAGTCTGACACTATCAGACACTGCTGACTGACGTGTATTATACACTAGACTTGTGCGTTATATAATAGTTTGTGCAAAACGCGCACCTGTACACTGCCACCGACTGCCACACACGTGCTGTTTTTAAATGCAAGCACGGACGCAATAAGAACGTAACTGGTTTTTAGGAGCGACAATTACTGAGAAGTCTGACACTATCAGACACTGCTGACTGACGTGTATTATACACTAGACTTGTGCGTTATATAATAGTTTGTGCAAAACGCGCACCTGTACGCTGCCACCGACTGCCACACACGTGCTGTTTTTAAATGCAAGCACGGACGCAATAAGAACGTAAATGGTTTTTAGGAGCGACAATTACTGAGAAGTCTGACACTATCAGACACTGCTGACTGACGTGTATTATACACTAGACTTGTGCGTTATATAATAGTTTGTGCAAAACGCGCACCTGTACGCTGCCACCGACTGCCACACACGTGCTGTTTTTAAATGCAAGCACGGACGCAATAAGAACGTAAATGGTTTTTAGGAGCGACAATTACTGAGAAGTCTGACACTATCAGACACTGCTGACTGACGTGTATTATACACTAGACTTGTGCGTTATATAATAGTTTGTGCAAAACGCGCACCTGTACGCTGCCACCGACAGACACACACGTGCTGTTTTTAAATGCAAGCACGGACGCAATAAGAACCTAACTGGTTTTTAGGAGCGACAATTACTGAGAAGTCTGACACTATCAGACACTGCTGACTGACGTGTATTATACACTAGACTTGTGCGTTATATAATAGTTTGTGCAAAACGCGCACCTGTACCCTGCCACCGACTGCCACACACGTGCTGTTTTTAAATGCAAGCACGGACGCAATAAGAACCTAACTGGTTTTTAGGAGCGACAATTACTGAGAAGTCTGACACTATCAGACACTGCTGACTGACGTGTATTATACACTAGACTTGTGCGTTATATAATAGTTTGTGCAAAACGCGCACTTGTACCCTGCCACCGACTGCCACACACGTGCTGTTTTTAAATGCAAGCACGGACGCAATAAGAACCTAACTGGTTTTTAAGAGCGACAATTACTGAGAAGTCTGACACTATCAGACACTGCTGACTGACGTGTATTATACACTAGACTTGTGCGTTATATAATAGTTTGTGCAAAACGCGCACCTGTACCCTGCCACCGACTGCCACACACGTGCTGTTTTTAAATGCAAGCACGGACGCAATAAGAACCTAACTGGTTTTTAGGAGCGACAATTACTGAGAAGTCTGACACTATCAGACACTGCTGACTGACGTGTATTATACACTAGACTTGTGCGTTATATAATAGTTTGTGCAAAACGCGCACCTGTACGCTGCCACTGACTGCCACACACGTGCTGTTTTTAAATGCAAGCACAGACGCAATAAGAACCTAACTGGTTTTTAGGAGCGACAATTACTGAGAAGTCTGACACTATCAGACACTGCTGACTGACGTGTATTATACACTAGACTTGTGCGTTATATAATAGTTTGTGCAAAACGCGCACCTGTACGCTGCCACCGACAGACACACACGTGCTGTTTTTAAATGCAAGCACGGACGCAATAAGAACCTAACTGGTTTTTAGGAGCGACAATTACTGAGAAGTCTGACACTATCAGACACTGCTGACTGACGTGTATTATACACTAGACTTGTGCGTTATATAATAGTTTGTGCAAAACGCGCACCTGTACGCTGCCACTGACTGCCACACACGTGCTGTTTTTAAATGCAAGCACGGACGCAATAAGAACCTAACTGGTTTTTAGGAGCGACAATTACTGAGAAGTCTGACACTATCAGACACTGCTGACTGACGTGTATTATACACTAGACTTGTGCGTTATATAATAGTTTGTGCAAAACGCGCACCTGTACGCTGCCACTGACTGCCACACACGTGCTGTTTTTAAATGCAAGCACAGACGCAATAACAACCTAACTGGTTTTTAGGAGCGACAATTACTGAGAAGTCTGACACTATCTGGACTGTTTTACACTGTGTACACCAGCCCCAGATATGATGAAGGCTGGTATACGGTCACCACTACCCTGCCTGCCTGCCTGTATACTGCTACAATAGTCCTGACAAGGACTCTTCTGGTCACTAGCCTGTATTCCGACCTGGCTATACCCTGCCTGTATATAGCAACAATAGTCCTGAGAAGGACTCTGCTACTGTACTCCGACCTGGCTATACCCTGCCTGCCTGTATACAACTAGAATAGTCCTGAGAAGGACTTCTGGTCACACTGTTTGCAGCCCTGCTCCGGAACTAACTATAAAGGGCCGCAAAGCTTTCCCTGAATCAGCGACACTCTCCCTGCACTGACTGTCTGGATAGTTGTGAGCAGAGCACAGCGCGCCGGCCGATATAAAGGCTCGGTCACGCTGTGCAGACCGGCCAATCACTGCAATTCCACAACTAACAGGGCTGTGGCATTGCAGTGGTCTGCCAGCCAATCCCTGCATGAGGGCTGGCTCTCAAAAGAGCGCCAACATGCAGAAATGAAGACCACGAGTACAGCACGAGTATCGCGAGATTACTCGGTCCCCGCCGAGCAGCCCGAGTACAGCGATACTCGTGCGAGTACCGAGTAGTGACAAGCATGCTCGCTCATCACTAGTAGCAACCAGTGGGAATAGGCTGCACCTAACTAATATACAGTGACAAGCAAAAGGGCAGAGACGTAATGACCACGGTCGCAGAGGTCGCCATCGTGACCGGGCCTGGCAGGTTAGGGGCCCGGCGCCTGCCCTGCAGGTCAGCAGCCGGCTCCTCTCTGTTAGAGAGGAGCTGTGCTGTTCTCTTGCAGACCACGCGGCCGCTATATGGCCCGTGACTCAAGGGAGCCTGGTGTCAGCGGCGGCAGCTCCGTGCCCCCCTCTCCCGTCATCGCACACAGCAATGATGAAGCATGGAGCGGCGCGTACCGCTCCATGCTTCATCATTCTCTCTCTGTACCTGCGCTCGACATCTCAGAGTGATGACGTTACTCCTGTGCAACTGCTGTGCTGACAGCACAGAGTGCAGGATGGGAAGACGCTCTGACCGGAGCATCGGAGGAACGAGGAGAGGGGAGGACTTGTTGGTTTTTTTTTTAATCAGTGATTACACTGTGGCCAGAGGCCTAAGGGGCTGCATTATACATGGAGGTCTATGGGGGGCTGCATTATACATTGAGGTCTAGGGGCTGTATTATACATGGAGGTCTATGGGGCTGCAATTTAATACATATAGGACTATGGAGGCTCCATTATAATATGTGGAGGACTATGGGGGCTACCGTATACATGGACTATGGGGGTGCATTATAAAACTTGGAAGACTATGGGAGTGCATTATAATATATGGAGGACTATGGGGGTGCATTATAAGATATGGAGGGCTATGAGGGCTACTTTACACATGGAGGACTATGGAAAATGCATGATAATACATGGAGGACTATGGGGGTGCATTCTAATATATGAAGGGTTATGTGGGACCCTTTATACCATATGGGAGGCTATGTGGGGAGCATTATTGTATTTGGATAACTATATTTGAGGGGGGACAAAGATATAAGTGTGGGATTGGAAAGTTTTGTGTTGAAGGAAAAATGCTCTTTCGCTCAGCATTCAACTTTCCCATGCTCTGCTATATATCTTCTCTCAGCACCCAGCTTTCCCATGCTCTGATATGGGAAAGCTGGGTGCTGAGGGAAAGATGTATAGCAGAGCATAGGGAAGCTGGGTGCCAAGGACAAGATGGATATCAGAACATAGGAAAGCTGGGTGCTGATAGAAAGAGGGATTTCAGATCATGAGAAACTTGGGTGCTGAGGGAAAGAATCAAGCGTTAGCGTCTTTATCCCGTACCCAGAGTATCGGCATGATTATCCCGTACCCCCAGTGTCGGAGTACGTGGAGGGGGGCCCAGGTCCAAACTTTAAATCGGGGCCCATCAAACTCTAGTTACACCACCTCAAAAAGGTAACAATGTTTTTAACTTTTGACTTTCAGGATCCATATCTCACCATCCACTACAGCTTTGAGCGTGAGATTGCCATAATTTTATAGACAATCATTTTGGCTATCTTGTATATATATTTAGCTTGCAACTTTTTAGCATGTGATTAATTATGTAAAGTCTTGCCATGTCACTCAATTGTTACAGTTTTGCTCCTGTTGTTTGAAAAATCTTTTTCTTCTGTATATTATAAATTAGAACCTTTTCTCCCATTCCCTTATAGCTCTGTGTGTAATTAGATTGATAACCTAACGAAAGTAAATGGTTCGAATCGAGGAGCAGGCATGAAGGAGATTCCCAAGAAAAGAGGATCAGCATCATCCCGCTCATCGATAGCAGTCTTTCATTGAAGAAAATTGCCAAGCTGCATCATGTGAGTGCCATAACAATTGGGAGAATACAAAATGATGTCTATCCATTTATTCAAAAGTCAAAAGGTGGATGTCCAGGCAAAATATTGCAGTCAACAAGTCGGCTCATCACAAGGTCTATCAGTTCTGTAGTGACAAACATGGCAATGGAAGTGGTTCGTATGCCTCATAATAGTGAGCTCAATGACATCCATGCAAGCACTCTGTAATGCATGTCACACAAGCCTGGAATGGTGGACGGAAAAAAGGTGAAGAAGCCTCTACTGCAACATCATCATAAGAAGCATCGGCTCCAGTTTGCAAAAAAGTACAAAAAGTGAACAGTAGAAGACTGGAAACAGGTGATTTGGAGTGGTCAGACGAAAGTCAGTAGATTAGGCTTTGAAGGATGCTATTAGGTCTGGAAGAAACAAGGGAAAAAGAGGCTAACGGATCAAAAAATTGAAGAAACTATCAAGTTTGGTACAGGAAGTGTGACAATATGGGATTGTTTTACAGCTAATTGTGTTAGACATTTGGCCAGAATTGATGGTGGTCTCAATGGTGAGGTATATGTGAGTATTCTGCAAGACAAGTTACTTCATACACTCAAGTACTATGGGTATGAAAAGGATGACATAGTGTTCCAGCAGGACAACAACCGAATGCATACGTCTAGATCGTCGAAGAAATGGTTCAATGACAGGTGCTGGATTTGCCCACACATTCCAAAGACCTTAACCCGATTGAAAACTTGTGGGTAGAGTTGAAGAAAAAGCTGTATACACCATGTTCCAAATTACTATGCAAATTTGATTTAACCCCATTACGACCGCGTTACGTTTTAAAACGGCACCAAAAAAGGGTCCTTATTCCTTTCTGCCGTTTTAAAACGGCGGGCAGAAATAAGTGTATAGCGCCCCCCAGCGTCAGAAAATCTCCGGGATTTTAGCTACCGGGGGTAGCTGAGACCCTGGAGATCATGATTCGGGCCGGTTTTTCTGGTCCCCAGTCACGTGATGACCGGTATACACCGTATACCGATCATCAAGTTATAGTAAATGACCGCGCCGGTAAAAAATGATTTATCTCCCATCTGGCATGATCAAATATGTCAGATGGGAGATAAATGTCTTTCTCGGTTCCCTCCGGTCCCCCGGTGTCCCCAAAGTGCCCCCCCCGACCCCCAACCCCCTCCCGAAAATCCAAGATGGCCGCGCGCACCGGCCGCATTCACACTTTTCTTATGATTTCTGTCGTATGTGCCATAACACATGCGACAGAAACCTGCTCCCCAGGCCCTGCCAAGTCACCCCCTATCCCCACCCCGGTGTTCCCCGGTGTCCTACATACCTGTCGGAGCGCTGATCCCCCGCGGCCCCCTCCTCCGGCTCCTTCACAGCAGACGCCGGTCACATGTGCAGAGCGCGGCTGTCAGCTTCCTGTGTTCAGGATGCTGGCTGCTGCTGCTGCTCGGCACACTGCAGCTGTGACCCAGGGAGGGTGGGTGCAGATTCTTTGCACCCACTCTCCTCAAATGGAGGGTCTGCACACCTAGAAAATGGGGGATATGTTCCCTGAACGTGTCCCCCATATTCTAGAAGGTCCAGAGTCGACGTGGGACGTCCAAATGGATTACAGCAGATTTTTTTTTTCTTTTCAATAAATTGGTTAATCAGGGAATGTTTTGGGGAGTGTTTTTTCAAATAAATTTTTTTTTGTTGTCAATTTTTTTTTTTATTACTGTCAATTAGTTATGTCGGGTATCTGATAGACGCCGTGACATAACTAATTGCTGGGCTTGATGCCAGGTGACATTACACATCTGGTATCAACCCCATTTATTACCCCATTTGCCAACGCACCAGGGCGCGGGATGAGCTGGGGCGAAGCGCCAGAATTGGCGCATCTAATGGATGCGCCATTTCTGGGGCGGCTGCGGCCTGCTATTTTTAGGCTGGGAAGAGTCCAATAACCATGGCTCTTCCCATCCTGAGAATACCAGACCCCAGCTGTCAGCTTCACCTTGGCTGGTGATCTAATTTGGGGGGACCCCACGTTTGTTTTGTTTTTTTTAATTATTTATTTATAAATAATTAAAAAAAAAACACCTTGGGGAGCAATCCAAATTGATCACCAGACAAGATGAAGCTGTCAGCTGTGGTTTGCAGGCTACAGCTGTCTGCTTTACCCTAGCTAGCTATCAAAAATAGGGGGGACCCCACGTCATTTATTTTAATTCTTTTTTTTTCTTTTGGGCTAAATACAAGGCTAGGCACCCTTTAGTGTCACATGAAAGGCACTAAAGGGCGCCAGCTTAGAATCTGCAGAGGGGGGTGGACATTATATATATGTTTGACATCTATCCATTCATCCATTGTAGCATTTTACGCTGTGTGCCCACAATCAGGGTTTGCAGCGTTTTGGGCGCAGAGTGTTTTCCCTGCGTCCATAACGCTGCGTTGTGCAGTAGAAGCACAGTGGAAGGATTTTTAGAAATCCCGTGCCCACTGTGTTTCTTTTCTCTGCAGCATAAACCGACCTGTGGCGCAGCTTCCCGAGCCTCAGCATGTCAATTTATGCTGCGGAGATGAGTGTTTTCTGCAGGTAGAATAGAGCTAAAGTCCACAGCAGCCTGAACCCAAATCGTGGGCATGGGCAGCTGTGTTCTCCCGTGGACAACACTCACATCTCTGCAGGAAGGCTGACACTGTGTACTAGCAACATTATTGTGAAGTACCTGTGGATTCAAAATGCTTACTATACTCCTGAATAAAATCCTTGAGGGGTCCAGTTTCCAAAATGAGGTCACTTGTGGGGGGTTTCTGATGTATAGGTACCCTAGGGGCCCTGCTAATGTGACATGGTGCGCGCAATTTACTTCAACTTTTCCAAAATTCAAATGGTGCTCCTTCCATTCCAAGCCCTCCCATTTATCCAAACAAAGGTTTTTGGCCACATGTGGGGTATCCCTGCGCTCACAAGAAATTAGATAACCTGTGGGGTACACGTTTTGTTGTTGCCTCTTGAAAAAGTGAGAAATGTGTCGCTAAATCAACATTTTTGTGAAAAAAATGAAAATTTCAATATGGCAACCTAAGCTTATCAAATTCTGTAAAGTATTCGTGGATTCAAAATGCTCAATATACACCTCGATAAAAGCCTTGAGGTGTCTTGTTTCCAGAATGGGGTCACTTGTGGGGGACCTCCACTGTTTAGGCACCTTAGGGGCTTTCCAAATGTGACATAGCGTCCGCTAATTATTGCAGCCAATTGTTCAGTCAAATGGCACTTTTTCACTTCCGAGACCTGCTGTGCACCCAAACAGTTGATTTCCACCACACATAAGGTATCAGCATACTGAGGAGAAATTGCACAATAAATTTTATGCTGATATTTTTCCGTGTACTCTTGTTAAAAAAAAGCTATCTGGTTGAAGTAACAATTTTGTGGTAAAAATATATTTTTTTTATTTTCACAGCTCAACATTATAAACTTTTGTGAAGCACCTGGGGGTTCAGGGTACTCACCAAACATCTAGATAAATTCCTTGTGGGGTCTATTTTCCAGAATGGGGTCACTTGTGGGGGACCTCCACTGCTTAGGCACCTCAGGGGCTCTCCTAATGCAACATGGCGTCCACTATTGATTCCAGCCAATTTTGCAGTCAAGTTGCACTCCTCTTCCGAGCCCTGCAGTGTGCCCAAACAGTTGATTTCCACCACGTACAAGATATCACCAAACTCAGGAGAAATTGCGCAATAAATTTCATGGTGATTTTTTTCCTGTTACCCTTGTGAGAAAAAAAAGCTACCTGGTTGAAGTAATAATTTTGTGGTAAAATTTTCTTTTTTTATTTTATGGCTCAACATTATAAACTTCTGTAAAGCACCTGGAGGTTCAGGGTACTCACCAAACATCTAGATAAATTCCTTGAGGGGCCTAGTTTCAAATATGGGGTCACTTGTGGTGGTTTTTTGCTGTTTACATACCTTAGGGGTCCTCCAAATGCGACGGTGCCCGCAATCTTTTTCAGCCAAATTTCCTTTCCAAAATTCAAATATTGCTCCTTCCGTTCCAAGCCCTCCCAATTCTCCAAACACAGGTTTCAGACCACAAGTGAGGTATCACCGCGCTCATAAAAAAGTGGGTAACAAACATTGGGGTGAAATTTTTGGAATTACCTCTTGAAAAAGTGAAAAAAGTTATGCTAAAGCAACATTTTTGAGAAAAAAATGAAAATTTTCAATGTGACAATGTAACGATCAAAATCTGTGAAGCACCTGTGGATCCAAAATGCTCACTATACCCCTACATAGAAGCCTTGAGAGGTCCACTTTCCAAAATGGCGTCACTTGTGAGGAGTTTCTGCTGTTTAGGTACCTTAGCGGACCTGTAAATGCAACATGGTGCCCGTAATCTATTTCAGCCAAATTTGCTTTCCAAAATTCAAATATTGCTGCTCCTGTTCCGAGCCCTCCCAGTTGTCCAAACAAAGGTTTCTGACCACATGTGGGGTGTTGGCGCGTTCATAAGAAAGTGGGTAACAAGTTTTGGGGTTCATTTTGTTGTGTTATTTCTTCTAAAAGTGAATAAATTTGGGGTAGAGCAACATTTTAGGTAAAATTTTATTTTTTGCTTTTTTTCATTCCACTTTGCTTTAGTTCCTGTGAAGCACCTGAAGGGTTAATAAACTTCTTGGATGTGGTTTTGAGTACTTTGAGGGGTGCTGTTTTGAGAATGGTGTCACTTTTAGGTATTTTCTGTCACTTAGGCCTCTCAAAGTCACTTCAAATGTGATGTGGTCCTTAAAAAAATGGTTTTGTGAATTTTGTTGAAAAAATGGGAAATTGCAGATGAACTTTGACCCCTTCTAACTTCCTAACCCCAAAACATTTTGTTTCAGAAATTGCGCTAATGTAAAGTAGACATGTGGGAAATGTTATTTATTAACTGTTTTGTGTGACATAACTCTCTGGGTTAAGGGCATAAAAATTAAAAGTTTGAAAATTGCAAAATTTTCAAAATTTTCATCAAATTTCCGATTTTTTCACAAATAAAAGCAAAAAATATCGTTCTAAATTTATAACTATCATGAAGTACAATATGTCACGAAAAAACAATGTCAGAATCACCGGGATCTGTTGAAGCGTTCCAGAGTTATAACCTCATAAAGTGACACTGGTCAGAATTGCAAAAAATGGCCTGGGCATTAAGGACAAAACTGGCTTCGTCCTTAAGGGGTTAAGTGTCATAGCGATTAATTTTTTTTTTCAATGAAACTCATTGATGGTATTGTGTCTCAGGGTTCTTTGAATCACTGAAATCCATCTCAGATACCTGTGATAATTAGTTTGCCAGGTGAGCCTAATAAAAGGAAAACTGGATGTTCCACAATATTAAGCAGGCCACAGTTTTCAAGTAACATGGGAAAGAAAAAGGATCTCTCTTGAAAAAAAATTAATAAAACATTGAAAAGAAAGAAAAAGGATCTCTCTGCTGCCGAAAAGCATCAAATAGTGCAATGCCTTGGACAAGGGATGAAAACATTAGATATTTCACGAAAACTTAAGCATGATCATTGTACTCTGCAGAGATTTGTGACTGATTCAGAGCACATACGTGTTCGTGCTGATAAAAGCAGAATGAGGAAGGTTTCTGCTTAGCAAGTTCATCGGATTAAGAGAGCAGCTGCTAAAAAGCCATTATAAACCAGCAAACAGATATTTGAAGCTGCTGGTGCCTCTGGGGTCCCTCGAACCTCAAGCTGTAGGATCCCTCAAAGGCTTACTGTGGTGCATAAACCTACTATTCGGCTACCCCTAACAAGTGCTCACAAGCAGAAACAGTTGCAGTGGGCCCAGACATACATGAAGACTAATTTTCAAACAGTCTTGTTTATTGATGAGTGTCGAGCAACCCTGGATGGTCCAGATGGATGGAGTAGTGGATGGTTGGTGGATGGCCACCATGTCCCAACAAGGCTGCAACGTCAGCAAGGAGGTGGAGGAGTCATGTTTTGGGCCGGAATCATGAGAAGACATCTGGTAGGCCCCTTTAGGGTTCCTGAAGGTGTGAAAATGACCTCTGCAAAGTATATAGAGTTTCTGACTGACAGCTTTCTTCCATGGTACAAAAAGCAGAATTGTGCCTTCGGCCTCCGACACACATCCGGTACATGTTTGCCATTTTTTGCACGTCTCGGCGGCATGGATACACGTACACCAATGCTACCCTATGGTAGCAGGCACACACACGTAAAACCGCACGGAACGTGTGTCCGTGTGCGTTTGTACGTGTGTACATTTTTCTACACGCTGACATGTCCACGTTTTCTCCGGCAGCACGGGTGTCACAAGGCCCGCACGGATGTAGTGTGGATGCGGTCCTGTGTGACACGCGCCGGAGAAAACACACGTGTCAGTGAAAAAAACCCAAAACATTTACTCACCTTCTCCAGCCCTCCTGTCTCTGCCGCTGCTGCCATTTGCTACCGACCGCCGCTCATTATGCTCATTTAATATTCACTTCACTGCGGCCGGCAGCAGCGGGGAGACGGCAGGGATGGAGACCAAAGATCAGCACCACGGACAGCAGCGCGGACCACTTGAGTATGCAAATTAACAGTTCTACGTGTGCTATCGCGGATAGCACACGTAGAACACACATGGACCGCGCGTACCCGAGACACGTACTTACCACACGCAACACGCAGGGTAAATACGTGTCTCGCGTCACATGCGTGTTTTTAATGGAAGTGTGTTTCAGGCCTTCAGGAGCAAAATCATCTTCATGCTTGACAATGCACCATCTCATGCTGCAAAGAATACCTCTGTGTCATTGGCTGCTATGGGCATAAAAGGAGATAAACTCATGATGTGGCCGCCATCTTCCCCTGACCTCAACCCTATAGAAAAACTTTGGAGTATTATCAAGCAAAAGATCTATGAGGGTGGGAGGCAGTTCACATCAAAATAGCAGCTCTGGGAGGCTATTCTGACATCATGCAAAGAAATTCAAGCAGAAACTCTCCAAAAATTCACAAGTTCAATGGATGCAACAATTGTGAAGTTGATATCAAAGAAGGGTTGCTATGTTAGGCCTCGTTCACACATCCATGCCTCCGGTACGTGTATGGACAGTTTTCTCACGTACCGGAGACACGTACACACGTTGACATATGTTTTCCTATAGTTTCGGGCACACGTAAGTATTTTTGCAAGGAACGTGTGTCCGTTCTGTACTTACGTGTGCCCATGTGCTCCACACGCCGACATGTCCATTTTTCTCCGGCATCACGGGTGTCACACGGAATGCAAACGTATCACACATAACACACACAGACCACACGGATGTGTTCCGTGTGACACGCACCGGAGTAAAGACATGTGTCTATTAAAAAAAAACAAACCTTTACTCACCTTCTCCAGCCCTGCAGTCTCTGCCGCTGCTGTCATTTGCTGCCGACCGCCGCTCATTACGCTCATTTAATATTCACTTCACTGTGGCCGGAAGCAGCAGCAGCGGGGAGTCGGCAGGACTGGAGACCGAAGATCAGCACCACGGACAGCGACGCCAGGGACAGGTGAGCAGAATGTTCCCGTTCTCCGTGTGTTATCACGGATAACACACGAAGAACACACGTGTGTTATACACACAGCTCACCGAGGGCAATACGCATCTTTGACACGTCCGTGAAACACGTGCGTGATTTTCACGGGCCGCGTGAAAGAGGCTGTTTTGGATTTAAATAGCTTTTTATTTCAGTAAATGTAACCTCCTAATGCTACAAATTCCACAAATGAGCATTTTCAGTTCTTTAAAACATATAAAATGTTTAGAAACTCTACTGTGCCTAATAATTTGGAACAGTGCATTTTGATGTTTTTTTAATTTTGAAGATTATACTGTTATCATTGGGAGGTTTCTTCAATAAAATTTGATGTATACTCTAACGGTTGATGACTATTAGACTGACTGTCATTTGCGCCAAACATTTAGGAAAATCAGAAAAAAATTTAATTTGCATTATAATTTTGAACATGGTGTACATACCCAAGTGAGTCAACCAGTATGTACCAACATTGGAAATGTGTAGAAGAGACCTGGAATCAGATTTTGGTCGAGACATAATTGATTCTAATGACAGAATGCCCAAAAGGATTCAGGCATTGCTAAAAAACAAAGGTGTTTTTACAAAATACTAACAAAATAATAAAAATTAAAATTTAGCTTTTAAGGAACTAAATAATAACAATGCAGTGACATGACAAGAATCTGCATAACTAATCATATGCTAAAAATTTGGAAGTCAAATGTATACATGAGATAACCAAAATGATTGCCTAAGAAAATAAAATTATTCTCACACTCATAGCTATGGTGGATGGTGAAATACAGAGCCTGAAAGTGAAAAGTACAAACCATTGTTACCCTTTTGCTTGTCAATGTATATAATAATATATAATAACAACTTGACTTAACAGCAAGTAAGAAATCAGAGTCATCTCCGTGCTACTATTATGTCAGTGGAGAAATAACCCAGAACTGTAAACAGTGGCATGAAAAACTTTGGGCACCCCTGGTTAAAATTACTGTTATTGTGAACAGTTAAGCAAGTTGAAGATGAAATAATCTCTAAAAGGCATAAGTTAAAAATAACACATTTCCTTTGCATTTTAGGCAACAATTTTTTATTTTCATCTTTTACATTTTAAAATTAACAAAAAAAGAAAAATGGGCTAATGTAAAGTTTGGGCATCCTGCATGGTTAGCAGCTATTAGTACCCCCTTTGTAAGTATCACAGCTTTTTGTAGCCAGCCCACAGTCTTTCAATTTTTGTTTGAGGGATTTTCATCCATTCTTCCTGGGAAAAGTCTTCCAGTTCTGTGAGATTCCTGGGTCATCTTGCATGCACTGCTCTTTTGAGGTCTAACCACAGATTTTCCATGATGTTCAGATCAGGGACTGTGAGGGCCAATGTAAAACCTTCAGCTTGCACCTTTTGAGGTAGTCTATTGTAGGTTTTGAATTGTGTTTAGGTTCATTATCCATTTGTAGAAACCAGCCTCATTTCAACTTCAACCTTTGTACAGATGGTGTTATGTTTGCATTATGATTTTGTTGAAATTTCATTGAATCCATTCTTCCCACTACCAGTGAAATGTTCCCCGAGCCATTGGTTACAACACAAAACCAAAGCATGATTGATCCACCCCCATGGTTAATGATTGGTGACATGTTATTTTTCTGAAATTATGTGCCTATTTTTCTCCACATATACCTTTGATTATTGTGGCCAAAGAGTTCTATTTTAACCCCACAGTCCACAGGACTTGTTTACAAAATGCATCACCCTTGTTTGATTTTCTTTTAAATACTTCTGACTCTGAATTTTATGGTGAGGATGCAGGAAAGATTTTCTTATCACGACTCTTCCATGAAGGTCATATTTGTGTCAGGTGTATCTGAGCAGTAGAACAATGTACCACAACTCTAGAGTCTGCTAAATCTTCCTGAAGGTCTTTTGCAGTCAGGTAGGAGTTCTGATTTTCCTCTCTAGCAATCCTATGAGCAGCTTTTACAGAAATTTAGCTTGGTCTTCCTGACTTTATCTTGACCTCCACTGTTCCTGTTAACTGCCATTTCTTAATTACATTTCGAATTGAGGAAAGGGCAACTTGAAAATGACTTGCTATCTTCTTATAGCCTTCTCCTGCTTTGTGGGCCTCTGCCATTTTCATTTTCAGAGTGCTAGGCAGCTGCTTAGAAGACCCCATGGCTGTTGTTTTCTTGCACAAGGTTAGAGGAGGCTGCGTTTTTATAAATCTGTGAAATTTCCATCACCTGGCCTTTCCTAACAATGACAGTGAACAAGTCACAACCCTAACAGGCTACTTAAGGTCTGAAACCTTGGTCACAGTTATCTGAGCACACAAATTTCCAAGGGTGCCCAAACTTTTCCATTGGCCCATTTTCCTTTTTGTAATTTTTAAAGTGTAAAAGATGAAAATATTTTTTTTTTCCTAAAATACAAAGGAAATGCATCATCTTTAACTTTATACCTTTCAGAGATCATTTAATCTTCAACTTGCTTAACTGTTCACAATAGCAATACTTTTGACAAGGGGTGCTAAAACTTTTGCAAGCCAGTTTAAAAGCGTGACAGCCTGCAGAACTCAGCTGTGGGTGAAAATGCAGTACAGTAGAAACTGTGAACACAGACATAAGGTGAAGGATCTGATTTTCAATGTGGCACAAGGGAATTAGGGCCCCTGCAGTCAACAAGGTTTGGGTCCACCTGCTGTATCTACACTCATTATAGTTACTACCTTTGCTGTATAGCTGTAACAGTGGCCTGTGATTTGTCTAATTAAAATAATTTTATTTACATTAGTAACTATTTAGCTCAAATAGATATCGTTCAATAGTAATGTATAAGTACTGGCCATGGGACTTGTTGATTGCTTTCTCACTGGCTCCTAATGTCTATTTCTGCTATAAGCACTTTTTATTCTACAAATATTTGGAAATTGAAGGCTGAGTAAATGATTATGAATTACACCTGGGACATATGTGCAAATGTCAGATTCAGATTAATTATTTTCCTAAGCTCTTCTTCTAAACATGAGCATTAATTTACACAGCATATGGATCAATGGCCCCTATGGACAGATGGACGAGGTCTACACGCCATATTGCCAGATGCACTAACCTTTAGCACGTGACTCAAAATTGACTCGAAGGATGGAGGAAGTGGAATGACATAGTGCCATGGTGGCTTATTACAGCTGTTGCCCCACATCAGCATTTTTGCCAAAGTAATATTTGTTTCAGCCATTATTATTAGAATCCCACTCTGAAAGATGCTGAGACTTACTGAGAAATATTATTTATACCATTAGCAGAACTAACATATGGTTTCTAGGCATCTCTGATAATAGGCATTATAGTACTCCATACAACACATTTCAAAAGCAACTCATTCTTTGTTTCTGCATTATTAGACATGGGAAAGATTTGTCATTTTAACTTTAATCATTAATAATTCTTTAAAGGGAATCTGCTACAACTTTGACCTTTTTAACCTATTAACATGGGCATACATAGAATGCTGATAAAAGTCATACCTGTCATTTCAGATGACTTGTTCAAATATAATCTTTTATCACCTTATGTAAATGAGCTCTTCCAGGCTATGGGGCGGATGCTGCCTGGAAGATAACTCCTCCTCCAGAGATTATTCTATATTAAAGGGGCGTTACCAGAGTGATGTGTGATGGACGCTCTCTGCTCTCACTGCAGAGCTGTGTGTGATTATAACTGACACTTCAGCAGGTGTCTCTCAGCTTCAGCCTCCATCTCACAGGCAGACAGGGTTGTAATATTGTTGCAATGATACAG
This sequence comes from Anomaloglossus baeobatrachus, assembly GCF_048569485.1. Taxonomy (NCBI): domain Eukaryota; kingdom Metazoa; phylum Chordata; class Amphibia; order Anura; family Aromobatidae; genus Anomaloglossus; species Anomaloglossus baeobatrachus. Next base: position 227,884,875 of record NC_134354.1, read on the forward strand.
AGCTCACGGAGCTGTAAAAAATGTGTTGGCAAGAAGTCAAACTTCCTTTCTCCTCTTCGGTGTCAGTTACTTGTCTCACACTGGTAACTCCAACCTTCTATTTAAAATATGCTCTGGAGACCGAGTTATCTTCCAGGCAGCATCTGCCCCATAGCCTGGAAGAGCTCATTTACATAAAGCGATGAAAGATGATATTTCCACAACAAGGCATCTGATATGAGACACACAGGTTGGCCTTTTTTTCAGCATTCTATAACCTGTATGCCCATAATGATAGGTTAAAGGTCAAAGTGAAGATAGATTCCCTTTAATTATCTGTAACAAAAGTTAAGGTTTGAGAAAGAGTGGAATAAGGAGAATTTGTTGTGTAATGGCAAACTGTAAGTTATGAGTAAGTGGTAGAATATTAACCATCTTGCAGGGCGCCCCAACTATTATGGACCAAGTTTAACATTGTTGTGTGAATGCAACATATGCCTCAGAATGGTAAAATCCAATTAATTTATTCACACACACTGAAAGGTCCTGTTCAATTTAGAATGATTTTAGATGTCATCTGTAAAATGATGTTCAAACAGGGCATATGAACAATTTAAATGTGTTTCGCATATATTAAAAATAGTCTTAAAAGTCTATAAATATATATATATACAGTTAGGTCCAGAAATATTTGGACAGCGACACAATTTTCGCGAGCTGGGCTCTGCATGCCACCACATTGGATTTGAAATGAAACCTCTACAACAGAATTCAAGCGCAGATTGTAACGTTTAATTTGAAGGTTTGAACAAAAATATCTGATAGAATTGTACACATTTCTTTACAAACACTCCACATTTTAGGAGGTCAAAAGTAATTGGACAAATAAACCAAACCCAAACAAAATATTTTTTTTTTCAATATTTTGTTGCGAATCCTTTGGAGGCAATCACTGCCTTAAGTCTGGAACCCATGGACATCACGAAACGCTGGGTTTCCTCCTTCTTAATGCTTTGCCAGGCCTTTACAGCCGCAGCCTTCAGGTCTTGCTTGTTTGTGGGTCTTTCCGTCTTAAGTCTGGATTTGAGCAAGTGAAATGCATGTTCAATTGGGTTAAGATCTGGTGATTGACTTGGCCATTGCAGAATGTTCCACTTTTTTGCACTCATGAACTCCTGGGTAGCTTTGGCTGTATGCTTGGGGTCATTGTCCATCTGTACTATGAAGCGCCGTCCGATCAACTTTGCGGCATTTGGCTGAATCTGGGCTGAAAGTATATCCCGGTACACTTCAGAATTCATCCTGCTACTCTTGTCTGCTGTTATGTCATCAATAAACACAAGTGACCCAGTGCCATTGAAAGACATGCATGCCCATGCCATCACGTTGCCTCCACCATGTTTTACAGAGGATGTGGTGTGCCTTGGATCATGTGCCGTTCCCTTTCTTCTCCAAACTTTTTTCTTCCCATCATTCTGGTACAGGTTGATCTTGGTCTCATCTGTCCATAGAATACTTTTCCAGAACTGAGCTGGCTTCATGAGGTGTTTTTCAGCAAATGTAACTCTGGCCTGTCTATTTTTGGAATTGATGAATGGTTTGCATCTAGATGTGAACCCTTTGTATTTACTTTCATGGAGTCTTCTCTTTACTGTTGACTTAGAGACAGATACACCTACTTCACTGAGAGTGTTCTGGACTTCAGTTGATGTTGTGAACGGGTTCTTCTTCACCAAAGAAAGTATGCGGCGATCATCCACCACTGTTGTCATCCGTGGACGCCCAGGCCTTTTTGAGTTCCCAAGCTCACCAGTCAATTCCTTTTTTCTCAGAATGTACCCGACTGTTGATTTTGCTACTCCAAGCATGTCTGCATTCTCTCTGATGGATTTTTTCTTTTTTTTCAGCCTCAGGATGTTCTGCTTCACCTCAATTGAGAGTTCCTTAGACCGCATGTTGTCTGGTCACAGCAACAGCTTCCAAATGCAAAACCACACACCTGTAATCAACCCCAGACCTTTTAACTACTTCATTGATTAGAGGTTAACGAGGGAGACGCCTTCAGAGTTAATTGCAGCCCTTAGAGTCCCTTGTCCAATTACATTTGGTCCCTTGAAAAAGAGGAGGCTATGCATTACAGAGCTATGATTCCTAAACCCTTTCTCCGATTTGAATGTGAAAACTCTCATATTGCAGCTGGGAGTGTGCACTTTCAGCCCATATTATATATATAATTGTATTTCTGAACATGTTTTTGTAAAGCTAAAATAACAAAACTTGTGTCACTGTCCAAATATTTCTGGACCTAACTGTATATATATATATATATATATATATATATATATATATATATATATATATATATACTGTATATATACTGTATATGCATATAAAGTTCACGGGATCACAACAGTCAAAAGTTTGGATCATAACAGAAGAAATCTATACAGGGTTCTGTGCTATAGTTAATTACCCCTTTCTATCCTGAGTGAATCGACTGGATCCTTGTTTATCCTCATACCTTCAATTCCTATAAAAAATGTATGGTATGATGCTTTGGCCATTTTTCCTTTTATTGACACAGTGCTTGCCAATGCTAGTACATAGCTGGAGGATTGCACAGGTCCCAGGTCTAATCATCTGATACTTGACTTCACTTGGAGTTGAATCTGTACAGACGAACAATTAGTTGCGTGGCATTGGGGTACCATAGGTGTGGTTGTCCCAAATGCCAAATTTTATACAGGCACAACCTTTTAGTCCTTGACTCCACTGTCCAGTTCACTTAGCAGCGCTTGAAAATGCCAGTTGCTTTTGGAGCGTCCACTTGGCAGCCTGCAATGTGCCATTTTGCTTGTGCTGAAAATTCCTACACAGAGTGCAGCAGTAAGAAAAGTTTGTCAATGGCTGCTCTACTATGCATAGGAAGCGAATGAGATGACAAAGCTCTCAGGATAATTAAGCCAATGTCCCTCATAGGCAGCAACCAAGATGAGGATGAGCGTCTGCTAGTTAAGCTAAGCGATAGGACAAGAAATAGAAGTAAGCTTAGGGGGTGAGAGAGACAGTATAATTGACTGCAGTAAGGTGTCTGCATCTCCCTCAGGCCTGAAAGTGACTCCGATGGAGCTGACATGTGCCACAGATGTGGAAGATGACAGTGGCAATAGAAAAGAGGCGGGGTAGGACTCACAGCTAAGGTACAGTCAAATGTTGGTGCGCTAATGCAGCTGAAGTAGGTACTGTGTAGGAGAGTCACCCCATCTTCTGACTGCTATGCTGTGTGAGACCGAAAAGACTCAAGGCTTGCGGCCTAATGGGGAAGTGTGGTCATATGGGCTGGTGAAAGAAGTCACTAAGTCACATTGAGAAGAGCCAGAAGCTGAACTCCTTCATGAAGCTGTGGCGCCCCTGACCTGGTCAGGCACCACTGAGTACTGCACCCCTGCTGGGGACAGTACAAAACAGGTAATCCAGAAGGCTGACCGAGGTGTGACTACACAGGCGCATAGTGATCAGGTCTCACACATTTACCTTTGAGAGGACCCCTGGGGATCCCAGGAGGGGGCGAAGCCTCCATCTCCACTCGAGGGGTGGAGGGGGCGAAGCCTCCATCTCCACTCGAGGGGTGTGGTAGAGAGCCTGGTTGCTAGGTGACGTAGGCAAGAATAGGAGAGGAGGAGCAGTGAGCCAGTTTAGTGTGCAGCTCAGGGAAAGCAGACGTGAGGAGCAGACCCTGGGGCTGTTGCAGTCTAACAGCATCCGCGCAGTGACTACCGACGGGGGAGAACGGTCACCTGGGAGTGCTGCCCGAAATCCACACACAGCTAAAGAGAGAGCAACGGAGTGGAAAGTAAGGAGACTGTCAGGGAGAACCAGGCCCAAACGGGTAGCAGGTCCCAGTGCAGGGATAGATTCACCTTTCCTTTGCCAAACCTGCATGAGGGGGCACTTTACACCCCCAAGACAACACCACAGAGTCCGCAGCCACGTAACCAAAGTTAGGGCCCATAGCTCACAGGAGGCAAGCAGCCGGAGTGATCTGGTCCAGGCTACAAGCAAACGGGCCAAAACGAAGGGGAGAGAGGCACCAGCAACTTCCCTGGGCGACCCCAGCAGGGCTTCAAGCAGGGGTTACCTCAAAACATAACGGGCTAAGGAAGGCGAGTTGGTAGTCACCCTCATCAGTCAGCCTGAAGGACACCTGGTTCCAGCCTGGTTCATCCCAGCTACGCCCGGGTTACTCACCCTGCCATCATCAGTGAGTAAAATCCATGAAAGACATCCTGCTTGTGTGTGTGAGTCATTCTGCGACTTGTAGTTCCACACACCTACACGGGACCCTGGGGCCTGCCTCACTCTCAGGAGGCTATTACAACTGACTGCACCTACCATCAGCCCCAGGCACCCCTAACCTGCAGTGGCGGTCTCCACTGACCGCAATTCTGAGAGTGGCGTCACGACAATCAAAATAGAGGATTTCCTACCTGTGACGAGCTCCAGCCGAGTGGAGTCCCTGAAGGTAATGCACCGCTGCACCGACACCGAGCCTCGGGGCCCCACACATCACCTGACGTTCTGGGTGTACCTTTGAACCGAGTGTGCTAACTCTGATGTCTCAACTACAAGGCATGCACAAAACGAGATCCTGTGGCAGAGCATCTTACAAGATATCCAAGGGAAATGTGCTCTGCAGCTGATAAGATCAGGACCATCAGAAGAACTTCAAGGGGTGTAATGATTCTTTTTGCCCAAGGACTAACGAGTTTAAAGAAAGGGGTAATGTAAGGGGGTCAGTTAAGCAGAAGACATATTCAGATAAACAGAGAACACATACAGCTAACCTCCCATAGTATCTGCAAGGAAACTACCATTTGCTGGCCAAAGGTAATAAAAGAAAACAGGAATTAAAAGAGTTTTGTGTGTGTTTCCTGGAGGGAAGAGTTTAGAAGGCATGCTGGGTTATGTGACAAGTTGTATCACAGTTACTAAATATAAAAAGACTTGATCGGGCCAAGAAGGGCAAGAAGGAGAAGTTGGCACCAGAATCCTGTTCTGGGAAGGTCATGTGGCAGTGAAGCAGGCTTACAGCCCCTTTATTACCAAAGTGTCCTAGAGCAGTCAGATACCAGAGAAGTCCTGAGCTGAGAGGAAGATCCATTACTTAAACTGAAAGGAAGATCCGTGACCTGAGTTGAAAGGAAGATTGATGACCTAAGCTGAGAGGAAGATCCATGACCTGAGCTGAGAGGAATATAGATAACCCAAGCTAAGTCAAAGACCATGACCCATACCAGTAGAACACTATAACCTACAGCAGTAGAAGCCCATGCTCAGCGCTAGTAGAAGCCCGTGATCAAAGTCAGCGGATGCCAGTTAGAATACCTGAGGAGAACAGAATATGCCGGTCATGGTCCAGAGCTTCCCTTTGCATCATGCTCTGAGATACGTCATTGAGTGGGGACTTAGGCCGCGCTTCAGGGCATGAAGGCAGCCAGCTGGTAAAGTGTGTGCAGAGTCCAGTCTTGGACTTGTGGCCTAGCGAGTAGTGTCTCCGACTCTGCTAGGGCCTGTTCACTATTTAGTATTGTTAGATAAGTAGTCAACAGTAACGAATAGGGTGACACTGACATTTCCCTGCTTGAGAGATCTAGAGAACAATAACAATGATGGTGACCTTTAGTCAGTGATAGAAGTAATACCGTGTAACTAATATTGTAATGGTATTCCAAATATCTTTGTTGCTGATTTATCCTATGTGAAGTACTCTGCTTTACCACTGTTACTTGTGTCATATCTCATTATTTCTCATAATCTTTAATTTGTATAAAAGTTAATAAAACCATTGTTGGTTCACCACTGACTCCTCATTCTCTGCGCCGTTGCATCCGATCACCGGCTTTACATATGCCATATTATGCCATATTATGCACTGTATTACAAATGAGAAGCCGTGCTAAATGTCTGGGGAAATAATTTGCATGAAACCGTATCAAATTAAATGTGGGCAAAATTTCAAACAAAACAAAAAAGTGTGAATGAGTTAACAAAACTTTGATGTCTGAAATGTTCCCATGAAAATGTCTGCTCCCATGTCTCACTGCTTGAAGGCCAGATGGTGCTGCTAATGGTATCATACATTTCCGTTCACTCTCTGATCAGAAACTTGGAGCCATTCACAACTTTGTATTTGTTGACAAGCCAATTAGTAGATCATTTTTAATAAACCAACTGCCATACTGCACAATAGCGGATGCTTCATGTAAAGCAACCCTTACATGTGTTGCTAAGCCCTGACTGTATAGAGTGAGTCACATACTTCCTCTGCCCACTTCCATTAGAGCCCACACAAACAGACATTTGTTGCTTATACCTTATTATTTCTGCGTATTCAAGAAATAATGAAATAATTATTAGAAATGTCTCTATGTGCACCCTGCAATTTACCTGCCATTCCTTCTTTTGCTGTCATAATTGTATGCATAGCTCCCAGTATTTGCTCCCGCAATACCTCCCATTGCTTTCTGTATTATTACTGTTGTTTTTCCCTTAATGTTGGTAAAATTACCCCTTAGATAATGTGTGTGTTGGATGGAATGAGCCAGAGCGAGTGTAGAAGCAATAAAAACAGATGAAGAGAGGAGGCAGACACATTAGTAGCAAGAAAAAGGCATAGCGGTATGATCATGAGAATGGAAGAGGAGGGTGGCTCCATCTTGTGCTGAATGCTTCTCACGCTGAAGCGAGGAACCATCAGACCTGTCACACAAATCCGAGATAGAAAATGTGCCGTTTCCATAGAAACAAGCATCAAATGAGGCCTTCCATAAAGCCAACATGCCAGACCTCTATGGATACGAATATACATTTGTGCTAGATACAGTACATAACCTATACAGGCACACACTATAAAGGGAAATATCATGTTTAGTAGTTATGGACACTCACATAAAAGACTGAATTTGTTATTGAATGAGTGAATGTATGGTCATTAAATGTGGTGATATAAGAAAGTAGACTGGGTGCTGTCATATTCCTTCCCTTGAAGACACCAATCGCGTCAAGTAGTGTAATGTGAATTGGGTCCTGAGTCTTTTGTATGATGTTGTTTTATGCAAACTGTGATGTATTGTATAGTAATGTAATATAAGGCATAGCACTTGTATGGGTAGTTACCAGACTATAGGGTAAGAGACAATTAATGTTGGGACTATCCCACAATGGGAGGGGTTAGTTGAAATGGAAAGTGACTGTTTCCTGCTGGTACTTCAGTGAAGATCTAGTGAGCAATAGATATGGATAGATAGTCTGTAAGTCTTGAAGGTTGCAAACACTGGGTGACTTGTGGCAAAAATTGAAGAAAGGAGACTGAAGTCAAGATTGCATGATCCTTAACTACCGATTAAGAAACATAATGTTAAGAAAATGCTGAGGCTAGAGACTAGCCTTCATATGGAAGGGCCCCATATAGAAGGGTCCAGAGGATAGAAATTTAGTGGCCAGGCCCCTAATTGTCAAGGTAACAGGTTAATACTAACTGATGTGTGAACGAAGTTGGCTTTCCCTGGGCGGAATCTCCATAAATGTCTGAAACCATAAGGGTCTACTCTGACACTTCTGCCCATCCCTTACCCCATCCTCTATGAGAAGAAGTGATGTGGATATTGAAGCATCTGGGAGCACAAGGCTCTACTCTGGACATGATAACAGAAGTTCTGACACCCTCCAATACAAAGAGACTGGAAGTGAAGCCATTTGAGGGAGGTGACCATTTTGAACTGTACTGTTGCATTGGGCTTGGTTGTGCTGGGACTCACAGGACCAGTAAGACCAGAAGCAACCCGGTGAGAACTGAGACTGAGTCTGAATATGCCTTGTACAATTGAAACGTGCTGGATGATATGTACCCGCTATTTGGTGTGTAAAGTTGCTGCTGAAGAGTATGAGTCGCCATCTGATCCTGCCCAGCCATTGTCAGTAGGAACTTGCGACACCAAGCCAGGACACTTTCATCTAGTATTCTGGGGCATCTGGAATCAAACCCTCACCCACAACTACTGCCCCGCGCCACTCTACAGTGACATGAGAAAAAATCAAAGCAATTGTAATCTAGTGTAAGGGACATAATAATAGACTGCTCTGAGACAAGGAAACATGGATCGAGTTATACAGGGAAGAAAGCAAATGTATACTGTATTAAGATATATTTGACATATACCTGAATAAGATAATAATAATATGCATAGTATATAATAGTTTTATATATAAGTAACACACATCAGCTTATGATATATACACACCACTATATAACACAATCACTGTATAACACACACACATCATTATACAATATCAGTATACAACACACAGAAACACACGCCTCAGTATGTAACACACAAACATCAGTATATAACACATGAAAATCAGTATAAAACACACACTTCAATGTATAGCACATACAAACACACACGTCAGTATGTAACACTAATATATATATATATATATATAAAATGTTTATTTTTTGTTTATTTTGCCAGATGGTCAGTGATTAATCTCGTATATCTATATGCCATGGAAATTCCATGAATATTCTTTCAGCTGCTTTCATTCATGCGGCTCCCGTGAACTATTGAGCTTGGAATGAATGAGGCCTGCAACATGTGGCACCACATCATGTCACATGCAGTAGCATATTAAGTGTCAAATTACTAGATCTAATAACTGGTCAGGGCAAAGAAAAATGAATTTATAGATGAAGAATTGATTTTCCACTAATGTATATTTAGTAAAGGGAATGTATGCAGTATAATTATTAATACAGTAAACATTTTATATACAGCATGAGACTGAAATGTGAGGATTTCTTACTTGGCATAAGGGTATTAAAATATTGCTATCATCGTAACAATAGTCACCGTCTTGATGAAATATACCATATAACCTGTGATCAGCCATCTTAGCCGGACACCAGCTCACAGTTTCTGCACATTTTGTGCTTCCAGATGCTGTGACTACATGAGAGCAGGGATAGTCCTTATAGGTTTTCAATGGGAAATCAGTAACAATGCAACATTACAATCTTACATGAAGGAGGATGATAAAATAATTATAAAAACATGGCTCCATTAACACTAAAGAATACAAAATATTTGTTTTTGTATGGAGGCTAGCACTTTGCTTTTCGACCAAGCCACAATGTTTTCCTATGTGGACCACAGACACATATAGGATATGCTGAACAGACAGATGGCACGGAAGTATAGTCGATGGGGCCTGATAGACATTGTATGGCCTCGCCAATGGACATTTCTTATGATGGTAAGTTAGTGATGTCCCAGATATAATCCACCTGCCTAATATTTTTCAGTGCAGAGGATATTTACCTTCAGGATACTCTTTCCAGCTGCAGTCGCTCCGTGCCTTTTGCTCCTTACGTAGGAATGATCTGTCAAATGTCTGGGCGGATGGGTAAAATGCTTTTCACCATCCAACCTTACATCTCATGATGCCAAGTCCATTCCTCCAGTGACACCCACACTGCCCTTTTTCTTTGGCACTGCAGACTGTATTCTCTTTCTCTCCTCTCTGGAAGATGTGAGTGGGATGCAGAAGAAGAGATGGAGGGGGGAGAGCAGGATGGGAGGAGGGGCAGCTTCCATCTCCAAGCCCACTGATTTGCAATCATACACACAAACGCAGGGTAAAGGTAGGGGGCAGTGCCAACCAGTGGCAAGCACTCACCACTGCATAACTGTCCCTGTACATAAAACATCTGATGCCAACCTGTGGCTTGGATTTTGGATGGCATAGCTTGAAATATGACTATACACTACATAAATGGCTGGTTATGATCCTTCTTTTCCATTCCTCCTCTTCTTATCATGGGGCTGGTTTATTTTATCCATAGTAGGGGATAAAACATATAAAGTGTCGATTTTATCTGGTTAGTTCAAGAAAATCAGAAAAGCGTTGCTAAGGCCATAGAGCCTTGTAAACGTTATGCCACTGATAGGTAAATCTCCAGATTAAAATCTCATTACCATATTCCTTCTCATCAATCATACGCAGGTAGTTTCCTCCTAATCCCCTCACCCCAACCTCTCTCTGTGCAGGCTGTTGCTAGGATACTAAGTGATAATTTGTGGGTGAGGGATGATACGATCTGTAGGAAGCTTGACATTGACAGACAGCAGACTAACCATTTATTATCCTCATATGGATTTTCAACCCTCTGCTTTGCACCTGTGCATATCATCGTCTCGATGGCTCATGTCGCCTGCTGGATCAGTATAAAAAGGAAGAGGTTCTGGATACAACATGGTTCTCTGCATGGTAAATGTTAAGCAGGTCATTTAATGAGGGAGTCTCCAAAGAGAATAGTGAGCATGAGTGAGACGAGATACCATGATCACAAATGGTGGCAGAACTGATGCAAAAATGCTTGACGCTTTCTCAAATGACACAGAACAGTGTCTGGGAGCTGGATCAGAAAACTGCTGCATCAAATATTGTAATTTGGTCACTGGATTGTCATGTGGATCTGTGGCGCCCTGAGGCTTCAGCCACCACAGGGTATTGCATCTGACTTAAGGTGCAATGCTCATTCCGGATAAGGAAGAGGTTAACTACTGGTTTTCACTTACACAACACAGCCGGGTGCTCCCCCATTGTAACTGGGCTAAAGGTGGTCACCAAAACAACTGTTTTTTTCAGCCACTGGTCAGTCATCAGGAAGGTGGGGGCAGCATGAGGGAAGTTAGAATACACATAATTTTCACCTCAGAATAGTCTGAGACTCAGAACAACACGGTTGCTATAGAGAGTGCATAAGAGCTTCTATAGTAAGGACCGGGCAGACTGGAAGGAGCAGGAGACAACAGTGGAGGAGCTGGCTGACCGATAGCTCATGTGGGATGGAGGAGAAACACGTTTGCCGAGGGGAGAGCTTCATTGCTTCCTTGGAACCAGCGCTGTTCAGGGTGCAGAGCCCTAGGGTGGAACATACTCCTCGTTGGACCACCAGAATCTGCAGGACAGATGGATTTCACGTCCCTCTGGCCACTACAAGATCCAGTAGCACAGTGGCACATAGGGTCCAGAGTTCATGATTGCAGTCAGGCCCCACAGCGGACCCACGCCAGCTGCATACGAGACAGGAACTTTAACACTACACCGGGGTCCCCAAGCACTTCAAGTCACGGGGATCCACACTAAAAAGCTCAAGGAAGGGCCCACAGACTACCGCACTGGTTATAACCCTTGACTTACCCGTGATCGGCTGGAGTCCATCGCAGCGGAGACTGGTGACTCTGGGCAGCCCACGAACTGTAAGTAAAGAGACCTGGAACCGCAGCAGCTGACTCTGCCTCTTATTGCCGGCAGCGGCGCCGTGCGCTTCAGCGCCAACGGCAACCGTCTCCTCATCACCTCCCCGTGGCCCGCTCTACCTGTGGGGAGCAGAACCATACTTTCTGCGACACCATCAGCCCCGGAGGACATCACCCACAGCCGGGGCTAATCTCTGGCCGCGTACCACAGGTGGCATCATGAGAAAAATCCTCCACCATCATCTCCCTCCCACCCTTCTTTATTGTACACCTCAGGGCCATAACGCCGGGCAAGGGCCACCCATGACATCATCCAGACCCGACATCACCGGCCTGGCAACGAGTAAAGTTAACCCCTTGCCCTGTGGGTGCTACAGATCCACTGCGTCAACTCTCTTGGGCATGGAATTCTCTAGAGCTTCAGAGGAGCCACTGGAATCCTCTTCCATCCTTCATAACAACATCACAGAGCTGGTGGATGTTAGAATGTTAGAGACCTAGTGCTTCTCCACCTTCCATTTGAGAATGTCCCACAGATGCTCAATAGGTGTGGAGACATGCTTGTCCACCCCAGCAGCTTTACCCTCAGTTTCTTTACCAAGGCAGTGGTCGTCTTGCAGGTGTGTTTGGGATCTGTATCATACTGCCCTGTGGCCCAGTTTCCGAAAGGAGGGAGCATGCTTTGCTTCAGTACGTCACAATACATGTTGGCATTCATGGTTCCCTCAATGAACTGTAGCTCCCCACACCTGGCAGCTCTCATGCAGCCCCAAACCATGACACTCCCACCACCATGTTTGACAGTAGGCAAGACACACTTGTCTTTGTACTCTTCACCTGGTTGCCGCCACACACATTTGACACCATCTGAACCAAATAAGTTTATCTTGGTCTCATCAGACCCCAGAAAATAGTACCAGTAATCCTTAGTCTGCTTGTCTTCAGCAAAGTGTTTGAAGGCTTCCTTGTACATCATCTTTAGAAGAGGCTTCATTCTGGGATGGCAACCATGTAGACCAATTTGATGCTGTGTGCGGCATATGGTCTGACCCTCTCCCCCCCACCTCTTTCATCCTGTGCAGCAAAGCTGGCAGCAATCAGGACTGGAGTAAAAAGAAAATGATACTCCTTGAATGTAGAAATTATTTTTCTAACTTCTCTCCAGTAAAGGGCCAGCTCAGGACATTCCCTGACTATGTAAAGTAACATACCTGAATCTTTTCCACATCTCTGGCACAGGGGTAGATTATGGGCATAAGCACATGCTTAGAGGAGAATCCTCTATCAGAGAGATATACAGTGCCTTTAAAAATACACATACCTTGTGAACTTTTCCACATTTTTTCACGTTACACTCACAAATTTAAATGTATTATATTGGATTTTATGTGATATAACATCATTAAGTAGCAAGTATTTGTGTAATGTAAAGGAAATTATACATGGTTTCTCTATAAATTTTAAAATATATATCTGAGAATTGTGACATGTGTTTATATTCATTCCCCTGTAATCTGATACCCCTAAGTAAAATACGCAGTGACCAGCTGACTCCAGAAGTCACCTAATAAGTATATTAAGTATACCTGTGTGTAATCTATTCTCAGTGTAACTACAATTTCTGTGAAGGCCTCAGAGGTTTGTTTGAGAATAGTTGGGATAAAAAAAATCATAAAAACCAAGAAACACACCAGACAGGTCAGGAATAAAGTTGTGGAGAAGAGTAAAGCAGGGTTAGGTGTTAAAAAAAAAGAACATTGTTCAATCCATCATCTAAAAATGAAAGGAGTACAGTACAACTGTAAAGCTACCAAGACATGGCTGCCCACTTAAAAGGAAGGTGTCGTCCAAAAAAATATTTTTTTCAATAACTGAAAAAATATAAAGTATGAATGTTTCAATGTTATATTTAAATAATGTTATTTGTTTTTAATTGAGAAAAATATAAAAAAAAAAAAAAAGTTTGATATTTTCCACTCAAACGCTAAGGGGCACTTTGCACACTACGACATCGCAAGCCGATGCTTGCGATGCCGAGCGCGATTGTCCCCGCCCCCGTCGCAGCTATGATATCATGGTGATAGTTGGTGTAGCGAACATTATCGCTACGCCAGCTTCACATGCACTCACCTGCCCTGCAACGTCGCGCTGGCCGGCGACCCGCCTCCTTATTAAGGGTGCGGGTCGTTGGGCGTCATAACGACATCACACGGCAGGCGACCAATAGAAGCGGAGGGGCGGAGATGAGCGGGACATAAACATCCCGCCCACCTCCTTCCTTCCGCATAGCTGGCGTGAGCCGCAGGACGCAGGTAGGAGATGTTCCTCGCTCCTGCGGCTTCACACACAGCGATGTATGATGCCGCTGGAACGAGGAACAACATCGTAATATTGGTCATTTCCAAATTATGGAAATGACCAACGCTACACCGATGTTACGATTATGACGATTTTGCGCTCGTTAATCGTATCAAAAAGGCTTTACACACTACGATATCGCGTGCGACGCTGGATGTGCGTCACTTTCAATTTGACCCCACCAACATCGCACATACGATGTCGTAGTGTGCAAAGTGCCCCTAAGGGGAGCAGCTGCTGAAATCCTGCTGTAGAGCTACTGTAGAACTAGCTCACATTACAACTGCAGTAAAAGTGGGTGGAATCTGCTCTCCTGTGTGTGATGTGACACCTCCCCCTCCCGATCTGGGTGTTTCCAAAAGGATAAGAGAGAATGAAGTTTAGGATCACAGTGCGGAGCCATTTTCTTTGTGGCCGCAAAGTGATCCTAATATGTTTAAAGTATCAGTAAGTCCAGCTGCATAGTGCTCCACTGTTTCCTGCGCCACACTGTATCCCAATGCCCTCACCGCTTTCAGCCACATGCACTCACCTCAGACCTACGTCCCGGCAGCCTGTCCTGTCAGCGATCACACTACATAGCAGTGAGCAGCGGAGGCCCGAGGTGAGCACACGCGGGGAGAGGGGGTGAGCGGCGGGGGAGGGGGGTGCACGGCAGAGTGGGGGGTGCGCAGCAGAGTGGAGTGGTGCGCAGCAGAGTGGGGTGGGTACGCGGCAGAGGGGGGAGCAGCACGCCAGGATCAGTTATGGTGCAATCACCGATGCCCAGCGCCGGTACTCACCCCATCCATCCCGGTGGGTGACAGGGGGAAAGTGGAGCACACAGCATATGTTGTGAGCTCCACAAAGATAGCGCTGATCTCCTCCCTCTGCTGTGAATTGGGCAGATCAGGGGGCATCTTCAGGTAACAGCAGGAAGCTCTCCTGTGTTATGTATAGGGTCGGAGTCCAACTATCAGAGTCCATGCCCTGGGCGCTGCCATAAAGGAGGTGAGTAACTGTCGTTACTCACAGCAAATCCAAGATGGCAGCGCCTAGTGTTTCAGTAAAACTAGAATTAAATAAAAACTAAATAAACAGTGAATTTATTTTTGTATTAAAAATACTTGATTTCATAATAACTATTATTAACCCCTTAACGACCTTGGACGTACTGAGTACGTCATGGTGACATGGTGCTAAACGACCCATGACGTACTCAGTACGTCATGGCGAAATCGCGGTCCCGGAGCCCCGGGGAGTGAAATTTGTTTACTTAAACGGTAGATTCGGGAAGGAGGGGACCTCTGCCTGACCTCAGGAGGGGTGGTGCCTCCTCCCCGAACCTACAGAGGCTGTGATTGGCTGACGAACGCCGCTCAGCCAATTACAGCCACTGTAATGTTCCAGCCATTGAAAATGGCTGGAACATTGAAATCCAGCACTGATCAGTGCTGCTGTAGCACTGGCCATTGGCTGGAGCTGGGTGATCGATGCTTCACCCGCCCCCAGCTCTGATTGGAGAGACCGGTCTTGTGACCGCTCTCTCCAATCAATGTGGATCTGCGGCCTGTGACCGTCCCTGGAAGCCGAGGAGAGCGGTAAGTTGCTGTCCCCGCCGCCCGCCCGCCCCTGTCCCCGCCGCCCGCCCCTGTCCCCGATCGCCCCGCCGCTGCTCCCGATCCACCGCTGTCCCCGCCGCTGTCTCCGATCGCCCCGCCATGCTCCCGCTCCACCGCTGTCCCCGCCGCTGTCTCCGATCGCCCCGGCGCCATGCTCCCGCTCCACCGCTGTCCCCGCCGCTGTCTCTGATCGCCCCGCCATGCTCCCGCTCCACCGCTGTCCCCGCCGCTGTCTCCGATCGCCCCGGCGCCATGCTCCCGCTCCACCGCTGTCCCCGCCGCTGTCTCCGATCGCCCTGCCATGCTCCCGCTCCACCGCTGTTCCCGCCGCTGTCTCCGATCGCCCCGGCGCCATGCTCCCGCTCCACCGCTGTCCCCGCCGCTGTCTCCGATCGCCCCGCCATGCTCCCGCTCCACCGCTGTCCCCGCCGCTGTCTCCGATCGCCCCGCCGCTGTCTCCGATCGCCCCGCCGCTGTCCCCACCGCCGCTCCCGATCCACCGCTATACCCGCCGCCATGCTCGCCACTGTCCCCGCCGCCGTCGCACCCACCTTTTTCAGCCGCTGCTGCCCCCGAATCGGCCCCCACTGTTCCCGATCGGCGGCCGCCGCCGCCGCCTCCTTCATCGGATGCCCCTTCTCCATCGCCACACCTCCTATCCCTCCATGTGCTGCAAGCCACCCTCCCCCCACGTGGGGGGAGGGTGGCTTGCAGCACATGTGGGGGGAGGGTGGCTGGCTTGCAGTACATGTGGGGGGAGGGTGGCTGGCTTGCAGCACATGTGGGGGGAGGGTGGCTGGCTTGCAGCACATGTGGGGGGAGGGTGACTGGCTTGCAGCACATGTGCTGCAAGCCACCCTCCCCCCACATGTGCTGCAAGCCAGCCACCCTCCCCCTACATGTGCTGCAAGCCACCCTCCCCCTACATGTGCTGCAAGCCACCCTCCCCCCGGGGCCCCCCCTCCTCCATGTGCCATCTCTCTCTCCCATCAGACTCTGCCCCCCTCCCCGATCTGCTGCCTGCTCTCTCCCATTTTCCATCTACTGCCCCCTCTCGCCCTCCTCGATCTGTTGCCTCCTTCATCTGCTGCCTCTTCTGTCTGCTGTGATCCTGCTGCCTAGATCCATCCTGTAAGGTAGGTATCCCCATCTCACCTCCCCCCCCCATCCTCTGCCACTCCTCCATCCGCTGCGCCATTTCCCATCCATCCGCTGCGCCATTTCCCATCATCCATCCGCTGTGCCCTTTCCCATCCTCTGCCGCTCCTCCACCCGCTGCGCCCTTTCCCATCTTCCATCCGCTGCGCCCTTTCTCATCTGCCGCCCCGCCCTCTCGCATCGCATTATCCAGCGCAGTTGCTCACTTCCAGACTGCAGTGGATGATGCGATGCGAGACTCGTGCATTGCTCTCACGTTTGGCAGTGGTCTTGGCAGGCGCTCATTTTTTTTTTTTTTTCTACTGATGTCTGTATTTTTTATTTCGCCAAACTAATTTTTTTTGTATGGGGGGGTCTAGTTTCCAAAATGGGATCACATGTGGGGGAGCTCCATTGTTTAGGCACCTCAGGGGGTCTCCAAATGAAACATGGCGTCTGCTAATAATTCCAATCAATTTTACTGTGAAATGGCGCTCCTTCTCTTCTGAGCCCCGCCGTACGCCCAAACAATTGATTTCCACCACATATGAGGTATCGTCGTACTCAGGAGAAAATGCACAATACATTTTATGGTGCATTTTTTCCTGATACCCTTGTGGAAAAAAAAGCTACCTGTTTGAAAAAACAATTTTGTGGTAAAAAAAATAAAATATTTTCACGGCTGAACATTACAAACGTTTGTGAAGCCTCCAGGGGTTCAAAGTGCTCCCTAAACAGCTAGATAAATTCCATGAGGGGTCTAGTTTCCAAAATGGGGTCAATTGTGGGGGAGCTCCATTGTTTAGGCACTTCAGGGGGGTCTCCAAACGCAACATGGCGTCCGCTAATAATTCCAACCAATTTTGCTGTGAAATGGCGCTCCTTGCCTTCCGAGTCCTGCCGTGCGCCCAAACATTTGATTTCCACCACATATGGGGTATCTGCGTACTCAGGAGAAAATGCACAATACATTTTATGGTGCATTTTTTCCTGATACCCTTGTGATAAAAAAAGCTACCTGGTTGAAGCAACAGTTTTGTGGTAAAAAATTTTTTTTTTCTTTTCACGGCTCAACGTTATAAACTTCTGTGAAGCCCCCAGGGGTTCAAAGTGCACATCAAACATCTAGAAAAAATATTTGATGGCTCTAGTTTCCAAAATGGGGTCACTTATGGGGGAGCTCCATTGTTTAGGCACCTCGGAGAGTCTTCAAACCCGACATGGCGTCCGCTAATGAGTGCAACTAATTTTGCACTCAAAAATTCAAATGGCGCTCCTTGCCTTCCGAGTCCTGCTGTGTGCCCAAACATTTGATTTCCACCACATATGGGGTATCTGCGTACTCAGGAGAAAATGCACAATACATTTTATGGTGCATTTTTTCCTGATACCCTTGTGATAAAAAAAGCTACCTGGTTGAAGCAACAGTTTTGTGGTAAAAAACATTTTTTTTCTTTTCACGGCTCAACGTTATAAACTTCTGTGAAGCCCCCAGGGGTTCAAAGTGCACATCAAACATCTAGAAAAAATATTTGATGGCTCTAGTTTCCAAAATGGGGTCACTTATGGGGGAGCTCCATTGTTTAGGCACCTCGGGGAGTCTTCAAACCCGACATGGCGTCCGCTAATGAGTGCAGCTAATTTTGCACTCAAAAATTCAAATGGCGCTCCTTGCCTTCCGAGTCCTGCTGTGTGCCCAAACATTTGATTTCCACCACATATGGGGTATCTGCGTACTCAGGAGAAAATGCACAATACATTTTATGGTGCATTTTTTCCTGATACCCTTGTGATAAAAAAAGCTACCTAGTTGAAGCAACAGTTTTGTGGTAAAAAAATTTTTTTTTCTTTTCACGGCTCAACGTTATAAACTTCTGTGAAGCCCCCAGGGGTTCAAAGTGCACATCAAACATCTAGAAAAAATATTTGAGGGCTCTAGTTTCCAAAATGGGGTCATTTGTGGGGGAGCTCCATTGTTTAGGCACCTCAGGGAGTCTTCAAACCCGACATGGTGTCCGCTAATGAGTGCAGCTAATTTTGCACTCAAAAATTCAAATGGCGCTCCTTGCCTTCCGAGTCCTGCTGTGTGCCCAAACATTTGATTACCACCACATATGGGGTATCTGCGTACTCAGGAGAAAATGCACGATACATTTTATGATGCATTTTTCCTGATACCCTTGTGAAAATACTATTTTTTATGGCTAAAGTAACATTTTTGTGTTAAAAAAGTAAAATTTTCATTTTTTCGTCGACATTGCTTTGGTTGCTGTGAAGCTCCTAAAGGGTTAATAAACTTCTTGGATGTGGTTTTGAGCAGAGTGAGGGGTGCAGATTTTAGAATTGGGTCACTTTTGGGTATTTTCTGTCGCCTAGGTTTCTCAAATCATTCCAAATGTGATGTGGTACCTAAAAAATTTTTTTTTGTAAATTTTGTTGGAAAAATGAGAAATTGGTGATGAACTTTGAACCCTTCTAACTTCCTAACGTAATTTTTTTTTTTTTCAAAAATTGCGCTGGTGTAAAGTAGACATGTGGGAAATGTTATTTAGTAACTTTTTTGTGTGACATATCTCTCAGATTTATGGGCATAAAATTTCAAATTTTGAAAATTGCAAAATTTTCAAAATTTTCGCCAAATTTCCGAAATTTTCACAAATAAACGCAAAACATATCGGCCTAAATTTACCACTGACATGAAGTACAATATGTCACGAAAAAACAATCTCAGAATCGCCAGGATCCGTTGAAGTGTTCCAGAGTTATAACCTGTCAAAGTGACACTGGTCAAAATTGCAAAAAATGGCCGGGTCTTTAAGGTGAAAACAGGCTGGGGGCTGAAGGGGTTAATACAAAAATAAAAAAACGCGGAAATCACTAATTAGGGAAGCAGCCAAGAGGTCCATGGTCACTATGGAGGAGCTGCAGAGATCCACAGGTCTGTGGGAGAATCTGTCAACAGGACTACTATACGTTACATACTCCAAAAATATGCAAAAATATGACCTTTATAGAAGGGTGGCAAGAATAAAGCTATTTTCTAAAGCAATCAGTAAGAAGTCCCATTTGCAGTTTACAAAAATCCATATAGGGGACACATGTGGAAAAAGATGGTTAGAGAAGACCAAAGAAGACCTTTTTGGTCAAAATGCAAAATACTATGTGTGGCAAAAACTAACACTGCACATCACCCTGAAAACACCAACCCGACCGCCAAACATGATAGTGGCAGCATATTGCTGTTGAGATGCTTTCCTTCAGCAGGGACAGGGAAGGTCAGAGTTGATGGGAAGATGGATGGGGATGACTAATGGGCAATCCTAGAGGAAAAGCATTTAAGTTGATAAGGAGAAAACGTCCAGCAGTCCCACAAAAAAAAAAAAAATCTTTATTTCAAAATCTTGGATAAAATGCCATGGGACAGATATTAACATTAGAAGTCCCAGAAATTTCGAGCTCCCTGGGTTCCAAAGGTAGAAATGTTAAATGACCCCTCTCTGGGACTTCTAGTGTTAAAAACAGAACAGATGACGCGTTTCAGATTGCACAGGATCCTTACTCATAATTAGGACTATGCCTCACCGGTGACCAGCTGGTTTCTTCCTCCTTCCTTCCTCCTTTCAGGATCTGGATTTGACACACCCACCAGTGCCGTGGGGCACTCTGAAACAGGCCGGTTCTGTCTGGAGGTTACGGCAGCAGGGCCCGACTGTGACCCTGGCGGTGTCGTTTAAATGAGTGGGGGATATTTACATGGGATGAGTCGTGACGCCACCTGTGGTATTCGGCAATGTATGGCCGACGCTACTGGATGGGATTGCTGGGGCAGATGGTGATGCAGCAATGATGGTACAGCTCTCCACAGGTGGAGCAGGGCCCCAGGGCAACCGTTATACTCTATGATGGAGGAATTAAGGTTGTGTGCAGGACCGAAGATGCCGCTAATAACTGGACAACACAGGGAGCATAGTTTTCTTTACCCTTTACTTAGTAGTAGATGGTACAGGCCTGAGAGACTGGTCCAGATGGTAACAGAGGTCTGGGCAGCCTGGAAGCAATTGAGGGGATCCACCTAGCTGGGTGGGTTCAGAGGCCTTCCTTCAGCACTGTAACGTGTAGGTCCCTGCTGCTTGAAGCTATGCTGCGGCCCTCTTACTGGTGTTGGTACTGGTTCTCACCCGTATGGCAGGCGGCGCGAGCCTTCTACAGGTGCCGTTCCTCTAGTCACGGCTCCAGGCTCTAGTCTGCTGCTGTGCCACGGGCGTTCTGTGGGGCCAGAAGACATGCAGTCTTCTGCCCTTCGGATTCAGCTCCTGGGACTTCAGTGCCTTCACAGCCTAGGACTCTGGTGTCCTGTCCTCTGCACTCTGCTCTGAAGGAGCTCTGTCATAGCTCTCTTCCCCAGGCTCTCTCCCCAGAGACTGTCTGCTTGATTCTCCTTTCTGTTTCACTTTTGTGAGTCTGTTTTTAACCCCTCCCCCAGGCCAGAATTCACCAGCAAGCTCCCCATGAACTGGGTTTTAGAGCTCCCCCTTCTGGTCTGGAGTTAGGAAAGTGTTGACTACTGGGACTACCTACCATGGGAACCCCCCTTCTTGCTTTCAGGCATAACGTCACCCCCTGTGAGGAGGGCAGCGTTACTGTGGCAACCAGACCACTGGGGTGCAACAAATTTCTAGCTGAAGTGGCTGATAAGTATTTTTTTCACTTTTCTAGGAAAACCTTTTACAAGCTGCAAGAGACTTGAGACTGGAGCTTAGATTCGCCAATGACAATGACCCTAAACATACTGCCAGAGATACAATGGAATGCTTTAAATAAAAGCATATTCATGTGTTTTGAATGGCCCAGTCACAGTCCAGACCTAAATCCCATTAAGAATCTGTGGCTTTAAAATTGCTGTTCACAGATGCAAAAATAAAGGACAAAGAGAGAAAATACGAATAAAGCAGGCTTGTTATACTTACAGAGTCTCCCGTGCAGCTGTAACACTACTTACGGAGCTGCTCATGCATATGCACTGCTTCCCCCACCCATGGGCAGTCACAGTGTCTCTAATTGGTTGCAGTCATCCACCCTGTGTGGCAATGTGTCCGATTGCTTGGAATCAGAGATGCTATATGCGTATGTATAGTAGTGTAAAATAAATAAATTGGTGTAGGGTCCCCCCATATTATGATATCTAGCACAGATAACGCATACGGCTACAAGCTGCCGCCCCCAGCTGTATGTTTATCTTGGCTGTGTGTCAAAATAAGAGGGACCCATGTATCATTTTTTCTTTAAATTATTTAAATAAATAATTAAAAAAAACACATGCGGTCCCTCCCTCAATTTTGATACCCAGCCACGATAAAGCAGACAGCTGGAGCCTGGTATTCTCAGGCTGGGGAGGCCCTTGGTTATTGGGCCCCCCAACCTAAAAATAGTAGCCCGCAGCCACCCAGACTTGTCGCATTCATTAAATGCAACAATTCCGGCACTTTACCCGGCTCAGCCCGATTGCCCTGCTGCGGTGGCAATTTGGGTAATATCACAGCTGCCACTTTGGATCATTTCACATTAATACTGTTCTCTATGCTTTGTATCAGGGTTTCCAACTACATCTCCGAAATTTGCAATTCAGATGAAACCCCCGATGGATCCATTCGCTATAATGAGGCAGCAGAGTTACTCCGGACTCCATTTGGCCTCTGTTCAGGAGTGTCCTCCTTTTAAAAAAAAACAAACAAAAAACAAAAACAGGTAAAAATATGGACAACGCTGGACCACATGGGAGTTCAAAGTGACTCCCTCTGCCTCATTACAGTGATTTTCAGTTATGAATTTTATCTGAATAATGTTTTTCAGAGATTTAAATAGAAAACTCGAATTACGCACTCAACATAGAGCGCAGGATAAACGTGAGACAACCCATACTGTAATGTTTGGCAGAATTAACAAATTAACAGCAGTATAATAATTGTCTTTATTACTATTTTTTTTATGCCATTCATTTTGCGATGTAAGTGATTAGGCTGCTTTATTGCTCAGGTCAGTGTGATTACAGTGATACCAGATTTATATAGTTTTTTTTTAGGTTCGGCTACTATTATTGATGAGCAAGTGTGTGACGCCCTGGCAAAACCAGGTAGTCACACAGTTTAGCCCCCACACAACACCGCTCCCACACAGAGTTAAAGCAGCTGACCTGAAACCCTAGTCACCCCCTCAGGGAAGGACAGGCACACCAGTGGGCGGGACCAGGTGGAAAGGAAACGCCCACCTAGGGGTCTGGAGAGCCCGGGGCGGGAAATCAGCAGATGATTTTGGAAGTTCAAGTGGAGAGGAGATAGAAGGAGAAGCTGACAGGTGTCAGGGTCAGAGGCCTGACACATTGGCTAGGTGGCAGACGGTGGTCACCGCCAGCAGGAGAGGGGAAGACGGCTCGGCAGATCCGAGGTGGACCGGGGCAGGGTTATAGCCCGCCGGTACCGATACCGGAGAACCGACCCGTAAACCGTGCACACAAGGGTGTACTCGGACCCTGAAGCTAGGACTGGCACCGACGGCCTAGCTAATTAACCGATTGAGGGCAGGATTCAAGATCCTGTCCCAACCTAAGTCCCGAAAAGTAGACAACCACCCACAGAGAGGGATAGGGCATCCGCCAGGGCCCGATAGATCCCACGGGTCAGCGTCTGACGGGCACGGCTCCCAACCAGAGGATCGGGCGCGGACTCCTGCGTTACACACCGGGAAGTCTACATAGGAAAACACAAAGTGCAGAGGAAAGGGGCAGTGACCATCAGCCCGGGTGTGGGACCAGATACACCCGTCTGCGGCAACCGGCCACCATCACCTTGGTTTACCAAAAGACTTGTATGATTGATTCAACAGTGAGTAACTTTCCCAGCCTGACCGGGTGCGCTGGCCCCTGCCGTTCTCATCCCCTGCACAGAGACACTGGGCCCCGGGGCATCCTTCCCTGCCCACGGAGGGGTTTAACATCCAGCTGCCAGTCTATCGCCCCCGGGAGCCCCACAACTGCAGCGGTGGTGCTACATCTCACCACACACCGTGGGTGGCGTCACAGACAGTTCTTAACAACCCCCGTACAAATACGTCCCCCTTTTTATTCGAAGTGTCCGCGTGACCCCCGGGTCCGGTAGAGTCCCTCGAGCCATACCGCAGATCCGGATCCGAGCAGCACGGCTGCTGGTGTGTCGCCCAGGGATAGGGGTACTCAGATCCGGGCCAAGGGTCACTTCAGTAAGTTTCATGGTGGCGTAACCCGGTCTGTGATCCCAGGCTCCCCAGTAAAAAGGGGTTATTGAAAAAGGGGATTGTCCGTAACGCCACCCACGGGTTGTGGTGATGGTGGGCACCACCGCTGCTGGTGACGGGGGATCCCGGGAGCGATGGCGGGGAGCAGCTTAAGGTGTTGACCCCTCCGTGGGTAGGGGCGGTGTGTCCCGGGGCCCGATGGGGGATAAGCAGGGAGCAGGGCGAAGAGCTGCGGTGCGGTGCCTGAGGGCACGGGCGTACTCACAAGTATTTCACACAGAGTCACTGGTAAACTAGGAATTGCCGGTGTCCGCAGCCTTCAGTACGGATGGTGTTTGGATCCCACTCACGGTGCAGCAGATCCCTGTTCTTGCCCTGCAGTCAGGTGCCTCTTTCTCCACTCTTTCTCTTTCTTTCCTCCTCGGCCGGGAACGGGGAGTCCACTCCCCTGCAGTGATCCGGGATCTCTTTCGATACCGGCGGGCCACTACCCTGCCCCGGTCACCTCAAGTCCCTTCCTCACTAACAGCTTGTCCCGGCCCTTTTGGAGCACGCTTCTGTAGCAGCCCGGGAGCTACAACTCCGGACTCCTCTCCTCTCCCTCTCCCCACACACTCTGCTCCAGCCCCTCCCCTGCTGCTCTGTTTTGCTCTTACACTGGGGGGGTGTCTGTCCTGCTGCACTGGTGTGGGATCAGGTTACCAAGGAGGAGAATGGCCTGCACTTTGCTGGATGTCTGCAGGCTCTGTGACACCCTGGTTTTGCCAGGGCGTCACACTGGCACGGGGGCGGCACACCTCGAAACCTGGCGTCACGAACAGAATTCCTACCCATTCACTTATTTGGTGGAAGTGCACCTTGTTTTGGACAGTCAGCGGTGCTCCGCTGCAAAGTTTTTGAAAAACGCCATTTTAGCCGCCATTTTTAGGTGCGAAAAAGGACAACCCAGCGTCTTCTTCCCCGAGAAGGGGAGCAATGTTGAAGCCCCGCCCCCTGGGAACAAGGCCGGAAAGTATACCCTGAGGCCGAAAAACGAAACTAACAAGCCACGTCTAGATACTTCTCCCGAAAAACCAGGGGGGCACCAGGACTCTGCCATCTTCCGTTTCTGGACATCACCTCAAGAGGATGTCTGACCGGTCCGGCAACCTGAAGATGGAGGGATTTGCCCCTGGGACTGCCGACTGGGTAGAAGCCCAGACAGAACGGATGTGCCGAAGGATCCAGGCCCAGGCCAACTTTCTACTAAAAATATGGACGGCCGAGATGCAGGAACTGGCTGCAGCTGTCCGGGCCCGCGAAGTGGAGGTGACCTTGGAGGAGCGGGTATGCGACCCACGCCCCTATGTCCCACCGGGTCCGGCACAACAGGCTGAGAGGCCCGGTCTGCCCCCGTCCGCCACGCCGTCTCCCTCACTGACCGTACCTGTAGCTGGCACCCCGCATGGTCCGCTGCCACATGCAACGGCAATGGTACCCGTTCAATCTGCCTGTGAGGACCCAGCCGTGGAGTCATCGGGCCCTGAGCACGCCACCGCTTCCACACCCGTAGCAGCCCCACGAAAGATCAAGACCCGGAAGTCATCCCCTCTGGCCCCGAGCCCGGCCGCACCAGAGATGACATCCTCCCCGATCCCGGAGAAGATGGCGCACTCAATGACGTTGGTCCCGGCAATCCGCCCGGCCACAGCAGAGGCGACGCCCTACCGGAAGTCAGCAAAGACGCCGGACGCTTCCCAGTACCCGGTCCCAGCTGAGGTGCAGCTGGGATGCACCTGCAGGGCGGCAGAGCAGGCCGCAGATCAACGGAGCCCTCTTCCACTTCACGTGAGCCTGGTCGTAGCCGGCAGTGAGGGCGTCCGGATGGTCCAAGCCCCCGTGCAAGGGGGAGCAGAGTGCAGAGCCGGTGCTCCGTATTGGGAGCGACAGCGGCAGCAGCTGAAGATGGAGATCGCGGCTCGGGAGAAGCGGAAGGCCGAAGTACTGAACCGGACCTACCGGGAGAAAGAAAACCTCTGGCAGGAAACCTTCCGGGTGCGGGGCCCGACATCCAAGGACAGGTCCGGCATTTTAACCCCCAAAAGGGATGGGGTTTTATTTATGAACCGGGCCTGGAGGCCGAGATTTTTGTGTCCTGGAGGGACGTGGCCCATCATTTGTCTACAGGTCCCCCAGTCCGTGACCTGGAGCCAGGAGAGCTAGTCTCCTACACCCGGCACTGCAGAGAGAGGGGGTGGTTTGCCCTCGATGTGAAGAAGTGGGGCAAGATGGATGAAAATTTGATCCTTCACCCCCCTCCACCATCTTCAAGCCAAGATTGTTACGGTAGCGGTTCCCGGCTACCCCAGTTAAAGTTGAACCCTGTTACTGTTTACCGTTTAAAATATGGACCATGGCTTTGGACTGGAAAGCCAACCCAAAAACTTTTGGGCTTTGTAAATACACCCCGACCACCCTCTTTGCCCCGCAGCAGTCTCTGGAGAGGCTGATTGGAGGAAGGGCCTGCGGTAGAGTCGGCTGAGGCCCAGTCACCACTAAAACCGGCGACTACCCTCCAGGCCAAGCGTCCCCGGGCTTGGGGCCCTTGAGATAGACTGCCGGGTAAGGAACTTTTTACCCGGCCATGGGGGCGTCACCCTGACCCGTTTCTGGACTTGGGAAAAGGGGTGCCAACCAGTTCTTAGAGGTGGCACCAGGGCCAGGTTTGTTTGGGTGGGCGCAGCAAGAAGGTGGTCCGGTCCGTCCCGTTATGTTTAAATGTGCAACGTTTAAGATATGTGCCTCCCATAAGGGAAGAAATTGTAAATATCTATATATATAATTGCCTTATTCTGTCTGTCTGTCTGTCTGTCTTGCTCCAAAATTGTGTCCTTACGGTGACAAGCGTCTGATTGGCCGCTGCCTCGGCCTGGCCCCGCCCCCCCACAGATTGGTAGCTCGCCTCGGCCTGGCCCCGCCCCTCCGCACGGATTGGCCGCTCGCCCCGGCCCTCCGCATGCATCGCCAGACATGACCTTGCGCTGCTGGGATCGTGACGGAGCCGGTGAACGCTGGTAACCATTATACACATCGGGTAACTAAGGTCCCTTAGTTAACCGATGTGTATCATAGTTACCAGTGTACACCGGCTTCGTCACGATCCCAGCATCGCCAGACATACCCTTGCGATGCTGGGATCGTGACGGAGCCAGTGAACGCTGGTAACCATTATACACATCGGGTAACTAAGGTCCCTTAGATACCCGATGTGTATCATAGTTACCAGCGTACACCGGCTCCCGGTACACATGTGCAGGGAGCCGGCATTATACTCCTCTCCCCCCAGGACTACTCCTCCTATTATAGTCCTCCTATTATACTCCTCTCTGAGTATAATAGGAGAACTATTATAGCATGGGGGATGGAGCACGATGGGGAGTGCGCAGCATGGGGGATGGAGCACGATGGGGAGTGTGCAGCATGGGGGATGGAGCACGATGGGGGGTGCGCAGCATGGTGGATGGAGCACAATGGGGGGTGCGCAGCATGGGGGATGGAGCACGATGGGGGGTGCGCAGCATGGGGGATGGAGCACGATGGGGAGTGCGCAGCATGGGGGATGGAGCACGATGGGGAGTGCGCAGCATGGGGGATGGAGCACGATGGGGAGTGTGCAGCATGGGGGATGGAGCACAATGGTGGGTGCGCAGCATGGGGGATGGAGCACGATGGGGGGTGCGCAGCATGGGGGATGGAGCACGATGGGGGGTGCGCAGCATGGGGGATGGAGCACGATGGGGAGTGCGCAGCATGGGTGATGGAGCACGATGGGGAGTGTGCAGCATGGGGGATGGAGCACGATGGGGGGTGCGCAGCATGGTGGATGGAGCACAATGGGGGGTGCGCAGCATGGGGGATGGAGCACGATGGGGGGTGCGCAGCATGGGGGATGGAGCACGATGGGGAGTGCGCAGCATGGGGGATGGAGCACGATGGGGAGTGCGCAGCATGGGGGATGGAGCACGATGGGGAGTGTGCAGCATGGGGGATGGAGCACAATGGTGGGTGCGCAGCATGGGGGATGGAGCACGATGGGGGGTGCGCAGCATGGGGGATGGAGCACGATGGGGGGTGCGCAGCATGGGGGATGGAGCACGATGGGGAGTGCGCAGCATGGCGGATGGAGCACGATGGGGAGTGCGCAGCATGGGGGATGGAGCACGATGGGGAGTGCGCAGCATGGGGGATGGAGCACGATGGGGGGTGCGCAGCATGGGGGATGGAGCACGATGGGGGGTGCGCAGCATGGGGGATGGAGCACGATGGGGGGTGCGCAGCATGGGCGATGTAGCACGATGGGGAGTGCGCAGCATGGGGGATGTAGCACGATGGGGAGTGCGCAGCATGGGGGATGGAGCACGATGGGGAGTGCGCAGCATGGGGGATGGAGCACGATGGGGAGTGTGCAGCAGCATGGGGGATGGAGCACGATGGGGAGTGCGCAGCATGGGGGATGGAGCACGATGGGGGGTGCGCAGCATGGGGGATGGAGCACGATGGGGGGTGCGCAGCATGGGGGATGGAGCACGATGGGGAGTGCGCAGCATGGGGGATGTAGCACGATGGGGAGTGCGCAGCATGGGGGATGGAGCACGATGGGGGGTGCGCAGCATGGGGGATGGAGCACGATGGGGGGTGCGCAGCATGGGGGATGGAGCACGATGGGGAGTGCGCAGCATGGGGGATGGAGCACGATGGGGGGTGCACACCTCCCCCCACTGCACAATACCACACACACACTGGGAACCACAAACACCGCCCTACACAGACACCCAACACACAAACAGCGTGGCACACACAAATATACGCACATGCCGCACAACACAGACATTGCACAAAACATACCTCCCACCAAAACACACACACACACCCCACACCCACACAAATCGCGCAGCACACACACACAGCGCTCCACAAACAAGGCAACACACACAACGCAACACACAAACAACACCGCTCTCACCCCCCGCCACACCCACACAACAGCCAGAACATGTACAGCGCCCTACACAAACACTTGGTAACTACACACAACAACATCTATATATATATAACAAAAATCATACATTAACTACACAATACGTAAATTCTAGAATACCCGATGTGTAGAATCGGGCCACCTTCTAGTGTTATTATAATTGTACCCTGTTTTTACCTTTTCCACAGTTCCAGTTAAAAATAAAAGGTGGTGGTCGGACAGCCCACGGACGGTCTGTATTAAACCAAGGGGGAATGTGATTCCCTGGCAAAACCAGGTAGTCACACAGTTTAGCCCCCCACAACACCACTCCCACACAGGGGTAAAACAGCCGATCTGAAACCCTAGTCACCCCCTCAGAGAAGGACAGGCACACCAGTGGGCGGGCCCAGGCAGAAAGGAAACGCCCACCTAGGGGTCTGGAGAGCCCGGGGCGGGAAAGCAGCAGATGAGTTTGGAGGTTCAAGTGGAGAGGAGTTAGAAGGAGAAGCTGACAGGTGTCAGGGTCGGAGCCCTGACACATTGGCTAGGTGGCAGACGGTGGTCACCGCCAGCAGGAGACGGGAAAACGGCTCGGCAGATCCGAGGTGGACCGGGGCAGGGTTGTAGCCCACCGGTACCGACACCAGAGAACCGACCCGGAAACCGTGCACACAAGGGTGTACTCGGACCCTGAAGCCAGGACTGGCACTGACGGCGTAGCTAATTAACCGATTGAGGGCAGGATTCAAGATCCTGTCCCAACCTACGTCCCGAAAAGTAGACAACCACCCACAGAGAGGGATAGGGCATCCGCCACGGCCCGGTAGATCCCACGGGTCAGCGTCTGATGGGCACAGCTCCCAACCAGAGTACCGGGAGCGGACTCCTGCATTACACACCGGAAAGTCTACATAAGAAAACACAAAGTGCAGAGGAAAGGGGCAGGGACCATCAGCCCGGGTGTGGGATCAGATACACCCATCTGCAGCAACCGACCACCATCACCTTGGTTTACTAAAAGACTTGTATGATTGATACAACAGTGAGTAACTTTCCCGGCCTGACCGGGTGCGCCGGCCCCTGACGCTATGATCCCCTGCACAGGGACATTGGGCCCCGGGGCATCCTTCCCTGCCCACGGAGGGGTTAACATCGCCCATCGCCCTCGGGAGCCCCACAACTGCAGCGGTGGTGCTACATCTCACCACACACCGTGGGTGGCATCACAGACAGTTCTTAACAAACCCCATACAAATACGTCCCCGTTTTTATTCAAAGGGTCCGCGTGACCCCCGGGTCCGGTAGAGTCCCTCGAGCCATACCGCAGATCCGGATCCGAGCAGCACGGCTGCTGGCATGTGGGCGGCACAAGTGTAATCGTCACTATTCGCTACTTGGATAGTACGATATTCGTATTGCTCGTTATATTGCGACTTTTTGTGTACTCGCCTCGGCATATTCGTATGTTACGCCCAGATGATTTGGTACCTGATTTGCAGCCACTAAACATGCTGGGCTTCTTAACCAATCACAGTAATGCTGCAGCCATCTTGGTTGTAGCAATACTGTGATTGGCTGGCCGCACAGTGTCATATGGTCTATAAAAGCCATTTTGCGCACATTGCATCTGGAGCTAGCGGTATATCAGCATAGGGACACAGCGAGCAGCTGCTAGGGAGAGTGATTAGGTCTCTTAATAACACAAAGGCCCTTGAGCAGGGCCACAGGCGATGGAGATCCGGTCGCGGGAGACCTAAAGTGGACCAGGGCAGGGTCATAGCCCGCCGGTACCGACAGCAGGAATCCGGTCTGGAGGCCGTGTACAGTCGGGGTGCCTGGACCCTAGGACAAGGAAGGTTGCAAGCCCCCTTGTTAATTGACCAGCAGAGGACGAGGTTTCAGGCCCAGAGAGCGAAACGGAAGCCCAACGCGGGGGATAGGGTGTCCGTCAGAACCCACAGAGATCCCAAGGGTCAGATTTCGCGGGTCACAGCTCCCTATATACATACAAAACCGGGAGTGGACTTCTCCGTTCCATGTGAAGTCGTCCAAAAGGAGAGACAAACACAGCGTGCAGGAGGAAGGGACACCTGTTCACTAACCAGGGTGTGGGACCCAAATACACCCTCCAATGGCAGCCGGTCACTGGCAACTTGGTTTACTACTGGACTTGTGTACAATTACTGAACTGTGAGTACACCAATGACCCCCGGTCCAATCCGGCTAGCCACCACCAGCAGCCATCACTCCCGTGTACCAACGCAGGGCCCCGGGACTACACCTCCCCTACCCGTGGAGGGGATCCCATCTAGCTGCCCCGTTCCACCAGCCACGGGCGCCCCATCACCAGGCAGCGGCGGTGTCACCATCCCTCACTGCAACCCACGGGTGGCGTCACAGACAATTTCTCCTGTAAATAGCCCCCTTTCAGACGGTTGTGAGGACGGACGGCCGTGCGAATGCGGGTCCGGTCACCACTCGAGCTGCAGTAGCGAACCCGGACCAGAGTGTGCCTAGAGGACCGTAAGCAGCTGCGGCTGTGGGCCCTGAAGCATCCGGACTTAAACTTCGCAGTTTTAAAGGACCGGGCCATTAAGGCCTTACAAACCCCAGAAGTTAGTGACTCTGTGCCATCACCCTGGCCAGCTGATACTTCTCACTTATTGGTGAAGCCTCCTCTATTAGCCCTGCCAGCACCTGCAGTGCCACTAGCACCCCTTGGAGCTCCCGGTGATCTGTCATCCCAAGTTCAGCAGCTGAGCAAGGAAGTCGCCAGGATCCTCGAGGCCATGCAGCTCCAGCCAAAGACCAAGCCGGCAGAGAAGATCTAGCTCGCCGACAGCCCTGAGGACGTCCCCTGGATGCAGAGAAGGAGCAACAACCAGTATGGACAGCCCGTTTGTTACAGGTGCAACAAGACCGGCCACTACTCCCGTCGGTGTCCTTTAAACGAGCAACCTCTGAGGCCAAGGGCCAATCCTCAGGAATAGATCCACAAGGCCCAGCTGATTGGCGTGAGCGGTATGTTGGAGGCCGCCCCATTACCTTACTGTAGACGGGATCCCGACGTTCGCGCTCCTGGACACTGGCTCGCAGGTAACGACTATACCCTATGTACTATGTACTGTATTAGCGTTACTAGTCCGATGATGATCTCACCCCACCAGATTCTGGCCTTACTATCATTGTGACCAATGGACTCCCCATGACCCAAGTGGGGTTTAAGGAGGTGACTCTTAAGGTGGGGTGAGTGGAGCTAGAGCATCAAGTACTTATTGTGGTGCAGAATGACCCTAGTGATCGTAACCCGAAAATGGTCCTAGGAACGAATGTTATTGAAAATTGCATGGGGGAAGTATTGCACCTATTGCAACAGCTGTCTGCCTAGGCAGGAGTGGGCCGGCAGAGGGCTGTGCAACGTGAAATTCGAGCTCTCCTGCAGTGGAAACAGGTCAATTTATCTGATGCAGAAATTGGTGGTGTGGGAGTGATGGATGTGGCGCCTCTAGTAGTGCCTCCGCGAAGTGAGATGATGATTAGGTGTAGGGCAGCAGTAGGTACCCGTGGACAGGATTATCAGGCAGTGGTGGAGCCCCTGCCTTCAGAACACTGGCCCACAGTTTTGGCAGCCAGAGGAGTGATTGATGTCCGGAAGGGGAGAGTGCCCGTGAGAGTGATGAATTGCGGAGAGGAGGAGGTTAAGCTACCCAGATATGCCACCATTGCTAAGCTATTCACTGTAGATGCACATGCCATTCAAACCACTGCACCCCCCCAGCATTGCACCTCAGCCAGCCAGTAACAGTTCATCAAGTCAGCCGGAAGAGTGGTGTCAAGAACTACACGTAGGCACTGACTCCACACCTTCACATCACAAGGAGGGGGTGTACAGGGTAGTGCAAGAGTATGAGCAAGTCTTCAGTAAACACCGGTTAGACTTTGGGCGGATCAAAGGGGTCCAACACTACATCCCCACAGGTGCACACCCACCCATGAAAGAGAGATATAGGCCAATACTGCCTGCACATTACCAGTGTGCCAAAGACATGTTGAGAAACATGAGGGAAGCAGGGGTTATTCATGGTAGTTGTAGCCCCTGGGCAGCTCCATTGGTCCTGGTAAAGAAAAAGGACGGCACCATGAGGATGTGTGTGCATTACCGGAAGATTAATCAGATCACCCATAAGGATGCATACCTTCTTCGCCGTATTGAGGAATCGCTGGCTGCATTGAGAACTGCAAATTACTTTTCCACTCTTGATCTCACTAGTGGCTACTGGCAGGTGTCCGTTGCAGAGGAAGACCGTGAAAAGACCGCCTTCGTTACCCCAATGAGCCTCTGCGAGTTTAACAGCATGCCCTTTGGATTGTGCAACGCGCCAGGAACCTTCCAGAGGTTGATGGAGTGCTGCTTGGGACATCGCAACTTTGAAACGGTCCTGCTATACTTGGATGACGTCATTGTTTATTCGAAGACGTATGAAGAGCATTTGGAACATCTTGCAGAAGTCTTCGAAGCCCTCTCCAAGTACGGGATGAAGTTGAAGCCGTCTAAGTGCCACCTGCTGAAGCCAAAGGTCCACTACCTCGGCCATGTGGTAAGCGCAGAAGGTGTAACTCCAGATATGGAGAAGATAACTGCCATCCAGAACTGGCCAACCCCCATGACCATCAAGGAGGTATGGCAATTCCTGGGCCTGATGGGCTATTACCGTCGCTTTGTCAAGGGTTACACTAAGATGGCAGCCCCTATGCAAGACCTCCTTGTTGGACAAACGAAACATGGTAAGGTCCCCGGTCTTCCGTTTGCTTGGGGTAAGGAGCAGGAAGATTAATTCCAGCAGATGAAGTCAGCCCTGACCGGAGAAGAAATCTTGGCGTACCCCGATTACGGCCTCCCGTTTATACTCTATACGGATGACAGTAATGTGGGATTGGGAGCTGTCCTGTCTCAAATGCAGAATGGCAAAGAGAAGGTAATAGCTTACGCGAGCAGGAAGATCCGCCCAACAGAGAGGAACCCTGAAAATTACAGTTCTTTCAAGCTGGAGTTCCTGGCACTCGTCTGGGCAGTGACGGAAAGGTTTAAGCACTACCTAGCTTCTGCAAAGTTCACTGCATATACGGACAACAACCCTTTGACCCATCTGGACACAGCGAAGCTTGGCGCCTTGGAACAGTGCTGGGTAGCCTGGTTGGCGAACTATGATTTCACCATAAAGTACAGAGCCGGTCGGAAGAATACCAACGCCGATGCGTTGTACAGGATGCCACATCTGCCTGATGTGGGGTGGATGAAGATGAGTTGGAAGAAATTGAACTGCCTGTATTCCATCAACCTGCCCGTTTGGAGAATACCCGACCTTACAGCGGTCAGCAGGAGGCAGCATTCAACCCGCTACCCCATCATGGTTGGCAGGAGGCCCAAGATAGAGATCCAGCAGTCCGATTGATCAAGACGCTGATTTCTCATGTTGATTCCTAGACGGAGCCTACTGCACCGGCGGAGGGCGGAGGCACAGAAGCTGTGGAAAGAGAGGGGCCGGTTATACTTACAAAGGGGCAAGCTGTGCAGATTGCTGATTAATCCCAAGACGCATGAGAGGATCTGCCAGGTCGTAGTATCTCAGGCATACGTACCGGTGGTCCTGGAAGCTTACCATGATGGAGCTGGACACTTTAACTGCAAGAAATTGGAGATGCTGCTATGAGAACGCTTCTACTGGGCTGGAATGAGAGAATCCATCGAAGCATGGTGCCGGGATTGTGGTCCCTGTGTGCTAAGAAGAAAGGATGGTACCAGTCAGAAGGCCCGGTTGCAGCCGATCGCTACCAACCAGCCGTTGGAACTTGTCGCTTGGACGACGTCAAGCTCACACCAAGTAGAAGTGGATATACGTATGCTCTCACAATAGTGGACCACTACTCAAGATTTATGGTCGTGATACCCGTCAAGGATCTAACAGCTGGCACGGCGGCGAGGGTTTTCTAGGTGCATTTCTGTCGGCCGCATGGCTACCCAGAGAAGGTACTTACAGATCAAGGCCCTGCCTTTGAAGCCGAGATCTTCAAGGAGTTCTGCAGTCTATACGGATGCAGGAAGATCCGTACTACACCATACCATGCCCAAACCAATGGGATGTGTGAGAAGATGAGCCACTTGGTTATCAACCTGCTTAAGACTTTGCCCCTTGAAGAGCGGAACCAGTGGCCTGAGAGACTGCCCGATCTAGTGGATATGTATAATAACATCCCTATCAGTTCTACTAAGTGTACACCTGCTTATCTTATAAGGGCGAGGCCTAGAAGACTGCCGGTGCACCTGGACATGGATATTGAGGTGCCCGAGATCATCTCGCCAACTACCGACTGGAATTCCAAACGCCAGATGCAATACCGACAGATCCAGGAATATGTGGAGAGGAATCTGAACCGGAGAAGGGAAAAGCAAGAGCAGCACTTTAACAATTGGGCGAAGGCTACCCCCTTTGCACCAGGAGACGTCGTGCTGAAGAGAAAAAGAAGACTTCATAAATTGGACGACCAGTGGGAGAGGGCCCCCTATGTTATCCAACCCTCTTACCTGAGTAATCAGAAAACTTACCTTGTCAGCAGGGATCAGGGGAAAACCACAGCCACCGTTTCCAGGGACCACTTGAAGAAATGTCCGGAGCCCTTGAAGATCGTGGAAGAAGTTCCCACACCAGCTCCGGGCGTGGAAAGACGAAAAGAGGTGATCCACACCGCTATGGTTGATTTCCCACCTGATTGGCCTATGCAGAATGAAGCAGTGATTGTTCCCGTTATAATGTTCCCACAACCCGTGGAAGATGCAGAACTAGAGAGGTCTATTAGCACTAAACCGGTACATACACCCAGGGATGCACCTGCACTTACATCACGACCCGTAGGTCCTTAACCAACTTTACCTGTCACTAGGAGTGAGGAATCCGTAGATAATTCTACCCCACCGAGCCTAGGAGAAAATATAGGGTTGAGGAGGTCCACACGTCCTAACCTAGGTCAGCCCCCGCTCAGATATAGGGAGTGAGTGGTGCCTGTATGTACCTGTATATACTGTAGCAATGCATGTAAATGCCAATTAACCGTGTACTTTACCTGATTTACCTGTATGAAGATAAGGAGTAGGTAGCGGATTCCGGCTACCCTTCTACAAGTTTATTGATGTTAAATCCTGTGTTCTAAGTTAAAAAAAAATGGACCATGGCTTCAGGACTGGCGAAGCCATCCAAAAACTTTTGTAAATAACCCCCATCTACCTTCTTGTTACCTCACCACCAGGACTGCAACGTCTCTGGAGAGGTTGGTTGGAGGAAGGGCCTGCGGTAGAGTCGGCCGAGGCCCAGTCACTAACAAAACAGGTGGCTAACCTCCAGGCCAAGGGTTCTTGGACTATGGAACTCTTGGGGTGGACTGGCGGGTAAGGGACTTTTACTCGGACATTTTGGACACCCACAGAGACCTGGGACGGTGTGCACTTGGGATTATCGGTGGCACTGAGGGTGGGTTCAGGTGTTTTGGGTGGCGGGTGAAAGTGGGAAAAGGAGATGTCCGTTTGTTTACTGCAACGTTCAAGTAATGTGCCTCCCGTAAGGGATTAAATGTTTTACAATGTTTTATATGTTTGTTATACCTTTTTCTACTTTCAGTTGCTGCAAAAATAAATGTCAGTGGCCGGACAGCCCGCGGACGGGCTGTATTCAACCAAGGGGGAGTGTGACGCCCTGGCAAAACCAGGTAGTCACAAAAGTGTCCCTCCTCCTTGTCACCACCAAAAACCCACACGCAGGCACAACACACAGCCATGAAAGCTTAGCCACCCCCTCATGGTAATAAGGGCACACCAGTGGGCGGGATCAGGCAGATGAGAACGCCCACCTAGGGGCCCTGAGGTG
Source organism: Anomaloglossus baeobatrachus (assembly GCF_048569485.1). Classification (NCBI taxonomy): domain Eukaryota; kingdom Metazoa; phylum Chordata; class Amphibia; order Anura; family Aromobatidae; genus Anomaloglossus; species Anomaloglossus baeobatrachus. Next base: position 227,921,455 of record NC_134354.1, read on the forward strand.
TCAGAGGCGGGAACACAACAGTTGGAGTTTAGGAGTTCAAGTTGAAGTGTGGAGGAGTAGTGAGTGGAAGTCAAGTGGAGACTGTGCAGTGTAGTCAGGGGTCGGGATCCCTGGATTACCCGTCTAGGTGGCAGACAGTGAGCAGGGCCACAGGCGACAGAGATTCGGTCGCGGGAGACCTAAAGTGGACCGGGGCAGGGTCGTAGCCCGCCGCTGCCAACAGAGGAAAACCAGTCCGGAGGCCGTGCACAGTTAGGGTGCCTGGACCATAGGACAAGGAAGGTTGCAAGCCCCCTTGTAATTAACCAGCAGAGGACGAGGTTTCAGGCCTTGTTCTCCCGAAGCCCAGAGAGCGAAACGGAAGCCCAACGCGGGGGATAGGGTGTTCGTCAGAATCCACAGAGATCCCAAGGGTCAGATTTCACGGGCCACAGCTCCCAAATACATACAAAACCGGGAGTGGACTTCTCCGTTCCATGCGAAGTCGTCCAAAAGGAGAGACAAACACAGCATGCAGGAGGAAGGGACACCTATTCATTAACCAGGGTGTGTGACCCGAATACACCCCCCAATGGCAGCCGGTCACTGGCAACTTGTTTTACTACTGGACTTGTGTGCAATTACTGAACTGTGAGTACACCATTGACCCCCGGTCCAATCCGGCTAGCCACCTCCAGCAGCCATCACTCCCATGTACCGACACAGGGCCCCGGGACTACACCTCCCCTACCCATGGAGGGGATCCCACCTAGCTGTCCCGTTCCACCAGCCCCGGGCGCCCCATCACCAGGCAGCGGCGGTGTCACCATCCCTCACCGCAACCCACGGGTGGTGTCACAGACAATTCCCCCTGTACATAACCCCCTTTTCCGATAGTTGTGAGGACGGATGGCCGTGCGAGCCCGGGTCCAGTCACCACTCGAGCCGCAGCAGTAACCCGGATCCAAGCGGGCAACAGAAGCGTAAATACCAAGCCACGCACCCACAGGCACAAAACCTAAACTCGTACATTGCCAAATTGCTAGTCGTGGAGATGTTGCCGTTTAGGCTTGTGGGAACACAGTGTTTCCGTGATCTCTTGGCTGCCCCACAATACAGTGTTCCCAGCCACCACTGTTTTGCCCGTTGTGCCGTACCCACATTACACAACCACGTATTAAACAATGTCAACCGTGCTCTGACCAACGCCGTAACCGGGAAGGTCCACTTAACAGACATGTGGACAAGTTGTTGAGGACAGGGATGATACAAATCTGTCACGGCACACTGCGTGAATCTGGTGGAGGCTGGGACAATGTTGCAAACTGTAACATTACACATCCTCACACGGCAAGAATAGCATACCCAACTACAATCAGGGTTTCTGCCTCATCATATGCCACTTTCTGTCTCCCCTTCTTCTCCTGCTCCTCATCCTCTGCTGAATTACCCTCCCCATAACTGCCAAGCTGGGAACTGTGCAGCAGCGCATCAGCAAAGCAGCAACACGCTCTGCTGAAGCTGATATGTTTACGTCACCCATCACACACTACAGCAGAGCTGTGGCAAGGTATAAAAGAACAGACGATCAGTGACTACCCACTGCACCTCCAACCCGGTCTGGCTGTCTGCAACAATGGGCATAATCTGGTGGCGGCTTTAAAGGTCGGCAAGGTGGTACACGTGCCATGCATGGCTCACATGCTGAACCTAGTTGTTTGGAAGTTTCTCAAACCATAAGGCCGCTTTACAGAGATCGCTACCAAGCGTACTCACCCCCATCGTTTGTGCGTCAGGGGCAAATCTCTGCCCGTGGCGCACAAAATCGTTAGGACCCATCACACTACTTACCTGCCTAGCGACGTCGCTGCGACCGGCGAACCGCCTCCTTTTTTAAGGGGGCGGTTTGTTCGATGCCACAGCGACGTCACTAAGCGGCCACCCAAACGAAGCGGAGGGGCGGAGATGAGCGGGACATCCCGCCCACCTCCTTCCTTTCTCATTGCCAGCGGCCGCAGGTAAGGTGAGGTTCTTCGTTCCTGCGGTGTCACACATAGCGATGTGTGCTGCCGCAGGAACGCCGAACAACATTGTACCTGCAGCTGCAACGATATTTGGGAATAGGGGAGCATGTCAACGATAAACGATTTTGAACGAATTTGCAACCTTTTTTGATCGCACGTAGGTGTCACACGCAACGACATTGCTAACGAGGCCTGATGTGCGTCACGAATTCCGTGACCCCATCGACATCGCTTTAGCGATGTCGCTGCGTGTAAAGCGGCCTATACCCTGACTTGCCGTACCTAATGGGGAAGGTGCACCATATTAGCGCCCATTTCTGCCATTTCTCTACCGCTTTTGCTGGTCTTACAGACTGAGTTACAGAGCTGCAAAAGTGGTTGACTTTGCCAAGTAACTAACTCATGTGCGACCTTTCCATGTGGTGGAACTCTACATATTATATGTTGGCAAGGATTAGTGAGCAGCAGAGGCCAGTAGCTGAATACCAGCTTCAACATGCTCGTCAGAATGAGCATCAGCCACCACACATTACAACTGTCGAGTGGGTGTGGATCACTGACATTTGTGAGGTTCTTGAGAACTTTTAGTACTGCACCAAGCTTGTGAGCGGTGATCAGGCTATTATCAGTTTAACCATCCCGCTGCTGTGTCTGCTGAAACAATCACTGCCGCTTCTTTCTCGGGGGGCCTGCTCGGATCCGGGTTCGCTGCTGCGGCTCGAGTGGTGACCGGACCCGGACTCGCATGGCCGCCCATCCTCACAACCGTCGGAAAGGGGATATTTACAGGGGATTTTGTCTGTGACGCCAGCTGTGGGGTGCGGTGAGGGATGGTGACACCGCCGCTGCCTGGTGATGGGGCGCCCGGGGCTGATGGAGCGGGAAGCAAGATGGGATCCCCTCCACGGGTAGTAGAGGTGTAGTCCCGGGGCCCTGGGTCGGAACACGGGAGTGATGGCTGCTGGAGGTGGCGCGCCGGGCTGGACCGGGGGACAATGGAATACTCACAATTGAGTAATTTCACACAAGTCCAGTAGTAAACCAAGTTTCAAGTGGCTGGCTGCCTTAAGAGGGTGCATGCGGGTCCCGCACCCAGGTTAATGAACGGGTATTCCTTCCTCCTGCACTTTGTGTTTTTTTCTTTCCTTTTGGACAACTTCGCATGGAACAGAGAAGTCCACTCCTGGTTCTATGTGTGTTGGGAGCTGTGGCCTGCGAAAGCTGACCCTTGGGATCTCTGTGGGTTCTGACGGACACCCTATCCCCTGCGTTGGGCTTCCGTTTCACTCTATCTGGGCAGTTAATGGGACAATGTCTGAAGCCTTGTTCCTGGCTGGTTATTTGGAGAGGGGCTTGCAACCTTCCTTGCCCTAAGTTCCAGGCACCCCGACTGTGCGAGGCCTCTGGACTGGATTCCCTCTGTCGGCACCGGCGGGCTACAACCCTGCTCTGGTCCACTTTAGGTCTCCCGCAACCGGATTTCCGTCGCCTGTGGCCCTGTTCACTGTCTGCCACCTAGTCGGGTAGTCGAAGGGCTACTACCCCAGGCTACAATGCACACTTCGCTCCTTTCACTTTAACTCTCCAAACTGAACTCCAACTTGAACTCCAACTTCCACTTGACTGTCGTGTTCCCGCCCCTGACACCTCAGGACCCCTAGGTGGGCGTTCTCATCTGTCTGATCCCGCCCACTGGTGTGTATTTATTATCATGAGGGGGTGACTAGAGTTTTAATAGCTGTGTGTTATACCTAAGTGTGGGTTTTTGGTGGTGACAAGGAGGAGGTACAGTTTTGTGACTACCTGGTTTTGCCAGGGTGTCACAGAAGCGTTGAGTGCCCAGCATGTGGCTACAGAGCCAGATTTCCCAACTGGTGATACTACCCAGCCCAGCTAATATTGTGAGGCAACATTGGGTGATGATGATGAGGAGGATGAGGAGGGAAAGGATTTGTTTTTCTGGGCCACCGAGGGGACCCCCAATGCTACACAGGGGACTCTCAACCCCAGCTTCATTTCTGTCCACCATGGATGTGCTGGAGAGGAGGAGGTGGAGGAGGAGGCGAGTCAGCGTGATGAGAGGATGGGTATTGTTCCTCCTCGTGTGGACACAGAACCTTTGCCTGTTTGCAGCTTGGCCGACATGGCACAGTTCATGTGTATGTGTCTGGCAAGACCCTCGCGTGATACACATTTTATCCAACAACCTATACTGGTTGGCCACCTTTCTGGACCCACGGTACAAGGAGAAATTTCCTTCTCTCGTTTTGGCGTCACAAAGGGTTGCACAATGGAATCCTTCAAGAGGGTCATTGTAGATAAGTTGCTGAAATCATCACCCTCAGACAATGCTGGTGGCAAAGTTACCGGCGCTTTTCAACACCAAGGATTCATGGAGAGAGACACGAACACCACGTCCAACAGAGGTATGGGGAGGGGTGACATGTGCACAAAATGGACCATTTTCAATAAACCAGCATATCAGCAAGGGCTATCTGTGCCTGTAACAATGCCAAGGAGGGTTAAATATTTGTAAGAAGGAAACCGGGATATGCTGCACTGATATCAAATATCCAGAAGTTGATTAATTTCTCTTTTATTCAATCAGGTTGCGTTTTGGAGGATGCAGCCTCCTTCTTCAGGACAATTCTTACAGAAAAAAATCAACCATCTTGCAAAATTACTCTTAGCGGAAAGACAGGGCTATCTCAATAAAATGTTAATTTTGGAACCCTGCTAAGACAGGCTGTTATTTCCATCATCAATTACAGCACCTACATGGGGACATGACAAGAGATATATCAAGTCAGTGCACTACTACAGACACTGACATAAATGTATCACCATGTTTTCTTGTTTATATCAGACACAGAAGGACTAGAAGACTAAAGTGTGGAGACTGCGCTATAGTAAAAAGGCATGTACTTTTGTCATTTTTTTGGCATAAAAGTATTTACTTTGAGTAAAACTTTTAAACCTAAAGTTGAAGGGACATTCCAAGTTCAATTAACCACCCCAACCTGGGCTAAATTGGAAAGTAAGAACCCTTGTACAGTACAGACCAAAAGTTTGGACACACCTTCTCATTCAAATAGTTTTCTTTATTTTCATGACATGAAAATTGTAGATTCACATTGAAGGCATCAAAACTATGAATTAACGCATGTGAAATGAAATACTTAACAAAAAAAGTGTGAAACAACTGAAAATATGTCTTATTTTCTAGGTTCTTCAAAGTAGCCACCTTTTGCTTTGATTACTACTTTGCACACTCTTGGCATTCTCTTGATGAGCTTCAAGAGATAGTCACCGGAAATGGTCTTCCAACAGTCTTGAAGGAGTTGACAGAGATGCTTAGCACTTGTTGGCCCTTTTGCCTTCACTCTGCGGTCCAGCTCACCCCAAACCATCTCAATTGGGTTCAGGTCTGGTGACTGTGGAGACCAGGTCATCTGGTGTAGCACCCCATCACTCTCCTTCTTAGACAAATAGCCTTTACACAGCCTGGAGGTGTGTTTGGGGTCATTGTCCTGTTGAAAAATAAATGATGGTCCAACTAAATGCAAACCGGATGGAATAGAATGCCGCTGCAAGATGCTGTGGTAGCCATGCTGGTTCAGTATGCCTTCAATTTTGAATAAATCATCAACAGTGTCACCAGCAAAGCACCCCCCCACACACCATCACACCTTCTCCTCCATGCTTCACGGTGGGACCCAGGCATGTAGAGTTTATCCGTTCACCTTTTCTGCGTCACACAAAGACACAGTGGTTGGATCCAAAGATCTCAAATTTGGACTCATCAGACCAAAGCACAGATTTCCACTGGTCTAATGTCTATTCCTTGTGTTCTTTAGCCCAAACAAGTGTCTTCTGCTTGATGCCTGTCCTTAGCAGTGGTTTCCTAGCAGCTATTATACCATGAAGGCATGCTGCACAAAGTCTCCGCTTAACAGTTGTTCTAGAGATGTGTCTGCTGCTAGAACTCTGTGTGGCATTGATCTGGTTTCTAATCTGAGCTGCTGTTAACCTGCGATTTCTGAGGCTGGTGACTCGGATAAACTTATCCTCCACAGCAGAGGTGACTCTTGGTCTTCTTTTCCTCCTGTGAGACAGTTTCTTTGTAGCGTTTGATGGTTTTTGCCGATGCACTTGGGGACACTTTCAAAGTGTTCCCAATTTTTTGGACTGACTGACCTTCATTTTTAAAAGTAATGATGGCCACTCATTTTTCTTTACTTAGCTGCTTTTTTCTTGTCATTATATAAATTCTAACAGTCTATTCAGTAGGACTATCAGCTGTGTATAACACAACACAACTGATGGTCCCAACCCCATTTATAAGGCAAGAAATCCCACTTATTAAACCTGACAGGTCACACCAGTGAAGTGAAAACCATTTCCGGTGACTACCTCTTGAAGCTCATCAAGAGAATGCCAAGAGTGTGCAAAGCAGTAATCAAAGCAAAAGGTGGCTACTTTGAAGAACCTAGAATATAAGTCATATTTTCAGTTGTTTCACAATTGTTTGTTAAGTATTTCATTCTACATGTGTTAATTCATAGTTTTGAATCCTTCAATGTGAATCTACAATTTTCAGAGTCATGAAAATAAAGAAAACTCTTTGAATGAGAAGGTGTGTCCAAACTTTTGGTCTGTACTGTATACACACCTCTTAGACCACATCATACATGTAGTTCTGTATTATTAGTTATGAACATATGAACAAGTCTTTGTTGGAGTTCGGAGTTCAGTTGCTATTCGTATGCTCATAAAGTTTGTTGAAAGGCTGAAGAACAGACAATCAACAAGCTTTACTGCATGGAGAAGATGCCTGTACGCTGCTGTGAACAACAAATAAAAAAAATGAGGTAGAAACCAGCCTACTTTTAATAACCTGCACAGGTAAAGCAGAAGACTGAGGGCTGCAACCCTCAGCTGTCAGCTTTACCTTGGCTGGTTATCAAAAGGGGAGGGGACCCCACTTTTAAAATTATTGGGGGATCTTATTATTAGACTGGGATGGCCCATAGTTATTTGGCCTTCTCAGCTTAAAAATAGCAGCTGCCCCAAAAGTGGCGCATCCATTGTATTGACAGCTGGCATCAACGTCAGGGGTTAGTAATGAATAGGCATCTATCAGACACCCACATTACTAACTTGGCAAGTGTAGAGTTAAAACACACACACACACACACACACACACACACACACTTGAACAAACACTTCCCCACACTCCCTCTTTCTCAAATTTATTAATTAAAAAAGAGTCGAATAAATTCTGGGCCTACTGCTAACCAGTAGTCCAGTAGTGACCCATGGAGCCTCGTTCATGAAGCCCCATAGGAATCAATGGGTGTTTGGGGGACATTACACCTTTGGATTATGTTGGAACTTTGAGGATTTCTTTTTAGTTAATAAATTGGTAAACAAGTCTTTATTCCTCAATTGGATTATGTCAAAACGTCAAGGATTTTTTTAAAAATAATAATTTGGTGAATGAGGGAGTGTAGGAAAGTGTTTATTCAAATAAAGTATTTTCTCCTGTGTGTGTGTGTGTGTGTGTGTGTGTTTTTTAACTCTATACTTGCCGATTTAGTAAAGTGGTGTCTGATAAACACCTATCCATTGCTAACCCCTGAGCTTGATGCCAGCTGTCAATTCGCAGCTGATATCAAACCCAAAAGTATTAGTCTTTTTGCCTCTGCACTAGGGCAATCGGGAACAGCCAGACAAAGCGCCAGAATTGGCTCATCTAATAGATGCGACTTTTCTGGGGCAGCTGTAGGCTGCTATTTTCAGGCTGAAAGGTCAAAAAAATCATCAACCTTCCCAGCCACATAATACCAGCCCCCAGCTGTTTGCTTTATCTTGGCTGCTTATCAAAAATAGGTGGAGCCCACAGTTGTTTTAAACATTAGGACTTTGGTATAGGGCACAATGTTGATTTGTGATCCCAAAATGTTGTAATAAAGAAAGAAATTAATCTTATTACGTGGATGTGCCGAATCTCCCTTTTTCCATGGGACGACGTTACTCCCTAAACTCCAGCAATTTTTTTCCTCACTTCTCAGCTCAGACATTTACAGATTGTTGTAAAAGGAAAAGAAGATGCTACACAACTTCTTTAAGATGCTGCTCTATGTCATCAATATATCACTGGCTGTAATTAAATAGGACCAAGAGCATTATAATAAGATTCTGCCAACATAGGAAATTAGCACTGGGAGAACCTTATCAAAGAACAAGAAGTAATCAACATGGCAAATAACCAAGTCATGGTATAGATATACACAAGGAAGGCATACATAAAAATCTCTACCTTAATAACCTATAAAAAATATAAAAAAGGGCACAATAAAGTAAAGAAAACATTTGTAAAAAAATATACTGTATACAAAAAAATTATGGAGAAATAAAAACAAATTTATTTTAAAAAACAAAAAAAACAAAAACCCAACCTCCAAGTTGGAAAACAAAATACTACTTTTTTCATATTAAAAACATTTTGACTTTGTGACAGGTAAGTAAAACATCTATACAATTTAGGAATTTAAATTACAGTAAAAACCTGAAAAATTAAACAATTTGATTACCGTAGTGTAAAACTTGAACAGTAAGAATTAATGATGGGTGAGCAATAAATTACTCATGTGCTCGTTACTCAAGGTGAACAATTGAAGACAATGTGAAACTACAGCATTTTTTCTGGCAGACCCCCTGAGGTGAACCTTTATGGTATAGGGGGTAAAAATTACTGGATTGATCTTTCACTTCTACATGTACATAATCATCAACCACGGGTTCAGTGGAGGAAGTGGGTTAATAATGTTCCATTCTTCATCCAACACTGCCATTTATTGTATCCAATCACTGTGTTTTTTACCTATATATGTCACTTCCTTGTCCATACCCTCTACACTACATGATGAAAATAGCTTAGACTATCGAAATGCATTGTGGCCAGCTAGAAAGGCTGAACGGAATCAGGGCAGAGCCGTGGGCGTAGTGACCCATGACTCACCTTTGCAGGGCAACCAGGGGTTAATTATATTTCTAGAAAAGAGCGGCCTTTTGGCGGGGGTCAGGAGTTTAAGGGGTGGACTTATAGGGCCAGGGGAGGGAATAGTGGGGGGGACTGTATATATATGTCCAGGGAGAGAGGGGGGGGCATAATTTCTGCGCGAGGTACTGTACCGCCCCGCGCTCGGCTGCAGCGGAGTCGCTTGGATCCGGGCTCGTTGGTGGGTGGCTCTAGCGCCTCCGGACCCGGGGTCACTTCGTTCTGAAAGGGTGCTGGCGCTCCTTAGGGGGGTGGTTGGTAGGTGTATCGCCGGAGCCGTGTTTGAGATTGTGATGCCACCCACGGGATGTGGTGAAGGTGTAGACACCACCGCTGCAGTTATGGGGCACCCGGGGAAGATGGTTATGCAGCGAGATGTTAACCCCTCCGTGGGCAGGGCTGATGGCCCCGGGACCCGTTGGGGAGAGTAGCTGGGCGGTGCAGGGCGGTGCGCGGTCAGATGGCACTGTTGTACTCACTGTTATTGACACACACAAGTCTATGGTAAACAGAGTTGATGGTGGTCGGTGCCCGCAGCCGGCTGCGTCTGGTCCCCCACCAGGGTCAGTGGTCTTTGCCTTTCTCCTGCACTGTGTAGTGTATGTGTAGACTGCCTGCGCTTCAGCAACAGGAGTCCGCTCCCCGGCTTTGTATATGTCGGAGGAGCCCGTTTGCCCGCAGACGCTGGCCTGTGGGATCTCTCTGCCTGTGCGGTGGCTTTCTATCCCCCTCGGTGGGCTGTTGTCTTCAGTCGGGACTTGGGTGGGAAAGGACCTATAGTCCAGACTGCAATCAGTGAATTAACTCAGTCCAGTAGATTCTGGACCTCGTTTTCAGGGTCTGAGTACCCCCCTGTGTGCTTTGGTTTCCAGACGGTTCCCCGGGTTGATACCGGTGGGCTACTACCCTGTGCCGGTCCACCACGGTTCCACCGAGCCGTCTTCCCTGCTCCTGCAGGCTAGGCCTATGGCTATGCCTCCTAGCCAAGGTACCAGGGCTCTGACCCCGGCACCTGTCAGTCTGTTGCAGACCTGGGCACAGGCCTGCTTCCACTCTCCTACACTCCTTTCAACTCATCTGCTCTGTTTTCCTGCCTCAGGCTCGTTGAACTCCTCGGTGGGTGTGGCCAACTGCCTGGCTCCGCCCCCCTGGTGTTTCCATCAAGCTCTGCGGGAGGTGACTAGGGTTTATGGTTTGGCTGGTGTTACCTTGTGTGGGACTGGTGTTGTGTGGGGCGCTATCTGTGACTACCTGGCTAGTCCAGGCGTCACACTCCCCCTTGATTAACTACAGACCGTCCGCGGGCAGTCTGACCACCACCGTTTATTTTTCTGAACTGGAAAAGATAAAAACAGTGAACAAGCATACTAACATATTTACAATTATGAAAGCTTTTGTTTCTTCCCTTGATGGGAGGCATGTCACTTAAACGTTGCAAACATATAAAAACAACATTTTTATTAAACCGGGAATGGGACGGGACCGGGTCCTACCCAAACAAACCTGAACCTTGATGCTGCCTCTAAAAACAGGTTAGCACCCCTTTTCCCCAGTCCAGGAATCGGGTTCGGGTCCGGGTGTTGCACAAACGGGCCGGATGCAAAGTTCCATACCCAGCAGTCTCTCAGAGGCCACACGTCCAGGGGACCCCTGACCCGGTTGCTATTGTGACGGGGCCTCGGCCTCCTCAGCTGCAGGCCCTTCCTCCAACCAGCCTCCCCGGGGGCTGTAGGACCTGAAAGGGTGGTCCGGGATTATTTACAAGCCCAAAAGTTATTGGGTGGCCTGCAAGTTCTCAGCCATGTTCATATAATGGGGTAAACAATGGGAACATCAACAAAGTCCCAACGGGGACGGGTAGTATGGTAGCCGGGAACCGCTACCTTCTTTAACACTCCTCTTCCTCGGGACTGTATGGTGGGGGAGGGGAATGGGTACTGCGGCTCACCCTCCTCTTCACGTTAAGGGCGAACCAGCCCCTCTCCCCGCAATGCCGGGTGTAGCTCACCAGTTCTCCGGGCTCCAGGTCACGGTCCAGGTGACCTACGGGCAGGTGCGGGTACACGTCCCTGCGGGACACAAACACTTCCGCCTCCAGGCCGGGCTCATATATAAACCCCCATCCACGGTTGGGGTCAAACTGCCGGACTTGGCCTTCATAGGTCGGGCCCCGTACCCGATAGGTGGCGCTGGGGAGATTCTCCTTCTCCCTGATGATCCAGGCCAGCACCTCCGCCTTCTGCCTCTCACGTGCCGCGATCTCCCGGCCCAGCTGGCGCTGCTGCCACTCCCAATACGGAGCGTCTGCCTGCTCCCTTTGCGCGGGGTCAGGCGTGGCCAAACGCCTGGCTCTGCCCCCCTGGTGTGTCCATCAAGCTCCTCGGGAGGTGACTAGGGTTTATGGTTTGGCTGGTGTTACCTTGTGTGGGACTGGTGTGTGGGCGCTATCTGTGACTAACTGGCTAGTCCAGGGCGTCACAGTACCTATAGAGAAAGGTCCCCGTGTCACCTCACCTGGTCTCCCCCTGATCTGATGGCATCGGTTGCAGGACTCCTGGAGCAGCTTTGGGATGCTGCTGGCGGCGTGGATGGAGCGGTGGTCAAGACAGCGTTAAGGGAGATCCTGGGAGGTCCGGATGCGGTGTCTGATTCTGACCCCCCACCACTCCGGAGTGCACGCAGGGCGAGGGCACCGGAGCGGTTCTCGCCTGATGCTGCTCTTGGTCCTCAGTGGCACCGCAGGAGCCCCTCCGGGGACCCTCCTTGCAAGAAGAATCCATCTGCTGCAGCCGGCAGTAGCAGGCGAGGGAGGAATCCTACGCGGCGGTCAGGACCTGCGGCGGTGGGCGGTCCCTCCAGGGGTCATGTGACCGGCTCAGCTGCCTCTACTGCTTTGAGCTACAACAAAATGGCGGCGGTCCTCCCTGGTGATGCTCCTGTCGGGTGACCTGCTAGACAAAGTACAGATGGCATTTCTGCAGGGCCTCCGGGGCCCGGAGTTGGGAGGACGTCCCTTCAAGGAACATCATCTGTGGTGCCCGGGATGGATTCATCTTCCAGGAGCACAGCGCGTGCCAGGTTGGAGGATCCTGTCGGGAGAGGGTCATCACAGCTGCGGAGATCATCAGAAGAGAGGAGGTCATGGTCCAGGTTCAGGTCACCTTCAGCGCAGATGAGTGGGTCGCCAGCAGGGAGGTCAGCGACAGGGTGAAATTCGCCCGCACGGCATGGGCCTGCATCTTCTCGGTCGAGGTCGCGATCCAGGAGGAGGTCGCCTTCACGATCATGGTCGGCATCTGAGGCGAGTCATCCTGCATCTCAATATCCGGTTCGCTCCCTGGTCATCCGACCAGGTTCGAGCGTGGCGGGTTCCTAGGTCCCCCCCTGGTCGAGCTGCCGAAGACGGTTCCGTGCTGCGCCATTCTGGAGGAGATCATCACCTGGAGTCAGGATTTTCGGCTGGTGGGTCTCATGTACCGACGCAGCTTGGTGAGTACGCCTCTATGTTTCGTACGTCCTCACCTACTTTAGTCTCCCCGGGGGTAAGCGGTGGCCAGGCGCAGGGGGTCATGGGGGGCCGAGCGTGGCAGGGCTTGATGTCGGTGGTCTGAGCAATGTGGTGAAGGGTGTGCGTGATTTGTTGGAGCGGTTAGATAGGGCGAGTCAGGGGGCGATCAGGTCCCCTGTCCCAGCGTGGGTACCGGGTTCTGGGGCGGCAGCACCGGCTGTGGTTGTGGTACCGACGGAGAGTGAGGTGGTTGCTGGAGATGGTGTAGCGGCTCCCGGGCAAAAGGAGAAGGATAAGGAAGGGGATAGGATTATTTCGGATTTTCGGGCCAGAGGGGAGGTGTATGTTTGCTTTGAGGGCCCTCTGAGGGCGCATTTAAAGAAGGAAGTGAAGGAGAAGATTTGGAAGGATGAATACGTGGAGATTTTTTCCCTCTTTCCTTTGGAGAAATTTAATTTAGATAAGAAAAAGAAGGATGATAGCAAGAAGGAGGAGGAAGAAAAGCGGAGGTGGCGGCTGATCCCTCAGACGTTTGCTAACTGGTTGCAGGCTTTTGCGATCCTAGCTAGCCTTATTGGCGAGAAGGCGCCGGATAATTGTTCTGGGCTATTCTGCTATAAGGATGCTATAGCGGAAGCTCATAGGATTTATGGCAGACAGACTTGGTTGCGGTACGATGAACAATTTCGGCAGTGGAAAGCTGTGTGGCCCAGTATTCGATGGGATCAGAAGGATATCGGGTTATGGTTGAAAGTCATGGCACCGGCTCGTTATGATCAGCCCTTTCACGGAGGGGCCGGGTCGGCCGGGTCGGCCGGTCAGCATACTGTTGGGGGAGCGGGGACCCAGGCAGGGGGTGTTGGAGCAAAGGCAGGGGTGTGCAAGTGCAAGTGCAAGTTTGGGAGCTCCTGCAAGTTTAAGCATCAGTGTTCCGGTTGTGGAGGTTCCTCCCGCGGAGTGGCTCGTTGCTTTAAGAAGGGAAGGCTCAAAGCATGGGGAGATCCTGGAAAAGGGGGGGAGCCCAGTGAGGCTTCTTGAGATGGCTCCTTATCTAAATAGATACCCTAGGCGGGACAAGGCAGTGTTATTGGAGGACGCTTTTTGTGTTGGTTTTAGGATCCCCCCCCCTCCTCATGTTGTTCCGTTTCAGTTAGAGAATTTGTTGTCAGTGACTAAAAAGCTACTTGGTTAGGTTGCTTGTGGTCGGATGGCGGGTCCGTTTGCAACCCCCATTCCGAATTTGGTTGTATCGCCACTAGGGGTCGTCCCAAAGAAGGAGCCGAACAAATTTCGGCTCATTCAGCATTTGTCGTTCCCCAAGGGTTTGTCGGTGAATGATGGCATTGACCTGGACCTCTGTTCGGTGGTTTATACCTCGTTTGACACAGCCAACAGATGGGTTCGAAGATGTTGTAGGGGAGCATTGCTAGCAAAAACGGACATCGAATCGGCTTTCCGTTTGCTTCCGGTGCATCCTGAGAGCATGCATCTGTTGGGTTGTTTTTGGGACAGATCCTATTTTCTTGATCGTTTTTTGCCTATGGGGTGTTCCATTTCTTGGGCTTATTTTGAAATGTTCAGTTCTTTCTTAGAATGGGCAGTGTGTGATGTGGCTCAGCTCTCGTCGGTGATTCACTATCTTGATGATTTTTTGTTCATTGGTCCTGCTGAGTTGGCAGTTTGTCAGATGCTGTTGAAGACTATGGAATGGTTGTCTGGTCGGTTCGGGGTTCCCTTGGCTCAGGATAAGATGGAAGGCCCGTGTACTTGTCTGAATTTTTTGGGCATCACTATTGATACTGTGTTGATGGAGTGCAGGCTGCCGGAGGAAAAAATCTCGGCTTTACGCGCGGAGGTGAGTTTGGCCATTCGCCTTAAAAAAATTCAGTTGAGGGACCTTCAGTCTTTGTTGGGCAAGCTGAATTTTGCTTGTCGTATCATGCCCATGGGCCGGGTTTTTTCACGTAGGTTGGCGTTGGCGACAGCCGAGGCGCGTTCCCCAAGGCATTATATCAGGCTGACCCAGGACCTTAGGGAGGATTTGGCTGTTTGGGGCACTTTTTTGGAGAAGTAGAATGGCCGGTCGCTAATGATTGCGGAACTGGTAGATGATTTTGATTGTGAGCTTTTCACCGACGCTGCAGGTGGTACGGGCTTTGGGGCTTACTTCAGAGGTAGGTGGTGCATGGGAGAGTGGCCGACGACGTGGCATGAAGCAGGGTTTACGCAGAATTTCACGTTGTTGGAGCTGTTTCCGATTGTGGTGGCGGTGTCCATTTGGGGAGAACATTTTAGCAACAGAAAAATCCGTTTTCAGTGCGACAACATGTCGGTTGTCATGGCGATTAACAACTTGTCTGGTGCGTCTCCTCCGGTTGTCCTCCTGTTGCGGTATTTTGTGTTGCGGTGTCTTTGCCTTAATGTGTGGGTCGTGGCTGTGCATGTACCGGGGTTGAGAACTCCATTGCTAATTCCCTTTCTTACTTACAGTGGGATAGTTTTTGGAGCCTGGCGCCGGAAGCGGAGTCCGCCGGCAGCATCTGGCTGGCGAAGCTCTTGGAGTTGGTGTTCGAGAGGCGAGCTCGTTGATCAGAGCATCATTGGCTCCTGGTACGTGGGCTGCATATGAAGCAGCCTGGAGGGACTGGATGAATTGGAGGCAGGAATTTGGGGCTGGGGAGTCTGAGGAGGATTCTGTCAGTGCCTTGCTTTGTCGGTTGTGTAGGATGGCGTCGGATCAGTGGTCTTTTTCCAGGGTTAATTGGTTTTTGGCAGGGGTTTCGTTTGGTTGTAAATTGCGGGGGGTGGTGGATATAACAAAAAATTTTCTTGTTCGGCAAGCTGTGAGGGGCTTGAGAAAGGGGGTTCATAGACCGGACAGTCGGAGGCCGGTGTCATTCCAGCTGCTGGAAGAGCTGGGTGCTCAGCTGGAGCGAGTGTGTGTTTCACACTTTGAAATGATTCTGTTTCAGTTGGCATTTTCATGGGCTTTCTTCGGAGCTACGAGGATAGGCGAGTTGGTATCCCAGCGTCATCCCGGGGAGGGGGCGTTTTGGGAGAGGACACGGTTGTTTCTGGGGACTCTGTGGAATTTCGGATTCGGCGGTCTGAGACGGATCAATTTGGTCGTTGGAGAAGGGTCACCTTATGGGCGTTGGCGGGGTCCGTGATGTGCCCTGTATCCTGTTTTAAACGGTATTTAGAATTGGAGGTTGACTGCCCAGGTCCGTTGTTGAAGCATCAGGATAGATCGTTTTTGTCCAGGTACCAGTTTGTGGCGGTTTTTCGGAAATGTCTGGAGAGGTTGGGGTTGCAGGCGGACAAGTATTCAGCCTTGTTTCGGATCGGGGCAGCAACTGAAGCTGACAGGTGGGGGCTCCCAGCGGAGACAGTGCAGAGGATAGGCAGGTGGGAGTCGAGGAGGTTCAGGCTGTACGTCCGCCCTCATTTGTTGTAGGAATCAGGGTGTTTTTTCTGGTCTGATGGTGTATATATATATATATATATATATATATATATGTATCTATAAAAAAAAAAAAAACACCTCTGCAATGTTGTTTTACAGTTTAATGGTAGTTATTGGTGCGTGTCAGTTTTTTCTGTTTGTTATACCCTCCCCCACCCCTTTTTTTTGTTTTTGTTTCCTTCTACAGGTGATACTCCCCTGGTGTGGATTTTTGGACATTCTTTTGTTTATTGGGGGGCACTGAGAGCTGATGTGCGGCACAATGGTCGGCAGTTGGGTTGGTCCAGAGACGAGTTAATCGTTCGTTGGATCGGGGTGAGAGGCATGCGCTGGCGGCAGGTGTTGGTGGATTTTCACCGGTTCGCTCGTTTGGATCGCCCCCCTGATGTGCTGGTGTTGCACGTCGGGGGAAATGATTTAGGGGCTCTCCCCTGTCGGGAGTTGATACGGGATATCTGGTACGACCTGCTCCACCTTTGGTCAATCTTTCCTAAACTCAGGGTGGTTTGGGCAGATATCATTCCCCGAAAGATTTGGCGGGGGGCTCGGTCCCTGGAGAGGATCGAAAAGACCAGTATAAAGGTCAACAGGGTGATTGGGAATTTTGTGTCCAGGAATGGAGTAGTTGTAGTTCGGCTCAGGTACTTGGAGTCGGGGAGGGGAATTTTTGGCGATCAGATGGTGTGCACCTGACTGCCGTGGGTATTGATCTGTGGGCCTTGAGCATTCAAGAAGGAGTGGAGCGGGCACTGGTTTTGGTGGGGTGACTCGCATTATGAGGTGTCAGGTAATGCTCGTGGTGGCGGTGGAGAGGGGGGTTCTTGGAGTCGGTGGAAATGTCGGGGAGGGGGGTGGTACATGGTATAAGATCAGGGCTAGTCAGGAGCAGGGCCAGGAAGGTGGCTCAGACATCCTCACCTTCAGACGTAACTCTGACATCAGTGATAGCCAGGGTCCCTCTACTCT
The DNA here is from genome assembly GCF_048569485.1 of Anomaloglossus baeobatrachus. Lineage (NCBI taxonomy): Eukaryota > Metazoa > Chordata > Amphibia > Anura > Aromobatidae > Anomaloglossus > Anomaloglossus baeobatrachus. Next base: position 227,938,461 of record NC_134354.1, read on the forward strand.
AAGTACCAGTCTAGGGGCCCTGTCCCCAGCTTTCTCCATAACATCTGTGACAATGCCGAGAGGATTGAAGTTCATTTCCTCCCAGCAGTGGGTTCAATCTGCAGGCGCCAGACAGGTTTCAATTGCTATTAACCTGCAGATTAACCCTATATCTGCAGGTTAGTAGCGTTTTTTCATGAGTCAGGTTCCCTATAAAGCTAATATATGAAACCTAAAATAAAAACATATTTCGAAGTGGATAATTGTTCATCAATAGAAGTTATTTCTAAAGTAGAAGTAACAATTTTGTTTCTATAGGTACACAAGCTACATTATTTTCAAAGCACTAGTCTGTGTTAAAATAATTATTCACTTGTTATGCACTAGGATGCGTTGTCATGATCCCGAAATACAGGCAGGTAAATAATGAATAATTTATTGCCTTTAATTAGAAAATACATGAGGAGGAAATTAAAATGCTGGTAGAATATTTTGAAAAGCAACACAATACCGTATGTTGATTCAGTGTCAACATTATCAACTGCTTTACAGTACAGTCATATAAACCTAATAACCAACGCAGAAAGTGAAGACAGAAATGAGAAGGATCCTTTTCAAAGAAAATGTGATATCTTTAATTGAATGCCTTTTAGGCCTCCTTCACACATCCGTGCAAAACACGAACATATGTGTATGTCCGTGTGTGTGTTCTACGTGTGCTGTCCCTTGCTATCAGTGTGACATCCAGATAGCATACAGACAGCATGAGCTGGTATACTTACCTGTCCGTCCCCGCGGGGCTGCTGTCTTCCACGTTGCGCTGAATATGATATGAAAACGGTCGTCACACATACTGGAGATACGGATGTGTGAAGGAGGCCTTAGAGATCATTTCATCTTCAACTTGCTTAACTATTTAATATATTGTATATATGTATGCCCTCCTTTTTTGCGACAATTAATTCAGTCATAGTAATGGAGCAGTCACTTCTAATGCCGAGTACAGAGAGGTTATACGAAGGGCTGCTGATAAGTCTTTGACTTTGTGATCTTTTCTTGCTTCTATGGTAATGGTAATGAATGTTACGTCACATGAAAGTCTTATGTGTCTAATATACGTTTTCAAAATTTTGTTTGTTGCTTAAGGCAACAGTGTTCTACACATGCAGGAAAACAAAATAGCGGAGTCTAGTGCAGTATTCGCAGCAACTGAGAGCAGATGAGTGATTAAATTCTTGTTTCTGCAAGGAAAGTTCGCGAAGTATATACATGGTGATATGTCGCAGACATTGGGGGATCAATGCCCTTCATATTCCACAGTTAAGAACTGGGTTTTCAAATTTAAAATGGGCCACTTCAACACCAATGATGAGGAATGTCCTGGATGACCGAGATTGGTTGTTGCTCCGGAGATTGTCGAGGTTGTGCACAACCTCATACTGGAGAATCAACGAATTTCAGCTAAAGCAGTAGCAGACATCATAGAGATTTCCTGTGAATGTGTTTGTGTCATTATCCATGAACATTTTGACAAGGTGATGGCGTCTGTGTTCTGGGATAAGGAGGGCGTGCTGCTAGTGAACTACCTTCAAAAGGGTTCCACCACAATACAAGTAATATAAGGTATTACATTGTACTTTTGTACCAATTGAAGGCAGCTCTGAAGGCCAAAAGGTGTGGCAAGCTGTCCAAAGGAATCTTGTTCCTGCAAGACAACGCCTCCACTCACACTGCACAAGTGACCATGGCAAAACTGTCAGAGCTGGGCTTATTGACCAGATCTAGCTCCCTTATGCCGGCGTCGCACGGTACGATATATCGGGCGATATGTTGTCGGGGTCACGTCGTTAGTGACGCAAATCCGGCATCGTCAGATATATCGTACCGTGTGACACCTCCGAACGACTGTGAATGAGCAAAAATACTCACCTTATCGTTGCTCGTTGACACGTCGTTCATTTCCATATTATCGTCCCACCTTCTCTGCGCCGGTTGTTCATCGTTCCCGAGGCAGCACACATCGCTCCGTGTGACACCCCAGGAACGATGAACACATCTTACCTGTGTCCCGTTGGCAATGCAGAAGGAAGGAGGTGGGCGGGATGTTTACGTCCCGCTCATCTCCAGCCCTCCGCTTCTATTGGCCGGCCGCTGTGTAACGTCGCTGTGACGCCGAACATCCCTGCCACTTCAGGAAGAGGATGTTCGCCGCCCACAGCGACGTCGTCTGGGAGGTAAGTACGTGTGACAGGGGGTTAATGACTTTGTGCGCCACGGGCAACTAATTACCCGTGACGCACAAACGACGGGGACGGGTACGATCGCTCTGCGATCGCACAATAGATCGTACCGTGTGACTCAGGCCTTAGACGATTATCTGCTTCCAAAGAAACATCTTAAGGGTACCACATTTCACACCATTTCTGATGCAATGGCTGTTACAGATGCCTGGTTTGAGGCACAACTGAAATCCTTCTTTTTGCTAGGCTTACAGAACTTGGAATACCGATGTAAGAAGTGTGTTGACAACAGTGGAGAGTATGTGGAATAAATGTAAATCATCCTATCTCATTTCTTTCTGGGTAAAGCCAAAGTCTTATCAGCAACCCGTCATATAGTCCAAATATTCTCAGGGATTAAGGATTATTTTTCCTAAAACACCCTTAATTCCTCCACCTCTTATTTACCTACTGTATTATACCCCAGCTATTAGTGACTATTTATAATATTCATATCATGATTTGTATTAATAATTGTTTCCAAAGTTCATATTCTGATTAATAGTAGTAATTTTATAATATGACTCATTTAGATATTGTCATGATTATTCAATCTATTCAGTGACATTTTTTGTTTTAGTTCCTTGACTTAGAAACGTCTGACTGACGGCCCTAACTTGCCGTTCTGACCCAAACCAGTTATCCACCTTTCACCACTTTTTCACTAAAATAAGACACAGACTGCGTGACATTGGATGTAAAGGCCACAGCAGCCTCGTTTATTAACACCAAAATAATCAATAACATTTTATTCATAAATATAGTAAATAACTCCATAAGCATAACCACCAGCAAAGGAGGGGGGGTAAGTGAAGAGTCCCTTTGTCCATGATTGCAACACCAGCTCCACCATGTGCCCTCAGCCGCACCACACCGACTCGAGGACACCCAGCCGAGTGTTGCTCCACCATTTGCCCTCAGCCGCACCACACCGGCTCGAGGACACCCAGCACATTAACATGCCCTGCTGTGACCCAGCACAGCAGGGTCCCACGTTAACATGTCCCGTTGTGACCGAGCACAGCAGGGACCCACCAACCATACCATTGCACACCAGGAGTAACCCGCTTCTGCACTGGGTTCCCCCCCGCTCTTTGTGCAATCCACCGACTTCAAATACCCCCCTCCTTTCCGCCACAGCGAGCACGTATGACACCTTGTACGTGCGAGCCCCACCACCAAAACCCGACCCGAGCCGACTCCTCGGGTCGAGCAACCAATACTGCGGGACCAATGTCAATAGAGCAAAATGACCCCCCAATAGACCTTACGATGCCAACCTGCACCAAACCACCAATACAACAAGATCAGCCGACCCAAGACCTGCAACTAGCCGACCACATCGTCCGATCCTATTTACCGCCTGCGCGACCAGTCCCCAACGAGCCACCAGAGCCGCCGCCCCCATCTCCACGGAATAGGGGGCAAGCTTGGCCTCGTTGAGACAGCCACACTGCAGGCGCCGCTGAAATTTACACATCCACTGATAATTAAACAAAGCCAACCATTATTGGTGTACCAGTACAACAAGGGCAGCCGCCCCAAGACCAGCAACTAGCCAACCACGCTGTCCGATCCTATGCACCGCCTGCGCGACCAGTCCCCAACGAGCCACCTGAGCCGCCGCCCCCATCTCCAAGGAATAAGGGGGCAAGCTCGGCCTCGTTGAGACAGCTACACTGCAGGCGCCTCCAAAATTACATATCAGCTGGTAATTAAGCAAAGCCAACCCTTATAGTAGGAAACAAAACAACCTCCCCTGTTTCCCCAACCTCTGGCAGATCCTAAGACATACCAAATAATAAACCGCTAGACAGTCATGCCCCTGCGAACAACAACACGAGCACGCCACCCAGGCAGGAAGAAATGGCCCAGGGCAATCAAGCCCGATGTCACGGATCAAGCACCCCGGATGCCCCCCCAGCGACCACGTCTCCTCCACCCACGTGCGGTACCAAAACGCTGCTGTTCCCGTAAACTGAGTATTATCACTCCGATCCTGGAATTACCACCCAGTCCAATAGCCAAAACCATTCCACCCCAAAGACACAACAACACGGGACCAAAGACAGTCAAGCCGACCACCGGCCTGAAGAAAAGACCTTAACTATATCCCACTGTGTAACCATACTCCCACCACCAGATGATTTCCCTAACTAAGTCAGAATACACCCTTCTGACCACCGCATAATGCTCAAAGCCCCGTAAAAGGGGGGCACATGAGCACAGTTAAACATTGGTATCTCCGTGCGCTTTGAACCTGGAAGCACAACCCTACCACTGCCACCCTCTCACCAAAAACCAACTGCACACCACGCCCAATCCCCGCTAAACTGCAGACTCAATACAACTCACAAAATGAGAGAACAGAAACTCCCACTCGACCCGTAATCCCGGGAAACTCAAACACCATATTTCTCCGAAATTGCAGACACCATAAGCCAGGGCCAACCGTCAACGTTGCACCCACGAGTGTCTGGTGCCTGTCCACCATTCAGCCCTAAAGCGCCGCAAAACAACCCCCAAACGGGGCACCGCCCCAAACGATTACCACGTCCTTAAACCATAAGAGCCAGTGCATACCGCACTGGCTACCACAGCCATCCAGCCCGACATTGCGGGAGGTGATGGCATAGTTGCGACCTACTCACACACTACTTCACATACCTCACCCGCAGCTGCGCCGCACCACTGTGTACCCGTGATACCAGCCGGTCCCGACCAATACGTAAGACCAAAGGAACCGCCCGGCAATGTACTGCCGGGAGGGGCTGCACCACCGCGTGACAGCCAGCGAAACCCACAACAGGCCCCACGGTCTGTCCACATAATCAACAAATGGAGCAACACCCGCCAGCAGCACTACCTGGCTGGAAACTCCCACAAGTCGCCAATAGGAGGCCCCCCCCCGACACCAATAGGCCACACACTGGATCACCCAACACAAATGTCACTTATTCCTCGCACCGACACATTACCCGAGCCCCCTACCCAGGGGGCACCAGGAAGAAACACGCCAAGACGAACCATATACCCATAAGGCAAAACCAAGTCAGCTGTACCCAAAAGAAACACCCCAAACCCATCGTAAACGAGAACCACCCACTCTTATTATAAACTCCTGTGGAGCTACTATCAACCGCCATGACGGATGCCGCCTAATACGGACTGCCAACGTTAAGCCGGCAACCCTACTAAGAACCGCATACCAATCCGCGCGTATAAAACTTGTCAAAAATGCCCCTGTGCAGACACTGCCGGCAGACTCCCGTAATCTCCCCATGAACCCCCAAACGGCATGTGAACCCACGAATTCAAGAAGCCAAACTGGACCACAAAACAGTAGCACGATATACCCGGGAACCTGATAATGGCCCGTAAATGTACCTCAGACATAGGGCCCCACCTATACGAACCACACACATCGATTTATCACACACATTCTAACTCTGCAAATACACTCTGGGCATGAAGAAACAGCTTAACAAGGCCAGGTTGTCCCAGAACCAGAAAATAAGCACTCAACCATCCCGAATATTGGATAATCCCCCAACTATGGGACCGAACCCGAACCATAGACCACATTAACCAGACATTGCACAACCATAAAACATCCAGCTCCACACAATATATGTACAAAAGATATCGGAAACAAACACTGAAAACCCAATTACAGGCAAGGGCAACAAAATCGTGACTTTTTTTTTTTTTTTTTTATTTTTTTTATCGCCTATTACTCCTGTCAATAGACGGCTAACCTGGGCACCGCATACAGGTGACTGGTCCATTTCAAGACCCCCAGAAAGGTGTCGTCCACCGCCGCAAGGAAGGACAGATATCCAAAATCTGCTGTCCCAATCATCTCGACCTTAACATCGGGCCGCAACAAAACATGCCGCGCCCCAGTGGACCAGCAAAATACCCCCAGTACTCACACAACACCAGTTGGAGAACCGGGCTAGCCCGATGCCCATACAACTTAAAACACCCCTCTTAAAACACAACCACCTTCCCCTTCACCTCTCAAATAGAACACACCCCATGCAACGCTCCAGAGTAAGACGCCGAATGCAAATGCGCCCCCGCATGCCGGGCCACCATGCCAGTGGACTACCATCGAACTCTTATCACATATTATGAACCGCGATAATCCTCTAGCTAACAGACCCCCATGACCATTACAGAAACCATGGAATTGCCGTGACCATGGCTATCCACAACCCCTTTGCAAGTATTCGTATCCCTGCCTCAATCACCGCCCCACCGCCGACTTCCACCTGAATCAGTCACAAACCACCTGGAAATCACCCAATCATACAAAACACCCAGAGAATGCAAGCGCCATTACGCCATCCAGAATAAACAAAGTCGTCACCTATAGATAGACACCCTAGCATAGCAAGGCACCTGGGACCACGTAGCAACCACTCACACACAAAATTCAACGCCGTACTCAGGGCCCCCAACCTCCTGCCGAAACCCGCTGACAAACAAACTACCGCCCTAATGCACCAAAAATCATACCTATCGACACCCTTACCACCCCCCATAATTCAAGCATTAATACAAGGTTTTAAGTGAGCCGTAACTTACTAGGCTGACTCCATGGGATCCCACGGAACAGCCGTCACATGTCCTCCGCGTCGAGCACCGCCATCTTCTCCACGGGTAAACGCAGGTTGCAGCCTTCCAGGGCCGCAACACAACCGGCCGGACTGGCCGGCCAGCCGGGGACGCTTGTCAAGTAGTCACCGGCTTGGAGCCACAACTTAGGGGGGGGGGTGCGCTCCAGCCGCACATCCGCCAGCTGGTACCCGTGCTGCCACCCAGCCGCTGACCAGACCCTACGCGGCTGCGCAGGCCGCACTCCTGGCATATGCAGACGATCGCATGACAAGCCCAGCTCTGGGTCAGCCCTGTCGTTTGCTGACCCCCCGAGCCAGCGCCAGACGTGCCGCCACTGCCTGCTGGACCCCATTCAGGCTGTTCCACCTAGATCCCCGGCAGTAGTAACGACCGAGATGCCAGGGGCATGTGACTGCGCCGCCAGACCCCGCACCGCGCCATGGGTCACGTGGCCGCGCCGCCCAGGTATCACGCTGACCCCCGCACCGTACCGATCTGAGGCTGTCAGGGCCAGTGATGTCACTTACCACTGCCCGCACCGCTGCTGGATGGTCGTCTGGGTCTGCGAAATCCTCCCCGCATCTTGCTCTGCAGCCGCCGCCGATCGCTGCAGGATTCATCGCCGACACTTCCGGGTCAGCTGACACCAGCGCCGAAGCACGTGACCGCATCGCCAGACCACGTGACCGCGTCGGGTCACGTGGCCGCGACGCGCGCGTCACCAGTGCGCGCCGCCACCCGGAAGTGGAGGAGAGGCCGGTCACATCACACCGCCCCGCTGCCGACATCTGATGCAGGTCACCACGACGTGTTCTCTCCTGGGACCGCAAGTGACCGCGCCGCCGGCCCACGTAACCGCGCCGCCCGCCCACGTGTCACCGCCGCCCCACTTGACATCGCTGACCCACGTGACACCGCCGACCCACGTGACCGCAGCGGGTCAGGCGAGCGCGGCGGGTCAGGCGAGCGCGGCGGGTCAGGCAAGCTCGGCGGGGCAGCTGAGCGCGGTGGGCCACGCAGCCGCGACGCGCGCATCACCCTGCGCCCCGCGAACCGGAAGTGGAGGGGAGGCCGGCCATGTCACTCACCGCCCCGCTGCCTTGATGCCCGTGGCCCGACTTCCGACCCAGGCCCCGCTTTGTCCCGTTTCTTTGATCTGCCGCCGCTGGCGTGGGTCTTCCGCTGGAGCTCCTTCTCCGCCGTCGGGTCCTCGGCGGCGTCTCCGGGCTGAGGCGCTAAGGGAACCGCGGTCTTCACTGCCGCTTCGGAGGCAGAGGGGTCCCCATCTGCAGAGCCGCCGACTTCGCCGGGCCATCGCTGCAGCTGCTCCTCCTCTCCCTTTATCTGTACCCCGAAGCCCTCGATCTTCAGGATCCAAGCGATTCAGCAACAATTCAAGACGTCTTCCAGGTAGTGAATGACCTCCCACCTCCTAATCTAGCCCTGTATATACTCCCCTACCCTAGCAACCCCCTAACCAATTACATGGCCCCACAGCCCTATAACTCCACCTCCCACTTTTCCCGCACAAAATACCCTGCACCTTAACCCCTTGCTAACCCTCAGGCCTAGCATCCCTCCTCAGTCATGTTGCCCTCCCTTGAGCCCTTTCAGGGCAGGCGTCCGGGCTTTTCTTTCTCAATCTGACCCTTATTAAACTACAAAGGTGGAGAAGTAATCCAACGCCCTCTCTGAAGGTCCTGATATTTTATTTTGGTGACCTATTGTTTTATGTGTTTTTATTTCCATGTGACTGTAACTTGCTGTGATTTAGAGGTGACAGGTAGAGACAGAGGTGTATCTAGGCATTCCAGCACCCGGGGCAAGAATTCAGTTTGGCGCCCCCCCATGTGACCAATTATTTCTATGTAATTTGCACACTTACCATCACATGATGACGAGCTGCTCTTAATAATTCACTCGATGTTCATAGAGAAACTTAGGAAGAAAAGCTAATTGTCACATGCAGGTATGAAAATCATATATGAGTGGAGGGGCCATATGATGACTACTAGAACCAGAAGTAGAGCTGAATCCTGACAGGAAATATATTACATGCTGCTAGGATTGGGTTAAACTGTTTAATTTTTTTCGTGTAATATTTCTTTATTGTTTAAAAAATGTATATAACAAACAATGTATATAGGTATTTCGTGTTACCCAAGTATTACAAAATATGAAAAGGTTAATATGACCTGGGCCTTTAAGTCTCATAAGCATATAGTGTAGTAGAATTTGTCACAAATCTTGCAAGAAGTAAAACCTGCATGGCATCCTAAATGACATCCTAACCCAAATATGTAGTCATCATTTGTCTTTGTTCTATTTAGAATATAGAAGGCAACATCCTTCTGTAAAATCTTGTTGTAAATATGAACACGTAAACCTATGTATATAAATTAGATGAAAGAGAGGCAGAAAAAGAGAAAGAAAACGATGAGTAGAGAGAAAGAGAAGGGGAAGAAGAGGGAAGAAGGGGAAGGGGGAAAAGAGTGGAGATTCTGTAACGTGATACCACACCACCTTCTTATTGGGAAATCCAACCCACCCCCTTGAACCTTCATTGTGATAAAGTGAGCATAAGTAGCCAAGTTTAGAATTGCTGCGTCTTTCTGAATTGGAGCCAGGGGTACCAGGTAGAGAAACACAAGGAGTCTCTCCCTTCGTCAAAAGCTCTCATCTCCTCTAGACGTCGCAGGGTGTCTACGGCCTCCACCCAGTCTGCTCTCTTCAATGAAGAAAAAACAAAAAGCCAGCACCAAATGTGCACTTCAGCACTAAACATTCCAAACTGTACTTATTATAAAAATTTTGAGATTTTTGGCAAAAAATTGCAATTTCTTGAGCTGCCTCGCCACGTCACGGCAAATCTCATTTGAGGCAGTCCTACACTAAAATATTTTTATAAAATGTGCCATACGGCCTCACATATGAATGGTAGAACTGCTCTTAGCAGCACTCACCTGGTCTATTTCAATCCCGTACCCATGACTGAGTCATGGCTGTGGGCGGGACAGGTCCAAGCAAATGCTGCATGAAGTAAAAAGCCTGTGGACAAGGCCTGATGACTTAATGTGAACAGTCACCAACTGCCAAAATCTAGACAGATGGAATACATCCCAAATTGGGGTGCATAGCAAGGTGGAGGTCAACCACCGACCAATTCAATGAAGAAAAAACAAAAAGCCAGCACCAAATGTGCACTTCATTGAATTGGTTGGTGGTTGACCTCCACCTTGCTATGCACCCCAATTTTGGATGTATTCCATCTGTCTAGATTTTGGCGGTTGGTGACTGTTCACATTAAGTCATCAGGCTTTGTCCACAGGCTATTTACTTCATGCAGCATTTGCTTGGACCTGTCCCGCCCACAGCCATGACTCAGTCATGGGTACGGGATTGAAATAGACCAGGTGAGTGCTGCTAAGAGCAGTTCTACTATTCATATGTGAGGCCGTATGGCACATTTTATAAAAATATTTTAGTGTAGGACTGCCTCAAATGAGATTTGCCGTGACGTGGCTAGGCAGCTCAAGAAATTGCAATTTTTTGCCAAAAATCTCAAAATTTTTATAATAAGTACAGTTTGGAATGTATAGTGCTGAAGTGCACATTTGGTGCTGGCTTTTTGTTTTTTCTTCATTGAATTGGTTGGTGGTTGACCCCCACCTTGCTATGCACCCCAATTTGGGATGTATTCCATCTGTCTAGATTTTGGCGGTTGGTGACTGTTCACATTAAGTCATCAGGCTTTGTCCACAGGCTATTTACTTAATGCAGCATTTGCTTGGACCTGTCCCGCCCACAGCCATGACTCAGTCATGGGTACGGGATTAAAATAGACCAGGTGAGTGCTGCTAAGAGCAGTTCTACTATTCATATGTGAGGCCGTATGGCACATTTTATAAAAATATTTTAGTGTAGTACTGCCTCAAATGAGATTTGCCGTGACGTGGCGAGGCAGCTCAAGAAATTGCAATTTTTTTGCCAAAAATCTCAAAATTTTTATAATAAGTACAGTTTGGAATGTATAGTGCTGAAGTGCACATTTGGTGCTGGCTTTTTGTTTTTTCTGCTCTCTTCAATGTATAGGTGGATCCTCCAATGTTTCGGTATGATCTGCCTCATTGAAATCATGAAGTACGAAAGCAGACCTCTCTTCGCCTTGGAGATTGCCCCTGTGTACATCGACGAGAGCTATTTCCGGTGAAGGTGTCACTCCTGTGTGATGTAAGTGAATGTAGAGAGCAAAGACATCTTCCCATAGTCCCTGTATCCCCAGGCAGGTCCACCAAACATGCAGCATTTTGCCCACCGAGGTCTGACACCTCCAGCAAGTGTCCGGAACCTCTGGAGTAGTCTGGCGGGTGTCCTGTACCACCGTGAGGATTTTATAATTGAGTTCCTGCATTCTACATGAAATGGTGGATTTGTGTGTTAGATTAAATGACTTATGCCACTGTGCTTTGGGAAAAGTCCAGCTCAATTCTGATTGCCAATGCCTTACATACTCAGGTAGGTCACCTCCCCGGGCACTGTTATGTTGTAGATTATCAAGACTGTGTGAGGAGGTGTTTCTCTAAGGAAACATAGTTTTTCAAATGGAGTCAGATCCCTATGCTTCTCGGATCCCAGGGCCAGTGAGTCTATAAAGCTATGTAATTGTAAGTATTGAAACCAATGACTTGGTTCTCTTGGCCGGTCACCAAGCAGGGACATCAATGATCTGCAACCCTGCTGGGTAATTACATCTTTGACCCGTGGGATTCCTCCTGTCGGCGTTGAAATCAGACTGGGATGAAGCTCGTGAAGCCAACACTGGAACGCGGGGTTGGCCACCAGTGGCATCATAGGACCCGGTTCCCCTGTCAGTCCATATCGCCTATTGGCCTTCCTCCACGTGGTAGCCAAAGATAAGAGAATCTTGGAAACTTCCAGGGTCTCCAGACTGGTTTTAGATGACAACCAGAAGATTCCTAGTGTCATAATCGGGTATAAGTCACACTCAATCTCCACCCACAATTTTCTGTCTTTATTGTGAAGGAAATTCAGTATGCAGTTGCCTACCACCGCTGCGTGGTAAGCTTTATAATCAGGTAGCCCCACCCCTCCGTCCCAACGAGATTTATTCAGCATGGAATATTTCAATCGGGGTCTGGTACTGCGCCATATGAAATTGCTAATCATCTTCTTTAACGTAAGGAAGAAATTTTCTCCCAGGTTCAATGGAATGGTTTGAAACACAAAGTATTTTGGGTAGGACATCCATTTTATATGTATTGACTCTGCCAAACCACGATATGGGGAGGTTATGCCAAGCCATGAGATCTTTTTGTATGTTTTTTTTAAGAGGTCTGGGAAATTGTGGTCATATAGGTCTTGGTGTTTAGGGGAGACCCTAATCCCCAGATATTTAATGTAATTACTGTTCCACTTAAAGGGGAAGGTGGGTTTGAGGATATTCTCTTCTGCAGACGGCAGCGATATGTGCTGCCCCCTTGCCAGCAGCCTGCCACTGCTTGGGTCCTGACCTTCTGGTGGGTGGCTCGAGGGTCTCCGTACCTGGGGGATCCCGCGGACACTCCGAATGAAAAGGGTCGGGGGGTGGTGGATGAATATGTACGGACTGGGCCGTACTAGATTTGCGACGCCACCCACGGTATGTGGTGATATTGGACACCACCGCTGCAGTTACGGGGCACCCGGGGGAGATGTAGTGAAGCAAGTTGTTAACATCTCCGTGGGCAGGGATGGTAGCCCCGGGAGCCGTTGGGGTTGGTGGTGCTGGGAGATGGGGGACCGCAGGGTGCCGGTGTACTCACTATTAAGGAAACACACGAGTCTCTGGTAAACCAAGGTGATGGTGGTCGGTGCCCGCAGCCGGCTGTGTTCTGATTCCCCCACCCGGCTGGTGGTCTCTGTCTTTCTGCTGCACCTTTTTTAGAACAGTGGACTGCCTGTGCTTGCAACTTCAGGAGTCCACTCCCGGCTGGATGTGGCCTAAGGAGCCTTTCCCGCAGACGCTGGCCCGTGGGATCTCTGAGCCCTGGCGGTGGCCTATTATCCCCCTCGGTGGGCTGTTGCCTTCAATCGGGACTTTGGGTAAGACAGGACCTCTAGTCCTGGCCGCAATCAGTTAATTAACCAGTTCCAGTCGCTTCTGGACCTAGCTTCAGGGTCTGAGTACCCCCTGTTTCCGAGTCGGTTCCCCGGGTCGGTATCGGCGGGCTACAACCCTGTCCCGGTCCACCTCGGTTCCACCGAGCCGTCTTCCCGGCTCCTGCAGACGGAGACCGCCGTCTGCTTTCTACCCAAAGGCACCAGGGCTCCTACCCTGGTACCTGTCATTTTTCCTTCAGGCCTGAGACACAGGCCTGACTTCCACTCTCCTTGAACTCTACAACTGAACTGCCTGTTTACTTTCCCCACCCTCGGGCTGTCTAGACTCCTAGGTGGGCATCTTCCAACCGCCTGGTTCCGCCCCCTGGTGTGTCTATCAAGCCCCGAGGGAGGTGACTAGGGTTGTAAGGTTGGCTGCTGTCATCTGTGAGGGAAGGGTGTTGTGTGGCGCCCTATTTGTGACTACCTGGCCCGGCCAGGGCGTAACAGATACGTTTAAGATCTCTGTTTTTTGTAGGTTTACTTTAAAGTTGGAAAGTCTACCAAAAGTCTCAAATTCCTGTAATACGGTATGACAGGTAAGCTAGTCCTCAGTTGTGTCACATATACCAAGAGGTTGTCTGCAAACAGTGCTAGTTTATGGGATGTTTGTCCTATCTGTATCCCTTTTACCGAAGGATTTTTCCTGAGTGCATTTGCCAGGGATTCCATTACCAAAATGTATAGGTATGGTGATAGGGGGCACCCCTGTCTGGTGCCGTTTCTAATATTAAATGGAGCTGACAGGCATCCGATCACGCCCACTTGTGCCGTTGGTTCATGATATAGTGCTTTAACCCATTGTAGTAAGCGCGAACAGACGCCAATTGCCGCAGCGTGGCCTCCAAAAAACCCCAATGGACTCTGTCAAATGCTTTTTCGGCATCCACTGTCAAGAGGCACATTGGGGTTTAACGCTGATGAGCCTGAGCCACCAAGGACAGGGTTCTGATAGTATTATTATCACGTGCCTCCCTCCCTGGAACAAATCCCACCTGGTCTTTGTGTATCAGTTTGGGAATAAAGGGACCTAATCTCAAGGCTATCATTTTAGAGTATAATTTAATATCCACATTTATTAGTGAGATAGGTCTGTAATTGGAACAAGTCAGGGGGTCCCTGCCAGGTTTTGGGATTACGGTTATTCGGGCTTGGAGTGTCTGTTTAGGGAACTGGCATGTGTTAGTTATAGAGTTAAAGGCTGTCAACATTATAGAGCTACAGGCCTCTCCACATATTTTGTAAAACCGGGAAGTAAACTCATCAGAACCGGGACTTTTACCAACTTTAAGAGTTTTGATGGCATTGCTTAGCTCTGTGTCTGAGAAATCCCCATTTAGCCTCCACATCCTCAAGGGGGTCTGGTGCATGTTTGTTGAGATATTCCAAAATGTCATGGTGTCTCGCATCAGATAATGGGGCATGCGGGGTTGGGATGTTATAAAGTTTTGCATAGTAGGTTCTAAATTCTTCTAATATATCAGGGGTGGAGTGGATCTGGGTTCCTGCCTGCGAGTTTAACACGATTATTGGGGTTTGTGAATGTCTGGGGTGTAGGGTTCTAGCCAACAATCGTCCACTTTTATCTCCAAACTCAAAGATATTCCTACGAAATTTATCTCTGGTACACAGTGATTTTCGATCAAGGATAGATAATATTTGGTGCCGAATATTAGATATTTCTGCTTTAAGGATATCACTGGACCTGGATTTATTTATCGTTTCTTTGTGACCTAGTTGCAGTAATAGTTCTTTTAGTTCCCTTGCACTTTCTTTTTTAATTCTGGATCCATGGGATATGCAACCCCCCCGAATCATACATTTCAGCGCTTCCCATTTGACCGGGGCAGGTTTTATGGATATCCTCTAGACATTGCTCATTTTTGAGCAGGTTGTCGTTCAGTCTCCAAGTGTGCCCCATTTTCCCCCGTCTCTTACCCCAACTTCCCCACATTCTGGCGCGTGGTCCGACCAAAGAAAGACATCCATCGAACAGCCCGGGGATTTGTCTAGCAAGTCATGGGATATAAAAATGTGATCCAGTCTGGTGTAGGTATTATGAACTGTGGCGTGAAAGCTGTAGTCTCTGACTCTGGGATGTAAGACTCTCCAAAGGTCAACTAATTTAAGGGATGTTAGTTCTCTTTTCAATCTACGTAGTGCCGAGGAGGGGATTGAAGACCTACCAGAGGACAAGTCCAGAGCCGAATCCAGAACGAGGTTGAAGTCTCCTCCCAGAATGATACAGGTGCCACCCACAAACCCTGCCAGTGTCTCCAGAGTCTCCATTCCAAAGGATACCTGATCTTGGTTTGGAAAATAGATAGTAGCAATAGTATAGGTGTTGTTCAAAAAAGATATTTTAAGAAATAACCAACGTCCCTCCAGGCTAATGAGTGTGTCAAGAATTATTGGCTGAAATGTCTTGTGAAAGGCGATGGAAACCCCACATACCTTCCTGTCAGGGTGCGGGCTATGGAACCATGTCGGATAATTTTTAGTTTTACATTTAGGTGTGTTGGAGGCTAAGAAGTGTGTCTCTTGGAGTAGGGCTATTTTAACTCCCTTCCTGTGCAGGCGATACAAGATCTGGCTCCTCTTTTCAGGTTTATTTAAACCTTTAGTATTGTAGGTGCAAAAGGTTAGGTGTGACATCACAGAAGAGGGTAAGCAAGAGAAAGGGTGTACCGAAAGCAGAGGAAAAAGAGCAGAAAGAGGATAGCGAAGAAAGAAAAGAGTTAGATAGTCTAAGTAGCACTAGAGTGCCTACTGATCCTGAGTATCTACTAATAGACTGTTGTCTACTGTGGCACTCTTCCACGTCCCTAATAGAGGTACGGGGAAGCCTACGGCCTGTCAGGCGCTCCCCCGCTCCCGCGGCAAACTCCCACAGATAGTATGAGTAACAATCCCCATATGTAGTCTAGTATTGGTCAGTCACTTTTCTATTCCCCCCCCTCCACCCCCTTCGCCCCCAAACCCTGAAATGTTTGGTACATTTTGAATATGAAACATATGGCACAAAGAGAACACGAGACAGCGAACTCAATGAAAAATATGGTTAAACCAGAGCTCAATATCAGATCAAGATGAAAAAGAATGAGGAAGAGAGAAGAAGAGAAAGGGGAGGGAGCAACAGGATGAGAGACAATGTGAGACTTAGAATGGCACGAGGCAAAGGGCCAGGGAAGGGGGTGTGGGAAGAATTGGGAAGTGGAAAGATAAGGTGTAAGGAATGTGTGAAAGAGTGTGTGTAAAGAGCATGACCAAGAAGAGGAGAGGGTGAAAGAGTAGAAAATAGTGTGGGGCATATGGCATTTGTGATTGTATGTGAGGGGGGGGAGGGGTTAGGTGTTGAACTGGTTGTTGTGAAATAGTGTGTGCGGAGAGTGTGAGAAGATGGAGAAGCAGGGGGGGAGGGAAAAGAGGATGAGGAAAAGAGAGAGAGGGAGGGGAAAGGAGAAGAGGGAGAGAGAGAGAAAAAAAAAAGGGAAGGGGGAGAAGCAGAGAGGTAAGAAAAAAAGGGGGGGAGAGATACTGATAAAGTTACGCTCTATAAACAGGTAAACAATCAAATGTAATCAACATGCGTCTCGTCTCCTGGTTCTTCTAATAAGTTTTCTCCTTTTCTCTGGACAGTCAGCAATGATCAGCGGTGCACATCTCGGGGAGATCCTCCAGCTCGTCTGTTCTGGACTTGTCTCCATTGCTCCCTCAGTGGTAAGGTTGCGGGACCTCCTGGGGTTGACCAATCTGGTAGGCTAATCATAGGCAGTTCAAAAGTCCCTAAAAAGTTGGGTAGATCTCCCAAGGACCGAAGGACCGCCGACTTCCCATTTTTCTTTGCTATAAGTTGGAAAGGATATCCCCAATGATATGGAATATCTTTATCTTTAAGGGACTGGAGTAGTTGTCACAAGGCCTTGTGCAGTTGCAGTGTCCTTCGTGCCAGGTCTGGTAGGACAATCAAGGGTGACCCTTTGTATGTGCCCGCTCCCTTATCTCTGCATCTTTGTAGTATGGCCTCCTTTTCCTTATAGAAATGGATCCAACATATCACATCTCTTGGTCTTGCCGAATCAGGTGACTTAGGACCCAGAGATCTGTGAATGCGGTCCAGTTCTATGCGTTGTCCTGGATCACGTTGGAGAAGACTGATGAAGAATTTTTGTGCCCATTCTTCCAACTGTGGTGGTTCCACTGCCTCTGTAAGGCCTCTGATCCATATGTTATTACGGCGGTGCCGGTTCTCGATGTGATCTAAACGGGTCAGTATGTCCTGTATCTGGACAGTGTGCTCTGATGGGACTTGTTGGTGTGATTCTCTATAGGAAACTATCTACTCCTGTACCTCCTTCTGTAGCTGCTACACGCTGGCCAATTTGCTTGATCGGCTCCCAGCCACCATGCTTTGTGAATCCCATCCCTCCCCATATCCCATCCAGCTCACTTTCCACATTTGACCCAGTCACAGAGGAGGAAGTCTCCAGGCTCCTCTCTTCTTCTCGTCCTACCACTTTCCCTACTGATCCCTTCCCCTCACACCTACTCCAGACACTCTCTCCGGTTGTCACTACTCACCTAACTAAAATCTTCAATCTCTCTCTCTTCTGGTATCTTCCCTTCCTCCCTTAAACACTCTATCATTACTCCATTATTGAAAAAACCTTCCCTTGATCCATCCTGCACAAGCAACTACAGACCAGTCTCCAATCTCTCCTTCATCTCTAAACTCTTTGAGCACCTGGACTACTCTCGTCTCACCCACTACCTTTCCACTCACTCTCTTCTAGATCCTTTACAGTCTGGCTTCCACCCTTTACACTCAATAGAAACTGCCCTTGTCAAAGTGACCAATGACCTATTGACAGCAAAACGTAACGGTGACCACTCTCTGCTTATTCTTCTTGACCTTTCTGCCGCCTTCGACACTGTTGACCATCATCTCCTTCTCACTATGCTCCATTCTAACGGCCTAAAGGATACTGTGCTTTCCTGGTTCTCTTCCTATCTTTCTGGCCGCTCATTCAGTGTATCATTTGCTGGCTCCACATCTTCTCCTCTTCCTCTCACTGTTTGGGTCCCTCAAGGTTCAGTCCTTGGTCCTCTTCTTTTCTCCCTCCACACTGCCCCAATTGGAATGACCATCAGCAGATTTGGCTTCCAGTACCATCTTTATGCTGATGACACACAGCTATACACCTCATCCCCTGACCTCACCCCCGCTGTACTAATGAACACAAGTGACTGCCTGACTGCAGTTTGCAACGTCATGTCTGCTCTCTATCTGAAACATAACCTTTCCAAAACTGAACTTCTGCTTTTCCCTCCAACTCCCAACCTTCCTAAACCTGACATCTCCCTCTCTGTGTGTGGCACAACGATAAGTCCTAGGCAGCAAGCCCGCTGCCTGGGGGTTATACTTGACACTGATCTCTCCTTCACCTCCCACATACAATCTCTTGCCCGCTCCTGCCGCTTGCACCTCAAGAACATCTCTAGAATCCGCCCCTTTCTCACAATGGAAACGACAAAAACCCTCACCGTGGCCCTGATCCACTTTCGCCTTGACTACTGTAACTCTCTATTAATTGGTCTACCCCTAACTAGACTCTCTCCTCTACAGTCCATCCTTAATGCAGCAGCCAGGGTCACCTATCTGGCTAACCGCTACTCTGATGCCTCTGCACTGTGCCAGTCATTGCACTGGCTGTCCATATATCACAGGATCCAATTCAAATTGCTTGTTCTCACCCACAAAGCTCTCCACAGTGCAGCACCCGCCTACATCTCCACCCTTCTCTCTGTCTATCATCCCACCCGTTCTCTACGCTCTGCAAATGACTTTCGACTAACATCCACACTAATTCGAACCTCCCACTCCTAAATCCAAGACTTCTTCCGAGCTGCACCAAACCTCTGGAATGCTCTACCCCAAGAAGTTAGGACAAATCACAACTTACTCAGCTTCAGACGCTCCCTAAAAACGCATCATTTTAGGGCGGCCTATCACACTCCCTAGCCAAACTAATTTCACCTAATCCCTCTACAACTTCTCAGAACATAACCCCACGTCAAATTCCATGGCACCCAAATGCATCTCAGGGCTCTGGCCTATTGGTCCAGGAAGCCATTATCTATCCCCCATTTCCTTGAGATGGCTGGATTGTTATTGTAAATAAGCACTTGTACCATGCCCCTCCCCCCATATCATTGTAGATTGTAAGCTCTCAAGAGCAGGGTTGCCTTTTTTCCCTATAAATATTGTATCTTCTATAATTGTTACTTGTTTGTATATGTTTATGTATATGATATGTATATGAGCCTCCTGAATTGTAAAGCACTGCGGAATATGTTGGCGCTAGAGAAATAAAGATTATTATTATTGATCTCTGATAGTATAGAGGCCATGTCTTGCTTATAAGATTCCCTCAGTTTCCCCAGTAAAGAGTCAATTTCCTGCCTGGTTGAAATTGATCTGATATGTGCTTTCCAATCCCAATCTTCCTCTTGTGCCTGTATCTGGTCTGGTTTATTCTTTTCTCCCTTCTTTCTGCGTGTGGTGGTATTTGAGTTGGGGGATCTTTGCCCTTTAGGTGATGAATACTGTTGTACTGTTGAATACTGTTGTAGTGGCATTATAGGATCCTCTCCGGGTGCCGCAGATCTGTTCCCTATGGCTATATATACCCAAAATTAGAAGATTTAACCAAAATTAACCAAGAATTATTAATCCTATCAGGATATACCAACAGCAATATACCAAAATATCCCAATAAACAACTATAGATTCAGTTAAAAAGAGTTTTTTATTAATGGCATATTAATAAAAACAATTAAGACAAAAATACAATTTAAAAAACAACATAAAAACCCATAGGCAGGGAAGACAAGTCATACAAGGTAACATGAAAGGTTGAAATATATATGGGGAATCATATAATGGTTAAATACTCGCCAATATATAGCCAGTAAAGTAGTGATGCGGTCAATTTCTTGCCTTCTAATAGTAAAATACTATAGCTGCATCATTAAACTGCCCCCCTATAAACCATATACCAGACCTGTAGCCATAATAGACCGTATAACCAGCTCCCCCGCCTCTCACTCCAACGCACATTTCACACCGCTTCTTCAGGGAGTGTTCCCTATGGCTGCTGGGGTCTGCAGTGTTGGTGAGCTGGGGCCTTGTTCTGCCTGCAACTCATCCAGGGATCGTCGCTGTGGCTGGAGCAAGGGGTTTTCAATATTCCCCCTGTGGTGCTCTGCTGCAATGTGTCTGGGCTTAAGGCTGGTCTGTCTGCTCCCATGTGTGGAGGCGGTGAGGCCACTCCGCTGCATGTTTGCTGAGCGTTACCTCTTGCCTCATTGTCTGCCGGTGCCATCTTGTGAGCAGCAGCAGTGTCTGGCTGAGAATCTCTGGCCCCGAAAAAACGGGCGATACGGTACCTTCTCCCTCTGGGATTTGCGTGCCCGTCCTCTCCTGCGGACCATTACACCGACCTGGGACCCGGTGAGTGCCTGTGGATTCAGGATTCTGCCATGGGTTTGTGGGAGCTCCTTCTCTCTGCGTCCTAATGCGCCATCAGCTAGCTCCGCCCCCCCCTGTTTAATTTTTTTAAGTAAAGGGCTTCTCCAGGTTTGAGATAAAAATCTGCAGTCACTCTGTGTCACTCTGTGACTGCAGACTTCTGAATTCTCACACTGCACACTGTCAGGATTCTCTGTTGCCGGCGGTGAGAGTGGGAGGTCACGAAACCGCAAGTATGCAATTTACATTCATGTGGTCACGTGCCAACTAGACATGTATGGCCTCACTTAATAAAAATGAAATGAGTAAGGATGGACACGTGAAATCAGAATGTGGCCAGAAATATAAAAATCTCATACTTTCGCTCACATGACCGTCCACTCCCGCCAATGCCATGGAAAATCCTAAAAATATGCAGTGCAAGCTGTGAGAATTCAGAAGCCTGCAGACACCTAGAGAGACTAGAAACTTTCATCTCAAACCTGGACAAGACTTTCTTATAAAATTAAGCAGTATAGCCGAATTCTAAGTAAAGGGGTTGTCCAATCTCACAATTTATGTATTGCTACTTGTGTACAGGATCAGAACTAGCAACAGCAACAGAACCACCAGAGGTACAGAAATACATAATTAGAACCCCCATCAATACAGAAACACGGCATCACAACCACCAGCAGTACAGAAATTCATCACAACCACCAGCAGTACAGAAATACATCAATATAACCCCACCAGTTCAGAAACAGCATCAAAACCCTTCTTCAGTAAAGAAATACATAATCAGAACCACAAGCATGGTACATCAATTGTAATGTCAGGTCAGATACATAGACATTTCTATTGCAGGAATCTACAACTTCCAATACATCCTTAAGGCAATCTGTCACCAGGATTTTAACACCTTATCTGAGAGCAGCATAATGTAGGGGTAGAGATCCCGATTCTAGCAGTGTGTCACTTACTGTGAGGCTTAGTGTAGTTTTGATAAAAATCACTGTTTAATCAGCAGTAGATTATCATTACAGGACTGCTTGGCATGCTGCCATGTAGACCAGTATATTCATCAGCTCTGTATAACTGCTAGATCTGCAGCAGAGAAAACATTGATTTTATCAAAATGACAGCAAACAACCCAGTAAGTGACACATCGCTGGAATCAGGGTCTCTGTCTCCACATTATGCTGCTCTCAGATGGGGCCACAAAAACCTGGTGACAGGTTCCTTTTAACAATGGTAAGTAGATACTTGGAAGTTAACAGTCATCATCAGACTGTGGACCATACAGGAACTACTGTAAGGCCTCAGTTCCACTTGCGTTTTGCATGGACGAGTGCAATCTCATAGAACATCGAGTGTCCATCTGCAAATGATTTTGCATGATATATTGGCATGAGAAAAGAATTGCAGCATGCTGCAAGTGTAAGAGATTCTCAGCTCACACACCCATACAAGTCTACGGGACCGTGTGAAACATCGTACTGCACTTGGATGTAATCAGAGTGCAGTACAATGTACGCAGAGAGGCCGTGGAGAAGGGGGAAATTACTCCCTCCCTTCGTCTTGTCCGCAGCTGTGATCCGATCGCAAGATCGCATCACAGTCGCATGACACTCGGCTCACGCTCGCAGCAGAGCCTAAGTCGACGGTCATTAGCATATTGCATCTGATGATCTTGCATGGTAAGCAATGCGCAAGTGGGACTGAGGCCTAATGATGAGAATTAGTCAGTATCACAAATAAACATTTACATTCAGGTACCTTATAGATGTTGTTGTCTCTGATGAGTCATCTTGTCCAGACGCCATGATGACTTTTCACATCCACAGCTCGTCTCTGCAGACTTCTATCTTCTTCGCTCTTCTGCAGAACATCCTGGCATGATACTATTAAAAATAGCAGAATGATTATAATACTCCTATATAAAAATATTGCCTTACACTGTGCCCCTGAATAAATAATGGCCCCTCACTGTATTCTTTGCACAAAACATGATGCACACACAGTCCCTCTTATGGCACATGCCCTCCACAGTGCCCTCTACTTTCCATACTGTCTCTTCACACTGTCCTCTACACTATGTCCCCTTATACTGCCCAGTCTTTATACTGTGCCCCTCATCACACTACCCCTCGTTGCTATGACTTCACACTATCCTCTCATGCTATCACCTCTTCTTGACAGCCGGACTCAGAGAATAACCGGCTCCCACTACGGGGACGGCAAAATGCAGCTGCAGGCAAGGCCAGCTCCAGGTTTCTGTGGGCCCTGGGTGAAAGAGTCTCAATGGGCCTCATCCTCACATGGACACGTACATACACAAATATGTACACATACAAGCATATATACATATTTAAAGACAAATTCACAAAAATACATATAAACAGAGATAAATCTATACATAGTCATATACACTGACATACACTGACATACCTCGTACATGCACACAGACACATTACAGATATTATTAATATGGGGAAGCCGGCAGCAGCCTCACTGACCTCCCCCGCTTGTCTCCCATCCAGCTCCACCTGGGCATGTTGCTGTGCCGCGCTGATTGGTGGCCATGACTAAAAGACATAGCCACACACAGAGCACACTGACACTGCTGTATATACATCACAGGGGAGGCTGGGGACATACAGCAATGTGGGGGACATACAGCTCTAAAGGGGGCCTTCAGATCTGAGGCGGTATATAGCTCTGGGGAGTATACAGCACTGGAGTGGGGGGACAAACAACTCTGGGGGAATACAGCACTGGGTTGGAGAGAGATACAGCTCTGGGGGTATACAGCTCTTGGGTGGTATACTGCACTGGAGTGGGCGACATACAGCACTGGGGTGGGAGACAAACAGCTCTGGGAGGTATACAGTACTGGGGTGGAGGACAAACAGCTCTGAGGGTATACAGCACTGGAGTGGGGGACAAACAGATCTGGGGTATACAGCACTGGGGTGGGGTAACAGTCATTTGTGGGGTGCTATTCAGCACTGCGGTCAGGGGACAGACAGTTCTGGGGGGTATACAGCACTGGGATCAGGGGACAGACAGTTTTGGGGTGATATACAGTTATATGTACAGTCTTTGCCCCTCTCCTCCTCACTCTCCTTCACTATCCCCACACCCCAGCACCCTCTAAGCAAATATTCATCTCCCCCTCCCTCCTGCCTTCTCATCTGTCCTCATCTGCTGACCTATTCCTGAACCTCAGATCGCTCCTAATATCGCGCAGACCATGCCGTCCACTCTCCTTCTCCCACCTGCTCTCCCTTTCTCTACTCCTTCTCACTGCTGGTGACATAGCCCCCAATCCTGGCCCCCCATGGATGGTACACCCCTCTTTATCACCCACACACCACTCTCCACATAATAGTAACTACCGCAATCTATCCAACATAAAAACTATTCCCCTCTCACCGACTCCGCCGCCCCCTCTCTCAGGAGCGCTCTGGAATGCCCGCTCAGTGTGTAATAAACTGCACATCATTCATGATCTCTTTACCTCCAGCAATCTATCCTTTCTGGGCATCACCGAAACATGGCTGACACCATCCAACTCTGCCTCCCCAGCTGCACTATGTTACGGTGGCCTGCACTTCTCCCACACTCCTCGCCCTGGCAATAGACAAGGTGGAGGAGTGGGCCTCCTTCTTTCTAACAACTACAACTTCACCACAATCCCACCTCTACCCTCCCTCGACCTGCCTTCCTTTGAAGTGCACTCTGTCCGAATCTATTCTCCCTCCAACCTCCAAGTGGCTGTCATATACAGACCCCCGGGCGCCACCACTGCCTTCCTCGACCACTTTTCTGCCTGGCTTCTACACTTTCTCTCTGCTGACATTCCCACCATCATCATGGGTGACTTCAACATCCCCACTGACACTCGCCAACAAGCTGCTTCCAAACTCCTCTCCCTTGCTTCGTCTTTTGGCTTAACTCAGTGGTCCACCTCTGCCACCCACAAAGATGGACACACACTAGACCTTATCTTCACCCGCCTCTGTCCCCTTTCTGACTTCACAACTTCCCCCCTCCCCCTATCTGACCACCATCTTCTGACCTTTTCAGCCCTGTCCTCCTCACCTACCCCCCCTGTCCAGCACCTAGCACATCCCCGCAGAAACCTTGCACACCTCAACATGCACACCTTCGCCGACTCTATCCTCCCACTGTCCTCCATATCGTCCCTCCACGACACAGACAGCGCCACCACTTTCTACAACACCACCCTCACATCAACTATTGATTCAGTCGCTCCCCTTGTGCATGGCAGAGTGAGACGAATCAATAGACAGCCCTGGCACAACAGCCTCACTAAAAAACTTCGGCAAAGGTCTAGGGCTGCAGAGCGGCGGTGGAAGAAAACGCACTCCCAGGAAGACTTCACCACATTCAAAAATGCAATTCACACATTTCGCTCAGTCCTCACCTCCGCTAAACGCGATTACTTCAGAAACCTCATATCCTCTCTAACACACAACCCCAAACAGTTATTCAACACTTTCAACTCCCTCCTTCGCCCGCCACTGCCCCCTCCAACCTCCCTCATTTCTGCAGAAGACTTTGCCACCTATTTCCAAGGAAAAATCGACCTAATAAGGCAAGTCTTCTCTGCTCAGCCACCACAACCCCTTCATGTAGCTGACCACTGCCCCTCTCCCATAAACCTCCTCCCCACCATCACCGAAGGAGAGCTTGCACGTCTTCTCTCAAAAGCGCACCTCACCACCTGCGCACTTGACCCCATGCCATCCCACCTCCTTCCCAACCTCACCACCATCCTTATTCCAGCCTTAACCCACCTCTTCAACCTATCTTTAACGACTGGAACCTTCCCCTCTGCCTTTAAACATGCAACAGTCACACCTATCCTAAAGAAACCTTCCCTCGATCCAACCTCTACTACCAGCTATCGCCCCATATCACTACTCCCACTTGCCTCAAAACTCCTGGAACAGCATGTCCATGCTGAACTTTCCTCCCACCTCTCCTCTAACGCTCTCTTTGACAACCTACAGTCCGGCTTCCGTCCACATCACTCTACCGAAACTGCCCTGACTAAAATCACAAATGACTTGCTTACTGCCAAAGCGAACAAGCACTTCTCTATACTCCTACTCCTAGACCTGTCCTCAGCCTTCGATACCGTTGACCACTCCCTCCTATTACAGACCCTCTCTTCCCTTGGTGTCAGAGATCTTGCCCTCTCTTGGATCTCTTCATACCTCTCAAATCGCACTTTCAGTGTCTCCCACTCTCACACAACCTCTTCATCCCACCATCTCTCTGTTGGCATCCCTCAAGGCTCTGTCCTAGGACCTCTACTTTTCTCTATCTACACATTTGGCCTGGGACAACTCATAAAGTCCCATGGCTTCCAATACCACCTATATGCCGACGACACCCAGATCTACCTCTCTGGCCCAGATGCCACATCTCTGCTGTCCAAAATCCCGAAATGTCTATCTGCTATATCCTCCTTCTTCTCCTCTCGCTTCCTAAAGCTCAATGTGGCCAAAACTGAACTAATCATCTTTCCTCCGTCTCACCTACACTCTCCACCTGATCTATCTATTACAATAAATAACACCACGCTCTCGCCAGTACCCAAAGTTCGCTGCCTCGGAGTGACCTTTGACTCTGCCTTATCCTTCATACCACACATCCAATCCCTCACCACCTCCTGCCGTCTTCAACTCAAAAATATTTCCAGAATCCGCCCTTTCCTCAATTTGCAATCTACTAAAATGCTAGTGCATGCCCTCATAATCTCCCGCCTCGACTACTGTAACATCCTCCTCTGTGGCCTCCCTGCCAACACGCTCGCCCCTCTCCAGTCCATCCTTAACTCTGCTGCCCGACTTATCCACCTCTCTCCTCAATACCACCCCGCTTCTCCCCTCTGCATGTCCCTCCACTGGCTTCCAATCCTCCACCGTATCCAATTCAAACTTCTAACACTGACCTACAAAGCTGTGCATAATCTTTCCCCTCCATACATCTCCGAACTACTCTCCCACTACACTCCAACACGTCACCTCCGGTCCTCCCAAGATCTCCTCCTCTCCTCCTCTCTCATTCGCTCCTCACGCAACCGACTCCAAGACTTCTCCCGAGCATCCCCAGTCTCCTGGAACTCGCTGCCTCAACACGTCAGACTATCCCCTACCCTTGCAAACTTCAAACGGAACCTGAAAAAGCACCTGTTCAGAAATGCCTACAATCTACAATGAACTCGCTGCCGCCCGACCACCGTGCGGAGCTGCCGCCCGACCACCGTGCGGAGCTGCCGCCCGACCACCGTGCGGAGCTGCCGCCCGACTACCGTGCGGAGCCGCCGCCTGACCTACACCCCACCTATTGTCTCCTCCCCATAATCCTATAGAATGTAAGCCCGCAAGGGTAGGGCCCTCTTCCCTCTGTACTAGTCTGTCTACTGTAACTTGTATACGTATTTTGTATGTAACCCCCCTTCTCATGTACAGCACCATGGAATTAATGGTGCTCTATAAATAAATAATAATAATAATAATAATATACAGCACTGGGATCAGGGGACAGACAGTTCTGCGGGTTATACAGCACTGGGGGGTTATAGACAGATCTGGGGGTATATAGCACTGCGGTGGGGGGCATATTATAGGCAGTTCTGTGGGGTATACAGCACTGGGGGGGTTATAGACAGTTCTGGGGGAATATAGCACTGGGGTGGGGGATATTATAGGCAGTTCTGCAGGGTATACAGCACTAAGGGGTTAAAGACAGTTCTGGGGGTATATAGCACTGCGGTGGGGGGGATATTATAGGACGTTCTGCAGGGTATACAGCACTGGGGGGTTATAGACAGTTCTGGGGGTATATAGCACTGCGGTGGGGGGATATTATAGGCAGTTCTGCGGGGTATACAGCACTGGGGGTGACAGAACATACAGCTCGGCGGCTCCTTTCTTCCTCTGTGCATTGAGCCTAGAATGTATGGGCTCCTTCCAGGTAATGGGCGTGGCCAGCTTCATGACAAATTAAGTCATATCTGGACGGAGCCCATACATTCTATCATCTACCTTCATCTGTGGGACGGCAGGGCAGTGCACGGTGCGTGCTAGCTCCGCCTACAGACAAACTTAACCCTTACACAGCGGTGAAGGCTGCATTCAGGTGTGGATCTAAGAGCCTGCAGCTGTCGGCATCAGCGCTGCGGGCCCCAGAACTCGGCCGCGGGGCCGCAGCATACATCACCACCCTTGCTGAAAGGTGCTGACGTCCGTTACGGGAGCTGGGGAGACTCAGAGTGCTGCATCAGGCAGCCCGACAGCGCCCCCCCCTGACACTGCGCCCGGGGCACGTGCCCCGCCAGCCCCCCCCTAGATACGCCTCTGGGTAGAGATGAGCGGAGCCATGGAAGTTCGGTTCGGTAGGTTCAGATGGACTTTAGATAAAGTTCGGTTTAGCACCTGTACCCCATTGGGCAGTTTCTGTCTCCGCCCACATGCAGCCAGTCATAAACATATCCCTTCCAGGGAGGGTGGGCTGACTTTTTCCATTTTTTTGTTTGGTGCACACTACAGCCGATAACTCCATTGTTAACCCCAGTGCGAGACGTTCAAACACTGCAAGCAGCTCAAACTGGGCTGAGTAACCAAGTGAACCTGAGCACAGCGATGATTGCTCAAGTGGTTTGCATACATAAAGCACCTGAGGTCGATTCCGGTTTCCATTCACAGAAACATACAGTCACCGGGTTGCCCTCCCCAATGGGGACCGGGCCAGGGTCGGATCACAGTAGGGGGTCACTACAGCGGTGGGTTTACAGGACACCACTGCACCAGGGGCTCCCCGATCCACTGGAACCAGGGACTCAGGGTCAGGGAGAAGCAACCACTAGGGGGAGTTAGGAGTACACAGTGGGAAGAGCAGGTTGACCGAGTGAGAGTAGTGAACCAGCCGGTGGCAAAGGCTAGGGGCAGCAGCTCACAGCACACAACACAACTACAACAAAGAGAGAACAGCTTCAGACACAGAGCAGAGCGGACGTGCCGCGAGCAGCTCTGTGGGCCAAGGCGTTCAGCATGGTCGCTGGGGAGAAGGAGGTGGCTACTTCCATAGGACCGGAACTGTAGGGATACAGAATCCTAGGGCAGATATACTTCACGTTCTCTAACAACTCTGCAAGGGTTGCGGGGAATGGCTAGAGCAGTCACCGGACCCGTCCCACCGAGTCTGCAGCAAATATATAGAATCCGGGGTTCAGGACCGGCCCCACAACGGAACCGTGCTATCAGCATACAGAACACTTTACTGACACTGGGTCCCTCAAGTGCTTCACGCCACGGGGGTCCGATACTTAGCGCATACAAGAAGGAAAGGGCTCACAGGCTGACACACACGCTGGACTTGACCTTTCATGGATCCGGGATCAGCTGGAGCCCATCATGGCAGAGACCGGTATTCTTGGGCAGCACTTGAACAACCTGTGAGTAAAAAGACCTGGAACCGCAGCCCCTGTCCCTGCCTCTCCTTTACCGGCTCCATCATCCTCCCCAGGGTAACCCCGCTTTGCCTGTGGGGAGCGACACCATCCCGGCTGCACCCAACATCTGCCCCGGTGAGAGACCTTGCAGTGGTGGCCCCCATCCCTGATCATGATGCCACCTATGGTACACGGCCATCTAATAGACTTTCCTAACTGTCACTACCACCCCCATCCTCGATCCTGCCTCCCTACCACCCTCCAACCCTCCATTCTGTACGCCTTGGGGCAACGGAACCGGGCCCGGCAATCAGTTGGTTAAAACACCTGCCCTGTGGGGCGCTACATTAACATCTATCCAGCCTAAAGATGGGAAAGAGTTAAGGCCCCGTCACACACAGAGATAAATCTTTGGCAGATCTGTGGTTGCAGTGAAATCATGGACATATTGTTCCATTTGTACACAGCCACAAACCTGGCACTGATTGTTCACAATTTCACTGCAACCACAGATCTTCCGCAGATATATCTCTATGTGTGACAGGGACTTTAGAGGGTTACTGGTGTAGTCAGTTCCTGGTTCTTGTTAGTTATTCATTTGGTCACAGAAAAATGAGGATACTCACCTAGCATTAGTCATATTGAGTGTGTGTGACGCCCCTGGACTAGTCAGGGATGCTGGAGCGGTACATGTGCAGAAGAGCAGACCTGTAAGAAGGTAGTGAGTCCAGCACCACATGTCACAGTGGCGGTAGTCCTCAGACAAAAGGCAAGTTGGGGCTTTTATAGAGAACAGATTATTAAAGAAAGTTTTAGTGGTTGCCAGAAATGGAGCGCTTAGTAAAAGAATATGGGACCGGCCAAGCTAGTACACATTCATATAAGAAGTCACAGCGACACACATTGTCCCATGTGGCTCTCATACTGGGGAAGATTGTATTTTCAGTGCAGTCTATTGTCCAACTGTAACATCCTTCACAAGTAATGTGCCGCCACTCATAACTACCAAGATTGTGCCTCCTGATACCAATCATATATACACTGATTTTGACAGTCCATTCAGTTGCACTCTCATAGAACAATTCACTACATGTTTCCATATATTGGGACCCTTTGTTCTCATGATGAAAGAGAGATTTTTTAAGAAAGTAAACTTCTCTTTACTGGTTGGACTGTAAAACATACACTGACAAGAAAAAAGGTAACAATGTATTGAACTTTTCACCTTCCACCTTCTGGTTCCATATCTCACCATCCACTACAGCTTTGAGCGTGAGACTACCTTCATTTTATAGACAATCATCTTGATTATGTCATACATAAATTTGACTTGTAACTATTTAGCATATGATGGCTTATGCAGATTGTTGTCATGTCACTGTATTGTATAGAATTTTGTAAATCCACTTTTGGCTTTCAACACTGCCTGAATCCGTCTAGGCATGATGTTGATCAGATTCAAGCACATCTCGACTGAAATCTCACCCTAGGTCTATTCTACATGGTCCAAATGCTGGTGCAAACTGGTAGATTCACTTGGGTATTGTAAGGGCCCGGATGTTCCCTGCTATCCACCCCCACACAGTATACACAGCTGAT
This sequence comes from Anomaloglossus baeobatrachus, assembly GCF_048569485.1. Classification (NCBI taxonomy): domain Eukaryota; kingdom Metazoa; phylum Chordata; class Amphibia; order Anura; family Aromobatidae; genus Anomaloglossus; species Anomaloglossus baeobatrachus. Next base: position 227,969,104 of record NC_134354.1, read on the forward strand.
GGACAGTCCACAGACACAGTCTTGGGGATAACAGTTGCTTTAATATAGCAGGAACAAAGCAAATCAATACGGAATATATGTTTCACAGTCTCTCGTGGGTAGGCCACGGCAAATACAGCTTGGAGTTGAATGCTGAAGTGCAATTAGGGTACTGGAGCTTTAAGTGCATGATTTGTTTCAGAATTAATACTGGTATGCTTTAGGTTCAGAGTCTCTTGAGTTTAGAGGGTAGATATGATAAGATTGTACAGACCTGGAGTCCTGGGGTTAATTTCACTGCTAGTTCAGACACGTGCAGTACTTGTAAGCAAATGAAGACAGTTGCCCAGCGTGCTACGGGGAGCAGATGGCTGGTGCGTGGACAATGGCATGAAAGCCACTAATATTGTAGTGGGGCGGGAGACCCTCAAACTTCCCCAATCTGCGTGCAGTAGGGTCTGGTATATAGTGAGTATTCCCTACTGTCTGAAGAGATGCACAATGTCAGAATAGGAAGCCTTCAGCATATTGGCTGTAAAAATCAGGAAATGATGAAATTCTAGGCCTCGGGCCTAGGAGGAGTCTTGTGGTGAAGAGATTCTCCACATAAAGTCTTCCCTCAGAGGAGACTCAGCCAGAACCAGCTCATTCCAGTTGTTTCTAGACAGAGGCTGGAGAATAGCTCCACCTATTGAGCCATGTGACCAAGAACTAGCCAATAGGATAACACCCAATGAACACTTCAGATTCTTACAGTTTTCACCAGTAGACGGTGCTAGAACACAACAAATGAAAAATGCTTTACTTATAACATATAGCATAATATTACATATAAGTAAATGTACTTAAAGAAACAGACACAATCTGGACCGGGCCACTACATACTCCCCTTCTGAAGGTGAGCCGTCCTCGGCGATTGTGCGAGTGGAGGACTGCTAAGAAAAGAAGGAAATATATATTTAAGGCACAGTAACAATAAGGCAATGAACAAATGCAAAACATGAATGTGGTAGTGCCAATATGAGATAGAGTCTCTTTCCGCAATATACTATCGTCCATATAAAAGGCTCTGGAAAGGTACTTTAGTGGTCCAGTCTATAAGTCCATGGCTGTATACAGAAAATTGTGCAAATAATAAACAAGGTGCTTGGTATTACTCATGTGCAGAGGCTTAAACATTACTAAACTGACCATCCAGCTAAATAAATAAACACATTATTATATACTCATGGAAAAGGATATGACCTTTTAGTCTCTGTAGCGGGCTGGAAGTGTTCCTTTTGTGCTTTGCTCTGAATGCCTCAACACTTGATCTTCCTCTTGAGCAGGAAAGATATTGTTTGCTGGCTCAGGTGAAGTTGGCAGAGGAGCAGCAACTGGAGCAGGAACCGAGACGGGGACATATTGATAGCATGGAAGGATAAATTGAGTGTTGTAGAGGGACTCTTCCACAGTAGGTTGTCTGGCTGGTGTTTCCATTGCAGGAATTGGTGTGTAGACCGGCAAGACTTGTGGAGGAGGTGATGACATCACCAGTAGATCCTCTTTGGTGCATAGCTTCATGCGGTTCCTGTGCACTGTCTGTGGGGCCATTCCGGGTTTATTCACTTCATAGACATCTGACTCAGGATATGGGATAGCTGTAACTGTGTATGGCTCTGTTTCCCAGAGTGAGTCGAGTTTTCCTGTACGGTGGTACTTCTTTAGCCATACCTTGTCTCCAACTTGAAGTGGGGAAGCATTAGCTCTTTGATTGTAGCTCTCTTCTTGTTGACGGTGAGCTTCATCCATGCGGTAATCAACAATCTGTTGGGCTTCGTGTATTCTTCGCTGATGCTCTGAGACCCAATCAGTTTTTGGCAGGGGATTGATCACGTCAGGGACTTGGATTCCAAGAGAACAATCTTTTAGGAGCTGACCTTGTCTTCCAAACATCAGATAATATGGCGAGTAGCCTGTAGAACAGTGGACAGTATTGTTGTAGATTTCCACTAACTCGTCAAGCAATTGAGGCCATTCAGCTTGTTTGGTAACAGATGCTGTTCGCAGCATATTGATGAAGGTCTGGTTGACTTTCTCACAGAGGCCATTCCCTTGGGGATGATAGGCGGTTGTTCTCAGCTTTTTGCACTCATGGAATTGGCAGAGTTCTTGAAATAATTGTGACTCAAAGGCAGATCCACGATCTGTGAGGACTGCTTCAGGGCAACCGTAATGTCTCACATATTCACAGTAGAAGGTGTTAGCTGTAGTCCGAGCTGTAAGGTCTTTTACTGGCACAACAGCAACCCACTTAGTATAGTGATTCACCATGGTTAAGGCATACGTGTAGCCTGAACGAGTTTGTGCTAGCTTCACATGATCAAGAGCATCTAGCTCGTTTGGTTTCTGAGAATGGATTGGATGAAGAGGAGCTCTGGCATCTTTCTTACCGACTTTGGTGAGGTTGCAAGCTGGACATTCACTACACCAATTTTCTATGTCTGACCGCATCCCAATCCAATAGAAGCGTTGGCGTATGGTGGCTTCAGTTTTGTTCACGCCAAAGTGCCCAGACTGGTCGTGGTAGGCATCAAGAACAATTCTGGCATCTCGCCGTGGGATTAGAATCTGATGTAGCCTTTCACCTGAAACCGGGTTTAAGGTATTGCGCAGGATCAACCCCTTTTGAATGAAGAGTTTTTTGCGCTGTCTCCAGAGACGATTAAGCTCAACATCAGGACATCTTCTGCGTCGTCTGAAATATATTCTCCCAGTAGTCAGGTAATCATAGATCTCACCTAGGACACGAGACTCATTTTGAAGAGTTTTCCATCTCGATGGATCTTGGAATAGGTCAGGTTTCTGTGGAGAAACATCATCAGTTTGTGTAGCAGCAACATCATTTTGTGTAGCAAACCTTTGATAGAAGGGAGGCATCTCAACATCTTCCCACAGATCTTCCTCAGGAGGCTCTTCTCCTTCGGGCAAACGGGATAACAAATCAGCATTGATGTTGATGTTGCCACTGCGATACTTAATATCAAAGCAGAAATTCGCTAATCTTGAAGCCCATCTCTGTTCAAGAGCACCTAGCCGTGCAGTATTGAGATGAGCGAGAGGATTATTGTCCGTGTAAACGGTGAAGGGTGTAGCAGCGAGGTAATCTTTGAACTTCTCTGTGACTGCCCACACAAGAGCTAGCAGCTCTAACTTGAACGAACTGTAATTGCTATCGTTTTTCTCTGCACCTCTCAAGCTTCGGCTGGCATATGCAATGACTCTCTCTTTGTCACCCTGGACTTGTGATAGTACCGCTCCGAGGCCTTGGTGGCTGGCATCCATGTAGACACGGAAAGGATGATGGTAGTCAGGGTATGCCAGAATTGGAGGTGAAGTCAATAGACTTTTCAACATCTGAAAGGCAGTTTCTTGTCGCTCAGACCAATTAATTGGAAGTCTTCTGTCGTAGTTTTCTTTAGGGCAACCTCGTAGGAGCTCTGTAAGGGGTTCTGCTATTTGCGCAAAATGAGGTATGAAGCGGCGGTAGTAGCCCGCAAAACCTATGAAACTTCTTATTTCTTTGACGGTACTTGGGGTGTTCCAGTTGTTCACAGCTGAGATCTTTTCAGGGTCAGGCTGGATACCTTCGGCACTTACAACATGACCCAGGTAGTTGATTTTCGGCTTGAGCAGATGACACTTTGACAGTTTTAGTTTCAGGCCATGTTCAATAAGTACCTGGAATACTTCTGCAAGGTGGCATAGGTGGTCTTCATAAGTGCGAGAGTATACAACAACATCATCAAGATATAACAGAACGCTCTGGAAGTTGAGGTGACCAAGACATCTTTCCATGAGTCGCTGAAATGTAGCAGGGGCGTTGCATAACCCAAACGGCATACCGTTAAACTCAAAGAGTCCCATTGGGGCGGTGAAAGCTGTCTTCTCTCTATCCTCAGGAGCCATGGGTACTTGCCAGTAACCGCTGGTTAAATCAAGAGTGGAGAAGTATGCAGCTGAGCCAAGAGCGGTGATGCATTCTTCAATCCGTGGAAGAGGATAGGCATCTTTGTGTGTAACATTATTCAACTTTCGGTAGTCGACACAAAATCTGATGTTACCATCCTTTTTCTTCACCAGGACGATGGGTGCAGCCCATGGGCTTTGACTTTCTCGGATGACTTCAGAATCTTTCATCTCTTTTAACAGCTTCTTTACTTGTTGATAGTAAGCAGGAGGTACTGGATGATGTCTTTCTTTGATAGGAGGATGATCACCTGTGTTGAACTTGTGCTGGATCAGAGTAGTCTTGCCGAAGTCAAGGGGGTGTTTGCTGAAAGCTTGGCTGTGTCGCTTAGCAAGTTTAGTTACACCATTGATGTATTCGATAGGAGTGTTAGCATCTCCAACATTAAGTTCATTCCACCAGAAGGTAGTGGGTGTATTAGAGCCTTTGGGAGTGGCTTTTAATGACTTTTGATGAGCAAGTGTCTCTTCGTCTATGATGTCTTCTGGATCAAGACTATACAGTTGAGCAACTGAATTAAACTTGTATAGCTCGATAGGAATATCACTTAGGTTGACTAGCCGTACTGGTACTCTACCGTTTGAGATGGTGACAATACTTCTGGCAGCTTTTACCAGGGGCTGTCCTTCAATCTGGATGGAGTCAAGAAGAGCTACATAGTCCTCATTGTCAATTCCTGGTCGAGCTCGACACCAGACTAGAGTCTCGCTGTCGGCTGAGAGGGTAACTGGTCGTGCGTCGGTGATTCGAACACGGCAGATCTCACCTTTACTGTTGGCAAACTTCTGTTGGGCGCAGAGCACTTTGATAGTCCGCTGAACAGCTTGCCTGTAAGGGGAAGAAGCAGAAGGGAGAGAAGCATGCAAGGCAGCGAGCAATTCAGTAAACACATGGCGAATGACATTCATGCCTAACACTACTGCTGTTGTATCTCCCTCAGCCTCAGTAACAATTACACCTTGACCTGGTAACTTGCGATCACCAATTTGGATTGTGGGTTCCCAGTAGCCTAGCTGGGAAATAGGTTGACCATTACTTGCAATTAAGTCTAACTTTGCTTTACCCACTGGATTCAGGAGATCAAAGTCCCAATTCTTTTCAAAGGCTCGTCGCTCAATTGTGGTGACTTGTGAACCAGTGTCCACTAAAGCTTCTAGAGGTACACCATCGATCCATATGGTTATATACAGGCATTTGGAGATGAACCGGGAAATCCATTGTGATTGTCCCTTTGGGCCCTTGTATTCACCTCCCGAGGGATGGCCCTTGGCCTCGGGGGTGTCCCGTTTTACTTATAACATTGATACTTGTAGTGTCCAAGACGCTCACAATAAGTGCAGTACACACAATCACCAGATGGAGGCCTTCCAGTAGAGGGCTTATCAGGACTTGACCTACTAGAATGTGGCTCTTGGGACAATGTCCGATTTACAGATGATTCACATGATGCAGGGGATTGGCCTTTTAGCTCCTTTAAGGCTTGGCATACGGATTCAAGGACTTGGACAAGTGCATCCGTGGTAGGAGGTGCATGAATGAGAGTAGGGGCTTGCACAGACTGTGTGGCCTGCAGAGGGGAAACAGGTGAAAGAGGAGATACAGTAGAAGTTCCAGCAGCAAGGTCTGAGGAACGAGGCGCAAGAGCATAGCTGGTACAAGGTGAGTCAGTACCCACTACTCGCAGGGCTAGAGCTTTAAAGTCTAAGAAAGTCATGTTTGGATTTTGTGCTGCTAGCATGTGGAGTTGACTTTGTACTAGCCTGAAGTCTACACCTTCTATGAATCTGTCGGTGATTATGTTTTCTGCAGCAGCAGGATCTATAGTGTCTATTTGCTGTAAGGCCCTGTATGCAGACTGAAGGGCTAGTGCGTAGTCCCTAAGAGACTCACCTGGTCCCTGACGTCTGTTGTAAAATTTGAGACGAACCTCGGTGGGTGATTGGCGTTCAAATTCTTTTCTCAGGCGAGTAAGGATCTGTTCTACATTGGTTTTCTCAGTAGATGGCCAGGAACGGACTTTCTCAGCAGCTGGTCCATCAAGCTGTCCCAGGAGAAGTTGTACTTGCTGATGGGGAGAAAGTGAGAAAAGCTCAAGAGTATGCATCATCTTTTCTTTGAACCCAGCAAGTGTATGAGGATCTCCTCTGTAGCTTGGGAGACTAGAGGTTCCAATGAAGAATGGCATGCCGGTAGCCATGACAGGGGCTGGAACTGGGTTGGCGGCATTAGCCCGTTCCACTGGAGCACTAGCTGATGAGGATGATGATATAGAGTTAACAGACTCGGCCTGGCCATTATGAAGAGGTTCAGACATTTTGGTGATGATGCAAGTACTGTCTCTTTAAGAATAATGATTACACTGTAGCTTTAAGGGATGCACTGTTATGCACCAACACAGTCTCTGAGATGGAAGGCTCCCCCTCTTGAAAATAGCACTGCGGTGAATGAGGATTTGCACTTATTTGAGTAACTTGAAAGGCAGCAGAGTAGAAGAGCTTGTGCAGGTGCTGTTAACCCCAGCATGAAACAGGAAACAGTCTTTGGCAGTATTCACTGGCAAGATAGAGGTTAATGAGCAATGCTGAGACTTGTAGTGCAGTAAGAGAATATAGGCACAGAGGAATGATCCTGTTCGTGACGCCAAATTCGACCTTTGTAAGGGCCCAGATGTTTCCTGCTATCCACCCCCACACAGTATCCACAGCTGATGGACAGTCCACAGACATGGTCTTGGGGATAACAGTTGCTTTAATATAGCAGGAACAAAGCAAATCAATACGGAATATATGTTTCACAGTCTCTCGTGGGTAGGCCACGGCAAATACAGCTTGGAGTTGAATGCTGAAGTGCAATTAGGGTACTGGAGCTTTAAGTGCACGATTTGTTTCAGAATTAATACTGGTATGCTTTAGGTTCAGAGTCTCTTGAGTTTAGAGGGTAGATATGATAAGATTGTACAGACCTGGAGTCCTGGGGTTAATTTCACTGCTAGTTCAGACACGTGCAGTACTTGTAAGCAAATGAAGACAGTTGCCCAGCGTGCCACGGGGAGCGGACGGCTGGTGCGTGGACAATGGCATGAAAGCCATTAATATTGCAGTGGGGCGGGAGACCCTCAAACTTCCCCAATCTGCGTGCAGTAGGGTCTGGTATACAGTTAGGTCCAGAAATATTTGGACAGTGACACAATTTTCGCGAGTTGGGCTCTGCATACCACCACATTGGATTTGAAATGAAACCTCTACAACAGAATTCAAGTGCAGATTGTAACATTTAATTTGAAGGTTTATACAAAAATATCTGATAGAAATTGTAGGAATTGTACACATTTCTTTACAAACACTCCACATTTTAGGAGGTCAAAAGTAATTGGACAAATAAACCAAACCCAAACAAAATATTTTTATTTTCAATATTTTGTTGCGAATCCTTTGGAGGCAATCACTGCCTTAAGTCTGGAACCCATGGACATCACCAAACGCTGGATTTCCTCCTTCTTAATGCTTTGCCAGGCCTTTACAGCCACAGCCTTCAGGTCTTGCTTGTTTGTGGGTCTTTCCGTCTGAAGTCTGGATTTGAGCAAGTGAAATGCATGCTCAATTGGGTTAAGATCTGGTGATTGACTTGGCCATTGCAGAATGTTCCACTTTTTTGCACTGATGAACTCCTGGGTAGCTTTGGCTGTATGCTTGGGGTCATTGTCCATCTGTACTATGAAGCGCCGTCCGATCAACTTTGCGGCATTTGGCTGAATCTGGGCTGAAAGTATATCCCGGTACACTTCAGAATTCATCCGGCTACTCTTGTCTGCTGTTATGTCATCAATAAACACAAGTGACCCAGTACCATTGAAAGCCATGCATGCCCATGCCATCACGTTGCCTCCACCATGTTTTACAGATGATGTGGTGTGCCTTGGATCATGTGCCGTTCCTTTTCTTCTCCAAACTTTTTTCTTCCCATCATTCTGGTACAGGTTGAGCTTTGTCTCATCTGTCCATAGAATACTTTTCCAGAACTGAGCTGGCTTCATGAGGTGTTTTTCAGCAAATTTAACTCTGGCCTGTCTATTTTTGGAATTGATGAATGGTTTGTATCTAGATGTGAACCCTTTGTATTTACTTTCATGGAGTCTTCTCTTTACTGTTGACTTAGAGACAGATACACCTACTTCACTGAGAGTGTTCTGGACTTCAGTTGATGTTGTGAACGGGTTCTTCTTCACCAAAGAAAGTATGCAGCGATCATCCACCACTGTTGTCAACCGTGGACGCCCAGGCCTTTTTGAGTTCCCAAGCTCACCAGTCAATTCCTTTTTTCTCAGAATATACCCGACTGTTGATTTTGCTACTCCAAGCATGTCTGCTATCTCTCTGATGGATTTTTTCTTTTTTTTCAGCCTCAGGATGTTCTGCTTCACCTCAATTGAGAGTTCCTTAGACCGCATGTTGTCTGGTCACAGCAACAGCTTCCAAATGCAAAACCACACACCTGTAATCAACCCAGACCTTTTAACTACTTCATTGATTACAGGTTAACGAGGGAGACGCCTTCAGAGTTAATTGCAGCCCTTAGAGTCCCTTGTCCAATTACTTTTGGTCCCTTGAAAAAGAGGAGGCTATGCATTACAGAGATATGATTCCTAAACCCTTTCTCCGATTTGGATGTGAAAACTTTCATATTGCAGCTGGGAGTGTGCACTTTCAGCCCATATTATATATATAATTGTATTTCTGAACATGTTTTTGTAAACAGCTAAAATAACAAAACTTGTGTCACTGTCCAAATATTTCTGGACCTAACTGTATAGTCAGTATGCCCTACTGTCTGAAGAGATGCACAATGTCAGGATAGGAAGCCTTCAGCATATTGGCTGTAAAAATCAGGAAATGATGAAATTCTAGGCCTCGGGCCTAGGAGGAGTCTTGTGGTGAAGAGATTCTCCACATAATGTCTTCCCTCAGAGGAGACTCAGCCAGAACCAGCTCATTCCAATTGTTTCTAGACAGAGGCTGGAGAATAGCTCCACCTATTGAGCCATGTGACAAAGAACTAGCCAATAGGATAACACCCAATGAACACTTCAGATTCTTACAGTTTTCACCAGTAGATGGTGCTAGAACACAACAAATGAAAAATGCTTTACTTATAACATATAGCATAATATTACATATAAGTAAATGTACTTAAAGAAACAGACACAATCTGGACCGGGCCACTACAGTATCTATACAGCTTTTTCTTAAACTCTACACCAAGTGTTCGATTGGGTTGTAGTCTGCAGTGTTTGCCACACCAGAGCTGATAGACCTTGTGATGAGCCACCTTTTTAACTCTGATATTTTGCCCGGACGTCCACCTCTTGACTTTTTAATGCATGGATGGACTTCATTTAGTATTCTTCCAACTGTCATGGCACTGACATAATACAATAAGGCAATTTTTTTTTTTTGGCGGAAAGACTGCTATCGATGAGTTAGATGATGCTGTTTCTCTTTTCATGGGAAGTCTTCATGGCTGCTCCTCTATTCAAACCAGTGACCTTTCGCTTGGGAATCAAACTAAGACATTAAGCTATTAGCGAATGTGAGAACAGGCTGTAGTTTGTAGTATACAAGAAGAAATTTTGTTTCAAACACCAAAAGCAAAACAGTAACAATGCCTATAGCAAAACAGTAACAATGCAGAGACATGACAAGAATCATATGCTAAATAGTTGCAAGTCAAATTTATGTATGAGATAGCCAATATGATTGTCTGTGAAGGTAGTCTCACGTACGCTCAAGCTGTAGTGGATGGTGAGATATGGAGTATGAAAGTCAAAAGTTCAAAACATTGTTACCCTTTTGCTTGTCAGTGTGTATTTTACAAGTCCATCCAGTAAAGAAAATATTACTTTCTTAAAAAGTCTGTCTCTTTCATCATAAAAACAAAGGGTCCCCATATATGGCAACATGTGGATTACACTCTGAGGCCTCCGACAAAAAATGGCAAACACGTACCGGCAGCACGGAGACACGTTCAGCAATGCTACCCTATTGTAGCAGGCACACACACGTAAAACCACACGGAACGTGTGTCCGTGTGCGTTTGTACATGTGTACGTTTTTCTACACGCTGACATGTCCACGTTTTCTCCGGCAGCACGGGTGTCACGCGGCCCGCACCTGTACCACACGGATGTAGTGTGGATGCGGTCCCGTGTGACATGCGCCGGAGAAAACACATATGTCAGTGAAAAAAAAAAAAAAACATTTACTCACCTTCTCCAGCCCTCCTGTCTCTGCCGCTGCTGCCACTTGCTGCCGACCACCGCTCATTATGCTCATTTAATATTCACTTCACTGTGGCCGGCAGCAGCAGCAGCGGGGAGACGCCAGGGCTGGAGACCAAAGATCAGCACCACGGACAGCAGCGCGGACCACGTGAGTATGCAAATTACCGGTTCTACGTGTGCTATCGCGGATAGCACACGTAGAACACACGTGGACCGCACGTCCCCGAGACACGTACTTACCACACGCAACACGCAGGGTAAATACGTTTCTCGTGGCACGTGCGTGTTTTTAACGGAAGTGTGTTTCAGGCCTGAGAGTGAACTGTCAAGATGTGCACACACCCAGGGTGTTATATAGTAGGATGTTTAGGTTTTCCAAATTAAACTTTGCCCCAGATTGACCCTTATAAAACAACTAAATAAAGTCCAATGTTAAAGTGCTGTAAAACTATCCCTCTTTCCTACTATGTGTTTTCCCACTTTTGTGGTTCTTCAAGCAGTGTAATTTGAAAGAGAGACCATCAGCAAGTCAAGTTGCAATACATGTGGACAATGACATAAACTATGACGTCTAGCCTACTATTTAGGCATTAAGCCATAGACTCCTAGGAATCTATAATGCTTATAAACTTATTACTCTTACACGAAAAAAAAAAAGAAAGACAAAAAATGAAATCCATGTATAAAATTAAGTAATCTTTATTAACCCCTTTACGACTGCCGTGTGAATTAAAACGGCGGTAGAAAAGGGTACTTATCTGAAAATGGCAGTCAGAAAAAAGTAAATAGCACCCCCAGCGTCGGAAAATCTCCGGGATTTCAGCTACCGTGGGTAGCTGAGACCCTGGAGATCATGATTCCAGCTGCTTTTTCCGGTCCCCGGTCACGGGATCACCAGTACACACTGTGTAATCATGATGACGTGACAGTAAATGGCGGCGCCAGTAAAAAATGATTTATCTCCCACTTGGCATGATCAAACATGTCAGACGGGAGATAAATCTCCTCCCCCAGACCCAGATGTCGCCAAAGTGCCCCACCAACCCCCAACCCCCTCCCGATAATCCAAGATGGTGGCGCGCACGACCAGCGCGCCAGCCACATTTACCCTCCTCCTCTGATTTCTGTTGCATGTGCCATGGCAGATGCAACAGAAAACTCCTCCCCAGGTCCTGCCAGCTCACTCCCTATAACCCCCCGGTGTTCCCCGGTGTCCCCAGTACCTTGCACAATATTGATCCCCCGCGATCCCTCCTCCATCACAATAGATGCTGGCCGCATGCGCAGAGCCGCTGTCAGCCGGCTTCCTACCTTCAGAGACGCTGAGCTCACTGCCGCTCATATTGCCGAGTGGTGGACCTGGGGAGAGTGGATGCAGTTCATTGCACCCACACTCCTGACATGGAGGCTTTGCACTTCCAGAAAACGGGGATATGTTCCCTGAGCATACCCCCATATTCTAGAAGGTCCAGAGTCATCTTGGGACCTCCAAAATGGATTACAACAGACTCAGATTTTTTTTTCCTTTCAATAAATTGGTGAAAGAGGGAATGTTTTGGGGGAGTGTTTTTTCAAATACAAATTTTTTTTGTGCTTTATTTTTTTGTTTTATTACTGACAGTTAGTGATGTCGGGTATATGATAGACACCGTGATATCACAACCGCTGGGCTTGATGCCAGGTGACATTTCAGCTGGTATCAACCCCATTTATTACCCCATTTGCCAATTGACCAGGGCAACGGGATGAGCTGTTGTGAAACACCAGGATTGTAGCATCTAATGGATGCGCCACTTCTGGGGCAGCTGTGGCCTGCTATTTTTAGGCTGGGAAGGGCCAAATAACCAGAAGGAAGCAACTGTATTTCAAGGATAACCTTGTATGCAGCTCGATTCATACATCCTTCGCAAAGTTCAATCTGCCAAATTCCTGCCCAATTTCTAGAGTAAGCTAATCTTCTCTGATGAGTCTAATTTTCATCTATGCCCAACACCTGGTCATCTAATGGTTAGACGGAGATCTAGAGAGGCGTACAAGCCACAGTGTCTTGCACCCACTGTGAAATTTGGTGGAAGATTGGTGATGATCTGGAGATGCTTCAGCAAGTCTGGAATTGGGCAGAATAAACTTTGCGAAGGACGTATGAATCAAGCCGCATACAAAGTTATCCTGGAAAAACAGTTGGTTCCTTCTGTTCAGGCAATGTTCCCCAACTCTGAGGACTGATTTTTCCAGCAGGACAATCAATGTGTGGATGAAGAACCACCACATCAAAACCCTGTCATGGCCAGCCCAATCTTCAGACCTGAACCCCATTGAAAACCTCTGGAATGTAATCAAGAGGAAGATGGATAGTCACAAGCTATCAAACAAAGAAGAACGGTGACATGTTGTCAGTAGTTTATAGAATAAAAGAACAATTTACATTTTACTCAAAAATATACCTATAAACTGAAAATATATATATAGCAAAAAATCTCTGTGTGCCCGTTGATTACAAACCACCAGTTTTCACCCGTTTTGAGTGAAATTTTGCACGGCCTGTCTTTAACACCATCCTAAAACTACTGCTAACATTTGAACTCAAAATCTCCCCTCCTTCATGAGATTTAGCCCCCCAATCAAGGCTCTAATGAAATAAAGGAGAAAATGAGTATCTGTGATTTGAATGCAAGACCACAGTTTTTGCCGAAAGTGTCTTAAACAATTAAAACGGCAGCTCCCAAAAAGACACTCTTAAAGGGGTAGCAACCATATAGTCGCTAATGCGGCGCAACCTGATAAGTCATTCTGGTTGCCTATAGCCACTGCGAAGCAACTAGTTATAAAAATTGCCTCACAGTAAGAGCGTTCTGGCTGCCTACAGCAACCACAGTGCAGCTTTCAGCTTTGAAGCTTATTAGGTAAAGTGAAAGCTGAGCTTTTATTGGTAATTATGGAGAACCAGAACAGTCTGACTGTGAGGCAGTTTTCATAACTGAGATGTGCGATCCTTCAGGACACACATTTTCTGCTATATCTTCACCTATTAGATCTTTGATCAGTGGGAGGGGATTACTAAGGATAATTATACAAAGGACTGTTATTTAAAACACTGTTCAAAAAGCAACCATCTATTGTCCAGAAGACTAAATTTTGATATTTAATAAAAATTTGTTCAAAAAGTAGTTATTGTTCACCTGAGTGTTACGACAAATTTGTAACAATAAACAAACAACTCTTTACGCCAAACTAATAAAAAAGAAGGATTGAAAAAACAAATTTTACACTCTGAAGATGTCAACTTCAGGATGAAATTGAAACTTTAGCAAGTGTAACCAACAATTTAAAATATAATTTTATGCAAGTGAAGCTGAAAGTATTTTACTGGTAATTTTAATAATATTGATCAAAATAATATTAATGGGCAAAGTTTGTTGGATCTTCTTCTTAGATTTCACTGGTATCAATAATATCAATCACCACATTATGCAAGGAGCTAGTCGTATTGGATTTTATTCTTACAGAATATAAGTTGTGTTTATACTACCAATATAAACAGCTAATTTATTTTCAGTGTCTAAGTTTATATTTCATTCCAAAGTCTAGAATTGTGGCTTTGTCATTCTTTTTGGTATCTACAGTGTTTAAAGTCTACAGTCTTTAGAAGTTTTAGATCTAATTTTTAGATGTATATTTAACACTATTAGATCTAGTCTATATCAATAAAAGGATGGGTATATGTATATATATGTTATTTTCAGATCTAACCAATAACATTTTTAGGTCCATTTTCTAGATGTATATTTAATGTACGAGGGGCTGCTGATAAGTCTTTGGCTTCACCCAGAAAGAAACGAGATAGAATGATGAAACTTTACAGTTATTCCACATACTTTCCACTGATGTCAACACACTTCTTACATTGGTATTCCAAGTTATTTAAGCCTAGCAAAAAAAAGGATTTCAGTTGTGCATCTGTAGCAGCCATGGCATCAAAAATGGTGTGAAATTTGGTACCCTTGAGGTGTTTCTTTAGGTTTGGAAACAGATGATAGTCAGAGCGAGCTAGATCTCGTGAATAAGGTGGGTGGTCAACCAACTAGAAGCCCAGCTCTGCCAGTTTTGCCGTGGTTGCTTGTGCATTGTGAGCGGAGGCGTTGTCTTGCAGGAACAAGATTCCTTTGGACAGATTGATATGCCTTTTGGCCTTAAGAAGTGCGTTCAATTGGTCCAAAAATTCAATGTAATACCTTACATTGAAGGTGGAACCTTTTTGAAGGTAGTCCACTAGCAACATGCCCTCCTTATCCCAGAACACAGACCCCATCACCTTAGTGGCTGATTTTTGCACACTGAACTTCTTTGGAAAAGGAGAACCACTATGCCTCCACTCTTTTGACTGCTTCTTGTTTTCAGAGTCATACAAATAAATCCAGGTCTCATCCGTAGTGACCAGTCAATTCAGGAAGTTCTTATCATTTCGTAAACACTGACAAATGGACCAGGACGTTTTCACTCGCATGCTTCTCTGATCTGTTTTCAAACATTTGGGGACCTAGCTTCCTCATGTCAAAATGTTCATGGATAATGACATGGATAAAAACACAAACACGTTCACGGGAATTCCCCATGATGTCTGCTATTGCTTTAGCTGAAAATTCGCTGATTCTCCAGTATGAGGTTGTGCACATCATCAACGATCTCCGGAACAACAACTGCTCTGTCGTCCAGAATGTTCCAGATGCCAGGGGCCAGATGGCAGATGCCAGGTGCCAATCCCAGGGCAGTGACCGAGACTGTCGTGGCTGACCCCCAGGGCAAGGACAGACACATATGCAGATAGGCTCTAGGGTACACAGAGACCACCAGGACGGCCGAAGCAGATATTATGGCCCAGACGGATAGAGTCAGCAGGTACAGCCAGGATGGCTGAGGCAGAGAGTACATGCCAGGCTAGACGGACAGAGTCACTAGTGTAGGAGGGACCACCAGGACAGCTGAGGCTGATAGCACGGCCATGATGGACAGGCAGAATAACTAGTGTAGATGGGGACCACCGGGACAGCGGAGGCAGATACTACAGCCAGGATGGACAGTCTCCAGGGTACAGATGGAACTGGGAAGCAGGGATAGGACACTGTACACTGACAGCGGACATAAACAATGGACAAGGGGACTTGACAACTAGATAGCTATGGAACAGACCAATAACTAACTAACCACGTTGATCAGGCACCTCCCCTAGTGTGAGAGTGCCTTAAGTACCCAGTGCATCTCAGCAATAGACTGAGAGGCACTTCCAGGAAATGGCCTGGTCTTTAAGAAGGGCAGTGTTGCGCGTGCACATGCCCTATGCGCACTCCCCGAGGACCTGTTTGGTGTGCAAAGGCTCTGGGAGCAGGAAGCAGGGGAGGCGCATGTGGAACCCTGGTGGTGAAGCCAGGCAAGGCAGTGAATTTTGTTTCTGTTTTTTTTATTTTACTTTTTCATTTTTTCTCTGCCATCTAGAAATGTGTACCCTTTACCACAGGCCTAACCAAGATTATTATCTCTTAGAATGTTTTATCTACTAAAATATTAGGGCCTGACCTCATCATCTCCTGCCTCAACTACAGCAATATGGCCATACTGCTAACACTCGCACACCTCTCGTCCGTCTCTAATGCTGCTGCCCAACTAATCCATTTCTCCCCTTGCTACTCTTCTGCTGTGCCCCTCTGCAATTCCTTTCATTCCCTCCCAATTCTCTAATGTATTCGGTACAGCTACTTGGATTGACCTACAAATCAGTCCATAATCTGTCTCCTCCACATATCTCTGAACTAACCTTCCAATACCTTCCCACAAGTAATCCCCGGTCCTCCATGGACCTCCTTATCTCATCCCCTTTTGAGCATTCCTCAGTCGATCACCTCTAGGACTTCTCCCTATTCTTTCAAGTATTCGCCATCCTCTGGAATTGTGTCCGGTCATTCACCACATTTGGAACTTTCAGACAGAGCTAAACACATCTCTTTAGGAAAGCTTTCAGCCTGCAATGACCCTACCGCAACCTTAAAACCACTTGAGCTGCGGCAGCCTCACAACTTAAGGCCGCGTCACACACAGAGATAAATCTGTGGCAGATCTGTGTTTGCAGTGAAATCATGGACATAGTGTTCCATTTGTACTAAGCCACAATCCTGGCACTGATTGTCCACAATTTCACTGCAACCACAGATCTGCCACAGATTTATCTCTGTGTGACAGGGCCTTTACTCTCTCCTTCCCCATCATTCTGTAGACTATAAGCCTACAAGCTCAGGGCCTCTCCCCCTCTGTTCTAGTCTGTCATATTTAGTTTGTTCACTATAGTTAATGAATAATCTTTTCGTGCAACAATTACAATCAAAGATTTACTTGAAATATATAAAATCTGATATTTATTGAGATATATATAATTACATCAGAGTGAAGCTGTATATATATATATATATATATATATATATATATATATATATATATATATATACTTTGAGCCTAGCAAACTTTTTGCTCTATATATAGTTATCAAATTTCATTAAGGCACTGAAAGTTGGAACATGAAAAGGACCTCATTATTGATGTGTAAAGAATGACTTATCCTCTGTAATTGAACCTCTAGTCTTCCTCATTTTAGCTGTCTGCTCTTTGTTAAAGGTGAATAAGAAATGATCAGAACTAATTAAATTAATTTGTCTGCTTTGGTCTGCAGTGCAGCCAGACAGTTTGGTTTTGTTAGTTTCTTATTAGCAGAAGTTTTTCCTGATATCATATTTCCAACATAACAAGTTGTACAATAAAAGCTACATGGTACAGTATGTACGCTAGAAATCTAAAGGCCATAGTTATTTAGGTACAGTTATTGTGCTGTTGAATTTATTTGAACACTTTATTATAGAAGACTTTACAGGAGAGTGAATACAGTCACTATACAGCGAGCGTTCTGTAATCACTCTTTGAAACCTTGACTGACAGTCCCGCACTCTGCTGCTCACATACTCACACAAAAAGTTAGGGATATTTAGCTTTCAGGTGAAATTTAAGGATGATCGTAAAACAAACTCTAACCTTTTCAGGTGAACTTGATGTGACCACCTCTAAACTTTTGAATACTCATGTCCAACTGTTCAATGTTTCAGTACTTTTTACACAACTTGCTGCACTCTAACAAGGAGCATAATGGCAAAAGTCACAACAGCTGTATGAATTGCCCAATAAATGTCAGGGTTCAATTACAATTTGTAGTGAAACAATACTCTTCATCATGCTGTTCACATTTTGACATCATGAGACCAAGACAACACCTAACAATTGATCAATAGTACTTCACCATTACAAAGCTTCAAGCAGGATGTTCTTAGACGGAAGTGGCCACTGAGGTTAGAGTGTCACAGAGTGTCATCAGCAGGTTGCAACAGAGATACAAAGAGACTCAGAGAGTCACAGAAAGGCATAGAAATAAACATCATTCAACCACATTCCTGTTGTGAATACTGTCTGGTGGAGTTCCACTCTTGGACTCCCTCCTGTGGTCGCTGAGGTTAGTGGTTAGATTCTGTTCCCCAGTTTTTACACCTGGTTTGCAGCTCAAACCTTGATTTTGAATATAGGTGTGTGCTGGTTGTTTATCTCTGCCAGTTGTCTGAAATTCCAGAGAGTACAGGAGTCTGTCTCTTGTCCCTCTGGCTTCCCCGCTACCAAGCTAAGCTAAGTTCATGGCTTTGCTTCATACTTTTCGCATGTTATTTGCTTATGCTTCTGTGAATTATCTCTGAAGGTTTTTTTTGTATCATATCCTGTTTTGTTTGTGCTTTAAGATAAAGAAGATTTATCTCCCTAGTCAGTCTTTGCTATTTATTTTAGCAAGGGTTAAGGCCCCGTCACACTAAACAACATCGCTAGCAACATCGCTGCTAACGAACAACTTTTGTGACGTAGCAGCGATGTTGCTAGTGATGTTCCAGCAAGAACCCGGCCCCTGCTGTGAGGTCGTTGGTTGTTGCTGAATGTCCTGGGCCATTTTTTAGTTGTTGGTCTCCCGCTGTGAAGCACACATCGCTGTGTGTGACAGCGACAGAGCAACAACTAAATGTGCAGGCAGCAGGAGCCGGCTACTGCGGACACTGGTAACCACAGAAAACATCGGGTAACCAAGAAGCCCTTACCTTGGTTACCCGATATTTACCTTCGTTACCAGCGTCCGCCGCTCTCAGCTGTCAGTGCTGGCTCCTGCTCTGTGCACATGTAGCTGCAGTACACATCAGGTAATTAACCCCATGTGTACTGTAGCTAGGAGCGCAGGGAGCCAGCGCTAAGCAGTGTGCGCAGCTCCCTGCTCTGTGCACATGTAGCTGCAGTACACATCGGGTAATTAACCCCATGTGTACTGTAGCTAGGAGAGCAAGGAGCCAGCGCTAAGCAGTGTGCGCGGCTCCCTGCTCTGTGCACATGTAGCTGCAGTACACATCGGGTAATTAACCCCATGTGTACTGTAGCTAGGAGAGCAGGGAGCTAGCGCTAAGCAGTGTGCGCGGCTCCCTGCTCTGTGCATATGTAGCTGCAGTACACGTCGGGTAATTAACCCCATGTGTACTGTAGCTAGGAGAGCAAGGAGCCAGCGCTAAGCAGTGTGCGCGGCTCCCTGCTCTGTGCACATGTAGCTGCAGTACACATCGGGTAATTAACCCCATGTGTACTGTAGCTAGGAGAGCAGGGAGCCAGCGCTAAGCGGTGTGCGCTGGTAACCAAGGTAAATATCGGGTTGGTTACCCGATATTTACCTTAGTTACCAAGCGCAGCATCGCTTCCACGCGGCGCTGCTGGCTGGGGGCTGGTCACTGGTTGCTGGTGAGCTCACCAGCAACTCATGTAGCCACGCTCCAGCGACCCCTGCCAGGTCAGGTTGCTGGTGGGATCGCTGGAGCGTCGCAGTGTGACATCCCACCAACAACCTCCTAGCAACTTACCAGCGATCCCTATCAGGTTGGATCGTTGTTGGGATCGCTGGTAAGTTGTTTAGTGTGACTGGGCCTTTAGTCAGCAGGGTAATTGATATTTTTTTCTTACAATTTCACCAGAGTCTTGTACGGATTGTGAACGTGCGAGTATTAGATTACTCCTTCTTTTTTGCACATTCCGTGTAGGAAGTTTTAATAGGGGTTTTTTCATACTGACCGCAAGAGTTCCCTATCCTGTCTTTTGTATTTAGTATAGGTTTGCCTCTCTTTGCTCCATCTTGCTTTTAAGTGCACTTTACACGCTGCGATATCGCTATCGATATTGCTAGCAAGGGTACCCGCCCCCCGTCGGTTGTGCGTCACGGGTAAATCGCTGCCCATGGCGCACAACATCGTTAGTCCCTGTCACACATACTTACCTGCCTAGTGACGTCGCTTTCTAAGGAGGCGGTTCATTCGGTGTCACAACAACGTCACTAAGCGGACGCCTAATAGAAGAGGAGGGGCGGAGATGAGCGGGATGAACATCCCGCCCACCTCCTTCCTTCCTCATTTCGAGCGGCCGCAGGTACGAGGTTGTTCCTCGTTCCTCTGGTGGCAAACATAGCGATGTGTGCTGCCGCAGGAACGACGAACAACCTGCGGCATGAACAACCAACGATATTATGAAAATGAACGACGTGACAACGATCAACGAATTTTGATGCTTCTGCGATCGGTGATCGTCGCTCCTAGGTGTCACACGCAACGATATCGCTAACAATGCCGGATATGCGTCACTAACTACGTGACCCCAACGATATCTCGTTAACGATATTGTTGCGTGTAAAGCACCCTTTAGGCTAGCGCCACACATCCGTGCCTCCGGTACGTGTTTGGCATTTTTTACACGTACCGGCGGCACGGAGACATGTTCAGCAATGCTACCCTATGGTAGCAGGCACACACACGTAAAACCACACGGAACGTGTGTCCGTGTGCGTTTGTACGTGTGTGCGATTTTCAAAGCGCTGACGTGTCAGTGTTTTCTCCCGCAGCACGGGTGTCACACGGCCCGCACCCGTACCACACGGGTGTAGTGTGGATGCGGTCCTGTGTGACACGCGCCGGAGAAAACACACATGTCAGTGAAAAAAAAAAAAAAACATTAACTCACCTTCTCCAGCCCTCCTGTCTCTGCCGCTGCTGCCTCTTGCTGCCGACCGCCGCTCATTATTCTCATTGAATATTCACTTCACTGCCTGGCAGCAGCAGCAGCGGGGAGACGGGAGGGCTGGAGACCGAGGATCAGCACCACGGACAGCAGCGCGGACATCAGGAAGGACCAGGTGAGCATAATAATTACCGATTCTACGTGTGCTATCGCGGATAGCACACGTAGAACACACGTGTCACGCACGTACCAGAGACACGTACTTACCTGCACGCAACACGCAGGGAAAATACGTGTCTCTCGGCACGTGCGTGAATTTCACGTGAGTGTGGCAGAAGCCTTACTGTGTATATCTTTGCTCACAGTCAGTACATGTGGGTGGCTGCCTATTTTCTTTGGGGAAATCTGTTCTGAGGCAAGATAGTTTCTTTTCACTTTTCGCCTTATAGGTTATGTAGTCCTCCGGCTGGGTTTGAGGCATCTAGGATTGTCAGGTATGCTGCCCGGCTACGTCTAGTGGTGGTGTTCAGTTTAGGGCTTGCGGTTGGTACGTTATTACCTACGACTCTGGTGGATTGTGCTCATTGTAGTCATTGAACATCAGATCATAACACCTTCCACACTGATGACCACTTAATTGTGAGCAATACTCTTCGGAACCATTTACATTGGCATGTTCTACATGCTAGACAACTTGTAAGCGTACATGACCACACTACCAGGCACAGGCATCATCGTCTTGCTGGACGAGGGATTAGTGGGTCTCAGTGCTGTTCACTGATGAAAGTCGATTTATGCTGAGCAGAAATTATGGTCACCAACAATGTTGGGAACGTCAATGAGAGCGCTATTCATCAGCCACTGTTGTCACCAGACGAGCCTTTGGTGTTGGTGTTACAATATGGGTAGGTGTGTCTAGTCAATACAGAACTGCCCTACATTTTGTGAGTGGTACAGTGACTACTACTTGAATAACATCATTAATCCTCTCATTGTGCCTCTGCATAAACAACACAGGCCTAATTTCATCTTCATAGACAACAATTGTCCAATCCATCAAGGTCGCATCACTAGGGAAGAAACGGCTGCTGGAGACTGGAGTACTTCAAATGGAGTAGCCTGCACTTTCTCCAGACCTGAATCCCATAGAAACCCTAGGAGATCAACTAAGTTGCCGTGCAGAGGCTCGTAACCCTGTACCCCAGAACCTTAAAGACCTGAGGGCCACCCTTAAAGAAAAGTGGGGTGCAATGCCTCAACAGAAAATAAATCAACTTGTGAATAGCATGAGACATCGTTGTCAAGCTGTAATTGATGCTCAAAACTACATGACAAGTTATTGAGACATTGACATTTTGGGAGGGTATACCCACCATGGTTGTTGGCTTTTGTTTCAAATAATTGTTTGAGATGAGGAAATCACCTTTGCATGAAAAATATCAATGAAGTGTGAACTTTTTACATTTTACATAAATTCCACTATATAGTCAGATAATCCTAAATTATTGTGGGTAGTGTATTCTGTAAAGCAGGCTGTCAAACAAAGTGCCAGAAAGTGATTAAAGTGTATGTACTGTATGATAAGCAATGATTATAAGGACTCCCCGACACCGGCCCAGTAAATAAGATTTAGTGGTTTCAGGAAGAATAAAACTTAAAGGGGATAGCCACTACTTTTTTTATTGATGGCTCATCTTCGGTATAGGCTATTATTATCTGATCGGTGTGAGTAGTGCAAAACTCGGCACACCGACAGACAGCTGTTACCAGTACCGACAGCATCCAGAATATCTGGGATGCCTCTGGAAGAAAGCAGCTACGACATTTATATAGTGACTATATCGGGTACTGCAGAACTTGGCTGTGGGAACTAAGTTTTGAGTGAGCTGCTGTGTTCCGGCAGCATCTGAGAACTTCTGACCACTGCCACTAACAGTTGATTGGCAGGGCTGTTGAGTATCGCACCCCCACCAATCAGAGTTGGTGGTATGTCCTATAGATAGACCAACAGTAAAAAAAAGTATTGGTAAACCAATATAATTTGTACCTTGAAGCCATTGCTCCAATAAGCTAAACAAAATTTAAATGCAATTTACCTGCAGATTACCTCTATATCAGTATGTGCTTCTGGACATGCTTCCGGACATGTCATGCTATGTTTAAATATATGAACCAGTCAATCTGGGCCTCATTCCAAGCACTCAGTATCTAGGTCCCAGCTCTAGGGTCACCCTAGGCTCAGGTATCTGGCTCATGGCATATGTGTGGAACCTATCTATGGTGGCGAGGGACCCCAGGGGCCAGCGGTAGGTTTGGTCATGGGATCACCATCTCCCCCTTCCCTAGACACAGTGTTTCCCTTTCGTCATTTGCTTGGTATTCCCCCCGTACCTAGCTAGACAGCATGTGGGAAATGTGTTATGATCCCATGAGAATAGGATTGTACTTTTAGGCCATAATTCCAAAAGTTACAATATGTTTCGTGCAAAGCCAACACTATGCATCAATAAAAGAACCCCATACCCATAGTAAAGCATGATGGAGGCAATGCTTTGGAGCTGTTTTTCAGCAGCTGAAACTAGGGCTTTATATAGTAGGGTGGAGTTAATTTTGCAACAATACCTTCAGGTTTCTGCTAAAAAGCGGATGATGCTGAAGAACAACTTTACCTTTCAGTATGACAACAATGGTAAGCATACTTCCAAATCAACAAAGGAATGGCTTTGGCAGAGGAAGATCACAGTTTTGGATTGGCCCAAACCTAAATCCAATTGAAAATCTGTGGGTTGACCTGAATACAGCTGTATACAGAAGATGCCATTGCAATTTGACAGATTTGAAGCCTTACTGCAAGGAAGAGTGGGCACAGACACAGATTGAACTCTCTAAATGTGCTATGCTGATGGACTCTATACCAAAAAAGACTGTATGCTGTCATAAATTCAAAGAGTACTTCAACAAAGTACTGGTTTAAGGCCCTCTTCACATGTCCGCATAAAAAAATGCATGTGTAGCACTGTCCATTTTTACCATTCATGTGCACGTGTGTATTATCCATTTGTCATCTGTGTGCTATAAGTATGCCATCCGTGTGTACGCATGTGATGTCCATGTGACACATAGAGGAAAAAAATGCATGACACTGAAATGAATGGTTGTTACTGTATGTATTAAAGGTGTGCATTGATAGCTTGATAGACTGATAATAAATAGACAGATAGAGAGATAGATAGATAGATTTCACATAGATAGATAGATAGAAAGATTGTACAGCTATTAACCAAATAAGTAAAATAATGAAATAAAAAAAATATGTTGGGTCTTCCACCATTTTTGATAGCCAGGTAAAGAAAAGCAGACAGCTGTGAGTTGATATTATCAGGCTGAGCAGGTCCTTGGGTTTTGGGCCCTTCCCAACCTAAAAAAAACATCCCACAGCCATCCCCCAGGAGTGGAGTATCACAAAATGCCTCCAATTCTGGCACGTCGCCTTGGATCTTTCGATTGCCCTTGTGCTTTGGCAATCAGGGTAATAGTTTTGGGGGTGGAAGTGAGCAGTGCAGTGTCAGCTGGCATCAAGCACTGGTGTTAGCAATGGAGAGGTATCTAACAGACATCCCCTTTACTGCCTCAGTAGTAAAAAAATAAAAAAAGACACCTAAATATATATATATATATATATATATATATATATATATATATAGATATATATATATGAACAACGACAAGGCTGAATCCAGCAATAACGCGAGCAATCCAGGATGCTGTTAAAAAATGTTTTCCTTCTTTTTATTCATAAATTCATTAAAATATAATGGTCCAAGCAATTCAGAACAGCATTATCGCAGGAAAATAGCGCAGATAGGACTACGCGTTTCAGCGGTAAAATCCGCCTTCTTCACGGTCCAGAATCTGATCTGCTTTCCAAACATAGAACCTTATATACATCTCACTCCCATCAGGGTAATTACAAACATGTGTGAGAGATTTAAAAACATAAGCTAGAAAAGCAAATCAAACATGTAAGCTATCCGCATATTGATCAATATACAGCATGCATAAGAGTTATAAGGAAAGGATTCAGCATTTTGGAGAAAAATACAATCAAAAAATCCAATAACCTGACCATAAAATAATTTTTTAAGTGATACAAAAGCATAACACAGTAGTAATAGCCAGCAACATATAATGCAACAATGTATCAATAGTGCAAAATGATATCCATACGATTGTTAAAGCCCTGTGGCATGCGGGTCCCCAGCTCAAATATCCACCTACTCTCTCTTGCAAGCACTTTATTATGGCATTGATAGGGTTAAGCTGTTGGATTCTACTAAGAAAAAAAGACAGTTTGACTCCAAAAAATCTGGGGTAGTTTTCAGCACCAACTATAGTCCTCAGTTTAATTCTATTGTCAAAATTATCAGAAAATATCTTCCGTTATTATCTCAGAATGATATTTTGAAAAACATTGAGTAAAATAATGATATTGCCTTTGTGGCAAAAAGAGCCCCAACCTTAGCTACATTATTATCACCTAGCATGTTCAAAGATCCAGACAAAATCTCCCCGAGCAACTGGTTAAAAACAATAGGATTTTTTAAATGCGGTGCTAATATTTGTAAGTGCTGCGGTTTTGCTAATAAGTCTAAAATATTTACATCTATTTCCAATGAAAAACAGTTTAATGTTCGTTCCTTTATAAACTGTAGTACGGAGAATGTAGTTTATCTAATTAATTGCAATATATGCCGCATGCAATATGTAGGCTGCACGATGAACCCCCTTAAAACCAGAATCCGCAAACATCTTTCAGATGCTAGTAACTTGCCAATGGTTGGTGCATCAGTAGTATCCCGACATTTTTCAAAAAAACACAATGGGGATCTACGTGGTTTTTCTTTTATGGGCATAGAGCATGTAAAAAAACCATTGAGAGGGGGAGATTTTCATAAAAAAGTGCTTGCAAGAGAGAGTAGGTGGATATTTGAGCTGGGGACCCGCATGCCACAGGGCTTTAACAATCGTATGGATATCATTATGCACTATTGATACATTGTTGCATTATATGTTGCTGGCTAATACTACTGTGTTATGCTTTTGTATCTCTTAAAAAATAATTTTATGGTCAGGTTATTGGATTTTCTGATTGTATTTTTCTCCAAAATGCTGAATCCTTTCCTTATAACTCTTATGCATGCTGTATATTGATCAATATGCGGATAGCTTACATGTTTGATTTGCTTTTCTAGCTTATGTTTTTAAATCTCTCACACATGTTTGTAATTACCCTGATGGGAGTGAGATGTATATAAGGTTCTATGTTTGGAAAGCAGATCAGATTCTGGACCGTGAAGAAGGCGGATTTTACCGCTGAAACGCGTAATCCTATCTGCGCTATTTTCCTGCGATAATGCTGTTCTGAATTGCTTGGACCATTATATTTTAATGAATTTATGAATAAAAAGAAGGAAAAAAATTTTTAACAGCATCCTGGATTGCTCACGTTATTGCTGGACTCTGCCTTGTCGTTGTTCACATTTGTATGGATGGACTCCTACGTCCTGATCCGGGCACAACGGAGTTAACCAGGTCAGCTGAGGTTCCAGGTGAGTCACAGGAGTGAGCTGGTCTACATTGTTGGACTCATATATATATTATATATATATATATATATATATATATAAAAAAAAAATCTTTATTAAAATAAACAGTGCCCAACACTTTAACTCATTTACCACTTTATAAAAAAAATAAAAATCCCCAGCAGGTCCACCATAGTCCAGGGAATTCACCGTAGTCCAACAAATCTATAGTAGTCCAGCAAATGGACAGTTGGAAAAAAACACAAACATACAAAGACAGAGAAATAAAACAAGACATGTACCCACGTTCATCATTTTATTAAAAAAAAAAATACCCACTAAGATGCGACGTACTCCAGGGATTCAGACGAACAAAGTCTATGGAGCTTCCTTCTGACTCCATAAACTTTGTTAACTGGCACTTCCAGGTCACGCTGCACTGTTTATGTCTCTGAAAAGCGGTAAAGTTATAGAGGTCACTGTTGTTCAGAAGTGGCAGGACTTGCGCAGCGCAGCGTGACCCAGAAGGGCTTGTTAGCAATATTATGAAGTATCAAAACAATTATTTTTTTTTTAATAAAATGGTGAACGAGGATAATTTGTTCGTCTGAATCTGCATGTGGAGGTGTGAAGCATTACCACCCAATACACTTTTCCATTTGGAGACTCTGGTGAATATTTGTCTTCACTATAGTTTCCAAACTAGTCTTACATGTTGGATAAACCCTTCACTAGTCCTGTGTATTCTGACAACACTGCTCTATAGACAGATCAGGCTTTTTTTTTTTTACATATACAGTATTTATACTGAAGCTCCTTTTGTACTATCATCACATATAGAGGCCCCCTGAAGAGTAATTACATATAGCCTAAGATAATGACACTGACACTGGGGGTACAGGATAATGACACTGACACTGGGGGTACAGGATAATGACACTGGGGGTACAGGATAATGACACTGACACTGGGGGTACAGGATAATGACACTGACACTGGGGGTACAAGATAATGACACTGCAATGGGCCCCCCAGCCTTGTGTCCTGTAGCAATGGGCCCCCCAGCCTTGTGTCCTGTAGCAATGGGCCCCCCAGCCTTGTGTCCTGTAGCAATGGGCCCCCCAGCCTTGTGTCCTGTAGCAATGGGCCCCCCAGCCTTGTGTCCTGTAGCAATGGGCCCCCCCAGCCTTGTGTCCTGTAGCAATGGGTCCCCCAGCCTTGTGTACTCTAGCAATGGGCCCCCCAGCCTTGTGTCCTGTAGCAATGGGCCCCCCAGCCTTGTGTCCTGTAGCAATGGGCCCCCCAGCCTTGTGTACTCTAGCAATGGGCCTCTCTTCCTGTCCCCCATTATGCCATTGTTCACACACACACACGTTCTCACCTGTCCTACGTTCCTGCGCTGTCCTTACCTTACCAGTCCGCAGGCTCATGGACTCCTCCATGATCTCGTCCGGTGCACGGAGCCGCCGCCGCAGGATGCCATCATGGCTTTACTGCAGTTAAATGCTTTGCGGTGCCGTAAAGCATTTAACTGCAGTAAAGCAATGAAGTCACCTGCAGCGGCGGCTCCGTGCACCGGACGGGTCACTGAGGGGGTCTGTGTCTTGCGGTCTGGAGCACCGCGGGAACAAAGGAGAACAGGTGAGAATGATTATTTTTTTTTCTTTTTCTTCGGCTCCTTCTGAGCGCTTACCTCTCCTCTGCAGCTCTGCACGTCCTCTCCTCTGCTGCTCCGGCGGCGGCAGTGTGATTACGGCCGCTGTGTCGGTGTGGGGCTGAGCAGCTATTCCGCCTCCTGTCACCGGCCGCACTGTTCACATGTACGCGCGTCTGAAGGATGCACGTACATTTGAATAGCGCGCGGTGCAGGACCTACGGTGAGTCACATGACTGTCTGTGATGTCACCACAGGTCCTTCTGCACCTGCAAAAACTGCAGCGATAGTACAGAACTTGTGCTATCACTGCAGTTTGTAATTGAAAGGCTGGGGGCCCGCAGAGCATGGGAAGGGGGGGCCCATCAGAGCGTGGGGGCCCTGCCCAGTCTGCCGCACATAACGCCGGCCGTGAAAAACCGGCGGCCCGGCGGCGCTGTACACAGCTTCGCACTAATTAAGGCACGTGGGGCCCACTGAGGGCCCGAGGCCTACCAGGGGATTCCCCGGTACCCCGGCAGACCAGACCGATCCTGCGGGTGAAGGGGGTCTAAGGATGTGCATATTTATGCAACCACAATATTTTAGTTCTTTTTCCATCCTCAAAGATTTCAGTTTATTTTTCAATCAATTGCACAAATTATGGGTGACATTAGAGATGGATAAAGTTCTGAAATTCTTCTTCTTGGTATGATTTTCTTAAATGACAAAAACATGACATTTTACCAGGACTGTGTGGACTTTATGTATCCACTGTACATGGATTTGTATATGCCAGCTACTGAGCTCTTCGGAATCTTCTCATAATTCCTATGAGAACTATCACATCCTTCATATCTCATCACTTTAACAGCGAAGTTTCTGTGGTGCTAATCATACCTAACAACAGCATAAAGACTGTGATAAAAATCACTGTAATGCGTTACCAGGAGTCATGAAATAACTAAGTTGCTGTAATTTATGATTCCTAATTGTCTGTCAATGAAGCAGACCTGGAAAACTGCAGCATCTATTACCGCTGAGATATTTATAAAGCAGATTCAAAGGTCATGTCAAATGTCAGGTCAATTTGAGAATATGTGAAAATATAACGTACCGTATTTTTTGGCTTATAAAATGCACTTTTCCTCCCAAAAACTATAATCTCATAATCCAAGTGAAGTTTACCGGGTGGCGGTGGAGAGGGATAGCAGGAGGCAGGGGCAATGCTGCGGCGGCTGTGCACGGTCTACAGCGGCTGTGCAAGGTCTGCGGTGGCTGGACTTGCAGCAGCTGTGCAGGATCTGCAGCAGCTGTGCAGGGTCTGCGGCGGCTGGACTGGGGCTGCGGTGAGGGCATCAAATAATGACGCCCGGATTCGTTGAGTGAGCAGATGGAGCTCTCGGCTCAAGATCTCATCTGCACATGCGCTGCCTCTGGCCCATTGATCAACCAGCAACAGACTTAAGGAAAATGGTGTCCGGAGGTGGCACATGTGCAGATGAGATCTTGGCTTGTTATTGAGCCGATAGCTCAATCTGCACACACGTCAACTTTGGGCGCCATTATTGGCAGCCCTCACTGCCCGTAGCCCAGCCACCGCCCCAGCCCCAGCACATCTGTACCAACACAGCCTCCCCAGCACCAGCACAGCTACTGTCGCAGGCGGAGGGGACGCGCTCGCCACGCTCGGGTCCGGGGCTTCTGCTGCTGCTGCTCGGTGGCTTGAGCGGTGGGCCGGACCCGGGGACTCGAGCAGCGCTCCTCACCCATGAGTGAAAAGGGATGGTTTAGTTGGGGAGATTGTTCGTGACGCCACCCACGGGACATGGTGATGATGGCACCACCGCTGCTGGTGACGGGGATCCCGGGAGAGATGGTAGGGAGCAGCTAGGATGTTGTCCCCTCCGTGGGTAGGGGGTTGGTGATCCCGGGGCCTGGTGATGTAACGGGGAGGCCGGATGGCTTGGGTGCAGGGACTGCGCGGCGCGGTGCCGGACGGCACTGGTGTACTCACTCAGACAATCAATGACAGAGTCTCTGGTAAACCAAAATGGCCGGATGGACGGGTCCTGCAGCCGGCTACAGTGTTGTTGTGCCCGGACGGCTGATGGTGGCTGTCTTTCCCTGCCCCTGTTAGAAATGTTCTGACTCCTGTGGTTGCCCACCGGTAGTCCGCTCCCCGGCGTATAGGTGCCGTAGGAGCCCGTTTTGCCCGCAGGCGCTGGCCCTTGGATCTCTAGCCTGTGGCGGTGGCTGTATATCCTCACGGTGTGGACTGTTGCCTTCTGTCGGGACTTGGTTGTTGGGGAACCCCTGGGGTTCCTGTCACACTTGGATTTGACTATTGACGGCGGCTTCAAGCCTGGTCGGGGTCCGATGGCCCTGCCTGTGTGCTTAGCTTCACTCCGCTCCCTGGTTCGGTACCGGCGGGCCAACACTCGACCCCGGTCCTTACGGCTTTGCAGAGTTCCACCAACTCCTGCAGACGGCCACCACCGTCTGCCAACCTTGCTGTCAGTGCCCGGGCTCCTACCCAGGCACACGCAGACGTTTTACTCCTCTCACTTTCACCTCCAAAACTGATCTCCATCTGTTTTCCCACCTCCAGGCCTGTGAACTCCTCGGTGGGTGGCACCAACCGCCTGGCTCCGCCCCACCTGGTGTGGACATCAGACCCTGGAGGGAGGCAACAAGGGTTTTTGTCTGACTGGTGTAACTGTCTAGGGTGGGGGGTGTGTATGTTGGTATGTATGTGACTACCTGGCTAGTCCAGGGCGTCACACTCCCCCTTGGTAAAATGCAGACCGTCTGTGGACTGCCCGTCCATCACCGGTTTTATTTTTCAAACTGCAAAAGATCAAACAAGCATACTTAGAAATCTTCCCTTACGCATGGTACTTTAACATTTCAAAACATTAAACATTTTTATTAAAACGGACGGGTTCGTGGTCATCCGCTCTCCCACCCAAATAACCTAAACCTTGTTGCTGCCCCTAAGAAACAGGCAGCACCCCTTTACCCCAGTCCAGGTCCAGGTTACCCGAGTGGGAACGGGTACGGTGTCTCGCACCCGGCTGTCAATTCAGGGGACCCCACGTCCAGGGGGACCCTGACCCCCAGAGGATGGCCACCGGTCCTGGTGGTGGCCGGGCCCCAGCCTCCTCCGCTGCGGGCCCTTCCTCCAATCTGCCTCTCCGGAGGCGGTATGGAAAACGGAAACCGGCCCACAAATTATTTACAGGCCCACAAGTTCGTGGGTGGCCTACTAGTTCTTGGCCATGTTCATGAGCAGTTTCTCAAGTGGGCGGTAAAAACACAGAGAGTCCCTCTAGGGACAACTTGCCGGCAACGGCCGGGATAATCAACTGGTTGCTGATCAGGTGATAAACTTCGGTTTGATTTGTGTTGATTCAACGTGCAACAGGGTGCTGAGGGTCCCAACGGGGACAACTTGGCTGCAACGGAGGGCCACTGCCTTTACTTGAGGTCACACTCATCGAAGACCTCCTCCAGCTCGACATCCGGACGACACGGTGAGGGAGGGGGCTGGGGCCGCATCTGCACACCGCGGCCTTCCCACTGTTTGACATCCAGGGCGAACCAGCCCCTCTTCCCGCAATGTCGGGTGTAGGTCACCAGGTCGCCTGGCAACAGATCGCGACCTGGGTGGCCAGTTGGGAGATGCGAGTTCACGTCGCGGCGAGCCACAAACACTTCGGCCTCCAGGCCCGGTTCATAAATAAAGCCGAACCCCCTTCGCGGGTCAAACTTCCTGACTTGGTCCTCATAGATCGGGCCCCGCACCCGGAAGGTGGCGTGCCGTATGTGGTCCTTCTCCCGTATAATACGGGCCACCACATCATCTCTCCCCCGCTCCCTGGCAGCTATCTCCTGGGCCAACGGGTTCAACTGTTTGTCCCAATACGGGGCGTTGGCATACCCCTGCGCTCGGGTCGGGCCCCGCTGGATTGCCCCCACGCCGGCTACAACCAGCATGCTCTTTGGGGGGACCGGCGGTGACGTGGCCTGAGGTGCTGCCCTGCAGCGACGACCCAGTGCAGCCTCAGCCGAGGCAGGGAGTTCAGGGACAGATGGTCTCACCCGTTGGGCCCTCAGGCCTGAAGCGGCCGGTTCTTCCGCGGCCGGGCGCACTGCCGAGGCTGTGTCATCTGTGGGTGCGGCCACTTCCGGGGCCGACGGATTCGCTTCACGGACGGGCACCTCCGAAGGGACCTTCCACGGCAGTGGAATCGGTGCGGGCCGTCTCCGGTTAATGCCCGCAGGCCGGTCCTCTAGGAAGGACGGGTTAGATTCCGCTACCGATGTTGGGGGTAGCGGACCGAGTGGAAGGGCAACAGCAACCAGTACGGATGGCGGGGGAGACAGGAGGGTGAGCGGACGCAGACCGGGCCCCTCAGCCGCAGCGGCCGGTCCTTCTCGGACACAGGGGCATGGGTCGCTTATTCGCTCCTCCAACACTGCCTCCACCTCGCGTCTCCGCACGGCCATCGCCACTTCCTCCATCTCGGCCACCCAGCGCTCCATCAAGAACCGGACCTGGGTTTGCAGGCGGCAGCACATTTGTGCGGTCCGGGCTTCCACCCACGCCACCGTTCCTGGCGTGGGCTCGGCAATTTCGGCATCACCGGACGGGATGGACATGCTTGCTGGCAGTCTTCCAGGAACCGGATATGTTGCAGAGTCCTGGCGTCCTTGCTTTTTATGCCCTCGGCTACATTAGGCAGGCCTTTACCCGCCCCCCCTTGGTTCTCTTTAGCACTTCCCTCTTCAGGGGTCGGGGCTTTGCTTTCGCGCCTTCCCTTCTCGGGGAAGACGCTCGAGCGGGAAATCTTCGCGCCAAAGATGGCGGCGCTTCAAATGTTTCGGCCGGACGCCACCGGTGGGGACTGCAAGGCGCACTTCTACCGGTAGGTAGATCGGTTCTATCCTGTTCGTGACGCCAAGTTGTCGCGGGCGAAGGGGACGCACGCGCCACGCTTGGGTCCGGGGCTTCTGCTGCTGCTACTCGGTGGCTCGAGCGGTGGGCCGGACCCGGGGACTCGAGCAGCGCTCCTCACCTGTGAGTGAAAAGGGATGGTTTGGTTGGGAAGATTGTTCGTGACGCCACCCACGGGACGTGGTGATGATGGCACCACCGCTGCTGGTGACGGGGATCCCGGGAGAGATGGTAGGGAGCAGCTAGGATGTTGTCCCCTCCGTGGGTAGGGGGTTGGTGATCCCAGGGCCCAGTGGTGTAACGGGGAGGCTGGATGGCTGGGGTGCAGGGTTGCAGGGACAGCGCGGCGCGGTGCCGGACGGCACTGGTGTACTCACTCAGACAATCAATGACAGAGTCTCTGGTAAACCAAAACGGCCGGATGGACGGGTCCCGCAGCCGGCTGCAGTGTTGTTGTGCTCTCCCCGGACGGCTGATGGTGGCTGTCTTTCCCTGCACCTGTTAGAAATGTCCTGACTCCTGTGGTTGCCCACCGGTAGTTCGCTCCCCGGCATATAGGTGCTGTAGGAGCCCGTTTTGCCCGCAGGCGCTGGTCCTTGGATCTCTAGCCTGTGGCGGTGGCTGTATATCCTCACGGTGTGGACTGTTGCCTTCTGTCGGGACTTGGTTGTTGGGGAACCCCTGGGGTTCCTGTCACACTCGGATTTGACTATTGACGGCGGCTCCAAGCCTGGTCGGGGTCCGATGGCGATATCCACCTGATGAAGATATTGTGTATATCGAAAATCGTTGTGGCTGATAGAAAACAATAAATTCTAAAAAAAATTAATCTAATACTCTGGCCTCCTTAGCGCTCTATCAGACCGTGCTTCTATACTTTACTGCTGATCTTCCCACCTGTGGGTTCACAGCAAGAGCTGCTTGATACGGAGGTCAGATTACCAGAGACGCCCAGTGATCTGTCATGTGACCAGCTCTTCAGGAATTTGCTTCCCTGGATGGACATCGTGGGCTAACAGGTTAGAAGAGCTCTGACACCACACTCCCGCCTTATACCGTGGTTGTGCGAGGGCTGCACAACCACATCAGGTGAGCAGATTCCTTTTCTCCTCCTCACCGCTATCTCCCAGAACCTTCACATGCGCTCCCTTGTTTAATTTTTATCCTGGCTAGTCCAGGGCGTCACACTACCTGAGCACAGCCGCCACCGCCGACCGTTTCTGGGACAGAATCTGAGACACCCACTGCACTGCTCACAGCATCGCCCTGCTCCACCACTGCCTCTACCTCCTGTGACCCCACTTCACCACCGCTGCCGGCCATCACCAGTAAGACACCAGCAGATTATAAGACGGACCCCATTTTTTTCACCCTTTTTTTTTCTCTATTTTTGGGGTGTGTCTTATAATCCGGTGCATCTTGTACACTGTAAAATACGGTATTTATTTTACATTAAAAACCTTTTTTTTTAGGTGATTCACAATACTCATCCATTATACAGATAACAGTTACTTTTATGTGCTGTTGCTATAAGGAAAAAATGACTATATAGACTATTGCAATTATACCACTGTTTAAAGTGACCTTGCCATCACGTTATGCATGTTAAAGTAAAGGTATGGGTATAATGATGCTGTTATACAGATTCAATAGATACCTTTAGTGAGAAAATTCACACCCTGGTTGTTCTTTAATCCATATTTGAAGCTTGGGTAGAATAAGCTTTTGGTGCATTGGGGTGAGACTATGGTCTTTAACTCTGCCCCAGCCCAGTCCTCCACCTGCCTCTGTTGGGTGTATGAATCGGGACATATGTGTCTATATATGTTCATGAGTGCGCGTGGATATACCGTATAAGATTCTTATGCATGTATTGTCAGAGATGGATTCATGATCTGGTAGACACCCAGTGGACCACTCTGTGGTTGGCCATCCGCCGCTATTAAGATAGTTTTCCACCATTTCAATATTAAAGGCGTATCCTTCGGATAGGTCATCAATACCAGATTGGTTGGGCTATGACAGCAGCGACCTTCACCAATCAGTTATTCCCAGTGCTGGAGATATGTGCTCAGTTGCATAGTGAAACAGCACAGCTCCATCAACTCGATAGGTGCCATGGCCAGATTTTGCACATTCACCTCTCTTTAAATCTTTAAATGAATTGGTGGATCTGCAGTGCCCCGTTGCAGCCACTATGTAGATTATATAGCTGTGGGTTTCCACTATACAACTGATCTGTCCGAAGTCATCAATATGAAAGTGTTGGACGACCCCGTTAAAAAATCCTTTGCATATACCTAGAATGCAGTATCATGGACCCTCAGAGTGACTGACCGCATGCCCTGTACAGCACAGCACAGCATGTGTTATGGTATTGTGGTCTTGCATATTTATGTGCTGTTACAGTGGGTACGGAAAATTTTCAGACCCCTTTAAATTTTTCACTCTTTGTTTCATTGCAGCCATTTGGTAAATTCAAAAAAGTTCATTTTTTTTCTCATTAATGTACATTCTGCACCCCATCTTGACAGAAAAAACAGAAATGTAGACATTTTTGCAAATTAATTGAACAAGAAAAACTGAAATATCACATGAGTCACATAAGTGTTCAGACGCTTTGCTCAGACACTCGTATTTAAGTCACATGCTGTCCATTTCCTTGTGATCCTCCTTGAGATAGTTCTATTCCTTCATTGGAGTCCAGCTGTGTTTAATTAAACTAATAGGACTTGATTTGGAAGGGCACACACCTGTCTATATAAGACCTCACAGTTCATAGTGCATGTCAGACCAAATGAGAATCATAAGGTAAATGGAACTGCCCAAGGAGCTCAGAGACAGAGTTGTGGCAAGGCACAGATCTGGCCAAGGTTACAAAAGAATTTCTACAGTACTCAAGGTTTTTAAGAGCACAGTGGCCTCTATAATTCTTAAATGGAAGAAGTTTGGGACCACCAGAACTCTTCCTAGACCTGGTCGTCTAGTCAAACTCAGCAATCGTGGGAGAAGAGCCTTGGTGAGAGAGGTAAAGAAGAACCCCAAGATCACACTAGCTGCGCTCCAGAGATGCCGTAGGGAGATGGGAGAAAGTTCCACAAAGTCAATTATCACTGGAGCACTCCACCAGTCGAGCCTTTATGCCAGAGTGGCCCGACGGAAGACATAAAATCCTGCATAGAGTTTGCAAAAAAACACATGAAGGGCTCCCAGACTATGAGAAATAAGATTCTCTGGTCTGATGAGATGAAGATAGAACTTTTTGGTGATAATTCTAAGTGGGATGTGTGGAGAAAACTGCTCATCACCTGCCCAATACAATCCCAACAGTGAAACATGGTGGTGGCAGCATCATGCTATGGGGGTGTTTTTCAGCTACAGGCACAGGACGACTGGTTGCAATTGAAGGAAAGATGAATGCAGCCAATACAGAGATATCCTGGAAGAAAACCTCTTCAAGAGTGCCCTGGACCTCAAACTTGGCCAAAGGTTCACCTTCCAACAAGACAATGATCCTAAGCGCACAGCTAAAAAGGAGTGGCTTCAGTATAACTCTGTGACCATTCTTGACTGCCCCAGCCAGAGCCCAGACCTAAACCCAATTTAACATCTCTGGAGAGACCTGAAAATGCCTGTCCACCAACGTTCACCATCCAACCTGACGGAACTGGAGAGGATCTGCAAGGAAGAATGGCAGAGGATCCCAAAATCCAGGTGTGAAAAACTTGTTGCATCATTCCCAAGAAGACTCATGGCTGTACTAGCTCAAAAAGGTGCTTCTACTCAATACTGAGCAAAGGGTCTGAATACTTATGACCATGTGATATTTCAGTTTTTCTTGTTTAATAACTTTGCAAAAAATTCTACATTTCTGTTTTTTCTGTCAAGATGGGGTGCAGAGTGTACATTAATGGGAAAAAATTAACTTTTTTTAATTTACTAAATCGCTGCAATGAAACAAAGAGTGAAAAATTTAAAGGGGTCTGAATACTTTCCATACCCACTGTACATGCCATCACTGGAGAATGAAAGAACACTAAGGAACAAATTAGCAAAATAGGGTCTTATCTGGTATAAATGGAATAAAAGCTCACCTTTACAAGTTGTGTGACATACAACCAGACGTGCGCTTAATAATGGAGCAGTTGCTGCAGATATATGATTGCACAGGACAGTGCAGACAGTGCAGAAAAAGGACAGAAGACGTGTTGGGTTGCGGTGAGGGATGGTGACACCGCCGCTGCCTTGTATGTGGGTGCCCGGGGCTGATGGAGCGGGGCAGCAAGGTGAGATTCCCTCCATGGGTAGGGAGGTGTAGTCCCGGGGCCCAGAGAATGGTGAGGGGTTGCAGGGAGCAGTCTCTAGGAGGCAGGAAATAGGACACTTAGGGGTACTTTGCACGTTGCGACATCGCTACTGCGATATCGTCGGGGTCAAAATGAAAGTGACCCACATCCGGCGCCGGTAACGACGTCGCAACGTGTAAAGCCTAGAAGCACCGATAAACGATCGCAAAAGCGTCGAAAATTGGTGATCTGTGTAGTGTCGGTTATTTCCATAATTTCGCTGCAGCGACAAGTACGATGTTGTTCCTCGTTCCTGCGGCAGCACACATCACTGTGTATGAAGCCGCAGGAGCAAGGAACATCTCCTTACCTGCGTCCCGCCTGCAATGAGGAAGGAAAGAGGTGGGCGGTATGTTTACGTCCTGCTCATCTCCGCCCCTCCGCTTCTATTGGCCGCCTGCCATGTGACGTCGTTGTGAAGTGCGTGTGAAGCTGCCGTAGCGATAATGTTCGCTACGGCAGCTATCACAAGAGATCGCATCTGCGATGGGGCGGGGACTATCGCGCTCAGCATCGCTACAATTGGCTAGCGATGTCGCAGCGTGCAAAGTACCCCTTACAGTTGGTAGTCGTGGTGCTGGATGAGGTTGCACTGATGTGTGGAGTCAATAAACACAGAGTCCTTTTGTAAACCAAATTGCCAATGGCCGGTCACCTTTGGTGGGTGTCTTCGGGTCCCACACCCAGAGATACAGCCAGGGGCCCTTCCTTCCACACTCTCTGTCTGTCTCTTTCCTGTCTGGACTAGTCCGCTTGAACGGCCTCCGGACCGGATTACCTCTCTCAGCACAGGCGGGCTTCGTCGCCTGTGGCCCTCACTGCCACCTAGTCCGGTAGTCCAGGGCTCCAACCCTGACTTCCACCTTCTCCATTGAGCTCCAAGCTTCTCCTGTCAGCTCTTCAATGGCTACAGCACAAATTGGAACTTAACGCCTCTCTGCACTTCCTAAGCTCCTCTCGCTCCCTCCCATTTTCCTCGGGAGGGGGTGAGTAGGGCCTGATTGGCTGGTGTATATCTGTGTGGGGACTGTGTTGGTGCCAAGGAGGATTAACTATTTTTGTGACTACCTGGTTTTGCCAGGGTGTCACACTAGCACGAGCTCTGTCCCGGCCTGGTCAGGTGGTAAAGTCAGGGGTTTTGCAGCCTGCAATTTGTAGATGGGGACTGGAGGTTCCGCTGCCGGTATTGGGGGTAGTGGCTTGGCGTCCACCGAGGGCAAGGGTGACGGTGGCTGGATGCTTGCAACAGGTGGGGGCAGACCGGATCCCACGGCCGGGTAGGCCGGGTCAACTGGGACTGGGTAGCTGCTTACCCGCTCCTCTCATGGGACCTCTATCTCACGGGCCCGCACTGCCACAGCCAGACTCCTCATCTCTTCCCTCCAATGGTCCAGGATGTAGAGGAACTGCGTCCGCATCCTGCTGCAGAGCTGCTCGGTCTCTTGTGCTATCCAGGTCACGGTCCCAGGAGCAGCGCGCTCCGGTGACCAGTCCCTTGCTGCCGTCATCTTGCCTCTGCGGTGTCCAGGAATTTTATAGCAGAGTCCTGGCGTCCCTGCTCCGCTTCCGCTGCTACATCCCATCACACCCCTTGGTTTCCGCCAGCCACTCACTTTCGTGCTGGGGAACCCTGGGAACTTCCGGTTCCGGCCGCGCTCTCAGGACAAAGGGCGGGGCTTCAGCTTTGCGCGCTGTTGGTCAGGAAGATGACGTTTTGGCGCCAAAGATGGTGGAAAATTGCGGGAACGGGATCTTGACACCGCAGCTTGGATTTTCGAGGCGCTCGTCACTCAGGTTAGTGGGCCCAGTTCGTATCCTGTTCGTGACGCCAGAAATTTGAGGTGTGCCACCCCTGCAACGGTCGAACCGCTTGAATCCGGGGGTCGCTGTGGCTCGAGAGTCTCCGGACCCGGGGGCTTGCGGCCACTTCAAATGAAAAGGGGACTATTTACAGGGGATAGATATAGTTTGTGACGTCAACCGTGGTGTGTGGTAATAGGGACTACCGCCGCTGCCAATGGGAGTACCTGGGGGGGAAGATGGAAGGTAGGCAGCCAGATGACGTTTCCCTCCACGGGTAGGGAAGGTCCCGGGACTCTGGACGGTGGGGTGCAGGGGAGCGCAGGCTTACTGCTTGCAGGGGATGACAAAGTAGTCACTCAGACAGTATCGGTGATGAAAAGCAGACTCTGACAACAAGGTAAACCAAGTCTCTGGGTGCCGCTGCCCTCTTGGGGGATCCCATCCGGGTATCCGTCCCCTCATGCTTGGGATTTCTGTGGGCTGCATGTGAAACGCCCGCGACGCGGCTTGCAGGGCTTGAACGGTCACCGGGCTGGTGGTGTTCGGGGTCGAGCTGTGAGCGGCCCGATCCGGGTTCTGTGACTCCGGCGGGTTTCAATAAAAGAGTTCGAAAGTCCAGGGGGGCCAGGGGGTAATGGAAAGAGGGTAATGTGGTTCCTGGGGAGCACGTCAGTGATTGAAGCAATGACTGGGATGCTGGCCTTCTGCCATGGACCCCCTCCCCCTGCAACCCTTCTCTCCCCCAGGAACGGTATGGGACAGGAACGGGGATTGCAAGCAGCGCCACCTGTGGTATGCGGCTAGGTGTTTAGCTGCCACTGCACAGTCTCTCTCCGGGGCAGGTGTTACGGGCAGCTAAGATAGAATCACTCCCCACTGGTGGAGTGGGGAAGCCCCGAGAGGTTGGTGAGAACCGAGTCACAAGAGTCACTGAGTGTGGGTTCCAGTTCCTTTTTATTCACCGGTCTTTTCCAACATCGCACCCGGGTGCCGGTCCTCGCAGTTGTAGCCTCCGGTCGGAGGCAGAGTCCGGTAAGGTTATCTGAGGGTCTCTCTGTCGTGTGCATTTGGTTGCCGTCCCCGTGGCATGAAGCTTCTTGGGGACTCGCCGCCTCTCTAACTCTCTCTACTCCGGTAGTGCCCCTCTCCCTTAGGCACCACCAGGTACATTCTCCACGATCCCCAGTACCTGTCCCCGTTCCCTTGCTCCAGGTGTTACTAGCTCTGGTCTGGCTGATTCCCCTCTACAGGAGCTACTCCTGCAGAGGTCTGTTCTCTCTCACATCCCAGACGATTCACCGTACCAGGACATCACCATGGTAACCTGTCTGTGTGAAGCCACCTGCTTCCTGCTCATTTAGGAGACAGGATGAGTCATGCAAACCTGAGCTACATGCTGAAAATCTATTAACCCCTTCCTGGTGATGTGATGTGTGTGGGTAAACTTATCTCCTCCTGTCTGGGAAAGGATATTATACAATACCCTGTAACGACCATGATACGGGGCGTTACACACAGGGGTGGTATTCAGCCAGTTCTGTCCGGTTCGGGCGAACCGGTTGTTAATATAGCAGAATCGGCATCCGTGTCCCGTTCCCTGTATTCATTTGTATCGGTGTCTTTAAGATGCCGATACAAATGAATCCCCGTACCTCCATGCACGCCGCACTTCCGGGTTCAGTAGAGCCAGTTTGCTCTCTGACCCGGCGTCTGGCGGCGTGATGACGCTGCACAGGTCACGGCAGCGTGGTGAGATTACCTCACCACGCTGCCGCCTGTCAGCGTCAGTATGCAGAGTGCCGCGGAGGAGTGCGGGGGAGAGGAGGCCGCCGGCATTTGGAGGAGGTGATGCAACTCAGCAGGGGACATGAGGCCACATGGGACAGGAGTCTGCAGGGGAGAGGGAGGCCACATGGACTCTGCAGGGGAGTGGGAGGCCGCAGGGACTCTGCAGGAGAGTGGGAGGCCGCAGGGACTCTGCAGGAGAGTGGGAGGCCACAGGCACTCTGCAGGGGAGAGGGAGGCCGCAGGGACTCTGCAGGGGAGAGGGAGGCCGCAGGGACTCTGCAGGGGAGAAGGAGGCCGCAGGGACTCTGCAGGAGAGAGGGAAGCTGCAGGGGATGGGATCTGTATGGGATAGGTTGTTTTTGCAGGGTTCCTTTAGTAATAATTTTCAAACATTGTAGAAAAACTTTCATTCAATATGCCAAGCAAATAAGTGACTGACATTGACTGAAACAACTGGTACTTGATAGGAAAGTGAAGGCATAGGAAGAGTAAGAAGGGGAAAGTTTTTATTATTAATTACTTGTATTTTGTGGTTGAGGAAAGTGTCCAAAAATGGGTGTGGCTAACAAAATGGGTGTGGTTACAGAATGGGGTGTTGTTTTCAAATGGGCGGGGTTTATAGAGAACCTGTTGTTAAAAATTTGAATCCCACCCCTGGTTACACATGGGTTGGAAAGCCCTATCCCCCTCATTGCGCTAGTGCCCCTGATCTCTGAGCTTCGTGGGGACAGTCCATAAAGTCACTATCCTCCGCAGGTTAATTGCCGGGTTGCTTGAAGCTACTCCCCGACCTAGGGTCCAGTACCCCACCACGCTTTTGGTCAAGGGAAATACCAAGGCCAGGTATCCATCGAGACTCCTAACAGAGGCTCCACAGACTTTTTTAATTTGCATATATCCCAGGGGGCAATGCACCTAGGATTTCACTGTGTTGAGCGCCCTCCTTGCCTTGTCAAAGGGTTGGATATTGACTTAAAAGGTCACTTAATATGGTGGTTATGGTGGTTTCCTAAAAAGAGCCACTCCTTGCCTAGGACCTTCCCGGAGGGATATCTGGCTAGTTTCTGTGTCGAGACTCCTAACTGAGGCTCCACGGACTTTTTTGATTTGCATATTTCCCAGGGGGCAATGCACCTAGGATTTCACTGTGTTGAGCGCCCTCGTTGGCTGCCGGCAGTGTTTTCTCTGGCTGGTCTCCCCGTGATCAGTGATTGTTTTGTCTTGTTGGTCTACTAGGCATTGCTCCCACCTGGCCAGAATCCTACTCCACACTGATGAGGGGCAATACCCTGAAACAGCTGTCTGTGGATGGATACCTGGCCTTGGTATTTCCCTTCTCATAACTTTAAACTTGTCAAAGAGTTAGA
Organism: Anomaloglossus baeobatrachus; assembly: GCF_048569485.1. Taxonomy (NCBI): domain Eukaryota; kingdom Metazoa; phylum Chordata; class Amphibia; order Anura; family Aromobatidae; genus Anomaloglossus; species Anomaloglossus baeobatrachus. The sequence goes on from NC_134354.1 coordinate 228,010,964, forward strand.
TATTGACTTAACACTAGAAGTCCCAGAGAGGGGTCATTTAACATTTCTACCTTTGGAATCCAGAGATGGGTCGAATAACCTGAAGGATTTTAGCTAACATCCTATAATCACCGTCTTTTGTTCTGTAATTAAGGCCATTACTGTCGGACCACAGTAGGTTGTTGTTTTCCATTGAGTTTAGCCATTTAGTCTCTAGTTAGTTCTATTCAGTTTATTGTATTTGATAATATAATTGACTAAGGGTCATTTGACTCTCTATCATGACTTCAGGGGGAGCTCAAAATTTCTGGGACTTCTAGTGTTAAAGGGCCGCTTAATATCGTGGTTATGGTAGTTTCCTAAAAAGAGCCACTCGTTGGCTAGGTCCTTCCCGGAGGGATATCTGGCTAGTTTCTGTGTCGAGACTTCTAACAAAGGCTCATAAAACACAGAGTCCTTTGTAAACCAACTTGCCGGTGACCGGGAGCATTTTGGAGGAGTGTGCTGGTCCCAAACACAGTGCAATGGGCAGGAGCCCTCTTTTTGTTGCACTGCACCTTGTAGTCTGCTTAGCTCCTCTGGTTGGAACGGGGGAAGTCCACTTCCCTGCACTATTCCGGGTTCCCGATCCTGGCGGGCCACTACCCTGCCCCAGTCCACTTTGGGTCCCCTCCTAGTGCCTGACCTGTTCCAACCCCTGACCGCTCTGCAACTTTCTCTGCAGTCCAGGAGACACACTCCTGACTTCTCTGCTGCTCTCCTCCGACTGACTGAACTCCTCCCCTGCTGCTCTTTTCAGCTCCTACCGGGGCGGGGAGGGGCGGCTGCTCATTTGCACCATGTTGGGGTGTGTGTGTGTAATCCCAAGGAGGAAGCGGTTCCTGCACCGTTGGTGAGGGGTACAGTCATCTGTGACTACCTGGTTTTGCCAGGGTGTCATACCACCTGTTGAAACCCAAAGTGCAGTACCTCGGGCATGTGGTGAGTGCGGAGGGAGTAGCCCCAGATCCCGAGAAGATTACCGCTATCCAGAGCTGGCCGCAGCCGACCACGGTAAAGGAGGTGAGACAGTTCCTGGGCCTGGTGGGCTACTACCGCCGTTTTATCAAGGGATACACGAAGATGGCCGCGCCCATGCAAGACCTCCTCGTGGGACAGACCAAGAATGGTAGATCTCCCGGACCCCGTTTGTCTGGGGTGAGAAGCATGAGAAGTCTTTCCAACAGCTAAAGTCGGCCCTGGCGGGAGAAGAAATCTTGGCTTATCCTGACTACGGCCTCCCGTTAATCCTTTACACTGATGCCAGCAATGTGGGCCTGGGTGCGGTTCTGTCCCAGGTACAAGATGGAAGGAAGAAGGTAATCGCCTACGCCAGCAGGAAGCTCTGGCCGATGGAAAGGAACCCCGAGAGTTACAGCTCCTTCAAGCTGGAGTTCCTGGCTCTCGTGTGGGCAATAACCGAGAGGTTTAAACATTACCTGGCGGCGGCGAACTTCACTGCTTACACGGACAACAACCCGTTGACACACTTGGACACGGCCAAGCTGGGCGCCCTGGAGCAGCGGTGGGTGGCTCGCCTATCTTACCGGATCTTACCGTTCTGCCAGCTGGCAGAAGTGCGCCTTGTGTCCCGCCGGTGGTGTCCAGCCAAAAAATTTCAGAAGCCGCCATCTTGGGTGCGAAGATTTCCTGCTCGAGCGTCTTCTCGAGCAGTGGAGGCGCGAAAGCCGTAGCTCCGCCCCTGAAGAGGAGGTGCTGAGAAAAGACCAAGGGGGAAGAATGGCGGCATGTAACTAGCGCTGTGGAGTGCAGGGACGCCAGGACTCTGCCGAAACACGTTCCTGGACGCCAACGTGGAAGGATGTGTCGGAAGGTCCAGGCCCAGGCTCATTCCCTGATGGAGCGGTGGAAAGTCGAAGTGGAGGAACCGGCTGCGGCTGTGCGAGCTCGCGAAGTGGAAGCAACCGTGGAGGAGCGGGTAAGCGACCCACGCCCCTATGTCCCCCAGGGACCGGCTGCTGCGGCTGGGGGACCCGGTCTGCCCCTGCCCTCTATATCACCTCCCCCGCTGCCCGTACCGGTTACCGTTGCTCCCCTGCTCGGTCCACTGCCACCAACTCCGGCAGCGGAGTCCGTTCTACCAGCCTGCAAAGACCCGCCTGCAGAAGACGCGAGCAGTCAGCCCGTCATCGCTCCGACACCCGTACCAGCCCCATGTCGCGCCTGCGTCCAGAAAGTATCTCATCCCGACTTGGACGCACCAGCAATCCCAGAGGAAGCCGCGCTCCAGACGACAACGGCCCCGGCAGTCCGCCCGGCCAAGATGGTGGTGGCCGTCGACCAGAAGCCAGCCCAGCGGGTAATGCTGGCCGCCCCCAGAATCCAGGCCTCGGCTGAGGCGTCGCGGGGATGCCGCTGCAAGGCAGCCGAGCAGGCCACGACACAGCGGGGTTCCCCAGTGCAGAAGGTACCGGTCGTAGCCGGCACGGGGGAGCTCCGGCTGGGCCCGACCCCCGCACAGAGCGAGACGGAGCAGACAGACGCTCCATACTGGGTGCGGCAGCAGCGCCAGCTGGGCCGGGAGGTCGCTGCCCGAAAAAGATTTAAAGCGGATGTGCATGCCCGCAAGTATGTGGAGAAAGATCACCTGCAGCGAGCTACCATCGGGGTCCAGAGCAGTGCACCATGTGAAGGTGGCACTGGAGCCCCACGGTTGAGAATGGACTGTTAAGTAGGCAGCGGTCCCTCCGTTGCACCATTGTCCCCGTTGGGACCACCAGTACCGTTGTCAAGAAAATGAAAGTAATCAACCGAGAAGTTAACCTGATTGTCAACCGTGATTGAACCGGCCGTTGCCGGCAAGTTTGTCCCAGTGGGGACCTTTTGCACCGTGCGTAAGGAACTGCTTACGGACACGTCCGAGAACTTGCAGGGCAACCACAAACTGGTGGCATGTAAATAATTGGCTTAATTCCGTTGCCTCCGGAGAGGCAGATTGGAGGAAGGGCCCGCAGCAGAGTAGGCTGGGGCCCGGCCACCACCTGGACCGGTGGCCATCCTCCGGGGGTCAGGGGTTACCCATGGACGTGGGTCCCCTGAAAAGACCGTAGGGTATGAAATACCGTACCCGTACCCGCTCGGGCAGCCTGGAACTGGACTGGGGTCAAGGGGTGCTGCCCATTTTCTTAGGGGCAGCATCAGGGCCAGGTTGTTTGGGTGGGAGAGAGCGGAAGCCGTGTGTTGTTAATAAAAATGTACCGTTAGTAACGTTAAAGAAAGTGCCTCCCGTTAAGGGAAGTTTCATGAAAAATGCTTATGTTAATATGTTTGCCGTTTACCATATATTTATCTTTTTCAGTTGCAAAAATAAAACCAGTGATGGACGGGCAGCCCGCGGACGGTCTGCATTTAACCAAGGGGGAATGTGGCACCCTGGACAAGCCAGGATGTCACAGGTACTGCAACAACACTCCCCACACCCCGGTTAGGCACATCAGCCGCACACACAAATCCTTGTTGCCTCCCTCCAGGGGCTGATGTCCACACCAGGTGGGGTGGAGCCAGGCGGTTGGCCCCACCCACTGAGGAGTTCACAGTCCTGGGGGCTGGAAAGGAAGTGAGAGTAGTGAGAAGTCAGAGTAGAGTAGAGTTGAGTGAGGGAGAGTGAAGTAGAAGGAGTGAAGTGGCAAGTGAGGAGCAGACTGACCGTGTCCGGGTACGTGGCCCGGGCACATACAGCAAGGTTGGCAGACGGTGGTGGCCGTCTGCAGGAGTGGCCTATCGACGCGGAACCGTAGGGCCGGGGCTGGGCGGTGGCCCACCGGTACCGAACCGGGGAGCGAAGAGAAGCCAGCAGAAACCGGCAGGGCCTGCGGACCCCGACCAGGCTGGGAGTCGCTGTTAAACTGGTTAAATCCGTTAGCGACGGAAACCTCCGGGGTTTCCTAGCAACCAAGACCCGATTGAAGGCAACCGTCCAAACCGAACAGGGAGAGACAGCTACTGCCAGAGCTAGAGCTCCCAGGGCCAGAGCCTGCGGGCAAAAGGGGCTCCCCCGGCATCTATCCAAGCTGGGGAGTGGGTTACCGGTGGGAAGCCATCGGGACCGAAGACACACACCAGGTGCAGGGAAAGGCAGCCACCACCAACCATCCGGGAGTGATCACAGCAGCCGGCTGCGGGACCCGTCCATCCAGCCGTTTGTGTTACCAGAGACTCTGTATCTGTTCTTGGCTGAGTGAGTACCATCGTGCCCTCTGGCACCGCGCTGCCCCCGCGACCCTGCACCTCACCTACCCTGCATTGCTCCCTTCACCTTACCGGGCCCCGGGACCACCAACCCCTACTCATGGAGGGGAAAACATCCCAGCTGCTCCATAACAACGCTCCCGGGATCCCCGTCACCAGCAGCGGTGGTGCCCCAACCTCACCACGACCCGTGGGTGGCGTCACAAACCAAATTCCCAAACCAAACCAACCCCTTTCACTCACGGGCGAGGGGCGCCGCTCGAGTCCCCGGATCCGGCCCACCGCTCGAGCCACCAAGCAGCAGCAGCCGGACCCGAGCCGCGAGCGCGGTCGAGCAGCACACCACCCGCCTGCGACACCATCACCGGGCAGGGGCCAGGAAACGACGGGGTACGTGGACCCTATTCCAGGAAGTAGCTTCAGGCGTCCTGGTAATTTACCCGATGAGGACGGAGCCTTCAAGATCTGTTCTCCACCCTCTCCAAAATTGGGATACTAGCGCAACGAGGGGGATAGGACTTTCCCACTACATAGTCCAGAAAATCCCAAGCGTGAACCCTGAGAGCAAGCTCATTTAGCTCATTTAGCCATACTGGTGAGCGGGACCTGTGTGCAAAGTACCCCCAAGACTCTCTTGTAACAAGGTTGGTACCTCAGGATTGCAGAATGGCTGACTGTTACTAATATTTAAGAAAGGTAAAGCGGGGTTTACACGCTGCGACATCGCTAGCATCGGCTAGCGATGTCGAGCCCGATAGCACCCGCCCCCGTCGTACGTGCAATATTGTGTGATCGCTGCCGTAGAGAACATTATCGCTACGGCAGCATCACACTCACATACCTGCTCTGCGACGTCGCTCTGGCCGGCGAACCGCCTCCTTTCTAAGGGGGCGGTTCGTGCGGCGTCACAGCGACGTCACACGGCAGGCGTCCAATAGAAGCGGAGGGGCGGAGATGAGCGGGACGTAACATCCTGCCCACCTTCTTCCTTCCGCATTGTCGGTGCGATCGTTTAAGGTGGCTCATAAGTGTCACACACTGCGATATCGTTAATGACGCAGGATGTGCGTCACAAACAACGTGACCCCGACGATAATTCATTAACGATATCGTAGCGTGTAAACCCCGCTTAAGAGGGTGGATCCAGGCAACTACCATCTGGTAATCTGACATTAGGAGTGTGCAAGGTTTTTGAAGGCATTTTAAGAGATGACATGCATCAATATATTAGAGAGAATAATATACAGTAATAACTGCTAACCAGCATGGATTCATGAATGATAAGTCATGTCTAAGCAACATGTTGGTGTTCTATGAGGAGGTAAATGCAAATCTGAATATTGGTAATGTAGCTGATGTGATTTATTTGGACTTTGCAAAGGGATTTGATACTGTACCACATAATAGCCTTATATTGAAGCTCCAGAAGCAAGGACCAGGGGAAACTAGAGGAAGATAGGTAAGGAATCGGTTAAAAGATAAGAAACAAAGAGTCGTCATAACTTGTACATTCTCTAATTGGGCTATAGTCAGCAGTGGGGACCGCAGGGATCTGTGCTAGGACCAATTATTTGTAATCTCTTATGACAGGCAGTAGTACAGGTAACGGGACACGGCACAAGGGGACCTGAGCACCTAGCTCACAAGACTAAGCTTCAAGACACGTTGATCAGGCCCTGCCCACATGGAAAGGCCAGTCTTATATACCCAACACAGCCCTATGTCATATCCTGCTTCAGGTGTGCTGGGCCCATAAGACCAGGAGAGTGGGCGCGGCCCGGTCCTATACAGAGGCATGAATCTAAGACTCAGACTCATGAGACCAGGGACAGGACACAGGAGAGCATGAGCGAGAGCGGCAGCCATGACCGGTGGACACGTGGGCTGGATCAGTGGTTACGGAGCGGTGCCGCGACGGCGAGACCGGACCAGTGGGTACAGAGTGGTGCAGCGACGGTGAGACCGGATCAGTGGGTATGGAGCGTTGCCGGGATGGTGCGACCGGATTAGTGGATAAGGAGTGGTGCTGGGACACCGGGAGCGTGACAGTATTGTTAGCCCTCTATAAATCACTTGTAAGGCCACATCTGGAATATAGGATCCAGTTTTGGGCTCCATATTTTAAAAAGGACATTCAGAAGAAAGAATCAGTATGCAGTATAGTAGTATATCAGTATAGAGGAGAGCAGACAGCAGCTGCAGAACTACAAGGCTCAGCATGCTGCATCCAGGACTGTATGCTGGAGGGAGAGACAGGAGGAGCAGAACTACAAGTCTCAGCATGCTCCATTCACTAGTGTATGCAGGAGAGCAGACAGCAGCTGTAGAACTACAAGGCTCAGAATGCTCCATTCACTAGTGTATGCAGGAGAGCAGACAGCAGCTGCAGAACTACAAGGCTCAGCATACTCCATCCAGGGCTGTTTGTAGGAGTTTTTTGCCCACAAAAAAATGACGTGGGATTCGCCATATTTTTGTATGCTAGCCAGGTACAGCAGGCAGGTACGGCTGCCCCCAACCCCTAGCTGCCTATTTGTACCCGGCTGGGAACTAAAAATATAGGGAAGCCATTTTTTTTTAATTGTTTCATGAATTTCATGAAATAATTTAAAAAAAAATGACAAGGGCTTCGCCCCATTTTTGTGTCCAGCCAGGTACAACTAGGCAGCTGGGGATTGGAATCTGAAGCACAGGTTGGCCCAATATTTCTGGGCCCCTCTGCTGCAAATTGCAGTCCGCAGCTGCCCCAGAAAATGGCGCTTTCATAGAAGCGTCATCACCTGGCACTGTATCCAACTCTTCCAGCTGCCCTGATGCCGGGCTTCTCGCTGGGTAATAATGGGTTAATACTAGCTTTGTTTTACTAGCTAGTATTAAGCCAGAGATTCTTAATGTCAGGCAAGTTAGACCCGGCCATTAAGAATCTCCAATAAAGGGTTAAAAAAAAAGAACACCACACAGAGAAAAAATACTTTAATAGAAATAAATACACAGACACACACACACTTAGAGACTCCATGTTTATTACTCCCTCTCACCCCTCCACGATCCTGGTCTTCTGTCTTCTTTCTCCTTCAACCCATGCAGCTCTGCTACATCAGACAGTACTGCATGGGAGGAAGACGCTGCTGCTCCCGTTCAGTCTAATCACTCAGTGAGTGAGCAGAGGCTGCGGGTTGTAAGCGGTGACGTCACCACTGCCACTGTTGAAATAGTAATCTGACAGGCGGGTTACTATAGCAACGGTGATCTCCGTTATTCAGCGGCTGTGGCATCCAGTCCTTGCATGTGGGCTGGCTCTGTAAAGAGCGCCCAGATGCAGGAACGGGGAGCCAAGCATGTGCCCAAGCATCTCGCCTGTACAGGGAGATGCTCAAACGAACACCGCGTACCGGAGAGATGCACTGACAGGACCTAGCATGACGTCTAGCCATGTGACCAGTCTGTAGCCAATGAGATAATTCATACGTGACTGGTCACATGCTATGACGACGTCACGGAAGGTCCTATCATCAGTGCTGGTTACCGTGAGGGCGCAGCGATGATCGGAAGGAAAAGCGGCGGGAGACAGAGTGCAGGACGCGTCGCGGGGACCTGTAAGTGTAATGGCAATGTTTATTAACTGTATGTGTACATGTATAATGTGTTTATATGTGTTTTTGTTTGCCTGGCCTTGTTTTCAATGGGGTTCGAAGGTGTTCGTCGAACGTTCGACGAACTAAGCCGCCGTTTGACGAACCGAACACGAACACTAGGGGGGTGGCTCAACATTAGTAGTAATGGAAGATACTATAACAACTTTTATAAGAGGGTTGGATGATTTCCTCAGTACACACAATGATTTAGTAACAAGATATATAATTGGTGGAGGAAGGTTGAACGAGATGGACCTAGGTCTTTTCTCAACATATGTAACTATGTAACTACAGTATATGTTAACATTGCCATAATGCTGCCAGCTCTGTTTTGAACTTTGTAACAATCTTAGCTCTGCTATATTGTTGAGTCAGTGTGCAGTTTCCCTGCCAGCTCTTGAATTTCTGCTAACTCAGCTTTGCTACTTCGCTGACTTATCTCTGCCTCATTGCCCATCCAATCCTGCCTTGTAAACTCTCATATAGTTTTGCTCCACCAGTTGATAAAATAGAATGTATTTTGCTATCTCTGTGCTCTCTCGTAGCATAGGTAAGCACCAAAGTAACTTTGAATCTTCCCATTAGAAAACTCCTGTAAGGCTATGTGCACACGCTGCGTTTCGGACCCAAAAAAACGCGCAAAAACGCCGCGAAAAATGCACTGTGTGCACCTAGCCTTAAGAGTATAGGATAAGGCCAATACATGTATTTGGCCAGTTTCCAGTGATAATTTCCTACAGTTGTTCTGACCCATTCCGAGCTGTACAGAACATCTGATCTTGTAAGAATATATTTTCTCTTTAGTATGTCTCTTAGCATACAATATCAACTATACTGCTACGTCATTCAATAGAATAAAGTCAGCTGCACAATTCCCAAAGAGTATGTTTCCATTATTTACAGCTTGGGATAAGAATGCCATCCAACCTCTTCTTGTCCTTACTATCAACTGTCTGACTGCTGTTTAAGAAGCTGTGATCCCTTCCTAAAAGAAAATGAGATAATTAGTAACTCTGCTCTAGAAGAGCTCTCAGCAGTCAGTTAATCAATGCAAAGACAGTGTTTAAAGACAGAAGTGCTCTGACAAGGTGACAGAGAGGCTCCCCCTTCATCATCCAGCAGCTTTCCATGGAGCTGGCAGCATATAAAATAAAACTCTTGAAAAGTGCAGGTGTATATAATAGACTATTGTCCACTGTAATCGGTAATGACAATCTACATTCTACGCTAGAGGGCTTTGCTACAAACTAATTTTACTTACATATGGTCAGTAAAGATGCAGAATTATATGCAAACAGCACATTTATTAATGTGTTGCATCTAAAGATATTTGAACCCAGGGATGTATCTGGGAGGGTCACCTGGGGCAGTTGGTCAGGGTGCAGCCTAGCAGGGGGGATCATTTGTTGGTGTGGTAAGCTGAAAACACTGAAAAATTATTGTAATAAGGAGAATGAGGGGATTTGAGGAATCAAGATAGGGAACGTGGTTGTGGTACAATATGGGGAGGGGGAATTTGTAATAACCTGCAGGTAACGGGATACACAAGGACTGCACGGAACCACGGGGGTTAATCAATGCAAATTTAATAATGTATTGCACAACACAGGTGGAGGAAAAGTGAGGGAAGGGAGCACAGCAGTAGAGATAATGCAATATACATACAACTATTTTGAATAACTTGTCAAAGATAGGAAGCCTCAGATTGTACTCCCAAAAGCAAAACACAGAAATCCTTATTAAACAAAAAAAACACAGAGTCCTTGTTACCTTACTCGTATAACACAGTGCAGAGTCTTTTCCTATCTGTCCCTAACTAAAAGTAGTGTGCACACTTAACTGCAGGTTTCAGCGTGGGGTACCTCGTCACCGTTGGGGCCCGTATTCCGCCGGCAGACACCTCTAAAGTTCAGTCTTTGTCCCGGATCCGTAACTTGCACGTGCTGCCTGGCTCCTCGCTCTCCACATCCAGCCTCTTTGGATCGGTAATTTGCACGTGCTGTCTGGCCCCTCGCTCCACATCCAGCCTCTTTGGGTCTGTGTCTTGGGGGGGGGACACCACGCAACACTCTAAGGTACTTGGACCTCGGAAAACAGGGCAGACTGAGGCCTTCTATCTTACAGCCCACTCGAGCACACTCCACTCTGCAAAACACAGCCACAAGTAGACTCCTCCTCCTCCTGTTCCAGACTCAACCAGTCACTCGAGCAGTAGGACTTTTTGCCCGCTGTTCTCTGTTTTGACAGCAGGTGGCAGCATAACACAAGGAAGTCCATCAAACAGTCTTTTAACCTATATATATATATAAATGTTAACAGGTCTTACATTTACCCCCCTCTTTAACCTCGGCCGTCCCGGCCGATACACTCTTGAGGCACTCTGCAAAGGGGCACACGGTGGCAACTCCTGCCCTGCTTCACAACCTGTTGCTTGGGAGCCAATGTCGTAAAACAGGATTCAGTGACAGAACACACAAATTCATCTGCCAAGTACCGATCAGGGGGAATACCAGCATTAGCCCGCTCAGTCCGGCGTGGCACCACAGCTAACTCACCAGACGTCGGCGCCGTATCAGGGAGTACAGTATTCCCGTCCCCATCTCTGGAGATTAGTGACTCCTGCTCTGCAGGGGTGGCACCTGTGTCTTGAAAGGATGGGGGTGTGGATCTCTCCCAGTCTGCTGGGTTGGTCGGGGCCCGCCACCATTCTTCATCGTCAGAGCCCTCTTCGAAGGTAACAGGAACAGGCACGGGCACCGTCTCCGAGGTACTTTGTCTGGTCCTGTCTTCTGAATAGCAGGGCCTCAGCATATTACGATGCAGGATGAGGGTGCCGCCTCTTTGCTCGCCTCTCACTTCGTATACTGATCCGTGGGGAGAGATTCTTCTAATCACAATGTACGGCTCTGTTTTCCAGCGCTCACTCAACTTGTGTCTCGGGTGTTTCTCTGCAACTAGTACTCGGTCTCCTGGCAAGAATGGGGCTTCACACACAGGTTTCCGCTGCGGGTGTGTCTTTTCTTGCAACCGCTTGGTGACAATTCGATGGATAGTCTCCAGCCGCCGACGGTGACAGTCAACCCAGGAACCTACGCTCTGACCTTCACTGATCTCAGGGGGAGCCAGGTTGAGCTCTTCTATGCCTCTTCCGGCTCTTCCAAACAGTAGTACGTATGGGGTGTACCCAGTGGTGGAGTGGACACGATTATTGTACGCCCACACGAGTTCTGCGAGATAGCCGGGCCAGTGATTCTTACGATCATCCTCCAACGTGCGTAGCATTTGTAGGAGGGTCCGGTTAAATCTCTCGCAGGCTCCGTTGCCCTGTGGATGATAAGGCGTAGTCCTTGACTTCTGCATTCCGTAAATCCTTTGCAGCTCTCTCATGACACCGCCTTGAAAGCAAGCCCCTTGGTCGGAATGTATTCTTTTGGGGCAGCCGTACACCCGGATAAAGTCATCACTGATGGCTCGAGCCGCTGATTCAGCTGTCTGATCTCTGGTGGGCGTCACCACCGCAAATTTGGAGAAGTGATCTGTCATCACAAGGCAGAACTGATAGCCCCGGTGGGAGTGGCCAATCTTCAGATAATCGATCATGAGTACTTCCAACGGCTCTTTGGTTACAATAGTCTGTACTGGTGCTTGCTGTGGGGGAGCCTTACTTAACTCGCAGGAACGGCAGAGTTTACAGGCCTTCTCTACCGCCCGAAGCATCTGAGGACAGTATACTATTCTTTGCAACCACTGGTAAGTCTTGTCCGGTCCGAAATGGGCTCCCTTCTCATGCACCTCTCGGGCCAGTGGTACTGCCATCTTCTGGGGTATCACTACTTGCCACCGTACTTCCAACTCTGTAGCTAGGTGCACCTTCCGATACAGCATCCCTTCTTGCACCGACAGCTTATCCCACTGGCTGAGAATCTGGAGGGCCACGTGCGACAGCGTGGCCCGTATTTCCTTTCTAGGCTTGCGCTGCTGGATCACCCACTCTTTCACTTGAAGCAGTTCTGGGTCAGATGACTGAATTTTCACCCATTCCTCTCTGGTTTGGCCAAGCAGGCGTGATGTCGTTCCCGACGTAATTTCAAGCATACGAGCCTCTACCACTTGAGCGGTGAATTTACTGAAGTCCGGAATTTCGTCTTCCTCCAACTGTTGATCTCTCTCCCCCACTGGGGCTTCGGTGGTAACACGAGAAAGGGCATCCGCATTCTGATTTTCATGCTTAGAGCGGTATTGCACATGATAATTGTATCTGGAGAGTCGTGCCAGCCACCTCTGTTCCATTGCTCCCAGTTTGGCGGTGGAGATGTGAGCCAGGGGGTTATTATCCGTATAGACTTCAATTTTAGCTCCCGTGAGATATTCCGAGAACCTTTCGGTTATCGCCCATACTAGTGCCAGTAACTCCAGCCGAAAGGAACTGTAATTCTCGGGATTGCGCTCGGCTTCTCGCAACGTCCGACTTCCATATGCAATCACCCGTTCAGTACCATTCTGTACCTGGGCCAGTACTGCACCCAGGCCGTAGAGGCTCGCGTCTGTATACAACCGAAAGGGGAGGTTATAGTCTGCATAGGCAAGCACAGGGGCGCTAACCAAGGCCTCTTTCAATCGGTGTAAGGCTTTTGCTTGTCTTGGTCCCCAGCAAATTTTCTGTGCTTTTGGTCCTTTCGCAGTACCTCGGAGCAATTCGTGCAAAGGTTCTGCCTCCTTCGCGAAATCTTTGATAAAGCGACGGTAATATCCGGCTAGCCCCAGGAAAGCTCGAACCTCCCGCACTGTGCTGGGTGTGGGCCATTGTAGCACTGCTCTCACTTTCCCATCGGAGGGCTGTACGCCGGCTTCCGACACCTTGTGTCCGAGATATTCAATCTCTTCCTGAAAGATCCGGCATTTTTTTGGTTTTAGTTTAAGCCCATGGGCCCGTAACCGCTGAAACACTTGGCCCAGGTTTTCTAGATGTTTCTCAAAGGTTGCAGAATACACTACTATGTCGTCCAGGTAAATCAATGTGGCCTCGAAGTTCATGTCTCCAAGGCAACTTTCCATGAGGCGCTGAAAAGTTCCTGGGGCATTATTTAGTCCAAACGGCATGCGATTGAACTCGAAGAGTCCCATGGGTACAATAAATGCGGTCTTGGCCTTGTCTTTCTCTGCCACAGGGACCTGCCAATATCCGCTGGCCAGATCGAGGGAGGAGAAGTAACGTGCCTTTCCCAACGCCGACAGGGACTCCTCTATCCGGGGCAGAGGGTAGGAATCACGAACCGTGCATCCATTAAGCTTGCGGTAGTCAACACAGAAGCGGGTAGACCCATCCTTTTTCCTGACCAGCACGATTGGGGCAGCCCATGGACTCTGACTTTCTCTTACCACCCCGCTCTTCAGCATCCGCGCCAAAAGCTCTTTTACCTCTTGGTAGTACTTTGGGGGTATTTGCCTGTACCTTTCCCTGATCGGTGGGGCATCTCCCGTGGGTATTTCGTGCTGAATCTTGTCAGTACAGCCGAAATCTTCTGCGTGACGGGAGAACGTGGCTTGATTCTCCCAAATAAAGTCCTCTATGGCTTGGGCTTGCTCCGAAGCGAAGGGGCTCAGGTCCACTCCCATCTGCCCTAAGATGACGCGACTGTTCCATTGATCAGTGGGTTTCTCTTTTCTTTCCATAGAAAGAGCCCAAGTCCAGGCTTCCCCTGCCATGGGCTGCAATTCAATCGATTCTGCGGCCGCCACCTCTTCAGGCGCCAGGTAGACATGGGCCAGAACAACTCCCGAGGTCAAGGTGTAGGCCTGTTCACCGGTGTTCACGCAACGGAAAGGGACCCTTCCATTTCTTACTGTTGCTAAAGTGCGAGCCACCAACGGTTCGTCTCCGTTCTCTTCACCACGATAAGGCTCCACCAACACCTCCATCCCCTCGAGTGTATGGTGGGCCCCGACTGGCAAGGTGAGGACTGTCTCACGATTTGGAGGTAGAGTAATTGTTGTCTGTCTTGGGACTCGAACCCTCCCCACCGGGTAGCGGCTCCCACCATTCTTCCACAGTCCTCGGGCACGGATAAGGTGTTGGAAGACCTTCTGGGCAGGCCGGTTAGCAACTGTCGTCTTCCAGTAATCACAGCCCCCCGTGTCGAAGAGCAACTGGTCTAATTCTTTCAAGATGTTCATGCCCACGATAGCTGGCACCTCTCTGTCGTACCGGCCCTCCGTTAACACAATCCCTTTTTTGCCTAAGTTCTGGCCACAGGCACGTATGTTCATCCACACGACCCCGACAACCGGAATGGGAAGATTGTTTGCAGCCCTCAGTTTGATATGTGCCCCTCTGTCAATGGATACAGTTTGTCCAAAATGTTGGTAGAAGAACTGTTCTGGCATGGTGGTCACTTGGGACCCAGTATCCATCAGGCATCTTACTTCTTCGGCCATGATCGTCGGCGTGCTGGCTGCTATATCTTCAGGGCGTTGGTTTTCTCTAAGCTCAGTTGGTCTCCCCGCCATGTGCCCATCCATGGAGGGAGGCACTAGTTTAACGGCGGTCTTTCTTGAGACGTCTTCCTCTCCGGACAGTGTCGGAATAAATGGTTCCGATTTCCACAGTTCCAACACTGGTAGTCTCCAGCGGGTCTCGGTCGTCTCTGCTCGATCTGTCCCCTCTCTTCTTGATAGGTATGCATGCGGGTATTTGGCCGCGGTGCTGTAGTTCCTACTTCTGACGCCGGGGCTTGCATATTCTTCAGCAACTCTTGTAGAGCAGTAACAGTCTCTTGTAACTGATCCACTTTAGCCTCAAGCTGGCTCGGTTCTCGGTTTTTCTCACCCGGGACTACCTTATGCATACAAACTTCACCCCAGGCGTTCTGCGGGTCGCAATTTTCAGTTTGTGTGCGGGAGACTGCTTCTTCCAATATCTCCTGGAAAGTTAGTTTTTTTTCTACCCTGAGCCATTCACGGAGGGCACCTTTGATCTTGGGGTTATGTAACCCACGGAGGAATTGATCTCGTAGGGTACGGTCAGCATAACCGGGGGTTTGTGCTAGCTCTGGCTCTGCTGTAAGCATTTGTCTCATTATTCTCTGGAGTGCATTTGCATACTGTGGCAGACCTTCTTCTTCACCCTGCAGCCTGTAGAACAGTTGCGCCTGTAAATCTCCTGCTTCTGGTTTCCCGCCATACACTCTCTCAAGAATCTTCACCACCTGCTCTAACGTCTTTCGTTCACTCTCAGGGCGCAATAAAATAGTCTCTTGAGCATGGCCTTCAAGGGCAATCAACAATATCTCCCCTTGATTTTCTGCAGTCACTCCTGCTACTCTCAACATGCCCCTCACTCTCTGCGCCCAGTCATGGAGAGGTACATTGTTGCCAGTAAATTTTGGTATATGGGTCAGCATAGCCCCCAGGGACAGTTGCCTTGCTGGTATTCCCCCATCAGGTTGTATTAGAACACCTCCATCAGCGACACCCCCCTGTCCGTCCATGGTTCCGTACCAGCCTGCGTATCCTGCCGACTACGCCAAATGTAATAACCTGCAGGTAACGGGATACGCAAGGACTGCACGGAACCACGGGGGTTAATCAATGCAAATTTAATAATGTATTGCACAACACAGGTGGAGGAAAAGTGAGGGAAGGGAGAACAGCAGTAGAGATAATGCAATATACATACAACTATTTTGAATAACTTGTCAAAGATAGGAAGCCTCAGATTGTACTCCCAAAAGCAAAACACAGAAATCCTTATTAAACAAAAAAAACGCAGAGTCCTTGTTACCTTACTCGTATAACACAGTGCAGAGTCTTTTCCTATCTGTCCCTAACTAAAAGTAGTGTGCACACTTAACTGCAGGTTTCAGCGTGGGGTACCTCGTCACCGTTGGGGCCCGTATTCCGCCGGCAGACACCTCTAAAGTTCAGTCTTTGTCCCGGATCCGTAACTTGCACGTGCTGCCTGGCTCCTCGCTCTCCACATCCAGCCTCTTTGGATCGGTAATTTGCACGTGCTGTCTGGCCCCTCGCTCCACATCCAGCCTCTTTGGGTCTGTGTCTTGGGGGGGACACCACGCAACACTCTAAGGTACTTGGACCTCGGAAAACAGGGCAGACTGAGGCCTTCTATCTTACAGCCCACTCGAGCACACTCCACTCTGCAAAACACAGCCACAAGTAGACTCCTCCTCCTCCTGTTCCAGACTCAACCAGTCACTCGAGCAGTAGGACTTTTTGCCCGCTGTTCTCTGTTTTGACAGCAGGTGGCAGCATAACACAAGGAAGTCCATCAAACAGTCTTTTAACCTATATATATATAAATGTTAACAGGTCTTACAAATTTATGAAGAAACAGTATGGGGAGCAAGGGGCAATGGGTGCTTTAACAATATGGGAAGGGATGTGAAAGGTGACAATATGGAAAGTGAGGGGGGTGTGGTTGTGGATATAGCATAGGAAGTGAGGGGGGATATATGAGGAAACAGTATGGCAAGCAAGGGGGATGGGTGAGGACACAGTATAGGGAACAAGGGGGGAGGGAAATGTGTGAGGAAACAGTATGAGCAGAGGGAGTAATGAGTGCAAAAACAGTATGAGGAGCAGAGGTAATGCATGGGAAACAGTATGGAGAGCGGGGGGTAAATGGGGAAGCAAAGTGTGACGGGGCACAGAATAGAGACTGAGTAGTCAGGGGCAATAAAAGTAGTATAGAGACTGGGTATTATGGATGGACAGTGAGAGAGAACAGCAAGGAAGGAAAAGTATGCCAAGGAGGGGGAGTGTGATGAGGGAGTACAGTATAGAGATTGTAGGATATTAAAAACTGACCTTGATAGTACAATATTACAAAAAGATCTGGATAAGATGTCAGAATGGGCAGACACTTGGCAAATGAGATTTAATGTTGATAAATGTAAAGTAATGCACCTAGGACAGAGTAATCCTATAGTTGCGTATACATTAAATGGAAGTAAACTAGGGACTACAGAACAGGAGAAGAACTTGGGTATTCTCATTACAAATAAGCTGAGCAGCAGCACTCAATGTCAAGCAGCAGCTGCTAAAGCAAACAAGATTTTAGGGTGTATAAAAAGGGAGATTAGATCCCGTGATCCCAACGTATTGTTACCCCTCTATAAATCACTTGTAAGGCCACATCTGGAATATGGGATCCAGTTTTGGGCTCCACATTTTAAGGCTAAGTGCACACACTGCGTTTTTTTGACGCTGCTTTTTTGTGCAGAAACAAACGCAGCGTCTTTAAAAACGCATGAAATAAACGCATGCGTTTTTACCACGTTTTGGTGCATTTTTGGCTGCGTTTTGCTGCGTTTTTTTTATCAGTGAACATTGTCATTAAAGATTGTTGAAAAAAAAAAAAAGATCTGATGTCATTTCCTTCTTCCATATGTTCTTCATTCTCCACTAGTGTATGCATGAGAGCAGACAGCTGCAGAACTACAAGGCTCAGCATGCTCCATCCAGGGAAAGGACATTCAGAAGTTATAGTCAGTTCAAAGGCGGGCAACTAGACTACTACAAGGAATGGAAGGCCTCCCATATGACAGGTTGAAAAAGTTAGATATGTTTAGCTTAGAAAAAAGACATCTCAGAGGAGATCTCATTTATATGTGTAAATACATGTGTGGTCAATATAAAGGACTGGCACATGACTTATTTCTTCCAAAGACAATACTAAGGACCAGGGGGCACTCACTGTGAGTGGAAGAAAAGCAATTCCGACAGCTAAATAGGAAAGGGTTCTTTACAGTTAGAGCAGTCAGACTGTGGAATGCCCTACCATAGGAGGTAGTAATGGCAGATACTATAACAGCTTTTAAAAAAGGGCTGGATGATTTCCTCAGTACACAAAACATTGTTGGTTATAAATGACTTAGTGACCAAATGTAGAACTGGTGGAGGAAGGTTGAACTAGATCAGGGGTCGGGAACCTATGGCTCGCGAGCCAGATATGGCTCTTTTGATGGCCGTATCTGGCTCGCAGACAGGGCTCCTACCTGTCTATGGGAAGGATGCATGCACCGCGCTCCATCAGGCCGCGGTGCATGCTGATCAGGCCCGGACTGACAGGCGGGAGGGGCGGGACTTCTCCCGGTGGGCTGGCCGGTGGAGGGGTGGGGGGGCCGCCGCCCCCCGCCTCTCCCGCAGGTCTGCAGTGGCGTAGCAAAGGGGGGGCGGAGGGGGCAGTCCGCCCCGGGCGGCACATGTCAGGGGGGCGGCATTTTGGCCACTCGCCTTCAGTTCTGCTGTCCCTGGGCTGAGTTCCGGGGACCGCAGTCCTCGGCAGGAAACTGTGCCTGCCGTCCCTTTAAGGCAGGGGTGGGGAACATCCAGCCCGCGATGACCTTTTCTGCGGCCCCCGGGGCACTGGGGCAGATTCCCGGAGGCTGCAGTGCTCGGGCAGCCGCTGATCTTGTCTATTGCCGGCAGACAGCACTGGGGGTGGGACTTCCTCCCTCCGGCTCCTACATGCTCCCCTGTGAAATTGCAGATAGAAGCAGAGTGATGGGGCAGGGGCCTGTATAGTGCCGTGCGTTCTGCCTCTCACCCTCCAGTTCTGTGCTCTGCTGCTCAGGTCTATAAGGTCTTTTCTTGGAGAGAAAAGAGGAGAATGAAGCCAGCCCTTGAACTGCTGCATCCATCACTTGTGCTGCACCTGATCTTACAGGGCAACTAAGCAGCAGGTACTTATATCTGTGTGTGCTGTGCATACGGCGCGTGCGTGTGCTGTGTATACGGCGCGTGCGTGTGCTGTGTATACGGCGCGTGCGTGTGCTGTGTATACGGCGCGTGCGTGTGCTGTGTATACGGCGCGTGCGTGTGCTGTGTATTCGGCGTGTGTGAGTGTGTGCTGTGTATATGGTGTGTATGTGTGCTGTGTTTGTTGTGTTTGGCACTTAATAAAGTTTCATATTGTGAGGTTTATTGGTATATCTAATTCCTGGTGTGCATATGTTTACCTGCAGAGCTTTTTTTCTTCTCCTTATGTACTGTGTATACGGCATGTTGAGTGCTGTGTATGGCTTGTGTGTGTATCTCCTGGGTCTGAGCCTCTCTTTTTTGTTCATTTTCTGTAAGACCAACACTTTTAAAAGGGCCACTGACAGATACAATTGCTCCAGCGGTCACTTAGTACACAAAGGAGTGTTCCTCTCTGCTGCACTAAGCCACCGCTGGACCTAAACAATAATTCGCTGTAAAATAATAAAATAGATAATTGACATAACTGACAATGCGTTGTGTGACATGTCCAATATTCCAGCTTCTTTCTTCTGCGAATGCCTCAAAGCTGGCATTCGCTCAACATCAGGTGGGAAGAATGCCAGCTTCCAGTCATGCGCAGGAAAAAGAAGAAGCCAGACTGCTGGACTGATGTCATGCATCGCAAGTTCACAATGTAAGTTATTTATTTGATTTTTTTACTGCTAATTACCATTGTTTCAGTCCAGTTGTGGCTTTATACAGCAGGGAGGAGCATTCCTTGCTGTACTAAGTGAACATTGGAGCGATTGATCTGTCAATGGCCCTTTAAACATATTGTACGGCTCTCGCGGAATTATATTTCAAAATATGTGGCGTTTATGGCTCTCTTAGCCAAAAAGGTTCCTGACCCCTGAACTAGATGGACCTAGGTCTTTTTTTCAACCTAAGTAACTATGTAACTATGTAACTATGTAAGGTGTGAGAAGACAGTGTGAAAAGAGAGCCTAGTATAGAAAGAAAAGGGAGTGTGGAGGGCATCTACCATAAGAGGGACAGTGTGTGGGTCATATTTTGTGCAGGAAACAAAGTGAGGGGCGATTATTTATTCAGGAGCACAGAGCAGGGCAAATATTTTTTATTAAGGAGCATTATAATAACACTTATTTTTAAGGGAATCGTGTAGGGAGAAGAATGGAGAAGATGGAGGTGTGCAGAACTGAGCTGTATATATGAAAAGTCATCATGGTGTTAGGACAAGATGAAGAAAAGAAAAATAATTGATACAATTACGGTAGTGATGAGTGGACCTTAAATAAAAGTTTGGTTCGGGATCCAGACTTGACCCTAACTTAACCTGGATGCCGAATTGCATATGAGTCAATGGAGACCCAAACTTGTACACCAGGAGTTCGGCTTTTACATATCTAATGTCTGTCTAATGGGACCTAAAAATAATTCCCATCTATCCCATCTTGAGGGAGTCAAAAACTACATGTTTTACAGCTGGAAACCTTTTCAGGTAACACTACTTTTCTATCGGGTTTTCAAAACCTTTCTGGTCCTGAAGCATTTTGGGGGGATTTTCACAAAGCATTTTGCTAATATTTTCATGGAGCGTTTTTGTTTTTTCAAACTTAGTAAAAGAGAAAAGTATCTGCGTCCCTTTCCTAAATAATTACTCCAAAGACAAAAAAACAAGCAGCTAACAGCACATAGTCACTCCTGTGTAGTGACAAAACAAAAACTGTATATATTATAGAGAAACTGCCGCGCTAGTCAGTCTTATAAATGTAGAGACCAAAATTACATTGCCAGTGGAGGGTCAACACTAAAGGCCGCTTTACACGCTGCGATATCGTTACCGATATCGCTAGTGTGCGTACCCGCCCCCATCGGTTGTGCGACACGGGCAAATCGCTGCCCGTGGTGCACAACATCGCTAAGATACAGTCACACTACTTACCTGCCTAGCAACGTCGCTGTGACTGGCGAACCGCCTCCTTTCTAAGGGGGCAGTTCGTTCGGCGTCACAGCGACGTCACTAAGCGGGCGCCCAATCAAAGCGGAGGGGCGGAGATGAGCGGGACAAACATCCCGCCCACCTCCTTCCTTCCTCATTGCTGGCGGGATGCAGGTAAGGAGAGGTTCCTCGTTCCTGCGGTGTCACAAATAGCGATGTGTGCTGCCGCAGGAACGACAAACAACATTGTTACTGCAGCAGCAACGATAATTGAGATTAGGGGGGATGTCACCGATTACCAATTTTTTTTTAACGTTTTTGCAACGATTCAAAATCGCTAAAAGGTGTCAAATGCAACGACATCGCTAACGCGGCCGGATGTGCGTCACAAATTCCGTGACTCCAACGAGATCGCTTTAGCGATGTCTTTTTTTGAAGATTTTCTGAATAAAATCTAATAAGGCAGCGCTGAAAAAGGGTTCTAAATTAGATTTTATTAATATCCTTGTTTTAGAGGTAAGAAAAACATATATTATAACACATACTATAATTTAGTACAAGCTTGCACATAAGGAAGATGTCCCGAATAGAGAGCAAATGGATTTTTGAACTAAATACACTAAAGCCGAATGGACTCAACAATGATATAGAATTATTTGCTTTTGATTAATTTTTGTAGTTTTAGTATCTTAATTTTGTGTGGTATCTAAGGGGTCATTTTGACCCTTATTTCTACCTATGGTCCTTTTATATAGATCTAATAGTCTGTTTAAATATAGCTAACAAATATATATAGACGCCTCACCTGTATAAAGTTTTTTGTTAGGGAAAATGTTTTAGAGAAGTTTTTTGAAGAAATTTTTTAAAAGGAATTTTTAAAGGAATTTTTTTAAATTTTTTTTATCTTTTTTCTTGTTTAGAAATTTTTTAGATTGTTTTTGGACAAACAATCTTGATGATAAAAAATTATTTTGGAAAAATATAGATAAAATGAAAAATAATAAATATTGTGAAAGCAATTCTTTATATGTTAAGAATGTTCTTGCATATAAAGCATATGAAAAATCTAAAAATAATTTTGTATGGATATTTATTTTATACAGACAATAGAATCCTTCATTTTATGATCAGTTATTATTTATTCATCTGTTGAGCCATAAATATGTGTATATATAATTTTCACTGCATCTGTTACAAACAAGTGTCTTAGAGTTAGAAATCGTCTCCCAGAAGGTATTACTAGCCTTTTTTAAAATAATTTTTTAAAATAATTTTTCATTAGGGATTCTTTGCACCGAATCTACACTATCAGCGATTTTCTATATGCGATTATTGCCCATAATGGTTGTTATTATTTTCAATGGTGGCGCATAATTATATATAAAAAAAAGACTTTTTAAGGATTTGCAGCTTGAAAGTGTTTTTTATTGGAGAACTGTTCATTTAGATATTTTTTAAAAAACTCTTGATTGGATCTTATATTATACGTAGTTCCTGTGTATGAGCCTGTGCCTAATATTCTGTATAACCTTTGATGGTGATGTGTTGTCTTTTGACTTAATTATATTTGACTATAAATAGTATCTAGATCAGAGGCTGAGCCATTCTTGAGGAAGGGGACCGATAACATCCCCGAAACACGCGTCGGATTCTGCTCAGCTCACCACTCACGGTGTAAACCGAAATTGTCAGTTCGTCTTCTGACTGAGGAGTGTGTAAGCCGCTCACAAGGTGGATCACCACCTGAAGAGCTTCATATCAATCACGTTATTTCCACTTTGGAATCAAGCACCTAACAGTGCTCTGCTGGCTCTGCTTCTTCAGACCTGAGGAGTGCGTGCTGGGGAAAACCGCACTGAAGTAACCCTACTCAGGGAGGAGGAAGGAGCATCATGCAGGAACCGCAGCATACGCAGCCTTTTGCCTGATACAGATTTTAGGTAACTCTCATTTGGGCATTTCATTGAGCCGGTGCCCTGCTGCACTCCCGCTGGGTATCCACACTAGAAACGCGGGCTATTTAAACTATTCAAAGAACTCCTGGACTGTGTGGAACCTACGAGCTTTACCATAAAGTCCCTCTCTAAAGATTTCTGCTTGTGGACTGGCAATTGTCTCTGTGGCTTGTTACCCTTACTAATGTGCTACTTTGGACTGTTACTAAGTTAGTACACCCTCATTGAGCAATTGTTCATTAGCTTAAATCCTATTAGCACGACTGTGTCTGCCGCCGGCCGGGGCATTCTGACACTAAAGATTTAACCTCTGGCTGCTGCGCTATTTGTGCCAATTTTTATGTTTTTTATCACACTGTGTGTTTTATGTGCAAGCTTGTACTAAATTATAGTATGTGTTATAATATATGTTTTTCTTACCTCTAGAACAAGGATATTAATAAAATCTAATTTAGAACCCTTTTTCAGCGCTGCCTTATTAGATTTTATTCATAAAATCTTCAAAAAAAAATTTCTGTACCCAGGCAATTTGAGGGATTACTGCCTCTGAGGCTAGCTGCAGTTTTATAGGGTTGGGGTGAAGTGCCAACAACCGTCGATTGACAGTCTATGCTTTAGGCCTAAAACATACTTCCGCAAAAAAAACGTCCGTGTGACACGGTCCGTTTTTCGGGTCCGTGATCCGTATTTTTGGGGCGTTTCTCCGGTACGTATGACATCCGTGTGATGGCGTATGTGAGCCGTGTGCACGTGTGGAATGTCCGTATTGTCATGAAATACGTACGTGTGCAGTCCGTGTGCCGTCAGTTTTTTTTTTATATGTATTTTCACACAAAAAACCTTGTTAGACCTTCATAATGTGCTCCTGGTGTGTTAAATTAGTCAATTAACTACCCAATTTGTTTAGTTTGCTTAAATAACCTTAAAAAACATGGCTTCAAAGCTCTTTCTCACATTAGACTCACTCCAAAATGTCTCTCTCCAGTGAAGCAACCATGTATTTGCTCTGGTTGATATCTAGGAGATTTGGGGTTAGGCGACATATGATTGAAGAAGAGACACCACTGGAGAAAAGGAAGTGGATTCACCCCCTTGTGAAGCTCAGGAAAACACATGGCCATTTTAATATTTTATATGGGGAAATGCGGCAATTTCCACCTAAATTCCAAGCCTACTGCCATCTCACCATTAATTCATTTGACAACATCCTTGGCCTTGTGTACCAATGTTTGAAGCATCAGGACACCTCTATGTGCCTCAGCATCTCCCCTGAGGAACGACTGTTGGTGACTTTACGGTAGGTGTTGTCATGTATACTCATGCTTTATCTGTCATTTTGAAATACATGTTAAGTTGCTTAAGCATCATTTTGTAGAAATTATTAGATGTAAAAATATGGTTTTTGTAGAAAACTTATATTGATCACTTAACCACATTGCAAAATCAAATTAAAAACTGAGAAGTCACTTCTTCCATTCTATCTTCACCAAAATTAAAGAAACAAGAGGCTTAACTCAAACAAACTTGTTTATTAAACACAAAATTAGATATTTTTCCAATATGGAAAGTAAAGATCACACATGCTTTTCCCAACCAAAGAAATTATAAAAAAAACATACACAGTATCTCGCCAGTCAATGGATGTTACAAATATTTGGTGTGAAATATAAATTACATGAATAGTCAAAGTAATGTCATGTTATTATTCTATTTCAGCTACCTAGCAACTGGCCAATCCATCAGTAGTCTGCACTTTGAATTCTTATTGGGAAGGTCCACAATTGGCAAGATTATCCTGCATACCTGTACTGTGCTTTGGGAGACCCTTTGGCATCATGTCATGCAGCTACCTTCAACACAGGAATGGATGCACATTGCAGATGAATTTTTGGAGAAAACAGCTTTTCCTAATTGTATTGGTGCCATTGACGGAAAACACATTAGAGTGAAGAAACCACCTAACTCTGCATCTAGATATTTTAATTATCATAAGTTTTTTTCTGTAGTTATTTTGGCCATGGTAGATACAAACTACTGCTTTTTATTTGCGGATATTGGGGCCTATGGCAGTGCCTCAGATGCATGCATTTTCAGAAGCTCACGTTTAGCAAGACGATTAATGTCTGATAGTTTAAGTTTGCCTGCACCAAGACCATTGCCTGGTAATAATGGCCCTATTGTTCCTTTTGTCATGGTTGCAGATCAGGGGCTTGCATTGTCAAGGCATTTGATGCGTCCATATCCCAGAAGGGGGCTGGACAGATCAAAATCCCTATTTAATAGCAAATTGGCCACAGAACGTTGCTATGTTGAACGTGCCTTTGGCATTTTGGCCTCAAGATGGCGTATTTATCAAACCACCATCCAACTCCAACCAACCACCGTCAAGGCTGTCATTAAATCGACAGTAGTGTTACATAATTACTGTAGATTACATGAAAGCAAGGATGAAGATATTGAGGAGTTGCCTGCTTTAAATGCACCATTTGTAGAGAATGGTAGTGTCAGAACCACTGTGTCCACTTCTGGTCTACAAGTGAGGAATCAGTTTAAGGATTTTTTTAGTTTAAATAGCCATAGTCATGTATAATTTTGACATTAATAAAGTTTGTTAACACTTGGTTACATAAGCACAAACACATATGTAATACAAAAGAGAAAATGACCATACATAGGTATAATTTGTGGTTTTTTGGTTGGTTGGTTGTGTTTGTGGTCCCCAAAAGTCATTGTGATATAACAATATTTTTATGACATCAGGAATTTTTGTTATTCTAAAAACAGTACTACTGATTGTACATGACTAATAAAATTATGGCAAATTTGTTATGAAAAAGTTAGTCCAGAATTATTATTTTACCTATGTATGTATGTTCTCTTTTGCAAAACACCCTGTATTTTTTTTATATATACAATTTTGTCAAGGACTTTAGCCCATACAAAACACCATCCTTTATTATGCAATAATGTCACGCAAACATAATTTGTTTGACACTATTGGAATACAAGTATGGGACCAGACAATATGCAGATACTGCATAGTGGCTGGATTTTTAATAATAAAGGTGTCTGAATGTTAGTGTAGTAGTTTATGTGTCTGCATCTTATCCCTAAACCCAGTTTATTCTAATGGATGGTCCAAACAACATGTCCAGAGCTAGGCATCATTCTAACAGGCAGGTATTGTTTTTGAAGTGATAGATAAATTGCTACTGTTTTTTTGTAAATGAAAAAAAAATATGAACACATGCATATAGAGTAAGTAATGTGTTACATTTTGAAATGTTTTCCCACCAGCAATACCCTAGAAAACATACCAAAATGTAAAATAAAACATACAATATCACATTATGATTCAACTAAATCCTCTAGGCTAGTGATGTTGTCCTGTGTAGGCTCCATTGCATTGACATCTACAGAATATGTTTGCTGCACAGCAGTAGATGTTGTAGTGAGTGTCTGATCAGTGTTTCCACTAGTAACAGTTGTTGTACTTGGAACAAATAATGAGGCAGTTGTTTGTGCAGATGGAAGACCAAGTGTAGGTGGTACATATTGATGTGTTGGAAGAGGCTGAGTATGTGTGTATGTGAAGTTAGTTGGGTAAGTCTGTTGTTGAAAGTACTGTTGCTGTGGATTATTAGGATCATGGTATGCTGTTGGTTGTTGAATCATTTGAGGTAGTCTATGAACATTACTAACAATACTAGGATAGTTAAAAGAGGTTTGCATTGGTGTTTGTTGGGGTATTTGTTGGACAAATGTTGGCTGTTGAGATGGCCTTTGTGTCATTAATGTACCTGTTTGGTGTGGGACAACTGTTGGCCTAATTTGTACATCACTTACCATAGAAGAAGATGGACACTGTATATGTGTTTGTTGCACTACAGGATTAAGTTGAAAATTAGAGAAATGTTCTTCTGTTTGGGTTTCCACAGTTTGTTGAGTTGTGTTTGTGTGTGGGCCACGTGGATTGTCTCTCCATTGTTCTATCACTTCAAAACAATAAATGGGTTCTGGCTCACGTTGGGTAGCAGATATTAGTGTTATTAAGGATGCCCTCAATCTGTCCTGCCTATCAGGTGCAACCAATGCAAGAGAGGGAGAAAGGGAGCGGCAAAATCTCTCTCCATCACGCTCTGGTATCAGTGAATTCATCATGTGTATAATTCTGGTATCAATGATATCTGGCAGGGAACGTAAATCTTCATAACGCCTATGTCTGCGACCACGGATAGATTGGGCTACTGTGCGCATGGTATTAGTTGATGTTCTTGGCTGTGTGCCTGCATGTTGCTGTGGACTACTCTCTGCAAGAACTGGTGAAGGGCCACTTTGTTGCCCTGTAGACTGGCCTGCAATTACATTAGTGGATTGACTTGTGCCCAAACCCAAATCAGAGGACATTTCTTCTGCGTCTGGCTGGCTGGTGTTGGGGATTGGTGGAGGTTGATATGAGGTTGGCTCCATCTCAGAAGCAGAGGTCGCTGTTAATACTGCTGACTGGGCTTCCTCACTCTCTTCCAGGTTATCCTCTGTACTTTGATGACAAAAAAAAAAAAATAAATTAGTGTGTGCCTTTTAAATAAAACCACCATGTGATGTAATGGTAGAAACTCACTTTGGTACTTCCATAATGGGCATAAGGAAGCTCAGTTTTTCATAATGGACACATTTTTTCTTTTTTGCTGCGGCAGCTGTGGTGGCCACAGGGTTATATTCTCTTCTGAACTGGTCACGGGCTGAGCGCCATCGCCGTTTGACAAGATCCACTGTTAAAAAAAAAAAAAAAAAAAAAATGTAAAATAATATCACAAATTCTAACAATTGTAGATTTCAAAAGTTAGACATTAGTCTTGTATTGCAGCAATTGTAACTGTTAGGACCAGGTGGACGGGTAGGCCCAGGAGGTGGATCCACTGGGCTGAACACCTCACCGAGGGCAAGGTGCCCGGTTGCCGGAGCACTACGGGTAGAAGGACAGTCTGTTCAGAGGAGTGGAGTGAAGAAGTCCCTGGGACCATGGAGTCTCTGAAGGTAGTCCGGGTGACGGAGCTCAGGTTCGGAGGCCGAGATGATGTCAGGCAGAATCCGGAACCAACGGAGCGAGGAGGTGGGTCACCACACGGATCCAGGGATCGGAGATGGTATGGACTGATGAGATGGCAGACAGTCACCGTTCGGGGTTCGGGAATCATCAGGACCGGTTGGCGAGACAGGAGCGACTCTACAAGAGAGATAGGTAAGTATGGAACAAGACACAGGGAGACCTGACTCCTAGCTTAGCAAACACGAAGAACAGGCCCCGCCCACTTGGAAAGGATCCCCCTATATACCCTGTACCTGATTCTTCAATATCCTGTTGGAGGACACTGGCCCTTTAAGAGAGAGTCAATGACCGCGCGCACGCCCTAATGCGCATGAGCGAGGCCCGGGTGCCAGAAGCCAGAGCAGGGAGCGGTGCACAGGAGGCAGGAGTGCCGGGCTGGCTCAGCGTTGCCGACGGGCGCCGGGAGCGGGGACCGGGCTGCCTGGAGACCGCAGGTGATGGGGCATGGAGGCTGTGGAGCGGGGGACCGGGAAGCATGGCACGGGAGCGACGGAGCGTGACATGAGAGCGGGGAAGCGTGGCAGGGGAGCCGGTGAGCAAGGCAGGGGAGCCGGGGAGCATGGCAGGGGAGCCGGGGAGCATGGCAGAGGAGCCGGGGAGCGTGACAGTACCTCCCCCACGCCCCCCTCCCCGCAACCGGGACAGGAAGGCACATATCAGGGGAGTACCCACATTCTCCCGGGGTTCCCAGGACCTATCCTCAGGACCATACCCAGCCCAGTCCACCAGGAAGAACTGTCGGCCCTGCACGGTCTTCATGGCCATGATATCCCTTACCGCATAGATGTCATCATCAGCAATGGGAGGAGGAGCAGAACCGGCAGCAGCGGAGAAGGGACCAAGGACAACGGGCTTGAGCAGGGAGACGTGGAAGGAGTTGGGGATTCTCATCGTGGCTGGGAGCTGCAGCTTGTAGGAGACCTCATTTATTTTGCCGATGACTTTAAACGGCCCGATGTAGCGAGGACCCAGCTTGTACGATGGTAGCTTCAATCGGACGTACTTGGAAGCAAGCCAGACCAGATCTCCTGGAGAGAAACACGGAGGATCCAGACGCCTCTTGTCTGCGTGTCTCTTCATCCGCAGGGAAGTATGTCCAAGGGACGTCTTGACAGAGTCCCAAATCGTTGTAAAGTCACGGACTACAGCATCAGCAGCAGGGACATCCGAGGAAGAAGATACAGGTAATGGGACGGAAGGCTGAAGTCCGTAAACGACATGGAAGGGAGAGCTGGAGGAGGACTCACTGACGTGGTGGTTATGGGAGAATTCAGCCCAAGGAAGAAGCGAGGACCAGTCGTCGTGATGGGTATTAACGTAGTGACGCAAGAAGGAGGTCAGGATCTGATTGACTCGTTCCACTTGGCCATTCGACTGAGGATGGTAGGCTAAAGAAAAGTCCAGAGCCACTCCCAGATGTTTGCAGAGGGCCCTCCAGAAGCGGGAGGTGAACTGAGTTCCTCTGTCGGACACAATGTGTGATGGAAAGCCATGCAACCGGAAGATGTGCTGTATGTAGGCATCAGCGAGTTCCTGGGCAGAGGGCAGTCCAGCCATAGGGACGAAATGAGCCATTTTGGAGAACCGATCCACCACGACCGATATGACTGTGTGTCCGGCGGACAAGGGCAAGTCTGTAATAAAGTCCATTGCAATGTGTTGCCACGGAACGGAGGGAATTGGCAGCGGCAGAAGGCGACCATATGGCAGATGTTTGGGCGTCTTGTTCCGGGCACAAGAGGAGCAGGCTGAGACAAAAGACGCGACGTCCGTGCGAAGGGATGGCCACCAGTAGTGACGTACAATTGTACTCCATGTTCTCTTCTGACCAGCATGGCCGGCTATTTTCGAGGCACGGCCCCAATGCAACACTTTTTGTCTGTCAGTCTCAGAGACATAGGTCTTCCCGGGCGGTATCTGGGCCAGAGTGACAGGGGCCACCGGAATGATTTTACTTGGGCAGATGATGGGCTGAGATGTCTCCTCCTCCTGTTCCATGGGCACGAATGACCTGGACAAGGCATCTGCTCGCACATTCTTATCCGCGGGCCGAAAATGGAGCTGAAAATCGAACCTGGCAAAGAACAAGGACCACCTGGCTTGTCGTGGGTTCAGTCGCTGAGCAGACCGCAGGTATTCCAGGTTCTTGTGGTCCGTGTAAATGATCACGGGGTACACTGCTCCCTCCAGAAGGTAGCGCCATTCCTCCAGAGCCAGTTTGACTGCTAATAGCTCTCGGTCACCGATGGTGTAGTTGCGTTCAGGCGCTGAGAAGCTCTTGGAGTAGAAACCGCAAGTAACCATCTTCCCGGAGGAGGACTTCTGCATGAGCACTGCTCCGACTCCAGAGGAGGAGGCATCCACCTCCAAGGTGAACTGTCGGTTTAACTCAGGACGGTGGAGCACAGGAGAGGAAGCAAATGCCTGTTTCAGGGAGCCAAACGCGGCGTCGGCCACAGGTGACCAGTCCTTTGGATTAGCCCCCTTCTTGGTCAAGGCGGAGAGAGGCGCACTCAGGGCAGAGAAGTGAGGGATGAACTGACGGTAATAGTTTGCAAATCCAAGAAACCGTTGAATTGCCTTCAGTCCGGAAGGAGGGGGCCAGTTGAGAATGGAAGAGACCTTCTCTGGGTCCATCTGCAGGCCGGTATCGGAGATTATGTAACCCAGGAAGGGAAGAGAAGACTGCTCGAAGACACACTTCTCGTACTTGGCGTACAGACGATTCTCTCTCAGTCTTTGTAGTACCAGCTGCACGTTCTCTCTGTGGGTCTGGAGGTCCGGAGAGAAGACCAGGATGTCATCCAGATATACCACCACACAGACGTAGAGAAGGTCCCGGAACACGTCGTTCACCAATTCTTGAAAGACTGCTGGTGCGTTACACAGGCCGAAGGGCATCACACAATACTCGTAGTGCCCATCACGAGTATTGAATGCGGTCTTCCATTCGTCCCCAGAGCGGATGAGGACCAGGTTGTAGGCACCCCGAAGATCCAACTTGGTAAACACACGAGCTCCTCTAAGCCGATCAAACAATTCGGGGATGAGCGGCAGGGGGTATTTATTTTTTACGGTGATTTGGTTCAATCCCCGGTAGTCAAT
This sequence comes from Anomaloglossus baeobatrachus, assembly GCF_048569485.1. NCBI lineage: Eukaryota > Metazoa > Chordata > Amphibia > Anura > Aromobatidae > Anomaloglossus > Anomaloglossus baeobatrachus. Next base: position 228,041,675 of record NC_134354.1, read on the forward strand.
GCATGGGCGCAGGTCACCCTCTTTCTTCTTAACGAAGAAGAAACCTGCTCCAGCAGGAGAGGAGGATCTCCAGATGAATCCCCTTGCCAGGTTCTCAGTGATATAGGCAGACATGGCTCTTGTTTCAGCAGGGGACAAAGGATATATCCGTCCTCGAGGTGGTGTAGTTCCCGGGAGTAGGTCGATGGCACAGTCGTAAGGACGATGTGGCGGCAGTACCTCTGACTCCTTTTTATCAAAGACGTCCGCGAAGGACCAATAGGCCGAAGGCAGTCCTGGTAGGGACTCCGGAACCGGAGGTCGTCGGATGGGCTGTTTAGACTTCAGGCAGTTCTCGTGGCAAGAGGAGCCCCATCGGGTAATTTCACCAGTACGCCAGCTGACCGACGGTTCGTGTGTCCGTAACCAGGGGAGTCCCAGCAGGATTTGATGAGACATGTGTGGGAGGACGTAGAGAGTGATGTTCTCGGTGTGCAGGGCACCGATACGTAGTTCTACTGGCTTGGTGATCCACGAGATGGTGTCAGAGAGGGGTCTCCCATCTACAGAGGCAATCACAAGGGGTTTGTCGAGTGGAGTAACCGGCACCTGGTACTTGTCCACCGTGGCCTGCTGGATGAAATTGCCTGCTGCCCGGAATCGAGGTACGCCTCGGCCGTGAACCGCTTCTCTCCCGTTGTCACTTGAACAGTCCACGTAACCGGGTCTGAGAGAGTCCCAGCACCTAGGGTGGCCTCTCCTACCAACCCTAGGCTTTGGAGTTTCCCGGCCTCTCTGGACAGGAACGTAGCAGGTGTGTGCCCTCTCCGCAGTAGAAGCAGAGACTCTTAGCGAGCCGTTCTGCTCGGCGTTGTTCGGACTGCCTCAGACGGTCAATCTGCATGGGTTCGTGGACAGAGACGCCAGACGATGCCGACTGAGGTACGACGGGCTTCTGCGGAGGAGAGGAATGCCGTATCGGACGTCTCTCGCGGGACACCTCTTTGGATCGTTCCTGAAAACGGAGGTCAACGCGGGTGGCTAGTGCAATTAGGGCATCCAGAGTGGAAGGAACATCGCGGCCTGCCAGCTCGTCCTTAATACGACTGGAGAGTCCTTCCCAGAAGGTGGCGGTGAGGGCTTCATTGTTCCACCCCAATTCTGAGGCCAAGGTGCGAAAGCGGATGGCATATTGGCCCACCGTCAAGGTCCCCTGACGTAGCCTGAGGAGTGATGAAGCGGACGCGGCGGCACGTCCTGGATGTTAGCAGTTACAGGGTCCTCCCTCTCCCACAAGGGATTCATCCAGGCCAGTGCCTCACCCTCCAGATGGGACATCACAAACGCCACCTTGGCTTGGTCGGAGGCAAACAGGTGCGGAAGCAGCTTAAAGTGGAGGGAGCACTGATTCAAGAATCCCCTGCAGGTCTTAGGATCTCCGGCATATCAGGGTGGAGAGGCCAAGCGGAGTTTAGAAGCTTCCGAGGAAGCCGCCACGGGAACTGCGGCCGTGGACTGTGCTGTAGAAGCCTGAGATGCCAGGGACGTGGCAGTTGCTTGCAGCGTGTTCAGGCGGGTATCCACCGAGGACATGAAGGCCAGCATGCGGGACTGGGTCTCGCGCTGTCGTCCGAGTTCCTGCTGCAAGTTGCCCAGCTGGGCCGCTAGTTCTTCAGCGGAATCCATGGCCTGTTCTTACTGTTAGGACCAGGTGGACGGGTAGGCCCAGGAGGTGGATCCACTGGGCTGAACACCTCACCGAGGGCAAGGTGCCCGGTAGCCGGAGCACTACGGGTAGAAGGACAGTCCGTTCAGAGGAGTGGAGTGAAGAAGTCCCTCGGACCACGGAGTCTCTGAAGGTAGTCCGGGTGACGGAGCTCAGGTTCGGAGGCCGAGATGATGTCAGGCAGAATCCGGAACCAACGGGGCGAGGAGGTGGGTCACCACACGGATCCAGGGATCGGAGATGGTATGGACTGACGAGATGGCAGACAGTCACCGTTCGGGGTTCGGGAATCGTCAGGACCGGTTGGCGAGACAGGAGCGACTCTACAAGAGAGATAGGTAAGTATGGAACAAGACACAGGGAGACCTGACTCCTAGCTTAGCAAACACGAAGAACAGGCCCCACCCACTTGGAAAGGATCCCCCTATATACCCTGTACCTGATTCTTCAATATCCTGTTGGAGGACACTGGCCCTTTAAGAGAGGGTCAATGACCGCGCGCGCCCTAATGCGCATGCGCGAGGCCCGGGTGCCAGAAGCCAGAGCAGGGAGCGGTGCACAGGAGGCAGGAGTGCCGGGCTGGCTCAGCGTAGCCGACGGGCGCCGGGAGCGGGGACCGGGCTGCCTGGAGACCGCAGGTGATGGGGCATGGAGGCTGTGGAGCGGGGGACCGGGAAGCATGGCACGGGAGCGACGGAGCATGACATGAGAGCGGGGAAGCGTGGCAGGGGAGCCGGTGAGCAAGGCAGGGGAGCCGGGGAGCATGGCAGGGGAGCCGGGGAGCATGGCAGAGGAGCCGGGGAGCGTGACAGTAACAAATAGGAACACACATCCATGTGTATGAAAACAACAACCCATAACACTCATATAGTGACATAATAACACAATAACCATGGGAAAGAAAAAAAGTTCTACAGTAAAAATCATAAACCACTGAATAAGCATCATCTCCTTATAATTGTTAAAAAAAAAAAAAAAACTACAGAAAGCCATGAGCAACAAAATGACTACTAACCTATGAAGTGCCATATGTTCCACATATATTTTACATTATACACTACACATTACTGTTACCATTCCAGACATGGTGACACCAAGGAACGTGCATAATAAACCAAACATAGAAATACAACTCAAAATGTATAGAGACATCTCAGCACATTTACAATAGAAAAAGCACAGAAATGCAAAACAAAATAACCCCCAAACATGTTTAATAGTGGCTTAACCACCCTGAAATGCCTTTTGTACATGCATAAAATGCTTTGCAGGCCACATATACACATGCTGACATTACTAGAAAACTGCAATGAATACTTCAAAAGGCCAAATAAATACACTCACCTGTTTGTGAGTCTCCAGTGTATCTCAAAATGAGTCAGGCCCATTAATACATGCCAAACAAACTATACAAATATAGATATAATCTGCCTACAGAATAAGCACATGTAGGTAAAGACAGAAGCAAGGCAAATATCTGTACTCACCATATCTATTTTTCTTTCCAGGGGTACATTGAGACCATCCATTCCTAGGGTAGACTATCTCTGCAACAGACATCCATGCTCGTTCCACCATTAACCTGTCATGATAGCCATCAACACGTGTGTCCCACAGCTCTGGATGCCTCTCTACTTCTCCAATCAGCCTCTCTGTATCGATTCTGGGCGCCATGCTCAGTACCTGTGTTGTTCTCTGTGCTCAAAGTTCCCCTGCAGTGAGAGGACAGGTGCCCAGCTGCTGTCTGGCGTGCAAATGAGACAGGAAATGTATGTTTGGCGCCAGAATTAATGACCATCAATTGACCTGATAGATTGGTAACAAGTGTTTCAAATTTTGTGATGAAATACGGACACGGACGATACATGCTGAACACGGACATACTCCGTGTGCGGTCCGTGCTGGCACGGACCCATAGACTAAAGCGGGTCCGTGCCTGCGTGTTGCCGGCCAAAAACGGACATGTCATCCGTGTAGAAAAGCGCACACACGTACTTACGACACGGACACACGTTCCGTGTGATTTTACGTACGTGTGCTATCTTCCATTGAGTAACATGGGTCTCCATGTGTACGTATCTCCGGTACGTGCAAATACGTACCGCACACGTACAAATTAAACGGATGTGTGTTGCGGGTCTTAGCGATGTCGTAGCGTGTAAAGCCACCTTTAGAGAAAGAATAAAAGATATGTGTATATAAAATAAACGGATCCCAACCTCTATCAGGGTATACTGCTGCACCTGCAGCTCCTGGCGGTCTATCTGAGGTTTCAGTGAGTCTGTGCATCCATTTATATATCTATATATACATTTTTTTGTTGTTGTTTGGTTGTTGTTAATGATATATACAATTTTGGAATGAATTCCACTGTTTGGTTTAAAAAAAACATTTTGTTAAATCCATTATGCAAAGAATAAACGACTTTTATAAAGGTAAAAACTGCTGAAAATTGCTTAAAAAATGCTCAAAGAGATACCCAGGTGTCTTTTTTGGTATTTTTGTAGCCCTTCTATTGACTTTTAGCATGGTCTGCTGACAATTAAGTAAGTGTGGTCTTATATTTAGCACTACAAACAGTATCTCATTGAATTTGTTCCTAAAAGTTGTTTTTGAAAAGTTTCCCTACCTATCAAATCTGATTCCTTTGTTGATACTACATAAATGGATCATATATAGTGTAGCCAAAGAAAGGTGATTTTGTCTATATTTTTGTTTGGTGTGAATGCAATCTTAAAGGAGTTTTCTAAGAATGTGATAAATGGCGTCAAACCGTAAATCCAAGGGCAGCATGTCCTGTTCATGTGTCAAGAAAGACTGCAGGTTAAAGAAACACAGTTCCCAAGACCTGTTTTTCAACTGACAAAGAGTAAGTACACATACCAGTGAGCTACAGGCAGGCCCGGACTGGCCATATGTCAATTCTGGCAAATGCCAGATGGGCCGGTCCCTGTAGTGGGCTGGTGTCTGCAGTGGGCCACTCTATCTGCAGTCACTGCCGCTCTGCTCAGCAGTGTGCAGGCCGGGCAGCATTATCTGCTGTGCGCACACTAGCTGCACCAGAACCAGGAGGTAGAGAGAGGAGTAGTTGAAGAAAAGTGCCAGTGAGCAGTGACAGGAAAGGTCACGCTGTGGAGCTGGGCCCCTGTAACCATCCCAGGTGCCAGACGTAGGTCTGGCCTGGAAGGAGCTGGAACCCCGGTCACAGGGGGTAGTGACAGGGGGCACGGTACTGTCACGGAGGGCAGACCAGCTGCCTTGTGCTACAACCAGGCAGGGGCCAGGGCACGACGGGGTACGCGGACCCTAGGCTGGGAAGTAGCTTCATGCAGCCCAGTAACTCACCCGACGGGAACGGAATCTTCATGAACCGCTCTCCACCCGCTCCAAAATCGGGGAACTAGCGCAATGATAGGGATAGGACTTCCCAAAACCGTCCAGAAAATCCCAAGCGTGAACCCTGAGAGCAAGCTCACCCTGCTAGTCATGCAGGTGAGCGGGACCCAAGTAGTTCTAGGCGAAAGGGATCCACCAAGTGTAAACACAGTGCCAAGGGACAAGGCTTCAGACCAACCAGCAACTCAAAAGGGCACAGACCCAACGTGTTTGGACTAAAGGGTGCTTTACACGCTGCGACATCACTGACGATATATCGTCGGGGTCACATCGTTAGTGACACACATCCGGCGCCGTTAGCGACATCGCAGTGTGTGACACCAAGGAGCGACGATCAACGATCGCAAAAAAATCCTTGATCGTTGACATGTCGCTCCTTTTCCAAATATCGTTGTGGTGCATGCCGGTGGTTGTTCGTTGTGTCTGCGGCGTCACACATCGCTATGTGTGACACCGCAGGAACAACGAACATCTCCTTACCTGCGACCACCGGCAATGAGGAAGGAAGGAGGTGGGCGGGATGTTTAGTCCGCCCCTCCTCCGCTATTGGGCGGCCGCTTAGTGACACCGCTGTGACGTCGCTGTGACGCCGAACACACCTCCCACTTGAAGGAGGGATTGTTCGGCAGCAACAGCGACATCGCTGATCAGGTATGTGCGTATGACGCTGCCGTAGCGATATTATTCGCTAAGGCAGCGCTCACCACATATCGCTCGTCTGACGGGGGCGCCTGCTATCGCTCGCGACATTACTAGCAATCGCTAGCGATGTCGCAGCGTGTAAAGCACCCTTAAGGCTGCAGAGCGTTCAAGACTTTGGTTTACCTGGTGTCAGTGTCAGCATCTCTGGACTGTGTGAGTACACTGTGCCCCTTTGCTCCCAACGGGTCCCCAGCCTGCCAGCACCAAGCCCCGGGACACCTTCCCCTGCCCACGGAGGGGTTAACATCAATAGCTGCCATTCCATCGCTCCCGGGCGCTCCCCTCTCCCCTAAACGCAGCAGCGGTGGTATCCCAATTTTTTACCTCGAACCGTGGGTGGCGTCACAAACTTATCCAATGCACCCTTTCTACCCCCCTTTTATTTTCGAGAGGCTGCGCGACCCCGCCTCAGGTCCGGAGACCCCTCGAGCCACTGCGGATCCAGATCTGAACAGCCCGTCAGCTGTCGCGGGGGCCGCACACCCTTGAAAAACTTGGCATCATGAACAGGATGTGAGCAGGACCCACTAACCCAGGTGGCTTACGCCTTGAAAAGTGAAGTCCGGGAGTCCAAATTCTTTTTCCCGCGACGTCCGCCATTTTTCCGCTGTTTTCGCGCCAAAAACACCATCTTCCTTGGAAAGCGCACAAAGCCGAAGCCCCGCCTTTCATCCTCAGCCTGAGACAGGAACCGGAAATTCCCAGAGGGTCACAGCTCGCAAAAGAGTCCTGGGAGAAAACCGAGGGGGCGTGCCTGAATGTAGCGAAAGTGGAAGAGAAGCAGGGACTCCAGGACTCTGCCATACTGTTCCTGGACAAAACAGAGGCAAGATGGTGGAGCGGAGCTGGTCACCGGAACGTGGTAATCCCGGGACCGTGACTTGGATTGAAGAAGAGACCGAGCAGCTGTGCAGGAGAATGTGGACGCAGTTCCTGTCTATACTGAATCACTGGAGGGAAGAGATGGGGAGTCTGGCGGTGGAGGTGCGATCCCGTGAGATCGAAATCCCACGTGAAGAATGGGTAAGCGGTTACCCAGTCCCTGTTGATTACCCTAATCCGGCCATGGCGGCTGAGGGATCCGGTCCGCCCCCGCTTGCGGCAACCACTCCACCATCACCTACCCTGTCCTCGGCGGACGCCGAACTGCCGTCACCCATCCCGGCAGCGGAACCTGCAGCATTTTCATATGAAGCTCCAGCAGCAGCCCCAATGTCTCCTGTCATCCCAGTCACATCAGCGGTTCCCCGGGGTCAGACCAGATCAGACCCGGCTGCATCACCGGGCCCGTCCTCAGAGGCGGAGCACCCGGGCACTGCAATACCGGCTGCGGAGCAGTCGGTCTTTCTACCTACAGTAGCGGGAGTGGGACCTCCCAGTCCACCAGTTCCACTACCGCGCGGCATCCCGACGGCTGTTGGGGCTGCCCGAGTCCATCTAAAGCCAGAGCCAGTCAGGGAGCTGAGGCCAGACGCCGATGCCCACTACTGGGAGCGACACAGTGAAGAATTACAGCAGGAGATGATTGCTCGTACTGAGAGAGAGAAAGATCATCTAAGGAAATCTACGTTCCGTGTACGAGGCCCACCAAGGAGAGGTATGGTGCACCGTTTTGACCCTGAGAAAGGCCTGTCTTGCTGAAAAGGTGTTTGTTGCAAGAAGAGTGTTAAAGTAAAAAAAATGTTAATACTGAAAAGTTAACGATGCCATAGAATTGTTAGGTATCGGTGGTTTTGTTTGTTGTTTTTCACAGTTTGTTATTTTCCATATAGAAACTGCTAGAAAATGAATGCTTTAATTAAACAGTTTTAAAATGAAACGGGAAAGTAGTAAGTACCTGATTTTTCCTCTAGATTTGCTACAAGTGTACACTGGTACATTGACTTTACCAATTTTTCAAGGACTTTGTAGTTTTAAATAATTAAGTAAAAATGGACCACGGTCACAGGACTGGCGTGACCAACACAAATTTGTTTCTTGTACATAATTGCACCTCCTGTGCCAAGGAGTCATCTGGCACATCCCGGGACCTTAACCCGACCAAGGACCCATTTAGGTTTCCAGGGGAATGAGGTTATTTGGGTGGGGGTTATTGGGATCCGGGACGTTGGGACTGGACTGTCGCAGGAAGAGACCGCAACGTGGTAGGTTTGTTCCCTGCTGCCATCACAACCAGTGGCGTCCCCCTGCTGACAGATAAACTCTAAATTTAGTAACGTTAAAGCATAAGTACCTCCCTAATGTGGGATGAACCTGTTGAATAAATGTTATTAATGTTAACCTTTCTTTTTACCAGTTCAATAAATCCTTGGCGTCCTGTACTTCGTGGACGAGCTACGCTTAACCAAGGGGGAATGTGACGCCCTGGCCTTGGCCTATCAGGTCGTCACAAAGGTGCCGTGCAATCTGCCCTTCTGCATGGTACCCGCTCCTCCTTGGTTACGGGTCCTGTCATTTTGGTGTTGCTAAGAACAGGTATACACAAATCCTGAGGAACACTCTGCACCACACCCACCAAACACTCATTGGGTAGCCTGAGGGGAATAGGGCCGTCCAGATGGAGGGATGGTAGAAAGAGGGTCAGAAGTGTCATGAGTGAGAGAGGAGTAGTTGGAGAAAAGTGCCAGTGAGCAGTGACAGGAAAGGTCACGCTGCGGAGCTGCGCTCCTGTAACCGTCCCAGGTGCCAGACGTTGGTCTGGCCTGGAAGGAGCTGGAACCCCGGTCACAGGGGGTAGTGACAGGGGGCACGGTACTGCCACGGAGGGCAGACTGGCGGCCTTGTGCTACAACCAGGCAGGGGCCAGGGCACGACGGGGTATGCGGACCCTAGGCTGGAAAGTAGCTTCATGCAGCCTAGTAATTCACCCGAAGGGAACAGAATCTTCATGAACCGCTCTCCACCCGCTCCAAAATTGGGGTACTAGTGCATCGATAGGGATAGGATTTCCCAAAACCGTCCAGAAAATCCCAAGCGTGAACCCTGAGAGCAAGCTCACCCTGCTAACGACGCAGGTGAGCGGGACCCGATGTAATACTATTGTATGTACTGAGGATTTCGATAGCGTTAGGGCAATGACAACCAGAGACGAGTTCTTGGTGCAGAGATGTTTATAATATGTAACCAACGATAGGTACACAAACGGAACAAAACACAGTAGAACAATAAACACAAGAAATACCTTCCAGGATCGGAGCGAAGGGAATTCCCGGGGCCACGCACCGGACTCCCCCAGGGAGACCACCAAGAGCGAACCCCTATACAGGGACTGTCTGGCAATCACCCCAGAAGGCCTAAATGCGCAGCAGCCGGGACACAAGGGGCAATAGGTAAAGTCCAAAAATGTCCGCACGGGATGAGAGTCCAGAGTGGTTACGAACCGGAAGGAACCGGGCAGAAGTGCTGACCAAAGACGGCAGACGGAGTCCGGGCACAGCTTGATGAGACCGGGTAAAGTCCAGAGTCGGTGTCGGTTGTTTTTCAGGAGGATCCAAAATGTCAATCAGGAACCAAGAGCAGCAAAGCAGGAGTACACAGCAAGCAGTATACTCAGGCACTGGACTAAGCTTAGAGGCGGCCTTTTAAACAGCTGGACAGGAAGTAGGGCAACAGAACAGCAAACTCCATGTTAACCGAGGGCAAGCTCTTTCAAAAGAGAACTGGAAATCCCGGAAGCCTGACACCCGAGTAGTTCTAGGCAAAAGGGATCCACCAAGTGTAAACACGGTGCCAAGGGACAAGGCTTCAGACCAACCAGCAAAGCCAAAAGGGCACGGACCCAACGTGTTTGGAGTAAGGCTGCAGGGCATTCAAGATTTTGGTTTACCTGGTGTCAGTGTCAGCATCTCTGGACTGTGTGAGTACGCTGTGCCCCTTTGATCTCAACGGGTCCCCAGCCTGCCAGCACTGAGCCCCGGAACACCTTCCCCTTCCCATGGAGGGGTTAACATCAATAGCTGCCATTCCATTGCTCCCGGGCGCTCCCCTCTCCCATAAACGCAGCAGCAGTAGTATCCCAATTTTTTACCACGAACCGTGGGTGGCGTCACGAACATTATCCAATCCACCCTTTCTACCCCGCATCGAGTCCGGAGACCCCTCAAGTCACTGTGGATCCGGATCCGAGCAGCCCGTCAGCTGTCGCGGGAGCGGCACAGTGGCGTACCTGGGCAATTCCTCCTCCCCACAATTTAAAACTTGCACAGGTACTCTTCCCCAGCGGTCATCAACCACTCCCCTGGCTGTCAGAACCGTGGCCCAATTTTCTGAATAGATGGGCTACACTATCGCCTTTTAGTTCTGCCCCTTTAAGCCTATGGCCGCCTGACACCAGATCATCATTTCACTTCTGGGTGGTGTGCTGCCCCTGCAGCGGTCGAACCGCTCAAATCCGGGGGTGATTGCTCGTGGCTCGAGGGTCTCCGGACCCGAGGGCAGGGGGACACACTCAAATGAAGAAGGGGGTATTTACAAGGGAGATATAGTTCGTGACGCCACCCGTTGTGTACGATTATTGGGAGTATCACCGCTGCCGTTGGGGAGTACCCGGGGTGATGGAGTGAGGCAGAAAGATGACGTTATCCTCCACGGGTAGGGAAAGGCCCCGGGACTCTGGATGCAGGGGTTAATTAGGTACCCACTCAGCAATAAAGCAGACGCTGACAACAGGGTAAACCAAGTCTCTGACTGCCACTGTCTCTTGAGGGGAGCTTGTCCGGATCCCGTCCCCTGCAGCACTGCCTAGTGGTCCATGACCTGCCTCCTGGCACAAAATTTAGAGTGTCCTTTGTGGCCCGCCGTCAGCTTGGAGCTTTCCGGGCCGCGCACTCCATTATGGCTAAGTGAAGGAGCCTGCTCTCAGGAGCTCACGCTTGGGATTTCAGTGTGCCGCTTGTTTGGAAAGCCCTATCCCACTCATTGTGCTAGTACCCCTGATCTCTGAGCTTCATGGGAACAGTCCATAAAGGCCCTGTCCTCCGCAGGTTAATTGCCGGGTCACCTGAAGCTTCTCCTTGACCTAGGGTCCGTGTACCCCGTCGTGCCTTCGGTTCCGGACCAGTGATAGGACCAGGCTGCTTACCGTCCTCCAAGATGGGTCCCAGGCACCTAGCCTCAATCCCCTGCGACCGGGGGTCCGACTCCTCTAGGTCCAGACCACTGTCTGCGACCTAGTCTGCTTCTCCCCTCGGAGCTACAACTCCCAGCTTCCTCAGAGTTCCTCACAGCTCGAGGGTTACCACTCAACTGACTTGACACCACCTCCCACCTCCCTGCCTGACCCCTAGGTGGGCGGCCCTAATCCTGCTTAAGCAGCCCACTGGTCTGCCTGACAGGTGTGGTGCAAGGTGTATCTAGGATTTGTGAATGCTGGTGGAGGCAGTACTGCAGGATGTAGACCCATAACCATGGGGGTTTGAATCCTGCCCTGGAGAGAAAGAGTGTGCAGTACCATGTGACGACCTGGGGTGTCACAGTGGTATCACTATGGGACCAGGGTCTATTACCCGTACATTACCAATTTATCCACCAGACAGGGTTACCTGTTGTCTTTGCAGGAGGACTTTCTGCAGGACCCTCTGCTGCCCGGCACCTTCAGTTTCAGCAATCTGTTGGAGTAAAAACAACACTTCTCCTAAACAGTTTTCAATCACATTGGTACCCAGAATCCTATCATTTCCATCAGTTTCCACCACAATTAAAGGAGTTATCCGACATACACTCCAAAAAAAATTGTAAGCTAATCTGTGCTGTATTGTCATATAAATCACCTCTACATTGTTATTTTTAGTTTTCTAACTTTTGTTCCTCTTGAATTCACCCTTTATTCTCTGCAGCACCTTGTTTACATTCAGCTCCAACAAACATGACAATTTCCTGTATTCTTGGTTGCCAAACCTCAGTCAGAGCTGGCACCACCCAGCCTCAGTGTCCAGAAACGCCCCCTGCCCGGCCTCAGTGTCCATAAACGCCCCCTGCCCGGCCTCAGTGTCCAGAAACGCCCCCTGCCCGGCCTCAGTGTCCAGAAACACCCCCTGCCCTCCCTCTGCACATTCAATGGCTGTCAGTATTCTGCCCAGCACCTGACCTCTCAGCATGTGACAGAGCAGAGATCCAGCTTCTCTCATGTGACACAGCAATCAGCTCACATCCCATCCACAATGGTAACAGAAAGAGTTGTTACATGTTCCTCACCCCTTATAGATAAATGAATACTGTGTAAGGCCCCTTTCACATGTCAGTGATTCTGGGACGTTTGTGCTTTTTTTAAACATACCAGAATCACTGACATACGCAGACGCATTATAATGAATGGGTCTGCTCACACGTCAGTGATTTTTCACTGCACGTGTCTCCGTGCAGCGTACCTGCGTGTGCGTGATTGCCGTGTGGCGCCCCTGACCTGGTCAGGCACCACTGAGTACTGCACCCATGCTGGGGACAGTACAATACAGGTAATCCAGAAGGCTGACCGAGGTGTGACTACACAGGCGCATAGTGATCAGGTCTCACACATGTACCTTTGAGAGGACCCCTGGGGATCCCAGGAGGGGGAAAAGCCTTCACCTCCACTGGAATAGTGGAGGGGGCCAAAAGCCTCCATCTCCAATCAAGGGGTGTGGTAAGAGAGCCTGGTTGCTAGGTGGCGTCACGACAAGAAGAAAATCTCCTACCTGTGACAAGATCCAGCCGAGTGGAGTCCCTGAAGGTAATGCACCGACACAATACTTGCGGGGCTTCACATCTGGCGTCACGAACAGGATAAGGACTAGACCTGTTCAGACAGGTGACCATGTGCCTGGGCGGTCCGCTTGAAAAATTGGAAGCGCCGCCATATTGCCACCATGAAAAGCGCGCTGAAAAACAACAGCAGCCCGCGCTGGAAGAAGTTACCGCCCACGAAGAGGTGTGGCTACCCAGAGATCCCCTGGAGAGTCCTGGCTTCGCAAGTGTTGAGAGCGGAGGCGTTCAGAGACGTCGGGAAGGAAAGGGAGCCAGAAGCCTGCTGCTGGAAAAGGCAGAGCAGAAGCTGATAAGCCTGCTGTTGGGAGAAGAGTTCAAGGCAGTGAAGGAACTGGCACTGAGACTGCAAGGAAGAGTCGGAGGTCTGCTGCTGAGAAAAGATCTGCAGAGCGGCGACGACGTGGTGAAGATGGCGTCTGAAGATAGGAGCCCAGAGCCGGGTTCCGCTGCCTGGTGGTCCTGGGAGCTTGCCCAGTTCAGTAACCGACTGGAAGCGAGGATCGTGCAGCAGATCCGGGAGGGACGTGCGGAGCTGCAGGAGATGGCTGCGGCGGTTCAGGCCTACGAGAGGGGAACCGCACGACGAGTGCCAGACCGAGCGGCGACGACTCAGGCCCCGACGATGTTACCGATGGGTGAGTCCGGTGTTGCCCCTGTCAGCGCGAGTGCCCCGACCCCTGCTGCCATGCCCGCGGTCCCTGGAGAGATGCCCGGTGCGGCGACGCTGAATCAGGCCGCAGCCACGCCAGGTGCGGCCCGCCGAGCCCAGGCTGCCGCAACGATGCCCAGCCCGGCCCGCAAAGATCCGGCTGCCACCGCGACCCTCCTCCACGCCGCAGGTGTGACGCTGACCCAGGCCGCCGCCATGCTAGGCCCGGCCCGCCAAGACCCCACCGCAGCAGCGACGCTCGTCCGCGCCGCAAGTGAGGTGCTGAACCAGGCCGCAGCCACGCCAGGTGCGGCCCGCCAAGGACCGGCTGCAGCTGCGACGCCAATCCAGGCCGCAGAAGCGCCCAGCCCGGCCCGCACCGATCCCATCGCAGCTGCGACGCCAATCCAGGCCGCAGAAGCGCCCAGCCCGGCCCGCACAGATCCCATCGCAGCTGCGACGCCAATCCAGGCCGCCGCAGCGATGCCCTGCTCGGCCCGCCAAGACCAGGCCGCTGCCACGCCAGGCTCGGCCCGCCAAGACCAGGCCGCTGCCACGCCAGGCTCGGCCCGCCAAGACAAGACTGTACAAGTATTTACCCCGGCCCGCAAGGCCAGAGCAGACACCGCTCCCCAGTCCAAGGAAGTCCCTGCTAGGAAGTCCCTGCTGGGGGAGGACCCCGAATACTGGAAGCTGAAGGCTGATCTAGAGGCCCACTTCCCAAAGGAGATGGTGGACCGGTATCTGCTCCCTCCGCATACCCACAGGAAGACTCCTGCAACATTCATGCCAAAGGGTCCCCCGCCCTGGCCTGCTGATGAAAATCCATCCCTAGCGCTGCCACAAGAGGAGTGCCCAGAAGAACTAAGGGGGAGGGGAGGCCAGGAAGCTGAGAAGCTGACCCCAGAGCCATCAGCAGTGAAGTAGCAGCCCAGCAGAATCCAGCCCGCAAGACACGGCGCCGCAGCAGAACAAGGGATCCACCTGCACAGCAATCTCCAGATAGAAAAGACGAAGTAACAGCCAGAGACTTGGAAGAGAAGCAGTCATTAAGGAGAGCTAAATCCCAGGTCAGAGGCCCACTTTGTCGTGGAGTAGTGGAAGACTTTAGTTTAAAATCAGGATATGGCTTTATAGTTGTACCTGGAATGAAAGAAGGCATATTTGTGAACAGAAGGGATGTTAGAGCACATTTACCTAGAGGACATCCAGGAAGAAACCTACAGATAGGAGACTCAGTAGAATTCACCAAACACCAAGGAGAACGCGGATGGTACGCACTAGATGTCAGACCATGTACCAGAAATCCCTACAGTAAACCTGCTGTTTCAACACTACAAGATAAAGAAAGAGAAAAAGATAAAGACACAGAAGAAGAGGAAAGAAAAGACAAAGAACCCATTGATGAGACCACTACAGATGATGACAGAGATGGAGAAAGCAACAGGTGCCGCAGCCCTACAGGCCCAAGCCCTGGTAAGGAGGAAGAAGGAGCAAAGACCATGTAAAGTAAAGTAAAGTACAGCAGTTACAAGTTTTGACAAGTTTCGCAACGTTTACATGTTCAAGAAATGTGCCCACATGAACTAATGTGAGAAACCTCTTTTTGCACTTTGAAAAATGAACCTTAAGGCTATGAACTGGCTATAGCCACAAACTCTCGCAGTGTTTATAGTTACCCCAGAGGTACAACCACTACCAGGGAGCACGCCTGTTTATGGGGCCTGGCTCTCCACCACAAAGAGGGTACCTGGTCAGCACCAACTGTGGAGGCCGCCTCTACATCCTGCCAGAAGTGGCTGAAGGCGCGGCTCTACCAGGCCAGGTATACCCTGAAACCACCAGACCATGAAAGCCGCCTCTACATCCTGCCAGAAGTGGCTGAAGGCGCGGCCAACGAGAGAGGGTTTAGGGTGGGTTAACGGACTTGTGGGTGGAGGGTGGTGATGTATGGTACCTGGTGCTTTTAAATGTTTTACATGTTTTAATGTTTTATGCATTTTAAAATGTTGTCTTGCAGCCCGAGGACGTGCTGGTGATAACTAAGGGGGAATGTGGTGCCCCTGACCTGGTCAGGCACCACTGAGTACTGCACCCATGCTGGGGACAGTACAATACAGGTAATCCAGAAGGCTGACCGAGGTGTGACTACACAGGCGCATAGTGATCAGGTCTCACACATGTACCTTTGAGAGGACCCCTGGGGATCCCAGGAGGGGGAAAAGCCTTCACCTCCACTGGAATAGTGGAGGGGGCCAAAAGCCTCCATCTCCAATCAAGGGGTGTGGTAAGAGAGCCTGGTTGCTAGGTGGCGTCACGACAAGAAGAAGATCTCCTACCTGTGACAAGATCCAGCCGAGTGGAGTCCCTGAAGGTAATGCACCGACACAATACTTGCGGGGCTTCACAGCCGCATGGAGACATGTCCATTTTTTTCTGGCATCACTGATGTTCCACGGACCACGCAGTGGTGTGGTCCGTGAAACACGTGCCAGAAAAAAACATGCTTTTAAAATAAGAAACATTTTAACTCACCCGGCGTCCAGCGATGTCCTCTGCAGCCCGTCCTCCCTGCTCCTTCTAAGCCGGCTCATTATTGTTGCGCATATTCATGATGCGCGACACAGCCGACCCGGAAGCAGCTGCTGCGGGGGTCAGTGTCGGCCGGATGCTGCACCGCGGGAGGATTCAGCACCACGGAGAGCGGGAGCGGGCGTAGGTGAGTTGATTACTAAGTGCAATCACGGGCCACGGAGAACGGAGCCCGGATTGCACTTAGACAACCCACGTGTGCCGTGAATCACGGCACACGCAGGGACATGTGCGTGTTTTACACCCCAGTGAAAAACGTCACTGTTTTTCACGACGTGTGAAACGGGCCTAAGGCAGACTATATATAGCACCCAATGTGAGTCTATAGTAGATATATACGCCATGTATGTATGGTACATGTGTGTGTGTGCGTGGTTTGTGTCATATAGTTATGTGTATACATTATATATATATATATATATATATATATATGCACATAGATTCTCCAGGCTTATCCCTCTATGTGTCACTATATGAATTGACACATTGGGCTTCGAATGTAGAGTGTGCAGATTACATACGAGTGGTCACATGACCATTCATTCTGACTGTCGACAACTGTGTCTGCTGCATGTGATGTGAGGATTCACATATCTACACTGTGTAGCAGCAAGCAAGAAATAGTGCGATAATAATAATCATCATCATCTACAATAAAATATAGTTACTGCAGATTTTTGTGAAAAATCTTGACCACTATTTTTTCCTTGGGCTCCATGATATTTTGGTCATGCTGTCATACATCACAGCATGCCTATGTCACTACTAGCATGATGCAGGTCTGTGAGGTGGCTTTCATTTCTGCACTGTCTCGTTCACCGTCTGTCTCGTTCACCGTCTGTCTCTGTCTGTCTCTAGCTTTCCGTCTCTTTTCTTTCCCTGTCTGTCTCTCTCTATCCGTCTCCCCACTGACATCTTATTACCTCTTATACTAACACTGTCCTTTGTTACTATAGTAACCAGTCACAGCTGAGATTAATAAACTGTAGTTCCAGGCTCCATTCACTTTAATGGAGTCATATTTTTTGGAGAGTAACTGTAAAGCGCAGGGTTAAATTTTCCTGTGAAACCATAGTCTACGACGTTCCCTGGGTCACATGGGTCATCTGTGCAAAAAAACGTTATTGAAAAGGAGATAGTGTGGATTCCTTTAGCGGACTCACACACACACACACACACACACACACACACACTCACACACACTCAGCTTTATATATTAGATTTTATATATATATATATATATATAATTTATTTAAAATTGAAAGATATATACAGTTGTGTACCGCTCATGGCGGCAGACCACGTTCCTACTAAGGGACCTGTGAGTCAGGGGGCCAGTTCCAGGGCCTGCACTGGACCCTCCTCCGTCCTGTATTGCACGTTCAACTGAACGATAAATGCCAATATAATTGAAAGCAATGATCTGACGGCTTCCTCCTCCATTATTCTCCCTGTGCTTATGAGCTTTGATGTCTCAGTGCAGAGGGCACAATGATGTCACTTCAACGCACCCTCTGCAGACCAGTGCCGAACATTCAGGACACCTGCTGCGAAGATTGGAGCAGCGGGAGAATGGGGAGAGATGAGTAATTTTTTTAATCATTAGGTGGGGCAGCCATTATACTGTTTTGATCTGTGTAGGGGCCAAAATATAGTTTGCTGGGCTGTATGAGGGGGACATTATAGTATTTGGATGTCTATGTGAAGCGCATTATACTGTGTGTGAGCCATTATAAAATGTGGTGGGTTGTGTTGGGGCTATCATACTGTGTTGATGAAACTGTACTTTGTGGGTTGTTGAAAATGGAGGTTCACGAAACTTTGCGTTATCTTTTCAGAGTAGCTACTGAAAAAACTCGTTCTATCAGTCAGCGTAGGGGTAAACAGCCCTCTTTTCAGAGTATCATAGGCTATTGTTGGGCAGAACCAGGCCCTGGATTCCGGATGTGTGATCAGGATCAGGCACTTGTGAAATTAAAAATTAATAGTAAAGTAAAAAAAAAAAAAAGAAGAAAGCGCTTCATACTGACCGAGGCTCCGTTGCAGCTGTACACTGCTCCCGTGGCTTCTCCTTCACTTGCTGGGCCGCTAATTACTGCTCATTCATATGCACTGCTTTCCCCATCCTCCGGCTGTCCTGTCTCCTGTGATTGGTTGCAGTCAGACGCACCCTTAGCGTATGTGACAGCATCTGCCTACAACCAATCACGGGCGCCAAGACAGTTGATGAGCGGGAAAGCAATTCAACTCTGCGGATCATTATTGTGGTATAAAACGCATAAAATTTTTCACTGTGTTTTTCTCCCATATTATGACACCAAGAACAGAAAAAGCATATGGCTACAGTATGCAGCCCCCAGCCGTGCGCTTATCTTGGCTGTGTATCCAAATAAGAGGAACTGCATGCGGCTTTTTTCTTGATTTACAAAAATAATTTAAAAATAAACGAAATTCAGTCCCCCCGAATTTTGGTACCCAGGCATGATAAACCACAAAAGCTGGGGGACGGTATTGTCAGGCTGGGGAGACCCCTATTTATTGAGCCGCCACGTGCCTAAAAATAGCAGCCTGCAGCCACTCAGGATTGTCACATCCATTAGATGTGACAATCCCAGCACTTTACCTGGCTCTTCCTGGTTGCTCTGGGGCGGTGGCAATCAGGCTAATATGAAGTTAATCACAGCCCACAGCTGCCTCTAAGCCAGATATTAATCGTCAGGGTCTATGAGACACCCCCCCCCCTTAGTAAACTGTAAGTGACAGTAAATAAACACATACACCAAGAAAAAACAGATTTTTGTAATTAAATACATCACCCTCACAAGCCTCTTGATTAGGCTACATTCACAGGACTGCCCCGTTTTTGCAGTCTGCAAAAAAATGGTCATGTTTTTTCACGGATGCAACTGTGTGGCATCCGTTCCGTTCTGTATATGGTCCGTGTGTCATCTGCGTACCTTCCTATTTTTTTCATACTGCAAAAAAACGGAAGCAGCTAGATAGATAGAGGGATAGATAGAGACAGATAGCTAGAGGGATAAATAGAGGGATGGATGAATGAATCAAGGGATAGATAGAGGGATAGATAATAGATGAGAAAGACCAATATAATGTCCTACCCCCCCCGCATATTCTAAGCTGGCACCCTTTAGTGACTTTCATGTGGCACTAAAGGGTGCTTAGCCTTGTATTTAGCCAATAAATAAATAATTAAAAAAAAAAACGACGTGAGGTCCCCCCTATCTTTTGTAGCCAGCTAGGGTAAAGCAGACGGCTGCAGCCTGCAGACCACAGCTGGCAGCTTCACCTTGGCTGGTAATCCAAAACAGAGGGCACCCCACGCTATTTAAAATTAAATAAATAATTTAAAACAAAAAACGTGGGGTCCCCCCCAAATTGCATCACCAGCCAAGGTAAAGCGGACAGCTGTGGTCTGGTATTCTCAGACTAGGGAGGTCCACCGTTATTGGACACTCCCCAGCCTAAAAATAGCAGGCTACAGCTGCCCCAGAAGTGGCGCATCCATTGGATGTGCCAATCCTGGCGCTTTGCCCCAACTCATCCCGTTGCCCTGGTGCGTTGGCAAACGGGGTAATATATGGGGTTGATGCCAGATGTGTAATGTCACCTGGCATCAAGCCCTGGGGTTGGTGAGGTCAGGCGTCTATCAGATACCCGACATCACCAACCCAGTCAGTAAGAAATAAAAAATAGACAACAAAAAAAGTTTTATTTGAAAAAACACTCCCCACATTCCCTCTTTCAACAATTTATTGACAAGAACAATCCAATCCGGGTCCGGCGTAATCCAATAAGGGGGTCGCATGGCGATCCATACCATAGTCAATGAGACTCCCAGTCAATGAAGAACAAAATGTTCCCCATTGGCTGGGAGAGCCGTGCAGTGACCTGAGCTAACATCAATAGGTCAGCCCAGGTCACTGCAGGGGATGCCGAGCGCTGCCATCAGGAGGTTAGATGAGATCATTACCTGCAGTAACGATCTCCTGCTCTGCTGACGTCAGCGCTGTCACTGACTTCTATGCCTGCCGCGTTCTACGCAGTATCGCGAGAGCCCGTGACGTCACTGCTAGTGACAGTCTCGGGCCGCCCGCGAGACGGGCAGAGAAGGCAGTGACCGCGGTGACGTCAGGAGGCAGGAGATAGTCACAGCAGGTAATTATCTCATCTAATCTAACCTGCAGCTACATGTGCAGAGAGCAGGGAGCCGCGCACACTGAGCGCTGGCTCCCTGCTCTCCTAGCTACAGTACACATCGGGTTAATTAACCCGATGTGTACTGCAGCTACATGTCACAGTGCAGAGAGCAGGGAGCTGCGCACACTGCTTAGCGCTGGCTCCTTGCTCTCCTAGCTACAGTACACATCGGGTTAATTACCCGATGTGTACTGCAGCTACATGTGCACAGAGCAGGAGCCGGCGCTGGCAGCGTGAGAGCGGCGGAGGCTGGTAACGAAGGTAAATATCGGGTAACCACCTTGGTTACCCGATGTTTACCTTGGTTACAGCTTACCGCAGCTACCAGATGCCGGCTCCTGCTCCCTGCTCGCTTCATTTCGTCGCTCTCTCGCTGTCACACACAGCGATCTGTGCATCACAGCGGGAGAGCAACGACCAAAAAATGAAGCTGGACATTCAGCAACGAGCGGCGACCTCACAGCAGGGGCCAGCTCGTTGCTGGATGTCACACACAGCGACAGCGACGTGACATCGCTGCAACGTCACAGAAAATGGTGACGTAGCAGCGACGTGGTTGTCGCTGTGTGTGACACCACCTTTAGCAGTCAGTGTCCCGCTCCCTGCCAGCCCCGCGGCGTAAGAAGCTGCTGATACTGCGGGCAGACACTGACATTGCAGTGTGGGCAGCTGCGGGGCTGGCAGGGAGCGGGACACAGACTGCACGGGCAGTGATGACAAGCAGGGCTCGTCATCCCCGCGGATGCACGCACTGCAGAGTGAGAAGCAGCTTATACTGCAGAGGGGGGCAAACACTGACACGCTGCAGTGCGGGCATCCGCGGGGCTGGCGCGGGACACAGACTGATGCACACACACAGGTGACCCATGATGACACAGACAGCGCGCATGGGGGAGGGGGGGAGACAGTTCCCAGGGCGTCAGGCAGTAAACATGATAAAGCGCTGGGGACACAGCGCTGACAGTGTATCTGACAGCAAGTGTTCCTTGCCTTATTGAACTGGACACTGAATCGGCTGGAATTCAGGGCGCACGTAGCTGGGCACAGGAGGCGGGGGAGGGAGACTACGGAGTGTGTGGGAGGTTGCGGTGAGAGTACGGGGTGCAGGGGAATGTGTGGGAGGGTGCAGGGAACGGGGGCGGTTACTCCACGCACTGTACAGCCCAGCAGGGAGGCGACATGCTGTTCCAGATTTGCATGTCAACATGGCCCTGCCCATGTAGACATGAAATGACCGGAAGCAGCAAAATCGCGGCAGGAGCGGTCACATGACCACTCTGAGCCGGGGGAGAGGGGCTGACAGCAGGGCAGGTAAGTGGTCTCTATCTACTTACCTGCCCCAATGTAGCCCAATAGTGTAACAATGAAAAAAAGTCAAAAGAAGCCGGATAACCCCTTTAAGTCTTGGCCTTTAAACTCTACCTTCCCCACGTTTATAGTTACTTCCTTAAACCCAACTTGAGTTACTGGTAGTCCATTTATGGCATAAATAGTGAGGCCTGCATCCGGACGGGTAAGTTCAGTGTCTGATCAAAACCTTTTGTACAGTACATATGGTATGGTGGTTACCTGGGAACTGGTATCCAGCAATGCTGAAGTGGGGATCCCGTCCAAGGTGATGGACAGAATCGGGCGTCCTCCTACATACCGGTCTCGCCAGTCAGCTGGGCCTTATCTCCTTAATCCTGGGGGTTGGCCCTTGGCCCCAGGGTTTGCCGGTTTAAAGGACACCAGCGTGCAAAATGACCGGCGTTGTTGCAACGACGGCAGATGGGTCATCTAGATGAGTCGTAGTGGTCGCTGCTCCTCCCTCTGGACGATGGGATTCTCCTACCTCACATCCATGTCCTCAGGGCAATCAGCTAACTGTATCTTTTCCAACGGCTTGGATTCCGGCTGGATCTGCATCACTTTCATGATCATAGCAACGTCTTTGCACAGCTGCTGTACCTGGGAACACAAGTCAGTTGGAGCACCAGGAGGCGCAGCCTGCTCATTAGCTGCTGCCACGGTTGAGGAAGGGGGTTCCCTCCGCACAGCCGAGGTACTGGTTTGCCACGACTGGGAAACAGAGTCTGTGGTTACAGGGGACTGCAGGGCTTTTATAGCACGGTCTTTTAAAACATCACAGTCCAAGTTTGGGTGTTCTAGAGCCCAAAGGCATAGTGGTTTCTGGTCCCCTACTGATTGTAACCCCTACAGGAATTTGTCAACCATCATTTTGTTTCCTGCCTGGTCATCTGGGGCTACTGCCTGCAATTATAAAAGTCCATCCGCAGCTCTGCTTCTGTGCGGGTTTCCTGCCTGGTCATGGTGTTTCCTGCCGGGTCTATGTGTGACGCCCTGGCACCGCCCAGTGGTCACACACAAAATAGACCCCCACAAAACACATTCCCTCACAGGGTTACACCGAGCCAACAATACCCTAGTCACCCCCCCTAGGGTAGGAAAGGCACACCAGTGGGCTGGACCAGGTGGAATGAAAACGCCCACCTAGGGATCTAGAGAATCTGGGGTGGGAAGAGTACAGTCAGAAAAAGAGAGAGCAGAGTGCGGAGTGCAGAGAGAGGAGAGGAGAAAGTGAAGTTCAAGTGGAAGTCAGAGAGGAAAGGCGTCGGTGTTGGAGCCCCGGCCTGCTGGGTAGGTGGCAGACGGTGGTCCGTGTCTGTCAAGAGACGGGAAGATGGCTGCCGGAGATCCGAGGTGAACCGGGACAGGGTAGGAGCCTGCCGGTACTGACACCAGAGAACCGACCCGGAAACCGTTCACAGAGGGGGTACCTGGACCCTGTAGCAAGGACCGGAACCACCGGCTTTGTTAATTTACCAGTTGAGGACAGGATTACAGGTCCTGTCCCACCCAAAGTCCCAAAAGAGCAGACCAGCAGCCCACTGCGGGGGATAGGGCATCCACCAGGGCCCGTTAGATCTCAAGGGTCAGTATCTGCGGGCAAGGCTCCCAACCGTAGTTCTGGGAGCGGACTCCCATGTTCCACACCGGGAAGTCCAAAGAGAACTAAAACCGTGCAGAGGAAAGTGACACAGACCATCACGCCGGGTGAGGGACCAGAATACACCCGGCCTAGGCGGCCGGCCACTGGCACCTTGGTTTACAGCTGGACTTGTGTGATTTCTTTGACTGGAGTACACTTACATCCCCCGGTCCGACCGGGCGTGCCGGCCCCTGCAGCCACCATCCTCAGCACAGCAACACTGGGCCCCGGGGCATCCACCCCTACCCACGGAGGGTTAAAACAACTAGCTGCCATCCCAACACCCCGGGTGCTCCCTAATAGCAGCGGTGGTACCCCATCTTACCACACGCTGTGTTTGGCGTCACGGACAATATAGAAAATCCCACATACAACCAAATTCCCTTTTTTTTATTCGAAGTGTCCGCGAGACCCCCGGGTTTGGAGACCCCTTGAGCCATACTGCGGATCCGGATCCGAACAGCCCGGCTGCTGGCACAGGGGAGGCACATATGTGTTTCAGAGCCCATAGTGCAGCTTGCAATCTTAACGCATAGTCTCTCATGTTATCCTGGGGCTACTGCCTGCAATTATAAAAGTCCATCCGCAGCTCTGCTTCTGTGCGGGTTTCAAAAGCAGACTTTAACTTTTCAAAGATGATGGGCACAGATTCCCTATCAGACCAGGTTTCCTTTTTTCTTGTTAAACCCGGGTAAGGCGTCCGGTTTGCCATCATATTGAGGCAGCCACGCCGCTCCGGGGACATACAGCAGGGTAATCGGCATGATTGGTACCACCGCTCCAGCTCCGGCTGCTGCTGCTTGATCCACTGGAGCTGACCCTGTTGCGTTCCCACTATCAGGCACCTGAATTTTCCTGTTCCCCCTTGGTGTTTCTCACCACTCTCTCGCGGGACTCGAGCACCTCTGGGAACTTCCGGCTCAGGTTACTGCCTTCTTCCACCCGCGCTTACAGGAGTCGTGGTTATGGTTTCTTTTCACACCTTTTGGTCTGCTGTGGCGCAGTTATTTTTCACAGCAAAAATGGCAGCGGTTTTTCAAGCAATAAAGTTCAGTCCATAACACACAGGTTTTAAGGCCCAAGTCACCCGGTTTGACCGGGTCCTGTTCAATCCTGTTCGTGACGCCAGGAAAAAGGGTTGTAGCACCCAGGGATATGGGATACTTGGTTCCGGGTAGCACAGGTTTTGGGGAAGTCATGGTGGTGGCCGTTACCTGGTTTTGTGCCTTGGGCCCTTTTTGTAATGGGGATATTTATAGGGGAGAATAAGATAATGTTCACATGTGACGCCACTTGCGGTGTTGCGGCTAAGTGTAGGGAGCTGCCACTGCAGAATGTCTCTACTGGGGCTGGTGGTATTGGCAGCTGGAATGGTATACCCTCCGCAACTAGGGTTTTGCCCCAGAGGGTGTATGGTGAAGTGGGCGTCGGAAAAAGGGAGTCCACACAGGTGTTCAGTGCAACTGGTTTACTCCCGTCTGGTAGATGTTGACTGGTTGCTTGAGGCCGGCTGGTTTCACCTCCAGGTCCCCTTCGTCACAGTGCCAGTTTGCTTCTCTGGTACCTTCCTCCCCTACACCTGTCTCTACTAAGTGGGTCCCCATGGTATAGAACTACTGGGGGTCCCCGTTCTGTGGTTTGTCCACCTCTGTCCACCTGACGGTAGTGTGAACCCTGTGGGGTTGGAGTCTCTGGTGCTGTCCCTGGTTCTCCCTTTGCTACTGAGTCTTCAGATTCTTTAGGGTCAGCAAGGTTCTTGATGGTCCCCTTGCTGTGCAGGTGTTAACAGGTCAGCCTGGAGCGCTTTCCTGTCCTAGGATCCTGTACCCCGTCAGTGCGTAGTTTCAGGAGTATTCCACCGTACCCCACCGGCAACCACTTCTCCTGGTTACCAAGTTACAGTTAACCCGAGTCAGGTCATTGCTTCACTTTCACTTTTACTCTCCTACTGTCAACTCACACTGACCACTCTCCACAGTCTGCCCCTCCCACCTGGTCAACCAGTAGACTGGATTGGCTCCACCTCTAGGCGGCCGTCCATTGGTCCCACGCTAGCTGGGTACCATTGTATAGGGGATTGTTGGGCAAAAACTGGGATTACCTGGGATTTGTTGGTACCGGTGTAATGAGCAGCCAGGGAGGCCTCTGGCTGTGTAGTCGTGGCAGCACTATATTCAAGGCACATCCCTGGCTTCATCACTTCTTTAATGTTGAGAGAGTGTGTGTCGGTGTCTTCATCGGCCGATGCACAAAGAGGCTGCAGGCAACAGTCCAGATGCAATAAAAACGACATTTATTCACAAAGTTAAAGAGGAAAAACACTCCGGTCAGCGGATTCCGGCAATTTTAGTGGAGCTGGGGACGACCTGCCCAAACGCACCCTCTGAGGGGGATATGCCCAGAGTTCTTCTCCCACTCTTCAGCCAAGCATACACCGGACCCACACCGGCAGAATAGGCTTTGAGGTTGCGCCACTGAACTCCCACTCTTCAGCCAAGCATACACCGGACCCACACCGGCAGAATAGGCTTTGAGGTTGCGCCACTGGACTCCCACTCTTCAGCCAAGCATACACCGGACCCACACCGGCAGAATAGGCTTTGAGGTTGCGTCCACCTCCTTATCCCCGGTGTCCCCTGATGTTCCGCTCACACAATCGCACTTGCCGCTCCAGATGTGCACACTCCGCTGACCCGGATCTTTCTACCTCACACACATTCAGACCTTGCCTAGCAATCCGGCCGACTCCTCCTCCCCGGTGGCAACAGCCGTCCCACCCGGCCACTAGGGGGTGCCCTAACACATCATAGAACAATAGTAAAACATTTTTAATAACAACAGTGCCGGGTTATCTACGCTAGACTAGTAGGGGGTAGGCCCACCCACTACACCGGCACTGGGGTTCTGGGTCCCTAAGGGGGTAGGCCCTGCAGCCTTGTGGGCATGCAGAACCTTGTAGCACCCTGATGGTCTCAGGGGCGCTACACTTACAATACAGTTCTTCTGTCAGATCATGGCAACTGCGTTTCTTCAAAATGCAGCCTGTCCTGACACGTGACTAGGACCACCTGCCATTTGAATTATTTGACCAGGGCCATTTTCTTACATTCTTGGAGAACCCTTTTAAACATAACAGGCTATTCATCTGAGTATACTTAAGGCAATCATTAAAAAGTGTAAGCCTGTATATACTGTATATATATAGTATATGGCATTATAGATGTTTTGTAAGACTTCAATTTGATATAGTTGTCTTGGATACAGGACTACTGGCTCTGATATCTTCCTGGGAGATTTGACATTCAAGCAAAAGGGGTTAATGACTTTTAGTAGCCATAATAGAATGTATTTGCCTGTAATGAATATATATTACTTTAGAGAGACTTTTCACTTTTGAGTTTTTGCAGCTGATGACGGAGTGTATAGAAATGGGAATTTATGACATTTTGCAATGTATTTTTAGCAATGAACTTTAAAGCCACACTTTATGCAATACGTTTATTAAAATTTTCTAGAGCTGTTTTATGTTGTTTTAAAATGGAACAATATTGTTTTGTGCCAAGTTTAGGAATATGGAGAATACTAAACTAATATACGGTAATAGAGTGGCATCCCTCATGGGATTCTATAACGTCGTTGATCTGGGACCCTACATGGCACCTGAATCTGGGGCTGTTTTTCTGTGTTCCTGCTCCTCTCTGCTCCTGGGATATGTCCCCTCTCTTCCATGTATGTAAATCCAGTCTTATTATTCTAGAGTCATAGCTAGGGGTCCAGCCCTGGGGTGGTGAGGTTAGGGGGGGGGGGGCATCTGAAAGGGACCCCAACCAGGTAACCATTATTATAACTACAGTGCTGCACCGTAATCATGGCTAAAGGGGAACCTCAGCAGCTTACTATGATGTTAATGGAAAAAGCTCTATACAAAGACCAACACTGGTGACCATATAGTGATAGATACCAATATTGCAGAACATGTAATAATTTACAGTACAGCTACAGCTGACGTTCATTCTGACGGAAACATTCATTTTTCCTACCTATTCCATCTAGCCCAGACCGACATGACAACTTCTCCAGCCACGACTTGTTTGCAGAGATCACAACACAGACACTTTTGACTTTTCACATATCCAACATCGTCCCTATCTAGTCCGAATCTGCACAAAGTTCTCATCCTGTCGATATCCCAATGCTGAGCCACAGCTGCCATATGTGCCCCTATTACTGCACCTGCTTTGTGGTACAAAAACAATGCTCCTCTTACTGTCCCACATAGTATTGCCAACCACTGTGCCCCTTACAGAGGAAAATGCCTTTTTTGTGCCTTGTAGATGTCAAAATTGCCCCAAGAAAATACTAATGCCTTGTGCAAATGCAAGTGCACTAGAAAACAGTGTCCACATTTTGCCACTAGTAGTAATAATAATAATAATAATAATAATAATTTTATTCATATATATATAGTGCTATTAATTCCACAGCGCTTTACATACATTGGCAACACTGTCCCCCATTGGGGCTCACAATCTAGAGTCCTTATTTGTATGTCTTTGGAGTGTGGGAGGAAACCAGAGTACCCGGAGGAAACCCACGCAAACACAGGGAGAACATACAAACTCCTTGCAGATGGTGTCCTTGGTAGGATTTGAACCCAGGACCCCAGCGCTGCAAGGCTGCAGTGCTAACCACTGAGCCACCGTGCCCTGTGTGCTAGCACCAGCACTGGGCACCCCTCACCCAGGGCCGCCATCAGGGCATTACTACTGTGCCTGGTGTAGGGGGGCCGGTGAAGAGAGGGGTGTAAGGGGTAGTCGCACCTCTGGTAGTGAAGGAGCGGTTTTCCCCCCCCTGAAGACGCCACAGTAGTATGGTGGCAAATTGTAAATGTTGATGGTAAAATGTTACCTGTCATAAACTGTTTCCCCACTAGGTGCCAGTGTAGAGCAGTGGTTCCCCTGGTAACAGTGGCAGGGAAGGAAGGGGCAGGGCAGCCTAGGTGGGGAAGGAAGGGTTCTGAATGCAGAGTCCAGTGTGCAGTGAGATGTGAGAGGCGAGCAAGCTCGGTCTGAGGTGACGGGGCAGAGTGTGGGAGTGAGACGAGGCAGTCAGCCTGAGTGAGTACTCTTGGCTAGAAAGCAGAGGAAACCCATGAGAAACGGTGGAAGAGTTGGGACTAGTCCGGAGCCGGTGGTGTGTACTAGAGTGGAGTGCAGCTATCAGGGGGATAACAAGTGGCCCCTGCAGGCGAAGGTTAATGCCCTGACAAAGAAGTGGAGAGGTGAGAACTTATCCAGAGCCGGTAGTGTGTGCTGGATCTGCCCTACAGTAAATCCGGGTTAGAGCGCAGCTACTAGGGGGTTAACGTATGTCCCCTGCAGGCAAAGGAAAGTGCCCGTAGAGAAAAAGGAAACCGTTTTTGTAGAAAAGGACCTGTAACTTGTAACGTACTAAAGTAAACCTGCTGCAAACAAAAAGATGGAAGCTTTGTTTAATAAATCGGTGTTTGGTTTATCCGCTACCTGCAATTGTCTCTTTCCTGAAAGTGAAGAAGGAGCTGGAGAGCACAGAAAGAACGCTGTCATGAATGGGCCCCATGTATCCACACTCTGCCCCAACAACACACCTGTTTTGCAAGTAACGGCCGGGCTGGGGTTCAGCCTGCGGCCCACAAGGCGAGGGGACCCGACTACACCCCTTGAGGCGCCCCCTGCCCCCGTTACATTTTGGCGTAGTCGGCAGGATCAAGCCCGCAGAAGAGAAACCCCGAGCAGAGACCAAGTGGTGCCTGATGTACTGAACAGGCCACAAGATGGCGGCAAGATGGCGGCCGTCCTCATGGATTTAGTGAAGGCGCGAAAAGTGGGCGCCAAACGAAAAGCGCTGGGATGGCCTGTAAGGAAGAAGCCCGGAGTGCACCGCCCAAAGAGGGGAGGTGCTTGCCCTGAGATACTGCAGAGGTCTAGAGACGTGGGCGGCGCCGCAAGAAAGAAGAAGCGTCGCAAACGCTGTGCCGACCTGGTGGGTGAGGCCGGGGGCGGAGTATGGGCAGAAGCGGGAAAAGAAGAACCGCCTCCACCTTCCCCGGCGCGATTGCAACCCCGGCAGTGGAAGAAGAAGCAAACTCCAATACCTGGACCAAGCAGAATGGAGAACAGAGCGTGGCGCGCTCAGCATAAGCAAGCGCTCGCTGAAGCCTGTGGGCTGAAGAGTACCCCGACGGTCGCGCCAAAAGCGGCCGCCGAACCTACGGCTGGAGACAAGCCAAGAGAAGCATCGGCATTACTGGTGATACATCAGAGTATGGTGTCGCACCCGGTAGTTGTTGTCGGCAGCCCACTGCGGTCCCGTCTAGCTACCCCCTCACCCCTGCAGGAGGCTGAAGGGCCTGAACCGGAGAAAGAAGTACCGGAGCCACCGGGTTATGAGCCGTTTCGTAGGCTACCCCGCTTACCTGGACAGTCCCTCTCCGACCATGTGAGGGCCCAGCGGGCCGAATGGCTGCATGCATACCACCCAGCGTGAAGAGGTGGTCATCCGGAAGAGACGTCTGTTTGTTGTTGGGAGCCGGTGCTGTTAGGAGCCAGCGAATGTTACAGCTCAAGCAACGTTAAAAGTACTGAACCCGGGAGGAGCTTAATGCAGAACTGTGCGTGGACTCCTTCCGTGACTGTTGAGAAGGTATCTTGTTGTCCTGTTGTTTTCTGCCCACCCAAAGACCGGGAGCGCTTGGAAATAGCCTCCGGGCAGAAGGTCAGCTAAGACCGGGAGCGCCTGAGGAGGGCCTCCGGGCAGATGTGCGACTAAGACCGGGAGCTTCCCTGGAGGGACTCCGGGCACCAAACTTGTGTGCCAGTCTGTGTGTTTTAAGTATTGTGTTTTCCTACATGTGTTGTTTTGCAGGTACGAACCTCGCCAGGAGGCTGAGGTTAAAGAGGGGAGGAATGTAAGGGGTAGTCGCACCCCTGGTAGTGAAGGAGCGGTTTTTCCCCCCCTGAAGACGCCACAGTAGTATGGTGGCAAATTGTAAATGTTGATGGTAAAATGTTACCTGTCATAAACTGTTTCCCCACTAGGTGCCAGTGTAGAGCAGTGGTTCCCCTGGTAACAGTGGCAGGGAAGGAAGGGGCAGGGCAGCCTAGGTGGGGATGGAAGGGTTCTGAATGCAGAGTCCAGTGTGCAGTGAGATGTGAGAGGCGAGCAAGCTCGGTCTGAGGTGACGGGGCAGAGTGTGGGAGTGAGACGAGGCAGTCAGCCAGAGTGAGTACTCTTGGCTAGAAAGCAGAGGAAACCCATGAGAAACGGTGGAAGAGTTGGGACTAGTCCGGAGCCGGTGGTGTGTACTAGAGTGGAGTGCAGCTATCAGGGGGATAACAAGTGGCCCCTGCAGGCGAAGGTTAGTGCCCTGACAAAGAAGTGGAGAGGTGAGAACTTATCCAGAGCCGGTAGTGTGTGCTGGATCTGCCCTACAGTAAATCCGGGTTAGAGCGCAGCTACTAGGGGGTTAACGTATGTCCCCTGCAGGCAAAGGAAAGTGCCCGTAGAGAAAAAGGAAACCGTTTTTGTAGAAAAGGACCTGTAACTTGTACCGTACTAAAGTAAACCTGCTGCAAACAAAAAGATGGAAGCTTTGTTTAATAAATCGGTGTTTGGTTTAACCGCTGCCTGCAATTGTCTCTTTCCTGAAAGTGAAGAAGGAGCTGGAGAGCACAGAAAGAACGCTGTCATGAATGGGCCCCATGTATCCACACTCTGCCCCAACAACACACCTGTTTTGCAAGTAACGGCCGGGCCGGGGTTCAGCCTGCGGCCCACAAGGCGAGGGGACCCGACTACACCCCCTGAGGCGCCCCCTGCTCCCGTTACAGGGGGCCTGACCAGGCCCGGGGTAAATACTTATCTTTATTGAGCCCCCGGCAGTGACGGGTCTCTTCTCAGTCACAGCAGCAGCAGAGGGGCCCCGCAGTGTCGCTTCACTACCAGACATGACTAATTTGTATGCGAAGGGGCGGCGCATGCAAATTAGCCATGTTCTGTAGTGGAGGCAGGGTGATTGAAGCAGAGCAGGGTGGCGGCGCGTCATCAATGGGCCGTGCAGCAGGGTGGTGAGTTCATCACTCTGAGACCTCATTACACTCCTGCAACAGCGGCTGAGGTTGCGAGGACGCGGCAGCCAGCGGGGACAGGTAAGCACTGTGAGCCGAAGACGGTCGCTGGGGGGGCCCACTGATCTCTGCTGGGGGGGCGCTGATCTCTGCATGGGCCCGCTGATCTCTGCTGGGGGGAGCCGCTGATCTCTGCCTGGGCCTGCTGATGTCTGATGGGGGGGCGCTGATCTCTGCTCGGGCCCGCTGATCTCTGCTGGGGGGGCGCTGATCTCTGCATGGGCCCGCTGATCTCTGCTGGGGGGAGCCGCTGATCTCTGCCTGGGCCTGCTGATGTCTGATGGGGGGGGGGCGCTGATCTCTGCCCGGGCCCTCTGATCTCTGCTGGGGGGGCCGCTGATCTCTGCTGGGGGGCCGCTGATCTCTGACCGGACCCTCTGATCTCTGCTGGGGGGGCGCTGATCTCTGCTGGGGGGACTGCTGATCTCTGCCCGGGCCCTCTGATCTCTGCTGGGGGGCGCTTATCTCTGCCCGTGGCCGCCCACCGACTGCAGGCCCGCCGACCCCAGCCCCTGTCTTGCTTGAACTAGATCAGGGGTGGCGAACCTCCACCCCGTGGTCTCCTGCCTTCCTCTGCTGTGAGCCTCCTGCCTCCCTCTGCTGTGAGCCTCCTGCCTCCCTCTGCTGTGAGCCTCCTGCCTCCCTCTGCTGTGAGCCTTCTGCCTCCCTATGCTGTAAGCCTCCTGCCTCCCTCTGCTGTGAGCCTCCTGCCTCCCTTTGCTGTGAGCCTCCTGCCTCCCTCTGCTGTGAGCCTCCTGCCTCCCTTTGCTGTGAGCCTCCTGCCTCCCTCTGCTGTGAGCCTCCTGCCTCCCTCTGCTGTGAGCCTCCTGCCTCCCTCTGCTGTGAGCCTCCTGCCTCCCTCTGCTGTGAGCCTCCTGCCTCCCTCTGCTTTGAGCCTCCTGCCTCCCTCAGCTGTGAGCCTCCTACCTCTGCTGTGAGCCTCCTGCCTCTCTGCTGTGAGCCTCCTGCCTCTCTGCTGTGAGTCTCCTGCCTCTCTGCTGTGAGCCTCCTTCCTCTCTGCTGTGAGCCTTCTTCCTCTCTGCTGTGAGCCTCCTGCCTCTCTGCTGTGAGCCTCCTACCTCTCTGCTGTAAGCCTCCTGCCTCTCTGCTGTGAGCCTCCTGCTTCTCTGCTGTGAGCCTCCTGCCTCCCTTTTGTGAGCCTCCTGCCTCTCTGCTGTGAGCCTCCTGCCACCCTCGCAGTGCTGTGTGCCACCCATTGTGTGACTGTAGGAGGTTTGATGGGTGGGGGTGGAGCTGGGGTGGAGCCTGGGCGGAGTCCCAAGGGGCCCAATACATTTTGCAAGTATGGGGCCCTGAAATTCCTAGTGGCGGCCCTGCCCTTACCCATGGGCCCCCGCCCGTCATCATACAAATCAATGATGAGAGAGGGAGCAGAGCACTCTGCTACATCCTTCATCATTCTCCCCCTGTGCCTGTGTTCGACGTCTCAGTGCAGCAGAGCACAGTGACGTCACTACTACCCAACTGCTGTGCTGAGACATGCAGAACACAGGATGCTCTGACAGGAGCAGCAGGGGAACGAGGAGAGAAGAGTACTTGTTTAATTTTTTTTTTAATTAGTGAGTACATGGTGGCCAGAGAACTATGGGGATACATTAAAAGGTATAGGGGCTGCATAATGCAATATAAAGGACTATGGAGGCTGCATTATAATACATGGAGGACTATGGGCGTAACCTTATACATGAACTATGGGGGATGCATTATAATACATATATACAAGGAGAATAAATGGGAGCATTTAAGGCTAATTATAAAAATATTTCTTTATTTATCAAAAATAGAGATACAAACTTCACATCAACAATACATATAAATAGAAAATGTGAAAAAGGTGCTAGATGTAAAAAACAGGATGACCACCCATATGCTTGCAAGAGAAAAAAATGAAAGTTAAGTACAGGATGTCTAAAAGGGCATAATATCCCTCAAAAAGACCTTGTGCAGCCCTATGAAATAATAGCTCAAGAATGAATTGATGCACTGTCACTTTTTATGAAGATCTGGAATTAACTCCGGTGTATTGTTTTAAATAAAACTATTTAATATTGATATGGAGATAGTTTGTGTATTATTATAATGCAGTGGAGATGTGATGTTTGATATATTTGAGGGGGCCATATATGCATAATTATCTATATGCTTAGTCTATTATATCGGTGCCCAGTCCTTGAGTTGCGGTGCGCATTCAACCTGCCTGGGGAGCACGCCGCCCCATTCTCCTCGGCATCCTTATGTGGTGGGCGGAGAGTGCCTGGTGTCCTTGGTTACCGGGGACACCGTACTCTTCCTCCCACTAGACGGCCGAGGTGGGCGGGTGTGGGCGTGTGCCACGCGGTGCGCATGCACCGTTTCTAGCAATTCGATTGGCTGGAACACCAGGTGACAGGTCCTGGAAGTTCCAATGCAGTCACATGACCGCCTATTTAGGGTCATTGAACGGCAGCATTCATTACACCTTCCCTGCAGAAGCTGACATCTTATTGCCGCGAAACGCGCATTGGAGGGTTATTTATTATAGCTTGCAAGGGATTTTGAACACTACCGTGACTTATGGGTAAGCTTTTTGGGCAAAAAAAACAAACACTTTTTTGACTGTTGTGATCCCTTCACTATTGTCTCAGTTTTGGACTGATTGAGTCACTGTAGGGGGATTGTATACATTTAGAGACCTTTTAAAGGCACAATAAGAGGAAATATTACCATCTCACCCACCTGGAGAACTACCAAAGAAACGGTGCAGGGATCAGGAAACAGCCAGACCGGGCTGCAGGCAATCACTGAACTTGAGGGAAAAAAAAGGATCCAGCTTCCAAGTTCCAATTGAATTAAAAAGTTTTTCTTTATTCAACAAGGATAAAAGGGTTCTTCCATAATAATAAAATCCAATTTACATGGCAAGGTAGAAAAAGCGGCACGCGTTTCGTAGTGACAACTCCTTACTCTGAACAAAGCCATATGAATCACATTGCCATTATAAAGGGTACAATTAGAGGGTGGGAAGAAACAATTAGAACCATATGTGCAATCAAACTCTGTGACTGACATAATCCAAGAAAAATAGAACATTTTCACAGACATAACAAATAACATTTAGAGACCATTCCGAATGTTCCAAATATCGAAAATCTTATACAATAGCCCAAAAAGAACCTTTTTCTTTATTTATCCTTTTGATCACTAAACTTTTATCAGGAAATGTGCATACCAAGAAACCATGTTTTTACCACATTTTAAACATGAATCTATAATATTACCACATTCATACAACCATTTAACATAATCTCTGATGTAATATAAACTTCTACCCATAGAGGGCGGCAGACTAAGACATGGCATGATCGTTAATAGAAAGCATAGTGATCCCTTAGTTTTATCATTATATTTTTCTGTATCAAAGGATCATTCACATTTTTCAATCATCAATTTGAAAAAAAAGTACCAGAGAGTGTACAAACAGCAAATCCATATTATTACCGCATTTATTTAGATCTAAAATATTACCCATACTAGTAATCATTTATTGTGACCATGCAATATAAGCTTCCATGGATGGGTCTTAAGGTAGTCACCAAACATGGGGGTCTGCCACCCACTAGTGATAGGAAACCAGGGGAGGAGCGGCTACCAGGGGGAGTGAGGAGCAACACAACAGTAAGGAGTTCTCCGGCAGGAGAGGAAAGGAGCAGATAGGTTTTTTGGTAGCTCCTATGGGATGTAGGAGTTCATATGGTCGCCGAGCGGAGAGCTTCATCATTGCTCCCTCAGGACCGGTGCAGAGCAGGGTGCAGAGCCCTAGGGTGGAACAGACTTTTCATTAGATCAACAGAAAGTCAGACCCCACTGCGGACCTGCATCACCTGCATACGGGACGGAGACTAAAAACTACAAGAATCGGGGTCCCCAAATAGCTTCAGGCCATGGGTATCCATTTTTAACAGCGCAAAAAGGAAGGGCCCACAGACTACCAGACTGGTGCTGACCTCCCAAGGATCTGGGATCGGCTGGGGCCCATCATGGCAGAGACCAGTACCCTGAGGCTGCATTGGAACAGTGAGTAAAAAGACCTGGAACTGCAGTAGCTGACTCTGCCTCTTATTGCCGTCCCCATCGCTCCGCACTTCGGCACCAACCATCACTACAACCCTCATCATCTTCCCCGGGGATCATTCCAGCTGTGGGCAGCAGAACCATCTTTGCTGTGACACCATCAGCCCCGGAGGACATCACCCTCAGTGGCGGCTAACCCCTGGCCGTGTACCACAGGTGGCGTCACGAGACAAATATCCTTCATCATCATCATCCAACCCCGCTTTTATTGTACGCCTCGGGGCCACGAAGCCAGGCAGGGCCACCCGTGACATCCCCAGACCTGACATCATCGGCTCAGCAATGAGTATTTAACACCTGCCCCATGGGTGCTACACAGGCATATGGGGGATACGTTATACATGGACTATGGGGCTACATTGCAATACATGGAGGACTATGGGGGCTACCTTATACATGGACTATGGGGGATGCATTATAATACATTTAGGCATATGGGGCTACCTTATACATGGACTATGGTGCTGCGTTGCAATACATGGAGGACTATGGGGGCTACCTTATACAGGGACTGTGGGGCTGCATTATAATACATTCTGGCCAATGGGGACTAACGTATACATGTGTGCTGCCCCCACGTCAGCAGCCGGGCTGCTCGGATCCGGATCCACAGTGGCTCGAGGGGCGTTCAGACCCGGAAGTCATGCGGCCATTCAAATGAAGGGGGTATTTACAGGGGATTGAGTATTTAAAGTTCGTGACGCCACCCGTGGTGTGTGGTAAAGTGAAGTACAACCGCTGCCATTGGGGAGTACCCGGGGTGATGATGGGGGCAGCCAGGTTTTGCGACCCTCCACGGGTAGGGGGGAATGCTCCGGGACTC
The DNA here is from genome assembly GCF_048569485.1 of Anomaloglossus baeobatrachus. NCBI lineage: Eukaryota > Metazoa > Chordata > Amphibia > Anura > Aromobatidae > Anomaloglossus > Anomaloglossus baeobatrachus. The sequence goes on from NC_134354.1 coordinate 228,077,789, forward strand.
GGTGATGGAGTTGGGAAGTGCCATTGGGAGGATGACAGGGTCAGTTGCGTACTCACTTAGTTCATGAAGCTGACACCGACAACTTGGTAAACCAAAGTTTTGGACACCGCTGCCGCTGAGGTCCCGTCCCCGATAGTGTTGCCTGGTGATCTGTGACCTTACTCCTGGCACTATGTTCTCTCTTCTTGTGGTCCAGGTAGCATAAAACTAGTCGGGTCCCGCTCCCCAGCATGGCTAACTGTGGGAGCTTGCTCTCAGAGTTCACGCTTGGGGTTTCCTGGACCGTTTTGTGTGGAAAGTCCTAACTCCCTCGTTGTGCTAGTACCCCGATTTTGGAACGGGTGGAGAGCGGATCTTGAAGGCTCAGTTTTCTTCGGGTGAATTGTCAGGTTGCCTGAAGCTACTCCTTGACCTAGGGTCAACGTACCCCGTCGTGCCCTGGTCCCAGCCCGGTGATGGTACAAGGCCCGCCGGCTGTCCTCCTCGACAGTTTCGTGCCCCTTGTCACGATCCCCTGCGACCGGGGGTCCAGCTCCTACTAGGCCCAGACCACCATCTGCCACCTAGTTGCTTCCAAGGTGCCCGGCTCCTGACCTTCTCTCTCCTTCACCTCCAACACTACAGTGGCCTCTCCTGACACTCCTGACCTCCCCTTACCAACCCCCCCAAGTGGGCGACCCTATTCCACTCAGGCCGTCCATTGGTGTGTCTAGTGTGTGTGGTGCAGAGTGTTCCTAGGATTTTGATTAGCTGTTTTTTCCAACACCACAAGTTGTGGACCCGTAACCAAGGAGGAGGTGGATATTGCACAGAAGGGCAGATTTCACAATACCCTGTGACGACCTGATAGGCCAGGGCATCACATTCCCCCTTGGTTAAACGTAGCTCGTCCCCGAGCTACAGGACATCAGAGGTTTATTTATTTTTTTTTCAAACTGTAAAGATGGAAAATATAAAAACATTTTTATTTACACAATACGTCCCTAATTAGGGAGGCTGGCACATAAACGTTGCTTAAACTTTAGAGTTTATCATTCCAACAGTGGACCGCTACCGGTTTCAGTAGTAGCGGAGGCTCAACCTGCTCTGTTGCAGCCTCTTCCTGCAACAGTCCAGTCCCAATGTCCCGGATCCCATTAACCCGCCACCCAAACAACCTGACCCCCTGCAAACCTATTGTGGGTCCGTGACCAGGATAAGCTCCCGGGCGTTGTAATAGACGACTCTGGTGGGCACAGGAGGTGCAAATATTTACAAAAACACAAGTTTCTGTTGGTCACGACCAGTCCTGTGACCATGGTCCATTTTTACTATATATATTTAACGAAGTCCATGTACTGGGTGAACACTTTAGGAAAATCTTCTTGCAAATCAGCTACCTTTTACTCTTTTCATTCAGACTCTGCTGAGTAGACACTCATTTTCTAACAATCTCTACTTGAAAAATAACAAACTTTGAAAAATAACAAACGAAACACCGATACCTAGCAATTCTGTTACTATATTAGACATTACTGGTACCTCTCACTGGAAGGCTGGTAATTAGCGGCGGCAGACACAACCTGCTCGTCAACCATGGCGGCCGCTTCACATTAGGGCGTACCAGCTCCGCTCCAATGCCGCGTGTAGCCAACCACCTTTCCCGGCTCCAGATTACGGCTTGGGTAGTCTCTCTGGAGATGCTGCTCTATATCTCTCCGAGCAACGAACACTTCGGAGAAATCCGCTTCCCAGAGGAAACCCCACCCTTTCTCTGGGTTGAACCGCCTTACGAGGCCCCTGCGCCACGGCCCTCTGAGTCGGAAGGTAGCTTTCCTCAGGTGCTCATTCTCCCTCTGTGCACAGGCAACTATTTCCCGCTGCCTATGATTTGGACTTGTCATCTTCGGTCTCAGCTGTGGGTGTTGTCGTTCCCAGTAGGGGGCGTCAGCGTCCGGCCTCGGCTCCCTAGCTGGCTCAGGCTTTAGGTGAACTCTTCTCGCCCCAACAGCCATTGGGAAGCCGCGCAGTGGTGGAACCGGCAGCTCTTCAGGCTCCACCTCCGCCATTCTAAGCAGAGAAACCGACTGCTCCGCAGCCGGGGTTGCAGAGTCCGGGTCCTCCACCTCTAAGGACGGGCCCGGTGATGCGGCCGGGTCTCGTCTGGCCGGTGTCGGGGTGAGCTCTGTCGTGACCAGGTCGAGATACGGAATTGGGGTTCCTGCAGCTGGAGCTTCGTAAATTGGAGCTGAAGGTTCCGCTGCCGGGGTTGCAGTAGGCAGCTCGGCATCCGCCGATGACGGGGTTGGTGGCGGTGGAGTGCTCAACGGGAGCGGGGGCAGTCTGGGACCCACAGCCGCATCGGCCGGATTAAGGTAATCAATAGGGATTGGGTAACCGCTTACCCTCTCTTCACATGGGATTTCGATCTCACGGGCTCGCACCGCCATTGTCAGGCTCCTCATCTCTTCCCTCCAGGGATCCAATATGAACAGGAACTGCGTCCGCATCCTCCTACAAAGCTGCTCTGTCTTCTCCTCGATCCAGGTCGCGGTCCCGGGAACAGCACGTTCCGGTAACCAGTCTCGCGCAGCCGCCATCTTGCCTCTGCGCTGTCTAGGAACGAGAACGATAGGGTAGAGTCCTGGAATCCCTGCTTCTCTTCCGCTGTAGTTACATGCCATCACGCCCCCGAGGTTTTCACTCAGCACTCCTCTCGATGCTGTGGCCCTCTGGGAACTTCCGGTTCCGGCCTCACACTCAGGACGAAGGCCGAGGCTTCTGCTTTGTGCGCTTTTGCGGAGAAGATGGCATTTTGGCGGCGAAAAGATGGCGGAAAATGGCAGAAAAAGCGGGAAACGAGATTTTGACTCGCGATTTCGGTCTTCAAGGCGCACGTCACCCAGGTAAGTGGGTCCTGCTCGTGTCCTGTTTGTGACGCAAGGAGTTTGAAGTGTGCCGCCCCAAATGCTCGGATCCAGATCCTCAGTGGCCCGAGGGGCGTTCGGACCTGGGGGTCGTGCGGCCACTCAAATGAAGGGGGTATTTACAGGGGATTTAGTATTTAAAGTTTGTGATGGCACCCATGGTGTGTGGTAAGGTGAAGTACCACCGCTGCCATTGGGGAGTACTTGGGGTGATGACGGAGGCAGCCAGGTGTTGCGACCCTCCACGGGTAGGGGGGGAATGCCCTGGGACTCAGTGATGGAGTTGGGAAGTGCCGTTGGGAGGATGACAGGGTCAGTTGCGTACTCACTCAGTTCATGAAGCTGACACCGAAAACTTGGTAAACCAAAGTTCTGGACACCGCTGCCACTGAGGGGAGCTAGTTTGGGTCCCGTCCCTGGTGGTGTTGCCTGATGATCTGTGACCTCTTCCCTGGCACTTTTTCTACTTCTTAGTTGGCCCCGGTAGCTTAAAACTAATCGGGTCCCACTCCCCAGTGTGGCTAACTGTGGGAGTTTGCTCTCAGGGTTCACGCTTGGGATTTCCTGGACCATTTTGTGTGGAAAGTCCTATCCCCCTGGTTGCGCTAGTACCCCCAATTTTGGAGCGGGTGGAGAGCGGCTCTTGAAGGCTCCGTTCTCGTCGGGTGAATTGTCAGGTTGCCTGAAGCTACTCCCTGACCTAGGGTCCACGTGCCCCGTCGTGCCCTGGTCCCAGCCCGGTGATGGTACAAGGCCGCCGGCTGTCCTCCTCGACAGTTCCATGCCCCTTGTCACGATCCCCTGTGACTGGGGGTCCAGCTCCTACTAGGCCCAGACCACGACCAACGTCTGCCACCTAACTGCTTCCAAGGAGCCCGGCTCCTGACCTCCTCTCTCCTTCACCTTCAACACTACATTGGCCACTCCTGACATCCCCTTACCAACCCCCCAAGTGGGCGACCCTATTCCACTCAGGCCGTCCACTGGTGTGTCTGGTGGGTGTGGTGCAGAGTGTTCCTAGGATTTTGATTAGCTGTTTTTTGCAATGTGACGCCCTGGCCTATCAAGTCGTTACAGGATATTGTGCAATCTGCCCTTCTGCATGATGTCCATTTCCTCCTTGGTTACGGGTCCCTGGCCTTTGGTGTTGATAAGAACATGCTAATTAAAATCCTAGAGACACTCTGCACCACACCCACCAGACACACCAATGGGTAGCCTGAAGGGAATAGGGCCGCCCACTTGGGGGGTTGGTTTGGGAGGGTCAGGAGTGTCAGGAGCAGTCAGTTGAGTGGTGACTCTCGAGAGGAGAGGTCACAAGTCAGTTGGAGAAGGTCAGGAGCTGGGCTCCTTGTTACTACTAGGTGGCAGACATTGGTCTAGGCCTGGTAGGAGCTGGAACCCTGGTCGTAGGGGATCGTGACAAGGGGCACGGAACTGCCGAGGAGCCAGCGGCCTTGTGCCATCTCAGGGCAGGGGCCAGGCGATGACGGGTACGTTGACCCTAAGCCGGGAAGTAGCTTCAAGCGTCCTGGTAATTTACCCGACGAGGGCGAAGTCTTCAAGATTCGTTCTCCACCCTTTCCAAAATCGGGGTACTAGCGCAACGAGGGGGATAGGACTTTCCCAATACACAGTCCAGAAAATCCCAAGCGTGAACCCTGAGAGCAAGCTCACTCCGTTAGCCATACGGGTGAGCGAGACCCGACTAGTTCTATACTACAGGGGCCATCCAGTAAAGAAGGTGCCAAGGGAAAGGTCACAGGCTAACAAGCAACACCATCGGGCACGGGACCCAGGCGTACTCCCTCCCTGCTGCAGCGGTGCTCAGAATTTTGGTTTGCAAGTTGTAGGTGTTAGCGTTATTGGACTGAGTGAGTACGCAGTGAACCCCTTTCCTCTCCAACGGCATCCCCCTCTTCCCATCACCAAGCCACGGGGCATTATCCCCCTACCCACGGAGGGGTTAAACACCTTGCTGCCATTAAATCGCCACCGGGCGCTCCCAACAGCAGCGGTGGTACTCCACCTTACCACACACCGTGGGTGGCGTCACGAACTCTAAACACACAACCCCCTGTAAATACCCCCCTTTTATTTCGAGTGGCCGCGCGACCCCTCCCGGTTCCGAAGACCCCTCGAGCCACCGCGGATCCGGATACAAGCAGTCCTGACTGCTGGCGCTGGGCTGGTACACCTCGAAACTTCTGGCGTCACGAACAGGATACGAGCAGGACCCACTTACCTGGGTGATGTGTGCCTTAGAGCCGAAAAACGCGAGTCAAAATTCCTCTTCCCGCCAATTCCGCCATTTTCCGCCATCTTTTCACGCCAAAACGCCGTCTTCCCCGTGAAAGCGCACAAAGCCTAAGCCCCGCCCTTCGTCTTGCGTGTGAGGCCAGAACCAGAAGTTCCCAGAGGGCCACAGCGCGCAAAAGAGTGCTGAGTGAAAACCAAGGGGGCGCGCAAACATATTGGCTCCAGACGCCAGAAGTGTAGCGGCGCTGCCTCAACCCGACCAGGGTAACGCTGGTGTGGCGGACGCCGCTCCGGCTGCAGGAGCGGTGGCGCCAGGACCCGAGGCGGTTGTCCTTATCATTCCGATAACCTTGCCGTATGTACTGGGCGCTGCCTGGCTCCCACAGTATCATGGCCGACCAGATGCTCTGCAGGGATTTAAGAGAAAAATCTGCAAGGTCCTTGACATACAGTACAGACCAAAAGTTTGGACACACCTTCTCATTCAAAGAGTTTTCTTTATTTTCAGGACTGAAAATTGTAGATTCACATTGAAGGCATCAAAACTATGAATTAAAAGATGTGGAATGAAATACTTAAAAAAGTGTGAAACAACTGAAAATATGTCTTATATTCTAGGTTCTTCAAAGTAGCCACCTTTTGCTTTCATTACTACTTTGCACACTCTTGGCATTCTCTTGATGAGCTTCAAGAGGTAGTCACCGGAAATGGTTTTCCAACAGTCTTGAAGGAGTTCCCAGAGATGCTTAGCACTTTTTGGCCCTTTTGCCTTCACTCTGCGGTCCAGCTCACCCCAAAACATCTCGATTGGGTTCAGGTCTGGTGTCTGTGGAGACCAGGTCATCTGGTGTAGCACCCCATCACTCTCCTTCTTAGTCAAATAGCCCTTACACAGCCTGGAGGTGTGTTTGGGGTCATTGTCCTGTTGAAAAATAAATGATGGCCCAACTAAACACAAACCGGATGGAATAGCACGCCGCTGCAAGATGCTGTGGTAGCCATGCTGGTTCAGTATGCCTTCAATTTTGAATAAATCCCCAACAGTGTCACCAGCAAAGCACCCCCACACCATCACACCTCCTACTCCATGCTTCACGGTGGGAACCAGCCATGTAGAGTCCATCCGTTCACCTTTTGTACAAATGTAACGGGGGCAGGGGATGCCTCAGGGGGTGTAGTCGTGGCCCCTTTGGGCGACAGGCTGACCCCCGCCCGGCCGTCACTATTAAAACAGGGGTGTTGTTTGTGGGGCAGAGTGTGGGTGGCAGGGACGCGTTCGTGCCGGTACCCGAGTTCTCCGTTACGCCGTTTTCCCTCGGCTCGCCAGCCCCTTCATCAGTTACAGAAAAGAGCCACTGACAGGCAGCTGGTAAACTAAGAAACATTTTATTGAACGAGGCTTCCATTTTCTGTTACACTTCTCAGCAGCAAGTTACTTCAGTACTTCACTTTAACGTTACAGATTACGTTCCTTCCTGACGGTTTCCCCTTTTTGCTGACGGTCACTCTCCTTCACCTGCAGGGGACACTTGTTAACCCCCTAGTAGCTGTACTCTGAACCCTGAATTACTGCAGGGCAGATCTAGCACAGACTACCGGCTCCGGATAAGTTCTCACCTCTCACTTCTTTGCCGGGGAACTACTTCTCTTCCTTTCTACGGGCGTTCCCATGTACCTTCACTTCTTTGTCTGGGCACTCACTCCGGCTGCCTGCCACGTTTCACTCCCACACTCTGCCCCCGGCACCTCAGACTTCTCTCTTCAGTCACATCAGACTACTCCACAGTCCTGCACACACTGCTCTGCATTCAGAGACCTCCCTTCCCCACCTAGGCTGCCCTGCCCCTCCTTCCTTCACTGCCACTGTTACCAGGGGAACGACTGCTCTACACTGGCACCTAGTGGGGAAACTGTTTAATCACTACAACAACAGGTAACATTTTACCATTAACATTTAACATTTGCCACAATACTATGTGGCGTCTTCAGGGGGGGAAAACGTTCCTTCACTACCAGGGGTCCGACTACCCCTTACATTCCTCTCCTCTTTAACCTCAGCCTCCTGGCAAGGTTCGTACCTGCAGACCAACACATGCCGGGCACACACACACGTTTCTTAACTAGTATATTCTTTTATCAGAAAAACTTTTAAAAACAACACTTAAAATACACAGAATGGCACACAAGTTCGGTGCCCGGAGTCCCTCCAGGGGAGCTCCCGGTCTTAGTTGAACATCTGCCCGGAGGCCCTCCTCAGGCGCTCCCGGTCTTAGCTGGTATTCTGCCCGGAGGCTATTCCCAAGCGCTCCCGGTCTTCAGGTGAGCAGAAAACAACAGAAACAAAAGAGTTCTTACTTTAACGGTCGAGGGAGGAGTCCATGCATAGTCCTGCATTTTTCTACTCCCGGGTTCAGTACTTTTAACGTTACTTGAACTGTAAACATTCGCCGGCTCCTAACAGCACCGGCTCTCAACAACAAACAGCATTCTCTTCCGGATGACCACCTCTTCACGCTGGGTGATATGCATGCAGCCATTCGGCCCGCTAGGCCCTCACATGGTTGGAGAGGGACTGCCCAGGTAAGCGGGGTAGCCTACAGTACGGCTCATAACATGGCTGTGGCTCCAGTGCTTCTTTCCTCATTTTGGCCCATCCTCCGCCCCCGGCTTCACTCACCAGGTCCGCACAGTGTTGGCGACGCCTTCTGCTTCTTGTAGCGCTGCCCACATCTCCGGACCTCTGCAGCTCACAATGGGCGTCATGGGTCTTCTTGGGGCTGGTACCTCCCCTCTTTGGGCAGTGCACTCTGGGCTTCTTCCTCTGCCCAGGCCAGCCCAGCACTTTTCGTTTGACGCCAAATTTTCGCGCCTCCGCTGAGTCCATGAGGACGGCTGCCATCTTGCCGCCATCTTGTGGCCTGTTCAACACGTCAGGCACCACTTGATCTTCCTCACAGTTTTCAGTCAGGGTCTCTTGCAGGGCATCCTGCCGACTACGCCAGTTTGTAAAGGGGGCAGGGGATGCCTCAGGGGGTGTAGTCGTGGCCCCTTTGGGCGACAGGCTGACCCCCGGCCCGGCCGTCACTATTAAAACAGGGGTGTTGTTTGTGGGGCAGAGTGTGGGTGGCAGGGACGCGTTCGTGCCGGTACCCGAGTTCTCCGTTACGCCGTTTTCCCTCGGCTCGCCAGCCCCTTCATCAGTTACAGAAAAGAGCCACTGACAGGCAGCTGGTAAACTAAGAAACATTTTATTGAACGAGGCTTCCATTTTCTGTTACACTTCTCAGCAGCAAGTTACTTCAGTACTTCACTTTAACGTTACAGATTACGTTCCTTCCTGACGGTTTCCCCTTTTTGCTGATGGTCACTCTCCTTCACCTGCAGGGGACACTTGTTAACCCCCTAGTAGCTGTACTCTGAACCCTGAATTACTGCAGGGCAGATCTAGCACAGACTACCGGCTCCGGATAAGTTCTCACCTCTCACTTCTTTGCCGGGGAACTACTTCTCTTCCTTTCTACGGGCGTTCCCATGTACCTTCACTTCTTTGTCTGGGCACTCACTCCGGCTGCCTGCCACGTTTCACTCCCACACTCTGCCCCCGGCACCTCAGACTTCTCTCTTCAGTCACATCAGACTACTCCACAGTCCTGCACACACTGCTCTGCATTCAGAGACCTCCCTTCCCCACCTAGGCTGCCCTGCCCCTCCTTCCTTCCCTGCCACTGTTACCAGGGGAACCACTGCTCTACACTGGCACCTAGTGGGGAAACTGTTTAATCACTACAACAACAGGTAACATTTTACCATTAACATTTAACATTTGCCACCATACTATGTGGCGTCTTCAGGGGGGGAAAACGTTCCTTCACTACCAGGGGTCCGACTACCCCTTACACAAAGACACGGTGGTTGGATCCAAAGATCGCAAATTTGTACTCATCAGACCAAAGCACAGATTTCCACTGGTCTATTGTCCATTCCTTATGTTCTTTAGCCCAAACAAGTCTCTTCTGCTTGTTTCCTGTCCTTAGCAGTGGTTTCCTAGCAGCTATTTTACCATGAAGGCCTGCTGCAGAAAGTCTCCTCTTAACAGTTGTTCTAGAGACGGACGGCAGCGGGCATCGGTGGTGCTCGGGCAGCTGAATGGTGCTGCCGACCTGGAAGTGGAGACATGGACTGAGGCGGATCGGACATCTGTAGCCGCCATTTTCAGGAGACTGGGAGCTGCATTTGAGACCTGCACTGAAGCGGAGCTGAGGATGAGATCTTACAGCTGCAAGCAACGGCCCCAAGACAGCATCAGGGATTACGCCTTAAAGCTACAAGCAGCGCTGCGGACCCTGAGGCTGACTAACGATATCGGACAGCCGGAAGGGAACAAGATACTGGTGGAGCAGTTCCTGCAAGGCCTTGGGTCAGTGGAGGACCGAAAGCAGCTCTGGCTGTGGGCCTTGGAACATCCTGCTTTGGACTTTGCTACCCTGAAGGAACGGGCAATCAAGGCCCTGCAGCCCCTGGAGGCCCCTCACTCTCCGCTCCTGACTGGCAAGCCGGGACATCCCCAATGCAAGTGAAGTCCCCTACCCTGGCACTGCCGGAACCCATTCCTGTAACAACGTCCGGGACCGGAACAAGCGATTTGTCTACCCAAGTACAGCAACTAAGTAAAGACGTCGCCCGGATTCTGGAGGCCATGCAGCTCAAGTCCAAGACTACTTTATCAAGGGAAATCCAACTGGCCGACTGCCCTGAGGATGTCCCCTGGATGAGAAAGCGGACCTGGGCATACAAAGGAAAGAGCAGCGATCAATATGGCCCACCTATTTGTTGCAAGTGCAACAAGACCGGCCACTATGCAAGAAGCTGTCCTTTAAACGGGCAACCCCTGGGTCCAAGGGCCAATCCCCAGGAATTATGTATGTAGGGGGATGGCCCATTGTTTCCATCACCCTGGATGGGATCCCGACCTCTGCACTTCTTTATACCGGCTCCCACGTAACGACTATTCCCTATATACTATTTAAGAAATTCTGGCTTGATGATGTTCTGACCCCACCGGACGACAGCCTGACCATCTATGCTGTCAACGGGTTACCTGTGACTCAAATTGGGTTCAAGGAGGTGACCATTAACCCCTTCAGCCCCAAGCCTATTTTGACCCTAAAGACCAGGCCATTTTTTGCAATTTTGACCAGTGTCACTTTATGAGGTTATAACTCTGGAACGCTTTAACGGATCCCAGTGATTCTGAGACTGTTTTTTCGTGACATATTGGGCTTCATGTTAGTGGTAAATTTAGGCCGATATTTTTTGCATTTCTTTGTGAAAAAAACGGAAATTTCGCGAAAATTTTGAAAATTTTGTAATTTTCGAACTTTTAATTTTTATGCTCTAAAACCAACGAGACATATGACACAAAATAATGAATAAATAACATTTCCCACATGTCTACTTTACATCAGAACAATTTGGGGGAAAAAAAAAATTTAAGGACGTTATAGGGGTTCAAAGTTTGAGCAATTTCTCATTTTTACAACAAAATTTACAAAGCCACTTTTTTTAGGGACCACATCACATTTGAAGTGATTTTGAGAGGTCTACATGACACAAAACACCCAAAAGTGACACCATTCCAAAAATGGCACCCCTCAGGCTACTCAAAACCATATTCAAGAAGGTTATTAATGCTTCAGGTGCTTCACAGTAACTAAAGCAATGTGGAAGGAAAAAATGAACATTTTACTTTTTGCAACAAAAATGTTAATTTAGCCTCATATATTGCATATTCACAAGGGTAGCAGGATTAAATGAACCCCCAAAATTTGTTGGGCAATTTCTTCTGAGCACACAGATACCTCATATGTGGCGAAAAATCACTGTTTGGGCGCACGGCAGGACTCGGAAGGGAAGGAGTGTCATTTGACTTTTTGAACAGAAAATTAGCTGGAATTGTTAGCCGCACCATGTTGCGTTTGGAGAGCCCCTGAGGTACCGAAACAGTGGAGCTCCCCCACATGTGACCCCATTTTGGAAACTAGACACCTCATGGCATTTACCTAGATGTTTATTGAGCACTTTGAACCTCTGGGGGCTTCACAAAAGTTAATAGAGTTGAGCCGTGCAAATAAAAAAAAAATTTTTTACCACAAAATTGTTACTTCAACCAGGTAGCTTTTTTTTTCGCAAGGGTATCAGGAAAAATTGCACCATAAAATGTATTGTGCAATTTCTCCTGAGTACACAGACATCTCATATGTGGTGGAAATCAAATGTTTGAACGCACAGCAGGGCTCGGAATGCAAGGAGCGTCATTTGACGTTTCAAACGCAAAATTGTCTGGGATAATTAGCGTATACCATGTTGTGTTTGGAGACCCCCTGAGGTGCCAAAACAGTGGAGGTCCCCCACATGTGACCCCATTTTGGAAACTAGACCCTCATGCCATAAAAAAAAAAAATAGGGTGCACGCACAAATGTTCTGCAAAAAGGGGGGGACTATGTGGGATGGAAAAAAGAAGTCCTGTCCAAAGTCGAGTACGACTGCAGGACGATTGCTGATCAGGTACCTAATTATACATGTTTTGTTTTGTTTTTTTTATTTGGGGTGCACAAAAAAAAGCAAAAACTAGAGCAACAATTACGTACCTGATCAGCCAATCACGTAGCTGATCAGCACTTGGCGGCAAGCAGGTGGGGGAGGAGGGGGGGGAGAGGGAGGGAGTGGGAGATGCGATTGGGGATAGTTAGAAAAGAGCCACGAACAATACTTACAGGATGGATCAGAACAGCGGCAGATTGGGGGGCGGCAGATGGGGGGCAGCGACATAGAAAGGGAGCATCTGTGAATGTGAGACAGCGGCGGCTGGGATAGGGTGGGGGCGGATGGGAGAGGGCGCAGTGGATGCAGGACTGGCAGAGGATAGGGGGAAGGGGGGATGGGAGGGAAGGGGAGTGGGAGGTGAGATTGGGGATAGTTACCCTACAGGATGGATCTAGGCAGCAGGATCACAGGAGATGAAGGAGGCAGCAGATCAGGGAGGGTGAGAGGTGGGAGAGGGAGCGCTGCACAGATCACGGGGGAGACAGGTGAGCAGAGCACAGATCACGGGGGTGACAGGTGAGGGAACACAGATCACGGGGGTGACAGGTGAGGGAGCACACATCACGGGGGTGACAGGGGAGGCAGCACAGATCACGGGGGTTACAGGTGAGGGAGCACAGATCACGGGGGTGACAGGTGAGGGAGCACAGATCACGGGGGTGACAGGTGAAGGAGCACACATCACGGGGGTGACAGGGGAGGGAGCACACATCACGGGGGTGACAGGGGAGGGAGCACACATCACGGGGGTGACAGGGGAGGAAGCACAGATCACGGGGGTTACAGGTGAGGGAGCACAGATCACGGGGGTTACAGGTGAGGGAGCACAGATCACGGCGGTGACAGGTGAGGGAGCACAGATCACGGCGGTGACAGGTGAGGGAGCACAGATCAGGGCGGTGACAGGTGAGGGAGCACAGATCACGGCGGTGACAGGTGAGGGAGCACAGATCACGGTGGTGACAGGTGAGGGAGCACAGATCACGGCGGTGACAGGTGAGGGAGCACAGATCACGGTGGTGACAGGTGAGGGAGCACAGATTACGGCGGTGACAGGTGAGGGAGCACAGATCACGGCGGTGACAGGTGAGGGAGCACAGATCACGGTGGTGACAGGTGAGGGAGCACAGATTACGGCGGTGACAGGTGAGGGAGCACAGATCACGGCGGTGATAGGTGAGGGCGCACACATCACGGGGGTGACAGGGGAGGGGGCAGGTAGCCGACCACGGGGGTGAGAGGTGGGGGGAGCGTGCAGCACATCACGTAGGGGAGTGGACGAGCAGCACATCACGGAGGGGAGGGGGGCGAGCAGCACAGAACGGAGGAGAGGGGGCGGGCACCGATCACGAGGGGGAGGGGCCGGACAGCACATAACGTAGGACAGGGAGCGCTCAGCACGTCACAGAGGTGAGGGGGTGGGCACCGATCACGAGGGGGGAGGGGCCGGGCAGCAGATCGGGGGGAGCGGTGGCCCTGTGGCAGATGGAGGGTGGCTGCGGCGGCGGATCGGGAGGCTTTTCGCCGGTTTCATACAGTGGAATGGCAGCGCGACAACTTCCGGGTCCCATGCTCCGGTCTCATAACAGCACGGGACCGGAGCTTGTCGCCCTGCCATTGCACTCACTGTGCTGGCGTGCTGCAGGGAAGTGAAGCTGATGGGGGCGGTCATCGGCAACAGGTCCACTGTGATTGTAGAGATCGGTCACAAGGCCGATCTCTCCAATCAGAGCTAGTGGAGCTGGGGGAGGGTGATCCAGTGAGGTCACCCAGCTCCAGCCAATGGCCAGTGCTACAGCTGCACTGGTCAGGGCTGGATTTCAATGTTTCAGTCACTTTAAATGGCTGGAACACTACAGTGGCTGTGATTGGTTGAGTGGCATTCGTCAGCCAATCACAGCCTCCGTAGGTCCGGGGAGGAGGCACCACCCCTCCTGAGGTCAGGAACAGGTCCCCTCCTCCCCGAATCTGCGGTTTGTGTTACCCGATTGCAGTCACCGGAAGCTCCGGTGCCGCGATTCCGCCATGACGGAAAGATCCGTCCTTGGTCGTTAAGGCCCAGGGCACCATGACGGATCTTTCCGTCCATGGTCGTGAAGGGGTTAAGGTGGGCTGAGTAGAATTGCCGAGGCAAGGCCTCATAGTAGTACAAAATGATCCTAGTGATCGGAACCCGAAGATCATTTTAGGCACAAATGTCATTGAGAATTGTATGGGGGAAGTACTGTTTTTGCTTCAACAGCTGTCCGAGACTGCAGGAGCAGGACGACAGAGAGTCCTGCAATGTGAGATCCGAGCCCTCCTGCAATGGCAACAGGTAAATCTCTCTGGAGGAGAGATAGGCGGTGTACGGGTAATGGATGCGGCCCCCCTGGTAGTGCCCCCACGAAGTGAAATGTTAATATGGTGCAGGGCAGCTGTAGGATCCCGGGGACAGGATTACCAGGCAGTGGTAGAACCCCTACCCTCAGAGCATTGGCCCACCGTGTTTATGGCCAGGGGGGTACTTGATGTCCAGAAAGGGAGAGTGTCCGTGCGAGTGCTAAACTGTGGGGAGGAGGAAGTTACACTACCAAGATATGCCACCATAGCCAAGCTGTTCACAGTAATCGCAGATGACATCCATGCAACTGGCTCTTCAGACAAACCTAGCCAGTTCCCCAGTGCTAGCCCTCAAGACCCGGTAGAGAAGTGGTGTCAGGAGTTACACGTGGGCACCGACTCTACACCTACACATCATAAACAAGGGGTATACAGGGTTGTCAGAGAGTGAAAAAAGGTTTTTTGCCCAGCTCACCTGTGCAATGGAAGCCAGTAATCCTGGGCTGTGCACGGAGAAGAGGTTTGGAGAGCCAGTCCATGTGCATAGAAAGTGATTGAGAGATTTCACCAGCACAAAACTCCAGGCATTTTGTTCTTTAAAATAAAAACTTCTTTATTTTCTTGTCATTAAAAAGTCCATGCTATAGTGGTTAAGCCCATGTCAGAGAGGACGCGTTTCGAACATCCAGTTCTTATTCAGTCTCTAAACCATCTAGTCACAGAACTGTTTAAAAAGGGCTGAACCCAAACATGTGATCAAATGCAAGGAGAGAGCAAGACAATTACAAAAACATTAACCCCTTAAGTTGGATCACTCCATATAGTGCCATAACACTTATATACATACATAGTATTTAAGCAAGATTAATATGCAAACATCAATTCATTTCTTTTATTTAGACCCTTAGGAAATCTTGTGCCCATTAAAAACATCCATTTTATTTCTCTCTGAAAAAGGATATCTTTCAAATTTCCACCTCTTCTAGGTAGTTTGATTTTTTCAATGGCATTGACTTTCATGCCTTTCAAATCACCTGCATGTGCGTCGCGAAAATGTTGAGACACTCCTGATAATTTTCTCGTGGTGGCATTATTCACATCATAAATGTGTTCAGATATCCTCTTTCTGAGAGAACGACAAGTGCTGCCTATATATTGTAACTGACAAATAGTACAGGATATTAAATAAACCACATGGTCTGAACCACAGTTTATGAGTGACATTATTTTATAAGTTTTTTTATCAGTGAATGAAGAAAAATCCTTCACATTTAACATATAAGCGCATAGTCCACACGATCTGTGGCCACATTTAAAAGAACCTGTGCTGGGTAACCAATTGCCGGTATTTTTTTCCCATTTAGTGGAACCGCATCTATTCATGTGATCACTAGGTGATAACATGGATCCCAATGTAATGTTCCTTTTTGAAACAAATTTAACTCCATTTTTTAAGATTTGGTATAATGTGTCATCTGTAGATAAAATGGGTAAATATTTTTTGATAATTTTAATTACATCATAATAGTTCTTACTGTATGTTGTTGAAAAAACAACTGACAATTCTTTCTGGGGACTGTCTTTGATTTTATTCATGTCCAAATATTGTGACCTACTCACTTTGATTGCCTTGGTTTTGGCTTTTTGGAGATTTTTCATTTTATACCCTCTTGCCAAGAACCTTTTTTCAATAGTGCTGCATTCCACCTCAAAACCATTTTGGGTGTTGCAACACCTCCTAGCACGGACATATTCACCTGTAGGGATGTTATCTATAACATGCTTTGGATGGCAACTTCCCGCATGTAGTAGCGAGTTGCCTGATATAGGTTTTCTATAGAGGCTGCAATTAATTTCTCCATTATCACCCTTCCCATGGAATTGTATATCCAAAAAATTAATTTTTGATACATCATGAAAAAAAGTGAAAAAAAGATTGTGGGCATTATTATTGATGTAAAATATAAAATCCTCAATTTTTTTGTTTGGATTTTGCCATACAATAAGTACATCATCTATAAATCTCAGATATAATGCTATATCCGAGAAAAAAGGATTACATTGATTAAAAATATATTGTTCTTCCCACCAAAACATGAATATGCCCGCTAATGAGGGGGAAAATCGTGCACCCATTGAACATCCCTGCAACTGAACATATCCTTTGTTTAGAAAGGTAAAGTAGTTGTTCTTAAGTAAAAATTCAGTCACATCCACCAAATAATCTTGTAGTTCAAGTGAGTAGTCAGAATATTTTTTGAGCAAATCTTTCAAAGCTAAAATGGCAAGAGAATGTGGAATGGATGTATACAGTGATTGCACATCACAAGTTAACCAACTGTAATTATCCTGCCATTTCATCTGAGAGATAATATTCAACACATGTTTGCTATCTAATACATAGCCAGGAGACATTTTGGGAAGAAATTGGAGGTGGTTGTCCAACCACTCTGCCAGATGTTCAGTGTAAGAATCAATACCTGAAACAATTGGTCTCATTTTTGGGGGAAACTGATTTTTGTGTGACTTGGGTAAGGCATGCAATAGTGGTGTTAAACAATAAGAGGGATTAAGATAATCTCTCAATTTCTCATCCATTAAACCCAAATGTACGCCTTCCTCTAAAATTTTCTCCAAGGATTTTTTTATATCTGCAGAGGGGTCATAATCGACTCTCCTGTAGGTGTTGCAATCCTGTAACATAGTCAATACCTCCCTTTCATAAAGTCCTGTATCCAAAACTACGACTGCCCCCCCCTTGTCAGAATTTTTTATTATGATGTTCAAGTTTTTTTGTAGGGAAATAACCGCATCTTTCTCAGTCTTAGACAAATTTTGAACCATAGGTTCTTGTAAATGAGAAAGAGCAGTTAATTCTTTTTCTACTATATTCTGGAAGTCAGTCATCTGATCATACCTCGAGGGGATGGGATAAAAACTTGGATTAGGAACATTAAAATGGGAAACCGCGCAATGTGAATTAGATCTGGTACCACTATCACTTGATAAATCATGCAAATTTTGTAAAGCCATTTGTTCTTTGAATGACATAGGAGACTGAATAAGAACTGGATGTTCGAAACGCGTCCTCTCTGACATGGGCTTAACCACTATAGCATGGACTTTTTAATGACAAGAAAATAAAGAAGTTTTTATTTTAAAGAACAAAATGCCTGGAGTTTTGTGCTGGTGAAATCTCTCAATCACTTTCTATGCACATGGACTGGCTCTCCAAACCTCTTCTCCGTGCACAGCCCAGGATTACTGGCTTCCATTGCACAGGTGAGCTGGGCAAAAAACCTTTTTTCACTATTCATCTTGAGCTGCTATACCCGTGCTTCCTGTGATCTACGATCAGGAACTGTTTAGTAAGTCAATCATTATTGCTTTGGATCTTTTCAATAAAATACATTGTATATTATATATGATGAAATTGCATGACTTATAGTTCCTTACAAGATTGTGTCATAAAATGGAAGACCAGATGAATGATGCTAATAGCAACCAGAATTGTGAAAGCTTTGTTACTTCAGATAGATTACGTATGGAGAGAGCTGCAAAAATGTTTTCATTAAATAAGCAAGATACCCTTTTGGAAACGCATACAGAAATGAACCAAATTATGTGGGAATTAGAAAAAGTAATGTCAGCGAGAATTCGTACCTGGTGGGACAGCAAAACCTTGCAAGCATATCTTGACAAAAGCATGGTTCCCAGGGGACTTCGACTGAACAAAAGACCCACAGTTGAATTTAATCAAGAATTTGTTGCAAAATGGGACACAGTCTAAGGCCTCTGCCACACTCACGTGAAATTCACGCACGTGCCGAGAGACACGTATTTTCCCTGCGTGTTGCGTGCAGGTAAGTACGTGTCTCTGGTACGTGCGTGACACGTGTGTTCTACGTGTGCTATCCGCGATAGCACACGTAGAACCGGTAATTATTATACTCACCTGGTCCTTCCTGATGTCCGCGCTGCTGTCCGTGGTGCTGATCCTCGGTCTCCAGCCCTCCAGTCTCCCCGCTGCTGCTGCTGCCAGGCAGTGAAGTGAATATTCTATGAGATTAATGAGCGGCGGTCGGCAGCAAGAGGCAGCAGCGGCAGAGACAGGAGGGCTGGAGAAGGTGAGTTAATGTTTTGTTTTTTTTTCAATGACATGTGTGTTTTCTCCGGCGCGTGTCACACGGGACCGCATCCACACTACACCCGTGTGGTGCGGGTGCGGGCCGTGTGACACCCGTGCTGCCGGTGAAAAAACGGACATGTCAGCGCTTTCAAAAACGCACACACGTACAAACGCACACGGACACACGTTCCGTGTGGTTTTACGTGTGTGTGCCTGCTACAATAGGGTAGCATTGGTTAAAGTGTCTCCGTGCCGCCGGTACGTGTAAAAAATGACAAACACGTGCCGGAGGCACGGATGTGTGGCGCAGGCCTTATCTGAATGCTCCAAAAAGCTCATTCAATTAATTATAGAGCAAGAACGAAATAAAATAGGTGTGTTGGAGAATAAGATTAAAGAAATTGAAGTTTCCCTTGCACAATATTCAGGTCTGGATGCTTATAAGACCATGAAAGATCAGATAAATGTCAAAAATATTGCCCTTGAGGATACAATCACTGCATTTAAGGAAAAAAAATTTGTTCGAGATTTGCGGGACTATGAGGATAATAAAATCTACAATTGGCATAATTCCAGGAGATTTTTTCAAGCTGGTCCCAAATCCATATTGAAAAATAATAAAAGACGCAACAATTCCACTCGTGTAAATTTTTCTTCTACGGATTTTTAAACGACTGATGTGGACTCTACAGATTACAATACAGATACGTCCGATACTAATTTTGACACTCCATCTACTTCATCAAGTGTGTCAAAAAACTTGAAAAATCAGCCGTTTTTCCAAAAAAAACTAAAAAAACAAGGAGGAGCGGCCGCAAACATAGAAAGTCATGTGTATCAACACAATCATTATACGAGGGGGAAGAGGAAATGAATATTGATAATAATAATTTTTCTGTTATAAATATGTCGGCATGCATTTTAAACAGTAGTGAAATAAGTGTTTTGAAAAGGGGTCTAAATTTTGTTCCCAATAAGAGGTTTGATCTTTTTAAAACAATATTAGATGTTAATAAGTTTATTCGAAAATTAACAGTAAAAAAACACTTCTTTCAAGATGAAAATGGGTCTAATGTTCCTAATGTTTCAAATGCATCAGCCGACACATATTTCTCTCCTATGTCATTCAAAGAACAAATGGCTTTACAAAATTTGCATGATTTATCAAGTGATAGTGGTACCAGATCTAATTCACATTGCGCGGTTTCCCATTTTAATGTTCCTAATCCAAGTTTTTATCCCATCCCCTCGAGGTGTGATCAGATGACTGACTTCCAGAATATAGTAGAAAAAGAATTAACTGCTCTTTCTCATTTACAAGAACCTATGGTTCAAAATTTGTCTAAGACTGAGAAAGATGCGGTTATTTCCCTACAAAAATTATATCTGAGATTTATAGATGATGTACTTATTGTATGGCAAAATCCAAACAAAAAAATTGAGGATTTTATATTTTACATCAATAATAATGCCCACAATCTTTTTTTCACTTTTTTTCATGATGTATCAAAAATTAATTTTTTGGATATACAATTCCATGGGAAGGGTGATAATGGAGAAATTAATTGCAGCCTCTATAGAAAACCTATATCAGGCAACTCGCTACTACATGCGGGAAGTTGCCATCCAAAGCATGTTATAGATAACATCCCTACAGGTGAATATGTCCGTGCTAGGAGGTGTTGCAACACCCAAAATGGTTTTGAGGTGGAATGCAGCACTATTGAAAAAAGGTTTTTGGCAAGAGGTTATAAAATGAAAAATCTCCAAAAAGCCAAAACTAAGGCAACTAAAGTAAGTAGGTCACAATATTTGGACATGAATAAAATCAAAGATAGTCCCCAGAAAGAATTGTCAGTTGTTTTTTCGACAACATACAGTAAGAATTATTATGATGTAATTAAAATTATCAAAAAATATTTACCCATTTTATCTACAGATGACACATTATACCAAATCTTAAAAAATGGAGTTAAATTTGTTTCAAAAAGGAACATTACATTGGGATCCATGTTATCACCTAGTGATCACATGAATAGATGCGGTTCCACTAAATGGGAAAAAAATACCGGCAATTGGTTACCCAGCACAGGTTCTTTTAAATGTGGCCATAGATCGTGTGGACTATGCGGTTATATGTTAAATGTGAAGGATTTTTCTTCATTCACTGATAAAAAAACTTATAAAATAATGTCACTCATAAACTGTGGTTCAGACCATGTGGTTTATTTAATATCCTGTACTATTTGTCAGTTACAATATATAGGCAGCACTTGTCGTTCTCTCAGAAAGAGGATATCTGAACACATTTATGATGTGAATAATGCCACCACGAGAAAATTATCAGGAGTGTCTCAACATTTTCGCGACGCACATGCAGGTGATTTGAAAGGCATGAAAGTCAATGCCATTGAAAAAATCAAACTACCTAGAAGAGGTGGAAATTTGAAAGATATCCTTTTTCAGAGAGAAATAAAATGGATGTTTTTAATGGGCACAAGATTTCCTAAAGGTCTAAATAAAAGAAATGAATTGATGTTTGCATATTAATCTTGCTTAAATACTATGTATGTATATAAGTGTTATGGCACTATATGGAGTGATCCAACTTAAGGGGTTAATGTTTTTGTAATTGTCTTGCTCTCTCCTTGCATTTGATCACATGTTTGGGTTCAGCCCTTTTTAAACAGTTCTGTGACTAGATGGTTTAGAGACTGAATAAGAACTGGATGTTCG
This sequence comes from Anomaloglossus baeobatrachus, assembly GCF_048569485.1. Classification (NCBI taxonomy): domain Eukaryota; kingdom Metazoa; phylum Chordata; class Amphibia; order Anura; family Aromobatidae; genus Anomaloglossus; species Anomaloglossus baeobatrachus. Next base: position 228,098,745 of record NC_134354.1, read on the forward strand.
AAACGCGTCCTCTCTGACATGGGCTTAACCACTATAGCATGGACTTTTTAATGACAAGAAAATAAAGAAGTTTTTATTTTAAAGAACAAAATGCCTGGAGTTTTGTGCTGGTGAAATCTCTCAATCACTTTCTATGCACAGGGTTGTCAGAGAGTATGAGCAGGTCTTTAGCAAACACACATTGGACTTTGGGCGGTTTAAAGGGGTACAACACCACCTTCCCACAGGCACTCACCCACCCATCAAGGAGAGGTATAGGCCCATACCACCTGCCCATTATCAATGTGCCAAAGTGCATGAAAGAAGCAGGAGTGATCCGTGACAGCTGCAATCCCTAGGCCGCCCCGCTGGTACTTGTAAGAAAGAGGGATGAGACTATGAGGATGTGTGTAGACTACCGACAGATTAACAAAATCACACACAAAGACGCCTACCCTTTACCCCGAATTGAGGAGTCGTTAACCGCCTTGAAGTCTGCTACTTTCTTTGCCACCCTTGATCTCACCAGCGGGTACTGGCAGGTGGCAGTCGCCGAGGAGGACCGGGAGAAGACCGCGTTCGCTACTCCGATGGGTCTATGTGAATTTACTAGCATGCCATTCGGTCTGTGCAATGCACCCGGGACGTTCCAGAGGTTGATGGAGTGCTGCCACTGCAACTTTGAAACCGTCTTGTTGTATCTGGACGACCTCATCGTTTACTCCAAGACCTACGAAGCATACCTGGAGCATTTGGCCGAGATTTTTGACGCTCTGTCCAAATACGGAATGAAGCTCAAGCCATCCAAGTGCCACTTACTGAAGCCGAAGGTGCAGTACTTAGGGCATGTGGTGAGTGCTGAAGGTGTGGCACCGGACAAGGAGAATATCACAGCCATACAGAACTGGCCGCGGCCCACTACCGTCAGAGAAGTGCGGCAGTTCTTGGGCCTGATGGGGTACTACCGGAGGTTCGTCAAGGGGTATACCCAGATGGCAGCCGGCTTGCAGGACCTTCTGGTGGGTCAGACTGTGCACGGTAAATCCTCGGGACCTCCATACAAATGGCGCAAGGAGCAAGAAGACTCCTTTGAACGGATGAAATCTGTCCTGACAGGGGACGAAATCCTCGCTTCTTCCAATTATGGTCTCCCGTTCGTGTTGTATACGGATGCCAGTAATGTGGGATTAGGAGCCGTCTTGTCACAGGTGCAGAAGGGCAAGGAGAAGGTGATCGCTTATGCCAGCCGGAAGTTAAGGCCTACGGAGAGTTAACCAGAAAATTATAGCTCCTTCAAGTTGGAGTTTCTTGCACTCGTCTGGGCTGTGACAGAATGATTCAAGCACTACCTTGCTGCTGCCCAGTTCACGGTGTACACAGACAATAATCCATTAACTCACTTGGTTACGGCGAAGCTGGGAGCTTTGGAACAACGATGGGTCGTACGGCTAGCTAGTTATGATTTTGTTATCAAATACAGGGCTGGCCGCAAGAACACGAATGCAGATGCATTATCCAGGATGCCCCATTTGTTCGATGATGGGAAAGATGAAGATGACCTGGAAGAGGTTGAGCTACCTGCGTTCCATCAGCCCCAGCCCGAAGAGAGGTCCAGATCCAGTGTTTATCAGCAAGAGATGACCTGTATCCCGTTGCCTCATCATGGCTGGCAAGAAGCCCAGGATCGGGACCCTGCGATCAAATTGGTCAAAGTGTTGCTGGTCAGAGCTGATGCCCGACTTGGACCAGGCGCCCCAGAGGAGACCAGAAAATTGTGGCAAGAACGGAGTCGGCTTTATCTGCACCAAGACAAGCTATGTAGGAGCTTGACCAACCCCAAGACCCATGAGAGAATCTGCCAGATCGTGGTTACCAAGTCGTACGTCCCAGTGGTGCTAGAGGCATACCATGATGAAGCCAGGCACTTTGGGTGGAAGAAGCTGGAGTTGTTGCTAAGGATCCGCTTCTACTGGATAGGAATGAGGGACTCCATAGAGGCCTGGTTTAGGAATTGCGGCCCCTGTGCCTTGAGGAGGCAAGATGGCACTAGTTTGCGAGCACCACTCCAGACGATTGTCACCAAGCAACCCCTGGAGATCGTGGCTCTGGACCATGTCAAGCTGACCCGCAGCCGAAGTGGGTACATGTATGCGCTCACGATGGTTGACCATTACTCACGGTTCCTGGTAGTGATGCTGTCAAGGGAGGAATTTTGGGTGAAGACTGCTAATGGTATCTTTATACAGGGAATCCAGAGACAGGGCCGTATTAGCTGTATATCAGTGCCGATATATCAATGTATCAGACAATGAACAAACACACAGACATGTTCTCTCCTTCAGCCAGCGTCATCAACTGAACTCGTGTATTTTGAAAAAACTTAATTATACAAAATGCCACTTCGGCCTTGAAGCTAAACAGGGAGTAAGTGTTCCATTCCTTAATTTCTCTCAGCATATTATAAAACACATCTTTGTTCCTTGTAAATTCTTTCTGTGTGAACACTACTGATAAGACCTTTACTCATCACTAAAAGACTTCCATCGTTTGTACATCTGTTCACTTATTCTTGGTAACCCCTTCATGACTATTCAGCTTTGAATTATATTATAGGTCTGTGCAATTGCTACATAGACAGACAGACATAATTATGCTACTACATCTATATTTTGATTATTTACATACACAGATATTCTTATTCCGTTTAAACAAACAAGCTATAGCTCAGACCACCTTCACAGAGCCTGTTAAAGATTTGACTGCCAGTACTGCGGCAAAAGCATTCCAGGCCCATTTCTGTAGGCCGCATGGGTATCCTGACCGGGACCTTATGGACCAAGGCCCTGCATTTGAAGCTGAGATCTTTTAGGAGTTCTGCAGTTTGTACGGTTGCAAGAAGATCCGCACTACACCCTACCATGTCCAGATAAATGGGATGTGCGAGAAGATGAACCACCTGGTGATAAATCTGGTGAAAACCCTTCCCCTAGAGGAGCAGAATCAGTGTCCTGAAAAACTGCCAGACCTGGTAGACATCTACAACAACATTCTGGTGGGATTTACCAAGTGTACACCAGCACAACCTGATGAGCGCTCGACCTGGAAGACTCCCAGTGGACTTGGAGATGGAGGTTGAATTGCCTGAAACCTACGCACACGGAGAAGATTGGGACTCACGTCGCCAAACCCAGTAGCAGATTCAGAAGTGCGTGGAAGAAAGTTTCAATCAAACCCGGGAATGGCAAGAAAGGAACTTTAACAAACAAGCGAAAGCAGCCCCCTTTACCCCTGGTGAAATTGTGTTAAAGAGAAAGAGGAAGCAACACAAGTTAGATGATCAGTGGGAGAAGGAGCCGTATGTAATACAGCCGTCCAACTTTGACAACCAAAAGAACTGCTTGATCACCAAGGATCATGGGAAAACTACGGCTACGGTATCTCGGAACCATCTGAAAAAGTGCCCAGAACCTTTAAGGAGAGCAGAAGAACCCTAGCCCCAGCCTCAAGTGGTGGAAGGAAGGAAAAGTGTGATCCATACTTGGTGCGCCAGCCGCTAAAAGGTTATCATAAGAAAGAGGTATGACAGCATTGGAGGCGACCGGTGTCTTTTCATACATTGAGACAGTTGTTGGAAGCTTTGCCGAGTGTGTGTAGATCGGAGTATAAGTGCCGGTTGCTTGGAGTGGCCTTCATCCTGACTTTCTTCGGGACCTTCAGGATTGGTGAGTTGGTAAGTAGGAACACAAAATGCCATGGGGGCTTGTTGTTGGGTTATGTGGATTGTGGTGTGGATGTGGTGCGGTGCTGTTTGCGGTGATCCAAGATGGATCAGTGTGGCAGAGGTCGAGTGGTTGAACTCTGGGATGTCCAGGAGTTAGTGGAATGTCCGGTTAAGTGGGTGTCTTTGTTTCTGGTGGTAAGAAGAGGGCGTTCAGGTTACTTTTTGGTGCATCAGGATGGGTCAGCACTATCGAGTTATCAGTTTGTGTGTTTTTCGGAGGTGCCTGCACTGTTGCAGTCTCAACGATGTTTGCGTTCCATCCCTTCAGGATTGGGGTAGGTGACACCGGACACTTGTTAGGGCTTGGGTGCCCAGGCAGTGCATAAGATTGGCTGCTGGGAATCAGCCAGGTTTTGATCCTATGTCTGGCCGTCCATGTTGTGAGGGTGGTTCGTGGTCAGGGGATGTGCACCGGGTTCATGCTTAGCTTGGTCCTGACTGCTACTTCACCTTTCCTTCTACCCCCCACATTTTCACCTTATGTTTTGTAGGAGTCCCCTTCTTGGTGTGGGTGTCGGTACATTCGAACATCTACTGGTTGGTGTACGACCAGATGGTCGGCAGTTGGGTGGCTCCAGAGTCACGGTGATGGTTCGGTGGATAGGGGTCAGAGCCATGTTGTGGAATGGGGATTTACCCACTTGCCGCTATTACGCTGAATTGGACAGACTGCCGGATGTGTTGGTGCTGTACGCGGTGGGGAACGCCTTAGGCGCTAGGGCTTCCAGGGACTTGATCCGTGATATCAAGTGTTGCCTGCCTTAGGCTTTTGTCTTCCCACCCGGGTTTAGTGTCCGTGTGGTCTGATATTGTGGCACAAAAGAGCGAGGGGGGGACCCAGTGCAGGAACAGGTTACCCCTGGTGGTGCAAGTGTTTGGCTTAACATGAGTCCTTGCTGGGTTGAGTCTCAGTGGGACATTGATTGGGCAACATTCAGCTAGGTGCCCTCAAGCCGATGTGGTACAGCTGAGGGCAGATGGTGGAGCTGATGTTGCAATCAAGCGGTTTTTGGGAACCTTCATTTATCTCTCTGTGTCTGTGATGCCCTGGACTACAGGGGTCACAGGTAATAACACCTACCACATTATACACACACCCCCATCCCCCGTGAGGACACACCTGTCACCCATAAGGGAGACCTGATGCCTCACTCAGGGCCAGTAGGGCAAACCAGGTGGGCGGAGTCAGGCGGAAAGGCACGCCCACCGAGGAGACTACTGGCCTGAGGCAGGAAATACACGAAGTTAAGTTGTAGAGTGTGACAGTGAGAGGAGTGGAGTTGCAGAGCTGTCAGGGACCCGGGTAGGAGCCTGGGACCCTTGGACTGTCAGGCAGGCAGACAGTGGTGGCCGTCTGCAGGAGTACCGGTACAGCAACCGGCAGAACCATAGGGAACGGGCCAGGGTTGGAGCCCGCCGGCCCTGAACCGGGGAGTCAACCGTGTACCAGAGCACCAGAAACCGGGTACTCAGACCCCGTCCTAGCTTAGAAGCCACTGAGTTTGGGCAAATTGACTGATTGCTGGCTGGACCTCACGGGTTCATCCACACCCAAAGTCCCGAAAGAAGGCAAAAGCCCACTGATTCCGGGTGAGTGCCACCGCCAAGGGCCAAACACCCGATGGGCCAGCGCCTGCGGGCAACGGAGGGCTCCTCCGGCAGCTCAACGCTGGGGAGCGGGCTACCACTGTCCAGGCAGGGGAGCCAAAAAACCACACAAGAGGTGCAAGGGAAAGGGGCCACTATCAACCTCACAGGGGACACTAGCAGCCGGCTGCGAGATCCGACCATACCCGAACTTTGGTTTACCAGTGACTCTGAGTGTGAATTAATTGTGAGTACACCAGTGCCATCCGGGCACGACACCGCACCGCAGCACAGCACCCTGCACCCCGACAACAACACCGTCGCCAGCAGTCTCCCCCACCGGACCCCGGGACACACTGCCCCTACCCACGGAGGGGCTAACATCTAGGCTGCGGCCGCAACACCGATCCCGGACGAGGCCGCCTTCACTCCAGCCGCAGCGGTCGTGCATCCCATCACCACGACCCGTGGGTGGTGTCACGACCCGTTAGATGACAGCGCGGCCCGCCCGGCTGCGCGCCTCATCCCACACCACCACTACCCCACTGCCTCCCCTTTAACAGAGCGACGTGGCCCCCGGTCCGGAGGCGCTCGTGCCACCGACAACCCGAGCCCGGACCTCGAGCGGCTCGGCCCGAGCAGCGGAGAAGCGGCCGGGCCCCTCTCAGGGCGGTACACATCGACTCTTCTGGCGTCACGAACAGGATTCGGACAGTCCTATTACCTGTGGAAGTGTGCCTTAGAAGTATCCATCAGCGGCGTCCTGCCGAAAAAGTTGAAAGTCTGCCATCTTGGCGCGAAAGTTTCCCGCTCGAGTCGTCTTCCCCGAGCAGTAAAGGCCCGAAGGTGAAGCCCTGCCCCCGAAGGAGGAGTGTTAAGAGAAAACCAAGGGGGAGGCGGGCGAGAAGGTTGCCTGATGTAACTGAGAAGATAAAAAGGCAGGGACTCCAGGACCTTGCATCCGTTCCGTTCCTGGACTCCATCAGTGCAGAAGTAGCATGTCCGCACCATCCGAGCAGCCCGAGGACCCAGAGCCCACGCCCGGAACTGCGGCATGGATGAGAGCCAGGACGGCGGAGATTTGTCAGCGCCACTGGAGTCAGATACGCCTCCTGATGGAGCGGTGGACCGCAGAGGTGGAGGCGCTGGCTGCGATTGCCCGGGTGCACGAGATGGAGGCCGAGTTGGAGGAGCTGGTGAGTGACCCACGCCTCTATGTCCTGCAGGGACCGGCCGCTGCTGCTGGGAGACCCGTTCTACCCCTGGCCCTTATACGGTCTCCGCCGTCACCCGTGGGAACCGCCACTGCTGATCTGCCTGGCCCGCTGCCCCCGGCCCGAAGCGTCAACTCCGGAAGGCCCGAAGGTCGGGTGGCTGAAGGAGCAGCTGGCCTGGAGGTTATGGCAGTTGACGACAACCCGCTGGACGCAGAGAAAGAGAGGGCCCCGGCAGCCCGCCCGGCCCAGAGGGAGGTGAGGCCCAGCTGAGCGTGGACTGATAGCAGCGACTCCGGTCCCGATACAGAACCGGTCTCAGGGTCGGAGGAGGCCGACGATAGTCTCCTTGATGGCAGTGCTCCAACGGCCACGTACATCCCGCGATGCGGGGGAAATGGTTACCGGATGGCCCTTTCCCACCAGGTTTGTTGCATGCTGGAGATGTTTGAGGCGGAGGCTGAATCCGCGTCGGAGGAAGAGTTGGAGTAAGCTGGTAGCCCGTTGGCTATAAAAAGGACCCGTTCCCGTTGGGACTTGTGTGTTGAAAACCCCGTTTGACCCTGTTGCATGAGTCACTGCTCATGGACAAGGCCGTGGACTTGCTGGCCACCCAAAAACTTTTGGGCTTGTAAATATTGCCCTATCTGCCCTTTTTTACATGCCTTCCCGTTCCGTTAGCCTCCGGAGAGGCAGATTGGAGATAGGACCCGCAGCAGAGCAGGCTGGGGTCCGGTCACCACCGGGACCGGTGACCATCCTCCGGGGAGCCCTTTGACAACTGCCAGGTGCGCCACACTGTAGCAGTTCCCGCCTGGGTGATCTGGCTGTGTTCCTGTTTCTGGACTGGGGAAAAGGGGTGCTGCCCATTTCTTAGGGGCAGCATCAAGGCTAAGTTGTTTGGGTGGGAAAGGCGGAAGGACATGAACCCGTTCCGTTTAATAAAGTTATGAAACGTTAAAGCAAAATGCCTCCCGTTATGGGAAGACCTTCAGTAACCATAGTTTGTACAAATGTTATTATAATTGTAAATGTTTCCCGTTTTCCCGTTTTACAGTTCAAATAAAAATAAAAATAAACCGGAGTTGGTCGGGCAGTCCGCGGACGGTCTGCATTAAACCAAGGGGGTATGTGACGCCCTGGATCCCAGGGGTCACAGGTAATAGCACCTACCACATTATACACACACCCCCATCCCCTGTGAGGACACACCCGTCACCCGTAAGGGAGACCTGATGCCTCCCTCAGGACCAGTAGGGCACACCCCAGGTAGGCGGAGTCAGGCGGAAAGGCACGCACACCGAGGAGACTACTGGCCTGAGGCAGGAAATACAAGAAGTTAAGTCCAGCCGCAGCGGTGGTGCATCCCGTCACCACGACCCGTGGGTGGCGTCACGACCCGTAGGACGACAGCGCGACCTGCCCGGCTGCGCGCCTCGTCCCACACCACCACCACCCCACTGCCTCCACTTTTACAGAGCGACATGGCCCCCGGTCCGGAGGCGCTCGTGCCACCGACAACCCGAGCCCGGACCTCGAGTGGCTCGGCCCGAGCGGTGGAGAAGCAGCCGGGCCCCTCTCAGGGCGGTACATGTCGCCCAGGGAATGGGGTACTCGGTCCCGGGCAGTGTATAACTGGGGAATGTCAATTTGGTGGCCGTTGCCTGGTCCCGTGCCCTGGGTGCTTTTTTAATGGGAAGTATTTACAGGGGAGATTAAAGTCATTGGCGTGACACCACCTGCGGATTACGGTTAATATGGGAGAACTGCCGCTGCTGAGTTCAGGTCCCTGTAGTTCCAGTGCCAGTTGATGACTCGGATGCTTTGTCTCCGGCACCCTAAGTGTGGTTGGGTCCCCGTAGCGTGGAGCGGTTTGGGGCCCGACTGTCCCTTTTTGTGGCAGTCTCCTTGTCTGTATCGTGGGCAGTGTGGACACTGTAGAGCTGGTCTGTGTCCCGAACCCTGATCCTTGCTTAATTGCTGGTGCCCCTGGATCTGTGGATCAGTGAGGTCCGTGAAGGTCCCCTCACTGTGCAGGTATTTGCCAGGTCATCTGAAACTATCACCTGACCTAGGGCCCTGTGACCCGTCTGTGCTCTGGTACCAGCGGTACTCAAGTGTACCTGCCCTGACATCCACTCTCCTGTGCACCATGGTCACCGTTACACGACCCAGCTCAAGGCACGTCTGTCCACTTTCACTCTCTACTACAGACTTTTCTTGGTCCCCTCCCACCAGGTTGTCTAGTCCCCTGGTCTGGCTCCGCCCTCTAGGTGGCCATCCCCTTATGTCCGACTAGCCAATTACCCCTGGTGTGGAGTGGTAACTGGGATTTTGGTGTGTCTAGGTGTTGCTAGTGTGACGCCCTGGGCAAGCCAGGGGTCACAGGTCATTGCACCAACACACCCTACACCCCAGTTAGGAACACCAAAGCTACCAAAATCCTTGTTGCCTTCTTCCAGAGGCTGATGTTCACACCAGGGGGTGGGCCAGGCGGTTGGCTCCGCCCTCCGAGGAGTTCACAGCTCTGGAGGCAGGAAGTACCAGGCAGATTAGCCCAGGCAGGGCTAGAGTGAAGAACAGTTAGGGAAGTGAAGGAGTAAACAGGGAGTCAAGTCTAGCTAGGGAAGTGAAGTGGAAGTGGTAAAGGAGGAGTAGGAGAAGTTGAAGGAAGGTGAAAGGTGACAGAAAGAAAGCCTGAAGAGAGTCCAGCTGTGTGCAGGACAGGGTCAGCAAGGTCAGCAACGGCGGTGACTGTCTGGAGGGGGACCGTTTGGAAGTTCCTGGAAGGACCGCGGATGGGTAGTGGCCCGGCGGTCTGGAGCAGCATACCAAAGGACAGTCAGCACCAGGGCAGGGGCCTCTCGGACCCCGGCAAGGCTTGGAGTCGCCAGAATTTGCCAAATCCGTCAGTGAAGGGGACGCAGATCCCCCAACAACCAAGTCCCGATTGAAGGCAACAGCCCAACCATTGTAGCAGAAACACCGCCACTGCCAGGGCACCAGTTTCTCAGGGCCAGCGCCTGCGGGCAAAGAGTAGAGCTCCTCCGGTCCAGCTTGAAACCGGGGAGCGGGTTACCGGTGGGAACCCATCGCTACCAACACAGAAACAAAGGTGCAAGGAAAAGGGACATCACCGTCACCTACTGGGAGAGCAAGTGCAGCCGTCCGTGGGAACCGTCTTTCCAGCCGTGTGGTTTACCGTAAAACTGTGTCAACGTCTCAGGCTGAGTGAGTACCACAGTGCCGCAAGGCACAGCGCTGCCCCCGCGTCCCTGCGCCCACCAGGCCCTGCATTTCCCATCTCATCACCGGGCCCTGGGATCACCAACCCCTACCCACGGAGGGGCAACACAACACCTGGCTGCTCCGCATCACCATCCCCGGGATCCCCATATTGAGCAGCGGTGGTGAAATCACCACAACCGTGGGTGGCGTCACGGACAATAAACTATCCCCACACCCAACACCCCCTTTCACTCACGGGCGAGGAGTGCCGCTCGAGAACCCCCGGGATCCGGCCCACTGCTCGAGCCACCACTGAGCAGCAACCGCCGGACCCGAGCAGAAGGGGTGAGCGTAGTGTGCTGACACCCTCCTCTCCGCCCGCGACACTAGCACTGGTGTTCCAGGTCCCTGGGGGGAAGGCCCTGCATCCTGGTGAGGATGCAGTACCTAGTAGTGCCCTGAGTGGCTCAGGGGCATTACATTAACCCTTGGTGAAGCACAGCACGTCATCGGGCTGTTAAGAGAACAAAGTTTTTATTAAACATCAACATATAACCTTCTTCCCGCACAGGGGAGGTAGCACTTGAACGTTTCATGAGCATTTTTCCCTCTATCATCCCACCACCCAAAGGTCCTGGACCCAGAACCCACTAAGGAGGCAGGTCACCGGTCCCTTTGGTGACCAGGTCCGAGCCAGCTCTATCCCAGTCCTTTCCTCCAATCTTCCTCTCCTTGGTGGCGGTATCAATGTCCTTATGGCAAGGTTTACTCTGGGAGGCACACTTGGTGCAACATATGTACACTGCGAGAGTTCAGGTCATTCCCAGTCCAATGACCAGTGGTCCCTTTTTATATCAACGTTTCAAACATTATTCAAGGTCATGTAACTTTTCAGCATTTTCAACATTTTCTTAGAAAACAGCAATCACAACAATAAATACTGGGGTAGCCTGGTTCAGCTACCACAGCGTAGGTGTGCTTAGAAATGGAGGAGGAGTGGGAGGAACAGGGGTTGACAGTTCTCTGATCTTTTGCACATCTAAGGCGTACCAGCTCCCCTCTCCATGGTGTCTGGTGTATGTGACCACGTCACCCAGGTGCAGGTCATGGTCTGGATGTCCCTTTTGTAGGTAACCCAGTACGTCTCTGCGAGACACAAAGATTCCCGCATGCATGGCGGGCTCCTTAAATAAAGCCCCAGCCTTTTTGTTGGTCAAATCTGTCCACGGTGCCCTGGTATTGAACCCCGCGGGCCCCCAGCTGGCTTGGCGCAGGCTCTGCATCTCGTGCAGATCGCGGAACTTCACCTGCTTCCTCCTGGTTGCACGCTCCTGCTGCTCCTAGGCCAGCTGCTGAATGGTAACTATAAATGCATACAGTTGCACACTGAAAAAGCCAAAAATGTACAAGGGAAAATATGGCACTGCATTACTGCAAAAGAGAGATATTTAGTTTATGTATTGGCCAATGCATGTAAGCCCGGAAACCAACGGCAAAGTATATCTCTGTAATCCGGGAACCTAACCTAAATGCCACTATCTAGGTTAAAAACATCCGCATCTGGACAAAATGCCACTATTTGGACTACAAACCTCCATGTATGGGCAGTTAGGCTCCTGCTACAATGGTTATGAACACAGCCAGGTCTTAGGGCGGAGTGCCCAGTCAGAAAGAGACTCACTAGAAATATCAAAAAACTGACCGAGCACGGTCACCACCATCCCCATCATCTCCGAACGCCAGTCCTCGATCTGCTGGATCATCTGTGACCGCATCTGGAGACACAGCCGCCCCACTCCTTTTCGAGCCAGTGTAAGGTTCCGTGCCTGGGCCGCTCTGGTCTCCGGTCCGTGGGAGCAGACATCTTGTCTTTAGCTGCGGGTTCACTAGTCTCACAATCCAGAACTGCCATCCCTCCAGCGCACCAGGGTGCATTCTGCTGGCGCCTCTTCCGGCTTCCTGCAGTTAGTTTCGCTTTTGTATGCTGCACACTCCCAGGGGCGGAGTCGGCTTTTCGCGCGCTTTTGCCACAGTAATGGCGCAGCCAGTTTTTCACAGGAATAAAGATGGCGGTAGTGTTTGCACAAAACAGTCCATAAGGCCCGACTGTCCCTTTTTGTGGCAGTCTCTTTGTCCGTACGGCGGGCAGTGTGGACCCTGTAGAGCTGGTCTGTGTCCCGAACCCTGATCCTTGCTTTACTGCTGGTACCTCCGGATCTGTGGGTCAGTAGGCACCGTGAACGTCCCATCACTGTGCAGGTGTTTGCCAGGCCGTCTGAAACTGTTGCCTGATCTAGGGCCCTGTGCCCTGTCGGTGCTCTGGTCTCAGCAGTACTCGGGTGTACCTGCCCTGGCAACCACTCTCCTGTGCCCCAGGGTCACCGTTACATGACCCAGCTCTAAGCACATCTTTCCACTTTCACTCTCTACTACAGACTCTTCTTGGTCCCCTTCCATGAGTTTGTCTAGTCCCCTGGTCTGGCTCCGCCCTCTAGGTGGCCATTCCTTTGTGTCCGACTAGCCAATTACCCCTGGTGTGGAGTGGTAAATGGGATTTTGGTGTGTCTATGTGTTGCTGGCACTGGTGTTCCACGGTCCCTGGGGGGTAGGCCCTGCATCCTGGTGGGGATGCAGTTCCTACTAGTGCCCTGAGTGTCTCAGGGGCGCTACACCTCCTCCTTTTGGGTTTCTATTCATGGATATGGGTTTTAAAATGTTATTTGTTGTTTGATGTTTTGTTTGATGTTATTTAATAAACGGGGCTGTTGTGGCTTTTTATATCAAACATCACGCAGTCTTTATTTTAGGTATGAACCTGGGACATATGTGGTGGTGGTGGTCGGACGGGCAAGGTAAGGTCGTATAGTCAGGCTTTCCGAATTCATGCTGCCGTTTAGGTTTGTGAGGTTTTCCGCAAACTGATAGAAATAGGAATAGAATAGATGTTGTCCTGAAATTGACTTTTTGTTATAGACTGCAGCAGCAAGGTCTGTAAGACTATAATCCCTGCCTATATGCCTGTAATACAGTATCCCTTCTACCGTAGCTTTCTCTACACTAAACGCAGATAAGCGCGGTATTATTAGAGAAAATAGATTTTTTCATAGCAGCAACAGGGTCTGTAAGGCTAGAATCCCTGCCTACATGCCTTTAATACAATATCCATACTCCAAAAGCTAACCCTACACGAATTGCAGCTAACTGCGGTATAAGAATGGAATCTATTTGAATTAGCACTGAAATGGACTGTTGTTTTAATGTTACACTAACAGGTACAGTCAGATTATAACACACTGTACCTTCTCCAGCAGAACCTTTCCCTACACTGTTTGCAGGTACAATGCACTGAGCCTGGCGTCACCAGGTCTTATATTGACCCAATGATGCTATGTGGCTAGCCAATTATAATAATGCCAGTAGCCAACCTAAAATAAGCGACAAAACATGCGGGGCGGGGACTCGAAAATGGCGCACGCATAGCAGAATACTCGATCAGGTATCAAATGTCTCTTGAGCACTCCAATGCTCGATCAAGTATTACTAGTTACTAGTAATATTAGTATTACTAGTATTAGTAGTACTCACATTTGTTAGAAAAGTTAGTCACAACTAGTTGTCAGTCTCTAGTTATGATTTGCCAAAACAGACAGTTTGTTAACTGTCTACATCTACATAATGAAAAAAATCAATAAGATATATTTATCATATCTTACTATGCTATCAGCTTAAAGGGGTAGTCCTAAATTTGGAAGTTATCTCCTACCCACATGAATAGAGCGGGGCATCAATCATGAGCACTCTGACTCCATTCATTCTTAAAGGCACCAGAACAGAGATAGTCAAGTGCAGCATTTGCTTGGTCTTTGGCACTCTCATTAGAATGAATGGAGTGGCATTACACATGATCAACCACCATTCCATTAACATTGACCTCTTTAGAGCCCTGGTTTTTAGAATCGTGGGGTTTCGATCAGTGAAACCAACAGCAATTAAATTAAATGAATTAAATTAAAATTAAATTATTTAAACAATAAATAAAAGTGAATACTGTGGGACCGTTTCTACTTTGAGGATAACATACTTCTCAGTCTTAAGTCAAAGGGGAACATCTCAAGAAAAGATTATTTGCAACAAAACTCTCAGGCTACAGGTAATTTCAACTTGACAATACTTGGTACTCAATTTGGGTAAGGGGGGGATTTACATAATATTGCCATGAACAGTATGTATGCCATGCGCAGGAGACAGTGTTGTGATCCCTGTGGGTTAATAAACTACTGCTGTGGCAACTGAGTAGCAGAAATATAGCGGTTGATGCGGCAAGTCCAAACCCACTCACATTCATGGGTCCGACTCCCAGTTTCGAACAGTATTGAGACTGCAGCAGTACTGTCAAAACATCACCGGCTGCTGCACTTTACACACTGAACACTTATAGCACCCAGCTATGTCAGTTCAGCTGCTGCCTCTGCAGAGCGCAGCAATCAAGCTGGTTTTGTCATAGGATGCTGCGCTCTTTCCAGTTTCAATGTGAAGATCACAGTAGCGAGCAACTAAGTCACCTTGACTGATGTTCTTTGCAGAGGCAGCAGCTAAATTGGCAAAGCTGAGCGCAGTTAGGGTATTTGCGCACGTTGCGTAATGTACATGCTGAAAAATCTGCAGCGACTTGTCAATGCATGTGCGTTTCAAAACGCATGTATTGTGACTGCTGAATTGATGCAGAATTCATGCGCTCTGGATGCTTTCTCTCCCTATAGACAGAGTGGGAGCAGCATCCAAAGTGCACAAAATAAGTGACATGTTACATCTTAGAACGCAGCGATACGGCAACAAATTGCAGAATGCAAATCACTGTGTTTTAAATCGCAACGTGTGGATGGAATTTCCACAAGTCACATAAACTTTGCTGGGGACGCAGAACGCATGCATTTACGCTGCTGTGCAAAGCGCAATGTAAACACATGAAATTATACGATGTGCGCACATAGCCTAAGTGTTAAGGGGGCTTTGCACGCAGCGACATCGCTAGTGATGTCACTCATAAAAGCACCCGCCCCCGTCGTTTGTGTGTCACGGGCAAATCGCTGCCCGTGGCGCACAATATCGCTAGGAGCCGTCACACATACTTACCTTCCTAGCGACGTCGCTGTGACCGGCAAACAGCCTCTTTTCTAAGGAGGCGGTTCGTGCGGCGTCACAGCGATGTCACATGGCAGGTGTCCAATAGAAGCGGAGGGGTGGAGAGCAGCCACATGGAAGTCACGCATACCTCATTGCCAGAGGACGCAGGTATGGTGCTGTTCGTCGTTCCTGGGGTGTCACACGTAGTGATGTGTGCTGCATCAGGAATGACGAACAACCTGCGTACAGAACAAGGAACGACATTTGGGAAATGGACGACGAGTCAACAATCAACGATTTGGTGAGTATTTTGCATCGTTAGCGGTCGCTCGTACGTGTCACACGCAACGATGTCGCTAACGAGGCCAGATGTGCGTCACGAATTTTGTGACCCCAACGACATCTCGTTAGCAATGTCGTTGCGTGTAACGGGGCCTTAAGTGAACAGAGCTGAGCAGTTGTGAGGATTTGACTGCTGCATTAAGCATAGCTAGTGATCTAAAAGACAAATGATAATACCTTGAATAAAACTACGTTCACAGATTGTGGGCCTGTTGTTTTCATTCGATTGCAAAGTTGTGTCAAAACCTCTGATGTTTTACCATGTTGCATTTTTGACAATAAATTTTCAAAATCACAGCTAAAAAAAGCAAATAGAAGGCATGGCAGGAATACCCCATAAGTCTTTAAAGTGCAGAATGCAGCATCGGTGAGGAAGCCAACCTGACTGCTGAGCTCTCCATACGTAAACTAGCAACCAGTTTGAAAAATATAGTTAATTTCCTTACAGAAAATGAGAGTTGAACCGTGCCTAATGTCTGTTTTTCTATGGTGCAGTTCCACCTCAACGCCACTCTCAGGCGGGCAGGTACCCTATGATGCTTAAAAGGTTATTGTTATCATGATAAATCGGTAAAATTGAAAATTTCTTGTAAAAACAAGTAACTTTGCAGTTTATATTTTTTTATTAATGTGAACTGGACACATGAAAAAACACTATTAAGCTACAGATATGGAGTTAATCTGCAGGTTAACCCCTTCACCACCCAGCCTGTTTTTGCCTTCATGACCAGGGCAAGTTTTACAATTCTGACCAGTGTCACTTTATGAGGTAATAACTCTGAAATGCTTCAACAGATCCCAGTAATTCTAAGAATGTTTTTTGTGACACATTGTGCTTTATAATAGTGGTAAACTTAGGACAATATTTTTTGTGTTCAATTGTGACAATATTGGAAATTTAGCAAAAATTTTAAAAATGTTGACATTTTCAAACTTTGAATTTTTATGCCCTTTAAACCAGAGAGTTACTGTATGTCACACAAAATAATTAACACATAACATTTCCCACATGTCTACTTTACATCAGCACCAGTTTTGAAACATAATTATTTTGTTAGGAAATTAGAAGGGTTACAAGTTTATCAGCAATTTCTCATATTTTCCACCCAAAAAATACAAACTTTGAAGGGCCTGGATGACAGAAAATACACAAAAGTGACACCATTTTAAAAACTGCTCCTCTCAAAGTGCTCAAAGAAAACCATTTAATAAGTTTATTATGCCTTTAGGTGCTTCACAGGAATTAAAAAAAAGGGAGTAAAAAAGAAAAACTTTACTTTTTCTGACAAAAATTAGCCATAAAATTTTGCATTTTCACAAGGGTAATATGAGAAAATGGACCATACAATTTGTCATGCAATATCTCCTTAGCATGCCGATACCCATATGTGGTGGAATACTAATGTTTGGGTACACAGCAGGGCTCAGAAGGGAAGGAGCGCCATTTGACTTTTGGAACACAAAATGATCTAGAATCAATAGCAGACACCATGTCACATTTGCAGAGCACCTGAGGTGCCTAAAGAGTGAAAACTCACTACGAGTAACTAGACACCTCAAGGAATTAAACTACACGTGTGGTGAGCACTATGAACACCCAGTGCTTTATAGAATTTTAGAATGCTGAGCCTTGAAAGTAAAAAAATCTAATATTTTGAACAAAAATTATGCTTTAGCCCCAAATTGTTAATTTTCAGAATTGTAGCAGAAGAAAATAAATGGTACAGTTTGTTGTGCAGTTTCTCCTGAATATACCAATACCCTACTTGCAGCGGAAAACTACTGTTTGAGTGCACGGCAGGGTTCGGAAGGGAAGGAGCGCTGTTTGAGTGCAGATTTGGCAGGAATAGTCTACTCCAGGCGCTATTGTAATGAGAGCAAGATCCAGACGCAGCACACAGAAAAGGAAGACACAGAGGTGATGTAACAAAATTTATTAATCCACAAACAGGGGTTTGAAAATACAGGGGTTTCTTATCACAAAGGAAGAATTACAGTATTCTTAAGGTCCAGTCACACTAAGCAACTTACCAGCGATCCCAACAACGATAGGGATCGCTGGTAAGTTGCTAGGAGGTTGCTGGTGAGATGTCACACTGCGACGCTCCAGCGATCCCACCAGCAACCTGACCTGGCAGGGATCGTTGGAGCGTGGCTACACGAGTTGCTGGTGAGCTCACCAGCAACCAGTGACCAGCCCCCAGCGCCGCGTGGAAGATGCTGCGCTTGGTAACTAAGGTAAATATCAGGTAACCAACCCGATATTTACCTTGGTTACCAGCGCACGGAGCTACACGTGCAGAGAGCAGGGAGCAGCGCACACTGAGCGCTGGCTCCCTGCTCTCCTAGTTACAGCACACATCGGGTTAATTACCCGATGTGTGCTGCAGCTAAATGTGCACAGGGCAGGGAGCAGCGCACACTGCTTAGCACTGGCTCCCTGCTCTCCTAGCTACAGCACACATCGGGTTAATTAACCCGATGTGTCCTGCAGCTACATGTGCACAGAGCAGGAGCCGGCAGCACAGGCAGTGAGAGCGGCGGAGGCTGGTAACAAAGGTAAATATCGGGTAACCAAGGACAGGGCTTCTTGGTTACCCGATGTTTACATTAGTTACCAGCCTCCGCAGAAGCCGGCTCCTGCTGCCTGCACATTTAGTTGTTGCTGTCTCGCTGTCACACACAGCGATCTGTGCTTCACAGCGGGACAGCAACAACTAAAAAATGGCCCAGGACATTCAGCAACAACCAACGACCTCACAGCAGGGGCCAGGTTGTTGCTGGATGTCACACACAGCAACATCGCTAGCAACGTCACAAAAGTTGTTCGTTAGCAGCGATGTTGCTAGCGATGTTGCTTAGTGTGACGGGGCCTTTAGTTCTCAACAACAGCAATCAATAAACTCTCAGTATACCAGACTTCAAGGACGTATCACTCCTTCTACTAACACGTAGCCCACGTTACCCACAATAGGAAAGGATTTGGACCAGTCAGGGTCTATATCCATAGTCCCTAGTCACTAACCCTACGTCTATGTGGCTTACAGTCACTGAGTTGCACTGGATGCTAAGCTAAAACCACTATCATCACCATCCCCGCATTTAGTACCCCCCGGCCGAGCGGAAGGTAACAACCTGTCGCATACGGGTCACCCATAGCTGGCTATCTTGCCTGGTGACGTGTGCGGCTTGCCCATGTAGTCTGGACCGGGAATCTTGACCAGCATAACAGGGGTATTGGAGATCTTGACCAGCGTAGCGGAGGTCTTCTGGATCTTGACCGGCGTAGAGGGGGTCTAGCTGGATGGTACGGGGGTCTGGAGGGTCTTTACCGGCGTAGCGGAGGTCTCCCTGGACGGTGCAAGGGCCTGGAGAGTCTTGGGAACTACCTGCTCCAGCCGGCTATGGAACCGGCCCACTGCTGCACAAGCCTCCTGGGGAGCCTTCCGTCTTCCCCTCCATCTGCACGTTCTTGCGCTGCTGCTCTGCTTCGCGTCCCTGCTCCTCTTCCGGTCCCTCCTCTGGCTCACTTCACCTTCTCCTCCCTTGTCTGTTCCTGAACTGGTCCCTCTCTCTAAGGCTTCCTCCCGGGAACCAATTCTCCAGTTTTCAATTCTTATGCTGCTATTATTTCTATAGCCAGAAGAGGGCAATGGAAAATCATTAATCTTACCAGGCTGCACAGATCTTCGTGCCCATATTCTTACACTATGTCGCATTTGAAGTGCTGCTATGGTACCGATAGAGTAGAAACCACCCACATGTGACCCCATTTAAGAAAAAACACCTCGTGAAGGAATTTGTTTAGGGGTGGAGTGAGCATTTGATGATTCACAGAATTGAGTAACATTGAGGCTTTGGAAATGAATTTTTTTTTTCCACTAAAATGTTGTTTTAGCCACAAGTTTTTATTTTCCAAAAGGAGGAAATGGACCACATAATTTGAAACACAATTTCTCCCGAGTTCGCCAATATCGTATATTTTGCTAGAAACTGCTTTTCAGGCTCAGTGTTATAAAAGGGAAGGAGCGCAATATTGAAATGCAGATTTTGCTGGAATGGTCATGACACATTGGTAGAGCCCCTGACGTGCCTGGGTGTATTTTTATCTTTGGGTGTATTGATTATTTTTATGCTAAGGGCATTTTTAAGAAACAAACAAGCAGTGGAAATTGCAGAGCAAAAATTGCAAATATTCCATTGTAGTGTATGGACATTGTAGGGTAGTGCAGTGTACGGACATTGTAGTGCCCAATACATGGTGCCCAGCTTGTGCTTCTGGAATCATGCACCTGTAAAAAAGGTGGGCTCATGTCAAACATGTGAATACTAACTGCGGTTTAGGCAAGGTGTAAAATTTTGCTAGATTTGTTTTGGTGGTAGACTTGACACTTTTACAGAGCCTTTGTGCTACAAGTAACTTGGACACCCATTAAAAGTGACGACTTGATTTTTGTGGTCATTGCTGGCATTTTGGATCTGATGTTCTTCTCTGAGCACTTACATCGGGGTTTTCATCTAAATATCTTAAACTCATGATTCAGATGAAGCTACTGGTAGATCCATTCACTAATGAGGCAGGCAGAGTTCTCCAGACTGTTTAGTGTTGTCCAGGTTTTCAGAGATATGGTCGACCGTGCTTTTGTGCACACCTAAAAAGATGCCTAAAAAGAGAGACACCGCTGGATCATAGGCCAGAAAGAGTCTACAGTGATTCCCTCTGCCTCAGTATAGTGAATCTTCCATCAAGGGTTCTGTCTGAATCACATATTTCAGAGATTTACACAGAAACCCCAATATAAATGTTCAAAGTAGAGTGCAGGATAAATGTGAGCCAAGCCTTATAGCGAATTTTGGGAGGAACAATGAACAAATCAACAGCAGGTCAAGATTTGGTTTTATTTATTTTTATGATTTTCATCATGCATTATAAGTGATTAGAGTGTGATTACAGCAATACAAGATTACAACAAGTTTTTTTATGTTTGGCTGCCATCACACATTAAACAAATGTTTTTTGTTTTTTTTTACAAAAAAAAAAAGTATTTGCATTCCCATATTTAGAGAGCTATAAGTTTTCTTGTTTTTACCAAAGAGTCATGCTAGGGTTTGTTTTTTTGTGGGACAAGTTGACAATTTTATTGGTACTATTTTTGGGTACATACCCTTTTTTGATCACTTTCTATTCTGATTTTTATTAGGCAGAATGGACACAGCAATTCAGGAATTGTTTTTTGTTTTTTTTCATGCCGTTCCACATTTGGTAAAAGTGATAAGGCAGCTTTACTCGTCAGGTAAGTACGATTGCAGAGATACCATATTTATATGTTTCTTATGTTTTGCTGATTTTGCACAATATAAACAATTGTATTGAAAAAAAATTGTTTTAATATCGCTATATTCTGAGAACTCTAACTTCTTATTTTTCTGCTGATGGAGCTGTTTGGTGGCTTGTTTGTGTTGGGGGCCAAGATAATGTTTCAAACAATACCATTTCTATTTACATCTTTTTGATTATGCTTTATTCTACTTTTTGTTTGGCAGTTTTATGAAAAGCATACAGTGCCACATTGTTTATTTATTTTTTACGTTGTTCACTAAAGGAGTTAAACAGTGTAACAGTTGTATGGGTAAGGTTGTTCCGAATGTGGAGATGCCAAATACAGTACCTTGCGAAAGTATTCAGCTCCCTTGAATTTCTTGCACGCACCACTTATCTGTAATTTATTTTTTTTTAAAAAAAAGTTTAAAATAAGCAATAAATTTCATTCAACTTCACAATTGTGTTCCACTTGTTGTTGATTCTTCACCAGAGTTGTGAAACAGGATCTACTCACTCCAAATCCTAAAGCATTTGTAAGTGAGCCCGGAATAAACAGCAAAGTGCTCCTCCATCCTTCAGATGTCGGCCATTTCAGAGTACCATTCCTTAATAGAAGGGGGCAGAGTAGTTTTCCAGTGTCTGCGAATCACAGAACATGCAACAGTTAGGCAAAAGTGGAGAATATCACACTTACGATTTGATATTGAGTGTGGTAAAATGGAGAGAAGTGCAATCTTAGTCTGCTCTCAATACCTGATTAGGTGATAGCTCCCAAAAACTTGCTCCCATAATAGTGTAATCACATCTGGGACTTTAACTTTAATTTCTCCTGTCAGTATGACACTGACTGAAGCCTCTTAGACCTTGGTCCTGGTATGGTCTAATGCGGGCGTCACAAGAGACGATCTATTGTGCGATATGTTGTCAGGGTCACGGTTTTCGTGACGCACATCCGGCATTGTTTGCGACTTCGTTGCATGTGCCACCTACGAGCGACTCTGAACGTTCGCAAATTGGTTACAAATCGTGTATCATTGACTCGTCGATCATTTTTAAAAAGTCGTTTATTCTTCTTTATGCCGGTTGTTCATCGTACCCGGGGTAACACACATCGCTCCGTGTGACACCCCAGCAACGATGAACACAGCTTACCTGCGTCCCGCCGGCAAGGATGATTACGTCCCGCTCATCTCCGCCCCTCCGCTTCTATTGGCCGGCCACTGTGTGACATCGCTGTGACGCCGAACATCCCACCCCCTTCAGGAAGTAGATGTTTTCCGCCCACAGCGATGTCGCTCAGCAGGTAAGTGCGCGTGACGGGGGGTTAACGACTTTGTGCGCCACGGGCAACTAATTGCCCGTGACGCACAAACGACGGGGGCGGGTACGATCGCTCGTGCGGTCCGTACGGTTTCACAAATCAGTTTTTTGCCATCAGGCATGATCCGGCGAAAAAACTGATGCGACGGATCCGGTCAAAAAACAGATCAGTCGCATCAATTTTTTTCATCCATTTGTTCAGTTTTTTGGCGGATCCGTTTTGATACTGAGTATGCTCAGTTTAAAAAAACGGAAGCCGGCGCCGTATTCCGGCATATGACAGATGGCGTCGGATCCGGCGTTCATAGGCTTCTATTATAAAAAATGCCGTACGGCGCCAGATCCGGCACGATCCGTTTTTTCGCCGGAGACAAAAAACATTCCATTCAATGTTCCATCTGGCCGCAGTACAAGCAAATTTTGCCGGATCCGGCGAAAGCTGGATAGAACGCAAGGCCATCCAGCACAATCCGGCGCTAATAGAAGTCTATGAGGGAAAAAACGCATCCGACAGCAACAGACACCGGATACGTTTTTTCATGTTTTTGCCAGATTGCGCCTGATGGCAAAAAACTGATGTGGGAAACCAGCCTAACAGGCTTGCTGTAGCTGGCTGACTATAGGTTGCTATGACAATGATCAAGCGCTCGCAATGACGTCATGGGGTGCTGATCGGACGGGAAAGGGAGCCCACTCACTCTTCCAGCCTCCTAAATATTGTGATGAATATAGATTGGGGCATTCAGGGAGTTAAACAGCCTGGGGAGGAGCAGGCACCGCTCCTCGCTGTGAGAGCCGAGTCTCGGCTGTCACTTAAGCTCCAAGCAGTGATGGCTCTGTGCCCACACCCTCACCATGACGTAGCCATATGTTCCCTTCCCAACCAAGACATATAGGTAAGTCATAGGTCATGAAGGGGTTAATAGCATTTTAAATCTGCCCAGTGCTGGAACTAAAGGGGGCTTTACACGGTAGCGATATCGCTAGCAATTTCTAGCGATAGCGAGCGTGTAAGTACCCGCCCCCGTCGCGCATGCGATTGTTTGTGATCGCTGCCGTAGCGAACATTATCGCTACGCAGCGTCACACATACTTACCTGGTCGGCGGCGTCGCTGTGACTGCCGAACAATCCCTCCTTCAAGGGGGAGGGACGTTCGGCATCACAGCGACGTCACCGCAACGTCACTAAGCGGCCGGCCAATGAAAGCGGAGGGGCGGAGCTGAAATCCGCCCACCTCTTCCTTCTGCATTGCGGCCGGCGGCAGGTAAGGAGACGGTCCTCGCTCATGTGGTGTCACACATAGCGATGTGTGCTGCCGCATGAGCGATGAACCACAACGCTAAACAACCCTTACCGATTTTTGAGTTTGGGACGACCTCTCCATGGTGAACGATTTTCACCATTTTTGAGGTCGCCTAAGGTCGCTGGTAAGTATTACACGCTGCAATATCGTTAATGATGCCGGATGTGCGTCACTAACAACTTGACCCCGACGACAAAACATTAACGATATCGTAGCGTGTAAAGCCCCCTTTAGAGTTCCAATAGTCGGAAGAAATTTATTGTATTCCTTCTGCGGACATTCATCTTTCCGTCATCTGAGCGGTGGCTGAAACCGTGCATGCATCACATTTAGGATTGGAAGCCAAACACTTCTGGGAGGAATGAAGTTAATTTTCTCCCAGCAGTGGAGATCTAAGTGCCGCTGTCAGACACCTGCAGTTAATAGCATTTTTCCACTTGACAGGTTCACTTTAATAACACCACTCCAGAGAGTTTTTTTCTCTGCTTCAAAAATATTTTAAGTATAAGTCCCTTTCACCGTGTATTATCCTCACCCTCTGCTGTTTTTGTAATTTTTGTAGTGTTCCTCATGTCCCATGATTTTGTGCCTGTAACTTCTGACTGACCAGAAATCAGAAGTTATGTCACAAGTGCTCAATAGTAGTCTATGAGGACCAGAACAGGGCTCTCATAGACTTGTATTAAAAAGTCAATAGAATAGACCTGGCTCACTACAAGGGGGGGTGCTCTGGAATAATAAGTCCAGCAATACAAAAAAGTATATCCGGCACACCACAATGTTATAGAAGAGTTTTTGATTTGGCTTGAAAACAAAGGTTTTATTGTGTATATACAAGATAGTCCGTCCAACGTTTCGATCCAACCGGATCTTTCACAGGGACACTAGGACTAGTGACAAAGAAAAGAAGTAAAAACATACAAAAAATTAAAATAAAGACAAAAAACAGTGAAACACTGTTATGGTTTACAAAATAAGACATACAATAAATGCAGGGGGAATGGCAGAAACCGCAGAGACAAAAAACATCATATACATTAATTTCATAGGCACCAATGGAAAGAACACGAAAATCTCCATTAAGATATATGACAATCTGTTGAGACATGAAAAAAGTCATTAGAGAAGTGACTTCAAATGATGTCAAGACACGTACCTATATGTATAAAAGGACTGTCAAATCACATCAGTATGGATAAAGGACAAAAGGGGTCATCAAAATATATGGGAAGACTGCGCAAGCGGTCTATGATGGAAGGAGACAAGAAAACCAAGTTATCCACGGATTGTATGGATTAAATAGTCTTATTACACAAGTCATAAAAAGGGGGGCATACCTTAGTAGTGGCCTTTGTGTATATGGTGCTATGAGGGGTACCCGTCAATGACGTGCCATGATATGGTGCACAACAGGGGAAATATCCTTAAAAGGGGTTAATAATGGAAGAGAAGAAGTAGAGAGTTATGACATTGTCCTTATTCATATAGGGGATTAATGCGTGAGAATTAAATAATTTGGCATGCGCCAGGAACCTATATGCATCAACCTACCAAATCAGTAACACTGACTAATGCTGGTAAATCAACATCGGATTGGAGGTCCGATCATGTGGCAGAAAGGTAACGTCAACAAAATTTTTCAGGTTATCTGTATGAGTGATAGAGTAAAGGGCATATGTAACATAAATGAGGACAAAAAGAGAGGAAAAGAGGAGAGAAGAAAAAGAATATTAGTGATAGGGTGTACCTACCAGAGAAGCAGGGTTGGTAGAAGTGACGAATAGAAGATATGTATAGGACACGAAGTAAGTCTCTGAGGGTTACTTGTAAAAGGAAAAGAAAGGGGAGAATATGAAAACAATCATATGACTGCTTAGAACATGTATAAGTCTGAACTGTTAGGAGTCAATCATTCCATATGTACCTGGTCTGTACGTATCACTGAGTATGACCTGGTCTGTACATCTGAGTGTACCAGAAAGATGTCAGTAATGACGTGAGGTAATTGACTTCAGGTGAAATATCCTGCTTAGTCTGAGAAATTCCAATTGGAAATGCAATGCAGGAGTTCTATGTTGATAAAAAGACTCCTTAGTAAATAACATACATAAATATCCCACAACGGTGCATAAAGGTAGGTATGGAGGGAAATGAGATATAAAAAGATATTGAAAGATATACCTTCCAGGAAGGAGGAAATGGCAACACTGCCGGCTGAAATGGAGCAAGAGGAAGCCTGCAACTAGAGAGCAAAAAGAATTATAAAGAGATGACTAACCTACATGAATGGAACATAGAAGAAGTGCCATTCAGGTCATACCTGCGTTGGTGTGCAAGTGGGTCCCCTGTGGTGGCATCAGCAGTGTGCATTGGTGGCTGTGGGCTCTTTTATATGCGGCCGTAATCATAGCTGCGTCCACTTCCTGTTTTGGAGTGGAACGCAGTGAGGCTGGTGGAACGCACGCTTGCGCATGTGTCGCGGGCGGAGGAGGGGACGCTGCGCTCTCCCACTGCTCGGGTCCGGCTGCTGCTGGTGCGGCTGCTCGGTGGTGGCTCGAGCGGTGGGCCGGATCCCGGGGACTCGAGCGGCGTTCCTCGCCCGTGAGTGAAAAGGGGATTTTGATTGTGGGGGTTTTGGTTATTGTCCGTGACGCCACCCACGGTTGTGGTGATATTGGTGACACCACCGCTGCTCTAGACGGGGATCCCAGGAGCGGTGACAGGGAGCAGCTTGGTTGTTATTTCTCCCCTCCGTGGGTAGGGGGTTGGTTGTCCCGGGGCCCGGTGATGGGGTAGGGATGGATGGCAGGCAGGTTACGGGGCCTGGCGAGGTGCAGGGTTGCGGGGGCAGCGCTGTGCCGCACGGCACAGTGGTCCTCACTCAGCCAATGATGAGGACACAGTTCTCGGTAAAACACACGGCTGGATGGACAGGTCCCACAGACGGCTGCGGTGCTGTTTCTCCCGGCAGGTTGATGGTGACTGCCTTTCCCTACACCTATGTACGGTAGATGGCTCCAATGGGTTCCCACCGGTAACCCGCTCCCCAGCTTGGATATGGGCTGGAGGAGCCCCTTTTGCCCGCAGGCGCTGGCCCTGAGAAACGGTTGCCTTGGCGGTGGCGGTGTCTCCCTCACTTGGTTGGACTGTTGCCTTCTGTCGGGACTTGGCTGTTGGGAAACCCAGGAGGTTCCCTTCACTAACGAATTTGGCAAATTCACGGCGACTACTAGCCTTGCCGGGGTCCGTAAGCCCCTGCCAGATGGTGCTGGTTTCTCTTTGCGTACCGGTCCGGTACCGCCGGGCCACCGCCCGTCCACGGTCCTTACGGTAGACTCCAATCAGCCACTCCTGCAGACGGTCACCACCGTCTGCCAACCTTGCTGTCCCGCCCGGGCCACACACCCGGACGCTGTCAGTTAGTTGCTCCACTACCACTTCTCGTCCTTCCACTTTCACCTCCAAAACTAATCTGTCTGTTTTCCCACCTCCAGGACTGTGAATTCCTCGGTGGGCGGGACCAACCGCCTGGCCCACCCCCTGGTGTGGACATCAGCTCCTGGAGGAAGGCAACAAGGGTTTTGTGTTTGACCTCGGTGTGCCTGCTGGGAGTGTGGGGTGTGTTGATGTTGTTCTCTGTGGCCCCTGGTTTGTCCAGGGCGCCACATTCCCCCTTAGTTAAATGCAGACCATCCGCGGGCTGCCCGTCCATCACCGGTTTTATTTTCACAACTGAAAAATATGAAACGGTTAAACGGTAAAACAGATTACATTTATAATAACATCTTCCCACATCGGGAGGTACTCTTACTTAAACGTTGCGTAACGGTTACGGATTCCGCTCTCTCCCACCCAAGCAACCTGGCCCTGATGCTGCCCCTAAGCAAACAGGCAGCACCCCTTGACCCCAGTCCTGCACAAGTTGCCCGAGTGGGTTCTGTCCTTTTCAGGGGACCCACGTCCATGGGGAAACCCTGAAACCCCCAGAGGATTGCCACCGGTTACGGTGGTGGCTGGTTCCCAGCCTGCTCCACTGCGGGCCCTTCCTCTAATCTGCCTCTCCGGAGGCAGTCACGGTATAGCCACAACAACATTATTTACACGCCTCTAGTTTGTGGTTGCCCTGCTAGTTCTCGGGCCTGTTCATAAGGAGTTCCTTATGCAAAACTTGGTGAAGGGGGTCCCAACGGGGACCAGTTGCCGGCAACGACTGGTTCAAATCAGCAGCAAATCAGGTGAACTTCATCGATAGATTATTAACTTATCATTCATCTAACTTTCAAACGGTACTTTTAACACACACAGCTGGTGGTCCCAACGGGGACGATAACAACGGCATTCCGCTGCCCTTACTCGGAGTCCTCGGCATCACTTGGGGGAGGGAGCGCGGTGCACACACGGGCCTCCTGGCTGCCCTCAACTTCGCATCCAGCGCAAACCACCCCCTCTCCCCACAGTGCCGGGTGTACTGTACCAAGTCACCCGGCAGGTTACGGCCTGGGTGCTCCTCCGGCAGGTGGGCATTAACATCCTGCCGGGCTATGAATACTTCGGCTTCCAAGCCCGGTTCATATATGAAGCCATAGCCCCGGCGGACATCAAACCGCCTCACCTGCCCTTCATACAGGGGGCCCCGGACATGGAAGGTCGCTTGCCGCAGGCTCTCCTTCTCCCGGATTGTACGGGCCACCATCTCTGCCTTCTTCTTCTCCCATTCGGCAATCTCCGGGCCCAGCGGTGTCGGCTCCCTATCCCAGTACGGTGCTGCTGCGAGCTCCGGCGCACGGGTCGGGCCCCGCGAGACCTTTTGGACACTGCCCACTGCTGGTGATCTGGGCGGAAGGTCCCACGGAGACTTGGCCTGGGACGCCGCCTTGCAGCGACAACCCGGCGTAGCCTCAGCCGAGGTGTGGGGGATGGGCACAGGGGCTTTCATCCGCTGGGCCTTCGGCACGGAGCGGCCTGTCGGCTCCGGCTCGGGGAATCTTTTGGGGGATGCCTCCGGCTCAGGCTTCTGGGCTTTCCACGGTAGCACCTCCGGTCAGCTACGGGCTCTGGCTACAGGTCGGTCCGCCTGGGCGGACATGCGGGGTATCGCTACCGGTTGCGGGGGTAGCGGGCCTAGTGGCGGGGTCACGGCAGCCGGGACGGGTGGTGAGGGAGGCAGCAGGGCGAGAGGGTTCAGACCGGGTCCCGCAGCCGCGATGACCGACCCACTAGGGGTACTAGGGCGTGGGTCACTCACCCTCCCTTCCGCAACTTCCTCCTCACGTCTCCGCACGGTCGCTATGACCTCCGTCATGTCGGTCTCCCACTCCTCCAAGAGGAGCTGCATTTTGACCTGCAGCCTTTGTTGGAGCTGCGCGGTCCGGATCTCCACCCACGCCGCGGTTCCAGGCGCGGGGGCTACGGTGCTACGGGACGGCATGTACATCTTGCTGGTGGCCTCTCCCAGGAACAAGATGGCCGCAGGGTCCTGGCGTCCCTGCTTTTATAGCCGCGCTCACATGCGACCAGTCGCCATTTTGTCCCCCTTAGCCTCTTTCCGGCTCCTCCTCTACAGGGGCGGGGTTTTGGCCTTCGCGCCTCCACTACTCGAGGAGACGCTCGAGTGGGAATTCTTCGCGCCCAAGATGGCGGCTTCTCAAATTTTCCAGCCGGACACCTCCGGCGGTAACAAGGCGCACCTCTACCAGACGGCAGAGCGGTAGGATCCTGTTCGTGATGTCAAGTTGTCGCGGGCGGAAAAGGGGACGCTGCGCTCTCCCACTGCTCGGGTCCGGCTGCTGCTGGTGCTGCTGCTCGGTGGTGGCTCGAGCGGTGGTCCGGATCCCGGGGACTCGAGCGGCGTTCCTCGCCCGTGAGTGAAAAGGGGATTTTGATTGTGGGGGGTTTGGTTATTGTCCGTGACGTCACCCACGGTTGTGGTGATATTGGTGACACCACCGCTGCTCTAGACGGGGATCCCGGGAGCGGTGACAGGGAGCAGCTTGGTTGTTATTTCTCCCCTCCGTGGGTAGGGGGTTGGTTGTCCCAGGGCCCGGTGATGGGATAGGGATGGATGGCAGGCAGGTTACGGGACCTGGCGAGGTGCAGGGTCGCGGGGGCAGTGCTGTGCCGCACGGCACAGTGGTCCTCACTCAGCCAATGATGAGGACACAGTTCTCGGTAAAACACACGGCTGGATGGACAGGTCCCACAGACGGCTGCGGTGTTGTTTCTCCCGGCAGGTTGATGGTGACTGCCTTTCCCTGCACCTATGTACGGTAGATGGCTCCAATGGGTTCCCACCGGTAACCCGCTCCCCAGCTTGGATATGGGCTGGAGGAGCCCCTTTTGCCCGCAGGCGCTGGCCCTGAGAAATGGTTGTCTTGGCGGTGGCGGTGTCTCCCTCACTTGGTTGGACTGTTGCCTTCTGTCGGGACTTGGCTGTTGGGAAACCCAGGAGGTTCCCTTCGCTAACAGATTTGGCAAATTCACGGCGACTCCTAGCCTTGCCGGGGTCCGTAAGCCCCTGCCGGATGGTGCTGGCTTCTCTTTGCGTACCGGTCTTACGGTAGACTCCAATCAGCCACTCCTGAAGACGGTCACCACCGTTTGCCAACCTTGCTGTCCCGCCCGGGCCACACACCCGGACGCTGTCAGTTAGTTGCTCCACTACCACTTCTCCTCCTTCCAATTTCACCTCCAAAACTAATCTGTCTGTTTTCCCGCCTCCAGGACTGTGAACTCCTCGGTGGGTGGGACCAACCGCCTGGCCCACCCCCTGGTGTGGACATCAGCTCCTGGAGGAAGGCAACAAGGGTTTCGTGTTTGACCTCGGTGTGCCTGCTGGGAGTGTGGGGTGTGTTGATGTTGTTCTCTGTAGCCCCTGGCTTGTCCAGGGCGCCACACATGCGCATTAGTGTTAAACATCGAGCATGTGCAGAGCGGGTGAGAGCCTGCGTTCGCTTCCTAGTGAAAGGGAGCGAGACGCTGCTGTGAAATGGTGATGGCACGCTGACAGCTGACAGGAGGGGTAGATGGAAAACATAGGCGATAAGCGCCAGGAAGTGGACGCAGCTATGATTACGGCCGCATATAAAAGAGCCCACAGCCACCAATGCACACTGCTGACGCCACCACAGGGGACCCACGTCCACACCAACGCAGGTATGACCTGAATGGCACTTCTATGTTCCATTCATGTAGGTTAGTCATCTCTTTATAATTCTTTTTGCTCTCTTGTTACAGGCTTCCTCTTGCTCCATTTCAGCCGGCAGTGTTGCCATTTCCTCCTTCCTGGAAGGTACAGTTAGGTCCAGAAATATTTGGACAGTGACACAAGTTTTGTTATTTTAGCTGTTTACAAAAACATGTTCAGAAATACAATTATATATATAATATGGGCTGAAAGTGCACACTCCCAGCTGCAATATGAGAGTTTTCACATCCAAATCGGAGAAAGGGTTTAGGAATCATAGCTCTGTAATGCATAGCCTCCTCTTTTTCAAGGGACCAAAAGTAATTGGACAAGGGACTCTAAGGGCTGCAATTAACTCTGAAGGCGTCTCCCTCGTTAACCTGTAATCAATGAAGTAGTTAAAAGGTCTGGGGTTGATTACAGGTGTGTGGTTTTGCATTTGGAAGCTGTTGCTGTGACCAGACAACATGCGGTCTAAGGAACTCTCAATTGAGGTGAAGCAGAACATCCTGAGGCTGAAAAAAAAGAAAAAATCCATCAGAGAGATAGCAGACATGCTTGGAGTAGCAAAATCAACAGTCGGGTACATTCTGAGAAAAAAGCAATTGACTGGTGAGCTTGGGAACTCAAAAAGGCCTGGGCATCCACGGATGACAACAGTGGTGGATGATCGCCGCACACTTTCTTTGGTGAAGAAGAACCCGTTCACAACATCAACTGAAGTCCAGAACACTCTCAGTGAAGTAGGTGTATCTGTCTCTAAGTCAACAGTAAAGAGAAGACTCCATGAAAGTAAATACAAAGGGTTCACATCTAGATGCAAACCATTCATCAATTCCAAAAATAGACAGGCCAGAGTTAAATTTGCTGAAAAACACCTCATGAAGCCAGCTCAGTTCTGGAAAAGTATTCTATGGACAGATGAGACAAAGATCAACCTGTACCAGAATGATGGGAAGAAAAAAGTTTGGAGAAGAAAGGGAACGGCACATGATCCAAGGCACACCACATCCTCTGTAAAACATGGTGGAGGCAACGTGATGGCATGGGCATGCATGTCTTTCAATGGCACTGGGTCACTTGTGTTTATTGATGACATAACAGCAGACAAGAGTAGCCGGATGAATTCTGAAGTGTACCGGGATATACTTTCAGCCCAGATTCAGCCAAATGCCGCAAAGTTGATCGGACGGCGCTTCATAGTACAGATGGAGAATGACCCCAAGCATACAGCCAAAGCTACCCAGGAGTTCATGAGTGCAAACAAGTGGAACATTCTGCAATGGCCAAGTCAATCACCAGATCTTAACCCAATTGAGCATGCATTTCACTTGCTCAAATCCAGACTTAAGACGGAAAGACCCACAAACAAGCAAGACCTGAAGGCTGCGGCTGTAAAGGCCTGGCAAAGCATTAAGAAGGAGGAAACCCAGCGTTTGGTGATGTCCATGGGTTCCAGACTTAAGGCAGTGATTGCCTCCAAAGGATTTGCAACAAAATATTGAAAATAAAAATATTTTGTTTGGGTTTGATTTATTTGTCCAATTACTTTTGACCTCCTAAAATGTGGAGTGTTTGTAAAGAAATGTGTACAATTCCTACAATTTCTATCAGATATTTTTGTTCAAACCTTCAAATTAAACGTTACAATCTGCACTTGAATTCTGTTGTAGAGGTTTCATTTCAAATCCAATGTGGTGGCATGCAGAGCCCAAC
The DNA here is from genome assembly GCF_048569485.1 of Anomaloglossus baeobatrachus. Lineage (NCBI taxonomy): Eukaryota > Metazoa > Chordata > Amphibia > Anura > Aromobatidae > Anomaloglossus > Anomaloglossus baeobatrachus. The sequence goes on from NC_134354.1 coordinate 228,130,847, forward strand.
TCGCGAAAATTGTGTCACTGTCCAAATATTTCTGGACCTAACTGTATATCTTTCAATATCTTTCTATATCTCATTTCCCTCCATACCTACCTTTATGCACCGTTGTGGGATATTTATGTATGTGTCGCGGGCGAAGGAGGGAACGCTGCGCTCTCCCACTGCTCGGGTCCGGCCGCTGCTGCTGCAGCAGCTGCTGCGGCTGCTGCGGCTGCTGCTGCTCAGTGGTGGCTCGAGCGGTGGGCCGGATCCTGGGGACTCGAGCGGCACTCCTCGCCCGTGAGTGAAAAGGGTGGGGATTGATTGTGGGGATTTGGTTATTGTCCGTGACGCCACCCACGGTTGTGGTGAGTTTGGTGACACCACCGCTGCTCTGAACGGGGATCCCGGGAGCGATGACAGGGAGCAGCCTGGATGTTAGTTCTCCCCTCTGTGGGTAGGGGGTTGGTAGTCCCGGGGCCCGGTGATAGGGTAGGGATGGATGGCAGGCGGGTTACAGGGCCTGGCGAGGTGCAGGGTCGCGGGGGCAGCACTGTGCCGCACGGCATGGTGGTACTCACTCAGCCAATGATGAGGACACAGTTCTCGGTAAAACACACGGCTGGATGGACGGGTCCCACAGACGGCTGCGGTGTTTCTCCTCCCGACAGGTTGATGGTGACTGCCTTTCCCTGCACCTATGTAGTGTAACGGTTCCAATGGGTTCCCAACGGTAACCCGCTCCCCAGCTTGGATGGGTGCTGAAGGAGCCCCTTTTACCCGCAGGCTCTGGCCCTGGGAACCTTAGCCTTGGCGGTGACTGTGTTTCCCTCTCTCGGTTGGATGGTTGCGTTCTGACGGGACTTGGCTGTTGGGAAATCCAGGAGGTTCCCTTCGCTAACGGATTAGGCAAATTCACAGCGACTCCTAGCCTTGCCGGGGTCCGTAAGCCCCTGCCGGATGGTGCTGGCTTCTCTTTGCGTACCGGTCCGGTACCGCCGGGCCACCGCCCATCCACGGTCCTTACGGCTAGCTCCAATAGGCCACTCCTGCAGACGGTCACCACCGTCTGCCAACCTTGCTGATCCGTCCGGGCCACACACCAGGACCAACTTCAGGCTTCTCTTCTGCCACTTCCCTCCTTCCACTTTCACTTCCAACACTAATCTCTCTCCACTCCTCAACTCATCTGCCTGCTTTTCCCGCCTCCAGGACTGTGAGCTCCTCGGTGGGCGGGGCCAACCGCCTGGCCCACCCCCTGGTGTGAACATCAGCCCCTGGAGGAAGGCAACAAGGGTTTTTGTCTGACTTTGGTGTGCCTGACCAGGAGTGTGGGGTGTGTAGGTGTTGTGCTGTGACGACCTGGCATGTCAGATGGTTCAGGGGCGACACCCTCTGCACTGACCACATGCCCTAGGTACTGCACTCTGGGTTTCAGCAGATGACACTTTGAGGGCTTCAACTTCATCCCATATTTGGCAAGGGACGCGAACACCTCGGCTAGGTGCTCCAGGTGGGCTTCATATGTCTGGGAGTACACAATCACATCATCCAGGTACAGCAGGACGGTCTCGAAATTTAGATGCCCCAAACAGCATTCCATCAGCCGTTGGAAGGTTCCAGGGGCATTGCACAGCCCGAACGGCATGCTATTAAATTCGCAGAGTCCCATAGGGGTGGCAAATGCAGTCTTCTCTCGGTCTTCTGGCGAAACAGCCACCTGCCAGTACCCGCTGGTGAGGTCAAGGGTGGAAAAATAGTTAGCGGTTCTCAGCGCAGCCAGAGATTCCTCAATGCGGGGCAGAGGGTAAGCATCCTTATGCGTTATCTGGTTAATTTTTCGGTAATCCACACACACCCACATGGTGCCATCCTTCTTCTTAACCAGTACCAACGGGGCGGCCCAGGGACTACAGCTGTCCCTAATAACCCCTGCCTCCTTCATGTTCTTCAACATGTCCTTGGCACATTGGTAGTGTGCAGGAGGAATACGCCTGTACCTCTCTTTGATAGGGGGGGTGTTCACCGGTGGGGATATGGTGTTGGACCCCTTTAATCTGCCCAAAGTCTAGGGGATGTTTGCTAAAAACTCGCTCATACTCCCGTACCACCCGGTATACCCCTTCTTTATAATGTGTAGGGGTATCGTCAGTGCCTATATGTAGCTGTGGGCACCACTCGTCTATCTCCCCTGGGGATGGGTGAGTGCTGGCAGTAGGTGGTAAGGTTGGGGGAACGGCCTCGCGGATGGTGTGGGGATCCAGAGTGAACAACTTGGCAAGGGTAGCGTACCGGGGAAGCCTGACTTCTTCCTCCCCGCAGTTCAGCACCCTTACGGGCACTCTCCCCTTTTTTACATCTACAACCCCTCGGGCGGCCATTACTGTGGGCCAGTGTTCAGAGGGCATGGGCTCTATCATGGCGGGGTAGTCACGCCCCTGGGGCCCTACCGCCGCCCTACACCAAATCATCATCTCGCTCCTGAGAGGCACAATCAAAGGGGCAACATCCATCACTCTCACCCCACCAGTCTCTCCTCCTGTTGAGTTCACATGTTGACGGTACATCAGGGCTCGGATCTCACGCTGCACAGCTCTCTGTCGGCTCCCCGCCGCCGTAGCGCCAGCTGCTGCAGTAGGGTCAGCACATCACTCATACAGTGCTCCATCACGTTAGTCCCTAGCACTACCTTCGGGTTATGATCACTGGGTTAATTCATTATCACAATCATACCCTGGTGTTGCATTTCAGCTCGTCCCACAGTCATGGCCACTTGATTGTACCCCACTTGGGTCAATGGGAGTCCATCAGCAGCAATCAGTGTCATACTGGCATCTGGGGGAGCCAGTTCGTCTTTTCCCCAATACCGTTGATACAGTGTGTATGGTATGGTGGTTACCTGTGATCCAGTGTCCAGGAGAGCCATCACCGGTATGCCGTCCACAGCCACGGGGATGATGGGCCGTGCCCCGATGTACCGGTCCCGCCAGTCTGGGGGGCCATGGGGTTCTAATCCTGAGGATTGGCCTGTGGCCCCAGGGGTTGCTCGTTTAACGGACACCGTCGGGAGTAGTGGCCGGGTTTGCTGCACCTGTAACAGATTGGGGGTCCATACCGTGAGTCATTGGCCCTTCTCCGCTGCATCCAGGGGACGTCCTCAGGGCTGTCGGCGAGCTGCATCTTCACCGGAGCCTGGGATCTGGTCGGAGGCTGGAGTGCGGAGAGGATCTTAGCGAGGTCCCCATCCATGCGGCGAACTTGAGCAGCGAGTTCTTCCATCGTTCCGCTTGGGGCTACAGGCACTGGAGGTGCTGGTGGGGTAGGGGCCACCACGACGGGAGCAGTCTCAACCGGCCACGGGGCTGGCTCAGGGGCTTTAGATGCGGGGGGGTTGCAGAGCTTTGATGGCCCGTTCCTTTAATACGGCAAAGTCCACATCAGGGTGTTCTAGGGGCCCACAGCCGAAGTTGTTTGCGGTCCTCTGAGGACCTCATCCCCTGCACAAACTGCTCACTTAATATTTTGTTACTGTCCGCACTGTTGATGGTGTCCACCCGCTTCAGTGTGCGGAGTGCGGTTTGCAGGCGCAAGGCATAGTCCCGAATGCTATCTGCGGGCCGTTGCCGGCATTGATAGAACTGCATCCGCAACTCGGAATCGGTACGGGTCTCAAAGGCAGTCTGCAGCTTCTCAAAGATGGTGGCTACAGAGGACCGGTCCCCCTCGGCCCAAGTCTCCGCCTCTTGCTCAGCCGTGCCGGTTAGCTGCCCCAGCACTAGCGCTGCACGTTGCTTATCAGTCAGGGGGTACAGTTCTAGTAGCGGACTAAGTTTTTTCCGGAAAACCTGCAAGGCATCAGGTTTCCCATCGTACTGCGGTAGCAAGGCAGCTCCGGGCACATAGGGCAAAGAGAACGGCATCACCTGAGCGAGAGCTGGGGCCGCGGCACCCCCCGCCAGCGCGGCCGGGACCTGGGCAGGCCCATTCCCATCTACGGGTGCTCCCACGACTGCGTCCGCCGCTCCTCCAGCGGCTCCGTTGGGTGCAGACATCTTGTTTCCGTCCCCCTTAGTCTCTTTCCGGCTCCTCCTCTACAGGGGCGGGGCTTTGGCCTTCGCGCCTCCACTACTCGAGGAGACGCTCGAGCGGGAATTTTTCGCGCCCAAGATGGCAGCTTCTCCAATTTTTCGGCCGGACACCTCCGGCGGTAACAAGGCACACCTCTACCAGACGGCAGAGCGGTAAGATCCTGTTCGTGACGCCAAGTTGTCGCGGGCGGAGGAGGGGACGCTGCGCTCTCCCACTGCTCGGGTCCGGCTGCTGCTGCTGCGGCTGCTGCTGCTCGGTGGTGGCTCGAGTGGTGGGCCGAATCCTGGGGACTCGAGCGGAGCTCCTCGCCCGTGAGTGAAAAGGGTGGAGATTGATTGTGGGGATTTGGTTATTGTCCGTGACGCCACCCACGGTTGTGGTGAGTTTGGTGACACCACCGCTGCTCTGAACGGGGATCCCGGGAGCGATGACAGGGAGCAGCCTGGATGTTAGTTCTCCCCTCCGTGGGTAGGGGGTTGGTAGTCCCGGGGCCCGGTGATGGGGTAGGGATGGATGGCAGGCGGGTTACGGGGCCTGGCGAGGTGCAGGGTCGCGGGGGCAGCACTGTGCCGCACGGCATGGTGGTACTCACTCAGCCAATGATGAGGACACAGTTCTCGGTAAAACAGACGGCTGGATGGACGGGTCCCACAGACGGCTGCGGTGTTTCTCCTCCCGGCAGGTTGATGGTGACTGCCTTTCCCTCCACCTATGTAGTGTAACGGTTCCAATGGGTTCCCACCGGTAACCCGCTCCCCAGCTTGGATGGGTGCTGAAGGAGCCCCTTTTGCCCGCAGGCTCTGGCCCTGGGAACTTCAGCCTTGGCAGTGACTGTGTTTCCCTCTCTCGGTTGGACGGTTGCCTTCTGACGGGACTTGGCTGCTGGGAAACCCAGGAGGTTCCCTTCGCTAATGGATTTGGCAAATTCACGGCGACTCCTAGCCTTGCCGGGGTCCGTAAGCCCCTGCCGGATGGTGCTGGCTTCTCTTTGCGTACCGGTCCAGTACCGCCGGGCCACCGCTCGTCCACGGTCCTTACGGCTAGCTCCAATAGGCCACTCCTGCAGACGGTCACCACCGTCTGCCAACCTTGCTGATCCGTCCGGGCCACACACCCGGACCAACTTCAGGCTTCTCTTCTGCCACTTCCCTCCTTCCACTTTCACTTCTAACACTAATCTCTCTCCACTCCTCAACTCATCTGCCTGCTTTTCCCGCCTCCAGGACTGTGAGCTCCTCGGTAGGCGGGGCCAACCGCCTGGCCAACCCCCTGGTGTGAACATCAGCCCCTGGAGGAAGGCAACAAGGGTTTTTGTCTGACTTTGGTGTGCCTGACCAGGAGTGTGGGGTGTGTAGGTGTTGTGCTGTGACGACCTGGCTTGTCCAGGGCGCCACATATGTTATTTACTACGGAGTCTTTTTATCAACATAGAACTCCTGCATTGTATTTCCAATTGGAATTTCTCAGACTAAGGCCCCTTTCACACGTCAGTGATTCTGGGACGTTTGTGCTTTTTTTAAAACGTACCAGAATCACTGACATACGCAGACCCATTATAATGAATGGGTCTGCTCACACGTCAGTGATTTTTCACTGCACGTGTCTCCGTGCGGCGTACCCGCGTGTGCGTGATTGCCGCACGGAGACATGTCCATTTTTTTCTGGCATCACTGATGTTCCACGGACCACGCAGTGGTGTGGACCGTGAAACACGTGCCAGAAAAAAACGTGCTTTTAAAATAAAAATCATTTTTACTCAACCGGCGTCCAGCGATGTCCTCTGCAGCCCGTTCTCCCTGCTGCTTCTGAGCCGGCTCATTATTGTCGCGCATATTCATTATGCGCGACACAGCCGACCCGGAAGCAGCTGCTGCGGGGGTCACTGCCAGCCGGATGCTGCACCGCGGGAGCGATCAGCACCATGGACAGCGGGAGCGTGCACAGGTGAGTTGTTTTCTAAGTGCAATCACGGGCCACGGAAAACGGAGCCCGGATTGCACTTAGACAACCCACGTGTGCCGTGAATCACGGCACACGCAGGGACATGTGCGTGTTTTACACGCCAGTGAAAAACGTCACTGTTTTTCACTGATGTGTGAAACGGGCCTACGCAGGATATTTCACCTGAAGTCAATTACCTCGCGTCATTACTGACATCTTTCTGGTACACTCAGATGTACAGACCAGGTCATACTCAGTGATACGTACAGACCAGGTACATATGGAATGATTGACCCCTAACAGTTCAGACTTATACATGTTCTAAGCAGTCATATGATTGTGTTCATATTCCCCCCTTTCTTTTCCTTTTATAAGTAACCCTCAGAGACTTACATCGTGTCCTATACATATCTTCTATTCGTCACTTCTACCAACCCTGCATCTCTGGTAGGTACACCCTATCACTAATATTCTTTTTCTTCTCTCCTCTTTTTCTCTCTTTTTGTCCTCATTTATGTTACATATGCCCTTTACTCTATCACTCATACAGATAACCTGAAAAATTTTGTTGACGTTACCTTTCTGCCACATAATCGGACCTCCAATCCGATGTTGATTTACCAGCATTAGGGTACTTTCACACTTGCGTTGTTTTCCTTCCGTTACAATCCGCCCTTTTGGAAAACAGCGGAATCTGTTAACGGATTCCGCTGTTTCCCACAGACTTGTATGGGTGACGGATTGTGCCAAAAGGACCTACGTTGCTTCCGCTTGGCGACGCTCCGTTGCTTCCGCCCAGCGGGAGGAACGCAGCATGTAACGTTGTCTTGAGCAACGGAATCCTCAGGATTCTTTTTTTTTTTTTAAAAAATCACAAACTTTATTTTGTCTCACAGTGGCCGAATGTTCATCTGAGCGCTCGCCCGCCGGCATGCCCGGCCGCCGGCAAGTGACAGCGCTCAGCTGAGCGCTCGCCCGCCGGCATGCCCAGCCGCCGGCAAGTGACAGCGCTCAATTGAGCCACCGGCCGCCGGCTATTGAGAGCGATCAGCTGATCGTTCACAATAGTCTGCTGCCGGTAAAACTGTTAAGAAAGAAAAAATAAAAAAAAAAATAAAAAAAAAAAAAGCTTTCCGTTGTTTTGTACGATCCGTAGCATCCGTTGTGCCACTATATGCAACGCATCCGTTGCATCCGTAACACAACGCAATGCTATGGAAGCCGTCCAACGCAAGTGTGAAACTAGCCTAAGTCAGTGTTACTGATTTGGTAGGTTGATGCATATAGGTTCCTGGCGCATGCCAAATTATTTAATTCTCACGCATTAATCCCCTATATGAATAAGGACAATGTCATAACTCTCTACTTCTTCTCTTCCATTATTAACCCCTTTGAGGATATTTCCCCTGTTGTGCACCATATCACGGCACGTCATTGACGGGTACCCCTCATAGCACCATTTACACAAAGACCACTACTAAGGTATGCCCCCCTCCCCCCCTTTCTTTGACTTGTGTAATCAGACTATTTAATCCATACAATCCGTGGATAACTTGGTTTTCTTGTCTCCTTCCATCATAGACCGCTTGCGCAGTCTTCCCATATATTTTGATGACCCCTTTTGTCCTTTATCCATACTGATGTGATTTGACAGTCCTTTTATACATATAGGTACGTGTCTTGACATCATTTGTAGTCACTTCTCTAATGCCTTTTTTCATGTCTCAAAAGATTGTCATATATCTTAATGGAGATTTTTGTGTTCTTTCCATTGGTGCCTATGAAATTAATGTATATGATGTTTTTTGTCACTGCGGTATCCGCCATTCCCCCTGCATTTATTGTATGTCTTATTTTGTAAACCATAACAGTGTTTCACTGTTTTTTGTCTTTATTTTAATTTTTTGTATGTTTTTACTTCTTTTCTTTGTCACTAGTCCTAGTGTCCCTGTGAAAGATCCGGTTGGATCAAACCGTTGGACGGACTATCTTGTATATACACAATAAAACCTTTGCTTTCAAGCCAAACCAAAGACTCTTCTATAACATTGTGGTGTGTCGGATATACTTTTTTGTATTGTATTAAAAAGTGACCTCCAGCGTGCTCCATGAAATACTGGAGCAGCCGGCAGGTCAGAAATTGCCAGAGACCATCTGGAGCAGCGGCAATAAAAGAAGAACACGGTGACAGGTGAGTATAAGGCTAGAGGCAGGGGACTTAGATTTAAAGCACCACTCTGGTGATTAAATTAAAGGAAATGCTGGAGTGGTGATTTAAGCTTGTAAATGGTGTTCTGAGACTGGCTGGATATCTGGATCTGGCTATGTTCAGTGCTCCTGCAATCCTCTGATGTTGCTTAGGCAAAGCTGTTTATAGCAGTGGACAGTCCGGGCCTGCAGTCTAAGCTGTCAATCATCCAAAAGCATACTTCCCTGGCAAGCAAAAAGCCAGGAGTCAGGGGAGCCGAGCACTCCTGAAGATAGAAGATAAAAAACACTTCAAGCAATGTAGTGATGGAGCAGCATATGCTCTCGCTCATTTGGAATGCTTAGTTATCTGCTGAAGTGCTCACTGGGGTGCTCAAAGCAGCAATAATTAAAATATGTCTCTTCAATTGTAAATAAGCGTAACTAGGGTTGCGAGACCACTCAGGTGCTGTCGTCCTGGGCTGAACCTTTAGCTACGACTCTACTGATGATGAGAACAAGGTACTGCTGTGTGTACTGTGGGTGAAGGGGTATTGCTGTAATCACTGGGGAAAGGAGAAACTTCATTCAGGCGTCATGGCTTTTTACGTACGAGAAAAACAAACTAAGATTCATTATTGATCATTTCATGAGTTTCATTAGATTTGTATCAGAGTTTGGTCAGTGTTTCATCATTTTTTTTCACCGATGATAAAAAAGTTTCTCCATTTCCTCCTATCAGTCAGTGGAAAACGGACAGCGCACGAATGGCACCCAAATGCTGTCAGATATTTCACTGACCCATAGACAAGTCAAGTGCCCTCCATTAAAAATACAGATAGTACTTGTATGTGTAAAACTGAAGTGTGAATGAGGCCTAATACCATACCTCCCAACCGTCCCGGATTCAGCGGGACAGTCCCTCTTTTGAGCCTTTGCTCCCGAGTCCCGGCCGTGAGCTATCTATCCCGTGGCTCCGCCCACCCACTGTAGCCCCACCTCGCTGTTTCTCCCTTCAATCCAGTGACCAGAGCTGAGCGCACTACATGAAACTCCTGTGACTGTGTCAGGTATGACTCACCCCCCCAGCCCCGGAGCCTGTGCGCTTCTCTGCAGCTGTTTTCTCTGGCTCCTCCTGTGTTTGCTTCTCACTGCTGCAGACACACGGGAAATCAGGAAGCTGAGGAGAAGACCGTGCAATCAGCACTTGTTTCCTCTCCTGCAGCAATGGCCAGTAATATGCAGAGTTAGCATCTGCCAAGGCTTCTATTAGCTTACAGATCACATGGTCTCCTGCCTGCAGAGCTGCTGGGTCCTAGCTGCCCAACAGCCAACAGGTTCATCTCTGCTTTATCCTGGCTGCCCTACCAGTTAAAGGGAACCTGTCAGGTGCAATATGCACTCAGAGCCAGGAGCAGTTCTGGGTGCATATTGCTATTCCCTGCCTAACCTGTATACACTAGCATAGATAAAGATCTTTAGAAAAAGTATTTTTAAAGATCTTATGTTATGCTAATGAGTACGAGGACTAGTCCCAAGGGCGTTAGTTTGCTTGGCTAGTCAGCTCACATAGCATGTTAGCATGTTATTACACCCCTGTATGAGTACTAACATGCTATGTGAGCCGACTAGCCAAAGCGAAGTAACGCCCTTGGGACTAGTCCCCGCACTCATTAGCATAAGATATAAGACCTTAAAGAGATCTTTAGAAAAAGTATTTTTAATCTATGCGAGTGTATATAGGGACGGTTAGGCAGGGATCAGCAATATGCACCCAGAACTGCTCCTGGCTCTGAGTGCATATTGCACCTGACAGGTTCCCTTTAAAAGGAACCTGTCATCAGATTTGGTGACTATAAGCTGCAGCCACCACCAGTGGGCTCTTACATACAGCATTCTAACATGAATGCCAGGCTGCTGTGTACAAAGTAAAAATCACTTTATAATACTCACCAAAGGGGTGGTGCGGTGCAGACTGGTCGGATGGGTGACAGGTTCCCTTTTCTCCTGTTTGCTATACAGGTTCCCTTTAATCTCTGTTGGATGGGCTGCCCAACTGGTTCGACTCTGCTGGATCCTGGCTGCCCAATCAGTTCTTCTCTGCTGGATCCTGGCTGCCCAACCGCTTCGGCTCTGATGCGTCCTGCCTGCCTAACCTCTTTGGCTCTGCTGAGTCCTGAATCCCCAACTGCTTCAGCTCTGTTGCATCCTGGATGCCCAACTGCTTTGGCTCTGTTGCATGCTGGATGCCCAACTGCTTTGGCTCTGCTGCGTCCTTACTGCCCAACTGCTTCAGCTCTGTTGCATCCTGGATGCCCAACTGCTTCGGCTCTGTTGCATGCTGGATGCCCAACTGCGTCAGCTCTGCTGCGTCCTGACTGCCCAACTGCTTTGGCTCTGTTGCATACTGGCTGCCCAACTGCTTTGGCTCTGTTGCATATTGGCTGCCCAACTACTTCGGCTCTGCTGCGTCCTAGCTGCCCAACTGCTTCTGCCCTGCTGCGTCCTGGCTGCCCAACCGCTTCGGCTCTGCTGCGTCCTGGCTGCCCAACCACTTCAGCTCTGCTGCGTCCTGGCTGCCCAACCGCTTCGGCTCTGCTGCGTCCTGGCTGCCCAACCACTTCGGCTCTGCTGCGTCCTGGCTGCCCAACTGCTTCGGCTCTGCTGCGTCCTGGCTGCCCAACCGCTTCGCCTCTGCTGCATCCTGGCTGCCCAACTGGTTTAGCTCTGCTGCGTCCAGGCTGCCCAACGGGTTTAGCTGTGCTCCGTCCAGGCTGCCCAACCGTTTAGCTCTGCGGGGTCCTGGCTGTCCAACCAGTTCAGCTCTGCTTTGTCCTGGCTCCCCAACCAGTTCAGCTCTGCTCTGTCCTGGCTGCCCAACCAGTTTGGCTCTGCTGGGTCTGCCTTATTAAAGTCAATAGTCACTTCACAGGTCGTGCTAAAATCCTATTTTTTTAGGGCTTCACACAGAAGGCCCTGACGGAGCAATTGATGTTTGGCGAAAACACAATGTGAACATAGCATTAAAGTGACAGGTATTAGCTCCCCAATAATAGCACAAATAATAATGTGACTTTGGTTAATTGGGGTTATCCGTCCAGGACTTTTGGATTTTTTTTCTTAAGGGGCTAATAATTCACAGACAAGTAGTTGTTATCTACCTGCCTATTCTATGCAGCACTGATGTGTGCCGACTCAGAGTGATCACAGACGGTTCCTGGTGGTGATTCTCCAGCTTCATTTGACCTCACTGTGGAGAGATGATGGTAATGCTTCCCATGATCACAGCAGAACAATGAGTCTTCTCTAATTGCTTCTATTAACCCCTTCACCCCGGAGGATTTTTCATTTTTTCCTCTCCTTCTTCCAAGAGCCGTACTTTTCTATTTTTACGTTAATTTTGCCATATGGGGGCTTGTTTTTTGAGGGGCGAGTTGTTCTTTTGCATGAAACCATTAGTTTTACCATATAGTCTACTGGAAAATGGAAAAAAAATCCAAATGCAGTGAAATTGCAAAAAAAGTGTTTGTTTTTTGGATATTTTATTCACCGTGTTAAATATATGGTGAGGCTGACAGGTCAGTAAGGACGCCTCAGGTCAGTACGAGTTCATAGATAACAAACTTATACTTTTACTTTTATCTAAGGGGTTAAAAAAAATCAGAAGTTTGTCCCTCAAAAAATTGGGCTTTTTGCGCTATTTTCCGACACCCATAGCGTTCTCATTTTTCAGGATCTGGGGCTCAGTAATGGCTTATTTTTTGCATCTTAAGCTAGCGTTTTTAGGGATGCACTTTTTGCGCAGATGCTAAGTTTTGATCGCCTGTTATTGCAATTTAAATAATTTTTGCGGCAACCAAAAACCGTAATTTTGGAGTTTGGAATTTTTTTCTCGCCACACTACGCACCCATCAGATTATTTGATTTTATATTTTGATCGGGCATTTCTGAACACGGCGATACCAAATATGTGTATATTTTGTATTTTTTGAATAGTTTTATTTTCAGTGGGGCGAATGGGTGTGATTTTTTATTTTTTATTGTTTCATATGTTTAAAAACTTTTTTTTTTTACTTTTTTTATTTATTTTATTAGTCTTCCTAGGGAACTATAAGGATCAGAAGTCTAATCACTTGTTATTTTCTGTTGATCTAGGCTGCACAGCTCTGATCAGCAGAAATGCTGCTTTCCTGTCAGTGCCAGCGCTCTGTCAGGTCTCACAGGAAATACGTCATGGTAGCAACAGGAGTCATCGCATGACTCCGAGCTACCATGGCAACCATCATCTCCCAGTGATTGCGTCACAGGGCTCCGATGGCAGCGGGGAATGGCGTGGTCATTTAAATCACGTTGTCACATTTTGACAGCATGATCTAAGTGAAAAGCAGGCATGGGTGGATCACGGATCCACCTGCGCCTGTTAGCCCCATATTTATGTTGTTCAAATCAGAAGATGTGTGGGGGGTCACCACTGATTCACCGCAGCAGCCGGAGGTAATTACCTCGACATTACCAAGAACAAACTGGGGTCGTAAAGGGGTTAACCAAAAGCACAATGTTATTAAAGATAATTTATCTAATAGAGTAGACCTTATATGTAATGTGCAGCTTTTACATAGTGTAGATTAAGGTGTCAGATTTGCTTTAGAATAGAATTTTGTAGTTTTAAAATATTTTAATTTAAAATAAATACTACCAAGTTTGCATTAAGTTTATTTTCTATTTTTTCTGTTTATAATTATTGTTTATAAAACAATGTGATCGGCAGTGCTGAATGGGTGTGGATGGGAAGTGGTTATGGGCATGACTAGTTGTGAAATGGGTGTGGTTAGGGGCGTGGCCTATGCGCGCCGCACAGTTTGTCCCTCTTTCCTTTCTTTGAAAGTTGGGAGGTAAGCTAATACTATGTGGCAAAGTCTCCTATGTAATGCCTGAAGCAATTGGATTTTTTTGTGCCTGAAAAGTGTATGATTTGAGTAGTAGTACATTTAGCTAGGTATTAGTAGAAAGCTGGGCTGTGGAGACACGGGGGTCAGTGGGTGCTCTCGTATGCTGGCCCGGCCGCCTTTAGAAAGACAGCATGGCCCAGGTCTCATCCCAACTTAACGCCCAACCTCCTTAACCGCGGGCGTAACACTACTCAGATAACACAGGGTGAGGGAATCACAATATTAAGACTTTATTGGATCCCCAAACAATTAACAGCACATAGCACATAACCAGCAAAAACACAGAATGTAACCGGCAACAGTTTCTCAGCCATCTGCTGGCTCACCAGGGATTTAGAATGTCCTTGCCTCAGAGCTTCTAGGGCTACTCACTCCAATCCAGCAGCACCCCGCTTTCAGCGGGCACCCACCAAGAATGGAATAACGCCAGATTTAGGAAGCTGGCTGAGGTCTGCAAAGTCTGTAGTCCAGTGACTGTATTGTCCCAAGCTGGAATCCTTCCTTAGATAGTCCTTGATAGCTCAGCCGAATCCTTGCATTTGATGCTGAAGTCCATGTAGTGTTATAATCCAGGTTCAGCTATGGCTTGCCAATCGGATCCGCAGATCCTAGATTGGTAGCATTTAGCAAGAGTCTCCCTGGGCAATGGACAATCCTCCTTCTTATACCCCTGAGCTCTCCATTCAGACCATTGGGGTCTTTACGATTGGTGGATAAGACTGGGCTCTTATTGGGTAGATCTCAAGCCGCATATAAAATATTCCTATTAGTAATGGTCTCTGACAGTAACATGGAGACAGCCCAGCCACATTGGATCCAACAATACAATGGAGGTTCGCACAATTGATTTTTCTGGGTATCTGATCCTCTCTGGTCAAGGTAATTACATGAGTCTAAGGGTACCTTCACACTTAGCGATGCAGCAGCGATCCGACCAGCGATCTGACCTGGTCAGGATCGCTGCTGCATCGCTACATGGTCGCTGGTGAGCTGTCAAACAGGCAGATCTCACCAGCGACCAGTGAACAGCCCCCAGCCAGCAGCGACGTGCAAGCGACGCTGCGCTTGCACGGAGCCGCCGTCTGGAAGCTGCGGAGACTGGTAACTAAGGTAAACATCGGGTATGGTTACCCGATGTTTACATTAGTTACCAGTGTGAGCAGGGAGCAGGGAGCCGCGCACACTGAGCGCTGGCTCCTTGCTCTCCTAGCTACAGTACACATCGGGTTAATTAACCCGATGTGTAATGCAGCTACATGTGCAGAGAGCAGGGAGCCGCGCACACTGCTTAGCGCTGGCTCCTTGCTCTCCTAGCTGCTGTACACATCGGGTTAATTAACCCGATGTGTACAGCAGCTACATGTGCAGAGAGCCGGAGCCGGCAGCACAGGCAGCGTGAGAGCTGCAGAGGCTGGTAACTAAGGTAAATATCGGGTAACCACCTTGGTTACCCGATGTTTATCTTGGATACAGCTTACCTCAGCTGTCAGACGCCGGCTCCTGCTCCCTGCTCGCTTCATTTGTCGCTCTCTTGCTGTCACACACAGCGATCTGTGTGTCACAGCAGGAGAGCGGCTTTGAAGAAAACGAACCAGGGCTGTGTGTAACGAGCAGCGATCTCGCAGCAGGGGCCAGATCGCTGCTCATTGTCACACACAGCGAGATCGCTAATGAGGTCACTGCTGCGTCACAAAAAGCGTGACTCAGCAGCGATCTCGGCAGCGAGCTCGCTGTGTGTGAAGCACCCCTTAACCAAACAATGAGAGGCTTATCCCCCTTTATAAACAAACTATCTTCATGTCTGGCTGAATGTTAAGAAACTTTAACCCTTTCTAGGCACTGACAAAGTCCATGTCGTCACATGGGCTATTGTGACACAACAGTGCAAATTTCCAATTATTTAAATTCCCAGAAGAGCATTGCATGACATATACAGTGGGGGAAATTATTATTCGATCCCTTGCTGATTTGTCAGTTTATCCACTGACAAAGACTTGAAAGACATGAACAGTCTATAATTTTAAGGGTAGGTTAATTTTAACAATGAGAGATAGAATTTCCAAAACATAATCCAGAAAATCATATTGAATAAATTATATAAATTTATTTGCATTTTACAAAGAGAAATCCCGTACCAACCATTAAGAGTTCTGGCTCCTACAGATCACTTAGATGCTCCTAATCAACCTGTTAGCTGAATTAAAGACAGCTGTCTTAAATTGTCACCTGTATAAAAAACTCCTGACCACAAACTCAATTAATAAGGCAGACTCTAATCTGTACAAGGATTTCAGGGACAAGATCATAGACCTGCACAAGGCTGGAATGGGCTACAAAACCATAAGTAAGATGCTTGGTGAGACGGAGACAACTGTTGGTGCAATAAGAAAATGGAAGAAATACAAAATGAGTGTCAATCGACATTAATCTGGGGATCCATGCAAAATCTCACCTCGTGGGGTATCCAAGATCATGAGGAAGGTGAGAGACCAGCTTAAAACTACACAGGGTGGAACTTGTTAATGATCTTAAGGCAGCTGGGACCACTGTCACTAAGAAAACCATTGGTAACACATTACACCGTAATGGCTTAAAATACTGCAGTGCCTGCAAAGTCCAACTGCTCAAGAAGGCACATGTGCAAGCCCATCTGAAGTTTGACAATGAACACCTGGATGATTCTGAGAGTGATTGGGGCAAGGTGCTGTGGTAAGATGAGACAAAAATTGTGCTCTTTGGCCTTAACTCACCTTGTTTGGAGGAAGAGAAATGCTGCCTATGACCCAAAGAACACCATCCCCACTATCAAGCATGAAGGTGGAAACATTATGTTTTGGGGGTATTTCTCTCCTAAAAGCATAGGACTACTTCGCCGCATCAATGGGACAATGAATGGAGCCATGTACCGTAAAATCCTGAGTGACAACCACATTCTCTCTGCCAGGACATTAAAAATTGATCGTGGCTGGGTCTTCCAGCATGACAATTACCCAAAACATACAGCCAAGGCAACAAAGGAGTGTCTCAAAAAGAAGCACATTAAGGTCACGTAGTGGCTTAGCCAGTCTCCAGACATTAATCCCATAGAAAACTTATGGAGGGAGCTGAAGCTCCAAGTTGCCAAGCGACAGCCTCAAAAAGAGGAGTGGACCAAAATTCCTCCTGACATGTGTGCAAACCTCATCATCAACTACAAAAAAAAGTCTGACTGTTGTGCTTACCAACAAGGGTTTTGCCACTAAGTATTAGGTCTTGTTTGCCAGAGGGATAAAATACTTATTTCTCTCTGCAAAATGCAAATACATTTCTATAATTGATACAATGTGATTTTCTGGATTTTATTTTGGATATTGTTTCTCTCACTGTTAAAATTAACCTACCCTTAAAATTAAAGACTGTTCGTGTCTATGTCAGCGGGCAAACTTACAAAATCAGCAAGGGATCAAATAATTATTTCCCCCACAGTAAGTCTCCCTATGCTGACTCTGCACTCTCCACAATGAGAAACTTTACCTTTAAGTCCACTTGTCAAGGGCATCTTACCCAGCTAAATCAGTTCTTCTGCATTGCACTGATGAGGGGCAAACACACCGAAACACATTTTTACCAATAGAATTTCTGATTTGGATTAAGTCATGTGGCAAGATCCTTTAAAGGGTCAATATTGACTTTTACGATTGCTTCTTCCAAAAGGTGGCACTAGGTTTCCTGTCTTCTTCCGCTCTAAAGAGGCTATTTCCATATTTAATTTCCAATTATTTAGTACAACTGCATCACAACAGTATTGTATCTCACAACTATTGATAATGACATCTAAATTAAAAATCAAGTTCAGCTAATCACTTTTTAATGACAATGAAAAAACACCTTTCACCCTAAACCACACAGGCAAATTAAACTGAAGGGTACAAATTTGGCGAGAAAAAACATCCAAACCTTAGGCAAGGAGCCAGTCAGAGGGCTTCCTGCCAAAAATAAAAAGTAATTTTATTTCCTCCAACAGCCAAAGTAGTAACTATAGCGCAAGCTAGAATGAAGAATTCAATTTCCAGTTGCATTTATTCACTGGCACGATAATGTTATAACAAAACACATTTATTTAGATAATCATCCATCCACCTCTAGTCCCTGGAGCTTTACTGGCAGCAATACAATTTCTATGGCCCCTTGAAATAACCTTCTCGATTGTCTTACTCTGCTAATGCTTAGCGAGTGAAACAGCAGCCAAGTCAAGAATGCCTTAACTGAGCTCTAAGGCATCTTATTATTATTATTATTATATAATGTAGATCCTCCTATTGGTAGCACTCAGGGAGGAATACAGTAATTAATACTCATGCAGCACCTACACAGGTTTTGCAAGAGGCCATGTAACACGGATGCTATAGGATGTAACGGTGCAAAATTGATAATGAAACCCAATGGCAAAAATGATTTTCAACCCCAAATATATCCATTTTGTTAAATAAAAACATGGGTAAAGTAGTCATAATACACTAAATGGCCAAAGGCATATGGACACTCATTCCAAATTCATGGATATTAATAAGGAGTTGGTCCCAACTTTGCTGCAATAACAGCCCACACTTCTCTTGGGTTGCTCGCTATTAGAGATGTTTTCGTTTTTTGGAAAACCCTAGTCAAAAAGTGCCATTTGTGTGTCCCGAGGTCCAGCACCAACTCTCCACCATTGCTACTAGTATCTGTGATTGTCTGCAGCACTGATGAAACGTGGACAGTGCTGCAGTAATCAGTGAGCTCACGGGCTCTGCTCGCGTAGACGGCACAAGCAGTGGAGTTCAGCGATTGGCTGCTCCTCTATTAACGTGATGTCGGCACTGCAGACAATATCAAGCCCTAGGAGCAAAGGGGAAACTTAGATTGATCTGGTAAGAGTGAGTGAAGCACAGTTTGTTTGTTTTTAAACAAATTGCACCTGAGAGCAAAGGATTTCTGAAAATAGGGCTATTCTTGAATTGATAAAATTGAAATGTGTTTTTAGAAACAAGCAACTTTTCAATTTACTAATTAAAACCCACTCCAGTCTCAAGCACACAGGGATTTTTTTATTTTGACATTAGAATAAGGGCAGCACGGTGGCTCAGTGGTCAGTCTTGCAGTGCTGGGGTCAAATCCCACCAAGGACAACATCTGTAAGGAGTTTGTAAGTTCTCCCCGTATTTGTGTGGGCTTCCTCCAGGTACTTGGGTTTCCTCACACATTCCAAAGATATACTGATAGGGAATTTAGATTGTGAGCCCAAATGGGGACAGTGTTGATCCCGTCTTCCAGAAAATTAAGGCGATGTGTTAACACAAGTCTTAGCACACTGGCATGGAAAAAGTTTTCCTACCAGAGGCGGAATGATTGTTGTTGCAGGGATCACCCGCCAGTCCTAGCTCCTGCTTCAGCAGGATGTACGTCCAAGGGTGCACATCCAGCTGAATTGCCTCGTGGTGCAGAGACCCGTCGGGTCCTTCCACTTCGATACATGGTGCCAACAAAACAGAAGCCAGCAGCTTTCACTGGCCTCCTCTTGACTTAGGCAGCGCATGACAATGATGTCATGTGCCATAGCACATACGCTGATGATTGCTGCCGGCCACTTGAGGCCAGCTATAGAAGAGGATGCCGCGCAAAATGGGAGATGGGGAGGTGATGAGTACAGTACATACCAGGAGGCGAAAAGGAGAGGAACATATATAGCAGGAGGGGGACAGTATATACCATGAGGCACCCAGGAGAGGAATATATATGTGAAGAAAAGGACACTATATACCATGAGACGCCCTGGAGAAGAACATATATAGCAGGAAGGGGACAGTATATATCAGGACAGGCCCAAGAGTGTAACATATATAGCATGAGGGGGACAGTATACACCAGGAGGGGGACAGAATATACAGTCAGGGCCAGAAATATTTGGACAGTGACACAAGTTTTGTTATTTTAGCTGTTTACAAAAACATGTTCAGAAATACAATTATATATATAATATGGGCTGAAAGTGCACACTCTCAGCTGCAATATGAGAGTTTTCACATCCAAATCGGAGAAAGGGTTTAGGAATCATAGCTCTGTAATGCATAGCCTCCTCTTTTTCAAGGGACCAAAAGTAATTGGACAAGGGACTCTAAGGGCTGCAATTAACTCTGAAGGCGTCTCCCTCGTTAACCTGTAATCAATGAAGTAGTTAAAAGGTCTGGGGTTGATTACAGGTGTGTGGTTTTGCATTTGGAAGCTGTTGCTGTGACCAGACAACATGCGGTCTAAGGAACTCTCAATTGAGGTGAAGCAGAACATCCTGAGGCTGAACAAAAAGAAAAAATCCATCAGAGAGATAGCAGATATGCTTGGAGTAGCAAAATCAACAGTCGACAACAGTCGGGTACATTCTGAGAAAAAAGGAATTGACTGGTGAGCTTGGGAACTCAAAAAGGCCTGGGCGTCCACGGATGACAACAGTGGTGGATGATCGCCGCATACTTTCTTTGGTGAAGAAGAACCCGTTCACAACATCAACTGAAGTCCAGAACACTCTCAGTGAAGTAGGTGTATCTGTCTCTAAGTCAACAGTAAAGAGAAGACTCCATGAAAGTAAATACAAAGGGTTCACATCTAGATGCAAACCATTCATCAATTCCAAAAATAGACAGGCCAGAGTTAAATTTGCTGAAAAACACCTCATGAAGCCAGCTCAGTTCTGGAAAAGTATTCTATGGACAGATGAGACAAAGATCAACCTGTACCAGAATGATGGGAAGAAAAAAGTTTGGAGAAGAGAGGGAACGGCACATGATCCAAGGCACACCACATCCTCTGTAAAACATGGTGGAGGCAATGTGATGGCATGGGCATGCATGGCATTCAATGGCACTGGGTCACTTGTGTTTATTGATGACATAACAGCAGACAAGAGTAGCCGGATGAATTCTGAAGTGTACCGGGATATACTTTCAGCCCAGATTCAGCCAAATGCCGCAAAGTTGATCGGACGGCGCTTCATAGTACAGGTGGACAATGACCCCAAGCATACAGCCAAAGCTACCCAGGAGTTCATGAGTGCAAAAAAGTGGAACATTCTGCAATGGCCAAGTCAATCACCAGATCTTAACCCAATTGAGCATGCATTTCACTTGCTCAAATCCAGATTTAAGACGGAAAGACCCACAAACAAGCAAGACCTGAAGGCTGCGGCTGTAAAAGCCTGGCAAAGCATTAAGAAGGAGGAAACCCAGCGTTTGGAGATGTCCATGGGTTCCAGACTTAAGGCAGTGATTGCCTCCAAAGGATTTGCAACAAAATATTGAAAATAAAAATATTTTGTTTGGGTTTGGTTTATTTGTCCAATTACTTTTGACCTCCTAAAATGTGGAGTGTTTGTAAAGAAATGTGTACAATTCCTACAATTTCTATCAGATATTTTTGTTCAAACCTTCAAATTAAACGTTACAATCTGCACTTGAATTCTGTTGTAGAGGTTTCATTTCAAATCCAATGTGGTGGCATGCAGAGCCCAACTCGCGAAAATTGTGTCACTGTCCAAATATTTCTGGACCTAACTGTACCAGGAGTGGGACAGAATATACCAGGAGGTGTCCAGGAGAGGAATATATATATATACCAGAAGGGGGACAGTATATACCATGAGGGGCCCAGGAGTAGGACAGTATATACCAGGCTGGGGGACATATTTACTAGAATGGGGGGCATATATACCAGGATGGGGAACATATATACCAGGATGGGGAACATATATCAGGATGGGGGACATATATACCAGGATGGGTGGACATATTTACTAGGAGGGGGGAAATGACAGGATGGGGAACATATACAGTATGGGATGGGGGACATTACTACATAATGGGAAGGTAGGGCCACTCATATGTCTTTATAGGATTTAGAGCGCTAAATGTATACACACATCTGAATAATATGCAGGGATGGGGGGCCAGGCCCATATTTTGCATCGGGGCCAATCAAACTCTTGCTACGTCACTGGTTCCTACCTACATTGTGATGATATGCAGGAATGCCAGAGGTATCCTCAAAAGCTATTTTCACCTTATATCAACCCAGAAAAATAGTATAATACTTCTTTCTTCCTTCTTTCTTCCAGCTGGTGATGTGTATATAGACTGTAATTGGTTTGAAACAACTGCTTTGCAGTGAGATGTCACAGTGGTGCGGAAGGTTCCACTGCCCAAGAACCAGCTTGATTCAGAAAATGTGTTCCCCTCTTTCAGGGTTGTCAGCTGTCCTAGATGTAATAATTTATATAGACTTGAAGTGAGCGTTGTTCTGCATATTAAGAGATCACGAAACACAAACAAAAGATACAGCAGCACTCTTTAAGTGCCAAGACATTTGCAAAAAGAACAGATGAAATTTAAACTGCATTAAAGTGAACCTTTCAGGAGCAATATGCACCCAGAGCCACAAGCAGTTCTGGGTGCATATTGCTAATCCCTGCCTACTGTCCCTGTAGCTAGTAGCATAGATAAAGAAATCATTAGAAAAAGATCGTTTTATGATATGTTAATGAGGCCAGGGATTAGTCGCAAGGGCGTTACTTCCCATGGCTGGTTAGACCACATAGTATGTTTGCACGCCCGTGTAAGCGCACACTGCACACTGTCAGGATTCTCCGGTGCCAGCAGTGTGAGTTTGAGTTGAGGTCACGTAACCGTAAGTATGTTCACACTTTACTTATATTGAGTGTGGCTGAACATGTCTAATTAAAATGTGGTCATAAGTATGCAAATCTCATACTTGCAGTACCGTGACTTCTTGCTCATGGCAAGGTGTGCCACCCTGACAGCAGATCGAACCGCTCGAGTCCATGGTGGTGATTATTCGTGGCTCGAGGGTCTCTGGACCAGGGGGCTAGGGGCCACACTTCAAATGTAAAAGGGAATATTTAAAGGGGAGGTATAGTTTGTGACGCCACCCGTGGTGTACGGTAATTGGGGAATACCGCCTCTGCCGTTGGTAGTAACGGGGTGATAGAGTGGGGCAGCAAGGTTTTGTGGCCCTCCATGGGTAGGGGAAGGCCCCGGGACTCTGTAGGTCCCGTGGGATGCAGGGGGAACGCAGGCTTGCCAGTGGCAGGGGTCACTCAGGTACTCACTCAGCCAATAAGCAAACGCTGACAACCGGGTAAACCAAGTCTCTGACTGCCACTGTCGCTTGAGGGGAGCTCATCCAGGTCCCATCCCCTGCAGCACTGTCTGATGATCCATGACCTGCCTCCTGGCACAAAGTTTAGATTCTCTGTAGTGGCCCAGTAGCTTGAAACTTGCTTGGCCACTCTCCTCTCTCTTAGCCACGCTCCCCACTGTGGCTAAGAGAGGAAGCCTGCTCTCAGGGGCTCACGCTTGGGATTTCAATGGGCCACTTGTGTGGAAAGCCCTATCCCCCTTGTTGCACTATTGCCCCCGATCTCTGAGGTCGTGGGAACAGTCCATAAAGGCCCTATTCTCCACAGGTTAATTTCCGGGTTGCCTGAAGCTTCTCCCCGACCAAGGGTTCGTGTACCCCGTTGTGCCTTTGGGCCCGGACCGGTGATCGGACCAGGCTGCTGACCGTCATCTTTGACAGGTCCCAGACACCTAGCCTCAATCCCCTGCGACCGGGGATCCGACTCCTCTAGGCCCAGACCACCGTCTGCAACCTAGTCTGCTTCCCCTGGGAGCCACTACTCCCAGCTTCCTCAGAGCTCCTCTCAGCTCGAGGGCTACCACTCAACTGCCCTAACACCTTACACCTCCCTGCCTGACCCCTAGGTGGGCAGCCCTATTCCGCTTAAGTCGACCACTGGTGTGCCTGGCTGGGTGTGGTAAAAACAAAAAGCCAGCACCAAATGTGCACTTCAGCACTAAACATTCCAAACTGTACTTATTATATAAACTTTTTGAGATTTTTGGCAAAAAAATGCAATTTCTTGAGCTGCCTCACCACGTCACGGCAAATCTCATTTGAGGCAGTCCTACACTAAAATATTTTTAGAAAATGTGCCATACGGCCTCACATATGAATAGTAGAACTGCTCTTAGCAGCACTCACCTGGTCTATTTCAATCTCGTACCCATGACTGAGTCATGGCTGTGGGCGGGACAGGTCCAAGCAAATGCTGCATGAAGTAAATAGCCTGTGGACAAAGCCTGATGACTTAATGTGAACAGTCACCAACCGCCAAAATCTAGACAGATGGAATACATCCCAAATTGGGGTGCATAGCAAGGTGGAGGTCAACCACCGACCAATTCAATGAAGAAAAAACAAAAAGCCAGCACCAAATGTGCACTTCAGCACTAAACATTTCAAACTGTACTTATTATAAAAAAAATTTGAGATTTTTGGCAAAAAATTGCAATTTCTTGAGCTGCCTCGCCACGTCACGGCAAATCTCATTTGAGGCAGTCCTACACTAAAATATTTTTAGAAAATGTGCCATACGGCCTCACATATGAATAGTAGAACTGCTCTTAGCAGCACTCACCTGGTCTATTTCAATCCCGTACCCATGACTGAGTCATGGCTGTGGGCGGGACAGGTCCAAGCAAATGCTGCATGAAGTAAATAGCCTGTGGACAAAGCCTGATGACTTAATGTGAACAGTCACCAACCGCCAAAATCTAGACAGATGGAATACATCCCAAATTGGGGTGCATAGCAAGGTGGAGGTCAACCACCGACCAATTCAATGAAGAAAAAACAAAGAACCTGGGTGTGGTGCAGGGTGTATCTAGGATTTGATTTGCTAGTGGAGGCAGTACTGCAAGATGGGGACCCAGAACCATGAGGGTTTTGAATACTGCACGGGAAGGGCAGTTTGTGCAGTTCCCTGTGATGACCTGAGTAGTCCAGGGGCGTCACAAAGGGAATTATCGTGACAGCATGTAGTCCACAAGCTGTGAGCATTTACAAGTCTGCAGTCATATAGAGTGACTACCCCTTTAATTATAAAATTAAGCCCCGTAGCATGGCCAATTCTAACAACATGTAATATACCCACTGTAAGGATATAGCTCTGCTTGCCATCTCCAACAGTCATCACATGACCACCTGCACATCTTTTTCATACTTATGATCGCGTGCCAATTAGCTTCTCTTCCTGCTTCTCTCAGTGAAATCGGAGCTGTAGTATTTCACTGAACATTGAGAAAATTAGGAAGAGCTGACTAAGTGTGCAAATCGCATATGAGCGGTCACATGACAACGACTCAAACCGCATAAGCTGTATATAGGAGAGGGCACCAAACTGAATTCTTGCCCCAGGGGCAGGAAAACCCAGATCCACTTCTGTTACTGTATATGGTACTCTGTGTGAACAGACATCAGGTATTATTTACAGGGTAACCCCTTCACGACCATGGACGTATATTTATATGTATCGCCCCCGTGGAAGCAGCCGAGCTGCTCGGATCCGGGTTCACTGTGGCTCCAGAGTCTCTGGACCCGGTGTTCATGCGGCCACTCGAATAAAAAGGGGGGTATTTACAGGGGAGTTATAGTTCGTAACGCCACCCGTGGTGTGTGGTAATTGGGAGTACCACCGCTGCTGTCGGAAGTACCCGGGGATGATGGAACGGGGCAGCAAGGTGTTGTAACCCTCCATGGGTAGGGGGTGCCCCGGGACTCAGTGAAGGAAATGCCGTGGGGATGCAGAGGTCACTCTCGTACTCATTCAGTTCATGAGCAGACACCGACAACCGGGTAAACCAAGTCTCTGGGTACCGCTGCCGCTGAGGGGAGCTCGTCCGGGTCCTGTCCCCGAGTGGTGCTGCCTGGTGACCTGCCTCCTGGTACTTACTTTAGACTTCAACTTGGTGGCCCAGGTTAAGTATAGGGGTCCCCATACAGCAATACAAATATTTAAACTGGGCATGATTTAGCCCAAAATGGTCCATAAGACCATGGCACAGACTCAAACAAACATTTGTAGGCAAGAGAACAAGAGTCAAAAAAGTGCAGAAAAAGTATATTTTTATTTGATATAATTTTCTATATATAAGTGCAAACAGCAAAACAGGAAGATAAAAACACAAGGGAGTGTGATTCACATAAACAGGACAGCCAGAGCAGGTAGTACAGAGAAATGACCGGTCACAGTAGCATGGCAATGGTGGATAACAAGGATAATACAGGCAATAAATGCATTATAAAGTGCAAGTGCATAAGCAGTAAATATCCGCATAAGCCAATCCGCATAAGCCAGTCAAAAATACCAGGTCAGATCAGTGAATCAAGCAGTTTCCTAATTCAAGATGAAGTGGCTAGTGCATTAAAAGTGGCCAGTGCATTTAAAGTGGCCAGTGCATAGTCCTGAGAATGTGAAAGAGGAGCTTCCCCATACCCCACCAAGTATGGCTAAGTATGGGAGCTTGCTCTCAGGGCTTACGCTTGGGATTTTCTGGACCGTTTTGGTTGGAAAGTCCTATCCCCTCGTTGCGCTAATGCCCCGATTCTGGAGCGGGTGGGAACAGATCGTAAAAGCTCCGTTCTCCTCAGGTGAATTGTCGGGTTGCCTGAAGCTACTCCCCGACCTAGGGTCCATGTACCCCATCGTGCCTTTGGTCCCGGACCGGTGACAGGGCTAGGCTGCCGGCCGTCCTCCTCGACGGGTCCGAGCACCTCGCCACAATCCCCTGCAACCGGGGGTCCGACTCCTCTAGGCCCAAACCACCGTCTGCAACCTAGGCAGTTACTTCGGGAGTCACCACTCCCGATTACCTCTGAGCTCCTCTCAGCTCGAGGGCTACTTCCAACTCCTTCTCCACTTACAGACAAGCCACTCCTCCTGACTACACACCTCACCTCCCCTCCCCGACCCCTCAGGTGGGCAGCTTTATTCCACTCAAGCCGTCCACTGGTGTGTCAGGTGGGTGGGGTGCAGGGTGTCTCTAGGGTTTTGACTTGCTGTTTGACGCAACACCACTTAAGTAGGGACCTAGAACCAAGAGGGAGGTGGAATACTGCATGGAAGGGCAGCTTGTGCAGTGACAGCCAGTCCAGGGGCGTCACATTCCCCCTTGGTTAAACGTAGCTCATCCCCGAGCTACAGAACATCCAGAGATTTGTTTGCATAACTGTAAGGAAAAGGAAATGTTTTTATTTACACGATTTTCATCACACATTAAGAAGGCACATTACTTAAACGTTGCTAAACAGTTAGAGTTCATCATTTCAACTATGGAACGCTACCAGTTTCGTTAGTAGAGGAAGCTCCACCTACTCTGTTGCAGCTTCTTCCTGCGACAGTCCAGTCCCAACTTCCCAGATCCCATCAACCCACCACCCAAACAACCTGACCCGCTGTATTCTTATCCGTGGGTCCATGAACAGGTTAAGGTCCCGGGTGTTGTAAAGACGACTCTGGTAGGCACAGGAGGTGCAACTATATACAATACACAAGTCTGTGTTGGCCACAACCAGTCCGGTGGCAAGGGTCGATTTTTACTACTAATATATATACATAACCGAAGTCCATGCACCTTGTGTAAACATTATACTAACTTTTCTCAATCTGGTAAAATTCTCTGTTGATTTAAACCGAGTGTGATTATTCAGTATTTTTTCTTTTTATAAAACACTAGCTGTAGTACCCGGGTGTTGCCCGGGATAGTAACTGTCTCTCTGTCTCTCTCCCAGTCTCTGTCTGTGTGTCGCTGTCTGTCTGTCTCTCTCTGTCTGTCTCTTTCCTTGTCTGTCTGTGTCAATGTCTCTGTCTAACTATTTCTATTTCTGTCTGTATTTGTATCAGTCTATCAGTCTCCATCACTGTGTCTGTCTCTCTGTGTCTGTCTCTATGTGTGTGTCTGTCTGTCTCTTTCCCCGTCTGACCCTTTCCCCGTCTGTCTCTTTCCCCGTCTGTCTCTTTTCCGTCTGTCTTGGTCTGTTTCTTTCCAGGTCTGTCTCTTTCCCCGTCTGTCTCTTTCCCCATTTGTCTCTTTCCATGTCTGACTCTTTCCAGGACTGTCTCTTTTCAGGACTGTCTCTTTTCAGGGCTGTCTCTTTTCCTGTCTGTCTGACTCTTTCCCCATCTGTCTCTGTCTGTGTCTCTGTCTGTCTGTGTCTCTGTCTGTCTCTGTCTGTCTTTTTCTGTCTCTATCCGTCTCACCACCGACATCATATAACCTCACACATAAGCTTCAACTAACAGTTTATTTTGTTCCTATAGCAACCACTGACAGTTGCTATTAATAACCTATAGCTTCCACCTCCATTCAGTTTAATGGCGGCAGGATTTTAGAGACTAAAGCGGGCTTTACACGCTGCGATCTCGCTAGCGAGATCGCAAGCGATCATACCCGCCCACGTCGGTTGTGCGACACGGGCATATTGCTGCCCGTGCCACACAACCTCGCTTACCCCCGTCACACGCACTTACCTGCCCTGCGACGTCGCTCTGGCCGGCGACCCACCTCCTTCCTAAGGTGGAGGGTCGTGCGCCATCACAGCGACATCACACGGCAGGCGGCCAATAGAAGCGGAGAGGCGGAGATGAGTGGGACGTAACATCCCGCCCACCTCCTTCCTTCCGCATTGCCGATGGAGGCAGGTAAGGAGATGTTCCTCGCTCCTGCGGTGTCACACATAGCGATGTGTGCTGCCGCAGGAACGAGGAACAACATCGCTAATGAGAGGAAAACGATTTTTGCCGCTTTTGCGATCATTTTAGGTCGCACATAACTGTTACACGCTACGATATCGTTAATGACGCCTCATGTGCGTCACAAACAACGTGACCCCGACGATAATTCATTAACGATATCGTAGCGTGTAAAGCCTGCTTAACTGTAAAGCACGGGGTTAATTTTTTCTGTCAAAACATAGTCTACGACGCTCCCTGAGCCACATGAGGCGTCTGTGCAAAATTTCGTGATTGTAAATGCGACGGTGCGGATTCCTTTAGCGGACATACACACACATACACTCAGCTTTATATATTAGATTACTATTCCCTATAATACAAGAAAAATAAAATATTGAAAATAATAAAAGAAAACACAGATCCTCAATCTAACATTTGCAATTTTAAATAGCCGGGTTCCACTAACTTGGGTGCCTATAATCGACGGTGGCGGCTTGCAAGACCTGCTCATTAACCATGGCAAGCCGCTTCACATCCAGGGCATACCAACCCCGCTCTCTCCAATGCAGAGTATAGGACACCACCTCTCTCGGTTCTAGATTGCGGCCCGGGTGCTCTCTCGGGAGATGTTCCTCTATATCTCGCCGGGAGACAAACACCTCCTCCTGAAGGCCCGCTTCCATCAGAAACCCCCATCCTCTGTTGGGGTCAAAACGCCTCACATGGCCCTTACGCTGTGGCCCTCTGACGTGGCAGGAGGCCCTCCTTAGATGCTCTTTGTCTCTGTGAGCACAAGCAACAATCTCCCGTCGTTGATCCGGTATTGTTGTCGCTGGATACGGCTTCCGTTGGTGTCGTTCCCAGTAGGGGGCGTCAGAGTATGGCCTCGCCTCCCTTTCTGGCATGGGTTTTAGCTGTATTTCTGCGGCCCCAACAGCCTCTGGAATACCGAGCGGTGGCGGAGCTGGTGACTCTTCATGCTCCGCCATCGCTACTTCGGGAGGGAACACCGACTGCTTCCCAGCCGGGGGTGCAGAGTCCGGGTGCTCCGTCTCTATGTACGGGCCCGGTGATGCGGCCGGGTCTGGTCGGGCCGGAGTCTGGGTGACCGCTGTCGTGACCTGATCGGTTGACGGGGCTGGGAGCTCCGAAGCTGGTTCTTCATAGATGGGGGCTGAAGGTTCCGCTGCCGGGGTTAGAATGGGCAGCTCGGCGTCCGCTGAGGACTGGGGTGGTGGTGGTGGTAAGGTGGTTGCCGTAAGCGGGGGCGGACAGGATCCCACAGCCGCATCGGCCGGATTAGTGGAATCAACTGGGACTGGGTATCCGCTTACCCCTCTTCACGTGGGATTTCGATCTCACGGGCTCGCACCGCCACTGCCAGGCTCCTTATCTCTTCCCTCCAGTGGTCTAATATGAAGAGGAATTGCGTCCACATCCTCCTGCAGAGCTGCTCCGTTTCTTGTTCGATAGAGGTCGCGGTCCCGTGAGCAGCACGCTCCGATGACCAGTCTCACGCAGCCACCATCTTTCCTCTGCAGGGTCCAGGGTCCAGGAACGTTATGGCAGAGTCCTGGTGTCCCTGCTTCTCTTCCGCTGTTAAATGCCGTCACGCCCCCTCGGTTTTCGCCCACCACTCCCTTCTCTGCTGTGGCCCTCTGGGAACTTCCAGTTCCGGGCTGACTCCTGACTCTCAGGACGAAGGGCTTCGGCTTTGCACGCTTTTGGTCAAGAAGACGGGGTTTTGGTGCCAAAAGAAGGCGGAAGATTGCGGATATGGCGGGAAACGGGACTCTTGACTCGCGGTTTGGATTTTCAAGGCGCACGTCACCCAGGTAAGTGGGTCCTACTCGTATCCTGTTCGTGACGAAGTTTTTCGAGGTGTACCGCCCCCGTGGAAGCAGCCGAGGTGCTCGGATCCGGGTTCGCTGTGGCTCGAGGGTCTCCGGACCCGGTGGTCATGCGGCCACTCGAATAAAAAGGGGGGTATTTACAGGGGAGTTATAGTTCGTGACGCCACCTGTGGTGTGTAGTAATTGGGAGTACCACCGCTGCTGTCGAAGTACCCGGGGATGATGGAACGGGGCAGCAAGGTGTTGTAACCCTCCACAGGTAGGGGGTTCACCAGGACTCGGTGAAGGGAATGCCGTGGGCATACAGAGGTCATTCTCGTACTCACTCAGTTCATAAGCAGACACTGACAACCGGGTAAACCAAGTTTCTGGGTACCGCTGCCGCTGAGGGTAGCTCGTCCGGGTCCTGTCCCCAAGTGGTGCTGCCTGGTGATCCGTGACCTGCCTCTTGGCACTTAGTTTAGACTTCAACTTGGTGGCCCGGTAGCGTGGAACTAGCTGGGCCCCGCTCCCTACTATGGCTAAGTATGGGAGCTTGTTCTCAGGGCTCACGCTTGGGATTTTCTGGACCGTTTTGGTTGGAAAGTCCTATCTCCCTCGTTGCGCTAATTCCCCGATTCTGGAACGGGTGGGAACGGATCATAAAGGCTCCGTTCTTCTCAGGTGAATTGTTGGGCTGCCTGAAGCTACTCCCCGACCTAGGGTCCATGTGCCCCGTCATGCCTTTGGTCCCGGACTGGTGACAGGGCTAGGCTGCCGGCCGTCCTCCTCGACGGGTCTGAGCACCTCGCCACAATCCCCTGCGACCAGGGGTCCGACTCCTCTAGGCCCAGACCACCGTCTGCAACCTAGGCAGTTAGTTCGGGAGTCACCACTCCCGACTTCCTCTGAGCTCCTCTCAGCTCGAGGGCTACTACCAACTCCAATGACCCAAAGCATACTGCCAAACTGGTTACAAAGTGGCCTAAGGATAATAAAGTCAAGGTTTTGGCCATCACAAAGCACTGATCTCAATCCTTTTGAAAATTTATAGGCATAGCTGAAAAGGCAGGTGTGAGCAAGGCAACCTACAAACATGGCTCAGTTACACAAGTTCTGTCAGGAGGAATGGACCTAAATTTCTACAAATTATATATACAATGATAGAAAAATATGGGGTCCTTCTTAAAATCCGGCGGTGTCTTACTGGGGGAGGGGGGGTGCAGCGGTGGTGTAACGAGGTCATAGGAGGCAGGGGCGATACTGGAGTAGGTTGATGCTGCAGGCGGTGCGGCGGGTGTCCCGGATGCTCGATGTAGGCACTCTGAGGCAGGAACAGTAGGCAGGAACTATACACACACACAGATATATATATATATATATATATATATATATACACAGTGGAACCTTGCTTAACGAGAACAATCCGTTCCGGGACTTTGCTTGTTAACCAAGTTACTTGTTCAGCAAAGCAAGATTTCCCATAGGAAATCATTGCAATGCAGACGATTCGTTCCACAACGTGTTAAATGTCCCATCCTGGTCCCCTATTCTGTCATTCCACACATGCACAAACACACACAAACACGTACAAACGCACACAAACACACAAGCAAGCACGCACGCACGCACATGCACATATTATATGCTCACCTTACCTTCCGTTGCATCGCCGGTCTCCTGGGATTTGCTGTTCTCTGGTACGGGGCCGGGCTGTGTATCGGGTTACCATAACGATGAGGGAGAAACCTCCGCGGCCAGAGCGCTGACGTCAAAGGCAGAGCCGCTTGCCTCTGATTGGCCAGTGCGCTGCCTTTGAGTAGCGTCTGACAGGAAGTTCCTGCTTTGTTGTTATGGATGCCGATGCACAGCCTGGAGTGGAGCGGAGCGGCGAACTACAGGACCCAGGAGGCCGGCGATGAAACGGAAGGTACACTATATTATATTAAAGTGTAAGAAATCCCGGTGCACCGCTTGCTCCACGTGTTGCCGTGCTGCCGCAATCAATCTCCAATGTGCATGGATAAGATCCGGGTGCAGACTCGGTGGAAATAACACGGATAAATCCAAAGGAAGAAAGAGGGTCGCACTCCGTGAGGATCTTAATGTTGTTCCATCTTTAATTCACATTAACATGCAAGTACAAGCGGTAGGGGAGGTGCCGTACAACGCCGGACGACGGCGTGCGTTTCGCTAATGTTTAGCTTCCACGGGTCCAGTGCAATTTGCTATGCAGCACCGCCCTCTTAATACAGATGGTGCAGATACTACATCAGATACTACGTGTGCGGGTCAGTTTTTTGATATTCCTAGTGAGTCTCTTTCTGACTGGGCACTCCGCCCGAAGACCTGGCTGTTCATAACCATTATAGCAGGAGCCTAGCTGCCCATACATGAAGGTTTGCAGTCCAAATAGTGGCATTTTTCCCAGATACGGATGTTTTTAACCTAGATAGTGGCATTTAAGTTAGGTTCCCGGATTACAGAGATATACCTTGCCGTTTGATTTCCGGGCTTACATGCATTGGCCAATACATCTCTCTTTTGCAGTAATGCAGTGCCATATTTTCCCTAGTACATTTTTGGCTTTTTCAGTGTGCAACTGTTTGCATTTACAGCCAATATCATGGCTGTCCCCTCACTAGTTTTAGCTTACACTCTTGATATCTCCACACTGTGTATTGTGCCCCCATTTCATCCTGTCTCCTCTCCATATCGATTCTGTGCCCCCTCTTCACACTATGTCTTCATACTACCCTCTCCAAATTGTACTGCCTCCTCACACCGTCCCCCTACATAGTTTGTTGCACACCATAGCCACTTAAACAGTATGATATCCACAACAACCCGTTCAATATACAGTATTGTCACCACCAAAGACCTCAGTATATAGTATAGTCACTACCACAGACCCCCATATATTGTATGATGTCCATCACAACCCGCAAAAGTAGCATAATATCCCCCACAGCACCCCACATAGTATGATATCCATCACACAACCAAGTATAATGTACTCCACTGCACCCTATACAGTATGGGTAAGACAACCCCTCATATAAAATGATGTCCACGAGAGCCCCTCATGTGATGGCCCACACAGCCACTCATTAGATGGCCTCATATAACCTCAAAATTGATGACCCCACACAGCTTCGCAATTGATGGCCCCACCCAGCCATTCATCTGATACCCCTCACCACCACAAGCCCCATTTAGTTGCAAAATTTATTTATTAATTTTATTCACTTATATAGCGCTTTCCAGACATGATCATCACTGTCCCTATTGGGGCACACAATCTAAATTCCCTATCAGTATGTCTTTGGCGTGTGGAGGAAACCGGAGTACCTGAAGAAAAACCACACAAACATGTGGAGAACATTAAAACTCCTTGCAGATAGTGTCCTTGGTAGGATTTGAACCTAGGACCCCAGCGCTGCAAAGCAACAGTGCGAGCCACTGAGCCAATAATTTAAGTGGAAAAAAAACAAACCTTA
Source organism: Anomaloglossus baeobatrachus (assembly GCF_048569485.1). Taxonomy (NCBI): domain Eukaryota; kingdom Metazoa; phylum Chordata; class Amphibia; order Anura; family Aromobatidae; genus Anomaloglossus; species Anomaloglossus baeobatrachus. Next base: position 228,163,920 of record NC_134354.1, read on the forward strand.
TACTCACCTAATCCAGGCTCCTGTACACGGCCGCCGTCTCCTCTTCTGTCTGAATAGATGTGGATGCTGGACGGCTTGATGCACTGACAATTTTGCAGCACTCAATGTCCCCTGCGTGCGCCATCTCTAACTGGGCATAGGCTAGACGCAGCCTGCATTCCTGACAAGGCAGGGAGCTGATTACAGCCGATTCTGAGCCGGTCGGCACCAAGATCAATTGTATACAGCTACGAATGCAATTGATTGCGGGGAGGTAAACACAGCCGGGACTCAGTGGGTGCTCACTGTACCTGTGCCACGGTCATCAGTATGCTGAATGTCTGCAGCCGTAAGAAAGTGCTGGGGTGGTCACAGGCATTCATCAAATTCCTTCAAAAAGAGCCCCCCTCAGATTAGCAAGAGGTAGTGCCCTCAGTGGTTACCTACCCCTTGTCCCACCCCTAGATAGATAGATAGATAGATAGATAGATAGATAGATAGATAGATAGATCATTAATGCCCTAGCTCTTTTTCACACCATTCTGAAGGTAGTTGTGTATGTGCACTAATTCACATTTGTGTGTTTCAACCACCAGTAAAACATAATAAAACCATACTAAATGCCTACGTATGACATTTCTTATAGGGAAATATAGCAAATAGTACAGAAATTGTGATAAAAACACCCGCACTGTGGTTGTGATATTATTGAAAAATGGAAAAGTTTAGGAACCAAGTAAAGTTACAGAGTGGGGTCGCCGAGTGCTGAGGTGCATAGTGCATGAAAGTCACCAACACTGCTGACACCATAATTGCAGAGTCCAAACCTCCTCTGCCAATAACATCAGCAAAAAAACAGTGTGCTGAAAGCTTCACGGCTTCAAGCTGTTAAGTACAAACATGTATATATCAGATGTGCTAAAATAGATTTATAATGAATATAATGAATAACAAAAGCACAGAGGGAAGAAGACATGTAAGTAGATCCACAACAATTCATTATAATAATGCCTGTGAGATTATAGCCTCCATAGATATATACTAAAACCAAAGAAGCCCTTATTCCAAACTAATTTATAGAAATAATATGCTTCAGGTTCTCATTCTGGTCAATCGGCGCTAACATACAATTCATTGAAACAAAAGCTGACAACAGTGGTGGGTATACCTCCCAAAATCCCCGCCCCGCCACCGACAAAAAAAAAGGCAATGTCTCAATAACGTGTCATGTGGCCTTGAGCATCATTTATAGATTGGCAACAACATCTCATGCTATTCACAAGTGGAGATATTGTCTACTGAGGCATGCCGCTCTTCCTGAAAGGTGGCCCTAAGGTCATTGCGGTTTTAGGGTACATAGTTATGAGCCTCCACACAGCGACTCAGCTGAATCCATAGGTTTACTAAGGGATTAAGGTATGGAGAAAGTGCAGGCCACTCCATTTGAGGTACCCCAGTCTCCAACAGCCGTTCCCTAATTATGCAATTTTGATGAATTGAAGCATTGTCATCCATGATGATGAAACTAGGCCTGTGTTGTTCATGCAGAGGCACAATAACTGGATTAATGGTGTTACTCAAGTAGTAGGGGCTTAACCATCACAAAGTGTAGGGCAGTTCTGTATTGACTGTCTACACTTGTCCTCACTATAACACCACCACCATTAAAGGCTAGTCTGGTGATAACAGTGGCTGATGCATAGCACTCTCCTAGAGCATAAATCGACTTTCATCAGTGAACAACACTAAGGCCCACTGGACTCTCATCAAGCAAGACAATGACACCTCTGCCTAGTGGTGAGGTAAGGTACCCTTCAGGTCATCTAGAACGCAGACCACAATGATATAAATGGTTTTGAATGGTCTGACGTGCCTCTCACCTTCCTTAAATGTGCCTGGAGTTGTTTGGTATTCACCATCTGGTTCCAAAGGGCATTATTCACAATGAGGCCCGTTTCACACGTCAGTGAAAAAAACTGTCATTCTTCACTGACGTGTAAAACACGCACATGTCCCTCCGTGTTCCGTGATTCACGGCATACGTGGGTTGTCCATGTGCAATCCGTGATCCATGATTGCATATGGACATTACTCACCTGCCTTCGTTCCTGCTGTCCATGGTGCTGAACTCCTCGGGTCTGCAGCGTCCGCCCACCGCTCTCTGCAGCTACTTCCTGGTCGGATATTCCTGCTCTCATGAATATTCATGAGCTATGCAGGAGCTGCCGAGAGCAGAGGCTGCAGAGCGAATCGCAGGCAAGGTAAGTTGAAAATATTTAATATTTAATATGTCCGTGATTTTCTGGTACGTGTTTCACGTATCACACACGGATCACACCATAGTGTGGTCCGTGGGTCATCAGTGATGCCAGAAAAAAACTAACTTGTCTCTGTGCAGAATCACGGCCACAGGTGTAAGCTGCACGGAGACACGTTCAGTGAAAAATCACTGATGTGTGAGCAGACCCATTGATTATAATGGGTCTGCGTAAGTCAGTGATTTTGGTACGTATAAAAAAAAGCACATACGTACCAGAATCAATGACGTGTGAAGGGGGCCTGAAGCGGTAATCAGTGTGTGAAGTGGCCAAAGGACGTCCACTTCTATGCCTTTTTGTGACTCTTCCAGTTTCTCTGTATCTCTGTTGCAACCTGCTGATGACACTCTGTGACACTCTAAGTTCAGTGGCCACTTCCATGTGAGAACATTCTGCTTGAAGCCTCGCAATGGCAAGGTACTGTTGATCAATAAGACAACACGAAGTATAATAAAACAAAAACAAGGGCATTCAAAATCTTGAAGGCGGAGAATACAGAAATAACATTTCAGAAGTATAAACATCTTAATAGGAAATGTAAAAAAGAAATAAAGCTAGCAAAATTAGCTACTGAAGCGCAAATCACCAACAACATTAAAATAAATCCCCAAAAATGTTATAAATACATCAATGCCAAAAGGAAAGCAATGAAGTAAGGTGATTCCCTGCAGGGTATATAATAAAAAACAAACACGCGGCGCCAATCTCAGCGCGTTATCAAAGCGGCTCTCTGGTGCCCTTTTTTTTTTTTACTGAAGTTTTATGCACTCACCTTTTGCCACAAAACTTCAGGCATATATGACTTTTCCAAAGTCTCCTTATCCGGGTCTGCTGCTTGCCTTGAATTGATCCTGTGTTTGGTCCTGCCTCGGATTCCCACAGGTGAAAAAGTTAAAAATGAAGTAAACCAATTCTGTAGTGGCCGCGCTCCCCATAGTAATGATTTTAAAAACTCTTGTCCTCAAATGGAATTTATTACTCAAACATACGGAAATAAAAAACGGATACAACGCGTTTCGGTGGGAACAACCGCCTTCCTCAGGTATCTAAATAAAAATGCATCTCAATCTACTTTATAGATAAAAAAATAAATACAATTTACCTGGTATTCAAATAAGAGTGTGGATATAACCACAGCTGTATAATCAGTCTCTTAGTTCACTTCAACTCCAGTGGTTCATTAAAAACAAATCCACAAACAACAAATCACTTAAAAAATCATAAAACTAAAAACACTGTAAGCATTTATCAATAAAATTACTATCAATAAGATTTATCAAATAAAAGGTAGTACAAAAAAAAAAATTATTAGATAAAAATTCTTTTAAAACACAAATTTAATTTTTTTTTTTCTTTATCATTATATTTAGACAGGGATGTATACTATATTCTTTCCACAATATCATTAAGGCCATTAGGATGCAATATTTGAAGGCGGTAAATCCAATATGTTTCTTTGCGATTGAGCAAAGAATTTCTATTGATCGTTTCCGTAGGTATCTGTTCTAGAGGTGTCACCCTTATATTAAAATTCTTATCATGCTTGAGTAGTATATGTCCTGATAAACTATGTTTTAAAAACCCATTTTTTGCTCTATTTCTGTGCCCGTTCATACGAGCACGTAACGTACATAAATTTGTAGTTAAGGAGCCAATTCCAGATATTATTGGTCTTCCTGGAGGGTTAACAGGATCTTTTTAGGAAGACCAATAATATCTGGAATTGGCTCCTTAACTACAAATTTATCTCACTATATAGACCTTTTTCTACAGGACATTGTTAAATCCTTACCATCATATCTAAAAGATTCCACACAATTAATCAATGATTAGTAAAATCATTACTACGGGGAGCGCGGCCACTACAGAATTGGTTTACTTCATTTTTAAAAGGAAAACAAAGTATGGTATTGGTCCCTTAGATAATAACAGGATAATTATAAAGGACAAAGAAAAGGCTGAGATATGAAACAGGCACTTCTCATCCGTGTTCACCAAGGAACTGACTGTTCCAGGGATCATTCAACAAGTCAAAAATCAAAGTTTACCACCTGATATAATTAATGTAACACAAGAAGAAGTACGCTTGCGTCTGAGTAAATTAAACATTAACAAATCACCTGGGCCAGATGGCATTCATCCATGGATATTGAGGGAATTGAGCTCAGTAACTGACAGACCACTGTATCTCATCTTCTTAGACTCTCTTGTAACACGGGTAGTGCCTCAGGACTGGAGGATTGCTGACGTAGTACCGATATTTAAGAAAGGTAACATGGTGGATCCAGGCAACTACCGTCCAGTAAGTCTGACATCAGTAGAGTGCAAAGTTTTTTAGGGCATTTTAAGGGATGACATACAAAAATATATTCCAGAAAATAATATAACTGACAGACAATATGGATTCATGAAAGATAAGTCGTGTCTAACCAACATGTTGGGGTTAGTGCAAATCTGGATATTGGTAATGCAGCTGATGGGATTTATTTGGACTTTGCAAAGGCATATGATACTTGCGTATACATTGTGAGTAGTGTGCATATAACCCAGCTCCACAAAGATGTGTGAGGTACGATGGTGAAGTGCTTTGGGACGGCTTACAGCTACAAGGTACAACAAAATGGTGGCGTGTGTTCATATAAAGTAAATACTTGTTTTCTGTGTCTCCTGCAACTGTATAAGGGTGCATGCAGATGATGGTATAAATTAGACCGAGATTGGACCGCAATGCTTAGACTGGCCATGACTCTCTCGAACTGAGCATGACAGCTTCATATATTTCTCAGAGAAATAGAAATGCCAGCTCACCTGTATCGGAACTGATCCCCAATAAGAAGCACAGACAACACCCTGTTAGGTGTAAAGGGAATGGAAGGGAAATCCAGCTTTAAAGTGGAAAAAAACTGGCTTTATTACAAAATAATCAGGCTAAGATCCAATACTCAGAAAACCTTATAAATAAAATTCCCAGAGGAACAATAGACTGTAAAATAGTCCAAAGCTATGCATTTCAGACGAGATGTCCTTTTTCAGAGCTTGGTAAATTTATTTTCTCGAGATCTTTTTATCGGGATGCAGCTGATTGATGCGGGCGAGTATACCATATTCCTCATAGAAGAAACTCTTCCCGCTGTTAGCATCCATACGGTCTCCGAAAGGTAACAGTCAAATGCACATTGGAAAATACCAAGTATACCAAAATACCAAATACCAAAATTCACAAACCAAGTGCAAAAATCGCAGAAAAAGAAGAAAAAACCCACAATGTTGATAAAACCTAAATACAGAAACAAACAAACATTGGCGATAACTCTGAAATAGATCATAATATCAAACATTATATTAATTGTAACATCAAAATGTAGTGTACCTTATGGAATGCACACAATGTAATCTCAAATATGTGGAGTGCACAATACGTCCCCTTAAGAAACATATTGCTGAACATATCATGGACATTATTTCTTTAAACACTTCTAGTAACATCTCTCAGGTGGCCAAGCATTTTATTACCGCACATAGCCGCTCTACATCTGGTTTAAAGGTTTGCGGCCGTAAATGAGTTTTTTCTCAAGCAGTGGTGGTAATCACAGAAGAATGCTTCTCACCAGAGAAGCATTCTGGAGTTTTCACTTGGGTACCTGTTTATCCAATGGATTAAATTCATGTAATTCATATTTCATTATTAGGGTTAAATCTAAGTAATTTTACACATCAAGTGCTCTGTATACATTATGCAAGTTGAAATGCAATTTTGTTCTATTGTATCAAATTTTCCCTTTTGTATTTACAGGTTATTGTTTAAGATATTGTCACGGCCAGGCGGACGGGCAGACCCAGGAGGTGGATCCACTGGGCCGAACTCCAAGATGGTGGTAAGGAGTCCGGTAGCTGAAGCACTATAGGCAGCTGAACAGTCCGTGCATATGAGGATAACGGAGAAGTCCCTGGGACCACGGAGTCACTGATGGTAGTCCGGGTGACGCAGCTCAGGTTCGGAAGCCGAGATGATGTCAGGCGGGGTCCGGAACCTTTGGAGCGAGATGCCTGGTCACCGCAGGGATCCGAGATGGTGCGGACTGTCAGATGGCAGATGAACAGCGTGCGGGGTTCGGGATTCAGCAGGACCGGATGGCGAGGCAGGATCAGCTCTAGAAGAGAGATACGTGAGTATGGCAAAGCAACACCAGGAGACCTGACTCCTAGCTTGGAAAACAAGAAGATCAGGCCCCGCCCCCTTGGACATAAACCCCCTTTATACCCTGTACCTGTTTTGCATCATTTCCTGTTAATGGACGCTGGCCCTTTAAGAAAGGGTCAATGACCGCGCGCGCGCCCTAATGCGCATGCACGCTGCCCGAGTGCCAGAAGCCAGAGCAGGAAGCTGCGAGGAGGAAGCAGCAGGGCCAGGATGGGGCTGTGAAGCCGACGGACGCCGGGTGCGGGGACCAGGACGCTGGGGACGCGCTGGCAAGGGGTGCTGGAGAGCGGGGAGCGTGACAGGTGAGCCGGGGGGCAGCACAGGGGACCCGGGGAGCGTGACAGTACCCCCCCCCCACGCCCCCCTCCCCGCAACCGGGACAGGAAGGCACGGATCAGCGGAGTACCCACATTCTCCCGGGGCTCCCAGGACCTATCCTCAGGACCATACCCTGCCCAGTCCACCAGGAAGAACTGTCGACCCCGTACGGTCTTCATGGCCACGATATCCCTTACCGCATAGATGTCGTCATCGGCAATAGGTGGAGGAGCCGAACTGGCAGCAGCGGAGAAGGGACCCAGGACAACCGGCTTGAGCAGGGAGACGTGGAATGAGTTGGGTATCCTCATCGTGGCCGGGAGTTGTAGCTTGTAGGAGACCTCATTGATCTTGTTGAGGACTTTAAACGGCCCGATGTAGCGAGGACCCAGCTTGTAGGATGGTATCTTCAATCGGACGTACTTGGATGCAAGCCAGACTAGATCACCAGGAGAGAAACACAAAGGGTCCAGACGTCTCTTGTCTGCGTGTCTTTTCATCCGCAGGGAAGCACGCCCAAGGGACGCCTTGACAGAGTCCCAAATGGTTGCAAAGTCACGGGCTACAGTATCAGCAGCAGGGACATCCGAAGAAGGGGATACAGGCAATGGGACGGAGGGCTGAAGTCCGTAAACGACATGGAAGGGAGAGCTGGAGGACGACTCACTGATGTGGTGGTTATGGGAGAATTCAGCCCAAGGAAGAAGCGTGGACCAGTCGTCGTGATGGGCGTTGACATAGTGACGTAAGAAAGAGGTCAATATTTGGTTGACCCTCTCCACTTGGCCATTAGACTGAGGATGGTATGCAGAAGAAAAGTCCAGAGTCACTCCCAGATGGTTGCAGAGAGCCCTCCAGAAGCGGGAGGTGAACTGAGTTCCTCTATCGGATACGATGTGAGATGGAAAGCCATGCAAGCGGAAGATGTGATGTATGTAGGCGTCCGCGAGTTCCTGAGCAGAGGGCAATCCAGCCATAGAGACGAAATGGGCCATTTTAGAGAATCGATCCACCACGACCCATATGACTGTGTGTCCGGAGGACAATGGCAAGTCTGTAATAAAGTCCATCGCTATGTGTTGCCACGGAACTGAAGGTATCGGCAGAGGCAGAAGACGGCCATATGGCAGGTGTTTGGGCGTCTTGTTCCTGGCACAAGAGTTGCAGGCAGAGACAAAACCAGCGACGTCCGTGCGAAGGGATGGCCACCAGTAATGGCGTACAATCGCACCCCATGTTCTCTTCTGACCAGCATGACCGGCTGTTTTCGAGGCATGACCCCAGTGTAACACTTTTTGCCTGTCTGTCTCAGAGACATAGGTCTTCCCGGGCGGTATCTGGGCCAGGGTGACAGGGGCCACCGGAATGATTTTGCTAGGACAGATGATGGGTTGGGTAGTCTCCTCCTCCTGCTCTATGGGCATGAAAGACCTGGACAAGGCATCAGCGCGTACATTCTTGTCCGCGGGTCGGAAATGGAGCTGGAAATCAAACCTGGCAAAGAATAAGGACCACCTGGCTTGCCGTGGGTTCAGTCGCTGAGCAGACCGCAGGTATTCCAGGTTCTTGTGGTCCGTGTAAATGATAACGGGGTACACTGCTCCTTCCAGAAGGTAGCGCCATTCCTCCAGAGCCAGTTTGACTGCCAAGAGCTCTCGGTCACCGATGGTGTAGTTGCGTTCAGGCGCTGAGAAGCTCTTGGAGAAGAATCCGCAAGTCACCATCTTCCCGGAGGAGGATTTCTGCATGAGCACTGCTCCGGCTCCTGAGGAGGAGGCATCCACCTCCAAGGTGAACTGGCGATTTAACTCCGGACGGTGAAGTACAGGAGAGGAGGCAAATGCCCGCTTCAGCGAGCCAAACGCGGCGTCGGCCGCAGGTGACCAGTCCTTTGGATTAGCCTCTTTCTTGGTCAAAGCGGAGAGAGGAGCAGTCAGAGCCGAGAAGTGAGGGATGAACTGGCGGTAATAGTTGGCGAATCCCAGGAAACGTTGGATTGCCTTCAGTCCAGAAGGAGGAGGCCAGTTGAGAATGGAGGAGACCTTCTTTGGATCCATCTGCAGTCCGGTATCAGAGATGATGTACCCCAGGAAGGGGAGAGAAGACTGCTCAAAGACACACTTCTCATACTTCGCATACAGACGATTCTCTCTCAGTCTTTGTAGAACCAGCTGCACGTTCTCTCTGTGGGTCTGGAGGTCCGGAGAGAAGACAAGGATGTCATCCAGATATACTACCACACAGACGTAAAGAAGGTCCCGGAAGACGTCGTTCACCAGTTCTTGAAAGACGGCTGGGGCGTTACACAGGCCGAAGGGCATCACGCAGTATTCATAGTGCCCATCGCGAGTGTTGAACGCGGTCTTCCATTCGTCCCCAGAGCGGATGCGGACCAGATTGTAAGCACCCCGAAGATCCAGCTTGGTGAACACACGAGCTCCTCTAAGCCGGTCAAACAATTCAGGGATGAGCGGCAGAGGGTACTTGTTTTTTACGGTGATTTGATTCAAACCCCGGTAGTCTATGCATGGGCGTAAGTTGCCCTCTTTCTTCTTGACAAAGAAGAAACCTGCTCCAGCAGGAGAGGAGGATCTCCGGATGAATCCCCTTGCCAGGCTCTCTGTGATGTAAGTAGACATGGCCCTTGTTTCGGCTGGAGACAATGGATATATCCGTCCTCGAGGTGGTGTAGTTCCAGGGAGCAGGTCGATGGCACAATCGTAGGGACGATGTGGCGGAAGTACCTCGGATTCCTTTTTATCAAAGACGTCTGCAAAGGACCAATAGGCCGAGGGCAGCCCCGGTAGGTTCTCTGGAACCGGAGGTCGTCGGATGGGTTGTATGGTCTTCAGGCACTTCTCATGGCACGAGGAGCCCCATCGGGTGATTTCGCCAGTGCCCCAGCTGACTGATGGTTCGTGTGTCCGCAACCAGGGAAGTCCCAGCAGGATTTGATGGGACATGTGTGGGAGGACGTAGAGAGCGATGTTCTCGGTGTGCAGGGCACCGATACGCAGTTCCACCGGCTTGGTGATCCAGGAGATGGTGTCAGAGAGGGGTCTCCCATCCACAGAGGCAATCACGAGGGGCTTGTCAAGTGGAGTAACAGGCACCTGGTACTTGTCCACCGTGGCCTGCTGGATGAAATTGCCTGCTGCCCCGGAATCGAGGTATGCCTCAGCCGTGAACCGCGTCTCTCCCGTTGTCACTTGCACAGTCCATGTAACCGGGTCTGAGAGAGTACCAGCACCTAGGGTGGCCTCTCCTACCAACCCTAGGCTTTGGAGTTTCCCGGCCTCTCAGGACAGGAGCGTAGCAGGTGTGTGTCCTCTCCGCAGTAAAAGCAGAGCCGCTCAGCTCTACGTTGTTCAGACTGCCGCACTCTGTCAATCTGCATGGGCTCGTGGACGGGGACCCCAGCTGTTGATGACTGAAGTACGGAGGGCTTCTGCGGAGGAGAGGAATGCCGTACCGGACGTCTCTCACGGGACACTTCCTTGGATCGCTCCTGAAAGCGGATGTCCACTCGAGTCGCTAGGGTAATAAGGGCATCCAGGGTGGTCGGTACGTCACGACCCGCCAGCTCATCTTTAATTCGCCCCGAGAGTCCTTCCCAGAAGGCGGCGGTTAAGGCCTCGTTGTTCCACCCGAGTTCCGAAGCCAAGGTGCGAAACCGGATTGCGTATTGGCCCACCGTCAGAGTCCCCTGACGCAACCGGAGAAGAGACGAAGCAGACGCGGAGGCGCGTCCGGGCTCATCAAAGGTGCCACGGAATGCCTGCAGGAAGTCCTGGATGTTCGTGGTCACAGGATCCCCCTTCTCCCACAAGGGGTTCATCCACGCCAGTGCCTCACCCTCTAGATGGGACATGATGAAGGCGACCTTGGCTTGATCAGAGGCAAACAAATGCGGCAGCTGCGTGAAATGGAGGGAGCATTGGTTTAAGAATCCCCTGCAGGTCTTGGGGTCTCCGGCGTACCGGGGTGGTGAGGCCAAACGAAGTCCGGAAGTATCTGACGAAGTCGCCACGGGAGCTGGAGCCATGGCTTGACTAGTGGAGGCCCGGGATGCTGAAGTCGTGACTGCCGCTTGTAGCGTGTTCAGGCGGGCGTCCACAGAAGACATAAATTGCAGCATGCGGGTCTGAGTCTCTCGCTGGCGTTGGAGTTCCTCCTGTACGGCTGCTAGTGCTGCAGCGGGATCCATGGCCTGATCTTACTGTCACGGCCAGGCGGACGGGCAGACCCAGGAGGTGGATCCACTGGGCCGAACTCCAAGATGGTGGTAAGGAGTCCGGTAGCTGAAGCACTATAGGCAGCTGAACAGTCCGTGCATATGAGGATAACGGAGAAGTCCCTGGGACCACGGAGTCACTGATGGTAGTCCGGGTGACGCAGCTCAGGTTCGGAAGCCGAGATGATGTCAGGCGGGGTCCGGAACCTTTGGAGCGAGATGACGGGTCACCACAGGGATCCGAGATGGTGCGGACTGTCAGATGGCAGATGAACAGCGTGCGGGGTTCGGGATTCAGCAGGACCGGATGGCGAGGCAGGATCAGCTCTAGAAGAGAGATACGTGAGTATGGCAAAGCAACACCAGGAGACCTGACTCCTAGCTTGGAAAACACGAAGATCAGGCCCCGCCCCCTTGGACATAAACCCCCTTTATACCCTGTACCTGTTTTGCATCATTTCCTGTTAATGGACGCTGGCCCTTTAAGAAAGGGTCAATGACCGCGCGCGCGCCCTAATGCGCATGCGCGCTGCCCGAGTGCCAGAAGCCAGAGCAGGAAGCTGCGAGGAGGAAGCAGCAGGGCCAGGATGGGGCTGTGAAGCCGACGGACGCCGGGTGCGGGGACCAGGACGCTGGGGACGCGCTGGCAAGGGGTGCTGGAGAGCGGGGAGCGTGACAGGTGAGCCGGGGGGCAGCACAGGGGACCCGGGGAGCGTGACAGATATGATCTAATGCTGTAATTATTTTGGAGACATGTAAATATGATATCTTTATTCAACTATTATCTTTGAAATATTATTATTAAGTTTTATGCACTCACCTTTTGCCACAAAACTTCAGGCATATATGACTTTTCCAAAGTCTCCTTATCCGGGTCTGCTGCTTGCCTTGAATTGATCCTGTGTTTGGTCCTGCCTCGGATTCCCACAGGTGAAAAAGTTAAAAATGAAGTAAACCAATTCTGTAGTGGCCGCGCTCCCCATAGTAATGATTTTAAAAACTCTTGTCCTCAAATGGAATTTATTACTCAAACATACGGAAATAAAAAACGGATACAACGCGTTTCGGTGGGAACAACCGCCTTCCTCAGGTATCTAAATAAAAATGCATCTCAATCTACTTTATAGATAAAAAAATAAATACAATTTACCTGGTATTCAAATAAGAGTGTGGATATAACCACAGCTGTATAATCAGTCTCTTAGTTCACTTCAACTCCAGTGGTTCATTAAAAACAAATCCACAAACAACAAATCACTTAAAAAATCATAAAACTAAAAACACTGTAAGCATTTATCAATAAAATTACTATCAATAAGATTTATCAAATAAAAGGTAGTACAAAAAAAAAAAATATTAGATAAAAATTCTTTTAAAACACAAATTTAATTTTTTTTTTTTCTTTATCATTATATTTAGACAGGGATGTATACTATATTCTTTCCACAATATCATTAAGGCCATTAGGATGCAATATTTGAAGGCGGTAAATCCAATATGTTTCTTTGCGATTGAGCAAAGAATTTCTATGGATCGTTTCCGTAGGTATCTGTTCTAGAGGTGTCACCCTTATATTAAAATTCTTATCATGCTTGAGTAGTATATGTCCTGATAAACTATGTTTTAAAAACCCATTTTTTGCTCTATTTCTGTGCCCGTTCATACGAGCACGTAACGTACATAAATTTGTAGTTAAGGAGCCAATTCCAGATATTATTGGTCTTCCTGGAGGGTTAACAGGATCTTTTTAGGAAGACCAATAATATCTGGAATTGGCTCCTTAACTACAAACTTATCTCACTATATAGACCTTTTTCTACAGGACATTGTTAAATCCTTACCATCATATCTAAAAGATTCCACACAATTAATCAATGATTAGTAAAATCATTACTACGGGGAGCGCGGCCACTACAGAATTGGTTTACTTCATTTTTAAAAGGAAAACAAAGTATGGTATTGGTCCCTTAGATAATAACAGGATAATTATAAAGGACAAAGAAAAGGCTGAGATATGAAACAGGCACTTCTCATCCGTGTTCACCAAGGAACAGACTGTTCCAGGGATCATTCAACAAGTCAAAAATCAAAGTTTACCACCTGATATAATTAATGTAACACAAGAAGAAGTACGCTTGCGTCTGAGTAAATTAAACATTAACAAATCACCTGGGCCAGATGGCATTCATCCATGGATATTGAGGGAATTGAGCTCAGTAACTGACAGACCACTGTATCTCATCTTCTTAGACTCTCTTGTAACACGGGTAGTGCCTCAGGACTGGAGGATTGCTGACGTAGTACCGATATTTAAGAAAGGTAACATGGTGGATCCAGGCAACTACCGTCCAGTAAGTCTGACATCAGTAGAGTGCAAAGTTTTTTAGGGCATTTTAAGGGATGACATACAAAAATATATTCCAGAAAATAATATAACTAACAGACAATATGGATTCATGAAAGATAAGTCGTGTCTAACCAACATGTTGGGGTTAGTGCAAATCTGGATATTGGTAATGCAGCTGATGGGATTTATTTGGACTTTGCAAAGGCATATGATACTGTACCACATAATAGTCTTATACTAAAGCTCTAAAAGCAGAGAGTAGGGGAAACTATATGCAACTGGGTAAGGAGTTGGCTAAAAGATGGGAAACAAAGAGTAGTCATAAATTATACATTCTCTATATGGGCTATAGTCAGTAGTGGGGTGCCGCAGGGATCTGTGCTAGGACCAATTCTTTTTAATCACTTTATTAATGATCTTATGGATGGGATTCATAGTAAAGTGTCAGTCTTTGCTGACGACACCAAACTATGTTGGATATTAAAAACTGACCTTGATAGTACAATATTACAAAATGATGTGGATAAGTTGTCTGAATGGGCAAACACTTGACAAATGAGATTTAATATTGATAAATGTAAAGTAATGCACCAAGGATGGAGTAATCCTATAGCTGCGTATACATTAAATGGAAGTAAACTCGGGACTACAGAACAGCAGAAGGACTTGGGTATTCTCATTACAAATAAGCTGAGCAGCAGTACTCAATGTCAGGCAGCAGCTGCTAAAACAAACAAGATTTTAGGGTGTATAAAAAGAGAGATTAGATCTCGTGATTCCAACGTATTGTTACCCCTCTATAAATCACTTGTTCGACTACATCTAGAATATGGGATCCAGTTTTGAGCTCTATATGTTAAAAAGGACATTCGGAAGTTAGTCAGTTCATAGGTGGGTAACTAGACTACTACCGTGTTTTTCCAAAAATAAAACCTCCCCCAAAAATAAGCCCTAGCAGGGATTTTCACCATTTTCGGAGAAAGGCTTAAATATAAGCCCTCCCCTGAAAATAAGCCCTAGCAACGGATCAATAATGAAGTGTCCGTGCAGCTAAAAAAGTTACAGATATTGCAGGACACTTCATTATACACAGCGGCACCCGGCAATTACACTCACCTGAGCGGCAGGACCTGCAGTGATCTCACACCCACACACATCAGATCTCTCTCACACACACATAGACACACACACACACACACACACACAATCAGATCTCACACACACCAGATCTCACACACAAACATCGGATCGCACACACAGTCAGATCGCACAAATAATCAGATCGCACACACAAACATCGGATCACACGCAAACATCAAATCACACACACAAACATCGGATCACACACACATCGGATCGCATATACACTCACCTGATACAGCAACACCGATCTCTTCTCGCCGCAGAATCCTGAGAGGCAGTGCAGTGGAGCGCAACGAACAGGACCTGCGGCCGGACACGTGACTTCCTCTCATTCCCTGCGGCCGTAAGTGCTGGATGTGATGTGAGTGTGTGTGTTTGTGTGTGTGATCTGCTGTGTGTCTGCAATCGGCTGTGTGTGTGTGTCTGCGATCGGCTGTGTTTTTCTGCAATTGGCTGTGTGTCTGCGTTCGGCTGTCTGTATCTGTGATTGGCTGTGGGTGCCTGTGATCGGATATGTGTATCTGTGATCGGCTGTGTGTGCCTGCGATTGGATGTGTGTATCTGTGATCGGCTGTGTGTGCCTGTGATCGGATGTGTGTATCTGTGATCGGCTGTGCGTGCCTGCGATCGAATGTGTTTATCTGTGATCGGCTGTGCCTGCCTGCGATCGAATGTGTTTATCTGTGATTAGCTGTGTGTGCCTGCGATCGGATGTGTGTGATCTGCTGTGTATATCTGCGATCTGCTCTGTGTGTGTGTGATCTACTGTGTGTCTGTGATCTGCTGTGTGTGTGTGTGATCTGCTGTGTGTGTGTGCCTGCGATCGGATGTGTGTATCTGTGATCGGCTGTGTGTATCTGTGATCGGCTGTGTGTATCTGTGATCGGCTGTGTGTGCCTGCGATTTGTTGTGTGTGCCTGCGATCTGCTGTGTGTGATCTGCTGTGTATATCTGCGAACTGCTGTGTGTGTGTGTGTGTGTGTGTGATCTGCTGTGTTTGTGTGTGTGATCTGCTGTGTGTGATCTGCTGTGTGTGTCAGCTAGCAGCAGGGTAGGACGGCGTGCAGCACCGACCGGAGATCAAAGGAGGACCTGGGAGCCACGCAGACCTCCTGGTCTGGTGAGTATGAGTCTCCTGGGAAGTGGGGGGTTCTGCTTTTTGGGGGGTAAACTTACCCCCAACCGTGTTTCTCTAAGAATAAGACCTACTCCAAAAATAAGCCCTAGTGCTTTTTTGGGGGGCAAAAAAAATATAAGACTGTCTTATTTTTGGAAAAACACGGTACAAGAAATGGAAGGCCTCCTATATAATGAGAGGTTGAAAAAGTTAGATATATTTAGCTTAGAAAAAAGGCGTCTCAGAGGAGATCTCATTTATATGTATCAATACATGCGTGGTCAATACAAAGGACTGGCACATGAGTTATTCCTTCCAAAGACAATACTAAAGGCACAAACTGCCAGTGGAAGAAGGGTAATGCCAGCAGCTAAATAGGAAGGGATTCTTTACAGTTAGAGCAGTCAGACTGTGGAATGCCCTACCGCAAGAGGTAGTAATGGCAGATACCATAACAGCTTTTAAAAAAGGGCTGGATGATTTCCTCAGTACACAACATTGTTGGTTATAAATGACTTAATGACAAAATGCTGTATATAATTGGTGGAGGAAGTTTGAACTAGATGGACCTAGGTCATTTTTCAACCTATGTAACTATGTAATTATTAGGTGACGGCTTGATCACATGACGTCAAAATGTGAACAGCATGATGAGGAGAACTGATTAAACACCAATTCTAATTGAACCCTGAAATTTATTGGGCGAATCATGGATCAAACACCTGTTGTGAATTAGGTCCTTGCTAGAGAACAGCAAGTAGTGCAGAGAGTACAGAAACATTGAACAGTTGGTCATGAGCATTCAAAAGTTTAGAGGTGGTCACAATAAGTTCACCTGAAAAGGTTAGGGTGCATTTTAGGATCAACCTGAAATTTCCAATTTCCCTAACTTTTTGTGAGTAGTGTGCATATAACCCAGCTCCACAAAGATGTGTGAGGTACGATGGTGAAGTGCTTTGGGACGGCTTACAGCTACAAGGTACAACAAAATGGTGGCGTGTGTTCATATAAAGTAAATACTTGTTTTCTGTGTCTCCTGCAACTGTATAAGGGTGCATGCAGATGATGGTATAAATTAGACCGAGATTGGACCGCAATGCTTAGACTGGCCATGACTCTCTCGAACTGAGCATGACAGCTTCATATATTTCTCAGAGAAATAGAAATGCCAGCTCACCTGTATCGGAACTGATCCCCAATAAGAAGCACAGACAACACCCTGTTAGGTGTAAAGGGAATGGAAGGGAAATCCAGCTTTAAAGTGGAAAAAAACTGGCTTTATTACAAAATAATCAGGCTAAGATCCAATACTCAGAAAACCTTATAAATAAAATTCCCAGAGGAACAATAGACTGTAAAATAGTCCAAAGCTATGCATTTCAGACGAGATGTCCTTTTTCAGAGCTTGGTAAATTTATTTTCTCGAGATCTTTTTATCGGGATGCAGCTGATTGATGCAGGCGAGTATACCATATTCCTCATAGAAGAAACTCTTCCCGCTGTTAGCATCCATACGGTCTCCGAAAGGTAACAGTCAAATGCACATTGGAAAATACCAAGTATACCAAAATACCAAATACCAAAATTCACAAACCAAGTGCAAAAATCGCAGAAAAAGAAGAAAAAACCCACAATGTTGATAAAACCTAAATACAGAAACAAACAAACATTGGCGATAACTCTGAAATAGATCATAATATCAAACATTATATTAATTGTAACATCAAAATGTAGTGTACCTTATGGAATGCACACAATGTAATCTCAAATATGTGGAGTGCACAATACGTCCCCTTAAGAAACATATTGCTGAACATATCATGGACATTATTTCTTTAAACACTTCTAGTAACATCTCTCAGGTGGCCAAGCATTTTATTACCGCACATAGCCGCTCTACATCTGGTTTAAAGGTTTGCGGCCGTAAATGAGTTTTTTCTCAAGCAGTGGTGGTAATCACAGAAGAATGCTTCTCACAGAAGCATTCTGGAGTTTTCACTTGGGTACCTGTTTATCCAATGGATTAAATTCATGTAATTCATATTTCATTATTAGGGTTAAATCTAAGTAATTTTACACATCAAGTGCTCTGGATACATTATGCAAGTTGAAATGCAATTTTGTTCTATTGTATCAAATTTTCCCTTTTGTATTTACAGGTTATTGTTTAAGATATGATCTAATGCTGTAATTTTTTTGGAGACATGTAAATATGATATCTTTATTCAACTATTATCTTTGAAATATTATGTGCTATGTACCATATCAAATCTATGCACTAGGAAATATGATTATCTAAACCTATTGTTTGAGACATCATGAAATATTGTTTTATGATATTGTTATTTTTTATTTGATATGATTTTGTGATTTATGTTTGGATATTTCATGTAATCTTTGGATTTTGTGTTGTCGTCTGGAGAGATCTCTCCTAGGGAATATTCTTCCATCCACATGTATGTTTGTATGTTTCTGTATTTAGGTTGTATCAGCATTGCAGGTTTTTTCTTCTTTTTTCAATGATATTTGCACATGGTTTGTGAATTGTTGTATTTTCCAATGTTACCTTTCGGAGAACGTATGAATGCTAATAGCGAGAAGAGTTTCTTCTATGAGGAATATGGTATACTCACTTGCATCGATCAGCTGCACCCTGATAAAGAGATCTCCAGAAAATGTATTTACCAAGCTCTGACAAAAAGACATCTCGTCTGAAACTCATAGCTTTGGACTATTTTACAGTCTATTGTTCCTCTGGGAATTGTATTTATAAGGTTTTTTTGACTATTGGATTTAGTCTGATTGTTTTGTAATAAAGCCATTTTTTCTACCATTTTGAAGCTAGATTTTCTCTTCCTTATTCAAATGATTTTTATTAGGTTTTGTAGTTAACAAATCTTGAAATCATGCGTTACAAAATTTAAGGACATATAGATAGTAAAGCAAGGTTAAGAAAATGCACATATTTTGACCCTCCAGTTTGTTAGTGTTGATACATCAAGCAGTATATTTTGTTGGTCAAATCAATTGCTTATGAATTAACTTTTTGCAAAACATAACTAAACAACAAATAAAATTAACAACTTCCTGACATGGATTCCGTAGACAGTCCAGCAAATTTGCGAGATCAGAAACATATAATTCTAGTGAGTTTTAGATCAGGGAGGTATCAAAGACTAGAGCTTCAAGCCTGGAATTATTAGTGAGTGTTAGGGCCAGGTGGACGGGCAGACCCAGGAGGTGGATCCACTGGGCTGAACACCTCACCGAAGGCAAGGTGCCCGGTAGCCGGAGCACTATGGGTAGCAGGACAGTCCGTTCAGAGGAGTGGAGTGTAGAAGTCCCTGGGACCACGGAGTCACTGAAGGTAGTCCGGGTGACGGAGCTCAGGTTCGGAGGCCGAGATGACGTCAGGCAGAGTCCGGAACCGACGGAGCAAGAAGACGGGTCACCACAGGGATCGGAGATGGTGTGCACTGACGGGATGGCAGACCGTCACCGTTCGGGGTTCGGGTATCGTCAGGACCGGTTGGCGAGGCAGGAGCGGCTCTAGGAGAGAGATAGGTAAGTATACCACAAGACACAAGGAGACCTGACTCCTAGCTTAGCAAAACACAAAGAACAGGCCCCGCCCACTTGGAAAGGAACCCCCTATATACCCTGCACCTGAATCTTCAATATCCTGTTGAAGGACGCTGGCCCTTTAAGAGAGGGTCAATGACCACGCGCGCGCCCTAATGCGCATGCGCGAGGCCCGGGTGCCAGAAGCCAGAGCAGGGAGCGGTGCACAGGAGGCAGGAGCGCTCAGCATCGCAGATGGGCGCCGGGACCGAGGATCGGGTTGCCTGGAGGACACAGGTGAGTATGCATGGAGGCCGTGGAGCGGGGGACGCCTTGCAAAGGAGCCGGGGAGCATGTCAGGGCAGCCGGGGAGCGTGGCAGGGGAGCCGGGGAGCGTGGAAGGGGAGCCGGGGAGCGTGACAGTACCCCCTCCCCTACGCCCCCCTCCCCACAGCCGGGACAGGAAGGCACGTATCAGGGGAGTACCCACATTCTCCCGGGGTTCCCAGGACCTATCCTCAGGACCATACCCTGCCCAGTCCACCAGGAAGAACTGTCGGCCCCGCACGGTCTTCATGGCCACAATATCCCTTACCGCGTAGATGTCATCATCAGCAATAGGAGGGGGAGCAGAACTGGCAGCAGCGGAGAAGGGACCAATGACAACCGGCTTGAGCAGGGAGACGTGGAAGGAGTTGGGTATTCTCATCGTGGCCGGGAGCTGCAGCTTGTAGGAGACCTCATTTATTTTGCTGAGGACTTTAAACGGCCCGATGTAGCGAGGGCCCAGCTTGTATGATGGTAGCTTCAATCGGACGTACTTGGAAGCAAGCCAGACCAGATCTCCTGGAGAGAAACACGGAGGATCCAGACGCCTCTTGTCTGCGTGTCTCTTCATTCGCAGGGAAGCACGTCCAAGGGACGTCTTGACAGAGTCCCAAATTGTTGTAAAGTCACGGACTACAGCATCAGCAGCAGGGACATCCGAGGAAGAGGATACAGGTAAAGGGACGGAAGGCTGAAGTCCGTAAATGACATGGAAGGGAGAGCTGGAGGAGGACTCACTGACGTGGTGGTTATGTGAGAATTCAGCCCAAGGAAGAAGCGTGGACCAGTCGTCGTGGTGGGCGTTAACGTAGTGACGTAAGAAGGAGGTCAAGATTAGAGGTGAGCGAACTGGTCCCGGTTCGGCTCGAGGCCGGTTCGCCGAACGGGGGTCCCGTTCGAGTTCGGTTCGTCGAACGTTCGACGAACCGAACTCGAACGTATAGGCTATAATGGGAGGCAATCACAAACACATAAAAATGCATTATAAATGTACACAAACAGTTAATAAACATTGCCATAACACTTACCGGTCCTCGCGATCCCTTCTGCACTCTGTCTCCTGCCGCTATTCCATCCGATGATCGCTGAATCCTCCCGGTGACCTGCACTGCCAGCAGAGAAGCAGGACCTATCGTGACGTCAAAATAGCCATGTGACCAGTCACGTGGCTATTATCTCATTGGCTACAGACTGGTCACATGACTATGACACGTCATGTAGGACCTGCGAGTGCATCTCTCTGGTACACGGTGCACATATGTGTATCGCCGTGTACCGGCGACATGCTCTAGCACACGGTCGACTCCCCGTTCCGTTAGGGACCGGCTGACACAGCCGGTCATTAACGGAGATCACCGTTGCCATAGCAACGCAGTTAGCGGTGACGTCACCGCTAACCGCGGCTCCGGGAGCACCGTTGCTATGGTAACGCGTCTGTCAGCGTTACCGCTAGCAGCCAGCAGTGATCACTCACGGAGTGAAGGCTGCACGCTGCTTCCCGATTGTAGTGAGCATTGTAGTTAGGATGGAGGTTCCCCAGCCCCAAGTGATGCCCCTCACTACAATCGTCACTACTACTACACTAGAAAGAAAGAAGACAGAAGAGCAGGATCGTGGAGGGCTGACAGGGGTAATAAAGATGGAGTCTCTAATGTGTCTGTGTATTTATTTCTATTAAAGTATTTTTTCTCTGTGTGGTGTCTTTTTTTAACCCTTTATTGGAGATTCTTAATGGCCGGGTCAAACGTGCCTGACATTAAGAATCTCTGGCTTAATACTGGCTGGTAAAACAAAGCCAGTATTAACTCATGATTACCCAACAAGCCACCCGGCTCCAGGGCTGTTGGAAGAGTTGGATACAGCGCCAGATGATGGCGCTTCTATGAGAGCGCCATTTTCTGGGACGGCTGCGGACTGAAATCCGCAGCAGAGGCGCCCACAAACCTCGGGCTAACCTGTGCTGCGGATTCCAATCCCCAGCTGCCTAGTTGTACCCGGCTGGACACAAAAATAGGGCGAAGCCCACGTCATTTGTTTTTTAATTATTTCATGAAATAAGTGAAATAATTAAAAAAAACGGGCTTCCCTATATTTTTGGTTCCCAGCCGGGTACAAATAGGCAACTGGGGGTTGGAGGCAGCCCGTGGCTGCCAGCTGTACCTGGCTAGCATACAAAAATATGGCGAAGCCCACGTCATTTTTTTGGTGGGCAAAAAACTTCTGCATACAGTCCTGGATGGAGTATGCTGAGCCTTGTAGTTCTGCAGCTGCTGTCTGCTCTTCTCCATACAGACAGACAGCAGCTGCAGAACTACAAGGCTCAGCATACTCCATCCAGGACTGTATGCAGAAGTTTTTTGCCCCCTGAAAAAATTATGTGGCTTCGCCATATTTTTGTATGCTAGCCAGGTACAGCAGGCAGGTACGGCTGCCCCCAACCCCCAGTTGCCTATTTGTACCCGGCTGGGAACCAAAAATAAAGGGAAGCCCTTTTTTTATTATTTCATGAATTTCATGAAATAATTAGAAAACAAATGACGTAGGCTTTGCCCCATTTTTGTGTCCAGCCAGGTACAACTATGCAGCTGGGATTGGAATCCGCACCACCGGTTGGCCTGAGCTTTCTGGGCCCCACTGCTGCGAATTGCAGTCTGCAGCCACCTCAGAAAATGGCATTTTCATAGAAGCGCCATCTTCTGGCGCTGTATCCAACTCTTCCAGCACCTGCCTGCTATACCTGGCTAGCATACAAAAATATGGCGAAGCTCACGTCCTTTTTTTGTAGCTTTTTGGCAAAAAAAAAAAAAAATGCTTCCCTGGATTTTCCATTGCCAGTGAAGGTAACACCAAGCAGTGGGGGTTAGCAGCCAGTAGCTGCTTGGATTACCCTTAGCTAGCAATACAAAAAATGCAGTGGGAGCTAACATATATTTTTTTTAATTATTTATTTAAATAACTAAAAATAAAATGGGCTTCCCTGTATTTTGATTGCTGGACATCACAGTGCTGTAAAAATAAATCTTTAAAAAAATGACGTAGCGCTCCGCGGTATTTTTGATTCTCAGCGCAGATAAAGCAGACAGCTATGGGTTGCCACCCCCATCTGCCTGCCGTTACCTTGGTTGGCAATCAAAATACAGGGAAGCCCATTAATTTTTTCTATTTAAAAAATAGTTAAAAAAAAAATTACGTTGGGTCCCCCCATTTTTGATAGCCAGCTAGGGTAAAGCAGACGGCTGTAGCCTGAAAACCACAGCTGGCAGCTTTACCGTGGTTGGGGATCCAATGTGGAGGTCCCCTCAGGCTCTTTTTTATAATTATTTTTATAAATATTAATAATTACACAATAAAAGTAGGGGACCCCCCAAATTGGATCACCAGCCAAGGTAAAGCGGACAGCTGTGGTCTGGTATTCTCAGGGTGGGAAGGTCCATAGTTATTGGGCCTTCACAGCCTAAAAATAGCAGGCCGCAGGCACCCCAGACGTGGCGCATCCACTAGATGCGCCAATCCTGGCGCTTCACCCCAGCTCATCCCGTGCCCTGGTGCAGTGGCAAACGGGGTAATAAATCGGGTTGATACTAGCTGTAAAGTCACCTGAGATCAAGCCCAGCAGTTTGTGATGTCATGGCGTCTATTAGATACCCAACATCATAAACTGTCAGTACTAACAAAAACAAAAAATCGACAAAAGAAATTTATTTGAAAAAACAGTCCCCAAAACATTTCCTCTTTCACCAATTTATTGTAAGAAAAAAAATAAAGGGGTCCCACGACGACTCTGGACCGTCTAGAATATGGGGGGGAGACACTCAGGGAACGTATCCCCCATTTTCTAGGAGTGCGGACCCTTCATGTGAGGAGTGTGGGTGCAATGAATCTGCACTCACTCTCCCCGGGTCCACAGCAGCAGAGTCCATGTCGTAATGGTTGCTACCAAAGCTGCAATGCCCTGCTCATGAGGTAAGGGCATGCCTAATCAGGAGAACTACTGTAGAGGAAGCTCTGCTCACTGGTATATAGGTGCTCAGAGGTAATAATAGATAAAATTAGTGAGTAACCTCGGCACTCTATATCTCCCAGACTAAGTCAGTAAGTCACAACGGATAGTAATGCAAAATCACTCTTTATTGGTCCGTATTAAGAAATTTTTTTTTTCATAAGCATATATGTTTTTGTCCAAAACAAGTTACAAATGACGTTTCGGCCTGAGCCTTCGTCAGATTGGACTTATCTGCATGTAATCATGAAAAATGACAATAATCAGTATCACATAAGAGTGAGAGAACAATAACATAAACTCGAACAATGTAGAGGTACAATTGGGATGCAGCAAAAAAATTGCAACACAGCAAGAAATGAAACACATGATACAAATGTCATAATACAGTACAAGGACAATATAGTAATGACAAATATGGGGTCAGAGTAGACTTAGACAGCTCTGGTACGAAAGAGATGTCAATCATAAAGTAACATGTGCAGTAGGTGTAGAGCTACACTATGCATGGCAGAGCTAATGGGTAGACCGACCATAGAAAAAGAACGGAGAAAAAGTGGAGAAAAAGTGGAGATTAAGAGGAGAAAAAGTGGAGAAAAAACTGGAGAAAAAGTGGAGAAAAAGTGGAGCATAAGTGGAGAAAAAGTGGAGAAAAAGTGGAGAAAAAGTGGAGCATAAGAGGAGAAAAAGTGGAGAAAAAAGTGGAGAAAAAGTGGAGAAAAAGTGGAGCATAAGAGGAGAAAAAGTGGAGAAAAAGTGGAGAAAAAGTGGAGCATAAGAGGAGAAAAAGTGGAGAAAAAGTGGAGCATAAGAGGAGAAAAAGTGGAGATTAAGAGGAGAAAAAGTGGAGAAAAAGTGGAGCATAAGAGGAGAAAAAGTGGAGAAAAAGTGGAGAAAAAGTGGAGAAAAAGTGGAGCATAAGAGGAGAAAAAGTGGAGATTAAGAGGAGAAAAAGTGGAGAAAAAGTGGAGAAAAAGTGGAGAAAAAGTGGAGCATAAGAGGAGAAAAAGTGGAGAAAAAAGTGGAGAAAAAGTGGAGAAAAAGTGGAGAAAAAGTGGAGATTAAGAGGAGAAAAAGTGGAGCATAAGAGGAGAAAAAGTGGAGAAAAAAGTGGAGAAAAAGTGGAGCATAAGAGGAGAAAAAGTGGAGAAAAAAGTGGAGAAAAAGTGGAGAAAAAGTGGAGAAAAAGTGGAGATTAAGAGGAGAAAAAGTGGAGCATAAGAGGAGAAAAAGTGGAGAAAAAAGTGGAGAAAAAGTGGAGAAAGTGGAGAAAAAAATGGAGAAAAAGTGGAGAAAAAGTGGAGAATAAGAGGAGAAAAAGTGGAGAAAAAGTGGAGAAAAAGTGGAGAATAAGAGGAGAAAAAGTGGAGAATAAGTGGAGAAAAAAATGGAGAAAAAGTGGAGAAAAAGTGGAGAAAAAGTGGAGCATAAGAGGAGAAAAAGTGGAGAAAAAGTGGAGAAAAAGTGGAGAAAAAGTGGAGCATAAGAGGAGAAAAAGTGGAGAAAAAAGTGGAGAAAAAGTGGAGAAAAAGTGGAGCATAAGAGGAGAAAAAGTGGAGAAAAAGTGGAGAAAAAGTGGAGCATAAGACGAGAAAAAGTGGAGAAAAAGTGGAGAAAAAGTGGAGCATAAGAGGAGAAAAAGTGGAGAAAAAGTGGAGAAAAAAGTGGAGAAAAAGTGGAGAAAAAGTGGAGAAAAAGTGGAGAAAAAGTGGAGCATAAGAGGAGAAAAAGTGGAGAAAAAGTGGAGAAAAAAGTGGAGAAAAAGTGGAGAAAAAAGTGGAGAAAAAGTGGAGAAAAAGTGGAGAAAAAGTGGAGATTAAGAGGAGAAAAAGTGGAGAAAAAGTGGAGAAAAAGTGGAGCATAAAAGGAGAAAAAGTGGAGAAAAAAGTGGAGAAAACGTGGAGAAAACGTGGAGAAAAAGTGGAGAAAAAGTGGAGCATAAGAGGAGAAAAAGTGGAGAAAAAAGTGGAGAAAACGTGGAGAAAAAGTGGAGAAAAAGTGGAGAAAAAGTGGAGCATAAGAGGAGAAAAAGTGGAGATTAAGAGGAGAAAAAGTGGAGAAAAAGTGGAGAAAAAGTGGAGAAAAAGTGGAGCATAAGAGGAGAAAAAGTGGAGAAAAAAGTGGAGAAAAAGTGGAGAAAAAGTGGAGAAAAAGTGGAGATTAAGAGGAGAAAAAGTGGAGCATAAGAGGAGAAAAAGTGGAGAAAAAAGTGGAGAAAAAGTGGAGAAAGTGGAGAAAAAAATGGAGAAAAAGTGGAGAAAAAGTGGAGAAAAAGTGGAGCATAAGAGGAGAAAAAGTGGAGAAAAAGTGGAGAAAAAGTGGAGAAAAAGTGGAGCATAAGAGGAGAAAAAGTGGAGAAAAAAGTGGAGAAAAAGTGGAGAAAAAGTGGAGCATAAGAGGAGAAAAAGTGGAGAAAAAGTGGAGAAAAAGTGGAGAAAAAGTGGAGCATAAGAGGAGAAAAAGTGGAGAAAAAGTGGAGAAAAAAGTGGAGAAAAAGTGGAGAAAAAAGTGGAGAAAAAGTGGAGAAAAAGTGGAGAAAAAGTGGAGATTAAGAGGAGAAAAAGTGGAGAAAAAAGTGGAGAAAAAGTGGAGAAAAAAGTGGAGAAAAAGTGGAGAAAAAGTGGAGAAAAAGTGGAGATTAAGAGGAGAAAAAGTGGAGAAAAAGTGGAGAAAAAGTGGAGCATAAGA
Source organism: Anomaloglossus baeobatrachus (assembly GCF_048569485.1). Taxonomy (NCBI): domain Eukaryota; kingdom Metazoa; phylum Chordata; class Amphibia; order Anura; family Aromobatidae; genus Anomaloglossus; species Anomaloglossus baeobatrachus. The sequence continues at coordinate 228,190,153 of NC_134354.1, forward strand.
GGAGAAAAAGTGGAGAAAAAAGTGGAGAAAACGTGGAGAAAACGTGGAGAAAAAGTGGAGAAAAAGTGGAGAAAAAGTGGAGCATAAGAGGAGAAAAAGTGGAGAAAAAAGTGGAGAAAACGTGGAGAAAAAGTGGAGAAAAAGTGGAGAAAAAGTGGAGCATAAGAGGAGAAAAAGTGGAGATTAAGAGGAGAAAAAGTGGAGAAAAAGTGGAGAAAAAGTGGAGAAAAAGTGGAGAAAAAGTGGAGCATAAGAGGAGAAAAAGTGGAGAAAAAAGTGGAGAAAAAGTGGAGAAAAAGTGGAGAAAAAGTGGAGAAAAAGTGGAGATTAAGAGGAGAAAAAGTGGAGCATAAGAGGAGAAAAAGTGGAGAAAAAAGTGGAGAAAAAGTGGAGAAAGTGGAGAAAAAAATGGAGAAAAAGTGGAGAAAAAGTGGAGAAAAAGTGGAGAATAAGAGGAGAAAAAGTGGAGAAAAAGTGGAGAAAAAGTGGAGAATAAGAGGAGAAAAAGTGGAGAATAAGTGGAGAAAAAAATGGAGAAAAAGTGGAGAAAAAGTGGAGAGAAAGTGGAGAAAAAAATGGAGAAAAAGTGGAACACCCTTTGGTACCTTTCATGTGGCACTAAGGGGTGCTTAGCTTTGTATTTAGCCAAAAAAATGAAAAAAAAAATGACATAGGGTTCCCCCTAGTTTTGTAGCCAGCTAGGGTAAAGCAGACGGCTGCAGCCTGCAGACCACAGCTGGCAACCTCACCTTGGCTGGTAATCCAAAACTGAGGGCACCCCACGCTGTTATTTTAAATGAAATAAATAATTAAAAAAAAACACGTAGGGGTCCCCCAAAATTGGATCACCAGCCAAGGTAAAGCAGACAGCTGGGGCCTGATATTCTCAGACTAGGGAGGTCCATGGTTATTGGAATCTCCCCAGCCTAAAAATAGCAGGCCGCAGCCGCCCCAGAAGTGGCGCATCCATTAGATGCGGCAATCCTGGTGCTTCGCCCCAGCTCATCCCGCGCCCTGGTGCGGTGGCAAACGGGGTAATATTTGGGGTTAATACCAGATGTGTAATGTCACCTGGCATCAAGCCCTGGGGTTGGTGAGGTCAGGCGTCTATCAGATACCCGACATCACCAACCCAGTCAGTAATTAAAAAAAAATACACGACAAACACATTTTTATTTGAAAAAACACTCCCCAAAACATTCCCTCTTTAACCAATTTATTAGATTGAAAAACAAATCCAGGTCTGGTGTAATCCAAGGGGTTGCCATGACGATGCACACTGTCCCAGTCAATGAAGAGCAGGATGTTCCCCATTGGCTGGGAGAGCAGTGCAGTGACCTGAGCTAACATCAATGGGTCAGCCCAGGTCACTGCAGGGGGGTGACAAGTGCTGCTGTCAGTGAGGTACATTACCTGCGCTGATCTCCAGCACACTGACAGCCCCTGTCACTGAGGTCAATGACCGGCGCCTTCACATCAAGTATCGCGAGAGGTCCGTGACGTCACCGCCAGTGTCAGTCTCGGGTCGGAAGCGATAGGTGATGTGACAAGCGGCGGCCATGGAGGACAGTGACAGCGCTGAGGTCGGGATGGCGGGACTTCATCACCGCAGGTAAGCCGAGCGAGCGAGCGAGCGAGCGAGCGAGCGGGCGGGCGGGCGGGGGGGGGGTGGATGTGTGTGTGTGTGTGTGTTTGTGTATGTATGTATGTGTACATGCCGCGGGCAGGAGGGGGTGGAGCGAGCTGAGCGGGAAAGTGTGGGCTTCCTGCACGTAACTAAGATAAACATCGGGTTACTAACCAAAGCCCTTTGCTTGGATACCCGATGTTTATCTTGGTTACCAGCTTGTGGCAGGCTGCCAGCGATGGCTCCTGCTCACTGTAGCTGTAAAAAGCCCTGCTTTTTGCTGCTAGAACCGTTCTCGAACGTATCTAGAACTATCGAGCTTTTAGCAAAAAGCTCGAGTTCTAGTTCGATCTCGAACAGCCCAAAAATCACTCGAGCCTAGAACTGGAGAACCACGAACCACGAACCGCGCTCAACTCTAGTCAAGATCTGATTGACTCGTTCCACTTGGCCATTCGACTGAGGATGGTAGGCTGAAGAAAAGTCCAGAGTCACTCCCAGATGTTTGCAGAGAGCCCTCCAGAAGCGGGAGGTAAACTGAGTTCCTCTGTCGGACACAATGTGTGATGGAAAGCCATGCAACCGGAAGATGTGCTGTATGTAGGCGTCAGCGAGTTCCTGGGCAGAGGGCAGTCCAGCCATAGGGACGAAATGAGCCATTTTGGAGAATCGATCCACCACGACCCATATGACTGTGTGTCCGGAGGACAGGGGCAAGTCTGTAATAAAGTCCATTGCAATGTGTTGCCACGGAACGGAGGGTATAGGCAGAGGCAGAAGACGACCATATGGCAGGTGTTTGGGCGTCTTGTTCCTGGCACAAGAGGAGCAGGCTGAGACAAAAGAAGCGACATCCGTGCGAAGGGATGGCCACCAGTAGTGACGTACAATTGTACTCCATGTTCTCTTCTGACCAGCATGGCCGGCTATTTTCGAGGCATGGCCCCAGTGCAACACTTTTTGCCTGTCAGTCTCAGAGACATAGGTCTTCCCAGGCGGTATCTGGGCCAGGGTGACAGGGGCCACCGGAATGATTTTACTTGGACAGATGATGGTCTGGGATGTCTCCTCCTCCTGTTCCAGGGGCATGAATGACCTGGACAAGGCATCTGCGCGTACATTCTTGTCCGCGGGTCGGAAATGGAGCTGGAAATCGAATCTGGCAAAGAACAAGGACCACCTGGCTTGCCGTGGGTTCAGTCGCTGAGCAGACCGCAGGTATTCCAGGTTCTTGTGGTCCGTGTAAATGATCACGGGGTACACTGCTCCCTCCAGAAGGTAGCGCCATTCCTCCAGAGCCAGTTTGACTGCTAATAGCTCTCGGTCACCGATGGTGTAGTTGCGTTCAGGCGCTGAGAAGCCCTTGGAGTAGAAACCGCAAGTAACCATCTTCCCGGAGGAGGACTTCTGCATGAGCACTGCTCCGGCTCCCGAGGAGGAGGCATCCACCTCCAAGGTGAACTGTCGGTTTAACTCAGGACGGTGGAGCACAGGGGAGGAAGCAAATGCCTGTTTCAGGGAGCCAAACGCGGCGTCGGCCGCAGGTGACCAGTCCTTTGGATTAGCCCCCTTCTTGGTCAAGGCGGAGAGAGGTGCAGTCAGGGCAGAGAAGTGAGGGATGAACTGCCAGTAATAGTTTGCAAATCCAAGAAAGCGTTGGATTGCCTTCAGTCCGGAAGGAGGGGGCCAGTTGAGAATGGAAGAGACCTTCTCTGGGTCCATCTGCAGGCCGGTATCGGAGATCACGTAACCCAGGAAGGGAAGAGAAGACTGCTCGAAGACACACTTCTCGTACTTGGCGTACAGCCGATTCTCTCTCAGTCTTTGTAGTACCAGCTGCACGTTCTCTCTGTGGGTCTGGAGGTCCGGAGAGAAGACCAGGATATCATCAAGATACACCACCACACAGACGTAGAGAAGGTCCCGGAATACGTCGTTCACCAATTCCTGAAATACTGCTGGTGCGTTACACAGGCCAAAGGGCATCACACAGTATTCATAGTGCCCATCGCGAGTATTGAATGCGGTCTTCCATTCGTCCCCAGAGCGGATGCGGACCAGGTTGTAGGCACCCCGAAGATCCAACTTGGTAAACACACGAGCTCCTCTAAGCCGATCAAACAATTCGGGGATGAGCGGCAGGGGGTATTTATTTTTCACGGTGATTTGGTTCAATCCCCGGTAGTCAATGCATGGGCGTAGGTCGCGCTCTTTCTTCTTAACGAAGAAGAAGCCTGCTCCAGCAGGAGAGGAGGATCTCCGAATGAATCCCCTTGCCAGGTTCTCCGTGATGTAGGCAGACATGGCCCTTGTTTCAGCAGGAGACAGAGGATATATCTGTCCTCGAGGTGGTGTAGTTCCCGGGAGTAGGTCGATGGCACAGTCATAAGGACGATGTGGCGGCAGTACCTCTGACTCCTTTTTATCAAAGACGTCCGCGAAGGACCAATAGGCCGAGGGCAGTCCCGGTAGGGACTCCGGAACCGGAGGTCGTCGGATGGGCTGTATGGTCTTCAGGCAGTTCTCGTGGCAAGAGGAGCCCCATCGGGTGATTTCACCAGTACACCAGCTGACTGACGGTTCGTGTGTCCGTAACCAGGGGAGTCCCAGCAGGATTTGATGAGACATGTGTGGGAGGACGTAGAGAGCGATGTTCTCGGTGTGCAGGGCACCGATACGTAGTTCCACCGGCTTGGTGATCCACGAGATGGTGTCAGAGAGGGGTCTCCCATCTACAGAGGCAATCACGAGGGGTTTGTCGAGTGGAGTAACAGGCACCTGGTACTTGTCCACCGTGGCCTGCTGGATGAAATTGCCTGCTGCCCCGGAATCGAGGTACGCCTCGGCCGTGAACCGCGTCTCTCCCGTTGTTACTTGAACAGTCCACGTAACCGGGTCTGAGGGAGTCCCAGCACCTAGGGTGGCCTCTCCTACCAACCCTAGGCTTTGGAGTTTCCCGGCCTCTCTGGACAGGAACGTAGCAGGTGTGTGCCCTCTCCGCAGTAGAAGCAGAGGCCCTTGGCGAGCCGTTCTGCTCGGCGTTGTTCGGACTGCCGCAAACGGTCAATCTGCATGGGCTCGTGGACAGAGACACCAGACGACGCTGACTGAAGTACGGCGGGCTTCTGCGGAGGAGAGGAATGCCGTATCGGACGTCTCTCACGGGACACCTCTTTGGATCGTTCCTGGAATCTGAGGTCCACGCGGGTGGCTAGTGCGATCAGGGCATCCAGAGTAGAAGGAACATCGCGGCCTGCCAGCTCGTCCTTAATACGACTGGAGAGTCCTTCCCAGAAGGCGGCGGTGAGGGCTTCATTGTTCCACCCCAATTCTGAGGCCAAAGTGCGGAAGCGGATGGCATACTGCCCCACCATCATGGTCCCCTGACGTAGCCTGAGGAGTGATAAGGCGGATGTGGCGGCACGTCCGGGTTCGTCAAAGGTGGTTCTAAACGCCTGCAGGAAGTCCTGGATGTTAGTGGTTACAGGGTCCTCCTTCTCCCACAAGGGGTTCATCCAGGCTAGTGCCTCACCCTCTAGATGGGACATCACAAACGCCACCTTGGCTTGGTCGGAGGCAAACAGGTGCGGAAGCAGCTTGAAATGGAGGGAGCACTGGTTTAGGAATCCTCTGCAGGTCTTGGGATCTCCGGCATATCGGGGTGGAGAGGCCAAGCGGAGTTTAGAAGCCTCCGAGGTAGCCGCCATGGGAACCGTGGCCGTGGACTGTGCAGTAGTAACCTGATATGCCAGGGACGTGGCAGTTGCTTGCAGCGTGTTCAGGCGGGTATCCACCGAGGACATGAAGGCCAGCATGCGGGACTGGGTCTCGCGCTGTCGTACGAGTTCCTGCTGCAAGGTGCCCAGCTGGGTCGCTAGTGCTTCGGCGGGATCCATGGCCTGTTATTACTGTTAGGGCCAGGTGGACGGGCAGACCCAGGAGGTGGATCCACTGGGCTGAACACCTCACCGAAGGCAAGGTGCCCGGTAGCCGGAGCACTATGGGTAGCAGGACAGTCCGTTCAGAGGAGTGGAGTGTAGAAGTCCCTGGGACCACGGAGTCACTGAAGGTAGTCCGGGTGACGGAACTCAGGTTCGGAGGCCGAGATGACGTCAGGCAGAGTCCGGAACCGACGGAGCAAGAAGACGGGTCACCACAGGGATCGGAGATGGTGTGCGCTGACGGGATGGCAGACCGTCACCGTTCGGGGTTCGGGTATCGTCAGGACCGGTTGGCGAGGCAGGAGCGGCTCTAGGAGAGAGATAGGTAAGTATACCACAAGACACAAGGAGACCTGACTCCTAGCTTAGCAAAACACGAAGAACAGGCCCCGCCCACTTGGAAAGGAACCCCCTATATACCCTGCACCTGAATCTTCAATATCCTGTTGGAGGACGCTGGCCCTTTAAGAGAGGGTCAATGACCGTGCGCGCGCCCTAATGCGCATGCGCGAGGCCCGGGTGCCAGAAGCCAGAGCAGGGAGCGGTGCACAGGAGGCAGGAGCGCTCAGCATCGCAGATGGGCGCCGGGACCGAGGATCGGGTTGCCTGGAGGACGCAGGTGAGTATGCATGGAGGCCGTGGAGCGGGGGCCGCCTTGCAAAGGAGCCGGGGAGCATGTCAGGGCAGCCGGGGAGCGTGGCAGGGGAGCCGGGGAGCGTGGAAGGGGAGCCGGGGAGCGTGGAAGGGGAGCCGGGGAGCGTGACAGTGAGCTTGTATTTCTCGAATATAGTTAGTGTTTTTTTAACGTCAGTTGGGCTAAATAGTCTGTCGGTGATTGGGCTCTGGCCATGGATCCCATTTGGTGAGGTACTTTGTTTGAGTATTATTTTTTATGGCATAGTAGTACTCTAAAGTTTTATGTAGAGTTAGTTTCTCCTTAGCTTCTTGAATATTAGGAGCTTTCTCACTTTTCCATTTGGATGCAATGAGATTAGTGGTCACTAGTAGAATATGTATTACTATGGGCCTAAAATGTTTAGGTATCGCTTCAATGTTTAAGAGAAGAAGAACTAATTCTGGAGTTAGAGCTACATCTAGCTGTGTAATGGACCTTATAAGTGATTGAATGTCTGTCCAGAATTTCTTAATTTTTGGACACGACCAAAATATGTGAGTTATGTTGCCTGAATTTCCACAGTTTCTCCAGCATTTGTTTGAGGTATCTGGGTTAATTAAATGCAATTTATGGGGTATGTAATACCAGCGGGTTATTATCTTATAATTGGTTTCTATAAGAGCAACGCAAGGTATATTTTTGTAGACTGTGGCCAATGACTTTTGAACTCTTTCTTCAAACTGATTTTCTGGGATTTTTAACTCGATTTTCCACTTTTCCAAGTGTTTTAAGATAAGGAGATTTGTGTCTTCATTATAAATTTGGTAGATATATTTGGTTTTCCAAGTGTTTTGATTATTTGGATTCTTTAAGAGAGCTGTGATGTTACTTGGAAGGTGGAGGGTGGTGCTAGGTTTCATGAATATTTTTTCTATTATCTTCCAAGTTTTCTTATTTGACTTTGTTAGTTTGAATTCTTTTGCTAAGTCTTGGTAGGGTTTCAGCTTATCGTTATCGAGTATGTCTGAGATTAAGCATATTCCCTTGGATTTCCAGTCGTTGAGCATTAATCTTGGTGAGAATGCAGAAAGCGTTTCGATCTTCACCCAACCTATTGATTCGGTGCTGTGTATTTTTCTAGATTGGGCTCCAAATTTCCTCCATGTTATTATTGAGTTCCTGGTGATGACCTCCTTAGGTAGTCGCTTTTTAGAGTCGCATAGGTAGGCCACCACCAGGTCTCCAACTTCTATATTTGGACAGTAAGAATCTTCAAGTCCCACCCATGCAGGTTTATCATCTCTGTTCCAATACTTCTGGCTGCTTTTAATAGTCGTTGCTTGATAGTAGGCCATTATGTTTGGCATCCCCAACCCCCCATTGATTCTGTTTTTGTTTAGCGTAGATTGTGCTACTCGAGGTTTAGTTTTACCCCATACAAAAGATGATAGTTGAGTTTGGTTCTTGATTGGTAATGGGATAGTTCTGAATATATAAAGTAGCTTGGGAAGTTCCAGCATTTTGTATGTGTTTATTTTTCCTAACCAGGAAAGCTCTACTTTGGACAGATGTTGTAGATCTTTTTGGATGGTATTATAAATGTCAGTAATATTCTGGTTAGCGCAGTCCTTTGTGTTTTTTGTTAGTTTGATTCCTAAATAAGACATGCTGTCCACATTCCACTGAAATTTGATTTCCGATTGTAGGACTTTTAATAGATCCTGATCCAGATTGAGGTGCATAGCCTGGGTTTTATCCATATTGACCCTATATAATGAGACCCTTGAGAACTCTTTAAAAACTTCCAAGGTCTGTTTGACCGAGTTCAGTGGATCCGTTAGAGAGAGTAGGATGTCATCTGCGAAAAGTGACACTTTGAATTGTCTGTTATTAGCAGGGGCGCCCCTAATCCGGCTGTCCATCCTGATCTTCTCCGCCAAGGACTCAATGAAAAGATTGAACATTGGCGGGGAAAGAGGACACCCCTGCCTTGTTCCATTCGAGAGGTTGATTTTACCAGAGAGGAGACCATTTGTTAAAATTCTTGCAGACGGGTTTGAGTAGAATGAATTTATAAGGTGTAATACCCTCCCATTGAAGCCAAATTTTCTAAAAGTTTGAAGTAGGTAGTTCCACTGAACCCGGTCAAATGCCTTCTCAGCATCAATTGTGATAAAGACTGTGGGAGTCTTAGTTTCCCCTGAGTGAGTGAGTAGGTTTAGGATTCGTCTGGTAGCGTCTTCTGCTCCTCTGTTCGCAATGAACCCCACTTGATCTTTGTGTATAAGGTTCGGTACTATTTTTTGTAGTCTGGTGGCTAGGGTTTTTGCCAATATTTTCAGGTCAGAATTTGGGAGCGAAATGGGTCTATAGTTTCCAATGAGGTCTCTGTCTCCCTTTTCTTTATACAAAACTGATATAGTGGCTTCTTGCATCTCCTCTAGTGTGTATGTAGTGTTATTTAGTTTGCAGATAACTATTAGATATCTACCTTCTGGGTCAATTATCGTTATCAGTTCTTCAAATCTTATTGAGTCTCTTATAATGAGAGCCACACCTGATTTTTTCTTTTCATTTGAAGAGAGAAGGATTGTTGGGAATGATTTATGTTCAAATTTGGGTGTTTTTTCTAGGGCGAATTTTGTTTCCAGTAGTCCAATTATATCTGCTTTGAATTTTTGGATGTCCCTCCATATGAGAAACCTTTTTTGTGGCGAGTTTAACCCATTGACGTTGATAGTCAGGAATTTTGTGGTCATCTTGGTGGTTGATAGCTTTTTTTTTTTAGGCTTTTTCTCTTGGTGTTGTTTAGATATTTGATCTTCCTCCTGCTGGGGATACTTTTTGTGATGTTATTGATCATGTCAGGTAAACTTGAGGTAACTATTTTAAACATAAACATGGGGTGAAGCTTCAAGGTAGATATATTGTGGGAGATATATTACAACAAATTTCTCCTTGTGGGCTAGTGTTTTCTGCCTATTAGGGTAGTCCCGATTCAGACAAGGGACTTGAGCGAGGGTGCACTGATAATTATCTATTGGGATCATCTTTTTTCCTACCCAGGTTGGGGAGATGCAATTTTCAAGTCTTTGAGCAATTTCAGCCCCTCTTCCGGCTCTTCGATTGACATGGTTTTTTGCTTAAATGTGAAGATCAGATTATTGTTTCGATGGCCCCAGAGGTATAAGATGTCATTTTTCCTCAGAGCATCCGTGATAGGCTTATAGTCTCTTCTCCTTTTTAAAGTCTCCTTTGAAAGGTCGATAAATACTTTTAAGTTCTCGTGGGGGGATGGTAAAGTTTTGTTATTTCGTAAGAAATCCATTCGTTTTTCTTTTGTTCTATAGAATGTAAATCTCGTAATGACGTCTCTGGGGATTTCTTCTGCTAAGAATGTTGGTTTTGGGAGCCTGTGAACGCGTTCAAATGAATACTCCAATTCTGGGAGGGAGGGTAAAGCTTTTTTCACTATTTTCTTTATATATGTCATAAGGTTTGTGTTTTTGATCTTTTCTGGTATTCCTCGAAATTTTAAGTTACTTCTTAGATCTCTATCTTCTCTATTTATCCATTTATTTCTTAAGAATTTTACCTCCTCTTTTAGCTTGTCTTGTTCTTTTTGTAAGTTCTTTGTGTCCTTTGAGAGTTCCTCCACATCTCTTTTGGTTTTCTCCGATCTTGAGGCTATCATTGCCATAGATGTTTTCAAGTCATCTAAGTCAGTTTTAAGCGATTTGTTGTAAGCTCTGAAGAGGTTGTGGAAGAACTCCCGGTCCAGTGGCTGGTCCACATTGTAGTTCACCATTAATTTTTCGTCGTTTGAATCTCTTCTGACTTCTTTTTTGACTGGGCTTGAATTGGAAGAATTGCTCCTGTCTTAGTCTGTGTCATCAGGTAGATTTATGACTTGGGCAGGGTTGTGTTTGTTTTCCATTTCTTTTCTTTTCTTTTCTTGGTTAACCGTAACATCAAGTGATGGAGTGAGATCAGGTGCCCATAGGTCCCTATTGTTGTCTCCGCTATTTTTCCTTGATTATTGAGTAGGACCTTGGGCTGTTGGGGGGGTTTGGTCCATGCACTCCTCATACATGATTTCATTGTCTACTGTTTTACTGTTAGGATTATTTTTGTTTTTGGGTGGCATTGTGTATTAATAGGAGTTTTATAATGTGCTTTTATTCTACTTTTACAATGTAGTTTATTGTGCAGGTTGACTATTGTGGTTTTAAGGATTTTTCTCATTCTCTTACCTAATCCTCCCCTCTCCCTCCTGTAAAGTAGTTATTTCAGTAAAATGTCTCCCCTGTCACATCTATAGATTCCAATTTTGTTTTTGGATATTCTGATATACTTAAATTCCTCTGCTTTATGGTATCTGGATATGAACAGGTGAGTGGTAGTATTATGGTACAGACCCTTATGGGAGGGTATATTTGGGGTTTCTCTCTGGGTCAGGCCCTTATGATGTGGTATGGTCAAAATCTGCTTATTTGTGGGGTCTTTTGTAGTATAACTCTCAATTAAAGTTTTAATTAGGCCCTTTAAATGTATGGAACGGAAGGTACGGTACTGTGGCACATACACAGCATGCGTGAGCTCACATTTGGTAGTGTCTGTGCCACAGGGATCCCCCCCCTCCTCCTGGGTCTGTTGCTGTGGGTACTTGTAAACAAATTAACCAGCGTACATTGAGTTACATAGCTCCTATGGAGCGTTAGCTGAGCTCTAAGTGTATATTATACCCAATTTACATATATCTCCTATCTGCAGAGCCTGGTAATGCTTTGTTGTATTAAAAACCTGTAAATGAGACAGCTAACAAATATATATATATATATATATATATATATATACATATATATATATATATATATATATATATAATGTGTATATATATATATATATCTATATATATATAATTGCCATATTCTGTCTGTCTGTCTTGCTCCAAAATTGTGTCTCCTTACGGTGACACAAAGCTGATTGGCCGCTGGGCTCGCCATGGCCCCGCCCCCCACACGGATTGGCCGCTCGCCCAGGCTGCGCCCCCACACGGATTGGCCGGCCGCTCGCCCAGGCTCCGCCCCCCCACAGATTGGCCTCTCACCCCAGCACCCTGCAGGCATTGGCAACTCGGCCACGCCCCGCCCCCCTCACGCAATGCACGCTAGCTCTGGCCCCGCCCCCCCACGCATTCCCCAAACCAACACGGTCACGGAGCCACGACTCACAGGTGAGTACTGTACCCCCGGGAGCTCACATCAGCGTACGCCGCAAACCCAGCCGACACATACCCTCGCATTGCTGGGGCTGGCCGGCGTATGCTGGTGTGGGCTCCCGTGCGAGCAGGGGACAGGATACGCTGGTAACCATGGTAGCATAGTTACCAGCGCATCAAGGTCCTGCAGCGGCGGAACATACACACACGCACACACGTAACAACACACACACACACATCAGATCACACTCACTCACACACACCTCACACACACATCACATCGCATCCACACACTCACAACATCCTGGGATATCGCTTGCTTCTCGGCGCCGATACTGTGCTGTGAGCTTCCAGGACCTGCCGGAGGATCACATGGCCAGAAGCATGTGGTATCTCCGGATGTTGTGAGTATAAGCGCGTATGTGCAATATCGTCAATGTGTGTGTGCGTGAGTGTATGCGATCGTGTGTGTGCGTGTATGCGATCAGGTGTGTATGCGACCGGGTGTGTGTGAGTGTATGCGATCGGGGGTGTGTGTGTGTGTGTGTGTGTATGCGATCGGATATGTGAGTGTCGGCAGAGGAGCACGGCGTGCTGGAGGAGGCTGGGAGGAGAGAGGCTGATCCTGGGGAAGGCTGGGAGGGGGAGGCTGAGAGAAGAGAGGCTGATGCTGGGGGAGGCTGAGGCTGGGGTAGGCTAGGCTGATCCTGGGGAAGGCTGGGAGGGGGAGGCTGGGAGGGGGGAGGATGAGAGAAGAGAGGCTGGGGGAGGCTGAGGCTGGGGTAGGCTGGAAGGAGAGAGGCTGATGCTGGGGACAGAAAAGGCTGATGCTGGGAGGAGAGAGGCTGATGCTGGGAGGAGAGAGGCTGATGCTGGGAGAAGAGAGGCTGATGCTGGGAGGAGAGAGGCTGATGCTGCGGGCAGAGAGGCTGATGCTGCGGGCAGAGAGGCTGATGCTGGTGCAGCATGGGGGATGGAGCACGACGGGGGGTGCGCAGCATGGGGGATGGAGCACGATGGGGGGTGCTCAGCATGGGGGATAGAGCACGGTGGGGAGTGCGCAGCATGGGGGATAGACCACGTTTGGGAGTGCGCAGCATGGGGCATGGACCACGTTTGGGAGTGCGCAGCATGGGGGATGGAGCACATTTGGGAGTGCGCAGCATGGCGGATGAACCACGTTTGGGAGTGCGCAGCATGGCGGATGGAGCACGTTTGGGAGTGCGCAGCATGGCGGATGGAGCACGTTTGGGAGTGCGCAGCATGGCGGATGGAGCACGTTTGGGAGTGCGCAGCATGGCGGATGGAGCACGTTTGGGAGTGCGCAGCATAGCAGATGGACCACGTTTGGGAGTGCGCAGCATGGCGGATGGAGCACGTTTGGGAGTGCGCAGCATGGCGGATGGAGCACGTTTGGAAGTGCGCAGCATGGTGGATGGAGCACGTTTGGGAGTGCGCAGCATGGCGGATGGAGCACGTTTGGGAGTGCGCAGCATGGCGGATGGAGCACGTTTGGGAGTGCGCAGCATGGCGGATGGAGCACGTTTGGGAGTGCGCAGCATGGCGGATGGAGCACGTTTGGGAGTGCGCAGCATGGCGGATGGACCATGTTTGGAAGTGCGCAGCATGGCGGATGGAGCATGTTTGGGAGTGCGCAGCATGGCGGATGGAGCACGTTTGGGAGTGCGCAGCATGGCGGATGGAGCACATTTGGGAGTGCGCAGCATGGGGGATGCAGCACGATGGGGAGTGCGCAGTATGGCGGATGGAGCACGTTTGGGGGTGCGCAGCATGGCGGATGGAGCACGATGGGGGTGCGCAGCATGGCGGATGGAGCACGTTTGGGAGTGCGCAACATGGGAGATGGAGCATGATGGGGAATGCGCAGCATGGCGGATGGAGCACGATGGGGAGTGCGCAGCATGGGGGATGGAGCACGATGGGGGGTGCGCAGCATGGGGGATGGAGCACGATGGGAGGTGCACACCTCCCCCCAACACACACACACACACGCGCACTGCACAACACACCACACACACACACTGGGAACCACAAACACCGCCCTACACAGACACCACACACAGACAACGCCGCACACACACAACACCCAACACACAAACACCGCGGCATACATAAATATACGCACATACCACGCAACACACACATTGCACAAAACATACCTCCCCCCAAAACACACCACACACACACACACAAACAACGCTCCACAAACAACGCAACACACGCACAACACCGCTCTCACCCCCCGCCACACCCAGACAACACCCAGAACATGTACAGCGCCCTACACAAACACTTGGTAACTACACACAACAACATCTAATATATATAACAAAAATTATACATTAACTACACAATAAATTCTAGAATACCCGATGCTTTAGAATCGGGCCACCTTCTAGTATATGTATATATATATATACATTGTGAGCAAGGATGGTTGACCTTAGGGAGATCAACATCCACCACTGCGGAGACACCATCACGTGTTTCTCAACGCAGTGATTCTAGAGCAATGCCCCCTGGGAAATATTCAAAGCAAGAAGGCCTGCGGAGACACCATCACGTGTTTCTCAACGCTGGCAGGAAACTAGCCAGGTCTTTCACCGGGAAGGAACAACCACGGGAAGGGCAGTCTCCAGTCAAGGAGACCACCTATGCCAAACATGGTGTCTCCGCAGTGGTGGATGTTGATCTCCCTAAGGTCAACCATCCTTGCTCACATAGTCTTTTACTAGGCAATGTCCCACTAGCCAGATTCCTACTCCACACTGATGAGGGGCAAATACCCCGAAACAGCTGTCTGTGGATGGATACCATGTTTGGCATAGGTGGTCTCCTTGACTGGAGACTGCCCTTCCCGTGGTTGTTCCTTCCCGGTGAAAGACCTGGCTAGTTTCCTGCCAGCGTTGAGAAACATGTGATGGTGTCTCCGCAGGCCTTCTTGCTTTGAATATTTCCCAGGGGGCATTGCTCTACAATCACTGCGTTGAGAAACACGTGATGGTGTCTCCGCAGTGGTGGATGTTGATCTCCCTAAGGTCAACCATCCTTGCTCACATAGTCTTTTACTAGGCAATGTCCCACTAGCCAGATTCCTACTCCACACTGATGAGGGGCAAATACCCCGAAACGGCTGTCTGTGGATGGATACCATGTTTGGCATAGGTGGTCTCCTTGACTGGAGACTGCCCTTCCCGTGGTTGTTCCTTCCCGGTGAAAGACCTGGCTAGTTTCCTGCCAGCGTTGAGAAACATGTGATGGTGTCTCTGCAGGCCTTCTTGCTTTGAATATTTCCCAGGGGGCATTGCTCTAGAATCACTGCGTTGAGAAACACGTGATGGTGTCTCCGCAGTGGTGGATGTTGATCTCCCTAAGGTCAACCATCCTTGCTCACATAGTCTTTTACTAGGCAATGTCCCACTAGCCAGATTCCTACTCCACACTGATGAGGGGCAAATACCCCGAAACGGCTGTCTGTGGATGGATACCATGTTTGGCATAGGTGGTCTCCTTGACTGGAGACTGCCCTTCCCGTGGTTGTTCCTTCCCGGTGAAAGACCTGGCTAGTTTCCTGCCAGCGTTGAGAAACATGTGATGGTGTCTCCGCAGGCCTTCTTGCTTTGTATATATATATATACATGTATGTATGTATGTATGTATGTATGTATGTATGTATATATATATATACATATACACACACAAAATGAGGCTAAAGGTCCAGTCACACTAAGCAACTTACCAGCGATCCCAACAACGATAGGGATCGCTGGTAAGTTGCTAGGAGGTTGCTGGTGAGATGTCACACTGCGACGCTCCAGCGATCCCACCAGCAACCTGACGTGGTAGGGATCGCTGGAGCGTGGCTACACGAGTTGCTGGTGAGCTCACAAGCAACCAGTGACCAGCCCCCAGCGCCGCGTGGAAGATGCTGCGCTTGGTAACTAAGGTAAATATCGGGTAACCAACCCGATATTTACCTTGGTTACCAGCGCACGGAGCTACACGTGCAGAGAGCAGGGAGCAGCGCACACTGAGCGCTGGCTCCCTGCTCTCCTAGTTACAGCACACATCGGGTTAATTACCCGATGTGTGCTGCAGCTAAATGTGCACAGAGCAGGGAGCAGCGCACACCGCTTAGCGCTGGCTCCTTGCTCTCCTAGCTACAGCACACATCGGGTTAATTAACCCGATGTGTCCTGCAGCTACATGTGCACAGAGCAGGAGCCGGCACTGACAGTGAGAGCGGCGGAGGCTGGTAACAAAGGTAAATATCGGGTAACCAAGGACAGGGCTTCTTGGTTACCCGATGTTTACTGTGGTTACCAGCCTCCACAGAAGCCGGCTCCTGCTGCCTGCACATTTAGTTGTTGCTCTGTCGCTGTCACACACAGCGATCTGTGCTTCACAGCGGGACAGCAACAACTAAAAAATGGCCCAGGACATTCAGCAACAACCAACGACCTCACAGCAGGGGCCAGGTTGTTGCTGGATGTCACACACAGCAACATCGCTAGCAACGTCACAAAAGTTGTTCGTTAGCAGCGATGTTGCTAGCGATGTTGCTTAGTGTGACGGGGCCTTTACTCAGTTACTCTTGGTAGTCTTAAGAGGTTGTAGTAGTATATTAAGGTACCAGTATGGGAAGGATGAAGGGAATGCAGCAGTCACCACTTATCTGTTTAAAAGTTGTTTTCAGCTGTGCAATGCTACTGAAAATGGGCAGCAGCTATGCCTTAGTTGTGGATGACTGCTGCACTCCGCTCCCTGTCGTCCCCCCAATGTTACTATGTCAATCTTCTGTTGTAGTGGTGATTAAACCAGAGTCTGCGGGGCTCGGGTACGTGGGAAGTCCGCCGACTTCGCTTGAGTGATGATCCGCTTCTATACTGTCTTGTGCAGATGCAGAGTTCCTTCACATCCCAGATCTGTGGTGCTTGAGTACGTGGCAGGCTCTTCCACCTGATCAGCTTGCGGTAGTGTCCGTGATGTAGTGCTTCTATGAGCCGCTGACAAGATCAGCTATGCATCTGTTAGAAGTGCTGTCTGAACCCGGAATCCCATGCGTAAGGTCGGTGCAGATCTGATCACCCAATCTGCTGGCAGCCTGTAGACTGTCTGTTATAGCTGACCGCAGCTAAACCACAGCTCCCTAAGTGACGTTTCCCCGCTGTTTATTGTATTAGGGGTGGTTAAATAGTCTATGTAATAGTAAATGCTGGTATATAGTGATTCAGTCAATATAGTGGCAGGATCCTTTAAATGCAGGCAGCTTAGGCTGGTTTCACACTACGTCTTTTTAACATCCGTCCTTAATGTTTTTTTAGCGGACAAGCGGATCCAGTGCAAATGCGTTTTCATTTCAATGCATTTGCAATGGACTCGCGTTAACATCCGTTCACCTGCGTTTGCGTGCGTTATAGTCAGGATCCGGTGACTTGCAGTTTTTTAACATGTTTCAAAAACGCTACTTGTAGCGTTTTTGAGCTCCGTCCAAATACTGCAAATTGCTGGATCCTGACTATAACGCACGCAAACGCAGGTGAACGCTGGCGTGCTGATAGACAGGATCCTGCTTTTGTACTGAGCATGCCCAGAAAGTACTGAGCATGCCCAGAACCAGTCTCGCGTGATCTGTCTATCTCTCTACTCCCTCCCTCACCCTCTCTCTCTCTGTCTCTGTCTTTCCCCCTACCTCTCTCCTCCACCTGAGAGCTGCGGACACTCGTAACCAAGGTAAATATCGCGTAACCACTTCTCTTAGTTACCCGATGTTTACGTTGGTTACGTGTGCAGGCAGCCCTGCTCCTAGCAGCTGCAGACACTCGTAACCAAGATAAATATCGGGTATCCAAGGCCGATGTTTACCTTGGTTACCAGCGTCTGCAGCTGTCAGAAGCCTCCTCCCAGTCTAGCTCCCCTCACTCCCGATCACATGACTCCAATGCCCGCCCCTAAACATCCAGTGCAGGATCCTGCAAAATAACATATGCGTTTGCATACGTTATTTGCTGTAAAAGCAGGATCCGTACTTCCGCTAAAAAAACGTTTTCAGCGGATGTTAAAAAGACGTAGTGTGAAACTAGCCTTACTGAGGAGAGCTCTTGAATAATTATCACTGTGGGAGTTTGTCAGAGCTGACAGGATGTGGTAATATGAGCCACTGCTAGGGGCCAGAGAACAAACAATGCAATGTAGAGATATTAGTCCAGAATAAAGTGGTATTGCTCACCTGGTTGCAGGAAATCTATGAAGCTTTGTATTTATCTGTTGAGTTCTTGCTGTTGTGTTAGGAGTCTTGGTAGTGGATGTCCCAGATAGATAAAAGAGGCAGGAGACCCAGGCTGTAATGGCTCCTTAGGGCTGCATCATGGGTTCAGGCCTCCTTTTAAGTAATTAGATGAGGCAAAGTCCTAAGAAGTCCCAAGTAGGATCAAAATGCTCTCTGTGCACTCCTGCGCTCTGTCCTGTTGCTTTGGTAGGGAGATGAGCTTTTAAAAAGGCTAAAAACCCTGTTGCTGGTGATTAAAAGCAGGAGCACCAAGTCCCTGTGTCTTCACATGGGAAAGCAGGCCACGCCCCTCACTAGATTTTCTCTTCCATTCATATATTTCTAGAATTTGCTCCCTGTAGAAGAGGCGAAACATACGTTGGGTTGATGGGGAACACACAGGGCACAGCTCTTTAGATAAGGAATATCATTGAGATCCTAATATGGGCTACATTAACAATATTGGATTATAATTAAATAGATGCTTACTATAAGGCCGGGGCCACACGGGGGACTAATGCGATCCTCGCATGACACTCGGCTCGCGCTGGCAGCACAGCAGGAGCTGAGTGTCATGTGAATGTCACTGCGACTGAGGTCCGATTATGCGATCGGACCTCAGCTGTGGGGGCCAGGACGGATTTATCTCCCTCTCTCCTCAGTTCACTTGAATGGGTGCGAGAGAAACCAAGATCGCATTACAGTCGCAGCATGCTGCAATTGTTTTCTCGGTCCGATTAGGGCTGAGAAAATAATCGTTCATGGGTGCTGACACAGGCTATAATTGGTCCGAGTGGAATGTGATGTTTTATCGCATTCCACTTGCTCTGATTTTCATGCCCTGTGGCTTAGGCCTTAGGATCCTAGTATGGGTTATATTGGATTAAATTAATGAATTAGCACAGTTATTTATTGTTAGCACAAGCACTTTTATTTAAGACTTATTGATTGTTATTTATATGTAAGGCTTACCTGTTTTTAACCCCTTTACGACCGCCGATACGCCTTTTAACGGCGGCATATTAGGGTACTTTTTCCGATTCGCCGCTTTTTAACGGCGGTCGGAAAAAAGGGTCTAGCGCCCCCCAGAGTCGGAAAATTTCCGGGGTCTCAGCTGCCGGGGGTAGCTGAGACCCTGGAGATCATGATTCTGGCCGGTTTTTCCGGTCCCCGCTCACCTGATGACCGGTATACATGGTATACCGATGATCAGGTTACAGTAAATGACCGCGCCGGTAAAAAATGATTTATCTCCCATCTGGCATGATCAAACATGCCAGATGGGAGATAAATCTTTTTCCCGGTTCCCTCCGGTCCCCTCGGTATCCCCAAAGTGCCCCCCCCGACCCCCAACCCCCTCCCGAAAATCCTAGATGGCCGCGCGCACCGGCGATCACAGCAGCGCGCCGGCCGCATTTCCCCCTTTCCTATGGTTTCTGTCGCATGTGCCATCACACATGCGACAAAAACCTGCTCCCCAGGCCCTGCCGGGTCCCCCCCTATCCCCCCCGGTGTTCCCCGGTGTCATACATACCTGTCGGAGCGCTGATCCCCCGCGGCCCCCTCCTCCGGCTCCTTCACAGCAGACGCCGGTCACATGTGCAGAGCGCGGCTGTCAGCTTCCTGTGTTCAGGACGCTGGCTCCTGCTGCTGCTGCTGCACGGAGTCTGCAGCTGTGACCCGGGGAGAGTGGGTGCAGATTCTTTGCACCCACTCTCCTGAAATGGAGGGTCTGCCCTCCTAGAAAATGGGGGATACGTTCCCTGAACGTGTCCCCCATATTCTAGAAGGTCCAGAGTCGACGTGGGACGTCCAAATGGATTACAGCGGATTTTTTTTTTCTTTTCTTTTCAATAAATTGGTCAATCAGGGAATGTTTTGGGGAGTGTTTTTTCAAATAAATTTTTTTTTGTTGTCAATTTTTTTTTTATTACTGTCAATTAGTTATGTCGGGTATCTGATAGACGCCGTGACATAACTAATTGCTGGGCTTGATGCCAGGTGACATTACACACCTGGTATCAACCCCATTTATTACCCCGTTAGCCAACGCACCAGGGCGCAGGATGAGCTGGGGCGAAGCGCCAGAATTGGCGCATCTAATGGATGCGCCACTTCTGGGGCGGCTGCAGCCTGCTATTTTTAGGCTAGGAAGAGTCCAATAACCATGGCTCTTCCCATCCTGAGAATACCAGACCCCAGCTGTCAGCTTCACCTTGGCTGGTGATCTAATTTGGGGGGACCCCACGTTTGTTTGTTTTTTTTAATTATTTATAAATAATTCAAAAAAAAAAAACAGCTTGGGGAGCCCTCCAAATTGATCACCAGCCAAGGTGAAGCTGTCAGCTGTGGTTTGCAGGCTACAGCTGTCTGCTTTACCCTAGCTGGCTATCAAAAATAGGGGGGACCCCACGTCATTTATTTTAATTATTTTTTTTTCTTTTTGGGCTAAATACAAGGCTAGGCACCCTTTAGTGCCACATGAAAGGCACTAAAGGGCGCCAGCTTAGAATATGCAGGGGGGTGGGACGTTATATATGTTTGACATCTATCCATTCATCCATTGTAGCATTTTAGGCTGTGTGCCCACAATCAGGGTTTGCAGCGTTATGGGCGCAGAGTGTTTTCCCTGCGTCCATAACGCTGCGTTGTGCAGTAGAAGCACAGTGGAAGGATTTTTAGAAATCCCATGCCCACTGTGCTTCTTTTCTCCGCAGCATAAACCGACCTGTGGCGCAGCTTCCCGAGCCTCAGCATGTCAATTTATGCTGCGGAGATGAGTGTGCTCTGCAGGTAGCATAGAGCTCCACAACAGCCTGAACCCAAATCGTGGGCATGGGCAGCTGCGTTCTCCCGTGGACAACACTCACATCTCTGCAGGAAGGCTGACACTGTGTACTGGACGCCGTGTCGCTGGATCATGGCCACATAGCCTAAAAGAGAGACATTTGTTGCTACAGCAACATTTTTGTGAAGTACCTGTGGATTCAAAATGCTTACTATACTTCTGAATAAAATCCTTGAGGGGTCCAGTTTCCAAAATGGAGTCACTTGTGGGGGGTTTCTAATGTATAGGTACCCAAGAGGCCCTGCTAATGTGACATGGTGCGCGCAATTTATTTCAACTTTTCCAAAATTCAAATGGTGCTCCTTCCATTCCAAGCCCTCCCATATGTCCAAACAGAGGTTTTTGGCCACATATGGGGTATCCCTGCGCTCATAAGAAATTGGATAACAACCTGTGGGGTCCAAGTTTTGTTGTTGCCTCTTGAAAAAGTGAGAAATGTGATGCTAAAGAAACATTTTTGTGAAAAAAATGAAAATTTTCAATATGGCAACCTAAGCTTATCAAATTCTGTGAAGTATTCGTGGATTCAAAATGCTCAATATACACCTAGATAAAAGCCTTGAGGTTTCTTGATTCCAGAATGGGGTCACTTGTGGGGGGCCTCCACTGTTTAGGCACTTTAGGGGCTTTCCAAATGCGACATAGCGTCCACTAATTATTCCAGCCAAATGTTCAGTCAAATTGCACTCCTTCCCTTCCAAGACCTGCCGTGTCCCCAAACAGTTGATTTCCACCACATATAAGATATCACCAAACTCAGGAGAAATTGCAGAATACATTTCATGGTGATTTTTTTCCTGTTACCCTTGTGAAAAAAAAAGCTACCTGGTTGAAGTAACAATTTTGTGGTAAAATTTTATTTTTTTATTTTCATGGCTCAACGTTATAAACGTCTGTGAAGCACCTGGGGGTTCAGGGTACTCACCAAACATCTAGATAAATTCCTTGAGAGGCCTAGTTTCCAATATGGGGTCACTTGTGGTGGTTTTTTGCTGTTTACGTACCTTAGGGGTCCTCCAAATGCGACATGGTGCCCGCAATCTTTTTCAGCCAAATTTCCTTTCCAAAATTCAAATATTGCTCCTTTCGTTCCAAGCCCTCCCATTTGTCCAAACAAAGGTTTCAGACCACATGTGAGGTATCACCGCGCTCATAAAAAAGTGGGTAACAAACATTTGGGTCAAATTTTTGGAATTACCTCTTGAAAAAGTGAGAGAATTGATGCTAAAGCAACATTTTTGAGAAAAAAATTACAATTTTCAATATGACAAAGTAACGTTATCAAAATCTGTGAAGTACCTGTGGGTCCAAAATGCTCAGTATACCCCTCGATAGAAGCCTTAAGGGGTCTAGTTTCCAAAATGGGGTCACTTGAGGGGGGTTCCTGCTGTTTAGGTACCTTAGGGGATCTGTAAAAGCAACATGGTGCCCGCAATCTGTTTCAGCCAACTTTGCTTTCCAAAATTCAAATATTGCTCCTTTCATTCCAAGCCCTCCCATTTACCCAAACAAAGGTTTCTGACCACATGTGGGGTATCGGCGCGCTCATAAGAAAGTGGGTAACATAGTGTGAGGTCCAATTTTTGGTGTTACCTCTTGAAAAAGTAAGAAAATTAGTGCTAAAGTAACATTTTTAGGTAAAATGTTAATTTTTATTTTTTTTCATTCCATATTACTTTAGTTCCTGTGAAGCACCTGAAGGGTTAATAAACTTCTTGAATGTGGTTTTGAGTACCTTGAGGGGTGCAGGTTTTAGAATGGTGTCACTTTTGGGTATTTTCTGTCACCCAGGCCTTTCAAAGTCACATCAAATGTGATGTGGTCCCTAAAAAAATGGTTTTGTAAATTTTGTTGAAAAAATGGGAAATTGCTGATGAACTTTGAACCCTTCTAACTTCCTAACCCCAAAAAATTTTGTTTCAAAAATTGCGCTGATCTAAAGTAGACAAGTGGGAAATGTTATTTATTAACTATTTTGTGTGACATAACTCTCCGGTTTATGGGCATAAAAATTAAAAGTTTGAAACTTGCAAAATTTTTAATTTTTTTGTCAAATTTCAGATTTTTTCACAAATAAAATAAAAAAATATCATCCTAAATTTACCTCTAACATGAAGCCCAATATGTCACGAAAAAACAATCTCAGAATCACCGGGATCCATTGAAGCGTTCCAGAGTTATAACCTTATAAAGTGACACTGGTCAAAATTGCAAAAAATGGCCTGGGCATTAAGTACAAATCTGGCTTCGTCCTTAAGGGGTTAAGCTGTGGATACTGTGCTGCCCCCGCATGTTTTTATATTTTTATGTAGCACTGGCCATAAATTGATTAAATTGAATATATTTTTTATTTTACATACCTGTTGGTTATTTTAAACCTTTTCAACACATAATATTTTATTGGGCAGAATACTTGTTTTTGGTTTATTTTATATAACCAGGTTTTTGTGTGATATATTTCTAGGCAGCTGTCACGCTCTGGCATTGTGGTCTGATCTTTGTGAAATTTATATGGTCATCTGAATACACCGTAAGGCCTCATGTGCACGCTGCATTTTTTGCCGTGTTTTTGATGCATTTTTTGGGGTTTAGTTTTTGTACCAAAACTGCATTCATTTCCTTCCCCAGCAAAGTCTACAAGATTTAAGTCTTTCTGTCCGCACATTGCAGCTTTTTTTGGCTGCATCTTATATCATTCATGGTGTGCTCAACCGTATTCTTTTTTCTTTTCCCAGTGTTGAATTTTTTACAAATTGCTGTTACATTTGCAATCACATGATTATCTAGAATACAAATGTTTGCTATAAACACAATTATTCCATTTGTTGAGGTCCTACAGAAACTACACAAAAGTATTTGATTAAGGAAAAGTCAACAACTTAGACCTTGGACTCTGTTTACATTAAAAAAAAAAAAAGTTGTCACAAATGCTAGTAAATGTGACATTGAAAAATTCTAGACCAGGCAGCCAATGCTCCAACAAGTCCCCCGTGTAAATTACTGTATAATCCCACGTGTCATTCTAAATCTCACCACAAGGTGGCACTAAAGGATTAAGCAAAGTGGGTTTACTGTAATTATTCCTGTAACATTGATAGTCTGGATAAATCAATACAGTATTGCGGTTTTATCCCACATGATAAAAATGCCAAACCCAATCCTAAGAGATGCCTAAAAATGTTATACTCTTTTTTTATTGAACTTAATTCCCTATTAAACAGATGCTATATATTTGTCTATGTAAAGTGTGGCAGCATATTCTGGGGGGGAATACATTATAATGATCATCCAAATACAAAACAGTACCTGGAAAAGCCATTGCAACGAAAGAGCAACTTTAACAGTCTTCAGAACTTCTAAAATCAAGGAGATGGCTTATGTGATTTATTGAAGATTAAATGTGTATCAATTCTGTCTACAGATAATAGATTAGTCATACACTACTAAAACTCGTTCGTGTTAAAAAATAAATGGTGGCCTAGGCAAGGCCGAGTTTATTTCCATACCATCTACATGTGTACACAAATAAGCTACTGATCATTTCAAATGCAAATTATAAACTGTCCTGTGTGTGTACTTCAGGGCTTTATAATGGATTCAAAGATGCAAATAAAAGGATTCACATAAGATGAAAATAATAAAGGCTATTAAAATGATAATAATAGCAAATACATACAAGAAAGTATAAGAACATATAAGATCAAAAGATGTATAACATATCAAAAGATATACAGCTATAATACCAATAAACATGTACAACGTTGTATTAGTCTCAGCCTCCATGATGAAGGCAAGATAGGTGACCGAAACGCGTAGTCTGTAACGATCGCTTGTATTACACTGCCGTTATTCTACATGGTAGCTCCTTTTAAAAGCTGAAAATAAAAGTTATATTTTATCAGAACCTGGATTTATGGACTTCAAGCTGGATAAGAATTTTTTTCCTTTGATCATAACATACAACACTCCCCAATTTGGAAGTATTCCCCATCCACATTTGTCTGTCTTGTTAACTCCCCTTAGATATCTGTAAGAAAAAAGAGTCTTTTCTGTGCCCAAGCAAATATCCTCTATGTTATATTTTGAAATGAAATAAACCATTGTAGTGGCATTATCAGAGATGACACACTGGTGCTTCAGACTTAGGCTATGTGCCCACGCTGCGGAAAATGTGCGGATTTTGCCGCGGATTTCTCGCGGAAAAGCCGCAGATTTTCCGAAAATCTGCAGCAGCGGCACTTCCCAGCCATTTCAATGGCATTTTGGAAATGCTGTGTCCATGCTGCGGATTTTTCCGCGGTGGATTTGCCGCGGATTTTGATCCGGAAAAATCTGCAACATGTCAATTATTGTTGCGGATTTTGATCCGGATTTTGGCTATAGAATTGGGAAAAAACAAATCCGCACCAAAATCCGCGGCAAATCCGCGGCAAATCCGCACCTTTGAAAAGGTGCGGATTTGCCGGGAAAGTCGCGGATTTTCATGCAGAAAAATCCGCAGCAACATTCTACCGTGGACACATAGCCTTAGGAATGACCTTTTCACAGTTTCCTACATGTTCTCTATCTGCTCCGTTTGGCAAGGAAGACCCTCAAAAATAGCAACCAGAAGAGGAGATAAAAACTTCCCCAAAAATGTATTATAAAATGTACTCACAGCAAAAAAGGGCAACCAGTCCAGTTAGCCCAGGCCAACACATCTAATGCACAAACAGGATACAGACAAGCCTCTCAACATGATGGACACTTCACAGGTGCAAGGCAAATTGCACACTAGTGGCGCGCATAGGGCACTGTTCACACTTGTATGCGCATGGTGTCCAGCCAGCAACCTATTACCACGCCCTTACTATTAGATTAGGCGGGTTACTCGGTCACTACTCACTGCAGCACGTAAGGGACAGAAATTCCAATATGCACGGCCGTATTAAGAGGCCCGGCTGCACCCCGCATAATCAAAGTGCAAAAAATACATCTAAAATGTATGTGAGGTATTAGTTTGTAAATTGGCCAATGTACGTAAGCCCACAATCCTCATCACGGATCCTTACGCTTGCGGATTCCTACACTGATAAATATCAAAAATAGCAACAAGAAGAGGAGATAAAAACTCCCCCAAAAATGTATTATAAAATGTACTCACAGCAAAAAAGGGCAACCAGTCCAGTTAGCCCAGGCCAACACATCTAATGTACAAACAGGATGCAGACATTATGCGGGATGCACCCAGGCCTCTTAATACGGCCGTGCATAGTGGAATTTCTGTCCTTTACGTGCTGCAGTGAGTAGTGTCCGAGTAACCCGCCTAATCTAATAGTAAGGGCGTGGTAATAGGTTGCTGGCTGGACACCATGCGCATACAAGTGTGAACAGTGCCCTATGCGCGCCACTAGTGTGCAATTTACCTTGCACCTGTGAAGTGTCCATCATGTTGAGAGGCTTGTCTGCATCCTGTTTGTGCATAAGGGTATGTGCGCACGTTGCTTTTTACCTGCTTTTTACCTGCTTTTTTGCTGCTTTTTCTTCTGCGCTGTTTAATGCCAAAATGGATGTGTTCTTCTATTCAAGCAAAGTCTATGGGAATTTGGGTTTCTTGTTCACACTATGTTGTTCAAAATGCTGCATTTTTGTGGCAGAACTTTGGTCAAAAACTCAGCTTTTCAAAGAAGCAACATGTCAATTGTTTTTGCCATTTGGGTTTTGCACTGCAAAGCTGAGTTTTTGACCAAAGTTCTGCCACAAAAAGGCAGCATTTTGAACAACATAGTGTGAACAAGAAACCCAAATTCCCATAGACTTTGCTTGAATAGAAGAACACATCCATTTTGGCATTAAACAGCGCAGAAGAAAAAGCAGCAAAAAAGCAGGTAAAAAGCAGGTAAAAAGCAACGTGCGCACATACCCTTAGATGTGTTGGCCTGGGCTAACTGGACTGGTTGCCCTTTTTTGCTGTGAGTACATTTTATAATACATTTTTGGGGGAGTTTTTATCTCCTCTTCTTGTTGCTATTTTTGATATTTATCAGTGTAGGGACCCGCAAGCGTGAGGATCCGTGATGAGGATTGTGGGCTTACGTACATTGGCCAATTTACAAACTAATACCTCACATACATTTTATATGTATTTTTTGCACTTTGATTATGCGGGGTGCAGCCGGGCCTCTTAATATGGCTGTGCATAGTGGAATTTCTGTCCCTTACGTGCTGCAGTGAGTAGTGTCCGAGTAACCCGCCTAATCTAATAGTAAGGGCGTGGTAATAGGTTGCTGGCTGGACACCATGCGCATACAAGTGTGAACAGTGCCCTATGCGCGCCACTAGTGTGCAATTTACCTTGCACCCGTGAAGTGTCCATCATGTTGAGAGCTTGTCTGCATCCTGTTTGTGCATTAGTTGTGTTGGCCTGGGCTAACTGGACTGGTTGCCTTTTTTGCTGTGAGTACAAGGAAGACCCTCATCCTAGATTATAGGTGTCTCTCAAGATAGGGACAGGGATTTGTGGTGCATAGAGCTGATCGAATGCCCCAAAAACCGGGAGCGGCGGATCACTGACAGATTTAAAAATAAGTCCGATCCGCTCTGGAATATAAGTCAATGGGCACCAGAATCCGGAGATTAAAAACGTCTATGGAGTGAATAGAGGAGCAGGAGCGCGCGTGGTATACTCACCCTGGCTGTGTCATGGCGGCACACTCCTTCCGGGACACGCTTTTACCTTCCGTAGCTGACAATTCAATATTGACTACTTTGCCCACCCACCGGCTCATGTAATTGGTTGCAGTTAGACGCGTCCCCACCCTGAGTAACAGCGTGTCACCTGACTGCAACCAATCACAGGCGGTAAGACGGCCGGTGGGCGGGGAAAGCAGTGCAAGTGGCTGCGCGTCAGTATGGTGGTAAAAAATAAACAAATAAAACAATCGGCAGCACAGATAGGTATATTCCGCAGCTGCAGCCCCAGCTGTCAGGCTATATCTGTGCTATGTATCCAGTGCCCACAGTCTCACATGCAAGGCTTTGCCGGGTGATGCTATGTCAGACTCTCGCAAGTCCCTCGCAAGTGTGATTCCGGTCTAAGAGAAACCGCATGTGGCCTTTTTTTTTTAATTTAAATAAATAATTAAAAAAAAAAACAGGTGCCTTCCCCCAATTTTCATCCACAGCCATGATAACGTCGACTGGCGGCTGATATTCTCAGCCCGCAGCCGCCCGGTATTGCCGCATCTATTAGATGTGACAATCCCGGTGCGATACCTGCCCTTCCCGGTGGCCTGATGCAGTGCCAATCGGAGTAATGAGAGGTTAATAGCAGCGCACAGCTGCTACTAAACCCTAGGTTTGTGATGGCACAGGCGTCTATCAGAAACCTGCATCACACTAACCTGTAAATTACAGTAAATAAACAAGACACAGAGAAAAATCCTTTATTTGGAATAAAATACAAACGCACCCTCCTTCACCACTTTATTAACCCCCAACACAGCCCTCCAGGTCCAGCGTAATCCACACGAGGTCCGACGTCGCTTCAGCTCTGCTACATCTGAATATCACAGAGAGAGGCCATATAGCACGACCACTCTCTGTGAGCTCCAGAGAATGAATGAGCTGCACAATGAGCGGTGACGTCACTTAGGTCATTTGCGGTCACAGCTGGAGTTTCCCACGGTGCTTCAGACCTGAGATCGCAGGTAACCTGACCTTAAGTGGAGGTCACTGAGTTCACAGACCTGCATCTCCTACCGTGTTTCCCCGAAAGTAAGACAGTGTCTTACATTCTTTTTACCCCCAAAAGTCCCACTATGTCTTACTTTCGGGGTATGTCTTATATTGGAAAAAAATCCCACAGCAATCGCAGCAAGTCTCTATGCAATGTACCGTATGGGGACTTGCCGCGATTGCACATGAGGGCGCTGAGGCTGCGTGTTTTTGTATGTTGTCCGTGGTCCTGATGGATCACGGACAACATTACTGCAACATTTCTCGGTGGCCGAGCGTTCGGCTGAGCGCCCGACCGCCGGCATGTGACAGCTCTCAGCTGAGCGCTCGGCCGCCGGCATGTCAGGGCGCTCAACTGGGCGCTCGGCCGCCGGCATGTCAGGGCACTCAGCTGAGCGCTCGGCCGCCGGCGTGTCAGGGCGCTCGGCTGAGCGCCCGACCTCCGGCATGTGACGGCTCTCAGCTGGGCGCTCGGCTACCGGCATGTCAGGGCACTCAGCTGAGCACTCGGCCGCCGGCGTGTCAGGGTGCTCGGCTGGGCGATCGGCCGCCGGCATGTCAGGGCGCTCAGCTGAGCGCTCGACCGCTGGCATGTCAGGGCGCTCAGCTGGGCTCTCGGCCGTCGGCATGTCAGGGCGCTCAGCTGAGCGCTCGGCCGCCGGCATGTCAGGGCGCTCAGCTGAGCGCTCGGCCGCCGGCGTGTCAGGGCGCTAGGCTGGGCGCCCGGCCGCCGGCATGTGACGGCTCTCAGCTGATTGCTCGGCCGCAGGCATGTCAGGGCGCTCAGCTGAGCACTCGGCCGCCGGCGTATCAGGGCGCTCAGCTGGGCGCTCGGCCGGTACAGTAAAGAAGAGCTGGGCGATCGGCCGCCGGCATGTCAGGGCGCTCAGCTGAGCGCTCGACCGCCGGCATGTCAGGGCGCTCAGCTGGGCGCTCGGCCGCCAGCATGTCAGGGCGCTCAGCTGAGCGCTCGGCCGCCGGCATGTCAGGGCGCTCAGCTGAGCGCTCGGCTGCCGGCGTGTCAGGACGCTCAGCTGGGCGCTCGGCCGGTAAAAAAAATAACGCTTTCCATTTACTATGTCTTACTTTCGGGGTACGTCTTATATTAGCCGACCCCCCCCCCAAAACCCCCACTACGTCTTACTATCGGGGGTGTCTTACTATCGGGGAAACACGGTAGCAGAAAATCACAGTTTTTTAGCCAAGAGATGCAAATTTGGTGCTGAAATTTTTACACCATATTCCTGCATCCAATTTACACCTTCTGGTAAAAAACCGCAGTGTTTTGACGCATTTTTTTGCCGCGATTTTTGCCACTTTTTTTTTGCCAGGAGGTGCACATTTGGTGCTGAAATAGTCTGCACCAGATTCCAGCACCGAATTTCCACATGCTGGCAGAATTTTTTTTTTTATTTATTTTTGGGCCAAGGGATGCAAATTTGGTGCTGAAATTTTTACACCATATTCCTGCATCCAATCTACACCTCCTGGCAAAAAACCGTGGTGTTATGATGCATTTTTTTGCCGCGTTTTTTGTCGCTTTTTTGCTGCGTTTTTTTTGCCAAGAGCTGCACATTTGTTGCTGAAATAATCTAGAAACACATGCACGCTCCAAACAGAAGTGTGCAGCTGTGCCGGTGATGCACTGTCAGGCTCGTGCGGGTCTGCCAGGCAAGACATCACCCGGCACAGCGTGATGTTCTCTGATCATGAGCGTGCATGTACCTAGAAACACATGCACGCTCCTGTCAGAAGTGTGCAGGGGTGATGTGCTGTCAGACTTGTGCGGGTCTGCCAGGCAGAACATCACCGGTACAGCCTGCCTTTCTCTGAACATGAGCGTGCATGTACCTAGAAACACATGCACGCTCCTGTCAGAAGTGTGCAGCTGTGCTACGATGTTATACTCGCGGGAGTCCTTTGCACGGGTGACTGCGGATTAAGAAAAAACGCATGCGTTTTTTTATTTAAATAAATAATTTAAAAAAAAAAAACATGTTTGCGGTTCCCCCCAAATTTCATCCCCAGCCATGATAACGCCGGCTGGGAGCTGATATTCTCATCCCGCAGCCACCCGGTATTACCACATCTATTAGATGTGACAATCCCGGTACATTACCGGCCCTTCTCGTTGCCCTGGTGCGGTGGCAATCGGGGTAATGATAGGTTAATAGCAGCGCACAGCTGCTACTAAACCCTAGGTTTGTGATGGCACAGGCGTCAATGAGATACCTGCAACACAAAGCTGTAAATAACAGTAAATAAACATGCATAGAAAAATCCTTTATTTGGAATAAAGTACAAAACGCACCCTCCTTCAGTTCTTTATTAACCCTCAACACAGCCCTCCAGGTCTGGCGTAATCCACACGAGATCCCACAACGACACATCCAGCTCTGCTACATGTCAAAGCAAGTAGCCATAGAGAAGACTGCCAGTTCTGAGTGTAGCCTATTACTGAGCCACGATGAGCGATGACTATCACAGGCTGGGGGGTGCGTCAGCCTGGAACCAATCACACATGAGAGGACGGCCGGGGAGCGGGGAAAACACGGAAAGCTGTGTGTATGCGATGGACAGTACAGGAAGTGAATGCGCGACCTGGAAGCAGTGTGCCACCATGACACCGAGTCTTGGTAAGTAGAAAACACTCACTTATTTCTTCTTTTCTTTAGTTTTTCTTTAATTGCCGAATCCGGATTGTGCACCCGGAATCTCGCACTTGGGTCTGGCACCATGATATCGTTGAAACTGCGCGGATCCGGACTTTTACAGTCTGGATCCGCTCAGCCCTAGCTATGAGATAACATTCTTTAACTTTTTGGCTGAGTTCACTGAGAAATTGTCTTACTTTAGATGGAAGTAGTTTTTATTCTAAGGGGCTTGAGTTTGCTCATGAACACTCACTCTTTTGTATGACTTGAGTAAAACTGGACCCATTCTCCAGACCTGTGGGAATCTTTGCTACCAGAAGTAAGCCGACATGGTATAATTGGTCAATTTGATGAGCTGGTACTTTAAGGATCGGCTATAATTTCAATTAAATTTGGATCAATCCAATAGGCCATGGCTATATTTATCTTTTCCTAATATATTTCTCCTTACTCAATAATTATTTTATTACTTTCTCAACCTTGCCATGTTGCTCTACCCTGTCAATAAATCAACCTCAAAACTGTGTGCGGCTTGCTTTCTTTTTTTTCTGGTGTGTGCACCCTACTGCCCAGCAAAGTATAATGTACTAAGTATTTCAGCTACATTTAGCCGGCTCCAACACTGCTCTGACAAGACCTACATTCTCATTGGCCCAGCAGTGCGGTCTCTTTTTCCTCACTCAGAAGAACAGAAGGAAACGGTGTGAATCATAAAGCATTGGACTGTTCCAGATTATGATACTTGGTGATATTTCCCCACTGTTGGATGTGTCCATAGACACATGATCATTTCAGCTTGTCAGTAGATACCTGGGGAGAGTGGAGATGAAACAGTATGGAGGATGGACTGCATTCTGCAAATGTGGCGCCCTGGACTAGCCAGGTCGTCACAGATAACACACATACACCCCCACCCCCATCAGACAGGGACACCAGCCAAACAAAAACCCTTGTTGCCTCCCTCCAGAGTCTGATGTCCACACCAGGTGGGGCGGAGCCAAGTGGTTGGCCCCACCCACCGAGGAGTTCACAGGCCTGGAGGCGGGAAAAGTGACAGTTGAGTGTTGGAGTTTGAGGAGTGAGGAGCAAACACCTGAGTGTCTGGGTTTGTGGCCCAGGCACTGACAGCAAGGTTGGCAGATGGTGGTGGCTGTCTGCAAGAGTGGTGAAGCAACGCGGAACCCTAGGACCGGGGTCGGGCGTTAGCCCGCCGGTACCGACCGGGGAGCGAAGTGAAGCCATCACACACAGGCAGGGCCATCGGACCCCGACCAGGCTTGGAGCCGCCGACAATAGTCAAATCCGAATGTGACCGGAACCCCAGGGGTTTCCTAACAACCAAAGACCTGATAGAAGGCAACCGCCCACACCGTGAGGGTATACAACTACCGCCTAAGGCTACAGACCCAAGGGCCAGCGCCTGCGGGCAAATGGGCTCCTTCGGCATCCATCCACCGGGGAGCGGACTACCGTTGGGGATCCATAGTAGTCAACTGAGTACATCAAGGTGCAGGGAAAGACAGCCGCCATCACCTGTCCGGGGAGAGACACTGCAGTCGGCTTCGGGACCCATCCATCCAGCCGTTTGGTTTACCAGAGACTCTGTCATTGACTGCCTGAGTGAGTACACCAGTGCCATCCGGCACCGCGCCGCGCTGCCAGTGCAACCCTGCACCCTAGCCATCCAGCCTCCCCGTATCATTACCGAGCCCCGGGACCACCGACCCCTACCCACGGAGGGGGAAAACAACATCCCAGCTGCTCCCTACCATCGCTCCCGGGATTTCCGTCACCAGCAGCGGTGGTGCCCATCTTCACCACGATCCGTGGGTGGCGTCACGGACTAAATCCCCCAAACCAACCACCCCTTTCACTCACGGGCGAGGAGCGCCGCTCGAGTCCCCGGATCCGGCCCACCGCTCGAGCCACCGAGCAGCAGCAGCCGCACCAGCGCCGGACCTGAGCGTTAGCAAGCGCGCAGCAGCGGCGGCGTCCTCCCCGCCCGCGACACAAACATGCAAAAAGGGGCATTGGGGCACATTGTATACATGGTAATAGAGTGTGGGGACATATTCTGAACATGCTACTGGGGCATAAAGTGCACAATGTGAACATGCAATGGAACCTGGGGGAACACAGTGTAAAAATGATATTGGGGCATAGAGGGCTCAGTGCGAACATGATTTTGGCACAAGGAGAACCCAGTGTGAACGCAGTATTGGAGCATGGAGGGCACAGTGTGAATATATTATTGGAATGATATTGAGGCATGGAGAGCACAGACTGAGCATGATAATGGGCATGGAGGGCACAGTTTGACAGTAGCAAGACAAGTCATATGAGCAACTACCTAGGAGGTAAGATGTGTATGACAGTAGTAAGCTATTTACAGGATGAACTACGTAAACATCTTTATGTGTTTCACATTTGAAGCCTACTGACATGAGAGCCATCACTTCAATATTATTATTGTCCTTTTTTTTTTTTTTGTAAATTACCTTTAAGATCTGTGTAAAAAGCGGCTTTTTCGTTTAGTTATCTTTCAACCAAGGTTTCCTAACTTTGATTATCAGTTATTCCCGAAGAAAAAATCATTTAGTTTGACATTTTCAGTCCAACGTTAATTGACCTTTTCATCTGCACAATTTTTGGAATGCACAGTTTAAGCTACTACCTTGGTAAGTATAATTTGTAAACTATGTGTACTTCTAAATATACACTTATAATCTTTTATTATAATTTTGAAACATATGTATGTTGAGCCACAAACAAAATTTTAGAATTTACCAGTAATGTAATTTTTGATTCTGCAAAATCATTACAAAGTCTTTATATCAATCATCTCTGGCATCTCTTTCCAACCAATCACAGACACTTTCACACAGGGTGGGGGCGCGGTCTGACTGCAACTAATCACAGACACTGAGACTGACAGTGGGCGGGGGAAGCAGTGAATATGTATGAGAGTTAATTATCAGACCCAGAAGTAGTGTTACCAGTCCTGCTTTATTTCTTATTTTCTCTCATTTTCCTTTTTTTTTTACTTATTTGGGTGGCCGAACCCGAACAGCAACACGGACTTCCCTGAGAACTCAGTGTTCAGGGTCCATGCATGGACACTAGGTATCCGGTACAGACTCCGAACTGTACAGTTTGGGTTTGTCCATCACTAATCACCATCATTAGTCCCTCCACTCCTTCCAACTTGGATGTTCCTGTCCTCATTAGTCCCAGTTATTTCACCACCAACTAGCTCAACATCACCGTACCTCCCATGAGAGTCATTCCGTCCCTTTCTGTGACTCCACATCCAGTTCTCCTTGCCAAGGAGATAGGTTTCCACTATGGCCTCACATTACTATTGCTATCATAACGTTCATCCCGGGTTCCCTTTTTCTTTCACATTCTGAACGATCAAGCCCATTAAATCCTCTTATTTTAATACATAGCCAATATAAGCAAATGGTTGGGGGCTGCAGCCTGTAGCTGTATGCTTTATCTGTGCTGTATGTCATAATATGGAGGGACACTAAGGACAGTTAGTGTGTTGTTTGGAACTTGGGCACAGGACCTCTGACCTCTAGTGTGATACCGGAGTCCTCTGATGATTCTAATGAGATGAAACACGTGGGGACGAGGGCCAAGAATACTATAAGGGTATTAAGAGAGGGTTAGATGTGGTCTGCCCTTGTTAGGGCAGAAGCTATTGGGGTAACAGGCGAAGTCAGTTTCCCTCGGGACGTTATAGGGTCAGATTAAGCGGAATCTGCAAGGACCCATATGGAGGAAACCCTGATATACCCCAAGCTGCAAGGAATGAGTGAGGTCATTTTCAACTCATCTAAAATACCTTGATTTTTGTGGATTCCTCTTTGAGGACCACTACGGACTATATGGTTTGTTTATACTGAATTTTTTTCTATACTCATACACTGGACCACTGTCCAATTTTGAGTGAAATCATCATACTCATTATTTTTGTTTGTATGTTGTGTTTTTCTGCTAATTTTGTTATATGTTTAGAGGCTCCTTGGATATTGTGTCATAGGCTTTATGTCTGAGATTGTCAGCAAACCAAGGAGTTTTGGGTTACCTGTTTACCTAATCTAGGTTTTTATTAGCATTAGGATTAAAAGTTACATTTTAGCCTCTTAATATTGCTTTTTCTTACTAATTTTACTTAAGTGGCCTCCCTCTTGTTGAGGACTGCTGATTCAATAGACTTATATGGGGACCGGAGTCTGGCCAGATATCCAAGATCAACCGTTCTTTTTTTTTTTTTGTTTGTTTTTTTAATCTGGTTAGACCCTTTGATCCTGATTATCTGCGAGTCTGCCCATCACTAGTGTCTAAGGGTACCTTCACACTTAGCAATGCAGCAGCGATCCGACCAGCGATCTGACCTGGTCAGGATCGCTGCTGCATCGCTACATGGTCGCTGGTGAGCTGTCAAACAGGCAGATCTCACCAGCGACCAGTGAGCAGCCCCCAGCCAGCAGCGACGTGCAAGCGACTCTGCGCTTGCACGGAGCCGCCGTCTGGAAGCTGCGGAGACTGGTAACTAAGGTAAACATCGGGTATGGATACCCGATGTTTACATTAGTTACCAGCGCACAGCTGTGTGTGCAGGGAGCAGGGAGCCGCGCACACTGAGCGCTGGCTCCTTGCTCTCCTAGCTACAGTACACATCGGGTTAATTAACCCGATGTGTAATGCAGCTACATGTGCAGAGAGCAGGGAGCCGCGCACACTGCTTAGCGCTGGCTCCTTGCTCTCCTAGCTACAGTACACATCGGGTTAATTAACCCGATGTGTACAGCAGCTACATGTGCAGAGAGCCGGAGCCGGCAGCACAGGCAGCGTGAGAGCTGCAGAGGCTGGTAACTAAGGTAAATATCGGGTAACCACCTTGGTTACCCGATGTTTATCTTGGTTACAAGCTTACCTCAGCTGTCAGACGCCGGCTCCTGCTCCCTGCTCACTTCATTTGTCGCCCTCTCGCTGTCACACACAGCGATGTGTGCTTCACAGCGGGAGAGCGGCTTTGAAGAAAACGAACCAGGGCTGTGTGTAACGAGCAGCGATCTCGCAGCAGGGGCCAGATCGCTGCTCATTGTCACACACAGCGAGATCGCTAATGAGGTCACTGCTGCGTCACAAAAAGCGTGACTCAGCAGCGATCTCGGCAGCGATCTCGCTATGTGTGAAGCACCCCTAAGGATGAGCAAACCCTAACAGTAAAGTTTGTAGTTTGTACTGAACAACTAGTGTTCAGGGTTTGAATGCAAACATATACTTATCACGAAAGTCCATGTCCAAGTTTGGAGTTAGTATACTAAATAAAGTTTGTTGAAATGCTGCAGGGCAGTCAATCAACAAGCTTTCAGCAATGGTAAAATGCCTGGACGTTGCTGGTAACAAATAAATTTGAAAAAAAATGGCGTGCACTTGTAAGGGGTGGGCAGACCCCTTACAAGGAAGCACAGGTTTTCTCTGAAGTGGTTAATGCTGTCCCCATAGAAACTGTAGAGGAGGGAGGAGGAGCCGGCAGATTAGGGGGAAAGGAAGTGTGTGCTGAAGGCAGTTGTGTCCGGGACGGGAGAGAAGAAACAGCCAGGGGCAGAGTGTGGAGCTGAGTGGGCAGAAAGAAAGAAAGAAGGGAGCTGGAAGAACAGGGAAGCCGGAGAGAAAAGGAGCGGGCGGAACCTCATAGTGCGAAGCAGTCCCGGTGTGGGTCCGGGCTGTGGGTAGCCAGAAGTGGGAGCCGGGCGAAGAGGAGTAGTCAGGCAAGTCACCCACTTGAGGGGACGCTAGGGCAGGCTTTCCCTCAGCTAAAGGAAGCGCCACAGCACTGTGTTTTATTACTGCCACGTGCGGAGACTTGCGAAGAATAAAACATGTTTGTTATTTACATTGAACCATGCCTGAAGAGTATTTGTGCGCCGGACAACACCTGCACCACCACACTCTGCCCCACCAAGACATCTCCCGTCCCGATAGTGACGGCGGAGCCAGGGGTAAGCCTGTCAGCAAGGGCCACGACTACAAGGCCGGAGGCACCCCTGGCACCCCGTTACACACTCTCCCCTATCTTTTTTGATAACCAGTGCAGGTTAAGCAGCCTGCCTGCTTTACCTTGGCTGTTTCTCAAAAATAGAGGGGATCCCAAGCTGTTCTTTAATTATTTATGTTGCTTATTTTCATGTGCACTATGAATAAATAAAAAATAAAATGATGGTCACATTTTTCTTTTTTTGCACCCTGAAACTTCTTTGAACTAGGAGAACCACTGCGCCTCCACTCTTTTGACTGCTCTTTGTTTTCAGGATCATACAAATAAATCCAGGTCTCTTCCATAGTGACCATTCGATCCAGGAAGTTATTATCAGTCCGGGAACGCTGACAAATGGACCAGGAAATTTTCACTCGCATGCTTCTGTAGCACCCCTGAGGTATCAGGTGCCACAAAATGTGACCTGTGGAAACCCAAACACCGTAATATCCGTGCCGGTCAACACACCAGCACCCTCAGGCCACATACATAACCCCAATTCCAGACTGGGAGACTGCCTAGCAATAGGTAAAAGGGATGGGCACTTATTGGCTAATTGCCACCCAATCTGTAGGGAGAGACCCAGGGAGGGTCGAGTGGTCAGTTGGTAAGTTGGCAGGAGGTAGTGAAGAGGAGAGTGGTGAAGAGAGTTGGAAGTGAAGAATGTCGCGGGCGGAGGAGGGGACGCTGCGCTCTCCCACTGCTCGGGTCCGGTTGCCGCTGCTGCTGCAGCCTGCTGCTGCTCGGTGGCTCGAGCGATGGGCCGGATCCCGGGGACTCGAGCGGCGCTCCTCGCCCGTGAGTGAAAGGGGTTTGGTTTTTGGGATAGTTTATTGTCCGTGACACCACCCACGGTTGTGGTGATTGTAGGGACACCACCGCTGCTCTGTATGGGAATCCCGGGAGCGGTGACAGGGAGCAGCTAGTTGTTGATTGACCCCTCCGTGGGTAGGGGGTTTGGTGGTCCCGGGGCCCAGTGATGGGGTTGGGATGGTGGACAGGCGGGTTATGGGGCCTGTGGAGGTGCAGGGACGCAGGGGTAGCGCTGTGCCGCCCGGCACGGAGGTACTCACTCAGCCCAAGGATGATGACACAGTTCACGGTAAACAAACGGCTGGTTGGACGGGTCCCTCGGACGGCTAAGGTGCTGATGTTCCCTGCAGTTTGCGGTGACGGTCACTTCCCTGCACCTAAGTACGGTTCTTTGGTAGCGATGGGTTCCCACCGGTAACCCGCTCCCCAGCTTGGATATGAGCCGGAGGAGCCCCTCTCTTGCCCGCAGGCGCTGGCCCTGAGAAACTGGTGCCCTGGTGGTGGCGGTGTCTCTCTCTAACGGTTGGACTGTTGCCTTCAATCGGGACTTGATTGTTGGGAGACCCGGAGGTCCCCTTCACTGACGGATTTGGCAAATTACGGCGACTCTAAGCCTTGCCGGGATCCGAAAGGCCCCTGCCAATGGTGCTGGCTTCTTTTCGTATACCGCTCCGGTACCGCCGGGCCACCACCCGTCCACGGTCCTTTCGGCAACCTCCAAGTAGCCTCTCCTGCAGACGGTCACCGCTGTCTGCCAACCTTGCTGTCTCAGTCCGGGGCACACACCCGGACTAACTTCAGGCTTTCTCAACTGTCCCTTTCTCTTCCACCTTTACTCCTCTTTCTTGCTCCTCTACCACTTCACTCTTTACTCCTTCACTTCCCTAACTGATCTGCCTGGTTTTCCCGCCTCCAGGGCTGTGAACTCCTCGGTGGGCGGAGC
Organism: Anomaloglossus baeobatrachus; assembly: GCF_048569485.1. Classification (NCBI taxonomy): domain Eukaryota; kingdom Metazoa; phylum Chordata; class Amphibia; order Anura; family Aromobatidae; genus Anomaloglossus; species Anomaloglossus baeobatrachus. The sequence goes on from NC_134354.1 coordinate 228,228,873, forward strand.
CAACCGCCTGGCCCACCCCCTGGTGTGGACATCAGCCCCTGGAGGAAGGCAACAAGGGTTTAAGTTTTGACCTTGGTGTTCCTGCAGGGAATGTGGGGTGTGTGTGGTGTTATGACCTGTGACCCCTGGCTTGCCCAGGGCGTCACATTCCCCCTTAGCAAAACGCAGACCGTCCTCGGGCTGCCCGTCCAACACCGGTTTTATTTTCCCTTTTTTTTTTCTGGAAAAGATAAAAACAAGACATACAAGTAAAAGAACATCATCCCACATCAGGAGGCACATTGCTTAAACGTTACGGTAACAAACGGTTGCGGCTGCCCCTCTCTCCCACCCAAGTAACCTGGCCCTGATGCTGCCCCTAGAAAACAGGCAGCACCCCTTGACCCCAGTCCTGAACCAAGTTACCCGAGCGGGATCTGTCCTTCCCCTCCAGAGGGTAGCCACCGGTTCCTGTGGTGGCTGGGCCCCAGCCTGCTCTACTGCGGGCCCTCCCTCCAACCTGCCTCTCCGGAGGCGGTAACGGTGCTGCAACGGAAACATTTTTATTTACAAGCCACTTAACGTCTGTGGTTGCCCTGCAAGTTCACGGGCTTGTCCATAGAGTGTTCCCTATGCAAACAATTTTCCAACGGTCCCCACGGGGACAACGGTGCTGGCAACGGCCGGTTTTCCAAATCACGTTTGAATCAGGTAACTTCACGGTTTCATTTCACTTATCATCTTTTGCAAACTTTCAAACTTTTTCAAACGCACACAGACTTTCTCCCCCCCCTTTTAAAGGATGGTTTCCCTGTACCTAAGTGGGGGTCTACCTAGGTTGGGACGGGTGGACCTCCGGGGTCCGGTGTAAGTAGGGCTAGGCAGTGGGGTAGAGGGAACAATCAGTTCCTCCTCCCTGCTATCGTGTGGGGCAGGCGGAGGCATAGGGGAGCTGGGTACAGGTTCATCCCTGGGCACTGGCACTAACTCACGGTTGACCGCTTCCATCACTTCTTCATCCACGGGTTGTGGGAACAGTATCACTGGAAGAATCACCGCGCCGTTCTGTGTAGGCCAGTCCGCTGGGAAGTCTCCCATTGCAGTGTGGATCACCTCTTTTGCCTTTTCTGCTGGTAGGGGAACCGGTACTTCAGCCGCTGCTCTTAAGGCTGGTGGGCACCTTTTCAGATGGTCCCGGGAAACCGTGGCCAAAGTGCCCCCTTGGTCACGACTGATTTGTTAGGCCTTCCCATCTTCCCATCCTGTGGGCTGTATGACGTACGGGTTTTGTTCCCATTGATCATCCAGCTTGTGGGTTCTCCGCTTCAGTACGACATCTCCGGGCTGAAAAGGGCCAGCAGACGCCTTTTGATTGAAGCGCTGCTCCTGCAGTTCCCGACTCCGACTCAAGTTCTTCTCAACATATTCTTGAATCTGCCGGTATTGTACCCTCCGCCGAGTTTCCCATTCAGCTGTCGAAGGGAGTGCTTCTGGGGCCTCCAATCCCATTTCCAGGTCCACCGGCAGTCGGCCGGGGCGAGCCCTCATCAGATATGCTGGGGTGCACTTCGTTGAGCTGGACGGGATGTTGTTGTACATATCGACCAAGTCGGGTAGCTTCTCTGGCCACAGGTTCCACTCTTCCAGTGGTAACGTCTTGAGGAGTCCCAGGACCAAGTGGTTCATTTTCTCACACATGCCGTTGGTCTGGGCATGGTAAGGGGTGGTCCGGATCTTCTTACAGCCGTACAACTGGCAGAACTCATGGAACACCTCTGCTTCAAAAGCCGGGCCTTGGTCAGTAAGCACCTTTTCTGGGTATCCATGTGGTCGGCAGAAATAAGCCTGGAACGCTCTAGCGGCAGTATGACCAGTTAGGTCCTTGACTGGGACAACCACCATGAACCTTGAATAGTGGTCTACTATGGTCAACGCGTAGGTGTACCCACTTCGGCTGGGGGAGAGCTTGACATGGTCCAGGGCGACCAGCTCCAGTGGCTGATGTGTAATGATCGGGTGTAGGGGCACCCTCTGGCTGGCCTCGTCCTTCCTCCTCAGCGTGCAAGGACCGCACTCTCGGCACCAGGCCTCTACAGACTACCGCATCCCACTCCAATAGAACCGCTCTCTCAACAGCATCTCCAGCTTCTTCCATCCGAAGTGTCCGGCACCATCATGGTATGCCTGCAAAACAGTGGGCACATCAGCTTGGGGAATAACCAACTGGCGGATTTTCTCATGAGTCTTCGGGTTGATCAGCTCACGGTACAGCTTCCCTTGATGTAGATACAGCCGGTTCCGTTCCTTCCACAAGCGTTGGGCTTCAGCTGGGGCGGCAGGGTCCATTCCAACAGCGCCTTGTTCTACCAGGGTCTTGACGAGGTGGACAGCAGGCGCCTGGTTTTGAGCTTCCTGCCACTCCTGACTGGGCAGTGGATCCAGGTTCACCCGTTGTTGGTGGACATGTACCTTCTCAGTTGGTGGCTGGTGAAATGCAGGCAACTCAATCTCTTCGAGGTCGTCATCCTCGCACCCTTCTTCTGACAAGTGGGGCATCCGAGAGAGTGCATCAGCATTAATGTTGACCCGACCAGCCCTGTATTTGATTGTGAAGTCATAGTTGGCTAGCCTGGCCACCCACCGCTGCTCCAACGCACCCAACTTGGCCGTGTCCAGGTGAGTCAACGGATTGTTATCCGTGAAAGCGGTGAATTTTGCTGCGGCCAAGTAGTGGCGGAACCGCTCGGTGATAGCCCATACCAGTGCCAGGAGCTCGAGTTTGAAGGAGCTGTAGTTCTCAGGGTTCCTTTCAGTTGGCCGGAGCTTTCGGCTAGCATAAGCAATCACTTTTTCCTTCCCGTCCTGGACCTGGGACAGGACGGCCCCCAATCCTACATTGCTGGCGTCGGTGTATAGGATGAATGGGCAGCCATAGTCAGGGTACGCTAGGACCTCTTCTCCGGTCAAGGCCGCTTTCAGCTGGCAGAAGGATTCCTCATGCCTTTCTTCCCACACCAGTGGGGCTCCGATGGGTCTACCACCTTTGGTCTGTCCCACGAGGAGATCTTGCATGGGGGCAGCCATCTTCGTGTACCCCTTGATAAAGCGCCGGTAGTACCCCACCAGACCCAGAAACTGCCTTACTTCCCTCACTGTGGTTGGTCTCGGCCAGCCTTGGATGGCAGTGATCTTCTCAGGGTCGGGGGCGACACCTTCTGCACTCACTACATGCCCCAGGTACTGCACCCTGGGTTTCAGCAGGTGACACTTGGAGGGCTTCAACCTCATCCCGTATTTAGCAAGGGACGCGAACACCTCGGCCAGGTGCTCCAGATGGGCTTCATACGTCTGGGAGTACACAATCACATCATCCAAGTACAACAGGACGGTCTCGAAGTTTAGATGTCCCAGACAGCACTCCATCAGCCGTTGGAAGGTTCCAGGGGCGTTGCACAGCCCGAACGGCATACTATTGAATTCACAGAGCCCCATTGGGGTGGTGTAGGCGGTTTTCTCCCGGTCCTCCGGTGCCACTGCCACTTGCCAGTATCCACTGGTGAGGTCAAGGGTAGAGAAGTAATTTGCAGTTCTCAGTGCGGCCAAAGACTCTTCGATACGGGGCAGTGGATAAGCATCTTTATGCGTTATCTGGTTAATCTTCCGGTAGTCCACACACATCCGCATCGTGCCATCCTTCTTTTTGACCAGCACCAACGGGGCGGCCCAGGGACTACAGCTGTCCCGAATAACCCCTGCCTCTTTAATGTTCCTCAACATATCTTTGGCGCATTGGTAATGCGCAGGGGGAATAGGCCTGTACCTCTCTTTGATAGGGGGGTGCTCACCGGTGGGGATGTGGTGTTGGACCCCTTTAATCTGCCCAAAGTCTAATGGATGTTTGCTGAAAACTTGCTCATACTCCCGCACCACCCTGTACACCCCTTCTTTGTGATGTGTAGGGGTATCATCAGTGCCCACGTGTAGCTGTTGGTGCCACTCATTTAACTCCCCTTGGGGCGGGTGAGTGCTGGTAGTAGGTGGGGAGACTGGGGGAGCTGCCTCGTGGATCGTGTGGGGATCTAGGGTGAGCAGCTTGGCAAGGGTGGCATACCGGGGAAGCCTGACTTCTTCCTCCCCACAGTTCAGCACCCTCACGGGCACTCTCTCCTTCTTTACATCTACCACCCCTCGGGCGGCCATTACGGTGGGCCAGTGTTCGGAGGGCATGGGCTCTATCATGGCAGGGTAGTCACGCCCCTGAGGCCCTACTGCCGCTCTACACCAAATCATCATCTCACTCCTAGGGGGTACAATCAACGGAGCAACATCCATCACTCTCACTCCACTAATCTCTCCTACTGTTGAGTTTACATGCTGGCGGTACATCAAGGCTCGGATCTCACACTGCACAGCTCTCTGTCAGCTCCCCGCCGCCGTGGTGGCCAGCTGCTGCAGTAGGGCCAACACATCACCCATACAGTGCTCCATCACATTGGTTCCTAGCACTATCTTCGGATTATGGTCACTGGGTTCATTCATGATCACAATCATACCCTGGTGTTGCAGTTCAGCTCGCCCCACGGTCATAGCCACTTGTTTATACCCCACTTGGGTCAATGGGAGTCCATCAGCAGCAATCAGTGTTATACTAGTATCTGGGGGTGCCAGCTCGTCTGTCCCCCAATACCGCTAGTATAATGTGTATGGTATGGTGGTTACCTGTGATCCAGTGTCCAAGAGAGCCATCACCGGTATGCCGTCCACAGCCACGGGGATGATGGGCCGCGCACCGATATACCGGTCCCGCCAGTCTGGGGGGCCACGGGGTTCTACTCCTGAGGATTGGCCCATGGCCCCAGGGGTTGCTCGTTTAACGGGCACTGTCGGAAGTAATGGCCAGGCTTGTTGCACTTGTAGCAGGTTGGAGGTCTGTTCCGTGAGTTGTTAGCACTTCTCCGCTGCATCCAGGGAACATCCTCAGGGCTGTCGGCGAGCTGTATCCTGGGTGGAGGCTGGGATCTGGTCAAAGGTTGGAGTGCAGCGAGAATCTTGGCGAGGTCTCCGTCCATGGGGCGGACCTGGGCTGCCAGTTCTTCCATTGTGCTGCTGGGAGCTGTAGGCATTGGAGAGGCTGGTGGAGCAGGGGCCACCACGACGGGGGCTGTCTCAATTGGCCACGGGGCTGGCTCCAAGATTTCTGAAGCTGGGGGTTGCAGTGCTTTAATGGCCCGTTCCTTTAACACAGCAAAGTCCACATCAGGGTGTTCCAGGGCCCACAGCCGGAGCTGTTTGCGATCCTCAGAGGACCTCATCCCCTGCACAAATTGCTCTACTAGCATTTTGTTGCTGTCCGCCTCATTGATAGTGTCTACCCGCTTTAGGGTGCGAAGAGCGGTTTGCAGGCGTAAAGCGTAGTCCCGAATGCTATCCACAGACCGTTGTCGGCACTGGTAAAACTGCATCCTCAGCTCAGCTTTGGTACGGGTCTCAAAGGCAGTCTGTAGCTTCTCAAATATGGTGGCTACAGAGAGCCGGTCCCCCTCGGCCCAGGTCTCTGCTTCCTGCTCAGCCGCGCCGGTTAGCTGGCCCAGCACTACCGCTGCTCGTTGTTTATCAGTCAGGGGGTACAATTCCAAAAGCGGATTAAGCTTTTTCCGGAAGACCTATAGAGCATCAGGTTTCGCATCATACTGCGGTAGCCAGGTAGCTCCGGGCGCATAGGGCAAGGAGAACGGCATCACCTGAGCGAGAGCGGGGGCCGCGGCACCTCCCGCCAGCACGGCCGGGACCTGGGCAGGCCCATTCCCATCCACGGGTGCCACTGCGGCTGCGACCACCGCTCCTCCAGCGGCTCCGTCGGGAGCAGACATCTTGTTTCCGTCCCCCTTAGCCTCTTTCCGGCCCCTCCTCTATCGGGGCGGGGTTTTGGCCTTCGCGCCTCTGCTACTCGAGAAGACGCTCGAGCGGGAACTCTTCGTGCCAAAGATGGCGACTTCTGAAATTTTCCGGCCGGACACCTCCGGCGGTCACAAGGCGCACCTCTACCCAACGGCAGAGCGGTAAGATCCTGTTCGTGACGCCAAGTTGTCGCGGGCGGAGGAGGAGACGCTGCGCTCTCCCACTGCTCGGGTCCAGCTGCCGCTGCTGCTGCGGCCTGCTGCTGCTCGGCGGCTCGAGCGATGGGCCGGATCCCGGGGACTCGAGCGGCGCTCCTCGCCCGTGAGTGAAAGGGGTTTGGTTTTTGGGATAGTTTATTGTCCGTGACGCCACCCACGGTTGTGGTGATTGTAGGCAAATGAGAAAGCCGCGGAGACACCATCACATGTTTCTCAACGCTGGCAGGAAACTAGCCAGGTCTCTCACCGGGAAGGAACAACCACGGGAAGGGCAGTCTCCAGTCAAGGAGACCACCTATACCAAACATGGTATCCATCCACAGACAGCCGTTTCGGGGTATTTGCCCCTCATCAGTGTGGAGTAGGAATCTGGCTAGTGGGGGCAATGCCTAGTAAAAGACTACTTAAGCAAGCATTGTTGACCTTAGGGAGATCAACATATCCACTGCGGAGACACCATCACGTGTTTCTCAACGCAGTGATTCTAGAGCAAAGCCCCCTGGGAAGTATGCAAATGAGAAAGCCGCGGAGACACCATCACATGTTTCTCAACGCTGGCAGGAAACTAGCCAGGTCTTTCACCGGGAAGGAACAACCACGGGAAGGGCAGTCTCCAGTCAAGGAGACCACCTATACCAAACATGGTATCCATCCACAGACAGCCGTTTCGGGGTATTTGCCCCTCATCAGTGTGGAGTAAGAATCTGGCTAGTGGGGGCAATGCCTAGTAAAAGACTACTTAAGCAAGCATTGTTGACCTTAGGGAGATCAACATATCCACTGCGGAGACACCATCACGTGTTTCTCAACGCAGTGATTCTAGAGCAAAGCCCCCTGGGAAGTATGCAAATGAGAAAGCCGCGGAGACACCATCACATGTTTCTCAACGCTGGCAGGAAACTAGCCAGGTCTTTCACCGGGAAGGAACAACCACGGGAAGGGCAGTCTCCAGTCAAGGAGACCACCTATACCAAACATGGTATCCATCCACAGACAGCCGTTTCGGGGTATTTGCTCCTCATCAGTGTGGAGTAGGAATCTGGCTAGTGGGGGCAATGCCTAGTAAAAGACTACTTAAGCAAGCATTGTTGACCTTAGGGAGATCAACATATCCACTGCGGAGACACCATCACGTGTTTCTCAACGCAGTGATTCTAGAGCAAAGCCCCCTGGGAAGTATGCAAATGAGAAAGACGCGGAGACACCATCACATGTTTCTCAACGCTGGCAGGAAACTAGCCAGGTCTTTCACCGGGAAGGAACAACCACGGAAAGGGCAGTCTCCAGTCAAGGAGACCACCTATACCAAACATGGTATCCATCCACAGACAGCCGTTTCGGGGTATTTGCCCCTCATCAGTGTGGAGTAGGAATCTGGCTAGTGGGGGCAATGCCTAGAAAAAGACTACTTAAGCAAGCATTGTTGACCTTAGGGAGATCAACATATCCACTGCGGAGACACCATCACGTGTTTCTCAACGCAGTGATTCTAGAGCAAAGCCCCCTGGGAAGTATGCAAATGAGAAAGCCGTGGAGACACCATCACATGTTTCTCAACGCTGGCAGGAAACTAGCCAGGTCTTTCACCGGGAAGGAACAACCACGGGAAGGGCAGTCTCCAGTCAAGGAGACCACCTATACCAAACATGGTATCCATCCACAGACAGCCGTTTCGGGGTATTTGCCCCTCATCAGTGTGGAGTAGGAATCTGGCTAGTGGGGGCAATGCCTAGTAAAAGACTACTTAAGCAAGCATTGTTGACCTTAGGGAGATCAACATATCCACTGCGGAGACACCATCACGTGTTTCTCAACGCAGTGATTCTAGAGCAAAGCCCCCTGGGAAGTATGCAAATGAGAAAGCCGCGGAGACACCATCACATGTTTCTCAACGCTGGCAGGAAACTAGCCAGGTCTTTCACCGGGAAGGAACAACCACGGGAAGGGCAGTCTCCAGTCAAGGAGACCACCTATACCAAACATGGTATCCATCCACAGACAGCCGTTTCGGGGTATTTGCCCCTCATCAGTGTGGAGTAGGAATCTGGCTAGTGGGGGCAATGCCTAGTAAAAGACTACTTAAGCAAGCATTGTTGACCTTAGGGAGATCAACATATCCACTGCGGAGACACCATCACGTGTTTCTCAACGCAGTGATTCTAGAGCAAAGCCCCCTGGGAAGTATGCAAATGAGAAAGACGCGGAGACACCATCACATGTTTCTCAACGCTGGCAGGAAACTAGCCAGGTCTTTCACCGGGAAGGAACAACCACGGAAAAGGCAGTCTCCAGTCAAGGAGACCACCTATACCAAACATGGTATCCATCCACAGACAGCCGTTTCGGGGTATTTGCCCCTCATCAGTGTGGAGTAGGAATCTGGCTAGTGGGGGCAATGCCTAGTAAAAGACTACTTAAGCAAGCATTGTTGACCTTAGGGAGATCAACATATCCACTGCGGAGACACCATCACGTGTTTCTCAACGCAGTGATTCTAGAGCAAAGCCCCCTGGGAAGTATGCAAATGAGAAAGCCGTGGAGACACCATCACATGTTTCTCAACGCTGGCAGGAAACTAGCCAGGTCCTTCACCGGGAAGGAACAACCACGGGAAGGGCAGTCTCCAGTCAAGGAGACCACCTATACCAAACATGGTATCCATCCACAGACAGCCGTTTCATGAAACGGCTGTCTGTGGATGGATACCATGTTTGGTATAGGTGGTCTCCTTGACTGGAGACTGCCCTTCCCGTGGTTGTTCCTTCCCGGTGAAAGACCTGGCTAGTTTCCTGCCAGCGTTGAGAAACATGTGATGGTGTCTCCGCGGCTTTCTCATTTGCATACTTCCCAGGGGGCTTTGCTCTAGAATCACTGCGTTGAGAAACACGTGATGGTGTCTCCGCAGTGGATATGTTGATCTCCCTAAGGTCAACAATGCTTGCTTAAGTAGTCTTTTACTAGGCATTGCCCCCACTAGCCAGATTCCTACTCCACACTGATGAGGGGCAAATACCCCGAAACGGCTGTCTGTGGATGGATACCATGTTTGGTATAGGTGGTCTCCTTGACTGGAGACTGCCCTTCCCGTGGTTGTTCCTTCCCGGTGAAAGACCTGGCTAGTTTCCTGCCAGCGTTGAGAAACATGTGATGGTGTCTCCGCGGCTTTCTCATTTGCATACTTCCCAGGGGGCTTTGCTCTAGAATCACTGCGTTGAGAAACACGTGATGGTGTCTCCGCAGTGGATATGTTGATCTCCCTAAGGTCAACAATGCTTGCTTAAGTAGTCTTTTACTAGGCATTGCCCCCACTAGCCAGATTCCTACTCCACACTGATGAGGGGCAAATACCCCGAAACGGCTGTCTGTGGATGGATACCATGTTTGGTATAGGTGGTCTCCTTGACTGGAGACTGCCCTTCCCGTGGTTGTTCCTTCCCGGTGAAAGACCTGGCTAGTTTCCTGCCAGCGTTGAGAAACATGTGATGGTGTCTCCGCGGCTTTCTCATTTGCATACTTCCCAGGGGGCTTTGCTCTAGAATCACTGCGTTGAGAAACACGTGATGGTGTCTCCGCAGTGGATATGTTGATCTCCCTAAGGTCAACAATGCTTGCTTAAGTGGTGATTGTAGGGACACCACCGCTGCTCTGTATGGGAATCCCGGGAGCGGTGACAGGGAGCAGCTAGTTGTTGATTGACCCCTCCGTGGGTAGGGGGTTTGGTGGTCCCGGGGCCCAGTGATGGGGTTGGGATGGTGGACAGGCGGGTTATGGGGCCTGTGGAGGTGCAAGGACGCAGGGGTAGCGCTGTGCCACCTGGCACGGAGGTACTCACTCAGCCCAAGGATGATGACACAGTTCACGGTAAACAAACGGCTGGTTGGACGGGTCCCTCGGATGGCTACGGTGCTGATGTTCCCTGCAGTTAGCGGTGACGGTCACTTCCCTGCACCTAAGTACGGTTCTTTGGTAGCGATGGGTTCCCACCGGTAACCCGCTCCCCAGCTTGGATATGAGCAGGAGGAGCACACACCCGGACTAACTTCAGGCTTTCTCAACTGTCCCTTTCTCTTCCACCTTTACTCCTCTTTCTTGCTCCTCTACCACTTCACTCTTTACTCCTTCACTTCCCTAACTGATCTGCCTGGTTTTCCCGCCTCCAGGGCTGTGAACTCCTCGGTGGGCAGAGCCAACCGCCTGGCCCACCCCCTGGTGTGGACATCAGCCCCTGGAGGAAGGCAACAAGGGTTTAAGTTTTGACCTTGGTGTTCCTGCAGGGAATGTGGGGTGTGTGTGGTGTTATGACCTGTGACCCCTGGCTTGCCCAGGGCGTCACAAGAAGTGGAGGAGTGAGAGAGTGAGGAGTAAAAGTAAAGAAGGAAAGGTGTAAAGACCTGAAGCAAGAACGGGACGCTGTAAAGGAGACAAGGACTGTGGAGTAAAGAACCGGGACTCCAGGAACCGTGAGTTATCTGTGGAAGTATAATACTCCAGGAACCGCGGGGCGCCTTTGGAAGTCTGCAACCAAGGCTCACAGGACTCAGCACAAAGCGGGGTGCAGACCCTAAGATAGCGGGACACTTTATGGTCAACTGTTAAATCGGCCAGGTGAGGGGATCTCCAGGGTCCCTCACCAACCAGTCTGAAGCATCAGCAGCAAAGAGGGGACCTGGAACAAGGGACAGAAGTCCTCCCATTAAATACTCCTGGCTGCCTGCAATAGGACCAAGACTGAAACGGAGGGGTTCCCCAGAAGCTCTAAGCCACGGGAGCCCAATACAAACAAGTGTGCATGGGGAACAGCTACCCCAGGTCACAGCTGGCATGGAGTACAAGGGGAGCGGGAACACCTGAAACCGGCATCAGCGGATCCAGGTACCAAGCCAAAGTAAAAAAGGCAAGTTGAAACTGCAATATCGGTGTGAACTGTTTCCTTCTCGCCTCCGTACATATACACTGACTGTCCCCTACTATAACCCCCTCATCAAAACACCTAAGATGCACTACCCCACCAGCCGAAGCAGGACCCTGCAGCGGCAGCTTCAATAACCTGGCCACACACCGCAAGTGGAGTAGTCGAAAACTCTTTTATTTAATTTAATTTTATTTTTTTCCATTTCCCCCCCCCCTTTTATCGGAACGACCCCCAGGGTCACGTAACCAGGGATCAGCCGCGACCACAACTGTTTCCCCCCTGCGCTCCACTTGCCCGGGACCGAGTACCCCACAGCCCTGGGGCGTCACACTTCTCTGATCTGTTGTCAAACATTTGGGGACCCACTTTGCAGATAGCTTCCTCATGTCCAAATGTTCATGGATAATGACACAAACATGTTCACAGGAAATCCCTATGATGTCTGTGTGGCGCCCCTGAGGCTTCCGTCGCCACAGAGACATTGCACCCCAGTCAGAGGTGTGATGTCCCATCCTGGGTAAGGAAAGGGGTACATGCCAGTTCACAGGTAAAACTGCACTACACCCATTGCTAGGCACACACTGGAACCAGGGACAGTGGCAGCAACCCTCCCATGCTGCATGCTGGGAGGGGTCGTAAGACCCATCCCTGCTCCCATAGGGTGGTAGCTTAGCAACCGGGGGGTGGGAAGAGCCAGCCGAGTGTAGAGCAGAGAGGAAGGTCAGAGTTTCAGTTTACCTCAGAGAGTGAGAGACTGAGGAGACAGCATGTAGCTGTGAAAGAGAAAGGAGCTCTATGAGTTCAGAGTGTCCGCACAGAGAAAGAAAGCAACAGAGAAGGAGAGAAATAGAGAGTAGAAAAAGAGCTCTAGTCAGGCAGGAGCTAAAGAAAGAAGAAAGTGACGCTTCCTGGTGAAGACCCTGGGACTCAGAGGGTCCAGGTGACACCAAGCAGGGAACGAAGGGACTCCAGGGCCACAGATAGCTTCAGAGATGGTGGCCTGTTCCACAGGAACATTGGTGGAGGGATCAAGCTGCATCAGGGGACGGTCCCTAGTCACTGGAGGAGGAGAAGTCATCTCCAAAGGTTAAAAGACCGTGGTCCAGGGAAAGCTGCATGCTCCCCGGACCAAAGCCCACAGCAAGAATCTCTGAAAAAGGGGCAAATACCGACAGGCGAGCTCCCAGCCCAGAGGCTGCAGTGGAGGCCGAGCCAGGTTCAGCCACAAAAGGCAAGGCTAGTGAAGTCAGCTGAGAAAGGACACAATTAGAGGGGTGCACTGGCAATTACCCCCAGATCTACCCGGGATCGGCGGAGGTCCCTGACGGTGGTCCCAGCAGTCCAAAGGCTCCTGCAGGCCTTGACAAGAACTGTGAGTAAAGACCTTGAAACTGCACCCCTGGTGTTGCCTCAGTTATTTATCTGCATAGACACTTACGAGCACCAACAGTGTCCCCGGGGCACCGCTCCACCTGTGGGGAGCAGTACCACCATTGCTGCCATTCCATCACCCCGGAGGCCTCATACAGCAGCCGCGGCTTAATAGCCGCAAACCACAGGTGGCGTCACGACAAATATAAACTTTATTCACCCCAAGTCACCAGCCATATTAATTGACACCCACTAGGGCCATGGAGCCGGGCCCCGCCACCACTGACGACCCCCGGACTAGTCCGGCCCGGCACCGGGTGTCCCATAGCCCTGGGGTGGGCGAGTCATCTGCTATTGCTTTAGCTGAAATTCGTTAATTCTCCAGTATGAGGTTGTGCACAGCATCAACGATCTCCGGAACAACAACCACTCTCGGTCATCTAGGACGTTCCTCATCATTGGTGTTGAAGTGGCCCGTTTTAAATTTGGCAACCCAGTTCTTAACTGTGGAATAATAAGGGCATTGATCCCTCAATGTCTGTGACATATCACCATGAATATCCTTTGCGGACTTTCCTTGCAGAAACAAGAATTTAATCACTCCTCTGATCTTAGTTGCTGTGAATATCGCATTAGACTCCGCCATTTTGTTTTCCCGCTTGTTTAGAACACTGTTGCCATAAGCAACAAACAAAATTTTGAAAACATATATTAGAGACGCAAGGCTTTCATGTGATGTAACATTCGTTACCATAGAAACAAAAACAGATCCCAAAGCCAAAGACATCAGCAGCCCCTCCTATAATGTCAAAATTTTCTGAGATGACTTTTGGGTTTTCATTTGCTGTAAGCCATTATCATCAACATTAACAGAAATAAAAACTTGAAATAGATCACTCTGTGTGTAATGACTCTATATAATATATGCGTTTCCCTTTTTGTATTGAATTAATGAAATAAATTCACTTTTTGAGGATATTCTAATTTAATGAGATGCATGTGTGTATATATATATATATATATATACATAAATATATATATACAGTACAGACCAAAGGTTTGGACACACCTTCTCATCTCTAGAACAACTGTTAAAAGGAGACTTTGTGCAGCAGGCCTTCATGGTAAAATAGCCGCTAGGAAACCACTGCTAAGGACAGGCAACAAGCAGAAGAGACTTGTTTGGGCTAAAGAACACAGGGAATGGACATTAGACCAGTGGAAATCTGTACTTTGGTCTGATGAGTACAAATTTGAGATCTTTGGATCCAACCACTGTGTCTTTGCAGAAAAGGTGAACGGATGGACTCTACATGGCTGGATCCCACCGTGAAGCATGGAGGAGGTGTGATGGTGTGGGGGTGCTTTGCTGCTGACACTGTTGGGGATTTATTCAAAATTGAAGGCATACAGAACCAGCATTCCTACCACAGCATCTTGCAGCTGCGTGCTATTCCATCCGGCTTGCATTTAGTTGGAACATCATTTAATTTTCAACAGGACAATGACCCCAAACACACCTCCAGGCTGTGTAAGGGCTATTTGACTAAGAAGGAGAGTGATGGGGTGCTACGCCAGATGACCTGGTCTCCACAGTCACCAGACCTGAACTCAATCGAGATGGTTTGGGGTGAGCTAGACCGCAGAGAGAAGGCAAAAGGGTCAACAAGTGCTAAGCATCTCTGGGAACTCCTTCAAGACTGTTGGAAAACCATTTCCGGTGACTACCTCTTGAAGCTCATCAAGAGAATGCCAAGAGTGTGCAAAGCAGTAATCAAAGCAAAAGGTGGCTACTTTGAAGAACCTAGAATATAAGACATATTTTCAGTTGCTTCACACTTTTTTAAGTATTTCATTCCCGATGTTTTAATTCATAGTTTTGATGCCTTCAATGTGAATCTACAAATTTCAGAGTCATGAAAATAAAGAAAACTCTTTGAATGAGAAGGTGTATCCAAACTTTTGGTCTGTACTGTGTATACACATATATATATATATATATATATATATATATATATAGTCAGGGCCAGAAATATTTGGACAGTGACACAAGTTTTGTTATTTTAGCTGTTTACAAAAACATGTTCAGAAATACAATTATATATATAATATGGGCTGAAAGTGCACACTCCCAGCTGCAATATGAGAGTTTTCACATCCAAATCGGAGAAAGGGTTTAGGAATCATAGCTCTGTAATGCATAGCCTCCTTTTTTTCACGGGACCAAAAGTAATTGGACAAGGGACTCTAAGGGCTGCAATTAACTCTGAAGGCGTCTCCCTCGTTAACCTGTAATCAATGAAGTAGTTAAAAGGTCTGGGGTTGATTACAGGTGTGTGGTTTTGCATTTGGAAGCTGTTGCTGTGACCAGACAACATGCGGTCTAAGGAACTCTCAATTGAGGTGAAGCAGAACATCCTGAGGCTGAAAAAAAAGAAAAAATCCATCAGAGAGATAGCAGACATGCTTGGAGTAGCAAAATCAACAGTCGGGTACATTCTGAGAAAAAAGGAATTGACTGGTGAGCTTGGGAACTCAAAAAGGCCTGGGCGTCCACGGATGACAACAGTGGTGGATGATCGCCGCATACTTTCTTTGGTGAAGAAGAACCCGTTCACAACATCAACTGAAGTCCAGAACACTCTCAGTGAAGTAGGTGTATCTGTCTCTAAGTCAACAGTAAAGAGAAGACTCCATGAAAGTAAATACAAAGGGTTCACATCTAGATGCAAACCATTCATCAATTCCAAAAATAGACAGGCCAGAGTTAAATTTGCTGAAAAACACCTCATGAAGCCAGCTCAGTTCTGGAAAAGTATTCTATGGACAGATGAGACAAAGATCAACCTGTACCAGAATGATGGGAAGAAAAAAGTTTGGAGAAGAAAGGGAACGGCACATGATCCAAGGCACACCACATCCTCTGTAAAACATGGTGGAGGCAACGTGATGGCATGGGCATGCATGGCTTTCAATGGCACTGGGTCACTTGTGTTTATTGATGACATAACAGCAGACAAGAGTAGCCGGATGAATTCTGAAGTGTACCGGGATATACTTTCAGCCCAGATTCAGGCAAATGCCGCAAAGTTGATCGGACGGCGCTTCATAGTACAGATGGACAATGACCCCAAGCATACAGCCAAAGCTACCCAGGAGTTCATGAGTGCAAAAAAGTGGAACATTCTGCATTGGCCAAGTCAATCACCAGATCTTAACCCAATTGAGCATGCATTTCACTTGCTCAAATCCAGACTTAAGACGGAAAGACCCACAAACAAGCAAGACCTGAAGGCTGCGGCTGTAAAGGCCTGGCAAAGCATTAAGAAGGAGGAAACCCAGCGTTTGGTGATGTCCATGGGTTCCAGACTTAAGGCAGTGATTGCTTCCAAAGGATTCGTAACAAAATATTGAAAATAAAAATATTTTGTTTGGGTTTGGTTTATTTGTCCAATTACTTTTGACCTCCTAAAATTTGGAGTGTTTGTAAAGAAATGTGTACAATTCCTACAATTTCTATCAGATATTTTTGTTCAAACCTTCAAATTAAACGTTACAATCTGCACTTGAATTCTGTTGTAGAGATTTCATTTCAAATCCAATGTGGTGGCATGCAGAGCCCAACTCGCGAAAATTGTGTCACTGTCCAAATATTTCTGGACCTAACTGTATGTCACCATCCTGAGCACTTCTTGGTATGTCCTCCTCCTGGTATATATGTCCTCATCCTGGGCCATTCCTGGTATGTATAACTGAATAGGATAACTGAAGTGAGCACTAATATATATATATTGAGTGCAAGCCAAAAAATACATACATTATAAAAGGATAAGGCTGCACATCAAACTTAGATAATGGTATAATGCCTCAAGCATATGGACAAATATTGGAATATACAATGAAAAATGCTACTTGCTAATTTGAACATGTGAATAATGAATTGCATACCTGCCATGAATATTAGGAAAAAGGAGATATTTAGCAATCGCATTGATCAATGTAACTGAGCCCCAAGGCCTCGTCAAGGCATATCTCTATATTGGGGTCCCTAGCTCTGTGACCCTAACTGTGTGTCATCTCATTGCAATTAAAAACTGCTATGGGTGGAGAGGGGTAACTAAGGACTTTCTTATATAGGAGATGGAAAAAACATGGCCGAAAGGGGCGGAGCTGTGTTCACATTCAGAAAAAAACTACATATAACTGAATAGGATAACTGAAGTGAGCACTAATATATATATATTGAGTGCAAGCCAAAAAATACATACATTATAAAAGGATAAGGCTGCACATCAAACTTAGATAATGGTATAATGCCTCAAGCATATGGACAAATATTGGAATATACAATGAAAAATGCTACTTGCTAATTTGAACATGTGAATAATGAATTGCATACCTGCCATGAATATTAGGAAAAAGGAGATATTTAGCAATCGCATTGATCAATGTAACTGAGCCCCAAGGCCTCGTCAAGGTATATCTCTATATTGGGGTCCCTAGCTCTGTGACCCTAACTGTGTGTCATCTCATTGCAATTAAAAACTGCTATGGGTGGAGAGGGGTAACTAAGGACTTTCTTATATAGGAGATGGAAAAAACATGGCCGAAAGGGGCGGAGCTGTGTTCACATTCAGAAAAAAACTACATATAACTGAATAGGATAACTGAAGTGAGCACTAATATATATATATTGAGTGCAAGCCAAAAAATACATACATTATAAAAGGATAAGGCTGCACATCAAACTTAGATAATGGTATAATGCCTCAAGCATATGGACAAATATTGGAATATACAATGAAAAATGCTACTTGCTAATTTGAACATGTGAATAATGAATTGCATACCTGCCATGAATATTAGGAAAAAGGAGATATTTAGCAATCGCATTAATCAATGTAACTGAGCCCCAAGGCCTCGTCAAGGCATATCTCTATATTGGGGTCCCTAGCTCTGTGACCCTAACTGTGTGTCATCTCATTGCAATTAAAAACTGCTATGGGTGGAGAGGGGTAACTAAGGACTTTCTTATATAGGAGATGGAAAAAACATGGCCGAAAGGGGCGGAGCTGTGTTCACATTCAGAAAAAAACTACATATAACTGAATAGGATAACTGAAGTGAGCACTAATATATATATATTGAGTGCAAGCCAAAAATTACATACATTATAAAAGGATAAGGCTGCACATCAAACTTAGATAATGGTATAATGCCTCAAGCATATGGACAAATATTGGAATATACAATGAAAAATGCTACTTGCTAATTTGAACATGTGAATAATGAATTGCATACCTGCCATGAATATTAGGAAAAAGGAGATATTTAGCAATCGCATTGATCAATGTAACTGAGCCCCAAGGCCTCGTCAAGGCATATCTCTATATTGGGGTCCCTAGCTCTGTGACCCTAACTGTGTGTCATCTCATTGCAATTAAAAACTGCTATGGGTGGAGAGGGGTAACTAAGGACTTTCTTATATAGGAGATGGAAAAAACATGGCCGAAAGGGGCGGAGCTGTGTTCACATTCAGAAAAAAACTACATATAACTGAATAGGATAACTGAAGTGAGCACTAATATATATATATTGAGTGCAAGCCAAAAAATACATACATTATAAAAGGATAAGGCTGCACATCAAACTTAGATAATGGTATAATGGTATTTGTCCATATGCTTGAGGCATTATACCATTATCTAAGTTTGATGTGCAGCCTTATCCTTTTATAATGTATGTATTTTTTGGCTTGCACTCAATATATATATATTAGTGCTCACTTCAGTTATCCTATTCAGTTATATGTAGTTTTTTTCTGAATGTGAACACAGCTCCGCCCCTTTCGGCCATGTTTTTTCCATCTCCTATATAAGAAAGTCCTTAGTTACCCCTCTCCACCCATAGCAGTTTTTAATTGCAATGAGATGACACACAGTTAGGGTCACAGAGCTAGGGACCCCAATATAGAGATATGCCTTGACGAGGCCTTGGGGCTCAGTTACATTGATCAATGCGATTGCTAAATATCTCCTTTTTCCTAATATTCATGGCAGGTATGCAATTCATTATTCACATGTTCAAATTAGCAAGTAGCATTTTTCATTGTATATTCCAATATTTGTCCATATGCTTGAGGCATTATACCATTATCTAAGTTTGATGTGCAGCCTTATCCTTTTATAATGTATGTATTTTTTGGCTTGCACTCAATATATATATATTAGTGCTCACTTCAGTTATCCTATTCAGTTATATGTAGTTTTTTTCTGAATGTGAACACAGCTCCGCCCCTTTCGGCCATGTTTTTTCCATCTCCTATATAAGAAAGTCCTTAGTTACCCCTCTCCACCCATAGCAGTTTTTAATTGCAATGAGATGACACACAGTTAGGGTCACAGAGCTAGGGACCCCAATATAGAGATATGCCTTGACGAGGCCTTGGGGCTCAGTTACATTGATCAATGCGATTGCTAAATATCTCCTTTTTCCTAATATTCATGGCAGGTATGCAATTCATTATTCACATGTTCAAATTAGCAAGTAGCATTTTTCATTGTATATTCCAATATTTGTCCATATGCTTGAGGCATTATACCATTATCTAAGTTTGATGTGCAGCCTTATCCTTTTATAATGTATGTATTTTTTGTCTTGCACTCAATATATATATATTAGTGCTCACTTCAGTTATCCTATTCAGTTATATGTAGTTTTTTTCTGAATGTGAACACAGCTCCGCCCCTTTCGGCCATGTTTTTTCCATCTCCTATATAAGAAAGTCCTTAGTTACCCCTCTCCACCCATAGCAGTTTTTAATTGCAATGAGATGACACACAGTTAGGGTCACAGAGCTAGGGACCCCAATATAGAGATATGCCTTGACGAGGCCTTGGGGCTCAGTTACATTGATCAATGCGATTGCTAAATATCTCCTTTTTCCTAATATTCATGGCAGGTATGCAATTCATTATTCACATGTTCAAATTAGCAAGTAGCATTTTTCATTGTATATTCCAATATTTGTCCATATGCTTGAGGCATTATACCATTATCTAAGTTTGATGTGCAGCCTTATCCTTTTATAATGTATGTATTTTTTGGCTTGCACTCAATATATATATATTAGTGCTCACTTCAGTTATCCTATTCAGTTATATGTAGTTTTTTTCTGAATGTGAACACAGCTCCGCCCCTTTCGGCCATGTTTTTTCCATCTCCTATATAAGAAAGTCCTTAGTTACCCCTCTCCACCCATAGCAGTTTTTAATTGCAATGAGATGACACACAGTTAGGGTCACAGAGCTAGGGACCCCAATATAGAGATATGCCTTGACGAGGCCTTGGGGCTCAGTTACATTGATCAATGCGATTGCTAAATATCTCCTTTTTCCTAATATTCATGGCAGGTATGCAATTCATTATTCACATGTTCAAATTAGCAAGTAGCATTTTTCATTGTATATTCCAATATTTGTCCATATGCTTGAGGCATTATACCATTATCTAAGTTTGATGTGCAGCCTTATCCTTTTATAATGTATGTATTTTTTGGCTTGCACTCAATATATATATATTAGTGCTCACTTCAGTTATCCTATTCAGTTATATGTAGTTTTTTTCTGAATGTGAACACAGCTCCGCCCCTTTCGGCCATGTTTTTTCCATCTCCTATATAAGAAAGTCCTTAGTTACCCCTCTCCACCCATAGCAGTTTTTAATTGCAATGAGATGACACACAGTTAGGGTCACAGAGCTAGGGACCCCAATATAGAGATATGCCTTGACGAGGCCTTGGGGCTCAGTTACATTGATCAATGCGATTGCTAAATATCTCCTTTTTCCTAATATTCATGGCAGGTATGCAATTCATTATTCACATGTTCAAATTAGCAAGTAGCATTTTTCATTGTATATTCCAATATTTGTCCATATGCTTGAGGCATTATACCATTATCTAAGTTTGATGTGCAGCCTTATCCTTTTATAATGTATGTATTTTTTGGCTTGCACTCAATATATATATATTAGTGCTCACTTCAGTTATCCTATTCAGTTATATGTAGTTTTTTTCTGAATGTGAACACAGCTCCGCCCCTTTCGGCCATGTTTTTTCCATCTCCTATATAAGAAAGTCCTTAGTTACCCCTCTCCACCCATAGCAGTTTTTAATTGCAATGAGATGACACACAGTTAGGGTCACAGAGCTAGGGACCCCAATATAGAGATATGCCTTGACGAGGCCTTGGGGCTCAGTTACATTGATCAATGCGATTGCTAAATATCTCCTTTTTCCTAATATTCATGGCAGGTATGCAATTCATTATTCACATGTTCAAATTAGCAAGTAGCATTTTTCATTGTATATTCCAATATTTGTCCATATGCTTGAGGCATTATACCATTATCTAAGTTTGATGTGCAGCCTTATCCTTTTATAATTCCTGGTATGTATGTCCCCTTCCTGGTATATATGTTCCCATCCTTGTTTATTTGTCCTTTTCCTGGTATATATCCTCCTCCTGGTATGTATCCTTCCTGGGCCACTCCTGGTTTATATGTCCCCATTCTGGTATATATGTCCTTCTCCTGGTGTATATATATCCCCCCTACTGGGCACATTCTGGTATATGTGTCCCCAATCTGGTTTATTTATCCCCATCTTGGTATATATATCCCCATTCTGGTTTATTTCTCCCTTTCCCGGTATATATGTCCTCCTCCTGGTATATATGTACCATCCTGGGCCATTCCTGGAATATATATCACCCTCCTTTGCACATTCTTTTATATATGTCCCCATTTTGGTTTCTGTTCCTTCCTGATATATATGTCCCCTTCCTGGACCACTCCTGGTATATATGTCCCCATCCTTGTTTACTTGTCCCTATCCTGATATATATGTCTCCTTCCTGGACCACTCCTGGTATATATGTCCCCATCATGGTTTATTTGTCCTCATCCTGGTATATATGTCCCATCCTGGGCAACTCCTGGTATATATATCCCTCTCTTGGGGACATTCTGGTATATATGTCCCCATTCTGGTTTCTTCAAAGATAATAAAGTCTGGCTCACTGTAATTTTAGTTGGTGCTCCGAGAAAAATATACCATATAACAAGATTAGCTCGGGCACACAAAATGAAAGTCTGAGACAAAATGCTGCTGGTGAAATAATCTGCTTATTTTTTATTTTGGTGCAAAGGTCAAAATTATTCAATTCTCTTTTTTTCTAACGTTTCGGCCCCAGTCTATAGGCCTTCGTCAGAGAAGTCTATAATGAAAGTATACAGAAAGGAAAAAAAGAACATGTTTATAAAGACATAATCATGATATCACACAACCGTAACATGTATAAGAATGATGAATCATGTACAAAATAGGTACCAATAACAAAAAATAAAAATAAAAAATTAAAACAAGACATGAAAATAAAGAGTCATGTATTCCATATACAGTATGTTGATATTTCATAATTTACACAAACATAGGAGAAAACAACCACACTGAGATAAATACGCAAACGTACCTATATGATCAGAGAAGATGAATATGTATGACTCCCACATAAAGGGGATCCTGATATGACTTTATTAATTTGCCTAAAATGTAGACATAGATTCTTTTAGAAAAAATTGAAACCCAACATGTCTTTCTGGGCAAATTTTCTATAGAGAGAAAAAAACCTTTTTATTTCTCTACAGGGAAAGGCGGCAAGGGAAAATCAGAGATATGGTGACAGATACAGAAGCGAGGTCATAGAATTCATGATCAAGAAAAAACTAAAAGGATTATAAGAAAAAGGAGGGAGAAGAATAGTAAAGGAGGTGAACCAAAAGAAATGGAGTGACAACATAGGAAACCAAAATAGATCTGGATAGAGCTACCTTTGCCGTTGATCAATATTAATATATCAAGAAACGGGGATGAGGGCACCTGTTCCACAGATGACCAAAGGTATTGTGGTATCCACTAAATAGTGCTGTGATAAGAAATATACAAAGTAAGTAGTATGGTGTCATACAGCTGCGTAGACCATGAATGGTGCTATAAAAGAATATACGTACCAACAGGGTATATACTGAAAATTAGGTGACCTCCTCAGAATACAGAGGTAACGTGATGTCCACGTATTGAGACCTAACATCATAAATAAATATAAGTACAAAGGTGCGTATCCCCAGAAAAAGGACAACCCTATGATGATATAAGAAGCTACAAACCGCTCAAGTGTGCATAGATGCAGATCTACATGAGTCTGCTGGTGGTACTGCAATCCTTATAGCTGGTATTATGACTGATGTTATCCTATAAGTGAACTATAGATAAAAAGATTTATATATCAATGTGTGCCTACAATTATCTCTAGTAGAGGATCTCAGATATTACACGGTAATACATACCGCCTAGGAGTAAGCTGAATTCTCATGGGCACCACGAACAATAATCACACTGAGGGTTGAAGTACTACAATGTATCGCAATAAGCTGCCTGAAAGACGTACATACAGATCATAATATCAGATCAACAGCATAAGGGCAAAGAGAGTAAGAGAAAAAGGAAATGCAAAAACGTTATAACACACCTGGTATGCTGACAAAGATTAAAGATGAGAAGATTTAAGTAGAGCTCGTCACATTCCTAGAAATAAAGGATAAGTGAGGAATAGAAGATAACCAACAGTAAAAGAAAGTCAGGGAGGACCATAGACGTAACTGTACCTGGGAAAAGAAAAAATCTCAAGAGCATAGGTGGTGACAGCAAACTCCTTGTGAATCGACCTGGTGCACAAGGTGAGAGGAAACCCGCCTATTTATACAAGCTGGATCAGCTGTGAGTCAAAATATGTGACGTCAGGGCTTGCCGTGGCGCTTGCTGCCCATGCGCGGAGAAACCAGTAAGGTTCATCGGCGCATGCGCCTGCCGCGTCCACAGACAGCCCATAAGTCCGAGCGGCGTCAGGTGATTATGGGGCGGGACATCCGGTCTGTGAACCGCACCGTGGGACGCTCGATCACGCATGCGCAGAAGGGCCCCCAAGGCCGATCGGCGCATGCGCAAGCGGCGATCATCCGAGACTAATGGGAAAGAGGAGAAACGGGCCGGGCGCAGGCGCAGACTGGCCGTAGTGAAGGACATGACCGCGCATGAGCGGGCTCACTTCTCCCCATAAACGTGAGGCAGTCAGGAGGATCCATGTGATAACTATTGCGCCTGTGATGTGCGATCGTGCAAAGGTCACTGCGCCTGAAAAGAAGAAGATAATAAAATGTATTAGAGTAGAAAGTGAAAAAAACGGAATGACAA
Source organism: Anomaloglossus baeobatrachus (assembly GCF_048569485.1). Lineage (NCBI taxonomy): Eukaryota > Metazoa > Chordata > Amphibia > Anura > Aromobatidae > Anomaloglossus > Anomaloglossus baeobatrachus. Next base: position 228,252,562 of record NC_134354.1, read on the forward strand.
TATTAAATGAATTAAAGAAGTTTTTATAAGAGAAGGAAAAAATAGAGGAAGTAAAAGATGAGAAAAACGAAAAAAGATGAGGAAAAAATAAAAAGGAGAAAAGAAAACAACAGGGGGAGAAAAAAGGGAAAAGATAAGTGACACAAAAGTTGTGATATATATAAGAAAACCGAACAGAGCCAAAGTTAGATAAAATAAAATAAATTAAAATAAAATAAAATAAACTAAAATAAAATAAATATAAAAAAAGAGAAAATGAAACAAAGAAATTGAAACCTGACCTAAAAAATTAGAATAAAAAATAAATAATGAGGAATAAATGTCAATCTACAGATAAGAAAGAAAACAGAGAGAAAAGGAAGAAATGAGGAGAATAATCAGAGCTAAAAGGTGACTTCGTCATGATATCTCAACCAAAGAAAAAACCTAAGAAAAAATACAAAATAAAAAATAAAAAAACAATAAAAATAAGAAATACAAAATAAAAGATAGATAGAGCAGCAAAAAAGGGGGGGGGGGGGAAGGGGGGAAAAAAATGGGGGGAGGGGGGGGAAGAAAGAGAGTCATAGAGGGTAAATACCAAATATAGAAAATTCCTTATTCTAAACAAAGACCTCATATTCGCGATTAAGACCTAATGGTTCCAATGTTTGTAAAGTATATATCCAAAAAGCCTCCCGTTCTTTTAATTTCTGTATCCTGTTTCCACCTCTCCTAGGTTGTGACACATGTTCAAGAACTTGGTATCTAAGTTGCGCTACCGTGTGACCCATCTGATGAAAATGTGCTGGGATGGGTAGGAGTGTCTGCTTACACCTAATGGTAGATTTATGTTTACTTATGCGGTCTCGGATATGTTGGGTAGTCTCCCCAACATATCCGAGACCGCACGGACACTTAATGAGGTACACGACGTATGACGAATCACATGTAAAAAAGTTCTTAATATGGAAAATCCTGCCAGTACGAGGGTGAGTGAAAGTACTACCTTTAGTGATATTGGAGCATTGGATACAATGCAGACACGGGTAAGTACCAGTACGGGTTGTCTGTAAGGTGGTTTGTCGTATTGTTCTGGTCTGTGACCCAATGTCTGCCCGCACCAATCTGTCCCTCAAATTCTTAGGGCGTTTATTACAAAAAAGGGGTCTATTCTGGAATTCAGGAATGTCAGGATAGGCCCTTCCCAACAATGACCAGACACTGGTCATTGTTGGGAAGGGCCTATCCTGACATTCCTGAATTCCAGAATAGACCCCTTTTTTGTAATAAACGCCCTAAGAATTTGAGGGACAGATTGGTGCGGGCAGACATTGGGTCACAGACCAGAACAATACGACAAACCACCTTACAGACAACCCGTACTGGTACTTACCCGTGTCTGCATTGTATCCAATGCTCCAATATCACTAAAGGTAGTACTTTCACTCACCCTCGTACTGGCAGGATTTTCCATATTAAGAACTTTTTTACATGTGATTCGTCATACGTCGTGTACCTCATTAAGTGTCCGTGCGGTCTCGGATATGTTGGGGAGACTACCCAACATATCCGAGACCGCATAAGTAAACATAAATCTACCATTAGGTGTAAGCAGACACTCCTACCCATCCCAGCACATTTTCATCAGATGGGTCACACGGTAGCGCAACTTAGATACCAAGTTCTTGAACATGTGTCACAACCTAGGAGAGGTGGTAACAGGATACAGAAATTAAAAGAACGGGAGGCTTTTTGGATATATACTTTACAAACATTGGAACCATTAGGTCTTAATCGCGAATATGAGGTCTTTGTTTAGAATAAGGAATTTTCTATATTTGGTATTTACCCTCTATGACTCTCTTTCTTCCCCCCCCTCCCCCCATTTTTTTCCCCCCTTTTCCCCACCCCCCCTTTTTTGCTGCTCTATCTATCTTTTATTTTGTATTTCTTATTTTTATTGTTTTTTTATTTTTTATTTTTTATTTTTTCTTAGGGTTTTTCTTTGGTTGAGATATCATGACGAAGTCACCTTTTAGCTCTGATTATTCTCCTCATTTCTTCCTTTTCTCTCTGTTTTCTTTCTTATCTGTAGATTGACATTTATTCCTCATTATTTATTTTTTATTCTAATTTTTTAGGTCAGGTTTCAATTTCTTTGTTTCATTTTCTCTTTTTTTATATTTATTTTATTTTAGTTTATTTTATTTTATTTTATCTAACTTTGGATCTGTTCGGTTTTCTTATATATATCACAACTTTTGTGTCACTTATCTTTTCCCTTTTTTCTCCCCCTGTTGTTTTCTTTTCTCCTTTTTATTTTTTCTTTTTTTCTCATCTTTTTTCGTTTTTCTCATCTTTTACTTCCTCTATTTTTTCCTTCTCTTATAAAAACTTCTTTAATTCATTTAATATTGTCATTCCGTTTTTTTCACTTTCTACTCTAATACATTTTATTATCTTCTTCTTTTCAGGCGCAATGACCTTTGCACGATCGCACATCACAGGCGCAATAGTTATCACATGGATCCTCCTGACTGCCTCACGTTTATGGGGAGAAGTGAGCCCGCTCATGCGCGGTCATGTCCTTCACTACGGCCAGTCTGCGCCTGCGCCCGGCCCGTTTCTCCTCTTTCCCATTAGTCTCGGATGATCGCCACTTGCGCATGCGCCGATCGGCCTTGGGGGCCCTTCTGCGCATGCGTGATCGAGCGTCCCACGGTGCGGTTCACAGACCGGATGTCCCGCCCCATAATCACCTGACGCCGCTCGGACTTATGGGCTGTCTGTGGACGCGGCAGGCGCATGCGCCGATGAACCTTACTGGTTTCTCCGCGCATGGGCAGCAAGCGCCACGGCAAGCCCTGACGTCACATATTTTGACTCACAGCTGATCCAGCTTGTATAAATAGGCGGGTTTCCTCTCACCTTGTGCACCAGGTCGATTCACAAGGAGTTTGCTGTCACCACCTATGCTCTTGAGATTTTCTCTTTTCCCAGGTACAGTTACGTCTATGGTCCTCCCTGACTTTCTTTTACTGTTGGTTATCTTCTATTCCTCACTTATCCTTTATTTCTAGGAATGTGACGAGCTCTACTTAAATCTTCTCATCTTTAATCTTTGTCAGCATACCAGGTGTGTTATAACGTTTTTGCATTTCCTTTTTCTCTTACTCTCTTTGCCCTTATGCTGTTGATCTGATATTATGATCTGTATGTACGTCTTTCAGGCAGCTTATTGCGATACATTGTAGTACTTCAACCCTCAGTGTGATTATTGTTCGTGGTGCCCATGAGAATTCAGCTTACTCCTAGGCGGTATGTATTACCGTGTAATATCTGAGATCCTCTACTAGAGATAATTGTAGGCACACATTGATATATAAATCTTTTTATCTATAGTTCACTTATAGGATAACATCAGTCATAATACCAGCTATAAGGATTGCAGTACCACCAGCAGACTCATGTAGATCTGCATCTATGCACACTTGAGCGGTTTGTAGCTTCTTATATCATCATAGGGTTGTCCTTTTTCTGGGGATACGCACCTTTGTACTTATATTTATTTATGATGTTAGGTCTCAATACGTGGACATCACGTTACCTCTGTATTCTGAGGAGGTCACCTAATTTTCAGTATATACCCTGTTGGTACGTATATTCTTTTATAGCACCATTCATGGTCTACGCAGCTGTATGACACCATACTACTTACTTTGTATATTTCTTATCAGAGCACTATTTAGTGGATACCACAATACCTTTGGTCATCTGTGGAACAGGTGCCCTCATCCCCGTTTCCTGATATATTAATATTGATCAACGGCAAAGGTAGCTCTATCCAGATCTATTTTGGTTTCCTATGTTGTCACTCCATTTCTTTTGGTTCACCTCCTTTACTATTCTTCTCCCTCCTTTTTCTTATAATCCTTTTAGTTTTTTCTTGATCATGAATTCTATGACCTCGCTTCTGTATCTGTCACCATATCTCTGATTTTCCCTTGCCGCCTTTCCCTGTAGAGAAATAAAAAGGTTTTTTTCTCTCTATAGAAAATTTGCCCAGAAAGACATGTTGGGTTTCAATTTTTTCTAAAAGAATCTATGTCTACATTTTAGGCAAATTAATAAAGTCATATCAGGATCCCCTTTATGTGGGAGTCATACATATTCATCTTCTCTGATCATATAGGTACGTTTGCGTATTTATCTCAGTGTGGTTGTTTTCTCCTATGTTTGTGTAAATTATGAAATATCAACATACTGTATATGGAATACATGACTCTTTATTTTCATGTCTTGTTTTAATTTTTTATTTTTATTTTTTGTTATTGGTACCTATCTTGTACATGATTCATCATTCTTATACATGTTACGGTTGTGTGATATCATGATTATGTCTTTATAAACATGTTCTTTTTTTCCTTTCTGTATACTTTCATTATAGACTTCTCTGACGAAGGCCTATAGACTGGGGCCGAAACGTTAGAAAAAAAGAGAATTGAATAATTTTGACCTTTGCACCAAAATAAAAAATAAGCAGATTATTTCACCAGCAGCATTTTGTCTCAGACTTTCATTTTGTGTGCCCGAGCTAATCTTGTTATATGGTATATTTTTCTCGGAGCACCAACTAAAATTACAGTGAGCCAGACTTTATTATCTTTGAAATTGGACATTTTCAGTCTGGGCTCCTATTTTTGTATCCCGATCACGTGGATGATGTCTTTTTCTACGCTGTCATTCAACGAGGAGGAGACTTCGACCATATTGGCCAAAGTCACAACTCCCAACACTTTTTTGTCCATCCCGGCAGAAGAGACTAAATCTAGAGATTATGAGAAGATTCTCCGTAAGCAAAAGGCTTTTGAATTACATTCCACGACATTAGCAGAATATCACAGAACCAAGAGAATACCCCGCGGCCTACGGGTTCCTCTTCATCCTACGTTATTTGCCGACAATGCTACCTATTGTGATAAATTTGAAGGAATACTCAATAAGTGTTCCATGGACATTATTATCCTGACTATTGATTTTTTACAACAGGAATTACGTGATGTGGATGAAAGGATCCGTAGTATTGAGGACCAATTAAGCAACACTCTTCCATCGACTGAATGGAGTAACATGAAGACACGAACACAGGATTCTATTACGAACTTTAGGAAAACATTACAGGATCGTAAAAGATCCAAGTTTATACGGGACCAGGAGGATTACTCCAAGAACCGTGTCTATAAATGGCGCTTTCAGGATTCTCAGGACCGTAGACAATCATATTATGGACCATACTCGGGCAGCAATAGCTCTGATAGCGACCATAGTCAATCACGTGGATCATCGTCCTCTTTTTTAGGACCCCGTCGCCCTCAAAGAGAAAGACGAGGAGGGGGAAAGGGAAATCAAGGGGCCCCTTACAAGGTGACGACTCGTTCTCAGGTAGGACAAACATATTGTACAACATTTCTTCCTACCACTTATCACCCACAGAGTCGAACATATTACAGAAGGGTCTCTCCTTCTGCCCCACCCCAGCTTTCAACGAGTTCACTCTTGACCAGGAGCTCAGACGTTTCTTCCGGTCCCTTAGATTGAAGACACATTTCTCCACACTAAATCCCAGTGAGCTCACCCCTCCCACTGATATCCCGGGTACTTTCAGACTTAGGGATCTTAAATTAACTATTCCTAGTACTTTTCAGCCCCGCAAAACACATCATCCAGTCGAGACTTTCATTGGTTTTGTCACGGCGGACACAAAGAAAGTCATTAGTGGTATCAAAAACGGTGATTTGCACATTCGTAGTAACCTTACACCTGAGGAGTCTCATGCCCTCAATAATTTGAAGAGTAACCAGAAATTGGTAATCAAACCGGCTGATAAGGGCGGAGCAATTGTCGTGATGGACAAAGATTATTATGTCTCGGAGATACTGGGTCAATTGGAAGATCTTACAACATACAGACCAATTCCAAGAGACCCTACGAATAAGATTAGGGAACTCATTAGACATCTTATTGATGAACATTTAGGACTTGGCACTATTGACAAAAAATTATCTGAGTTCTTTATAAAAGATTTTCCAATTACTCCAGTATTTTACACGTTACCAAAAATTCACAAGAATCTTAATCATCCACCGGGACGCCCTATCGTGGCCTCTACGGAGTCAGTACTATCACCTCTGGCGATTACTCTTGAAAAAATTCTTACTCCTTTGATACCTTCTATTTCTTCGTACATCAAGGATACTAATGACTTTCTTCAATTCCTGCGAACCATTAATAATATCTCTCCTGACGATTTTCTAGTGACACTTGATGTCAGTAGTCTCTACACAAGCATTAACCATCAACAGGGGATAGATGCAGTTTCCTCTTTTCTTGATCAACGTGATAGTATATCCCTTCAACAGAAAAAATTTGTAATAGATCTCCTGACAGTAGTGTTACATAATAACTTCTTTCTGTTTCAGGATCAGTTTTATGTACAGGTACAGGGGACTGCTATGGGATCAAACGTAGCACCACCTTATGCCAATATATTCATGTCCCATTTTGAAGAAACGTTTGTTTACACTCATCCAATGTATTCTGCGCATGTGGTCACATGGCGCAGATACATTGATGATATTTTCATGGTATGGCATGGTGATAGATCCCAATTGGAGACATTCCATTCTGATCTCAATGCATGTTTACCGAAACTAAAATTTACCCTGAACTTTGACCAGCATAAAATGAATTTCCTGGATGTTCTTATTTTGAAATCTACTACAGGGGCCATCTCTACGGACCTTTACACTAAGCCTACAGATAGGAATAGTTTGCTACACTATACCAGTGCACATCCTGCCCACATCAAAAAAGCGTTACCATTCTCACAAAAAATGCGGGTGGATCGCATAGTATCTGATCCTGGTACCCGTGAGAGACGCCAGACGGAGATGAGTGAGAAATTCATGGCAAGAGGGTACCCACAGCGGATTGCTACTGCAGGGACCTCATACACACGAACAGGTACAATACAGGGCCCGCGAGCAACTTTTGTTGCAACATATCATCCCTTCCAAGCACACATTAGGGGTGCCATTCTCAAACACTGGTCATTGTTGGGAAGGGCCTATCCTGACATTCCTGAATTCCAGAATAGACCCCTTTTTTGTAATAAACGCCCTAAGAATTTGAGGGACAGATTGGTGCGGGCAGACATTGGGTCACAGACCAGAACAATACGACAAACCACCTTACAGACAACCCGTACTGGTACTTACCCGTGTCTGCATTGTATCCAATGCTCCAATATCACTAAAGGTAGTACTTTCACTCACCCTCGTACTGGCAGGATTTTCCATATTAAGAACTTTTTTACATGTGATTCGTCATACGTCGTGTACCTCATTAAGTGTCCGTGCGGTCTCGGATATGTTGGGGAGACTACCCAACATATCCGAGACCGCATAAGTAAACATAAATCTACCATTAGGTGTAAGCAGACACTCCTACCCATCCCAGCACATTTTCATCAGATGGGTCACACGGTAGCGCAACTTAGATACCAAGTTCTTGAACATGTGTCACAACCTAGGAGAGGTGGTAACAGGATACAGAAATTAAAAGAACGGGAGGCTTTTTGGATATATACTTTACAAACATTGGAACCATTAGGTCTTAATCGCGAATATGAGGTCTTTGTTTAGAATAAGGAATTTTCTATATTTGGTATTTACCCTCTATGACTCTCTTTCTTCCCCCCCCTCCCCCCATTTTTTTCCCCCCTTTCCCCCCCCTTTTTTGCTGCTCTATCTATCTTTTATTTTGTATTTCTTATTTTTATTGTTTTTTTATTTTTTATTTTTTATTTTTTCTTAGGTTTTTTCTTTGGTTGAGATATCATGACGAAGTCACCTTTTAGCTCTGATTATTCTCCTCTTTTCTTCCTTTTCTCTCTGTTTTCTTTCTTATCTGTAGATTGACATTTATTCCTCATTATTTATTTTTTATTCTAATTTTTTAGGTCAGGTTTCAATTTCTTTGTTTCATTTTCTCTTTTTTTATATTTATTTTATTTTAGTTTATTTTATTTTATTTTATTTTAATTTATTTTATTTTATCTAACTTTGGCTCTGTTCGGTTTTCTTATATATATCACAACTTTTGTGTCACTTATCTTTTCCCTTTTTTCTCCCCCTGTTGTTTTCTTTTCTCCTTTTTATTTTTTTCTTTTTTTCTCATCTTTTTTCGTTTTTCTCATCTTTTACTTCCTCTATTTTTTCCTTCTCTTATAAAAACTTCTTTAATTCATTTAATATTGTCATTCCGTTTTTTTCACTTTCTACTCTAATACATTTTATTATCTTCTTCTTTTCAGGCGCAGTGACCTTTGCACGATCGCACATCACAGGCGCAATAGTTATCACATGGATCCTCCTGACTGCCTCACGTTTATGGGGAGAAGTGAGCCCGCTCATGCGCGGTCATGTCCTTCACTACGGCCAGTCTGCGCCTGCGCCCGGCCCGTTTCTCCTCTTTCCCATTAGTCTCGGATGATCGCCGCTTGCGCATGCGCCGATCGGCCTTGGGGGCCCTTCTGCGCATGCGTGATCGAGCGTCCCACGGTGCGGTTCACAGACCGGATGTCCCGCCCCATAATCACCTGACGCCGCTCGGACTTATGGGCTGTCTGTGGACGCGGCAGGCGCATGCGCCGATGAACCTTACTGGTTTCTCCGCGCATGGGCAGCAAGCGCCACGGCAAGCCCTGACGTCACATATTTTGACTCACAGCTGATCCAGCTTGTATAAAAAGGCGGGTTTCCTCTCACCTTGTGCACCAGGTCGATTCACAAGGAGTTTGCTGTCACCACCTATGCTCTTGAGATTTTCTCTTTTCCCAGGTACAGTTACGTCTATGGTCCTCCCTGACTTTCTTTTACTGTTGGTTATCTTCTATTCCTCACTTATCCTTTATTTCTAGGAATGTGACGAGCTCTACTTAAATCTTCTCATCTTTAATCTTTGTCAGCATACCAGGTGTGTTATAACGTTTTTGCATTTCCTTTTTCTCTTACTCTCTTTGCCCTTATGCTGTTGATCTGATATTATGATCTGTATGTACGTCTTTCAGGCAGCTTATTGCAATACATTGTAGTACTTCAACCCTCAGTGTGATTATTGTTCTCCTAGGCGGTATGTATTACCGTGTAATATCTGAGATCCTCTACTAGAGATAATTGTAGGCACACATTGATATATAAATCTTTTTATCTATAGTTCACTTATAGGATAACATCAGTCATAATTCCAGCTATAAGGATTGCAGTACCACCAGCAGACTCATGTAGATCTGCATCTATGCACACTTGAGCGGTTTGTAGCTTCTTATATCATCATAGGGTTGTCCTTTTTCTGGGGATACGCACCTTTGTACTTATATTTATTTATGATGTTAGGTCTCAATACGTGAACATCACGTTACCTCTGTATTCTGAGGAGGTCACCTAATTTTCAGTATATACCCTGTTGGTACGTATATTCTTTTATAGCACCATTCATGGTCTACGCAGCTGTATGACACCATACTACTTACTTTGTATATTTCTTATCACAGCACTATTTAGTGGATACCACAATACCTTTGGTCATCTGTGGAACAGGTGCCCTCATCCCCGTTTCCTGATATATTAATATTGATCAACGGCAAAGGTAGCTCTATCCAGATCTATTTTGGTTTCCTATGTTGTCACTCCATTTCTTTTGGTTCACCTCCTTTACTATTCTTCTCCCTCCTTTTTCTTATAATCCTTTTAGTTTTTTCTTGATCATGAATTCTATGACCTCGCTTCTGTATCTGTCACCATATCTCTGATTTTTCCTTGCCGCCTTTCCCTGTAGAGAAATAAAAAGGTTTTTTTCTCTCTATAGAAAATTTGCCCAGAAAGACATGTTGGGTTTCAATTTTTTCTAAAAGAATCTATGTCTACATTTTAGGCAAATTAATAAAGTCATATCAGGATCCCCTTTATGTGGGAGTCATACATATTCATCTTCTCTGATCATATAGGTACGTTTGCGTATTTATCTCAGTGTGGTTGTTTTCTCCTATGTTTGTGTAAATTATGAAATATCAACATACTGTATATGGAATACATGACTCTTTATTTTCATGTCTTGTTTTAATTTTTTATTTTATTTTTTGTTATTGGTACCTATCTTGTACATGATTCATCATTCTTATACATGTTACGGTTGTGTGATATCATGATTATGTCTTTATAAACATGTTCTTTTTTTCCTTTCTGTATACTTTCATTATAGACTTCTCTGACGAAGGCCTATAGACTGGGGCCGAAACGTTAGAAAAAAAGAGAATTGAATAATTTTGACCTTTGCACCAAAATAAAAAATAAGCAGATTATTTCACCAGCAGCATTTTGTCTCAGACTTTCATTTTGTGTGCCCATTCTGGTTTCTGTCCCCTTCCTGACACGTATGTCCTTCTTCTGGTATATATTTTTCCTTCCTGTGCCCCTGATGGCATATTTGTCAGCCGTAAAAAGAAAAAAAAAAACATTTTACTTACCTCCCTGGGTCCCATGTTGCACAGCGTCATCTCTGAGCCACGATGCATTTCAACTAGATGTGCGCCCTTAGACACGCATCCAGCTGAAGCAAGGCAGGGGTTGGAGTCGGCGGGCTCCAGTCACCCTCAGGGATTGTCCTGCTCCTGTCTTCACCTTACCGAGTGCTTACCTGTCTCCACTGGGTGCTGCGTCCTCACCACCGGCTCTGTTACCTGCAGCAGTGGGATGAGGTTACAGAGTGATGACCTTGACACGTTGCTGCACACTGAGCCGGTGCCCTGCTCTGCTCCACTGACCCTCCTGCCTCCAGTACATGACTAGTTTGCATGCACCGCCCCTTCACATGCAAATTATTCATGTATAATGGCCGAAGCGACACGGTCGGGCCCCTTTGCTGCAGTTGTGACTGGGGCCCAGCCAGGGGCCTAATAAAGCTAAGTAATTACCCCGGGCCCAGCTGGGCCCCTTCTGCACTGGGCCCCATACACCGGTCATGGTTGTCATGCCTGATGGCAACCCTGCTATTAACAATTAATCAATGACAAAAGGAAGAATCCTGAAGTACAAAATATGTCTTCTGTGTTTCTTCCATTTTTTTAAACAGATGTGTGTACAGATTAATTAAAGTTTATGAGTCCGTGTGTTATCTGAGAAACAAAACAGCACACAGATGTGTGAACATAGCATTCTGTTAATCCTGTGGAAATTGACTTGCAAACTGGTTGAATGATGGTGAGAACTGATAGAGTCTGGTTGATTTTGGAACAGGAGGAAAGCAATGCAACCACTAAGCATGAACATGACTATAGGATATGTTAATGTCTTGTTCTTCAGATAATAAAAATCCCAAAGAGCAATTATTGTCTGTGCAGCTAATATGGAATCAGGCAGTAAATCCAGTAATTAAAAGCAAATTTATCTTTTTTGAACGGTGTCTGGATAAGCTATTATGACATGTATCTCTCAATTGGAAAGGACAGTCTGAAATGCCAATAATTGGACTACTGAAGCGAAAGATCAAAAGCCGCACAGCTGTTTATGAAGAGTGCCTAAAGCCACTATCAGCAAATTCAGCCACAAATTGGACACAAGCTAGGAAATATTATCGAGTGCAATATTAGCAAGTGGCAGTACCTATATAGAAGTAAAAGTTTTTACCTTACAGGAATACATTTTATTGACCCTGCAATTATTTTCACATGGCCATAAAGCCAATTATTCTATAGAAAGCTTATTAGGAGATGATCAGAGAAGAAACATTCTTTGGATGGACATCATCTATTTGGCTTGCAAAAAAGCTATTTATTATCTGTGTGAATAAAATTTGAATATTTTAAACATAGATTGTCAGGATGGCATTTGAAGAATGTTAAAGGATGATTAGTTTTACATTATATACAAGGATGATCATCATAAGCGGGCTTTACACGCTGCGACATCGCTAGCCGATGCTAGCGATGGCGAGCGTGATAGCACCCGCCCCTATCGTTATGCCGATATGTGAAGATCGCTGACGTAGCGAACATTATCGCTACGGCAGCGTCAAACGTACTTATCTGCTCGGCGACGTCGCTGTGACCGGTGAACCGCCTCCTTTCTAAGGGGGCGGTTCGCTCGGCGTCACAGCGACGTCACTAATCGGCCGCCCAATCAAAGCGGAGGGGCGGAGATGAGCGGGACGAACATCCCGCCCACCTTCTTCCTTCCTCATTGCTGGCGTGTGGCAGGTAAGGAGAGGTTCCTCGTTCCTGCGGCGTCACACGTAGCGATGTGTGCTGCCGCAGGGACGAGGATCAACTTCGCCCAAGCGACAGCAGCGATAATTGGGAGAGGATCCCCATGTCAACGAGGAGCGATTTTGGACGTTTTTGCAACGATCCGAAATCGCTCCTAGGAGTCATACACAACGAGATCGCTACAGCGATCACAAAATCCGTGACCCCAACGAGATCACCGTAGCGATCTCGTAGCGTGTAAAAGCCACCCTTAGAAGATGAATACAGTTAGGTCCAGAAATATTTGGACAGTGACACAATTTTCGCGAGTTGGGCTCTGCATGCCACCACATTGGATTTGAAATGAAACCTCTACAACAGAATTCAAGTGCAGATTGTAACGTTTAATTTGAAGGTTTGAACAAAAATATCTGATAGAAATTGTAGGAATTGTACACATTTCTTTACAAACACTCCACATTTTAGGAGGTCAAAAGTAATTGGACAAATAAACCAAACCCAAACAAAATATTTTTATTTTCAATATTTTGTTGCGAATCCTTTGGAGGCAATCACTGCCTTAAGTCTGGAACCCATGGACATCACCAAACGCTGGGTTTCCTCCTTCTTAATGCTTTGCTAGGCCTTTACAGCCGCAGCCTTCAGGTCTTGCTTGTTTTTGGGTCTTTCCGTCTTAAGTCTGGATTTGAGCAAGTGAAATGCATGCTCAATTGGGTTAAGATCTGGTGATTGACTTGGCCATTGCAGAATGTTCCACTTTTTTGCACTCATGAACTCCTGTGTAGCTTTGGCTGTATGCTTGGGGTCATTGTCCATCTGCACTATGAAGCGCCGTCCGATCAACTTTGCAGCATTTGGCTGAATCTGGGCTGAAAGTATATCCCGGTACACTTCAGAATTCATCCGGCTACTCTTGTCTGCTGTTATGTCATCAATAAACACAAGTGACCCAGTGCCATTGAAAGCCATGCATGCCCATGCCATCACGTTGCCTCCACCATGTTTTACAGAGGATGTGGTGTGCCTTGGATCATGTGCCGTTCCCTTTCTTCTCCAAACTTTTTTCTTCCCATCATTCTGGTACAGGTTGATCTTTGCCTCGTCTGTCCATAGAATACTTTTCCAGAACTGAGCTGGCTTCATGAGGTGTTTTTCAGCAAATTTAACTCTGGCCTGTCTATTTTTGGAATTGATGAATGGTTTGCATCTAGATGTGAACCCTTTGTATTTACTTTCATGGAGTCTTCTCTTTACTGTTGACTTAGAGACAGATACACCTACTTCACTGAGAGTGTTCTGGACTTCAGTTGATGTTGTGAACGGGTTCTTCTTCACCAAAGAAAGTATGCGGCGATCATCCACCACTGTTGTCATCCGTGGACGCCCAGGCCTTTTTGAGTTCCCAAGCTCACCAGTCAATTCTTTTTTTCTCAGAATGTACCCGACTGTTGATTTTGCTACTCCAAGCATGTCTGCTATCTCTCTGATGGATTTTTTCTTTTTTGTCAGCCTCAGGATGTTCTGCTTCACCTCAATTGAGAGTTCCTTAGACCGCATGTTGTCTGGTCACAGCAACAGCTTCCAAATGCAAAACCACACACCTGTAATCAACCCCAGACCTTTTAACTACTTCATTGATTACAGGTTAACGAGGGAGACACCTTCAGAGTTAATTGCAGCCCTTAGAGTCCCTTGTCCAATTACTTTTGGTCCCTTGAAAAAGAGGAGGCTATGCATTACAGAGCTATGATTCCTAAACCCTTTCTCCGATTTGGATGTGAAAACTCTCATATTGCAGCTGGGAGTGTGCACTTTCAGCCCATATTATATATATAATTGTATTTCTGAACATGTTTTTGTAAACAGCTAAAATAACAAAACTTGTGTCACTGTCCAAATATTTCTGGACCTAACTGTATCTGTTACACAAGAAAGAAAACTGTTTGTGGTACCAAGTGAGAATTATAGCTGAACTGATGTGAACAGTAGTTATTCCAGTTCCCAGAATGGACAGCATATGAAGATATCAAATAAAGTAGAATGTGATGGCTCCCAAAACAGTACTAATTATGATGTGATGGGGGACATTGTGCTCAATAAGAGATTACAAAATGAAATTTAATTAATTTCACATTTCTTACACATCAATGATTTAGCTGTGTATATTTTTTATTGACAATATGAAGACATGATGCCATGGACCATAAAAATATTCATTAGTGATAAGCAAGCGTGCTCACCACTGCTTGCATTTTATCGAGTATCGGGGTGTTCAGATACGCTCGTTATTTGATAGAGTATCGCGGGTGCTCAAGTGCCATCCTTGAGTCCCCACCCTGCATGTTTCACGGATGTTAGACAGCTAATCAACATACGGGGATTGCCTGCCATACATGGTAATCCTGCCACAGAAGTGGTGCATCACATTAGATGTGCCTCACCTTGGCTTTTCCCAATTGCCCTGGTGCAGTGGAAATTGGTTAACGGTACCTAGGGTTCATGTCAGCTGTGTAGTGTCAGCTGGCAACAAGCCCAGGTGTTAGTAATGGAGAGGCATCTATCAGACACCCCTATTACTACCCCACTAAGTATGAAGATAATAAAACACACATAAAAATATTTTATTTTAGAAAAAACACTCCCCTACACTTGCCCTGGTTAACTCCTGAAAACAAAAATGCAGATCCAAAGTAGTCCATTGAATACAAAGTAGTCCACAAATGGAAATCTGAAAGACATAAAAAGAGAAAGTTAAAGAAATAAAAACAAGAGATTATCGCCAATTATTCGCCAATTTATTGTGAAGAAAATAAACCCCGCAGCTCTGACATAGTCCATGGCCTTGCCACGATGCCCCGAATCTGTCGAGTGGTGATGACGTTAGTAACATTTACACTCATCACCACTCTCACGGGGCCACACAGAGGGCAGTGTGAGACCTGGAATGTCTCACAAGTGGTGATGTTAAGGCCCCTTTACACACTGAGACATTCTAGCGATCCCACCAGCGATCCCAACCTTGCCGGGATCGCTACAAAGTTTCTGGTGAGTCGCTGGTGCGCTGTCAAAAAGGCATACCTGGCCAACGACGCAGCAGCGTTTAGAGACTTTCTAGCGATCCCGGACCTGCAGAATGACCTAGCTAGTCATTGGGGACGTGTCAAAGCAGCTATTTGAAAGGGAAGTCACTAACAAAGTCGTTGTAACGGTGTCAAACACACCGATACATGCTGCACAGCGGGAAACAAAGGACCAAAAAATGGTCCTGAAAGATTTGTAGCGATCAGCGACCTCACAGTGGAGTCCAGGTCGCTGATGCGTTTCATACACTGCAATGTCGCTGGGGAGGTTGCTATTACGTCACAAAACCGGTGACGTTACAGCGATGCCGTTAGCGATGTTGCAGTGTGTAAAGGGGCCTTTAGTAACGTACTAGCATCACTTCTGGTCAGACATGCCAGGTCTCTTGCTGCCCTTTGTGTGACCCATGAGAGCGGTGGTGAGCAGTAATGTTACTGACGTCATCACCACTCGACACAGTTGCCAAGTATCTCACAGCACAGATTGACCAGGAGAGACATTTGAAGAGTCGTTCTCAGAACAAGTCTCCATAGTCTGTACTACAGAATCAGTGGAAGTTGTGCGAATGCTATGGACTACATCGGAAGCAGGATTTTTTTTTTTTTAATAATAATAAATTGGTGAATGAGGGACAGTATCTTGTATTTCTTTCTCTCTTTTTATATCTTTCAGGTTTCCATTTGTGAACTACATCAAATTCAGTGGACTATTTCATATCTGCATGCATTATTTAGAGTAAATTGGTGAACCAAGGCTAGAGCCTGGGTGTGTTTTTTAAAGTAAAAGTATTTGTATGTGGGTTTTTTTTCTATTAAAGGGATTTTCCAGTCTAAAATGGTTGCAGTCACTCTATGTGACTACAGACTTATGAATCTTCCCAGAGCACTCACAGGTAATTTTAGACTGGGAAGGGCCCAATAGCCATTAACGTTCCCAGCCTGATAATATCAGATTGTATCTGTCTGTTTTAGCTGGTTATCAAAAATAGAGGGGACTACACATAGTTTTGTTTTCATTTATTTATTTACGGTAATCTTAAAAAGCTGTCCAAAAAGCTCCATAGGGTGTAATTTAATTATAAGGCAGAGGGTTGTGCAATTATATGTCTGCATGACTATCTATCTATCCAGGGCCGGATTAAGGTTGGTGGGGGCCCCTGGGCAGAAAATCTGGTGGGGGCCCCATAACGTTAACATTTTTAGCCATAACAGTAAAGCGCAAACTGTAGCATTTAGATATAAATCCAATGAACATGTGTCTTATCCTGTTCTGCCACATTCAGATTTACAGTACTACAATACAGATACAGTCCAGGATCACTCACAGCTGTCCACTTACACACAGAAAGATCGAGGATCGCGCTGTTCCCTGCCGCCATCGGTGGCCCCTTGACACGATCATGGGAAGTCGATGGTTGCTATGGTAGCGGCGGGCCATGTAATGACCCCTGTTGCTATCATGACATATTTTCTGTCACAGTCGATAGACCGCCAACTCACACAGGAATGCTGTATTTCTGCTAATCAGAGCTGTACAGCTCTGATCAACAGGGATGCACAAGCGATCAGACTGCTGATCCTTATAGCTCTCAAGGGGACAAGTAAAATAAATACAAAATGTAAAAAAATAAATAAAAAGTTCAAATCATGCCTCATTCGCGCCACTGAAAATAAAACAGTTAAAAAAATATACACATATTTGATATCTCAGAGTTCAGAAATGCCCGATCAATAAAAATATAAAATCAATTAATCAGATCGGTAAATGGTGTAGCAAGAAAAAAATCCAAATGCCAAAATTATGTTTTTGGGTCGCCACAAAATTTTTAAAAAGATCCAATAACCGGCGATCAAAAAGTAGCAACTTCATAAAAATTGTATAATTGAAAACACCAGCTCAAGACGCAAAAGTATTAGCAGTCACTGAGCCTCACATCCCAAAAAATTAGAACGCTACGGGTTTCAAAAAATGGCACCAAAAGCACAATTTTTTTTTTAACAAACTTCTGAATTTTTTAACCCCTTAGATAAAAGTAAGAGTATACCTGTTTGGTATTTATGAACTCGGCATCATACTGACATGGTAGTTTTACAATATAGTGAACATGGTGAATAAAATAACCCAAAAACAATCGTGCAATTGCACTTTTTTTGCAATTTTATCGCACTTGGATTTTTTTCCGTTTCCTAGTACAATATATGGTAAAACTGATGATTTCACTCAAAAGTACAATTTGTCACACAAAAAATAAGCCCTTATATGGCAAGAGTGATGGAAAAATAAAAAAAGTTACCGCTCTCAGAAGAAGGGGAGAAAAAAACAAACAAAAAAAAACGGAAAATCGGGGTGAAGGAGTTAAATTTTGAGTACTATAATACTATGACAAAATTTTATGAAGTCAATATGAATAACAAAACTGATAGCTGTCAGTGAATGGCACTCAGCAATACGTCTGGCACATGTATACGGAAAGAACACATTAAACTCCGGGGGGCATCATTTTACTGCAAGGGGTGCATGTAATTATACTCCAGGAGGCGTTTATATCACAATAAGGTAGTGTATGAATATACTCAAAAAGGGGATAATGATTATAGTCAAAGGGATGGGGACATTATTCTATGATTATACTCCACTCTACGGAGGGGGCTTTATTTTAGGATTATACTCCATTAGTGAGGTGTTTTACTCTATTATATTCCAGGGGGAAGGGGGGGCATTATTTTATGATTGCTCTCCAGGTGAGGGGAGTGTTATCCTATGATTATACTCCAGTGGGGGAGGGGGCATTATTATATGATTACAATCTAGTGGGGGAGGGGGCATTATTATATGATTACAATCTAGTGGGGGAGGGAGCATTATTATATGATTACAATCTAGTGGGGGAGGGGGCATTATTATATGATTATAATCTAGGGAAGGGGCTTACACTCTGATTATATGAAAAGGGAATAGTGTAATTAAGGAGGTGTAGGTAGGTTTAAACAATGATGGGCGTCAGTGACTATACTGCAATGTAGCTCCTATGTAGATCGTTGATACACACTTCACCTCTTGCAGTAAAATACCCCCCCCCCCCAAACTCCAGGAACAAAATATACACCACTTGCAATAAAATGTCCCTGTCTCCACCTTTCATGCACAGCTATATACAGTTATTCCCCCTTACTGATTGCTCTGTTTTGAAGTTACTTGGAGAGCACTGTGGCCCCCTCTACACCCCCCTCCCCCTGCTGAGTGACCTTACTCTCACAGCTGACATCGTCCTTCTATCTCAGCCTGCATCGCTCATGGACGGTCCAGGCTCTAGCTGCATCCACAGCAGCAGAATCACACATCAGAGCCGATGAATTTCCCGCCCCCACAATCCTCTCGGGCAGATAACAGCCGCGGCAGAGAGGAAACTGAAAATCAAAATGACATTTGTCTCCCTGCACCGCCCCCCTCTGGAGCCTGGCGGACGGCACCCTGTGTAACTGCACTACTCACATATAGATGCTAAAGCCAGCTATGATCATGGGGGCCGCCAACACAGGAAGCCGAAGACAGCTGGTGGTGGGGGCCCCCTTGGAGGCTCTTGTGGTGGGGGCCCCTGGGCGGCAGCCCCGCCTGCCCTGCCTATAATCCGGCCCTGTATCTATCTATCTATCTATCTATCTATCTATCTATAGCTAATATCTGTCTCTAGCTTTCTCTATCTATTATGTATCTCTCTATTCATTGGTATCCAAAAAATGCAGAGGAAAAATGCATGCACATTGAAAAAGTGGCAAAAATACACCTAAACGCTTGTTTTTGACTCTGCATTTTTCTTGCAAAGAGGTGCACACATTTCTGCATCCAAATTCGCAACATGTGCACACACCCTAATACTCTGACAACAATGTTTCCAGCAGTGACATGCGAGACAGAGATGCATCCAAGCATCTTTCCCATAGTGTTCTCATTCCATTTCAATGCTATTTTCATCCATTTCAGTAATTTTCCTGCCCAGCCCTCCTGTAAGGGTCTTCTGGAAAAATGGTCAAGTTTCCCATTGACTTCCATTATATTTGTGACGCCCTGGCGCCGCCAGGTGGTCACAGAGGTACATAACACCCTACATAACATCTTCCCACAGCGGGTTCCATCAGCCACAAAATCCTAGTCACCACCCCCAGGGTAAGAAGGACACACTAGTGGGCAGGACCAGTCGGATTTGGAGCGCCCACCTAGGGGTCTTGAGGATATGGGGGCGGGAAACAGTGGGAGAGTTGGTAGTCAGTTTTCAGTTGGTAGTCGAGTGGAGAGGAGTGACAGTGACAGGCTGTCAGAGGAAAGCTGAGCCTAGTGGAGTGTAGACAGGGTAGTGGCCCTGGTCTACTGGCTAGGTGGCAAGCAGTGGACCGTGTCCAAAGGAGACGTGAAAATGGTCGCGGGAGATCCAGAGTGGACCGGGACAGGGTTGGAGCTCACCGGTACCGACTACGGAGATCCGGTCCGGAAATCGTGCACAGGTGGGGTACCTGGACCCTAGTTAAAAGACGGTTGCAAGCCCCATATCTAATTCATCAGGCCGGGAGCAGGTTTCAAGCCTAGCTCCAGTAGTGTTAGCCCAGATAGAGTGAAACGGCAGACCACCACGGGGGATTGGGTATCCGAATTCACCCACTGAAATCCCAAGGGTCATTTTTCACGTGCACGTCTCCCAACCAGAAGATACCGGGAGTGGACTTCCCCGTTCCAGACGGAGTTGTTCCAAAGTGAGGAAAATTACAGCGTGCCGGAGGAAAGGACATTGGTACACCAGCCGGGTGTGGGACCCGAGTACACCCGAACGCGGCAGCCGGCCACTGACACCTTTGGTTTACCAACAGACTCGTGTGCAACCATTCAATAGTGAGTACACCAATACTCCCCGGTTCAGCCTGGCGCGCCACCTCCAGCCCGCATCGCTCCCTGTATTCTGGACTCTGAGCCCCGGGGCATCCATCCCTACCCATGGAGGGGTTAACATCCAGCTGCCATCCCATCGCCCCCGGGTGCTCCTCAACAGCAGCGGTGGTACCACATCTCACCGTACACCGTGGGTGGCGCCACGAAGTACTATCAGCAATCCCCGTACATATACATCCCCTTTTATTTGAGTGTCCGCGCGGCCCCCGGGTACGGAGGATCCCTCGAGCCACTGCGGGTCCGGATCCGAGCAGCGTCATTCTGGCGTCACTTTTGGCAGAGTGATTCTGGCGTCACTAACAGAATTGTAACCCATCCACCTACCTGGTGGAAGTGTGCCTTGTTTTGGACTGTAAACGTTGATCCATTTGAAAATTTTTCGTCAGTCGCCATTTTGCCACCACAACAAGCCCGGCGTCTTCTTCCCAGTTAAAGGGCGCAAAGTTGAAGCCCCACCCCCTGGGAACGCGGGCGGAAGTTGGTGACTCCCCAGACAGAAAGAAAGAAAAACTGCTGCTGAAAAACCAAGGGAGAGGACAGAAAAAGCGGCATGTGACCCAAGACGATAAAAGGCAGGGACACCAGGACTTTGCCAAATCCCGTTCCTGGACAAGCAAGTGGCAGGATGTCTCAGGGGTCTGACAACCAGCAAGTGGAAAGGCCCGTTCCCGGGACCGCCGACTGGATTGAAAAGCAGACGGAGAGGATGTGTCGGAGAATTCAGGCTCAGGTGCACTTCATCATGACGCGGTGGACCACCGAGATGAAGGGCCTGGCTGCAGCTGTCCGGGCACACAAGATGGAGGTGTCCTCAGAGGAGCGGGTAAGCAGGGACCCACGCCCCTATGTTCCCCAGGAACCGTCCGTCACGGCTGAGGGGCCCGGCCTGCTCCCGTCCGCCACGTTGCCTCCCTCGCCACCCGTGCCCGCAGCCGGTACCCCGATCGGCCTGCTACCCCAAACACCAGCAGCGGAACACGTCATGTTTACCGAAGAGGCCCCAGCCATGGGAACCTCGGGCCTTACCTGCACCACCGACACGACTACCGTCTCGACCCCGAGCCCATCCGCAATCATGATGACGTCATCCCCGGTTCCGGCAGTCTGCCCGGCCACAACAGAGATGACGACGGCTCTGGCAGTCCGCCCAGCCGCAATAGAGATGGTTATGGCTCCGGCAGTCCGCCCGGCCGCGACGGAGATGACGACGGCCCCGGCAGTCTGATCCCGGCCGCACCGGAGGAGGAACCTGACCGGAAGTCTGTCCGGTCCGCGGTGGCGGCCACTCCCAGTAATCCCGTCCCGACTGTGAGTCAGCCGGCGTGCACCTGCAGAGAAGCGGAGCAGGCTATGGAGTGCTGGGTCCCATGGCAGTATGTGAGGCCAGTCGTAGCTGGCGCCGAGGGCACCCTGAGAGGCCTGGCTCCTGAGCGGGAGGGGAGGCACAGGAACCGTGCCCCAGGCTGGGAGCGGCAGCAACGGCAATTCCGCAGAGAGGTTGCTACTTGACCAAAGAAGAGGGTGGAAGTAGCTGCCCGAGCCCACTGAAAGAAAGAGCACCCTAACCGAGCTGCAGGATCAGAAGTCATAAATATATGCTGTTACCGGTCTGGGGAGTGGGGCCGGTATGCCTGGGATGGTGACCAGTATACCCTGGTAGTAGGGAAGATAGTGCCGGCCTCCGCCCCGTACCTGATTGCATTATAGAATAAGAGTAAAAGGTAGCGGTTCCCGGCTACCCGTTCAGTGTAATAGTTTAACCCCGTTTTACTGTTAATTAATCATGCACCTCATGACTGGTGAGGTCAACCCAAAAACTTTCTTGGGCCCTGTAAATACCCCCCACCTACCTTCTTGTTATTTTTCACCACCTACATTGCCTCTGGAGAGGTAGATTGGAGGAAGGGCCTGCAGTAGAGTAGGCCGAGGCCCAGCCATCACTGAAACCGGTGGTTAACCTCCAGGCCCAGGATCCCCCGGGCATGGGGCCCTTGAGATGGACATTCGGGTAAGGAACCTTTTACCCGAACCGAGAAGGCGTTACCTGGAACACATGTTGACGGGGGCAAAGGGGTGCCCACCATTCTTAGCGGTGGCACCAAGGGACAGGTTGTTTGAGTGACGGTTGAAAAAAGAAGGGAGTGTAATGTAATGTTATGTTCTGCAACGTTCAAGAATCTGTGCCTCCCATAAAGGGAAGAAATGTTTTGCAAATGTTTTTACAATGCTTTTATCTTTTCCGTTCCTTTAGAAAATAAACGTCAGTGGTCGGACAGCCCGCGGACGGGCTGTATTCAACCAAGGTGGTCACAGAGGTACATAACACCCAGGGCCGGCCTTAACCTGAATGGCGCCCTGTGCAGAACTGCCCTTTGGTGCTCCCCCCCCTACTGATTTTCCCAGGAAACAAATGAGGACAGGAGGCCATCTTTTTTTATATCCTAAGAAAATTGATCTCTTCAAATGTACAATAAATTACAAATTTGTGCTGGAGAATCTGCACCTCAAATCCACATTAATGTCACCACGTCTGATCTCGTTTTTTTAGAGGTCTTCCGATTTCAACCATTTATGCCGAATCCATGGATATTACACCCCACCCCAGCTCCGACTCCACCCCTCAAGCCCTCCACACTCACCACCATTCTTGGAAAAACGTGTGTGTGTGTGTGTGTGTGTGTATATTATACTGTATATATATATATATATAATATACACACACACACAGTCATGGCCAAAAGTGTTAGCACCTTTGAAGTTGTTCCAGAAAATAAAGCATTTCCCTTAGAAAATTAATAATACACCCCCTACACCTCCTCTCTCCATAATATACTCTCTACACCACCCCTTTCCATAATCTCTCTCCCACACTGCCCCTATTTATAATATTCCCCCTCACACTGCCCCTCAGTGTACCCCACACAATATCCCTGTGTATAACATCCCCACACACTGCCCCTCTGTAAAGTATCTCACACACACACACACACACACACACACACACACACACAGCTCCTCTGTATAATATCTCTACCACACACACTGCTCTTCTGTATAATATCTCTCCCACACACACTGCTCCTCTGTATAATATCTCTCCCACACGCAGTGCTCCTCTGTATATCTCTCCCACACACACTGCTCCTCTGAATAATATCTCTCACACACACTGCTCCTCTGTATAATATCTCTCACACACACACTGCTCCTCTGTATAATATCCCCCACACACTGCGCCTCTGTATAATATCCCCCCACACTCCTCCTCTGTATAATATCCCCCTACACCTCAGTACACTATCTCCCACACACACACTGCTCCTCTGTATAATATCCCCCCCCACACTGCTCCTCTGTATAATATCCCCCTACACCTCAGTACACTATCTCCCACACACACACTGCTCCTCTGTATAATATCCCCCGACACTGCTCCTCTGTATAATATCCCCCCACACTCCTCCTCTGTATAATATCCCCCTACACCTCAGTACACTATCTCCCACACACACACTGCTCCTCTGTATAATATCCCCCCACACTGCTCCTCTGTATAATATCCCCCTACACCTCAGTACACTATCTCCCCCACATACTGCTTCTCTGTATAATATCCCACACACACAATGCCCCTCTGCATAATACCCCCCCACACACTTGTCTTCTGTATAATATCCCCACATACACACTGCTCCTGTGTATAATATCCCTTCACACACTGCTCCTCTGTTTAGTATCCACCACACACACTGTTTATTAATATAATATCCCCCACACACACTGTTCCTGTGTATAATATCCTCCCACCCACACTGCTCCTCTGTATAATATCTCTCCCACACACACTGCTCCTCTGTATAATATCTCTCCCACACACAGTGCTCCTCTGTATAATATCTCTCCCACACACACTGCTCCTCTGTATAATATCTCTCCCACACACACTGCTCCTCTGTATATCTCTCCCACACACACTGCTCCTCTGTATAATATCTCTCCCACACACACTGCTTCTCTGTATAAGATCCCCCACACACTGCACCTCTGTATAATATCCCCCCACACTGTACCTCTGTATAATATCCCCCTACACCTCAGTACACTATCTCCCACACACACACTGCACCTCAGTATACTATCTCCCCACACACTGCTCCTCAGTATAATATCCCCCCACACACTGCTTCTCTGTATAATATCCCCCACACACAATGCCCCTCTGCATAATACCCCACACACATTGGTCTTCTGTATAATATCCCCCCACACACTGCTCCTCTGTTTAGTATCCCACACACACTTTATTAATATAATATCCCCCACCCACACTTCCTGTGTATAATATCCTCCCACCCACACTGCTCCTCTGTATAATATCCTCCCACACACACACTGCTCCTCTGTATAATATCCTCCCACACACTGCTCCTCTGTATAATATCTCCCCACAAACACTGCTCCTCAATATAACCCCTCCACACACTGCTCCTCTGTATAATGTACCACACGTACACTGCTCCTCTGTAAATACCAACACACACTGACCATTTGTATAATATCCCACACACTGCTCCTCTGTGTAGCATCCTCCACACACACACACACTGCCCCTTTATATACCCCCACACACTGCATCTCTGTATAATATGCACACACACAATGACCCTCTGTGTAATATCCCTCATATACGCTGCCCCTTTGTACACTATCCCCCACACAAGCTGCCCCTCTTTATATATATCCTCACACACACAATGCTCCTCTGTATATCACCCCACACACACTACCCCTCTCTATACTATCCCCACACACACATTGTCTCTCGGACATATATACCAGGAGGATATTATACAAAGTCCTGGTATATATGTCTGCATCCTGGGCCCTTCCTGGTATGCATGTCCCCATCCTGGTTTATTTGTCCCTATCCTGGTATATATGTCCAATCCTGGGCACCTCCTGGTATGTATATCCCACTCCTGGGCACATTCTGGTGTATGTATATCCCCATCCTTGTTTCTGTCCCCTTTTTGGTATATATGTCCTCCTCCCGGTATATATGTTCCCATCCTGGTTTATTTGTCCCTACCAAGCAAAAAGAGAATTTTGTTTACTTACCGTAAATTCTTTTTCTTATAGTTCCGTATTGGGAGGCCCAGCATATATATATATATATATATATATATATATACACATCCTAGGCTTTTCCTGATGTATATATATATTCCCCTCCTAGGCACATTCTGGTATATATGTCCCCATCCTTGTTTTTGTCCCCTTCCTGGTATATATCTCCACCTTCTTGTGTATATGTGTCTTTCATGGGGTTTCTCCTCGTATATTTGTCTACTGCAAAAAGAAAAAAAACAAACATTTTACTTACCCTCCTCGGCTCCTACATCCTGCAGCGTCCTCTCTGAGCAGCGATGCATTTCAGCTGGATGTGTGCCCTCCAGCTAAAGCAAGTCAGTGCCCCCCCCACGGCTGGAGTCAGCGGCCCCCCGCCCCCTGCGGCTGTAGTCAGCGCCCCCCCGCAGCTGTAGTCAGCGCCCCCCCCCCGCCTCTCGCGGCTGTAGTCAGCGGCCCCCCCGACCCCCGCGGCTGTAGTCAGTGGCCGCCCCCCGTGGCTGTAGTCAGCGGCCCCCCCAACCCCCTGCGGCTGTAGTCAGTGGCCCCCCGCTGCTGTAGTCAGCGGCTCCCCCACCCACCGCGGCTGGAGTCAGCGGCTCCCATATCTCCCGCGGCTTTAGGCAGCGGCCCCCTCACCACCCGCGGCTGTAGTCAGTGGCCCCTCCCCTGTGGCTACAGTCAGCAGCCGCCCCGCCACCCACAGCTGTAGTCAGAAGCCCCCCACCCCCCGCGGCTATAGCCAGCAGACCCCCCCGCCACCTGCGGCTGTAGTCAGCGCCCTCCACCCCGCTCCCCCGAGGTTGTAGTCAGTGCCCCACCACCCGCGGCTGTAGTCAGGGGCCCCTCCCCACCCCCCGCGGCTGTAGTCAGCGCCCCCCCCCGCCCCCTGCGGCTGTAGTCAGCGCCCCCGCCCCCTGCTCATGTAGTCAGCGCCCCCCCTCTGGAGTCAGCGGCTCCCCCACCACCCCCGGCAATCTTCAGCTCATAGAACCCGCAGCACTGTGATGAGGTGCAGAGTGATGACCTCATCACATTGGGCTGCGGGATGACGCACTGCCTGCCTGCTCTGCTACACTCACAGTGCCTCCCCCACCACATGGCTAATTTGCATGCGATGCCCTAGAAGGACTTTGCATGCACCTTAGTCATGTGCAGACTGCATTAGTGGCTGAAGCGACACCGTGCCCCTCCGCTGCAGCTGTGACTGGGGCTCGGTGAAGTTGGTGGGCCCGGCTGGCCAGCACTACATAAAGCTAAGTAAGTAACTGGTGGCGGTTACAGTAAAAACGCTGTCCTGGGACCGGAGGAGCCAGGAAATTTAGAACTTCTTACCTCTCTGCTGCACCCCCCCTGAAGCATGGCCGTCGGCACCCTGTGCGACCGCAAAAGATGCACATGCCTAAAGCCGGCCATGAAAACACCCTACATAACATCTTCCCACACTGGGTTTCATCAGCCACAAAATCCTAGTCACCCCCCCCAGGGTAACAAGGACACATCAGTGGGCAGGACCAGTCGGATTGGGAGCGCCCACCTAGGAGTCTTGAGGATCCGGGGGCGGGAACCAGTGGGAGAGTTGGTAGTCAGTTTTCAGTTGGTAGTCGAGTGGAGAGGAGTGACAGTGACAGGCTGTCAGAGGAAAGCTGAGCCTAGTGGAGTGTAGACAGGGTAGTGGCCCTGGTCTACTGGCTAGGTGGAAAGCAGTGGACCGTGTCCAAAGGAGACGGGAATACGGTCGCGGGAGATCCAGAGTGGACCGGGACAGGGTTGGAGCCCGCCGGTACCGACTGCGGAGATCCGGTCCAGAAACTGTGCACAGGTGGGGTACCTGGACCCTAGTTAGAAGACAGTTGCAAGCCCCTTCTCTAATGCACCAGGCCAGGAGCAGGTTTCAAGCCTAGCTCCAGAAGTGTTAGCCCAGATAGAGCGAAACGGCAGCCCACCGTGGGGATAGGGTATCCGAATTCACCCACTGAAATCCCAATGGTCAGTTTTCGCGGGCACGTCTCCCAACCAGAAGATACTGGGAGTGAACTTCCCCGTTCCAGACAGAGTTGTTCCAAAGTGAGGAAAATTACAGAGTGCCGGAGGAAGGGACATTGGTACACCAGCCGGATGTAGGACCCGAATACACCCGAATGCGGCAGCCGGCCACTGACACCTCTGGTTTACCAACAGTCTCGTGTGCAATCATTCAATAGTGAGTACACCAATATTCCCCGGTCCGGCCCGACGCGCCACCTCCAGCCCGCAACGCTCCTCGTATCATGGACACTGAGCCCCGGGGCATCCATCCCTACCAACGGAGGGGTTAACATCCAGCTGCCATCCCATCGCCCCGGGTGCTCCCCAACAGCAGCGGTGGTACCACATCTCACCACACACCGTGAGTGGCATCACAAAGTACTATCAGCAATCCCCGTACATATACATCCCCTTTTATTTGAGTGTCCGCGCGACTCCCGGGTCCGGAGGATCCCTCAAGCCACTGCGGGTCCGGATCCGAGCAGCCCAACTGCTAACGTGGGGGCGGCACATATTAAGTACTCAGGTTAAGCTTATCCGAGTGTCCGACCTGCTCAATTTGAGTACCGAGCACCTGAGCATTTTAGTCCTTACTCATCACTAGTAATTGTCAGATGGTGCACAAAATTTGAAGGAGGTCAGACATCCTTTGTCACTAACTGGAACAATATAAAATGATTAACTTCAAGTCATAGAAAAAGGGGAATACTTGAACTATATATGATTCCTCTAAAGACTTCCTCATAGACCTGATAAATAACTGAACTTTCCTTTCATCTGTCAATTGTCAATTTCCATGGATATCTAGAAAATTAACAGTTACAGACAACATAGCTTTGCAGGAAAGATCTTCCGATGAAAGGACTCTTTCATGCGAGCATATAATTGTTTTGTGATGTCATTTTATGCAAAAGTGATAATAGATAGTCCGTCAATGTGGTTGTTCTCATGAATGTTTTTATACACGAACCGATGATCTTTGTGTAAACAATCGCAGCGTGCACTACTTTGTATTCTGGTTCAGACTCGTCCATTTTAGTCAATGAGTCAGTAAACCAAGGATGACAAACAGATTACCATCCATATATCGTAAAGCACTGCGGAATATGTTGGCACTATAGAAATAAAGATTTGTTGTTATTATTATTATTAGATTTATTATATATCATCCGTTTTTTCACGGATCCGTTCCAATTATTCAGATAGAAAATTGTATTTGTCCTTTATTAGTTACTAAATTAATCATTAATAATTTGCTAAATTAAAAATGTGCAAAACAGACATACAGACTGAATACGGGAGTAAAAACAAACACAAGGGTGGGATTCTGATTGCATACAGATTGTATGATGAATGGATAAAAAAAATCATTATTTTTTTCTGGATTAAAAATGGACAATTTTGTTTCTGCAATTTTGTTTGCGTCATTTGAACCCGACCTGAGGGAAAAGCACAGGTCTTGTGTTTAAAAAACATTCTATGTGTCACAACAATAGTTACCAATGCCTATGTCGTTGGGGTCACGGAATTCGTGACGCACATCCGCTCTCGTTAGCGACGTCGTTGCGTGTGACACGTACGAGTGACCGCTAAAGTTCAATAATACTCACCTTATCGTTGATCGTTGACACGCTGTCCAGTTCCCAAATATCGTTGCTTTTTCAGGACGCAGGTTGTTCACCTTTCCTGCTGCAGCACACATCGCTATGTGTGACACCGCAAGAACGAGGAACCTCACCGTACCTGCGGCCAACGGCAATAAGGAAGGAAGGAGGTGGACGGGATGTTATGTCCCGCTCATCTCCGCCCCCTTCGCTTCTATTGGGCGGCCACTTAGTGACGTCGCTGTGACGCCGAACAAACCGTCCCCTTATAAAGGAGGCGGTTCGCCGGTCACAGCGACGTCGTTAGGCAGGTAAGTACGTGTGACAGGTCCGAGCGAGGTTGTGCACCACGGGCAGCGATTTGCCCGTGATGCACAACTGATCGGGTCGGGTACGCACGCTAGCGATCTCGCTAGCGAGATCGCAGCATGTAAAGCGGCCTTTAGGCAAACATTTGTCGATTTTTGACATTTTCGCACCAGTGTGAAGCAACAATTTAATCAAAATAGCTGGCATTTCTGAAGCCAAAATGTTACTCCAGTACAAACTCTGAAAGCTGCCTTTTTTGAAAAGTAAAAATAAAACTTCTAATAGCCAAAAATAAAAGCTTTTGGCTCAAGCTTGGTCAAATATCCCATGCTCTCTCTTTAACATCATATTCCAAATTTCAAGAAAAAAAACACATACCGACCATGAAAGTCTTGCAATATTTCTATAATAATATTCTCACACATGAGGATACACTTGAGCTCTGGTGCCACCAATTGGAGGTAATAAACCTAAAAGTCAATATCAACGCTATAATGAGCCTTGTCAAATGCCTTAAAAAGCCAAACCAGAATCTTAGTTACTCCTTGGACCCCAGTCAAAGTCTTCTCATATAGGAAAGTCAGATCTCATGCTATGCACTGCGAAGGGGCAACACCTTGAAACACATGACTGCATATTGAGATTATGGTTTGGCTTTTATCCTAAGTCACATGGCAAGGCACGTTAAAGGGTTAATGCTGACTTTTGGGATTGCTACTTCTAATAGGTTGCACAAGAGTTCAAGTCCTCTTTCACTCTGAAGAGACAATTTGTATACTAAATTTATCAAAGGAACAATGCAAAACCTATAACATACCTCCCAACATTTAAAGATGAGAAAGAGGGACGAAGTATGCGGCGCGCTACGTGCACCGCGGCAATTTTAAGCCACGCCCCTAACCACACCCATTTTGCAATCTGTCACGCCCACATCCAATCCTTTTCAGCACTGCTGATCACATTGTTTAAGGCTGCGTGCCCACGATCAGTATTTGCAGCATTTTGGATGTAGCATGTTTTTGCTGTGTCTAAAACGCTGCATTGTACAGTACAAGCACAGTGGAGGGATTTCTAGAAATCTCCTGCCCATTGTGCTTGTTTTTTCTGCAGCAAACACTGACCTGTGGAGCGTCTTTCCAGACTGCAGCATATCAATTGTTTGCTGCAGTTGCATGCGTCCTCCGTAGGGAGAACACAGCAGGAGACCGCAGCTCACTGAACCCTGATCGTGGGCACAGGCAGCTGCGTTCTCCTGCAGAGGAGACGTGCAGCCCCGCAGGTCAGGACCCGCTGCCTCCAGGACACAGCGAGTCCTGATCGTGGGCACAGGCAGCTGTGGTCTCCTGCGGAGGAGACGTACAGCCCCGCAGGTCAGGACGCGCTGCCTCCAGGACACAGCGAGTCCTGATCATGGGCACAAGCAGCTGCGATCTCCTGCGTTCTCCTGCGGAGGAGACGTGCAGCCCCACAGGTCAGGACGCGCTGCCTCTAAGACACAGTGAGTCCTGATCGTGGGCACAGGCATACGCACATATACGGTACATATTTGAAGACAAATTCCCTAAAATACATATAAACAGACAAATCTATACACAGTCATCTGCACTGACATACATAGATATATACATCATACATATACACACATTGGAGGTAATAGCATGTGGAAGCCGGCAGCAGCCACACTCACCTACCCCGCTTGTCTCCATCCAGCTCCTCCTTGGCATGTGATCACTTGGCAACACTTTAACAGACCTAGCCACGCACAGTGCACACTGACACCACTGTGTATGTATCACAAGGGAGGATGGGGGTTTTATATACTATATATATATATATATATATATATATATATATATATATATACAGCACAGGAGGGGCGGGGGGCTACAGTATATACAGCACAGGAGGGGCTGGGGGCTACAGTATACACAGCACAGGAGGGGCTGGGGGCTACAGTATACACAGCACAGGAGGGGCTGGGGGCTACAGTATATTCAGCACAGGAGGGGCTGGGGGCATAGACAGTACTTGAGGGGCATACATATTAGGCCTGTTTCAGATGTCAGTGATTCTGGTATGTATGTGCTAGTTTTTATACGTACCAGAATCACTGACCTATGCAGATCCATCATAATCAATGGGTCTGCACACACATCAGTGATTTTTTACTGACCGTGTCTCCGTACAGCGTACATGCGTATCCGTGATTGCCACACAGAAACATGTCTGTTTTTGTTCCGGCATCACTGCTGTCCCACGGACCACACTATGGTGTGATCCGTGAAACACGTACCAGAAAAACACGGACATTTAAAATTAAAAGCTTTTTCAACTCACCTTTTCCAGCGATGCTGAGTTCGGCAGCTGCTCTCTACTTCTTCCTGTCCGGCTCATTATGGCATGCATATTCATTTATGCAGCCAGAGCCGACCTGGAAGTAGCTGCAGAGGTGAGAGAGCGGTGGCTGGATGCTGAATCGCGGGACTGTTCAGCACCACGGAGAGCAGGAGCGGGGGCAGGTGAGAATATGTCCATGTGCAATCACGGAGTACGGATCACGTATCATGGATTGCACATGCACAACCACTGTGTGTCGTGAATCACGGAGTATGAAGGGACATATGCGTGTTTAACACGTCAGTGAAGAACGTCTGTGTTTTTCACTGAGGGGCATACATGTTACTAAGGGGTACACACATTACTGGGGGAAATACACTTTACTGTGGGGCATATAAATAACTGGTAGTATAGATATTACTAAGGGGCATATAGCTCTGGTGTTGGGGCTTATACAGCTCTGGGGGCACATACAGCTCTGATGGGGGGGCTGGGGGCACACAGATCTGGTGAGGGGGGGTGGCTGGAGGCATATAGCTCTGGTGAGGAGAGGGCTGGGGCATACAGATCTGGTGAGGGGGGGCTGGGATACATCTGGTGGGAGGGGGCTGGAGGCATACAGAGCTGGGGGGTGCTGGGGGGCATATAGATCTGGTGGGGAGGCTGGGGGGCATACAAATCTGGTGTGGGGGCTAAGGGGCATACAAATCTGGTGTGGGGGCTGGGGGTATACAAATCTGGTGTGGGAGTTTGGGGGCATACAGATCTGGTGAGGGGGGTGGCTGGAGGCATATAGCTCTGGTGAGGAGAGGTCTGGGGCATACAGATCTGGTGAGGGGGGGGGCTGGGATACATCTGGTGGGAGGGGGCTGGAGGCATACAGAGCTGGGGGGCATATAGATCTGGTGGGGGGGCTGGGGGGCATACAAATCTGGTGTTGGGGCTAAGGGGCATACAAATCTGGTGTGGGGGCTGGGGGTATACAAATCTGGTGTGGGGGTTGGGGGGCATACAGATCTGGTGAGGGGGGTGGCTGGAGGCATATAGCTCTGGTGAGGAGAGGGCTGTGGCATGCAGATCTGGTGAGAGGGAGCTGGGGGATACAGATCTGGTGGGAGGGGGCTAGAGGCATACAGAGCTGGGGAGCATATACATTCTGGTGGGGTGGCTGGGGGGTATACAAATATGGTGTGGCTGGGTGCAGTACTCAGTGGTGCCTGACCAGGTCAGGGGCGCCACAGATACATAGCCCACGAGGAGTGGACACTTCTCCAGCGAGGTGCCTTCTCTCCCAAGTGATAGGTGTGACACTAATTAAAAAAAGTTACACTTTGGTGACACAGTATCCTACAACCACCAAATCCTTCTATCAGCACCATAACAAAAGGTGACTGAGCGCCCAGAAAAGTGTCCTTGTGACCAGGATGGTCCCCATGGAGCATTACACTCACTTGAACTAATAGCTGCCCATAACACATTGCCACATATTACCACCACACAGTGCCCGAACAAACTACAATAATGATTATAAATAAAAACCACCATACTAATAATACTAATATTACCATCAGTAGAACTCAGACAAGAGAGTCTTTAAATTTGCCAAATGATAGAGACACTCAGACAAGCCATAATTATAAATGTACAAAACATTTTATTTAAATAATGCTGTAGGTGTATCAATAACATATCACAAAGACATAGAAAAAGGACCAGAGGGAATAAGTGGATCTTGTGGCGACTTGTTCTCCTTTATTTCCGGGACACGTGGGGTGTCTCCCCCTCAGCACTTATTCCCTCTGGTCCTTTTTCTATGTCTTTGTGATATTTTATTGATACACCTACAGCATTATTTAAATAAAATGTTTTGTACATTTATAATTATGGCTTGTCTGAGTGTCTCTATCATTTGGCAAATTTAAAGACTCTCTTGTCTGGGTTCTACTGTTATTTTGAGTTGTTTAATCACAGGCTATTCTCAGGGTCCTATGGATCCAAAATGGTCCTATCGATGCAAAATCGCTTATCGGTGTCACACGCAACGGCATCGCTAATGTGGCCGGATGTGCGTCACAAATTCCGTGACCCCAACGACTCCGCATTAGCGATTTCGCAGCGTGTAAAGCCCCCTTTACATTAACACACACACTATGGCTAAGTTCACATTTCCGTTGTTTTGCATCAGTCACATGCGTTGCTTGACGCATGTGACTGATGCGTTGTACAACAGATGACAAAGAAGATAATTTCCTTGTCAGACTCCGTTGTGTGCAGGGGGCGGAGTTCGGGAGGCAGAGTTCGGGGGGCGGACCTGAGGACGTCAGTGCCGCGGTCTGCATGGCTGGGGACAGGTGAGTGTGTGAGTCTACATGTGTGTGTACATGCGGAGTGCGGGAGGGGGCGGAGCACGAGGGGGCGGAGCCGAGCAGGGCCGTGGAGCTGAGGAATTCAGTGCCGCGGGGACTGCAGGGCTGGGGACAAGTGAGTGTGTGTGTGTGTCTGTGTGTGTGTGTACACATGCGGAGTGCGGGAGGGGGAGTAGCCGAGTGGGGAAGTGTCTGCCTCCTTGCACACTGTATCCAGGGTAAATATCGGGTAACTAAAAGCAAAGCACTTTTTGCTTGGTTACCTGATATTTATCTTGGTTACCAGTGTACACTGCTTAGCGCTGGCTCCCTGCACCCATAACCACTGTAAATATCGGGTAACTGACCAAAGCGCATTGTTTGGTTACCCGATGTTTATCCTGGTTACGGGGGCAGGGAGCCAGAGAGCGCATGCGCAGCAAAATCATACGGATCGTGCTGCTCAAAAAATGTTACAGGCTGCGTTGCTCCAGCCCGGCGGTCAGTTAAAAAACGACTGACCGCGACGCAGCGAATGCATCGCAGCATCATCAGTCGCAATCCGTCACTAATAGAAGTCTATGGGGAAAAACAGGATTCCTGCAAAATATTTTGCAGGATACCGTAATTCCTCAAGGCTACGGATTGTGACTTATGCAAAACAACGGAAGTGTGAACTTAGCCTATACTGTACACTGTATACAGAGCTCCTGTGTATAGTGTCACTGGTGAGCACTGTATTACCTATACACTATATACAGAGCTCATGTGCATTATGGCACTGATGACAATCTTAGCGTTATTAGCATTGAAGTTCTTATTCATGATCATTATTGTAGTATTATATGTCCTTGTGTGGTAGTAATATGTTCTCTAGTCATGCTGTACTGATATATGTCTCGTGTGTGGTATTATTTGGTCATTATGTAGTGTGGTTATAGTGTCACGGTATTTCTCCCTTGTATGTGGTTGTATTCAGTCACTATGTGGTCTGTTTATGGTGTGGCGGTATTACTCTCTTGTATGTAGTTATATTCGGTCATTATGTGGTGTGGGTATAGTGTTGCGGTATTTCTCCCTTGTATGTGGTAATATTCGGTTACTATGTGGTCCAATTATGGTATGGTGGTATTACTCTCTTTTATGTGGTTGCTTTTGATCATTATGTTTTGGTAGTTTGTTATCTGGTCATAGTATCGCAGTATTTCTCCCTTGTATGTGGTATTATTCGGTCAATTTGCGGTTTGGTCACGGTATGGCAGTATTTCTCCCTTATATGTAGCTGTATTTGGTCACTGATTGGTGGTAATATGTGGTCTGGTCACGGTGTGGCAGGAATTCTCCCTTGTATGTGGTATTATTGGTTTTGGTATAGTGGATTGTGTTGTATATGGAGGTCACTTTTTCCTTTATATAAGGGGGAGATTATTTCCAATAGAAATTAAATTCTTAAACATTTAACCCATCCCTGTCCTGTGACTATTACACTACAGGAAATATGCACTTAGAGTTTCTCCAGTGAAAACAAGTAATCACCTTTACTAAGGCCACGTGCATGTGTTGAGTATTCAGTGAGTTTTTTACCTCAGTATTTGAAGCCAAAACCAGGAGCGGTAAAATCAGAGGAAACGTGTAATAGAAACTCGAGCACAACTTCTGTATTTTTCACCCACTCCTGGTTTTGGCTACAAATACTGATGTAAGATACTAACCAAATACTGAACGTGGCCTAAGGATAAGTGATAACATATTCATCAGTGGGGTCCGATTGCTGGGACCTGCACCGATCGTGCAACTTTTATCCCCCATTACACTGGAGCTTGTGTCCGACTCGACCCCTGATCCATTCATTCCCTCAGTGGCTGCGAGCGCTGCGCTTGTTTTTATCTGGCTGCTCCACAGAGGATGAATGGAGCTGCGGTCACACACTCCACCTGCTGCCGCTGCAAAACGTTCCCCAATCTTCCTATCGGTGCGGTTTCCACTGGTCTGGTTCCACCGATCAATAAGTAATCACTAACCAAACCTGTGGATCAGTGATAATTTGTTTTCACCAAAGACCCCATTACTGCAAACTACTATAATTGTACATCCCAGTTATGGTGCACAATATAGATGTGCAGGAGCTGCCTGTGTATACAGTCAAAGCAACACAATAATGGGGATAACGACACCCCAGTCCGACCCTGCTCTACAGTATAGAGAGGACACTGCTGACCATAAGAGCTTAAACTCTACAGGACAGAAAGGACCCTGCTGACCAAAAGAGCTTACACTCCACAGGACAGAGAGGACCCTGCTGACTATAAGAGCTTACACTTGTCACGCTCCCCGGGTCCTCTGCTTCGCTCCCCGGCTCACCTGCCACGCTCCCCGCTCTTCAGCCTCCAGTGCCCGCGCTTCCCAGGCCTCCTGGTCCCCGCTCCCGGCGCCCGTCGGCTTCCCAGTCCCTGGCCGGCTCTGCTGCGTCCTCCTCTCAGCTTCCTGCCCTGGCTTCTGGCACCCGGGCCGCGCGCATGCGCATTAGGGCGCGCGCGCGGTCACTGACCCTTTCTTAAAGGGCCAGTGTCCACTGACAGGAAATGATGCACACAGCTACAGGGTATAAAGGGGGTTAATGTCCAAGGGAGCGGGGCCTGTTCTTCGTGTTTTCCCAAGCTAGGAGTCAGGTATCCTTGTGTTCTGTGAGATACTTACCTCTCTGTC
Organism: Anomaloglossus baeobatrachus; assembly: GCF_048569485.1. Lineage (NCBI taxonomy): Eukaryota > Metazoa > Chordata > Amphibia > Anura > Aromobatidae > Anomaloglossus > Anomaloglossus baeobatrachus. The sequence goes on from NC_134354.1 coordinate 228,289,341, forward strand.
TTCTAGAGCCGATCCTGCATCGCCATCCGGTCCTGCTGTATCTCGAACCCCGAACGCTGCCCATCTGCCATCCTGACAGTCCGTACCATCTCGGTTCCCTGCGGTGACCCGTCATCTCACTCCAACGGTTCCAGACCGCGCCTGACATCATCACGGCTTCCGAACCTGAGCTCCGTCACCCGGACCACCATCAGTGACCTCGTGGTCCCAGGGACTTCTCCATTGTGTTCCAGTGCACGGACTGTCCTGCTACCTAAAGTGCTCCGGCTACCGGACTCCTTTCCCTCATCGGGGAGTTCGGCCTAGTGGATCCACCTCCCGGGTCTGCCCGTCCATCTGGCCCTAACAGTAAGAACAGGCCATGGATCCCGCCGAAGCACTAGCGGCCTTGCATGAGGAACTCCAACGCCAGCGTGAAGTCCAGACCCGCATGCTGAACTTTATGACTTCCGTGGACGCCCGCTTGAACACGCTACAAGCCTCGGTCACATTTTCAACGCACCGGGCCTCCACTAGTCAATCCACGGCTCCCGCTCCCGTGGCAGCCTCCTCGGATGCTTCCAGACTGCGTTTGGCCTCACCACCCCGGTACGCCGGAGATCCCAAGACCTGCAGGGGGTTTATAAACCAATGCTCCCTCCATTTCACGCAGCTGCCACATTTGTTTGCCTCCGACCAAGCCAAGGTCGCCTTCATCATGTCTCACCTAGAGGGCGAGGCACTGGCGTGGATGAACCCCTTGTGGGAGAAGGAGGACCCTATGACCAAGAACCTCCAGGAGTTCCTGCAGGCCTTTCGCAGCACCTTTGACGAACCCGGACGCGCCTCCGCGTCTGCTTCATCTCTTCTCCGGTTACGTCAGGGAACTCTGACGGTGGGTCAATACGCCATCCGTTTCCGCACCTTGGCTTCAGAACTCGGGTGGAATAACGAGGCCCTAAACGCCACCTTCTGGGAAGGACTCTCGGGTCGAATCAAAGATGAGCTGGCTGGACGTGACGTACCGTCCACCCTGGACGCCCTGATTACCCTAGCGACTCGAGTGGACATACGCTTTCAGGAGCGGTCCAAAGAGGTGTCCCGTGAGAGACGTCCGGTAAGGCATTCCTCTCCTCCACAGAAGCCCGCCGTACTCCAGTCAACGGCCTCTGGTGTCTCCGTCCATGAGCCCATGCAGATCGACCGTGTGCGACAGTCTGAACAACGTCGAGCAGAGCGGCTCGCCAAGGGTCTCTGCTTCTACTGCGGAGAGGGCACACACCTGCTACGCGCCTGTCCAGAGAGGCCGGGAAACTTCAAAGCCTAGGGTTGGTAGGAGAGGCCACCCTAGGTGCTGGGACTCTCTCAGACCCAGTTACATGGACTGTGCAAGTGACAACGGGAGAGACGCGGTTTACGGCTGAGGCGTACCTCGATTCTGGGGCAGCAGGCAATTTCATCCAGCAGGCCACGGTGGACAAGTACCAGGTGCCTGTTACTCCACTCGCCAAACCTCTTGTGATTGCCTCTGTGGATGGGAGACCCCTCTCTGACACCATCTCCTGGATCACCAAGCCGCTTGAACTGCGTATCGGTGCTCTGCACACCGAGAACATCGCTCTCTACGTCCTCCCACATATGTCACATCAAATCCTGCTGGGCCTTCCTTGGTTGCGGACACACGAGCCTTCAGTCAGCTGGGGCACTGGTGATATCACTCGATGGGGGTCTTCTTGCCATGAGAACTGTCTGAAGACCATACAACCTATCCGGCGACCTCCGGTTCCCGAGTCCCTACCGGGACTGCCCTCAGCCTATTGGTCCTTCGTGGACGTCTTTGATAAGAAGGAGTCCGAAGTACTTCCGCCACATCGTCCTTACGATTGTGCCATTGACCTGCTCCCGGGAACTACACCACCTCGAGGACGGATATATCCACTGTCTCCAGCCGAAACAAGGGCCATGTCTACGTACATCACAGAGAGCTTGGCTAAGGGATTCATTCGGAGATCCTCCTCTCCTGCTGGAGCAGGCTTCTTCTTCGTAAAGAAGAAAGAGGGCGATCTACGCCCATGTATAGACTACCGGGGATTGAACCTAATCACCGTAAAAAACAAGTACCCCCTGCCGCTCATCCCCGAATTGTTTGATCGGCTCAGAGGAGCTCGTGTCTTCACCAAGTTGGATCTTCGGGGTGCCTACAACCTGGTCCGTATCCGCTCAGGGGATGAATGGAAGACCGCGTTCAACACTCGCGATGGGCACTATGAATACTGCGTGATGCCCTTCGGCCTGTGTAACGCACCAGCAGTCTTCCAAGAATTAGTGAACGATGTGTTCCGGGACCTTCTCTACGTCTGTGTGGTGGTATATCTGGATGACATCCTTGTCTTCTCTCCGGACCTCCAGACCCACCGAGAGAACGTGCAACTGGTTCTACAAAGACTGAGAGAGAATCGTCTGTACGCCAAGTACGAGAAGTGCGTCTTCGAACAGTCTTCTCTCCCCTTCCTGGGTTACCTCATCACCGATACCGGACTGTAGATGGATCCAAAGAAGGTCTCTTCCGTTCTCAACTGGCCTCCTCCTTCTGGACTGAAGGCAATCCAATGCTTTCTGGGATTCGCCAACTATTACCGCCAGTTTATTCCTCACTTCTCGGCCCTGACTGCGCCTCTTTCCGCCTTGACCAAGAAGGGGGCTAATCCAAAGGACTGGTCACCTGCGGCCGACGCCGCGTTTGGCTCTCTAAAGCGAGCCTTTGCCTCCTCTCCTGTACTCCACCGTCCAGAGTTAAACCGCCAGTTCACCTTGGAGGTGGATGCCTCCTCCTCGGGAGCCGGAGCAGTGCTCATGCAGAAGTCCTCCTCCGGGAAGATGGTGACATGCGGTTTCTTCTCCAAGAGCTTCTCAGCGCCTGAACGCAACTACACCATCGGTGACCGAGAGCTATTGGCAGTCAAACTGGCTCTGGAGGAATGGCGCTATCTTCTGGAAGGAGCAGTGTACCCAGTCATTATTTACACGGACCACAAAAACCTGGAATACCTGCGGACTGCTCAGCGACTGAACCCACGGCAAGCCAGGTGGTCCTTGTTCTTTGCCCGGTTCAACTTCCAGCTCCATTTCCGACCCGCGAACAAGAATGTACGCGCTGATGCCTTGTCTAGGTCTTTCATGCCCATGGAGCAGGAGGAAGAGACATCCCAACCCATCATCTGCCCTAGCAAGATCATTCCGGTGGCTCCTGTCACCCTGGCCCAGATACCGCCGGGGAAGACTTATGTCTCTGAGACCGACAGGCAAAAAGTGTTACACTGGGGCCATGCCTCGAAAACAGCCGGTCATGCAGGTCAGAAGAGAACATGGAGTGCAATTGCATGTCATTACTGGTGGCCATCTCTTCGCACGGACGTCGCCTCTTTTGTCTCTGCCTGCTCCTCCTGTGCCAGGAACAAGACTCCCAAACACCTGCCATATGGCCGTCTTCTGCCTCTGCCCATACCCTCAGTTCCCTGGCAACACATAGCGATGGACTTTATTACGGACTTGCCATTGTCCTCCGGACACACAGTAATATGGGTCGTGGTGGATCGGTTCTCTAAAATGGCCCATTTCGTTCCTATGGCTGGACTACCCTCTGCCCAGGAACTCGCGGACGCCTATATACAACACATCTTCCGCTTGCATGGCTTTCCCTCACACATAGTGTCCGACAGAGGAACTCAGTTCACCTCCCGCTTCTGGAGGGCTCTCTGTAAACATCTGGGAGTGACCCTGGACTTTTCTTCGGCCTACCATCCTCAGTCGAACGGCCAAGTGGAACGGGTCAATCAGATATTGACCTCTTTCTTACGTCACTACGTCAACGCCCATCATGACGATTGGTCCACGCTTCTTCCTTGGGCTGAATTCTCCCATAATCACCACGTCAGTGAGTCCTCCTCCAGTTCTCCCTTCCATGTCGTCTACGGACTTCAGCCGTCTGTCCCATTGCCTGTATCCTCTTCCTCGGACATCCCTGCTGCTGATGCAGTACTCCGTGACTTTACAACCATTTGGGACTCAGTTAAGGCCTCCCTTGCACGTGCATCCCTGCGGATGAAGAGACACGCGGACAAGAGACGTCTGGATCCTCCGTGTTTCTCTCCGGGAGATCTCGTCTGGCTTGCTTCCAAATACATCCGACTGAAGATACCATCCTACAAGCTGGGACCTCGCTACATCGGACCGTTTAAAGTCCTCGGCAAGATCAATGAGGTCTCCTACAAACTACAGCTCCCGGCCACGATGAGGATACCCAACTCCTTCCACGTCTCTCTGCTCAAGCCGGTTGTCCTTGGTCCCTTCTCCGCTGCCGCCAGTCCGGCTCCTCCTCCTATTGCTGAGGACGACATCTATGCGGTAAGGGATATCGTGGCCATGAAGACCGTACGAGGTCGACAGTTCTTCCTGGTGGACTGGGAAGGGTATGGTCCTGAGGATAGGTCCTGGGAGCCCAGGGAGAACGTGGGCACTCCTCTGATCCGTGCCTTCCTGTCCCGGTTGCGGGGAGGAGGCGTGGGGGGGGGGGTACTGTCACGCTTCCCGGGTCCTCTGCTCCGCTCCCCGGCTCACCTGCCACGCTCCCCGCTCTTCAGCCTCCAGTGCCCGCGCTTCCCAGGCCTCCTGGTCCCCGCTCCCGGCGCCCGTCGGCTTCCCAGTCCCTGGCCGGCTCTGCTGCGTCCTCCTCTCAGCTTCCTGCCCTGGCTTCTGGCACCCGGGCCGCGCGCATGCGCATTAGGGCGCGCGCGCGGTCACTGACCCTTTCTTAAAGGGCCAGTGTCCACTGACAGGAAATGATGCACACAGCTACAGGGTATAAAGGGGGTTAATGTCCAAGGGAGCGGGGCCTGTTCTTCGTGTTTTCCCAAGCTAGGAGTCAGGTCTCCTTGTGTTCTGTGAGATACTTACCTCTCTGTCTTCTAGAGCCGATCCTGCATCGCCATCCGGTCCTGCTGTATCTCGAACCCCGAAAGCTGCCCATCTGCCATCCTGACAGTCCGTACCATCTCGGTTCCCTGCGGTGACCCGTCATCTCACTCCAACGGTTCCGGACCCCGCCTGACATCATCACGGCTTCCGAACCTGAGCTCCGTCACCCGGACCACCATCAGTGACCTCGTGGTCCCAGGGACTTCTCCATTGTGTTCCAGTGCACGGACTGTCCTGCTACCTAAAGTGCTCCGGCTACCGGACTCCTTTCCCTCATCGGGGAGTTCGGCCCAGTGGATCCACCTCCCGGGTCTGCCCGTCCATCTGGCCCTAACAACACTCTACAGTATAGAGGGGATACTGCTGACCATAAGAGCTTACACTCTACAGGACAGAGAGAACCCCCAATGACCATAAAAGCTTACACTCTACAGTATAGAGAGGACACTGCTGACCATAAGAGCTTACACTCTACAGGACAGAGAGAACCCCGATGACCATAAAAGCTTACACTTTACAGGAGAAAGATGAACTTGCTGACCATAAGAGCTTACACTCTACAGTATACAGAGGACACTGCTGACCATAAGAGCTTACACTCTACAGTATAGAGAGGACACTGCTGACCATAAGAGCTTACACTCTACAGAAGAGAGAGAGAGAGAGAGAAAAGGAGAGATCCTACTAACCAAAAGAGGTTACATTGTACAGAAGAGAGAGGATACTACTGACCATAAGAGGTTACACTCTATACTGGAAAGAGAGAAGGGACCCCACTGACCATAAGAGCTTACACTCTACAGAAGGAGAGTTACCCAGTGACTCTGTACATAGAAAATTGCCTTGCTGTAAAAACTGTGCTCCACTGGGAACTTCTGATTAATGATTGCTCAGGTTCTGATCACCTCTGTACAAGGTGTGATAATCCATAGACGTCATAGAGTGTTGGAATAAAAAGGAGAATCTGGAGGAAACCCATGCAAACATGGGAGAACATACAGACTCCTTGCAGATGTTAAATAGTAGAGTAGACCTGGCTCAACTATATAGTCGGGTGCTCTGGAGAAAATAAGTCCAATAAATAACAAAAAAGTGGTGTACTGGAGCTTTTTTGTTATTCCTTGCAGATGTTGTCTTTGGAGGGATTTGAACCCAGGACTGTAAAGCAGCCGTGCTAACCACTGAGCCACTGTGCTGCCCATAACACAAAGTCAGGGATTATGAGGGATTATAGTCAGGTGTGTGAGTAAATAGAGAAAAACTGAGTGAGGAAAAGTCAAACTCAACTGCAGAGGTGAGGCTGATGAAGACAATTTCATGCCAAGACAGAGCACAGCAAAAAGTGGCAACAATTTCACAGCAGACGGGGCTTCAAGATTTGTTGTTCACCAAGAAACGGGCGACGTTAAGCGCTGAACATGCAGAGAAGGAAACGGCAGCAGATGAAAAACTGAACATGAATCAGAAAATCTCCCTCAGCCTCATCAGCTCAGAACTTATTGCAACCAATGGACCCCAGTGATGATATTGGGGTCACTGAATAGGATAACTGAAGTGAGCACTAATATATATATATATGAGTGCAAGCCAAAAATACATACTATATATAAGAATAAGGCTGCACATCAAACTTAGATAATGGTATAATGCCTCAAGCATATGGAAAAATATTGGAATATACAATGAAAAATGCTACTTGCTAATTTGAACATGTGAATAATGAATTGCATACCTGCTATGAATATTAGGAAAAAGGAGATATTTAGCAATCGCATTGATCAATGTAACTGAGCCCCAAGGCCTCGTCAAGGCATATCTCTATATTGGGGTCCCTAGCTCTGTGACCCTAACTGTGTGTCATCTCATTGCAATTAAAAACTGCTATGGGTGGAGAGGGGTAACTAAGGACTTTCTTATATAGGAGATGGAAAAAACATGGCCGAAAGGGGCGGAGCTGTGTTCACATTCAGAAAAAAAACCACATATAACTGAATAGGATAACTGAAGTGAGCACTAATATATATATATGAGTGCAAGCCAAAAATACATACTATATATAAGAATAAGGCTGCACATCAAACTTAGATAATGGTATAATGCCTCAAGCATATGGAAAAATATTGGAATATACAATGAAAAATGCTACTTGCTAATTTGAACATGTGAATAATGAATTGCATACCTGCTATGAATATTAGGAAAAAGGAGATATTTAGCAATCGCATTGATCAATGTAACTGAGCCCCAAGGCCTCGTCAAGGCATATCTCTATATTGGGGTCCCTAGCTCTGTGACCCTAACTGTGTGTCATCTCATTGCAATTAAAAACTGCTATGGGTGGAGAGGGGTAACTAAGGACTTTCTTATATAGGAGATGGAAAAAACATGGCCGAAAGGGGCGGAGCTGTGTTCACATTCAGAAAAAAAACCACATATAACTGAATAGGATAACTGAAGTGAGCACTAATATATATATATGAGTGCAAGCCAAAAATACATACTATATATAAGAATAAGGCTGCACATCAAACTTAGATAATGGTATAATGCCTCAAGCATATGGAAAAATATTGGAATATACAATGAAAAATGCTACTTGCTAATTTGAACATGTGAATAATGAATTGCATACCTGCTATGAATATTAGGAAAAAGGAGATATTTAGCAATCGCACTGATCAATGTAACTGAGCCCCAAGGCCTCGTCAAGGCATATCTCTATATTGGGGTCCCTAGCTCTGTGACCCTAACTGTGTGTCATCTCATTGCAATTAAAAACTGCTATGGGTGGAGAGGGGTAACTAAGGACTTTCTTATATAGGAGATGGAAAAAACATGGCCGAAAGGGGCGGAGCTGTGTTCACATTCAGAAAAAAAACCACATATAACTGAATAGGATAACTGAAGTGAGCACTAATATATATATATGAGTGCAAGCCAAAAATACATACTATATATAAGAATAAGGCTGCACATCAAACTTAGATAATGGTATAATGCCTCAAGCATATGGAAAAATATTGGAATATACAATGAAAAATGCTACTTGCTAATTTGAACATGTGAATAATGAATTGCATACCTGCTATGAATATTAGGAAAAAGGAGATATTTAGCAATCGCACTGATCAATGTAACTGAGCCCCAAGGCCTCGTCAAGGCATATCTCTATATTGGGGTCCCTAGCTCTGTGACCCTAACTGTGTGTCATCTCATTGCAATTAAAAACTGCTATGGGTGGAGAGGGGTAACTAAGGACTTTCTTATATAGGAGATGGAAAAAACATGGCCGAAAGGGGCGGAGCTGTGTTCACATTCAGAAAAAAAACCACATATAACTGAATAGGATAACTGAAGTGAGCACTAATATATATATATGAGTGCAAGCCAAAAATACATACTATATATAAGAATAAGGCTGCACATCAAACTTAGATAATGGTATAATGCCTCAAGCATATGGAAAAATATTGGAATATACAATGAAAAATGCTACTTGCTAATTTGAACATGTAAATAATGAATTGCATACCTGCTATGAATATTAGGAAAAAGGAGATATTTAGCAATCGCACTGATCAATGTAACTGAGCCCCAAGGCCTCGTCAAGGCATATCTCTATATTGGGGTCCCTAGCTCTGTGACCCTAACTGTGTGTCATCTCATTGCAATTAAAAACTGCTATGGGTGGAGAGGGGTAACTAAGGACTTTCTTATATAGGAGATGGAAAAAACATGGCCGAAAGGGGCGGAGCTGTGTTCACATTCAGAAAAAAAACCACATATAACTGAATAGGATAACTGAAGTGAGCACTAATATATATATATGAGTGCAAGCCAAAAATACATACTATATATAAGAATAAGGCTGCACATCAAACTTAGATAATGGTATAATGCCTCAAGCATATGGAAAAATATTGGAATATACAATGAAAAATGCTACTTGCTAATTTGAACATGTGAATAATGAATTGCATACCTGCTATGAATATTAGGAAAAAGGAGATATTTAGCAATCGCATTGATCAATGTAACTGAGCCCCAAGGCCTCGTCAAGGCATATCTCTATATTGGGGTCCCTAGCTCTGTGACCCTAACTGTGTGTCATCTCATTGCAATTAAAAACTGCTATGGGTGGAGAGGGGTAACTAAGGACTTTCTTATATAGGAGATGGAAAAAACATGGCCGAAAGGGGCGGAGCTGTGTTCACATTCAGAAAAAAAACCACATATAACTGAATAGGATAACTGAAGTGAGCACTAATATATATATATGAGTGCAAGCCAAAAATACATACTATATATAAGAATAAGGCTGCACATCAAACTTAGATAATGGTATAATGCCTCAAGCATATGGAAAAATATTGGAATATACAATGAAAAATGCTACTTGCTAATTTGAACATGTGAATAATGAATTGCATACCTGCTATGAATATTAGGAAAAAGGAGATATTTAGCAATCGCATTGATCAATGTAACTGAGCCCCAAGGCCTCGTCAAGGCATATCTCTATATTGGGGTCCCTAGCTCTGTGACCCTAACTGTGTGTCATCTCATTGCAATTAAAAACTGCTATGGGTGGAGAGGGGTAACTAAGGACTTTCTTATATAGGAGATGGAAAAAACATGGCCGAAAGGGGCGGAGCTGTGTTCACATTCAGAAAAAAAACCACATATAACTGAATAGGATAACTGAAGTGAGCACTAATATATATATATGAGTGCAAGCCAAAAATACATACTATATATAAGATTTAATTGCAATGAGATGACACACAGTTAGGGTCACAGAGCTAGGGACCCCAATATAGAGATATGCCTTGACGAGGCCTTGGGGCTCAGTTACATTGATCAGTGCGATTGCTAAATATCTCCTTTTTCCTAATATTCATAGCAGGTATGCAATTCATTATTCACATGTTCAAATTAGCAAGTAGCATTTTTCATTGTATATTCCAATATTTTTCCATATGCTTGAGGCATTATACCATTATCTAAGTTTGATGTGCAGCCTTATTCTTATATATAGTATGTATTTTTGGCTTGCACTCATATATATATATTAGTGCTCACTTCAGTTATCCTATTCAGTTATATGTGGTTTTTTTTCTGAATGTGAACACAGCTCCGCCCCTTTCGGCCATGTTTTTTCCATCTCCTATATAAGAAAGTCCTTAGTTACCCCTCTCCACCCATAGCAGTTTTTAATTGCAATGAGATGACACACAGTTAGGGTCACAGAGCTAGGGACCCCAATATAGAGATATGCCTTGACGAGGCCTTGGGGCTCAGTTACATTGATCAATGCGATTGCTAAATATCTCCTTTTTCCTAATATTCATAGCAGGTATGCAATTCATTATTCACATGTTCAAATTAGCAAGTAGCATTTTTCATTGTATATTCCAATATTTTTCCATATGCTTGAGGCATTATACCATTATCTAAGTTTGATGTGCAGCCTTATTCTTATATATGATATTGGGGTCAGGCTGACACCTCGGCCGCAGTCAGGGTCATTAAGTTACATGTCAGTAATGTAGAAATAGCCATCAGCCGTGTGAGAAAAAAGGAAATTGTGTAAAATATCCTGTTCAGGAAGAGATAATTGAAAATAATATAATTTATAATTAACTCATTCATGCACCGATACTCTAATAATATGTAGAATATAATGTTCTGACGATATCGATAGTGACATTTTAATTGCTGTGTATGAAAACATAAAGCTACTCCCCCAGATTATCTCCCCAGCTTCATATATTAAGCAGAGTTATAGCACGTCTATATGAAATGCACTGTGAAGAAATAACAGCGTCCTGTCCCTTTAAATTCTGCGTGTTGCATGACACTGGTCAGCAGCCAATAAGATTGCTGGATTTGAATCTGAAGAAATAAACACAAACAAACTGTCGCTCTCCTCAGTGTTTTACAGACAGTGACGAGTGGAGTTGTATATCGGTGAGTAGCCGCCATCACATCCCCTGATGACCGAACACTGATTTATCTCATCTCCTCGATGCTTCTTTCCTGTTATCTGGAATCCACTGATGATTTAATCATTTCATCTAAACTCAAAACAGGCGAGAACACCGGGCAGAGCAGAGAATTCTGCCACAACAGCTGCTGTCACCGGCCACTAGGGGGCGCTATCAGTGCAATCTGTATTTACTGGTGCACTGGGGTCCCCCTAGTGGCTGCAGGAAAGCAGAAGTTTATGTTTGGGTTACACAGGACACTGCGGCCGGTATTATTTATTGGGGCATTATTTACCACTAATGTCAGTGGGGTTAGTGTCCTGGCACTGTTATTGGGGGTCAGGCTCTATGTGCTGGTAATGAAGTCACTTTCGCTGTCATTTTTGTGGGGTTACCTGTTTTTATTTGCATGAAGAACATAGAAATCCATGTTTGCCATATATCTTTATTTACAGGCCCCAGTACAATCCTATGTACAATGTTTTCCATGTGGTATTACCTATACTGGAGACTCTACAAACACCCAGAATAGACTGGATTTGCTCATGTTGCCTCCATGTATGGGTGTAATGGAGTATGATACCGGGGAGGGGGGGGACGCTAACTATGAATATGTGTGGGAAGCTGCGGTGTTTGATCTCTATCAGATCTGTGACTAAATCTTTTTTGGATTCACAGATTTTCAAATGGAGTTGTCAATGTACGACATTTACAAGATGGCAGCGAGCAGCCGCTCTATGGAGGTCTGCAGCTTTATTATACACGGACCCTCGTCCTATTGTCCATCCCTGATGAGTGATAAGTGGACACTCACCAGATTCTGTTTTATTTAGGACGTCTACCGCCGCCGACACTGCATCTTCGGATCTGGATACGTATCATGTGAGATTATTATTTTATATAATAACAATTTCCACTTAATCTGAGAATAAAGTGTCATTCCAATAATCCAGCATTTAATAATCCAGAACATGTATTAGTCCAGCACAGAATTACAGGACATTGTCATTTAGAAAATAGTTTTCCATAGTAATTTGTGTGATTTTCTTTGCACAGAATCATTCAGAATCCAGCAGGTCACGATGATTTGGGTTGAAGGAATTTTCCTGTCATTTTAAGGATTTCTGGACATAGTATGATTGATCCCATTATCTGCTTGTGTTTTCTCTCCAGATTGTCCCAGCACAAGGGAGGAGGCGGAAAACCAACTGCTCATCTACAGCACCAGATTCCTGCCATCACCGATCTTCAACATGGAGGTGACTGATCACACCGCATATTATGTCCTCGTGTTCTGTCCATAGATGTAAAGGAATGTCTCAGCAGACAATTAACTTGCTCTTTTTTTCTCAGCGCCTGATGCCGACCAACCGCGAAGCACAGAAAAAATATCTTCCGTTTCCGTTATACGAAAAAAGACCTGAGCCGCCATCAGTGACGCCAGAGCCGCCATCAGTGACGCCAAAGCCGCCATCAGTGACGCCAAAGCCGCCATCAGTGACGCCAAAGCCGCCATCAGTGACGCCAAAGCAGCTGAATGAAGAGGAGATAGCAGAGCCAATGGAGGTCACAGACCAGGAAGAAAGGGAGAAAGAAGACACCAAGAAGACACCACAGCAGCGGAATGAAGTGGTGATATCCGATCCAATGAAATATCGGGAGGTAAAAGACTTTGAAGAAGATGAGAAAGAAGACACCAAGAAGGAAAAAAAGAAAGGTTCAGGAGCTAATAGAAGAATGGTGCAAAATACCACAACAAGCACTCTGAACCAGCCAGCAAAGAGACAGCGAGATCAGGACCAGCCGGCAAAGAGACAGCGAGATCAGGACCAGCCGGCAAAGAGACAACGAGATCAGGACCAGTCAGCAAAGGGACAACGAGATCAGGACCAGCCGGAACAGAGTCAACGCGATCAGAACCAGCCAGCAAAGAGAAAACGCGATCAGGACCAGCCGGCACAGAGTCAACGACTTCAGATCCACCTGGCAAAGAGACAAAGACTTCAGAAAAAGCCAGCCAAGAGACAACAAGTTAAGAAGCAGCCGACACAGAAACAGATGATCCGCCGGCAGTCTTCCATATTCAAAAAATTCACCACCAACCTCAGTAAAATAAAAAACACCATATGGACCAACCTCTTCAAAGTGATGAGACGCTGATGGACTGTGGCCTTAACATACAGCAGCATAAAATCTGGTAAGTATAATAATAATAATTAATAACAACCATAAAATAGTAATTATTAGGTTTAGAAATAGGTTGAAAATGTAGTAAAAGCATTAAAAAGACATATAATAGGAGCAGTAATATAGTATCTAATATTATAATCATTAATTGTATAATAATGATAATTAGAGCCATAAAAATAATTTCAGCAGGTTTGATCCACGGTTTTCGGACTGATCGCCTTTTCCCGGGGTCGAGAAGGAATTTTCCCCCCTGAGACACAAATTGGCTGAAGGTGTCCGGGGAGTTTTGCCTTCTTTTGGATCAACAACTTTAGGAATAGGGATCTAAGTTATAATTTTAGTAAAATATCAATACAAATGTTAGTAATAATAGTAATAATAAAATAGCAATAATCCAAACATATCTAAAAAAAATATTAAAAAGTAGGATAATAATAATAAAAAATTAGTAATAAGTAGTGATGAGCGAGCATGCTTGTCACTACTCGGTACTCGCACGAGTATCACTGTACTCGGGCTGCTCGGCGGGGACCGAGTAATCTCGCGATACTCGTGCTTTACTCGTGGTCTTCATTTCTGCATGTTGGCGCTCTTTTGAGAGCCAGCCCTCATGCAGGGATTGGCTGGCAGACCACTGCAATGCCACAGCCCTGTTAGTTGTGGAATTGCAGTGATTGGCCGGCCTGCACAGCGTCACCGAGCCTTTATATCGGCCGGCGCGCTGTGCTCTGCTCACAGCTATTCTGACAGTGAGTGTAGGGAGAGTGTCGCTGATTCAGGGAAAGCTTTGCGGCCCTTTATAGCTTTTTCAGTTGCAGGGCTGCAAACAGTGTGACCAAAAGTCCTTCTCAGGACTATTCTAGTTGTATACAGGCAGGCAGGGTATAGCCAGGTCGGCGTACAGTAGCAGAGTCCTTCTCAGGACTATTGTTGCTATATACAGGCAGGGTATAGCCAGGTCTGAATACAGGCTAGTGACCAAAAGAGTCCTTGTCAGGACTATTGTAGCAGTATACAGGCAGGCAGGCAGGCAGGGTAGTGGTGACCGTATACCAGCCTTCATATCTGGGGCTGGTGTACACAGTGTAAAACAGTCCAGATAGTGTCTGACTTGTCTGTACTGTAATTGTCGCTCCCCAAAAAAACCTGTTAGTAGGTTATTATTGCGTCCGTGCTTGGTTTTTAAAACCGCACGTGTGTGCCTGTTGGTGGCAGCGTACAGGTGCACTGGTGTGCGTTTACCAAACTATTATATAACGCACAAGTGTAGTGTATAATACACGTCAGTCAGCAGTGGCTGATAGTGTCAGAGTTCTTAATTTTTGCTCCTAAAACCTGTGTTAGGTTATTATTGCGTCCGTGCTTGGTTTTTAAAACCGCACGTGTGTGCCTGTTGGTGGCAGCGTACAGGTGCACTGGTGTGCGTTTACCAAACTATTATATAACGCACAAGTGTAGTGTATAATACACGTCAGTCAGCAGTGGCTGATAGTGTCAGAGTTCTTAATTTTTGCTCCTAAAACCTGTGTTAGGTTATTATTGCGTCCGTGCTTGGTTTTTAAAACCGCACGTGTGTGCCTGTTGGTGGCAGCGTACAGGTGCACTGGTGTGCGTTTACCAAACTATTATATAACGCACAAGTGTAGTGTATAATACACGTCAGTCAGCAGTGGCTGATAGTGTCAGAGTTCTTAATTTTTGCTCCTAAAACCTGTGTTAGGTTATTATTGCGTCCGTGCTTGGTTTTTAAAACCGCACGTGTGTGCCTGTTGGTGGCAGCGTACAGGTGCACTGGTGTGCGTTTACCAAACTATTATATAACGCACAAGTGTAGTGTATAATACACGTCAGTCATCAGTGGCTGATAGTGTCAGAGTTCTTAATTTTTGCTCCTAAAACCTGTGTTAGGTTATTATTGCGTCCGTGCTTGGTTTTTAAAACCGCACGTGTGTGCCTGTTGGTGGCAGCGTACAGGTGCACTGGTGTGCGTTTACCAAACTATTATATAACGCACAAGTGTAGTGTATAATACACGTCAGTCATCAGTGGCTGATAGTGTCAGAGTTCTTAATTTTTGCTCCTAAAACCTGTGTTAGGTTATTATTGCGTCCGTGCTTGGTTTTTAAAACCGCACGTGTGTGCCTGTTGGTGGCAGCGTACAGGTGCACTGGTGTGCGTTTACCAAACTATTATATAACGCACAAGTGTAGTGTATAATACACGTCAGTCAGCAGTGGCTGATAGTGTCAGAGTTCTTAATTTTTGCTCCTAAAACCTGTGTTAGGTTATTATTGCGTCCGTGCTTGGTTTTTAAAACCGCACGTGTGTGCCTGTTGGTGGCAGCGTACAGGTGCACTGGTGTGCGTTTACCAAACTATTATATAACGCACAAGTGTAGTGTATAATACACGTCAGTCAGCAGTGGCTGATAGTGTCAGAGTTCTTAATTTTTGCTCCTAAAACCTGTGTTAGGTTATTATTGCGTCCGTGCTTGGTTTTTAAAACCGCACGTGTGTGCCTGTTGGTGGCAGCGTACAGGTGCACTGGTGTGCGTTTACCAAACTATTATATAACGCACAAGTGTAGTGTATAATACACGTCAGTCAGCAGTGGCTGATAGTGTCAGAGTTCTTAATTTTTGCTCCTAAAACCTGTGTTAGGTTATTATTGCGTCCGTGCTTGGTTTTTAAAACCGCACGTGTGTGCCTGTTGGTGGCAGCGTACAGGTGCACTTGTGTGCAATTTCCAGAAACTTTGATATAACGCACAAGTAGTGAATATACACGTCAGCAGTGCACAGCATTGCAAAATGCGCAAGGGCATTGGCAAGGAACAAGGAAGTGGACGTGATGGTGGTGCAGGCAGAGGCCGAGGTCGTGGGCAAGCTCTAATTTCGCCACAACAAAGGGCCACATCTAGTCGCTCGCACGTCCTGTCCCAAATTCTTGGGGACCGCAGCAGTACACCGCTCTTGAACCAAGACCAGTGTCAACAGGTTGTTAGTTGGATAGCGGATAATGCTTCCAGTCAGATTGGCACCACCACAAACACTCTGTCTTCCACACGGTCAAGTGTCAGTAGCCGTGATACTGCACCGCACATTTCTGAACCTGATCCTCCTTCCTACCACCAGGCTGAGTACACGTCCTCCTCGGACATTAATGATCCCACACTTGGACACTCGGAAGAGCTGTTCACGTTTCCATTCACACATTCTGGCCTCTCGCCAGCTCATATTGAAGTGGGTCATGAGGAGATCGTCTGTACAGATAGCCAAATATTTGAGCAGCCACGTTCTCACGAAGTTGGCAACGTGTCTCAACAAGTGGTGGACGATGATGAGACACAATTGTCAGCAAGTCAGGAGGAGGAGCAGGGTGCGGAAGAGGAAGACGACGTGGTGGATGATCCAGTAACTGACCCAACCTGGCAGGAGGATATGCAGAGCGAGGACAGCAGTGCACAGGGGGAGGGAGGCGTAGCATCACAACAGGCAGTAAGAAGCAGGGTGGTGGCCCCAGGCAGAAGTCAGGCAACCGTTCCCCGTAACAACACGACGACACAAGGTGCCTGTACAAATGTTAGGTCTTCACGAGTCTGGCAGTTTTTTAAGTTGGATCCAGATGATTCAAAAAAGGCCATTTGCAACACCTGCCGTGCCAGCATCAGCAGGGGTACCAAAACTAGCAGCCTGACCACCACCAGCATGATCAGGCACATGTCAGCCAAGCACCCGACTTTGTGGGAAGTACAACAGAGTCGAGGAGCAGTGCTTGCTGATGTCACTGCTACGTCTTCGCTGGTTGTGCATGCGAGCCAATCCTCTGTCCATGCTGCCTGCGAACAAGCCTCCTCCACTCCTGCACCTGCAGTTGCCTACGCAGAAAGAACACCATCATCAAGCACGTCCTTGTCCCAGCGCAGCGTTCAGTTATCCATTGAGCAAACCTTTGAACGCAGGCGCAAATACACTGCCAACACCCCACATGCCACAGTTCTAAATGCTAACATTTCGCGACTGCTTGCGCTGGAAATGTTGCCTTTTAGGCTGGTGGAGACAGAAGCATTCCGTGACCTGATGGCGGCAGCTGTCCCACGTTACTCGGTCCCCAGCCGCCACTATTTCTCCCGGTGTGCCGTCCCCGCGTTGCATAACCACGTGTCACAAAACATCACACGTGCCCTGAACAACGCTGTTTCACCCAAAGTCCACCTAACCACAGACACGTGGACAAGTGCTTGTGGGCAAGGCCGCTACATCTCGTTGACGGCACACTGGGTTAATATTGTGGAAGCTGGGACCCAGTCTGAGCGAGGGACGGAACACGTCCTTCCCACACCAAGGTTTGCAGGCCCTACCTCAGTCAGTGTTTCACCCACACTCTACAGCTCCGGAATGTCATGCTCTTCAGCCTCCTCCTCCTCCTGCGCATCCTCATCCACTGTGCCCTCCACACCAGTCACAAGCTGGAAGCACTGCAGCACTGCCTCGGCGAAGCGGCAACAGGCTGTGCTGAAGCTAATCTGCATAGGTGACAAACCCCACAATGCAGAAGAGCTGTGGACAGCTCTGAAACAGCAGGCAGATCACTGGCTCACACCTCTGAACCTAAAGCCAGGAAAGGTCGTTTGTGACAATGGCCGGAACCTGGTGGCGGCTTTGAGGCGAGGCCAGCTGACACATGTTCCATGCGTGGCCCATGTGCTCAACCTCGTGGTTCAGCGGTTTATAAAGTCATACCCAGAGCTGTCTGATCTGCTGGTAAAAGTTCGCCGCCTGTCTGCACATTTTCGAAAGTCACCTACTGCTTCAGCCGGCCTTGCCGGCTTTCAGCGCCGTTTGCATCTTCCGGCTCACAGACTGGTGTGTGATGTCCCCACGCGTTGGAATTCAACTCTGCACATGTTGGTCAGGATATGTGAGCAGAAGAGGGCAGTTGTTGAGTACCTGCATCACCTAAGCCGTCGGGAAATGGGTCAAACTCCACACATAACACCTGAGGAGTGGAGATGGATGTCAGACCTATGTACCATCCTCCAAAACTTTGAGGACTCCACCAAGATGGTGAGTGGTGATGACGCCATTATTAGCGTCACCATACCGCTACTCTGCCTTCTAAAACGGTCCCTGCTGAAAAACAAACATGATGCATTGCAGGCGGAGCGCGATGAGTTGCAGCAAGAAACAGTAGTGGGTGTGGGTGATAACACACAGCCCAGCCTCGTCTCATCACAACGTGCAGTGGAGGACTATGACGAGGAGGAGGATGAAGACATGGAGCAACTCTCCGGCCAAATTGAGGATATGACATGCACACCAGTCATATCCTCGATTCAGCGTGGCTGGCCAGAGGACAGGGTAGATGAGGAGGAGGAGGAGGAGGAGGAGGAGGAGGAGGACAGCATGTTCAGTCATCTTGTTGGTCAGGCTACTGAAGTCCTGGCTGTTAAGAGTCTGGCGCACATGGCTGACTTTATGGTAAGCTGCCTGTCTCGTGACCCTCGCGTTAAGAACATCTTGGCCGACAATCATTACTGGTTGGTAACACTGTTAGACCCACGCTACAAGGAGAACTTTTTGTCTCTTATTCCCGTGGATGAGAGGTCAACCAAAATGCAGCAGTTTCGGAAGGCCATACTCACGGAAGTAGGCAAAGCATTCCCCTCACAAAACGCTAGCGGCATAGGTCAGGAATCAGTGGACAACCGAGGCGTACAGCCGAGAGAGGCACAAGTCCAATCCGCCAGAGGTAGGGGAACAGTCTTTAAGATGTGGGACAGTTTTCTCAGCCCCTCACGTACCACAGCCCCTGAGGTGCGGGGTAGTGCCACAAGAAATCCTAAGTTTGCCCAGATGCTGAAGGAGTACCTTGCAGATCGAACAACTGTACTCCGACATTCCTCTGTGCCTTACAATTATTGGGTATCCAAGCTGGACACGTGGCATGAATTGGCTCTCTACGCCTTGGAAGTCCTGGCCTGCCCTGCTGCTAGCGTTTTGTCAGAGCGTGTTTTTAGTGCCGCAGGTGGAATCATTACAGATAAACGCACCCGCCTGTCAACTGAAAATGCTGACAGGCTGACTCTGATAAAGATGAACAAGGGTTGGATTGGGCCAGACTTCACCACACCACCAGCAAATGAGAGCGGAATTTAAAGTTTGCCATGTACCTCCACTCACCCATGGGTACACTTCTCGACTTTGGATAATCGCTGGACTGCTCCTCCTTCTCCTCATGCGCCATCATGATGACCGTTACAATAGTTAGGTCTTTGTTTCAGGTATACCCCCAGTGGTAAATTTTTTCGCCCATTCTTTGCAGAATGGACATTACAACGACAGGAGACCCGCTCCTTTGCAATGGGAACAATGTTTTGAGGCCCTCATGCACGTCTCTACCCAGGGACAACGTGTAGCCTCCCAATTTTTGGCTGCCCTGCCTAAGGGCTATACTATAATACACCCACTTCCTTAAAATGGACACTTAATGTTTTGAGGCCCTCATGCACGTCTCTACCCAGGGACAACGTGTAGCCTCCCAATTTTTGGCTGCCCTGCCTAAGGGCTATACTATAATACACCCACTTCCTTAAAATGGACACTTAATGTTTTGAGGCCCTCATGCACGTCTCTACCCAGGGACAATGTGGAGCCTCCCAATTTTTGGCTGCCCTGGCAAAGGGCTATACTGAAATAGACCCACTTCCTTACAATGGGCACTTCAGGTTTAAAGGCCATCATGCACGTCTCTATCCAGGGACAATGTGGAGCCTCCCAATTTTTGGCTGCCCTGCCTAAGGGCTATACTGAAATACACCCACTTCCTTAAAATGGACACTTAATGTTTTGAGGCCCTCATGCACGTCTCTACCCAGGGACAATGTGGAGCCTCCCAATTTTTGGCTGCCCTGGCAAAGGGCTATACTGAAATAGACCCACTTCCTTACAATGGGCACTTCAGGTTTAAAGGCCATCATGCACGTCTCTACCCAGGGACAATGTGGAGCCTCCCAATTTTTGGCTGCCCTGCCTAAGGGCTATACTATAATACACCCACTTCCTTAAAATGGACACTTAATGTTTTGAGGCCCTCATGCACGTCTCTACCCAGGGACAATGTGGAGCCTCCCAATTTTTGGCTGCCCTGGCAAAGGGCTATACTGAAATAGACCCACTTCCTTACAATGGGCACTTCAGGTTTAAAGGCCATCATGCACGTCTCTACCCAGGGACAATGTGGAGCCTCCCAATTTTTGGCTGCCCTGCCTAAGGGCTATACTGAAATACACCCACTTCCTTAAAATGGACACTTAATGTTTTGAGGCCCTCATGCACGTCTCTACCCAGGGACAATGTGGAGCCTCCCAATTTTTGGCTGCCCTGGCAAAGGGCTATACTGAAATAGACCCACTTCCTTACAATGGGCACTTCAGGTTTAAAGGCCATCATGCACGTCTCTATCCAGGGACAATGTGGAGCCTCCCAATTTTTGGCTGCCCTGCCTAAGGGCTATACTGAAATACACCCACTTCCTTAAAATGGACACTTAATGTTTTGAGGCCCTCATGCACGTCTCTACCCAGGGACAATGTGGAGCCTCCCAATTTTTGGCTGCCCTGGCAAAGGGCTATACTGAAATAGACCCACTTCCTTACAATGGGCACTTCAGGTTTAAAGGCCATCATGCACGTCTCTACCCAGGGACAATGTGGAGCCTCCCAATTTTTGGCT
The DNA here is from genome assembly GCF_048569485.1 of Anomaloglossus baeobatrachus. Classification (NCBI taxonomy): domain Eukaryota; kingdom Metazoa; phylum Chordata; class Amphibia; order Anura; family Aromobatidae; genus Anomaloglossus; species Anomaloglossus baeobatrachus. The sequence continues at coordinate 228,310,203 of NC_134354.1, forward strand.
GCCCTGCCTAAGGGCTATACTGAAATACACCCACTTCCTTAAAATGGACACTTAATGTTTTGAGGCCCTCATGCACGTCTCTACCCAGGGACAATGTGGAGCCTCCCAATTTTTGGCTGCCCTGGCAAAGGGCTATACTGAAATAGACCCACTTCCTTACAATGGGCACTTCAGGTTTAAAGGCCATCATGCACGTCTCTATCCAGGGACAATGTGGAGCCTCCCAATTTTTGGCTGCCCTGCCTAAGGGCTATACTGAAATACACCCACTTCCTTAAAATGGACACTTAATGTTTTGAGGCCCTCATGCACGTCTCTACCCAGGGACAATGTGGAGCCTCCCAATTTTTGGCTGCCCTGGCAAAGGGCTATACTGAAATAGACCCACTTCCTTACAATGGGCACTTCAGGTTTAAAGGCCATCATGCACGTCTCTACCCAGGGACAATGTGGAGCCTCCCAATTTTTGGCTGCCCTGCCTAAGGGCTATACTATAATACACCCACTTCCTTAAAATGGACACTTAATGTTTTGAGGCCCTCATGCACGTCTCTACCCAGGGACAATGTGGAGCCTCCCAATTTTTGGCTGCCCTGGCAAAGGGCTATACTGAAATAGACCCACTTCCTTACAATGGGCACTTCAGGTTTAAAGGCCATCATGCACGTCTCTATCCAGGGACAATGTGGAGCCTCCCAATTTTTGGCTGCCCTGCCTAAGGGCTATACTGAAATACACCCACTTCCTTAAAATGGACACTTAATGTTTTGAGGCCCTCATGCACGTCTCTACCCAGGGACAATGTGGAGCCTCCCAATTTTTGGCTGCCCTGGCAAAGGGCTATACTGAAATAGACCCACTTCCTTACAATGGGCACTTCAGGTTTAAAGGCCATCATGCACGTCTCTACCCAGGGACAATGTGGAGCCTCCCAATTTTTGGCTGCCCTGCCTAAGGGCTATACTATAATACACCCACTTCCTGACAATGGACACTTAATGTTTTGAGGCCCTCATGCACGTCTGTATGCAGGGGCATTGGTGAACCTCACAATTTAGGACTGCCCTGGCAAAGGAAAATACTACAAAGACTCACTTCCTCAAAATGGGCACATTAGACTCAAGAGGCCTTCATGTACGTCTCTTCTCAGGGACATCGGAGTGCCACACAATGTTTTCACGTAAAATCTTTCATGTATTGATCTCAAAAAGTAACATACACCAGCTCTATCTCACTATTGGGTATGTGCCCTTAACATTTCCGCCATGAAAAATCATTTTGGGGTCATTTTGGAAGGTTTTCTGGTGAGTCCGTAAAAATGGCGTAAAACGCGGACAAAATTGTTCACAGCTGTGACTTTTGAGTGATAAATGCTTCAAGGGGTCTTCCCCATGCTGTTGCCATGTCATTTGAGCACTCTTCTGAGACTTTTGTGACATTTTTAGGGTTTCTCCATGCTGCCGGGAGGTCATTTCACAAAAATACTCGGGTCTCCCATAGGATAACATTGGGCTCGTTGCTCGGGCCGAGTACACGAGTATCTTGGGAGGCTCGGCCCGAGCTTCGAGCACCCGAGCTTTTTAGTACTCGCTCATCACTAGTAATAAGATCAGTAAAATACTAACAAAGTAAACATAGCATAACTAATAATAATAATAATATTACAGTATTTATTATAATGACTAGAATAATTAGTAAATAATTAATAGGTATTACATTATTATTAAGAATAATATAATAATAACAACTTAATACATTATTAGGTACTGTCAGGTTTGATCCAGGGTCCTTGGACTGATCGCCTTTTCCCGGGGTCGAGAAGGAATTTTTCCCCTGAGACACAAATTGGCTGAATGTGTTCAGGGGTTTTTGCCTTCTTCTGAATCAACAGCTTTAGGAATAGGGATCTAATTAATAGTAAATAGAGAAATAATAGAAATATTAGTACTAATATTCATAATATTAGAAAGAATAAAAATAGTATTTAAAAAAATAATAGTAATATAAATGATAATATTACATTATTAAGAATAATATAATAATAATAATAATAATAATAATAATAATAATAATAATAATAATAGTAATAATAATAATAACAACAACATAACACATAAATAGTATTTTAAAAATATATATATATATTAATACCAATATAGAAATACAAATTGTAATATTGCATTATTATTATTAGGAATAATATAATAAAAACATAATACATTCCTAGGTAGTGTCAGGTTTGATCCAGGGTCCTCAGACTGATCGCCTTTTCCCGGGGTCGAGAAGGAATTTTTCCCCTTGACACAAATTGGCTGAATGTGTCCGGGGTTTTTTTCGCCTTCTTCTGGATCAACAGTTTTAATTCTAGTGATCTTATAGTACTAAAGTAATGATAGTAATAATAAGTATAATAATATTGTAATAGTAATGAATAGGTTACTAGGATAATAATAAGACTATTATAAATACAATAAATAGGTTAGTGTAGGGCCCCATCTGATGAGGTCGCCTTGTCGTTGGCAGATGGGCTTGCACAATTTGGTTAAACTGTGCACTAAGAACCTCACATTTATAAGTATAGTAAATATGCCAGTAATAAAAGGTAGAATATTATAAATATAACTTTGTGTCATCTCCTTTATTTTCCTGCAATAAAGAAAAACAGAAAATCAAACACATTTGGAAACATTTGGAAATATTTGTCTTTCAATGTAGCAATGAGATGCATGATCTAGATGTCGCCTGTACATGCCACTGTCTGTGTAGCCCTAATCTAAAGTGTATCACTAGTGGCCAATCAGCCAGTAATTGTGAGCTATGGGAATGATGAGTCCAGTTGTTCTCATCTGCATACAGTCTTATAGGCAGTGGGACGCACAGTGCACTTACAATGGCCGATCATGTCTGTTAAACGACCGCTGATCGTCCACATCCAGGTGATCATCCGTCATTTAATGGTCTCTCTAGACCGGCCGATCATCGCACTTCCAGGCGCACAGAATACAGTTGGTACAAATCGATTTGTACGACCCAGTATATCGGCCATGTCAGTAATCTGTGGCCGCTGGAAGCCCTGAGAACCATCTCCTTCCTCCGTGGATCTCAGGGCTCTCAGATTACTGATGATTCTCCGATTACTGACGACTAGAGATGAGCGAACCGGCCGTGGTTCAGCTCGAGTTCGGTTCGTCGAACGGAGGTCTCGTTCGAGTTCAGTTCGGCGAACGTTCGACGAACCGAACTCGAACCAATAGGAAATAATGGGAGGCAATCACAAACACATAAAAACGCATTCTAAATGTACACATACAGTTAATAAACATTGCCATAACACTTACCGGTCCCCGCGATCCCTCCTGCACTCTGTCTCCTGCCGCTATTCCATCCGATGATCGCTGAATCCTCCCGGTGACCAGCACTGCCAGCAGTGATGCAGGACCTATCGTGACATCAAAATAGCCATGTAACCAGTCACGTGGCTATTATCTCATTGGCTACAGACTGGTCACATGGCTTTGACGTCATGTCCTGTCCTAGGTCCTGTCATTGCACTCTCCGGTACACAGTGCACATTTGTGTATCGCCGTGTACCGGCGACATGCTCTAGCACACGGTCGACTCCCCGTTCCTTTAGGGACTGGCTGACACAGCCGGTCATTAACGGAGATGACCGTTGCCATAGCAACGCAGTTAGCGGTGACGTCACCGCTAACCGCGGCTCCGGGAATCACATGACGGAGCACCGTTGCTATGGTAACGCGTCTGTCAGCGTTACCGCTGTTACCACTAACAGCCAGCAGCACTGATCTCTCACGGAGTGAAGGCTGCACGGGAAGAAGCGTCTTCCCCCATGCAGCAGTGATGGAGCAGAGCTGCATTTGTTGAACGAGAAAGACAGAAGACCATGGATCGTGGAGGGATGACAGGGGGTAATAAAGATGGAGTCTCTAATGTGTCTGTGTATTTATTTCTATTAAAGTATTTTTTCTCCCGTTTTTTTTAATTATTTCACTTATTTCATGAAACAATTAGAAAACAAATGACGTAGGCTTCGCCTCATTTTTGTGTCCAGCCAGGTACAACTAGGCAGCTGGGGATTGGAATCCGCAGCACAGGTTGGCCTGAGCTTTCTGGGCCCCACTGCTGCGAATTGCAGTCTGCAGCCGCCTCAGAAAATGGCACTTTCATAGAAGCGCCATCTTCTGGCGCTGTATCCAACTCTTTCAGCACCTGCCTGCTATACCTGGCTAGCATACAAAAATATGGCGAAGCTCACGTCCTTTTTTTGTAGTTTTTTGGCAAAAAAAATAAAAAATGCTTCCCTGGATTTTCCATTGCCAGTGAAGGTAATACCAAGAAGTGGGGGTTAGCAGCCAGTAGCTGCTTGGATTACCTTTAGCTAGCAATACAAAAAATGCAGCGGGAGCCCATATATATTTTTTTTAATTATTTATTTAAATAACTAAAAACAAAAAGGGCTTCCCTGTATTTTGATTGCTGGACATCACAGTGCTGTAAAAATAAATCTTTAAAAAAAATGACAGCGCTCCGCGGTATTTTTGATTCTCAGCGCAGATAAAGCAGACAGCTATGGGTTGCCACCCCCATCTGCCTGCCGTTACCTTGGTTGGCAATCAAAATACAGGGAAGCCCATTAATTTTTTCTACTTAAAAAATAGTTAAAAAAAAAATGACGTTGGGTCCCCCCATTTTTGATAGCCAGCTAGGGTAAAGCAGACGGCTGTAGCCTGAAAACCACAGCTGGCAGCTTTACCGTGGTTGGGGTTCCAATGTGGAGGTCCCCCCTTTTTTATAATTATTTTATAAATATTAATAAATACACAAAAAAAGTAGGGTCCCCCCCAAATTGGATCACCAGCCAAGGTAAAGCGGACAGCTGTGGTCTGGTATTCTCAGGGTGGGAAGGTCCATAGTTATTGGGCCTTCACAGCCTAAAAATAGCAGGCTGCAGGCACCCAAGACGTGGCGCTTCCACTAGATGCGCCAATCCTGGCGCTTCACCCCAGCTCATCCCGTGCCCTGGTGCAGTGGCAAACGGGGTAATAAATCGGGTTGATACTAGCTGTAAAGTCACCTGAGATCAAGCCCAGCAGTTTGTGATGTCATGGCGTCTATTAGATACCCAACATCATAAACTGTCAGTACAAAAAAAAAAAAAAAAAAAATCGACAAAAGAAATTTATTTGAAAAAACAGTCCCCAAAACATTTCCTCTTTCACCAATTTATTGTAAGAAAAAAAATAAAGGGGTCCCACGACGACTCTGGACCGTCTAGAATATGGAGGGGAGACACTCAGGGAACGTATCCCCCATTTTCTAGGAGTGCAGACCCTTCATGTGAGGAGTGTGGGTGCAATGAATCTGCACTCACTCTCCCTGGGTCCACAGTAGCAGAGTCCATGTCGTAATGGTTGCTACCAAAGCTGCAATGCCCTGCTCATGCGGTAAGGGCATTCCTAATCAGGAAAACTATTCTACATTTCCAAATATTGGTATTTGCTGATATTATTGCTATTCCACCTACTATATATTGGGGATAGGATCTTGGAGATGGAATACCCCTTTAAGGTCAGTTATCCAGCTGAATGAATACTTAACAACAGAGCTTGCTATTTAGATGTGTTTTCTTATGGCGTATAACGGACTCTCATGTTTGGTAGTCGTTCAGCAGGGAAACTATAAAAGTAAATCCCTCCATTTGGAAATGTAGTATATAGCTCTCCTGATCAATTATGTTCCTTACCTCATGAGCAGGGCATTGCAGTAATAATAATAATTTATTCATTTATATAGCGTTATTAATTCCATAGCGCTGTATGTCTTTGGAGTGTGGGAGGAAACCGGAGTACCCGGAGAAAACCCACGCAAACACGGGAGAACATACAAAATCCTTGCAGATGGTGTCCTTGGTGAGAATTGAACCCAGGACCTCAGCGCTGCAAGACTGCAGTGCTAACCACTGAGCCACCGTGCCGCCCATTTAGCTTACAGATGCATAACCACCACTCACTGTGTCTGAACACAGGACGCTGAGCTGACAGCCGCTCTGTGCATGCGGCAGCGTCTATTGTGAAGGAGAGGGCCGTGGGGGGGGGATCAACGCTGCATAGGTACCGTGGGACACCGGGGAACACTGGTGGGGTTATAGGGGGTGACCTGGCAGGGCCTGGGGAGGAGTTTTCTGTCGCATGTGTCATGGCACATGCGACAGAAATCAGAGGAGTAGGGTGAATGCGGCCGGCGCGCTGCTCTGCGCGCGGCCATCTTGGATTTCTGGGAGGGCATCAGGGGGGGCACTTTGGCGACACCGGGGGACCGAAGGGGACCGGGGAGGAGATTTATCATGTTTGTTCATGCCAGATGGGAGATAAATAATTTTTTACCGGCGCTGTCATTTACTGTAACGTGATCATCGGTGTACGGTGTATACCTGTGGTCATGTGAGCGGGGACCGGAAAAACCGTCTTGAATCATGATCTCCAGGGTCTCAGCTAGCCCTGAAACCCCGGAGATTTTCTGACGCTGGGGGGCAATATTCACTTATTTCTGCCTGCTGTTTATAAACGGCAGATCAGAATAAGGCTACATTAACACGACCGATCCATTTTTATGGTCTGCAAAAAACAGTCAGTTTTTTTTCACAGGTGCATCCGTGTGGCATCCGTTTCCGTTCCGTAGACGGTCCGTATGTCATCTGTTTGTCATCCGTGTGCCTTCCGTTTTTTTTGTGTACTGCAAAAAAACTGAAGGAGGGAAAATACATAAATTTACCCAGGATCCATAGCTTCAACCTACATGAGGCGGTCGCATGTTCACTCCAGTGCCATTTTCTACTGCTTTTCACAGCGTAGAGCGCTCTGGAGATTTTCTTGTGCTTGTGCACTTTATATCAGTCTTTTCTGTCATTATAAGGGCAGAAAGACACATAATGTCCCACTCTCCAGCATTTTGTAATTTTGCACCCTTTGGTGCCTTTCATGTGGCACTAAGGCGGGCTTTGCACACTATGACATTGCAGGTGCGATGTCGGTGGGGTCAAATTGAAAGTGACGCACATCCGGCATCGCATGCGACATCGTAGTGTGTAAAGTCTAGATGATACGATTAACGAGCGCAAAATCGTCGTAATCGTATCATCGGTGCAGCGTTGCCGTAATCCATAATTACGCTGAAGCGATGGTACGATGTTGTTCCTCGCTCCTGCGGCAGCACACATCGCTGTGTGTGAAGCCGCAGGAGCAAGGTACATCTCCTACCGGCGTCACTGCGGCTTCCGTAGGATATGCGGAAGGAAGGAGGTGGGCGGGATGTTTACATCCTGCTCATCTCCGCCGCTATTGGCCGCCTGCCGTGTGACGTCGCTATGACGCTGCACGACCCGCCCCCTTAATAAGTGAGAGTGAGTACAAGAGGGGAGAGCAGAGTGAGTGCAGGAGGGCAGAGCAGTGTGAGTACAGGAGGGGAAAGCAGTGTGAGTGCAGGAGGGGAGAGCAGAGTGAGTACAGGAGGGGAGAGCAGTGTGCCTGCAGGAGGGGGGAGCAGTGTGCCTGCAGGAGGGGGGAGCAGTGTGCCTGCAAGAGGGGAGAGCAATGTGCCTGCAGGAGGGGAGAGCAGTGTGCCTGCAGGAGGGGAGAGCAGTGTGCCTGCAGGAGGGGAGAGCAGTGTGCTTGCAGGAGGGGGTAGCAGTGTGCTTGCAGGAGGGCAGAGCAGTGTGCCTGCAGGAGGGGGGAGCAGGGGAGAGTCCAGCAATTGTCTTCTCAGGTCCCCCCTGTGCCTGCAATAGAAAAAGCAGACAAACGGGACTCAGAGAAAGCAGCCAGAGGAGCTCTCAGGCTCTGGTGCTGCAATGCTGCCAACCTGTGCCCTCAGCGCCCCCCAGCACCACGCCAGCCTGTGCCCTCAGCGCCCTCCAGCACCACGCCAGCCTGTGCCCTCAGCGCCCTCCAGCACCACGCCAGCCTGTGCCCTCAGCGCCCCCCAGCACCACGCTAGCTTGTGCCATCAGCACCACGCCAGCCTGTGCCCTCAGCACCATGCCAGCCTATGCCCTCAGCGCCCCCCAGCACAACGCCAGCCTGTGCCCTCAGCATCCCGCCAGCCTGTGCCCTCAGTGCCCCCCCAGTGCTGCCAATTTTTGCCCTCAGCGCCCCACCAGCCTGTGTCCTCAGTGCCCCCCAGTGCTGCCAGCCAGCTTGTACCCTCAGTGCCCCCCAGCCTGTGCCCTCAGCGCCCCGCCAGCCTGTGCCCTCAGCACCACGCCAGCCTGTGCCCTCAGTGCTCCCCGCAGTTCTGCCAGCATGTGACCTCAGTGCCCCCCTGCAGTGCTGCCAGCTTGTGCCCTCAGCGCTCCCCCGCAGTGCTGCCAGCTTATGCCTTAAGCACCCTCCAGTGCTGCCAGCTTGGGCCCTCAGCGTGTTCCACCGCTGCCAGCCTGTGCGCTAAGCATCCCTAGGGCCAGTATGTATGCCCCACAGGCCACCACTGTCAGTATGTAGGCTCCACAGGACCCAGTAATGTGTATGTATAGGAAATCATTGCAATGCAGACAATTCGTTCCACAACTTGTTAAATGTCCCATCCTGGTCCCCTGTTGTGCCATTCCACACATGCACAAACTCACACAAACACACACAAACACACACAAACACATGCACACGCACATATTATATGCTCACCTTACCTTCCGTTCCATCGCCGGCCTGCTGGGACTTGCTGTTCGCTAGCATGGGCTGTGTATCAGTTAACCATGACGACGAGGGAGGAACGTCCGCACCCAGAGCGCTGACGTCAAAGACAGGAGCCTCTGATTGGTCAGCGCGCTGCCTTTGAGTAGCGTCTGAGAGCAGAAGTTCCTGCTTCATCTCCGATGGTTACCGATACACAGCCTTGAGCGGCGAACTACAGGACCCAGGAGGTCGGCGATGGAACGGAAGGTACACATATTATGCTCACCTTACCTTCCGTTCCATTGCCGGCCTCCTGGGTCTTCTAGTTCGCCGCGAGGATTCCTTCCTCGTCGCGATGCACTACAACTAAGTGCGCACTTTGCGTTTTTTCCCCATGTTAACGCTGCGTTTTCAACTGCAGCATTTCAGTGCCAAATTGCATGTGTTCTGCTTCCCCAGCAAAGTCTATGAGAAGTCCGAAAATTCAATGCGCACGCTGCATTTGTAAACGCAGCGTTTTGGATGCCAAAAATCGCTGTGGAAAAAAAAGCAGCATGTCACTTCTTTTGTGCGTTGTAGCTGTGTTCTCCACCCATTGAAATCAATGATATGGGTCAAAACGCAACCAAAATGCACTTGGACTGCATTTTTGTTGCGTTCTGCATGCTTTTCTGAAAAACAAAACGCAGGTCTTTTCAGTCTCTCTCTGTCGATGTCAGTCTCTTTCTCTGTCAGTTGGTCGCTCTGTCTGTCACTCTCTGTCCGTCGGTCTCTCTCTCTGTCGCTGCACGGCTGTCACACTGCTCCGGCGGCTTTTCCTCTTTTGAAAATGCCGGCCACTCATTATTCCATCTCATATTCCCTGCTTTCCCCGCCCACCGGCGCCTAAGATTGGTTGCAGTTAGACACACCCCCACACTAAGTGACAGCTGTCTCACTGCAACCAATCACAGCCACCAGTGAGCGGGTCTATATCGTGCAGTAAAATAGATAAATAATTTAAAAAAACAGTCCCCCCCAATTTTGATACCAGCCAGGATAAAGCCACATGGCTGAAGGCTGGTATTCTCAGGATGAGAGCTCCACGTTATGGGGAGCCCCCCAGCCTAACATTATCAGCCAGCAGCCGCCCAGAATTGCCGCATCCATTAGATGCGACAGTCCTGGGACTCTTCCCGGCTCATCCCGAATTGCCCTGGTGCGGTGGCAATCGGGGTAATAAGGAGTAAATGGCAGCCCATAGCTGCCACTAAGTCCTAGGTTAATCATGGCAGGCGTCTCCCCGAGATACCTTCCATGATTAATCTGTAGGTTAAAGAAAATAAACACATACACCCAAAAATCCTTTATTTGGAATAAAAGACAAAAAAAACCCTCTTTTACCATTTTATTAAACCCCCAAATACCCCTCCAGGTCCGATGTAATCCACATGAGGTCCCGCGACACATCCAGCTTCGCTACATGAAGCTGACAGGAGCGGCCACAGACTACGATTGCTCTCTGTCAGCTCCACGCAGCAACTGAAGTGAGCCACACGATCAGCGATGACATCACTCAGGTTACCCGCGGCCACCACTGGATCCTCCAACTGTAACAGCTAGTCGCCTGAGTGACTGAAGTGAGCTGCGCGATCAGCGATGACATCACACGTGAGTTGCGGTCTCAGATGGAGGACTCCAGCTGGCCGCGGGTAACCTGAATAACGGCACCGCTGATGGCGCTGCTCACTTCAGTCACTCGGGATTTGTGGTCACCGGTGCGTCCTTCAAGTGTGACCGCTAACCAGGACGCGACACACAGACAGAGCCGCGGGATGACAATGAAGTCGGGTGAAGTTCATCTCAGTTCAATCTCATCGCGCAACTCTGTCTGTGTCTGCTGTCAGCGGGCATGTAGCAGAGCTGAATTGACAGGGAAACGCACTGTCAAAAATGCATCCAAAACGCATGTAAAATGCATGGAAAATGCATCCAAAATGTTTTGGGTGCATTTTTTTTTTTTTTTTACAAACGCAGTGTTTACATTTGTCCAGTCTGCCAGAGGGTGTGTTCTCTTCCGCACTGCACAGAACGCAACGTGCGCACATACCAAGCTGAGGTCACACTGGCATATCACATGTGATGCAATATGCTAATGACCCTCGGCTCCTGCTGTGCTGTGAGTGTGAGCCATTACACTGTGATCTGATCCTGCCGTCAGATCACAGCTGAGGAAAAGAGGGAGGGATTAAGGATGTCAGGCGTTCAGTTGGGATGAGCCCTGAGCCTTGCTGTCTTTCTAAGGCTATGTGCGCACTAGAGCAAAATACCCGCGGATTTACCCGCGGATTTGCCGCGGAAATTTCTTGAGAAATGTCTGCAATCTTTGTGCAGACATTTCCCATGAAATTCTATGAGAAAAAAAAAAAGCTGTGCGCACTGGTGCGGATTTTTCTCAAGAAAGTTTCTTGAGAAAAGTTTCTCGAGAAAGTTTCTTGAGAAAATGAACATGTCTATTAAATCCGCAGGTATCCCGCGGATTTCTGCAGTACAGACTGCAAAAATCCGCAGGGAACCACCCGCGGGAAAATTGCGGCAAATCCGCGGTAATTCCGCGGCTAATCCGCGGCTAATCCGCGGCAAATCCGCATGCGGTTTTGCCGCGGATTTTTTCCGGAGGTCAGCAAATCTTTCACTCCCAGAATTTTCTCGAGAAGATTTTCTCGAGAAACTTCACATCTCTAGTGCGCACATAGCCTAAAGGCGGCCGGATCAGCGGACGAGAGCACCCACTGATCCCCGTGTCTCCACAATTGGAACAATCAGAACAGTAAGTTGCCTGTATTCACTAATTCCTCCCATTAAAGCACAGTATTATTACAGATATTTTATCTAATAGAGCGGATCTGTCATGAAGTCTGCAGTTTTGTACATGGGGCAGATTTAGGGGACAGATCTGCTTTAAAACAGAATTTTGTGGTTTAAAATATTCTAGTTTAAAAGTATCACGGCCAAGTTTGCATTTATATTTTAATTTACTACTTAGAAATAAATCTATGTATATTTTTTAATTATTGTTTCTAAAACAATGTTTGTCATTGCTGACTGGGTGTGGTAAGAGGCGTGGCCTAAAAATTTGCCGCGGCGTGCTCCACGCGACGCAAACTTTGTCCCTCTTTCCCTTCTTTAAAAGTTGGGAGGTATGCCTTATCATGTCCCCCATTGCCCTATCATGTCCCCCATTGCCCAAGAATTTCCCCCATTGCCCTATCATGTCCCAATTAAATTTCTCCATAATGTCCCCCACTCTCAGATAATGTCCTTTGCAAAGTAACACCGCTCCTCCCCACGATGGTCCCTGCATCTAAAATGATTCTCCATGTCATGTTGGGCTCCTCAGGAGCACTTACCTGGTGCCCGCTCGTCCTTTTCTTCCGTGTGGCCCTGGGGATGACGGAAGTCGGTGCGGGGCTGAGGAGCTCCTCTGCCTCAGTCTTGACGCCGCACTGTTCTGTTTGTGCGCCTCAAAGACACGCGTACATCTGAGTATGAGAGGCGAAGTCTGCAGGTCCTGCGCGTACCTCATATTGTGCAGCAGGGCCGCCTCTAGGAATTTCAGGGCCCCATACTGGCAACATTTTTGGGCCCCCTTGAGACTCCGCCCAGGCTCCACCCCTCACACCTTCCACACTCTTAACGCCATGCTTGGAAAAACGAAAAACGTGTAATATATATATATATATATATATATATATATATATATATATATATATATATATATATATATATACATAGCGATGGTCTGGCGTGCGGGAGGGGGGGGAAGGGGCGCTCCTGACCTGGAGGCACCCGGAGCTTATGAGCTGCAGCGCAGCAGGGGCAGAGCAGAAGCGGCTTCAGCGCAAAGGATGCATTGCATTCAGTGGTGGAGCAGTGAGAACCTACGGTGATGTCATTCCCATGTGACCGTGTGGGAGAAGTCGGGCAGGAAATACCGAGGAAGATGTGACCGAGGAAGATGTGCCTGGTGAGAGATATGGGGTGGGGGGGTGTGAGTGGCATATTAGGGGTCCAGGCTGTGACACAGGGGTGTTAAGGGATACTATTTGTATAGAACATGGGGTTTCAGTGTGTTTGAGAGGAGTAATTTGGGGTACAGCCAGTCTGTATGAGATATGCAGGACATTGGGGTGCGTGGTGTGTGTGATTAGGGGGTGCAGGGTGTCTGTGATTTTGGTGCTGGGTGTGTGCACCAGTCCCTGCTGTATGACATGAGTGAAGTCCACACAGTAATCATATATCAGTAAGGATTAGGGAAAGAGGGATAGCAGCAGTCAGAGCATGGGATGGGATTGGGAAAGCTGGGTGCTGAGCTGAGAAAAAAAGGCTCTCTTACTCGTCACCCAGCCTTTCTATGTTCTGATATCCGTCTTGTCCTCAGCTCCCCAGCTCCCTGCTTTCCCATTCTCTGATATCATGGGAAAGCTGGGTGCTAAAGACAAAAGATGGCTATCAGAATATAGAAAAGCTGGGTGCTGAGGAAAAGAACCGAGTGTCCAGAGTAATTATACTGTACCCAAAGTGTTTTATCCTGCACCGAGTATCAAGCGTCAGTATCATGTAACCCTAGTGTCATTATTCTGAATCCCCAGTGCTGGTGATAACTAAGGGGGAATGTGGCGCCCCTGACCTGGTCAGGCACCACTGAGTACTGCACCCATGCTGGGGACAGTACAATACAGGTAATCCAGAAGGCTGACCGAGGTGTGACTACACAGGCGCATAGTGATCAGGTCTCACACATGTACCTATGAGAGGACCCCTGGGGATCCCAAGAGGGGGAAAAGCCTTCACCTCCACTGGAATAGTGGAGGGGGCCAAAAGCCTCCATCTCCTCTCAAGGGGTGTGGTAAGAGAGCCTGGTTGCTAGGTGGCGTAGGCAAGAACAGGAGAGGAGGAGCAGTGAGCCAGTTCAGTGCAGAGTCCAGGGAGCTCCGAGAGGAGCTGACCCCTACCCCTGGGGCTGTTGCAGTCTGACAGCGCCCACGCAGTGGCTACCGACGGGGGAGAACGGTCACCTAGGAGTGCTACCCGAAACCCGTCTCCAGCTAAAGAGAGAGCACAGAGTGGGAAGTAAGGAGACTGCTAGGGAGTACCAGGCCCAAACGGGCGGCAGATCCCGGAGCGGGGATAGATCCACCTTTCCTTGCTAAACCTGCCGGTGTGGGGCCCTCAAAGCCCACACCACAACACCACAAAAGCCGCAGCCACGTAGCCACAGTTAGGGCCCATAGTTCACAGGAGGCAAGCAGCTGGAGTGATCTGGCCCAGGCAACAAGCAAACGGCAAACGAAGGGGAGAGAGGCTTCAGCAACTTCCCTGGGTGACCCCCATAGGGACTAAAAGTCGGGGTTACCCCAAACCACCAAGGGCTAAGGAAGGCGAGTTGGTAGTCACCATCAGAAGTCAGCCTGAAGGATACCTGGTTCCTGCCTGGTTCATCCCAGCTACGCCCGGGTTACTCACCCTGCCATCAACTGTGAGTAAAACCCCTGAAAGACATCCTGCGTGTGTGGAGTTATTCTGCGCCTTGTGGTACTACGCACCTACACAGGGCCCTGGGGCTTGCCTCACTCTCAGGAGGCTATTCCAACTAACTGCACTCACCATCAGCCCCAGGCGTCCCTCAACCTGCAGTGGCGGTCCCCACTGACCGCAATACTGAGAGTGGCGTCACGACAAATAGAAGATTTCCTACCTGTGACAGGATCCAGCCGAGTGGAGTCCCTGAAGGTAATGCACCGACACTACACCTGTGGGGCTTCACACCACCAGTGTCAATATCATTATCCTGTACCCAGTGTCATTATCCTGTACCCCCAGTGTCAGTGTCATTATCCCGTCCTCCCAGTGTCATTATACTGTGCCTACAGTGTCAGTGTCATTATTGTGTACCCCCAGTGTCAGTGTCATTATTGTGTACCCCCAGGGTCAGTGTCATTATCCTGTACCCCCAATGTCAGTGTCATTATCCTGTACCCCCAATGTCAGTGTCATTATCCTGTATCCCCAGTGTCACTGTCATTATCCTGTACCCCCAGTGTCACTGTCATTATCCTGTACACCCAGTGTCAGTGTTATTATCCTGTACCCCCAGTGTCAGCATCATTATCCTGTACACCCAGTGTCAGCGTCATTATCCTGTACCCCGAGTGTCAGCGTCATTATCCTGTACCCCCAATGTCAGTGTCATTATCCTGTACCCCCAATGTCAGTGTCATTATCCTGTATCCCCAGTGTCACTGTCATTATCCTGTACACCCAGTGTCAATGTTATTATCCTGTACCCCCAGTGTCAGCATCATTATCCTGTACACCCAGTGTCAGCGTCATTATCCTGTACCCCGAGTGTCAGCGTCATTATCCTGTACCCCAAGTGTCAGTGTCATTATTCTGTACCCCCAGTGTCAGTGTCATTATCCTGTACCCCCAGTGTCATTATTCTGTACCCCCAGTGTCAGCATCATTATTCTGTATCCTCAGTGTCAGCGTCATTATCCTGTACCCCCAGTGTCATTATCCTGTACCCCCAGTGTCATTATCCTGTACCCCCAGTGTCAGTGTCATTCTCCTGTACCCCCAGTGTCAGTGTCATTATTCTGTACCCCCAGTGTCAGTGTCATTATCCTGTACCCCCAGTGTCAGTGTCATTATCCTGTACCCTCAGTGTCATTATCTTAGGCTATATGTAAATACTCATCAGGGTCTCAAAACTGCATGAATTTCCTTCCCCAGCAAAGTCTATGAGATTTTATTTTGGCTGTCCGCACATTGCAGTTTTTTTTGGCTGCGTCTTTGTGGTGACCACTGCAGCATGTCAATTCTTTTTGCCTTTTTCTCTGCATTTTTCACCTATTGAATGCATCGGACAAAAATGCAGCAAAAGCACATGCGGTTTGTTTGATGCGTTTTTTTCTGGTGGATGCAATTTTGTGTGTTTTTTTGGGGCCTGAAACGCTGCATCTTTGTGGTCAGAAAAAAACGCAGCGTGCGCACATAGCCTATATGTGGTGATAGTACAGGAGGGTCCTCAGTATAAATACTGTATATGTAAAAAAAAAAGCCTGATCTGTCTATAGAGCATTGTTGTCAGAATACACAGGACTAGAGAAGGGTTTATCCAACATGTAACATTATTTTGGAAACTATAGTGCGGCTTTTATAGGCCTCTGTCCCCACAGAATGACTGGTCACATCCAGTACAGACACCGGGGCCGATCATTACTGATAATTATGTAATGTGTGACGGTGGAAACAGAAGACAAATATTCACCAGTCTCCAGATGGAAGAGTGTATGGAGGGTAATGCTGCACACCGCCACATACTGACTCTAAAGGGGCTTTACACGCTGCGACAGGGGCGGACTGGGGTGTCTGGGGCCCACCAGGAGAATTGACTCCAGGGGCCCACCCTACAGCTAAATATAAACACCCATTAGCGTTATCCCCATTATTGTGTTGCTTTGACTGTATACACAGGCAGCTCCTGCACATCTATATTGTGCACCATAACTGGGATGTACAATTATAGTCATTTGCAGTAATGGGGTCTTTGGTGAAAACAAGTTATCACCGATCCACAGCGTAGGTTGGTGATAACTTATTGATCGGTGGAACCAGACCAGTGGAAACCGCACCGATCGGAAGATTGGGGAACTTTTTGCAGCAGCAGGTGGGGTGTGTGACCGCAGCTCCATTCATCCTCTGTGGGGTGAGGTGTGTGACCGCAGCTCCATTCATCCTCTGTGGGGTGAGGTGTGTGACAGCAGCTCCATTCATCCCCTGTGGGTTGAGGTGTGTGACCGCAGCTCCATTCATCCTCTGTGGGGTGAGGTGTGTGACCGCAGCTCCATTCATCCTCTGTGGGGTGAGGTGTGTGACAGCAGCTCCATTCATCCTCTGTGGGGTGAGGTGTGTGACAGCAGCTCCATTCATCCTCTGTGGGGTGGGATGTGTGACCGCAGCTCCATTCATCCTCTGTGGGGTGAGGTGTGTGACAGCAGCTCCATTCATCCTCTGTGGGGTGGGATGTGTGACAGCAGCTCCATTCATCCTCTGTGGGGTGGGATGTGTGACCGCAGCTCCATTCATCCTCTGTGGGGTGGGATGTGTGACCGCAGCTCCATTCATCCTCTGTGGAGCAGCCGGATAATAACAAGCGCAGATGACATGACCAGTGATACCATAAATTCACCCTTGAATATTACCTGTTTAACCCAGCAGGAAGTACGCCGCCGCCTCGAAATCACTAAGGTTGACAAATCTCCGGGCCCGGATGGCATACACCCCAGAGTACTACAGGAATTGAGTTCTGTGATAGATAGACCATTATTTTTAATCTTCTCAGATTCCTTAATAACAGGGTCGGTACCACAGGACTGGCGCATAGCAAATGTGGTGCCAATATTCAAAAAGGGGACAAAAACTGAGCCGGGAAATTATAGGCCGGTAAGTTTAACCTCTACGGTTGGTAAAATCCTTGAGGGTTTCTTGAGAGATGCTATACTGGAGTATCTCAAGAAAAATAACCTTATGACAGAGTATCAACATGGGTTTATGAGGGATCGATCCTGTCAAACTAATTTGATCAGCTTCTATGAAGAGGTAAGTTCAAGCCTGGACCAGGGAAATGCAGTGGATGTTGTGTATATGGACTTTTCAAAAGCTTTTGATACGGTGCCACACAAAAGGTTGGTGCATAAAATGAGAATAATGGGGATAGGGGAAAATATGTGTAACTGGGTTAAAAACTGGCTCAGTGATAGGAAACAAAGGGTGGTTATTAATGGTACGTACTCGGACTGGGTCTCAGTTCATAGTGGGGTACCACAGGGGTCAGTATTGGGCCCGCTTCTTTTCAACATATTTATAAATGACCTTGTTGGGGGCATGCGGAGTAGAATTTCAATATTTGCAGATGATACTAAACTCTGCAGGGTAATCAATACAGAGGAGGATAATTTTATATTACAGGGAGATTTATGTAAATTGGAGGATTGGGCTGTGAAGTGGCAATTGAAGTTTAATGTAGATAAATGTAAGGTCATGCACTTGGGTAGAGGAAATAACATTTATGATTATGTACTTAATTGTAGAACACTGGGTAAAACAGACACAGAAAAAGACTTGGGTGTATGGGTGGATGGTAAACTTCACTTTAGTGGACAGTGTCAGGCAGCTGCTGCCAGGGCTAATAAAATAATGGGATGTATTAAAAGAGGTATAAGTGTTCATGAAAAAAATATAGTTCTACCTCTGTACAAGTCACTAGTGCGACCGCACTTAGAATACTGTGTACAATTCTGGTCACCGATATATAAGAAGGACATAGCTGAACTGGAGAGGGTGCAGAGAAGAGCCACCAAGATTATTAGAGGAATGGGTGGGCTGCAATACCAAGACAGGTTATTAAACTTGGGGTTATTTAGTTTGGAAAAACGAAGGCTTAGGGGGGATCTAATCACAATGTATAAATATATGAGGGGACAGTACAGAGACCTTTCCAAAGATCTTTTTACACCTAGGCCTGCGACTGGAACACGGGGGCATCCGCTACGTCTTGAGGAAAGAAGGTTTAATCATAATCACAGACGAGGATTCTTTACTGTACGAGCAGTGAGATTATGGAACTCTCTGCCGCATGATGTTGTAATGAGTGATACACTACTAACATTTAAGCAGAGCCTGGATGCCTTTCTTGAAAAATTTAATATTACCAGTAATGTATATTAGATTTTATGACAGGGTGTTGATCCAGGGAACTAGTCTGATTGCCGGATGTGGAGTCAGGAAGGAAATTTTTTCCCCATTGGAACTTGTTTGCCACATTGGGGTTTTTTTGCCTTCCTCTGGATCACCATGTTAGGCTACGGGTTGAACTAGATGGACTTAGGGGCACTTTGCACACTGCGACATCGCAGGTGCGATGTCGGTGGGGTCAAATTGAAAATGACGCACTTCCGGCATCGCATGCGACATCGCAGTGTGTAAAGGCTGGATGATACGATTAACGAGCGCAAAAGCGTCGTAATCGTATCATCGGTGCAGCGTCGGCGTAATCCATGATTACGCTGACGCGACGGTCCGATGTTGTTCCTCGCTCCTGCGGCTGCACACATCGCTGTGTGTGAAGTCGCAGGAGCGAGGAACGTCTCCTACCGGCCTCACTGCGGCTTCCGTAGGATATGCGGAAGGAAGGAGGTGGGCAGGATGTTGACATCCTGCTCATCTCCGCCCCTCCGCTCTGATTGGCCGCCTGCCGTGTGACGTCGCAGTGACGCCGCACGACCCGCCCCCTTAACAAGGAGGCGGGTCGCCGGCCACAGGGACGTCGCACGGCAGGTGAGTGTGTGTGTGAAGCTGGCGTAGCGATAACTTTCGCTACGCCAGCTATCACCACATATCGCTGCTGCGACGGGGGCGGGCACTATCGCACTCGGCATCGCAGCATCGGCCTGCGATGTCGCAGTGTGCAAAGTGCCCCTTAGAGTCTCCCTTCAACCTTAAAAACTATGATACTATGATACTATGATTCCCCCCCCCACACACACACACACACAATGCACCCCCATTACTCCCCACACACACAAACACACACAATGCACCCTCATTACTCCCTACACACACACACACACACAATGCACCGCCCATCAGCCCCTACACACACACACAATGCACCCCGCATCACCCCACACACACACACACACACACACACACAATGCACCCCCCATCACACCCTACGCACACACACACACACAATGCACCCCTCCATCACCCCCTACACACGCACACACACACACAATACAATGCATCCCCCATCACACCCTACACACACACACACACAAATACCATGCACCCCCCACTACCATCTCCCCACGCACACAATACAATGCACCCCCCCCATCAACCCCTACACACACACACACACACACAATACACGCTCCATTACCCCCCCACACAATACATCCCCCCATCACCCGCTACACACACACACACACACACACAATTCACCGCCCATCAGCCCCTACACACACACACAATGCACCCCGCATCACCCCACACACACACACACAATGCACCCCCCATCACACCCTACGCACACACACACACACACACACAACACAATGCATCCCCCATCACACCATACACACACACATACAATGCACTCCCCATCACCCCCTACACACACAATACAATGCATCACCCCCTACACACACACACACATACAATGCATCCCCCATCACACCCTACACACACACACACAAATACCATGCACCCCCCACTACCATCTCCCCACGCACACAATACAATGCACATCACCATCACCCCCTCCAAACACACACACACACACACACACTACAATGCACCCGCCATCACCTCCTACACACAAACACACACTACAATGCACCCCCATTACCCATACACATACACACACAATACATGCTCCATTACCCCCCCACACACAATGCACCCCCCATCACCCCCTACACACACACCCACAATACAATGCACCCCCACTACTCCCTACACACACAATGCACCCCCATTACTCCCTACACACACACACACACAATGCACCGTCCATCAGCCCCTACACACACACAATGCACCCCCCCATCACCTCCTACACACACACACACACACACACACACACAATGCACCCCTCCATCACCCCCTACACACACACACACAAAATACAATGCATCACCCCCTCCAAACACACACACACACACACAATACAATGCACCCCCCCATCACCTCCTACACACAAACACACACTACAATGCACCCCCATTACCCATACACACACACAATACACGCTCCATTACCCCCCCACACACAATGCACCCCCCATCACCCGCTACACACAAATACAATGCACCCCCACTACTCCCTACACACACAATGCACCCCCATTACTCCCTACACACACACACAATGCACCGTCCATCAGCCCCTACGCACACACAATGCACCCCGCATCACCCCCTACACACACACAATGCACCCCCCATCACCCCCTCCACACACACAATGCACCCCTCCATCACCCCCTACACACACACACACATACAATACATCCCCCCCATCACCCACTACACACACACACAATACCATGCACCCACCATTACCATCTCCCCACGCACACAATACAATGCACCCCCTCCAAACACACACACACACACACACACACACAATGCACCCCCCATCACCCCCTACACACACACACACAATGCACCCCCATTACCCCCTACAAACAATGCACCCCTCCATCACCCCGTACATACACACACACACACACAAACACACACACACACAATACATGCTCCATTACCCCCCCACACACACTACATCCCCCCATCACCCGCTACACACACACACACAAATACAATGCACCCCCACTACTCCCTACACACACAATGCACCCCCATTACTCCCTACACACACACAATGCACCATCCATCAGCCCCTACACACACACAATGCACCCCGCATCACCCCCTACACACACACAATGCACCCCCCCATCACCCCCTACACACACACACACACACACACAAAATGCACCCCTCCATCACCCCCTATACACACACACACACATACAATACATCCCCCCCATCACGCACTACACACACACACACACACACACACAATACACCCCCACTACTCAATACACCCCCACTGCTGAATGACTTTTTTTCTACGGTTTTTATACAAGAAAATGCCATGGCAGATGACATGACCAGTGATACCATAAATTCACCCTTGAATATTACCTGCTTAACCCAGCAGGAAGTACGCCGCCGCCTCGAAATCACTAAGGTTGACAAATCTCCGGGCCCGGATGGCATACACCCCAGAGTACTACAGGAATTGAGTTCTGTGATAGATAGACCATTATTTTTAATCTTCTCAGATTCCTTAATAACAGGGTCGGTACCGCAGGACTGGCGCATAGCAAATGTGGTGCCAATATTCAAAAAGGGGACAAAAACTGAGCCGGGAAATTATAGGCCGGTAAGTTTAACCTCTACGGTTGGTAAAATCCTTGAGGGTTTCTTGAGAGGTGCTATACTGGAGTATCTCAAGAAAAATAACCTTATGACAGAGTATCAACATGGGTTTATGAGGGATCGATCCTGTCAAACTAATTTGATCAGCTTCTATGAAGAGGTAAGTTCAAGCCTGGACCAGGGAAATGCAGTGGATGTTGTGTATATGGACTTTTCAAAAGCTTTTGATACGGTGCCACACAAAAGGTTGGTGCATAAAATGAGAATAATGGGGATAGGGGAAAATATGTGTAACTGGGTTAAAAACTGGCTCAGTGATAGGAAACAAAGGGTGGTTATTAATGGTACGTACTCGGACTGGGTCTCAGTTCATAGTGGGGTACCACAGGGGTCAGTATTGGGCCCGCTTCTTTTCAACATATTTATAAATGACCTTGTTGGGGGCATGCGGAGTAGAATTTCAATATTTGCAGATGATACTAAACTCTGCAGGGTAATCAATACAGAGGAGGATAATTTTATATTACAGGGAGATTTATGTAAATTGGAGGATTGGGCTGAGAAGTGGCAATTGAAGTTTAATGTAGATAAATGTAAGGTCATGCACTTGGGTAGAGGAAATAACATTTATGATTATGTACTTAATTGTAGAACACTGGGTAAAACAGACACAGAAAAAGACTTGGGTGTATGGGTGGATGGTAAACTTCACTTTAGTGGACAGTGTCAGGCAACTGCTGCCAGGGCTAATAAAATAATGGGATGTATTAAAAGAGGTATAAGTGTTCATGAAAAAAATATAGTTCTACCTCTGTACAAGTCACTAGTGCGACCGCACTTAGAATACTGTGTACAATTCTGGTCACCGATATATAAGAAGGACATAGCTGAACTGGAGAGGGTGCAGAGAAGAGCGACCAAGATTATTAGAGGAATGGGTGGGCTGCAATACGAAGACAGGTTATTAAACTTGGGGTTATTTAGTTTGGAAAAACGAAGGCTTAGGGGGGATCTAATCACAA
This sequence comes from Anomaloglossus baeobatrachus, assembly GCF_048569485.1. NCBI lineage: Eukaryota > Metazoa > Chordata > Amphibia > Anura > Aromobatidae > Anomaloglossus > Anomaloglossus baeobatrachus. The sequence goes on from NC_134354.1 coordinate 228,332,964, forward strand.
TGTATAAATATATGAGGGGACAGTACAGAGACCTTTCCAAAGATCTTTTTACACCTAGGCCTGCGACTGGAACACGGGGGCATCCGCTACGTCTTGAGGAAAGAAGGTTTAATCATAATCACAGACGAGGATTCTTTACTGCACGAGCAGTGAGACTATGGAACTCTCTGCCGCATGATGTTGTAATGAGTGATTCACTACTAACATTTAAGCAGAGCCTGGATGCCTTTCTTGAAAAATTTAATATTACCAGTAATGTATATTAGATTTTATGACAGGGTGTTGATCCAGGGAACTAGTCTGATTGCCGGATGTGGAGTCAGGAAGGAAATTTTTTCCCCATTGGAACTTGTTTGCCACATTGGGTTTTTTTTGCCTTCCTCTGGATCACCATGTTAGGCTACGGGTTGAACTAGATGGACTAAAGGCTACTTTACACACTGCGATATCGGTCCCGATATCGCTAGTGTGCGTACCCGCCCCCATCTGTTGCGCGACACGGGCATATCGCTGCCCGTGCCGCACAACATCGCCCAGAGCCATCACACATACTCACCTGTCCGGCGACGTCGCTGTGACCGGCGAACCGCCTCCTTTCTAAGGGGGCGGTCCGTGCGGCGTCACAGCGACGTCACTGAAACGTCACTGAACCGCCGCCCAATCGCAGCGGAGGGGCGGAGATGAGCGGGACGTAACATCCCGCCCACCTCCTTCCTTCCGCATAGCGGCCGGGAGGCAGGTAGGGAGAGCTTCCTCGCTCCTGCGGCGTCACACGCAGCGATGTGTGCTGCCGCAGGAACGACGAACAAACTTGTTACTGCTGAAGTAACGATAATTGGGAATGGACCCCCGTGTCGCCGATTAGCGATTTTGCACTGTTTTGCAACGATGCAAAATCGCTTATCGGTGTCACACGCAACGGCATCGCTAATGCGGCCGGATGTGCGTCACAAAATCCGTGACCCCAACGACTCCGCATTAGCGATGTCGCAGCGTGTAAAGCCCGCTTTAGAGTCTCCCTTCAACCTTAAAAACTATGATACTATGATACTCCCCCCCACACACACACACACACACAATGCACCCCCATTACTCCCCACACACACAAACACACACAATGCACTTCCATTACTCCCCACACACACAAACACACACAATGCACCGCCCATCAGCCCCTACACACACACACAATGCACCCCGCATCACCCCACACACACACACACACACACACACACAATGCACCCCCCATCACACCCTACGCACACACACACACACACAATGCACCCCTCCATCACCCCCTACACACGCACACACACACACACAATACAATGCATCCCCCATCACACCCTACACACACACACACACAAATACCATGCACCCCCCACTACCATCTCCCCACGCACACAATACAATGCACCCCCCCATCACCCCCTACACACACACACACAATACACGCTCCATTACCCCCCCACACAATACATCCCCCCATCACCCGCTACACACACACACACAATTCACCGCCCATCAGCCCCTACACACACACACAATGCACCCCGCATCACCCCACACACACACACACAATGCACCCCCCATCACACCCTACGCACACACACACACACACACACACACAATACAATGCATCCCCCATCACACCAGACACACACACATACAATGCACTCCCCATCACCCCCTACACACACAATACAATGCATCACCCCCTACACACACACACATATAATGCATCCCCCATCACACCCTACACACACACACACAAATACCATGCACCCCCCACTACCATCTCCCCACGCACACAATACAATGCACATCACCATCATCCCCTCCAAACACACACACACACACACTACAATGCACCCGCCATCACCTCCTACACACAAACACACACTACAATGCACCCCCATTACCCATACACATACACACACAATACACGCTCCATTACCCCCCCACACACAATGCACCCCCCATCACCCCCTACACACACACCCACAATACAATGCACCCCCACTACTCCCTACACACACAATGCACCCGCATTACTCCCTACACACACACACACAATGCACCGTCCATCAGCCCCTACACACACACAATGCACCCCCCATCACCTCCTACACACACACACACACACACACACAATGCACCCCTCCATCACCCCCTACACACACACACACACAATACAATGCATCCCCCATCACACCCTACACACACAATGCACCCCCCCATCACCCCCTACATACACACACACAAAATACAATGCATCACCCCCTCCAAACACACACACACACACAATACAATGCACCCCCCCATCACCTCCTACACACAAACACACACTACAATGCACCCCCATTACCCATACACACACACAATACACGCTCCATTACCCCCCCACACACAATGCACCCCCCATCACCCGCTACACACAAATACAATGCACCCCCACTACTCCCTACACACACAATGCACCCCCATTACTCCCTACACACACACACAATGCACCGTCCATCAGCCCCTACGCACACACAATGCACCCCGCATCACCCCCTACCCACACACAATGCACCCCCCATCACCCCCTCCACACACACAATGCACCCCTCCATCACCCCCTACACACACACACACATACAATACATCCCCCCCATCACCCACTACACACACACTCAATACCATGCACCCACCATTACCATCTCCCCACGCACACAATACAATGCACCCCCTCCAAACACACACACACACACACAATGCACCCCCCGTCACCCCCTACACACACACACAATGCACCCCCATTACCCCCTACAAACAATGCACCCCTCCATCACCCCGTACATACACACACACACACACAAACACACACACACACAATACATGCTCCATTACCCCCCACACACACTACATCCCCCCATCACCCGCTACACACACACACACAAATACAATGCACCCCCACTAATCCCTACACACACAATGCACCCCCATTACTCCCTACACACACACAATGCACCATCCATCAGCCCCTACACACACACAATGCACCCCGCATCACCCCCTACACACAGACAATGCACCCCCTCATCACCCCCTACACACACACACACACAAAATGCACCCCTCCATCACCCCCTACACACACACACACACACATACAATACATCCCCCCCATCACGCACTACACACACACACAATACCATGCACCCACCATTACCATCTCCCCACGCACACAATACAATGCACCCCCTCCAAACACACACACACACACAATGCACCCCCCAATCACCCCCTACACACACACACACACACAATGCACCCCCATTACCCCCTACACAAAATGCACACCTCCATCACCCCCTACACACACACACACACACACACAATACATCCTCCATCACACCCTACACACACACACACAATACAATGCATCCCCCATCACACCCTACACACACACACACACACACAATACAATGCATCCCCCATCACACCCTACACACACAATACAATGCATCCTCCATCACACCCTACACACACACAATACAATGCATACCCCATCACACCCTACACACACACACACACACACACAATGCACCCCCCCATCACCCTCTACACACACACACACACAATGCATCACCCCCTACACACACACACAATACAATGCACCCCCCATCACCCCCTACACACACACACACACACACACACAATACAATGCATCCCCCATCACACCCTACACACACACACACACAAACCAGTGTGGCGCCCGCAGCACTGTGATGACGTCAGCAATGTGCTGATCTCATCACGTTGCTGCACGTCGGGGGCGGGGCCCAGTCCCAGCGCGCTGTTCAAATGTAATTACGTCTGAAAGAATATTTGAACATTTGAATAGGAAGAAGCTGCGGTCACCGGCACCGGCACGCTCCTCTGCACTGTGTGCATGTCGGGCACACAGTAGGGCCGGAACAGCACAGCGCGCTGCCTCCTGCTAGTGTGCCTGGCATGCACACACTGATAAGGAACGTGCCGGTGGCTGCAGATACAGGCAGGTGACTGGTAAGAAGAAGAGCCCCCTCCCCCCCGCACATACCCCCGGGGCCCCTGCTCGCTCCCCGGGGCCCCCGCCTTCTATACTCACGTGTTTCTGCTCCTGCAGCCTGTCCTGGGGCAACGCCGGGTCCGTCCTCCGCCGCGCAATGCTGCCAGCACCTGCACAGGAAGGAAGCAGTCATCCCTCTGAGATGTGGTGCCGATATGATTAGTGCAATTACCGGCAGGGGGGGGCCCTCTCACACATATCCATAGGGGCCCAGGGGGGTAAGAGGCGGGGCCTAGGGGGCGTGGCCATCAATAGCAGGGGCCCACCGGGGATTCTCCCGACCTCCTGGTGGGCCAGTCCGCCCCTGCTCTGCGACATCGCTAACGATATATTGTCGGTGTGGAGACACGGGGCTCAGTGGGCGCTCTCGTCCACTAAAACCCGCCGCCTTTAGAAAAGACAGCGTGGCTCAGGGCTCATCCCAACTGAACGCCGGCCTCCTTAACCGTGGGCGTAACACTACTCAGACAACACAGGGTGAGGGAACCACAATAATTAGACTTTATTGGATCCCCAAACAATTAACAGCACATAACACATAATCAGCAAAACACACAAATGTAACAGGCAACAGAGTCTCACCCTTCCGCTGGCTCACCAGGGATTTAGAATGTCCATGCCTCACAGGTTCCAAGCTGTCTGAGGTCTGCAAAGTCTGTAACAGGTGACTGAACTGTCCCAACCTGAGTGTCCTCCTTAGGTAGTCCTGGTTTGATGTTAAAATCCTGGCAGCCGGAGTCGAAATCCCTAGGCTGTGGATATGGTCTCCAACCGGATCTGGAGTCCCTAGATTGAAGCCATAAGATATCCTGATCCTCTAGTCAGCTCCAAAGAGCTTAGACTGGATCCATCAGCATCCATCAACAACCCCTGGTGGCTTAAAGAAGTCCTTTTTATAGCCACACCTTCCACTTGGATACACTGCGTCCTCATCGATTGGTTGGACAAGATTGCTTCTCCCATTGGAGGAATTTCAAGCTGCATGGACAATGTTCATTTAAATGATGTGCATAGAAAGACTGAGGGTGTACATGTAAACTGGGAGTCACCGACTAGACAATGGCTACTAAGGTAATTACATTATCAATACACAACTACAATACAATGGTTACTGGAAATGTCTGGAGAACAATACGTCTAGCTTTCAGTGGCCAACACAATTACATTGAGTCAACAAGAGTCTTGTAAAAACAATGAGGGACTTCTCCCCCATCTATAGACAATCTATCATGCTGTCTGGCTGGATTTTAAGAAACTTTAACCCATGAGAGTCCATGTCGTCACAGTCGGGGTCACGGTGTTTGTGACGCGTCATTAGCGACATCACAGCGTGTGACAGCTAGGAGTGACGATCAACGATCGCAAAAACGGCAAAGATCGTTGACATGTCGCTCCTTTTTATATCATTGGTGGTGCATGCCTCTTGTTCCTCGTTCCTGCGGCATCACACATCGCTATGTGTGACACTGCAGGAACAACGAACATCTCCTTACCTGCCCTCCACCGGCAATGAGGAAGGAAGGAGGTGAGCAGGATGTTCCAGCCACTCACCTCCTCCCCTCCTCTTCTATTGGGCGGCTGTGTATGACGCTGAACGCATCTCCCCCTTGAAGGAGGGATTGTCCGGGGTCTCCAGCGACGTCGCTGAACAGCTATGTGCGTGTGACGCTGCCGTAGCGATATTTTTTGCTACGGCAGCGATCACCACATGTTGTAAGAACGACGGGGCCGGGTGCTGACGCGCGCAACATCTCTAGCAATGTCGCAGCATGTAAAGCACCCTTTAGGTCATGTGCGCACGCTGCGGATTTGCTGCGGAAAATGTTTCTAACATTTCTGCAGTCATTCCCCAGCAAAACCTATGGGTATAAAAAATTGCTGTGCGCACACTGCGTTTTTTTATACCTGCGGATTTAACCGCGGATTTTCCTCTGCGGAATTAATGTGCATGTCACTTCTTTTCCGCAGGTACCTGCGGTTTTTGCCATAAATAATGGTAAAAACCTGCAGGGACCAACCTGCAGAAAAACCGCGGCAAATCCACATGCGGATTTTGGTGCGGTTTTTTACCGCAGGTGTGGGATTCTTTCAGAGAGTCCATTTTTTCCTTAAGAAAAAGTCAGTTTCTAGTGCGCACATGGCCTTAGGGTATGTTCACACAGAGCTTTTTTGGTGCATTTTTTTAGCTGTAGATTTACCTTGGCTTAATGCAAATCCATGCTAATAAAAAGCTGCTTTTTACAGTCCCAGCAAAGTCTATGAGATTTCTGAAATCTCATGCGCACACACAAACACATCAGTTTTTTTTCCTGACGGTTTTGTCAAATAGCTGCGTTTTTGGTCAGGTTTTTAAAGAATGTGTTTTTTCATTGATACAACCCATTTTGTAGAAAGAAAAAAAAAAGCAGCAAATCTGCACCAAAAACGCAGATGACTCAGGAGATTTCCTGCCACAAGATCAGGTTTTGGTCAGGAAAAAAAAGCACCAAAAAAGCCCTGTGTGAACATAGCCTTATCGGGGATTTCCCTATATGGTGGATACATAGCGGCATTGGTGGATTAACGTTAGTAATCTTTTCCATGTGAAGACGCTGGATAACATTCTGCTTCTTCTTGAATATTATTTGGCTGATGGACTCGGTGGTTTTCCTAGGACAAGGAACGTCCGTGTGTAAGAAAAACTGCGACTGACTGTAATCACAGATTCCATTATTATCTACAATAAATAAGATGCTACAAGAAATCCTGCGCTATCTGCAGGCACAGGACAGGTCTCTAATACGCACTGTAGAGTTTGCAAATAGGCGCATGTTATACTAAGAGAAGCCGGAAATGATCAAGTAATAAAAACGTTTATGGTAGATATAGGGCGGGCCCCTAGGGGCAATTTCCCTGGTAGGCCCCTTACACCCCAGTCTGACTCTGTGTGTATATATATATATATATATATATATATATATATATATATATATATATATATATATATATATATATATATATATATATATACACATAAACAGTACAGACCAAAAGAAAAGGTGAACGGATGGACTCTACGTGGCTGGTTCCCACCGTGAAGCATGGAGGAGGAGGTGTGATGGTGTGGGGGTGCTTTGCTGGTGACACTATTGGGGATTTATTAATTTATTAATAGCAGTGGCGTGCTATTCCATCCGTTTGCGTTTAGTTGGACCATCATTTATTTTTCAACAGGACAATGACCCCAAACACACCTCCTGGCTGTGTAAGGGCTATTTGACGAAGAAGGAGAGTGATGGGATGCTACGCCAGATGACCTGGTCTCCACAGTCACCAGACCTGAACCCAATCGAGATGGTTTGGGGTGAGCTGGACCGCAGCATGAAGGCAAAAGGGCCAACAAGTGCTAAGCATCTCTGGGAACGCCTTCAAGACTGTTGGAAGACCATTTCTGGTGACTACCTCTTGAAGCTCATCAAGAGAATGCCAAGAGTGTGCAAAGCAGTAATCAAAGCAAAAGGTGGCTACTTTAAAGAACCTAGAATATAAGACATATTTTCAGTTGATTCACACTTTAAGTATTTCATTCCACATGTGTTAATTCATAGTTTTGATGCCTTCAATTTGACTCTACAATTTTTAGAGTCATAAAAATAAAAAAAATCTTTGAATGAGAAGGTGTGTCCAAACTTTTGGACTGTACTGTATATATATATATATATATATATATATAATATAAGGCTTAGTGTATGTGTGTATGTATGTATGTACGTGTGTGTATATATATGTGTGTGTGTGTATGTCGGCTAAAGGAATCCGCACCGTCACATTTATAATGACAAAATTTTGCACAGACGCCCCATGTGACCCAGGGAACGTCAGACTATTGTTTTGAGTGGAAAATTTAACTCTGCAGTTTACAGTTACTCTCCAAAACACCTGCTTCCATTAAAGTCAATGGAGCTGGAAGCTACAGGTTATTAATAGGAGCTGTAATTGGTTGCTATAGGCAACAAAGGATATTTTTAGTATAATAGGCTTATGTGTGAGGTTATATGATAGCAGCGGAGAGACAGATAGAGAGAAACAGACAGGGAGAGAGACAGAGACAGACAGGAAAATAGACAGACAGGGAAAGAGGCAGACAGGGAAAGAGGCAGACAGGGAAAACGACAGACAGGGAAAAAGACAGACAGAGAGAGAGACAGAGAAAGACAGGGAAAGAGACAGAGACAGACAGTGAAAGAGACAGACAGGGAGAGAGACAGAATACGAGACAGACAGGGAAAGAGACAGACAGGGAAAGAGAAGGACAGGGAAAGAAACAGACAGAGAGAGAGACAGAAAGACAGGAAGAGAGACAAACAGAAAGAGGAAGTCAGGGAAAGAGGCACACAGGGACATTTACAATCACGAAATTTTGCAAAGACGCCTCATGAGACTCAGGGAACGTTATAGACTATTATTTTGAGTGGAAAATGTAACGCTGCAGTTTACAGTTACTCTCCAAAAAACCTGCCTTTATTAAAGTCAATGGAGCTGGGAGCTACAGGTTAGTAATAGGAGCTGTGATTGGTTGCTATAGGCAACGAAGGATATTCTTAGTATAATAAGCTTATGTGTGAGGTAATATGATATCGGTGGAGAGACAGATATCAAGAGAGACAGAGAGAGAGACTGAGACAGACAGAGAAAGACAGGGAAAGAGACAGACAGAGAGAGAGACAGAGACAGACAGAAAGAAGCAGAGAGGGAAAGAGGCAGTCAGGGAAAGAGGCAGAGACAAACACAGAGACGGACACACAGAGACAGACACACAAGGAAAGAGACAGACAGGGACAAACAGGAAAAGAGACAGACAGGGAAGAAGACAGACACACAGAGACACACAAAGGGAAGAGATAGACAGGGAAAGAGACAGACAGAGGCTGGGAGAGAAGAAAAGTGGGAAAGAGACAGTTACTATCCCAGGCAACACTGGGAACTACTGCTAGTGTGTAGATATATATATATATATATACATATATATATATATATATATATATATATATATATATATATATATATATATATATATATATATATACACACATACATACATACATACACACACACACATACAGTATATATACTCAAACACACATGACCAAAAGTGTTAAGACCCTTGAAGTTGTTCCAGATTAAGTATTTCCCTCAAAAAATTACATTACAGACATCACTAGGGGGACGCACAGACGTCACTAGGGGGTCGCACATATATCACTAGGGGGCCACACATTAAAAAATAAGGTCTGGAACACCATTCTAAGTCTGAACTGGGTGCAAAAACCTAAAAAAAACTTCACTATATAGAGAGAAGGTATGCACAAAAGTGACTATGTAAGGGGGTTTTAGGTTTTTGCACCCAGTTCAGACTTAAGCGGGCTTTACACGGTACGATCTATCGTGCGATTTCACAAGCGATCGTACCCACCCCCGTCGTTGGTGCGTCATGCGCAAATTGCTGCCCATGTCACCCCGTCACACGTACTTACCTGACGAGCGACCTCGCTGTGGGCGGCGAACATCCACTTCCTGAAGGGGGAGGGACGTTCGGCGTCACAGTGTCGTCACACAGCCGCCCGCCAATAGAAGCGGAGGGGCGGAGATGAGCGGGACGTAACATCCCGCCCACTTTCTTCCTTCCGCATTGCCGGCGGGTGCCGCAAGACGTAGGTAAGCTGTGTTCATCGTTCCCGGGGTGTCACACGGAGCGAAGTTTGCTACCCGGGTATGATGAACAACCGGCGCAAAGAAGATTAAACGATTTTTTAAAAATGAGCAACCTGTACACGACTCGCGATTCGTAAACGATTTGCGATCATTTACAGACGCTCATAGGTGTCACACGGGCCGACGTCGCAAGCGATGCCGGATGTGCGTCACGAAAACCGTGACCCCAACGATCTGTCGTACGATAGATCATCTCATGTAAAGCCCACATTAGAATGGTGTTCCAGACGTTATTTCTTAATTTGTTTGTAGTCTTTCATTTGTGAACCCAACCCCACCCATACCTATTTCCGGTCCACATCATACATATATAGCCTGGGTGTCAGCTTCCCATACACGGTGAGTTGTTTAACTGCATGAGAGGACACACATTAGCTAGGGACCCCAATATAAGAGAATACCGTGACGAGGTTTTGGGGCTCTGTTGCATTGATCAATTCAATAGCTAAATTTCTCTTTATTCATATCTTCATGGCAGTTATGCAGATTCCATTGTCATATTTTAATTTTCACATATAGCTATTGTATTTTTCAGGGCAGTATTCACACAGCAGTTTCTGTTTTACATGTATCCCCCTTATATAGTCACTGGTGTGCATACCTTCTCTCTATATAGGGGGGGGGGGGCGCACCGACATCACTAGGGGGCGCACATACATCACTAGGGGGATGCACAGACATCCCTAGGGGGGCACGGACATCACTAGGGTGGCACGGACAGCAATTGCAGAGCACAGCCATCACTAGGGGGGAAAACATCACTGGGGGTAGTACACAGCATTAGAGGGAACACAACACTGGAGGGTGCTGCACACAGCACTGTGGGAGGCTGCACACAGCACTGTGGGGGGCTGCACACAGCACTGTTCGGGGCTGCAGACAGCACTATGGGGGGCTGCACACAGCACTGTAGGGGGGCTGCACACTGCCTTGTGGGGAGGCTGCACACAGCACTGTGGGGGGGCTGCACACAGCACTGTAGGGGGGCTTCACACAGCACTGTGGGGTGGCTGCACACAGCACTGTGGGGGGGGCTGCACACAGCACTGTGGGGGTGGCTGCACACAGCACTGTGGGGGGGATGCACACTGCACTGATGGGGGGGGCTGCACACAGCACTGTGGGGGGGCTGCACACAGCACTGTGGGGGGGCTGCACACAGCACTGTAGGGGGGGCTGCACACAGCACTGTGGGGGGGCTAGATACCACTGCGGGGGGGGCTAGACAGCACTGGAGAGCGGGCACACAACACCGGAGGGCGGACTCCAGGCACACAGCAAGTCCTGATCACATTTATAAGTGTAAGCACCCGAGCACTGCTGCCCCGGGAAATCTGGGGACATCAGAAAAACTCATCGCAGGCCCGAGGTTACAACTCCTGTGCTAAAGCAAGGGAAGGGCGCCCCCCACCACCCACGGCGATGTTCAGCTCACCAAACTCCTACCTTTCCCCGTAGGATGCCGCATCCTCACCACCTCCGCATTGCCCGCAGCAGCACTGTGATGAGGTGCAGAGTGATGACCTCATCACAGTGCTGTGTGATGATGTGCCGCCTCCCTGCTCCACTGCCTCGCTTCCGGCCACATGGCTAATTTGCATGTGATGCCCTAGAAGGGCTTCGCTTGCAATTTAGCCATGTGTGCAGTGGCTGAAACGACACGGCCGGGCCCCTCTGCTGCGGCTGTGACTGGGGCTCGGTGAAGAGGGGAGGCCTGGCCTGCCCGGGGCTTAACAAAGCTAAGTAATTACCCCGGGCCTGTCCGGGCCCCCTCTCTTCACCGGGCCCGGTACACCAGGCACAGTAGTAATGCCCTGATGGCGGCCCTGTTGTGTAGGCCTGGACTCATGCAGTGCAAGGATCTTTGGTGAGTCACATGTGATGTCACCACAGGTCATTCTGCAACCGCGGAAACTGCACAGATCGTACAGAATTTATAAAATCACTGCAGCTTATGATGGAAAGGTTGGGGGCCCATCAGAGCATGGGGGCCCAGTCTGCTGGCAATGAGAAACACCTGTGCCCAGCCCACAGTAACAAGTCCGTGGTACCCCACAAATATAAACCATTGGGGCCCACTGGGAATCCAGGGCCCACCAGAGGATTCCCCGGTGCACTGGTGGACCAGTCCTACCCTGTAGAGGAGGCAGTATTATAGTAACTATATTCTTGTACATAGTAGCAGTATTATAGTAATTATATTCTTGTACATAGGGGCACTATTATACTATTATATATTCTTGTACATAGGAGCAGTATTATAGTAGTTATATTCTTATACATTGTGAGCAGTATTATAGTAGAAATATTCTTGTACATAGGAACAGTATTATAGTAGTTATATTCTTGTACATAGGGGCAGTATTATAGTAGATATATCCTTGTACATAGGAGCAGTATTATAGTAGTTATATTCTTGTACATAGGGACAGTATTATAGTAGTTATATTCTTGTACATAGGGGGCAGTATTATAGTAGTTATATTCTTGTACATAGGAGCAGTATTATAGTAGTTATATTCTTGTACATAGGGACAGTATTATAGTAGTTATATTCTTGTACATAGGGGGCAGTATTATAGTAGTTATATTCTTGTACATAGGAGCAGTATTATAGTAGTTATATTCTTGTACATAGGGACAGTATTATAGTAGTTATATTCTTGTACATAGGAGCAGTATAATAGTAGTTTTATTCTTGTACATAGGGACAGTATTATAGTAGTTATATTCTTGTACATAGGAGCAGTATTATAGTAGTTATATTCTTGTACATTGTGAGCAGTATTATAGTAGAAATATTCTTGTACATAGGAACAGTATTATAGTAGTTATATTCTTGTACATAGGGGCAGTATTATAGTAGATATATCCTTGTACATAGGAGCAGTATTATAGTAGTTATATTCTTGTACATAGGGACAGTATTATAGTAGTTATATTCTTGTACATAGGGGGCAGTATTATAGTAGTTATATTCTTGTACATAGGAGCAGTATTATAGTAGTTATATTCTTGTACATAGGGACAGTATTATAGTAGTTATATTCTTGTACATAGGAGCAGTATAATAGTAGTTTTATTCTTGTACATAGGGACAGTATTATAGTAGTTATATTCTTGTACATAGGAGCAGTATTATAGTAGTTATATTCTTGTACATAGGAGCAGTATTATAGTAGTTATATTCTTGTACATATGAGCAGTATTATAGTAGTTATATTCTTGTACATATGAGCAGTATTATAGTAGTTATATTCTTGTACATATGAGCAGTATTATAGTAGTTATATTCTTGTACATATGAGCAGTATTATAGTAGTTATATTCTTGTACATAGGGACAGTATTATACTAGTTATATTCTTGTACACAGGAGCAGTATTATAGTAGTTATATTCGTGTACATAGGAGCAGTATTATAGTAGTTATATTCTTGTACATAGGCAACAGTATTATAGTAGTTATATAATTGTACATAGGGACAGTATTATAGTAGTTATATTCCTGTAAATATGGGCAGTATTATAGTAGTTATATTCGTGTACATATGAGCAGTATTATAGTAGTTATATTCTTGTACATATGAGCAGTATTATAGTAGTTATATTCTTCTACATAGGGAGCAGTATTATAGTGGTTATATTCGTGTACAATAAGAGCAGTATTATAGTAGTTATATTCTTGTACATATGAGCAGTATTATAGTAGTTATATTCTTGTACATATGAGCAGTATTATAGTAGTTATATTCTTGTACATATGAGCAGTATTCTAGTAGTTATATTCTTGTACATAGGGACAGTATTATACTAGTTATATTCTTGTACACAGGAGCAGTATTATAGTAGTTATATTTTTGTACATAGGAGCAGTTTTATAGTAGTTATATTCGTGTACATAGGAGCAGTATTATAGTAGTTATATTCTTGTACATAGGAACAGTATTATAGTAGTTATATTCTTTTTACACAGGAACAGTATTATAGTAGTTATATTCTTGTATATAGGGGCAGTATTATAGTAGTTATATTCTTGTACATAGGCGCAGTATTATAGCAGTTATATTCTTGTACATAGGAGCAGTATTATAGTAGTTATATTCTTGTACATAGGAGAAGTATTATAGTAGTTATATTCTTGTACATAGGGGGCAGTATTATATTAGTTATATTCTTGTACATAGGAGCAGTATTATAGTAGTTATATTCTTGTATATATGAGCAGTATTATAGTAGTTATATTCTTGTATATATGAGCAGTATTATAGTAGTTATATTCTTGTACATATGAGCAGTATTATAGTAGTTATCTTCTTGTACATAGGGACTGTATTATACTAGTTATATTATTGTACACAGGAGCAGTATTATAGTAGTTATATTCTTGTACATAGGAGCAGTATTATAGTAGTTATATTCATGTACATAGGAGCAGTATTATACTAGTTATATTCTTGTACACAGGAGCAGTATTATAGTAGTTATATTCTTGTACATATGAGCAGTATTATAGTAGTTATATTCTTGTACATAGGGACAGTATTATACTAGTTATATTCTTGTACACAGGAGCAGTATTGTAGTAGTTATATTCTTGTACATAGGAGCAGTATTATAGCAGTTATATTCTTGTACATAGGAGCAGTATTATAGTAGTTATATTCTTGTACATAGGAGCAGTATTATAGTAGTTATATTCTTGTACATAGGGGGCAATTTTTATTAGAAAAAACAAACATAAATACATGTATAAGAAACAAAAACTCACAGTAATACAGGCCACAAATCACTGAGGTTACATAGACACCGGCACTAAATATTCAGATCAAATGCAGAAATAAAGTAACGAGTCCACACCTGTGCGGGGAATGAAGCATCAATGAAACTCAGCAATCACCATACAATATATAGAAGGAGCAGAGTGATACTCATCATCCCGAGTCAGGGACATTCTGTCCACCACCGGTGTCCATGGCAGATTCTACCTGAGGGTCTACAGAGAGGGGCCTCCGCTTTGGCGGGGGATGTTCCTCTATGTCCCTGTCACATTCAAGTGTCCCCAATTCCCTCTCAAAATCATCATCATGGGACAAAGCCCCATACTTGTTGGACACGACCATCGCACCCACAGAGCTCTGGACCTTCTTACTAGCCCTGTCACATGCAGCCTCAGGTCTACGGGAGGACGCGTCCTTCTTCTTCCTTTTATTCTGACTAATGGTCCAGTCATCAGATACAGATGCTGAAGGGGGGGCCACCTGAGACTGCTGGACCTGAGGGACGACCTCCATGTTCCCCTCCTCACCCTCCTGCTCTGGTATCAGCTGAGCGGACTCCCGGGGGATATTGGAGTTGGGCAGTACCTCTCCTGATGGTAAAACCTCCTCCTGGGCCTCTGCCACCACCTCCTGAGCCTCTGCCACCACCTCCTGAGCCCCCGCCACCACCTCCTGAGCCTCCGCCACCACCTCCTGAGCCTCTGCCACCACCTCCTGAGCCTCTGCCCCTGCCATCACATCCTCATCAGGGAACTCTCTGCAGATGTTGTGCCAGGCGTCTGGACAGTCCCGGTGAGGATGGCCCATCTTACCACAGAGGTTGCACCGGACGTCCCGGCAGTCTGCAGCGACATGACCAATGTCCCCACACAGGCTGCACTTCACCACGGTACAGGCATTGGCCAGATGACCAGTTTTACCACATTTGAAGCACTTTCGGGGCTGCCCGGGGTAGTAACATCTCCCCTTCTCCCTCCCAATGAAGAAGGAGTTGGGCAGGTGGGCAGTGATGTTGCTATATTGCCTCAGCTTCACCTGTACCTTCCACCCCATTGTCCAGATACCATCCTCATCCCTGACCTTGGAGAGTCCAGAGACGAGGTCACAATGTCTCCGGAGCCACACCTCGATGTCCTGTGGGGGAACGGCCTCATTCCAGAAGGTGACATTTACAGTAACAGTATCTGGCCTGGAAATAGGGACCAACACAAACTCATTCCAGTCCTCAGTGTCCCTGAACTTGGGGTAATCGGCCCAGAACCTGTCCAGATCAGACATGAGCTTAAAGCTGACGTCATAGCCCTGCCCGTCCTGCAGATTAGAGACCGCCAGGATCTCACGCGGCACATACCCCATCTGGCGGCACAGCAGCTCCCTCACCACAAACCTGCGCTGCGGCAGAACCTCCTTGGGACCTATGTACTTAAAACGCACAACATTAATACGCTTGAAAGTCTGGCCGGTATAATGGGCGCCGGAGGTGAAGGATGGTGCGCCGCGGCTCCAGGCATTCCTGGGGGGCACCTGCCGGGACACCCTGGGCTGACGGACAGGACGAGGGTCTGTAGCAGGGGGGGCTGGCACACCTTGCGGGTTAGATAGCAAAGGGGGAAAGTCACATATGTCATGCACATCAACATGAGCAGCATCATCATCACCACAATGTGCAATGTCCATCACAGACTGTGAATCCCCTCCAGCCCCCGACCCCACAGGCACAACAACACCATCCCCAGCCTGTGCACCGGCCTCCGCAGCACAGACAGTCACACATGGAAAGTCCTGCTCCTGTGCGGGGCACTCTGGGACTTGTAGTGCCTCCAAAGTCTGAGGTGTAAGCTCCTGTAGCTGCAGTTGTGTCCCATCCTGAAAACAGAATCTGGCCGCCTGTATCACCGGTCGCGTCTGCTGCCGGGGGGTCTCGTCCCGAGCGGCCTCTGACTGCACATCAGGGGTCTCCACAGCACAGTCCTGCCTATGGGAGGCCAAATATTCCTGGGTCATATAGGTCTCCTTCAGGGGCCCCATACTCTCCAGCACAGAGTCCATGTCCTGCACCACACTCGCCAGCTCCAAACCCTTCTTGTTCAGTCTCTGGTCACACACAGAGGTCAGGGCAGGATCTAAAGTGGCCCTTAGATTATAGAGACAGTCTATCTCCGCCTGCAGCATGCCTTTCATCGACTGTAACTCACCCAGTCTTCTGACTAGTCCAGGCATCTCATCCGCTAACTGCGGCTCGGGTACACACACTGTATCCACAGCTTCAGGCTTGGCCACAGGTGCAGGGACCTTGAACACAGGCTTGTTACAGGCCTCCACCACAGATGTCTGCATGGTGGTCTTGCTGGACCCAGGCACTGGGACTTGCTTACCGCTGGCACTGGACTGCGACCTGGTGCGGCCTGAGCTCGCCATGCCGGACACCACATGCTGCTGCTGGAGATTTTCTTGCAGGGTCTGCTTCTCCAAAGATGTCCTCTGTCTGCGGGCCGGAGAGCTGAGCTGCACAGCTGATGGTGATGGAGGCTGAGCTCCTGGCTGGAGCTGTGCACTGACCGGGGCTTCTCTGCAGGAATCACAACACTTAACACTTTGCTGCATTTCTTTAGGGACATATTCCGGCTTCTTTGCTGCACTTGGAGTTGGTTTTCCTCCCAAAACAGTACACACCGATTCCTTACTTTCTCCTTTCCTGCTGGAGCTTTGTGCAACATTCACAGGTCTCACAGCGACTCTGGGGGTGCTATTCCCAATGGAAGAGGCCTGGGAGCCATGTCCCAGTGTAGGTCGGGAAGCCTGGGCCTTGCCTGGGGAGCTTCCCCGCCCAGGGGGGCCCCGCCCTGGGCTTGCTCCAGACATCAGGAGAACTGCTCACACACAACCTCACAGCTTGGGGGCAGTATTATAGTAGTTATATTCTTGTACATAGGAGCAGTATTATAGGAGTTAGAATCTTGAACATAGGGACAGTATTATAGTAGTTATATTCTTGTACATATGAGCAGTATTATAGTAGTTATATTCTTGTACATATGAGCAGTATTATAGTAGTTATATTCTTGTACATATGAGCAGTATAATAGTAGTTATATTCTTGTACATAGGGACAGTATTATACTAGTTATATTCTTGTACACAGGAGCAGTATTATAGTAGTTATATTCGTGTACATAGGAGCAGTATTATAGTAGTTATATTCTTGTACATAGGCAACAGTATTATAGTAGTTATATTCTTGTACATAGGGACAGTATTATAGTAGTTATATTCCTGTAAATATGGGCAGTATTATAGTAGTTATATTCGTGTACATATGAGCAGTATTATAGTAGTTATATTCTTGTACATATGAGCAGTATTATAGTAGTTATATTCTTGTACATAGGGAGCAGTATTATAGTGGTTATATTCGTGTACATATGAGCAGTATTATAGTAGTTATATTCTTGTACATATGAGCAGTATTATAGTAGTTATATTCTTGTACATATGAGCAGTATTATAGTAGTTATATTCTTGTACATATGAGCAGTATTCTAGTAGTTATATTCTTGTACATAGGGACAGTATTATACTAGTTATATTCTTGTACACAGGAGCAGTATTATAGTAGTTATATTTTTGTACATAGGAGCAGTTTTATAGTAGTTATATTCGTGTACATAGGAGCAGTATTATAGTAGTTATATTCTTGTACATAGGAACAGTATTATAGTAGTTATATTCTTGTATACAGGAGCAGTATTATAGTAGTTATATTCTTGTATATAGGGGCAGTATTATAGTAGTTATATTCTTGTACATAGGAGCAGTATTATAGTAGTTATATTCGTGTACATAGGAGCAGTATTATAGTAGTTATATTCTTGTACATAGGGGCAGTATTATAGTAGTTATATTCGTGTACATAGGAGCAGTATTATAGTAGTTATATTCGTGTACATAGGGACAGTATTATAGTAGTTATATTCTTGTACATAGGAGCAGTATTATAGTAGTTATATTCTTGTACATAGGGGCAGTATTATAGTAGTTATATTCTTGTACATAGGAGCAGTATTATAATAGTTATATTCGTGTACATAGGAGCAGTATTATAGTAGTTATATTCTTGTACATAGGGGCAGTATTATAGTAGTTATATTCGTGTACATAGGAGCAGTATTATAGTAGTTATATTCTTGTACATAGGAGCAGTATTATAGTAGTTATATTCGTGTACATAGGGACAGTATTATAGTAGTCATATTTTTGTACATAGGGAGCAGTATTATAGTAGTTATATTCTTGTTCATATGAGCAGTATTATAGTAGTTATATTCTTGTTCATATGAGCAGTATCATAGTAGTTATATTCCTGTACATATGGGCAGTATTATAGTAGTCATATTTTTGTACATAGGGAGCAGTATTATAGTAGTTATATTCTTGTACATATGAGCAGTATTATAGTAGTTATATTCTTGTACATATGAGCAGTATTATAGTAGTTATATTCTTGTACATATAAGCAGTATTATAGTAGTTATATTCTTGCACATATGAGCAGTATAATAGTAGTTATATTCTTGTACATAGGGACAGTATTATACTAGTTATATTCTTGTACACAGGAGCAGTATTATAGTAGTTATATTCTTGTACATAGGAGCAGTATTATATTAGTTATATTCGTGTACATAGGAGCAGTATTATAGTAGCTATATTCTTGTACATAGGCAGCAGTATTATAGTAGTTACATTCTTGTACATAGGGACAGTATTATACTAGTTATATTCTTGTACACAGGAGCAGTATTATAGTAGTTATATTCTTGTACATATGAGCAGTATTATAGTAGTTATATTCTTGTACATAGGGACAGTATTCTACTAGTTATATTCTTGTACACAGGAGCAGTATTATAGTAGTTATATTCTTGTACATAGGCGCAGTATTATAGCAGTTATATTCTTGTACATAGGAGCAGTATTATAGTAGTTATATTTTTGTACATAGGAGCAGTATTATAGTAGTTATATTCTTGTACATAGGGGGCAGTATTATATTAGTTATATTCTTGTACATAGGAGCAGTATTATAGGAGTTAGAATCTTGAACATAGGGACAGTATTATAGTAGTTATATTCTTGTACATATGAGCAGTATTATAGTAGTTATATTCTTGTACATAGGGACAGTATTATACTAGTTATTTTCTTGTACACAGGAGCAGTATTATAGTAGTTATATTCTTGTACATAGGAGCAGTATTATAGCAGTTATATTCGTGTACATAGGAGCAGTATTATAGTAGTTATATTCTTGTACATAGGCAGCAGTATTATAGTAGTTACATTCTTGTACATAGGGACAGTATTATACTAGTTATATTCTTGTACACAGGAGCAGTATTATAGTAGTTATATTCTTGTACATATGAGCAGTATTATAGTAGTTATATTCTTGTACATAGGGACAGTATTATACTAGTTATATTCTTGTACACAGGAGCAGTATTATAGTAGTTATATTCTTGTACATAGGAGCAGTATTATAGTAGTTATATTCGTGTACATAGGAGCAGTATTATACTAGTTATATTCTTGTACACAGGAGCAGTATTATAGTAGTTATATTCTTGTACATAGGAGCAGTATTATAGTAGTTATATTCTTGTACATAGGGACAGTATTATACTAGTTATATTCTTGTACACAGGAGCAGTATTGTAGTAGTTATATTCTTGTAGATATGAGCAGTATTATAGTAGTTATATTCTTGTATATATGAGCAGTATTATAGTAGTTATATTCTTGTACATATGAGCAGTATTATAGTAGTTATCTTCTTGTACATAGGGACTGTATTATACTAGTTATATTCTTGTACATATGGGCAGTATTATAGTAGTTATATTCTTGTACATAGGAGCAGTATTATAGTAGTTATATTCTTGTACATAGGAACAGTATTATAGTAGTTATATTCGTGTACATAGGAGCAGTATTATACTAGTTATATTCTTGTACACAGGAGCAGTATTATAGTAGTTATATTCTTGTACATATGAGCAGTATTATAGTAGTTATATTCTTGTACATAGGGACAGTATTATACTAGTTATATTCTTGTACACAGGAGCAGTATTGTAGTAGTTATATTCTTGTACATAGGAGCAGTATTATAGCAGTTATATTCTTGTACATAGGAGCAGTATTATAGTAGTTATATTCTTGTACATAGGAGCAGTATTATAGTAGTTATATTCTTGTACATATGAGCAGTATTATAGTAGTTATATTCTTGTACATATGAGCAGTATTATAATAGTTATATTCTTGTACATAGGGACAGTATTATAGTAGTTATATTCTTGTACATATGAGCAGTATTATAGTAGTTATATTCTTGTACATATGAGCAGTATTATAGTAGTTATATTCTTGTACATATGAGCAGTATTATAATAGTTATATTCTTGTACATAGGGACAGTATTATACTAGTTATATTCTTGTACACAGGAGCAGTATTATAGTAGTTATATTCTTGTACATAGGAGCAGTATTATAGTAGTTATATTCGTGTACATAGGAGCAGTATTATAGTAGTTATATTCTTGTACATAGGCAACAGTATTATAGTAGTTATATTCTTGTACATAGGGACAGTATTATAGTAGTTATATTCTTGTACACAGGAGCAGTATTATAGTAGTTATATTCCTGTAAATATGGGCAGTATTATAGTAGTTATATTCGTGTACATATGAGCAGTATTATAGTTGTTATATTCTTGTACATATGAGCAGTATTATAGTAGTTATATTCTTGTACATAGGGAGCAGTATTATAGTGGTTATATTCGTGTACATATGAGCAGTATTATAGTAGTTATATTCTTGTACATAGGAGCAGTATTATAGTAGTTATATTCTTGTACATATGAGCAGTATTATAGTAGTTATATTCTTGTACATATGAGCAGTATTATAGTAGTTATATTCTTGTACATAGGGACAGTATTATACTAGTTATATTCTTGTACACAGGAGCAGTATTATAGTAGTTATATTTTTGTACATAGGAGCAGTTTTATAGTAGTTATATTCGTGTACATAGGAGCAGTATTATAGTAGTTATATTCTTGTACATAGGAACAGTATTATAGTAGTTATATTCTTGTACACAGGAGCAGTATTATAGTAGTTATATTCTTGTATATAGGGGCAGTATTATAGTAGTTATATTCTTGTACATAGGAGCAGTATTATAGTAGTTATATTCGTGTACATAGGAGCAGTATTATAGTAGTTATATTCTTGTACATAGGGGCAGTATTATAGTAGTTATATTCGTGTACATAGGAGCAGTATTATAGTAGTTATATTCGTGTACATAGGGACAGTATTATAGTAGTTATATTCTTGTACATAGGAGCAGTATTATAGTAGTTATATTCTTGTACATAGGAGCAGTATTATAGTAGTTATATTCCTGTACATATGGGCAGTATTATAGTAGTCATATTTTTGTACATAGGGAGCAGTATTATAGTAGTTATATTCGTGTACATAGGGACAGTATTATAGTAGTTATATTCCTGTACATATGGGCAGTATTATAGTAGTCATATTTTTGTACATAGGGAGCAGTATTATAGTAGTTATATTCTTGTACATATGAGCAGTATTATAGTAGTTATTTTCTTGTTCATATGAGCAGTATCATAGTAGTTAAATTCCTGTACATATGGGCAGTATTATAGTAGTCATATTTTTGTACATAGGGAGCAGTATTATAGTAGTTATATTCTTGTACATATGAGCAGTATTATAGTAGTTATATTCCTGTACATATGGGCAGTATTATAGTAGTTATATTCTTGTACATATAAGCAGTATTATAGTAGTTATATTCGTGTACATATGAGCAGTATTATAGTAGTTATATTCTTGTACATATGAGCAGTATTATAGTAGTTATATTCTTGTACATATAAGCAGTATTATAGTAGTTATATTCTTGCACATATGAGCAGTATTATAGTAGTTATATTCTTGTACATAGGGACAGTATTATACTAGTTATATTCTTGTACACAGGAGCAGTATTATAGTAGTTATATTCTTGTACATAGGAGCAGTATTATAGTAGTTATATTCGTGTACATAGGAGCAGTATTATAGTAGTTATATTCTTGTACATAGGCAGCAGTATTATAGTAGTTATATTCTTGTACATATGAGCAGTATTATAGTAGTTATATTCTTGTACATATGAGCAGTATTATAGTAGTTATATTCTTGTATATATGAGCAGTATTATAGTAGTTATATTCTTGTACATAGGAGCAGTATTATAGTAGTTATATTCTTGTACATAGGGACAGTATTATACTAGTTATATTCTTGTACACAGGAGCAGTATTATAGTAGCTATATTCTTGTACATATGAGCAGTATTATAGTAGTTATGTTCTTGTACATAGGGACAGTATTATAGTAGTTATATTTTTGTACACAGGAGCAGTATTATAGAAGTTATATTCCTGTACATATGGGCAGTATTATAGTAGTTATATTCGTGTACATATGGGCAGTATTATAGTAGTTATATTCTTGTACATATAAGCAGTATTATAGTAGTTATATTCTTGTTCATATGAGCAGTATCATAGTAGTTATATTCCTGTACATATGGGCAGTATTATAGTAGTTATATTCGTGTACATATGGGCAGTATAATAGTAGTTATATTCATGTACATATGAGCAGTATTATAGTAGTTATATTCTTGTACATATGAGCAGTATTATAGTAGTTATATTCTTGTACATATGAGCAGTATTATAGTAGTTATATTCTTGTACATAGGGAGCAGTATTATAGTAGTTATATTCGTGTACATATGAGCAGTATTATAGTAGTTATATTCTTGTACATATGAGCAGTATTATAGTAGTTATATTCTTGTACATATGAGCAGTATTATAGTAGTTATATTCTTGTACATATGAGCAGTATTATAGTAGTTATATTTTTGTACATAGGAGCAGTATTATAGTAGTTATATTCGTGTACATAGGAGCAGTATTATAGTAGTTATATTCTTGTACATAGGAACAGTATTATAGTAGTTATATTCTTGTACACAGGAGCAGTATTATAGTAGTTATATTCTTGTACATAGGAACAGTATTATAGTAGTTATATTCTTGAACATAGGGAGCAGTATTATAGTAGTTATATTCTTGTACATATGAGCAGTATTATAGTAGTTATATTCTTGTACATAGGAGCAGTATTATAGTAGTTATATTCTTGTACATATGGACAGTATTATAGTAGTTATATTCTTGTACACAGGAGCAGTATTATAGTAGTTATATTCTTGTACATAGGAGCAGTATTATAGTAGTTATATTCGTGTACATAGGGACAGTATTATAGTAGTTATATTCTTGTACTCAGGAGCAGTTATATAGTAGTTATATTCTTGAACATAGGGAGCAGTATTATAGTAGTTATATTCTTGTACATATGAGCAGTATTATAGTAGTTATATTCTTGTACATAGGAGCAGTATTATAGTAGTTATGTTCTTGTACATAGGGACAGTATTATAGTAGTTATATTCTTGTACACAGGAGCAGTATTATAGTAGTTATATTCTTGTACATAGGAGCAGTATTATAGTAGTTATATTCGTGTACATAGGGACAGTATTATAGTAGTTATATTCTTGTACATAGGAACAGTATTATAGTAGTTATATTCTTTTACATAGGTGCAGTATTATAGTAGTTATATTCTTGTACATAGGAGCAGTATTATAGTAGTTATATTCTTGTACATAGGAGCAGTATTATAGTAGTTATATTCTTGTACATAGGAGCAGTATTATAGTAGTTATATTCTTGTACATAGGTGCAGTATTATAGTAGTTATATTCTTGTACATAGGAGCAGTATTATAGTAGTTATATTCTTGTACATAGGAGCAGTATTATAGTAGTTATATTCTTGTACATAGGAACAGTATTATAGTAGTTATATTCTTGAACATAGGAGCAGTATTATAGTAGTTATATTCTTGAACATAGGGGCAGTATCATAGTAGTTATATTCTTGAACATAGGGTCAATTTTAATTGGAAAAAACAAACATAAATACAAGTATAATAAACAAAAACTTCCATAAATACAAAACACAAATCACTGAGGTTACATAGACACCAGCACTAAATAATCAGATCATACACACAAATAAAGTAGAGTCCACAGCTGTGGTGGGAAATGAGTGTCAAAGAATCCCTGCAACCACCATACAATATATAGAAGGAGCAGAGTGACAGCCATCATCAGGAGTCAGGGACGTTCGGTCCACCACCGGTGTCCATGTCAGGCTCTACCTGAGGGTCTACAGACAGGGGCTTCCGCTTTGGCGGGGGATGGTCCTCTACGTCCCTGTCACACTCGTCCTCAAGTTTCCCCAACTCTTCCTCATAATCATTATCATTTGACTCAGATAAAGCCCCATACGTGTTGGACACGACCATCACACCTGCAGAGCTCTGGACCTTCTTACTTGCTCTGTCATATTCTGCCTCAGGTTTACGGGAGGACGTGTTCTTTTTCTTCCGTTCATTCTGATTAATGCTCCAGTCATCAGATACAGACAGTGATGCTGAAGGGGGGGCTACCTGAGGCTGCTGAACCTGAGGGACGACCTCCATGTTCCCATCTGCACCCTCCGTACCCTGCTGCTCTGGTGTTACATGAGTAGACTCCCGGGGGACATCTGAGCTGATCAGTACCTGTCACGACATTGAATCCTCCTCCTAAGCCTCTGCCACTACCTTCTGAGCCTCTGCCACTACCTCCCGAGTCTCTGCCGCTACCTCCCGAGTCTCTGCCGCTACCATCACATCCTCATCAGGGAAGACTCTACAGATGTTGTGCCAGGGATCTGGACAGTCCCTGTGAGGGTGGCCCATCTTACCACAGAGGTTGCACCTGATGTCCCAGCAGTCTGCAGCGATATGGCCGATTTCCCCACACAGGCTGCACTTCCCCACAGTACAGTCATTGGCCAGATGACCTGTTTTACCACATCTGAAGCACTTTCGGGACTGCCCGGGATAGTAAATTCTGCCTTTCTCCCTCCCGATGAAGAAGGAGTTGGGTAAGGCTGCATGCGCATGCTGCAGTTTTTTCTGCACACAAACTGCAACCAAAACTGCACCTTGTCGCAGAGAGTCGGGAAATGTCCCAAAAAATGCTTGTAATGTAGGTGCGTTTTGTGGTGCGTTTTTGGTGCATTGTTGTCATTGCGTTTTTTTAAAGGAAAAACAAAATATGATAGGAAAGGATAATGGATAGATAGGTAGAATAGATTATATATGAAAAAATAGAAAGAATAGCTAGATGGATAGATAGATAATAAGAACATATAGATTAGATAATAAGAAAGAATACATAGAAAAAAATAATAGAATAGCTTCATAGAGGGATAGCCAGCTTGGTTAGGTTTTTTTTCTTTTTTTGGGGTAAAAAAAATAACATGGGGCCCCCCCATTTTTCATATCCTGCACAGGAACAGCAGCAGCTGCAGGCTGCAACCCTCAGCTCTCTGCTGTGCCTTGGCTGGTTATGAAAAATAGAGGGGATTCCACCCCTTTTTTTAATTATTTGATTTATTAAAAAAAATGACGTGGGATCCCCTCATTTTTCTAATACCAGCCAAGGTGCAGCAGACAACAGGGGGCTGATATTATTAGGGTGGGAAGGACCATCGTTATTTGGCCCTTTCCAGCCTAACAATAGCAGCCCACAGCCGCCCCAGAAGTGGCGGATCCATAAGATGCACCAATTCTGGCGCTAGATCCGACTCTTCTCGTTGCCCTGTTGCAGAGGGAATCGGGGTAATAAGAAGTTTATGGCAGCAGCCCATAGCTGCCACTAAGCCCTAGGTTAGTGATGTCATGCGTCTATGAGACACCCCACATCACTAATCTGTAATTTCCAGCTCTCGTTCAGGGTAACGTGATATATGGAGACAGGATGACAGATCTCAGCCCCTCATTACTGCAAGAGACTGAGCGCCCTGACCGGGAGCACACACCGGGTGCAAACTGCACCCCATACAAGAAAGAGCTCACCCCATGGGATGGATATGTGAAGCCCCGCAGGTGTGGTTGTGTCGGTGCATTACCTTCAGGGACTCCACGTGGTGGGACGGTTCTGGTCACAGGTAGGGAACCTTCTTGCGATTGTCGTGACACCACTCTCGGAATTGCGGTCAGTGGGGACCGCCACTGCGGGTTAAAGGGTGCCTGGGGCTGGTGGTGGGTGCAGTCAGATGTAGTGGCCTCCCGAGAGTGAGGCAAGCCCCAGGGCCCTGTGTAGGTGTGTGGAACCACAAGGTGCAAAATAACTCAACACAAGCAGAATGTCTTTCAGGGGTTTTACTCACTGTTGATGGCAGGGTGAGTAACCCGGGCGTAGCTGGGATGAACCAGGCTGGAACCAGGCGTTCTTCAGGCTGACTTTTGAGGGTGGCTACTGACTCGCCTTCCTTAGCCCTTTTGTTGTTTGTGGTAACCCCGACTTGCAGTCCCTATGGGGTTCACGCAGGGAAGTTGCTGCTCCCCTCGTTTCGGCCCGTTTGCTTGTAGCCTGGACCAGGTCACTCCGGCTGCTTGCCTCCTGTGAGCTATGGGGCCTCACTTTGCTACGTGGCTGTGGACCCTGTGGTGTCGTCTTGGGGGTTTGAAGTGCCCCCTCAGGCAGGTTTGGCAGAAGAAAGCTAGATCTATCTCTGCACTGGGACCTGTTACCCCTTCGGGCCTGGTACCTCCCTGGCAGTCCTCTTACTCTTCACTCCGTTGCTCTCTCTTTAGCCTTGGGTGGATTTCGGTTGGCACTACCAGGTGACTGGTCTCCCCCATCAGTAGTCACTGCGCAGACGCTGTTAGACTGCAACAGCTCCAGGGTCTGCTTCTGCTCTCCCTGAGCTGCACACTAAACCGGCTCACTTGTGGGTTCTCCACTGCTGCTCCTGTCTGAGCTCCACTTCCACACTCCTCTCTCTTCAACTCCCTGCTCCAGACTCCTCCCTCCTTCTCTTCCTCTTTCCCCTTTGTGCCTGCCTGTGCCACCTAGCAACCAGGCTCTCTACCACATCCCTTGAGTGGACATGGAGGCCACGCCCCCTCCTGGAAGCTCTCAGGAGTCCTCCCAAAGGTATATGTGTGAGACCTGATTACTATGCGCCTGTGTAGTCACACCTCGGTCAGCCTTCTGGATTACCTGTATTGTACTGCCCCCAGCATGGGTGCAGTACTCAGTGATGCCTGACCTGGTCAGGGGCGCCACAGATACATAGCCCACGAGGAGTGGACACTTCTCCAGCGAGGAGCCTTCTCTCCCAAGTGATAGGTGTGACACTAATTAAAGAAAGTTACACTTTGGTGACACAGTATCCTACAACCACCAAATCCTTCTATCAGCACCATAACAAAAGGTGACTGAGCGCCCAGAAAAGTGTCCTTGTGACCAGGATGGTCCCCATGGAGCATTACACTCACTTGAACTAATAGCTGCCCATAACACATTGCCACATATTACCACCACACAGTGCCCGAACAAACTACAATAATGATTATGAATAAAAACCACCATACCAATAATACTAATATTACCATCAGTAGAACCCAGACAAGAGAGTCTTTAAATTTGCCAAATGATAGAGACACTCAGACAAGCCATAATTATAAATGTACAAAACATTTTATTTAAATAATTCTGTAGGTGTATCAATAACATATCACAAAGACATAGAAAAAGGACCAGAGGGAATAAGTGGATCTTGTGGAGACTTGTTCTCCTTTATTTCCGGGACACGTGGGGTGTCTCCCCCTCAGCACTTATTCCCTCTGATCCTTTTTCTATGTCTTTGTGATATGTTATTGATACACCTACAGCATTATTTAAATAAAATGTTTTGTACATTTATAATTATGGCTTGTCTGAGTGTCTCTATCATTTGGCAAATTTAAAGACTCTCTTGTCTGGGTTCTACTGTTATTTTGAGTTGTTGCCAATAATTTTTTTCTTATGGGGTTCTTTTATGTTTATATTTCAGTATTACTGTGGTTTATCACAGGCTATTCTCAGGGTCCTATGGATCTTAAAGCCCGCGAAAAAGTGTGGGAAACACAATTGGACCGGGTGTTTGAAGCTGGAGGGGAGGAGTTACCTTCTTTGAGTTCCAGAACTGCTCTGGATCACATGAACAGCCTTAAATCTATGTTAAATAGAAAAACACGTCTATGGTGGAATGTGGCATTTATGAAGAGGTATCTGGATAGAGGGTTGGTCCCCAGGGGGCTTAGAGTTAGGGTTTTTCCCTCTTTCACCATCTCGGACAAAACTATTAAAACCAAATGGGAGGAAGCCACGGCTGGCTGCTCCAGGACTTTCATGCAGCTCCTGATAGAGCTGAATGAAAAGTCCATCAGTGAGCTTGAGACGAAGATTGGGGAGGCCCAGACCCTTCTTTCCTCGGAGCTAACCCCAGATGAACTGTCCAAGTATAATGAGTCACTGGACAAAGAGTTCTCGAAATGGGAGAAAGAAATTCTGAATACCAAAACGAAAAAATACTAGCGGGACGTTATGGACTATAAGAACGGCCAAGTTTATCGGTGGCGGGGTGTGTCACATTCTAGGAAAAAACATCATGCTTCAATGGTGTCAATTTCGGCATCATCTATGTCCTCAGTGGATGAAGAGTCCACATCTGATAAAATCAGGAATATGAGACCTAATACCAGAGCCACGAATGCTCGGAACAAACAAGGTATAGGTCCTCGTGGTGGACGTGGGACTCTTCCTCCTGTTCAGAAGAAAGGGGGAGACTCGCACCTTGAGGTAATCAATCTATTCAAACATGTGCTCACCCCTCCTCAGATTGAGGTCCTTAAGCTGGGACTGTCGTTTGTGCCTCAGGCTAATTTTAATTTATTTTCAGTGATTAAAGATCTCCATTTATTTTTACGGAAGTTGGTGTTACATAAACTACACCATAAAAAAACTTCAGGCGAGCCATCTTTGTCTACCCTTGAACAGGAAGCCATTGCTACCCTTGAAGAACTGGAGGCGGAGTCCACTTACCATCCATCAGGTAACTTCCCACAACATACCATGCCAAAATCCACCACATTCCCGCCTCTATCACTATGCCCCCCTATCCAGATTTTTGGGGAGTTGGTGACTAGAGATATTCGGCGACTCTCCTTGAAGGGTGGCGGTAATAATCTTACTAGACAGCAACAATCCGCACTCAGGGAGATACAGTCCCTTGATGGCGTGGTTGTTAAACCCGCCGATAAAGGCGGTAATGTGGTGATTTGGCCTGTGGAACTGTACAAAAGGGAGGCATGGCGCCAACTCAGAGATCGGGATGCCTATGAACCTCTCCACCATAATCCCATGTGGGGTTATGCCAATGACCTAGAGGTGATATTGTTACAGGCATTTGAGGAGGGAATCATTCCCAAGAAGATCTATGAGGGCCTTTTAGTGAAGTCACCAGTGGTTCCAACTTTCTATCTCCTCCCCAAGGTTCACAAAAACCCAAAGGTGTCCCCTGGACGTCCCATTGTCTCTGGCATGGGTGGGTTGTGCGATGTCACTTGCAAATTTATTGAACACTACTTGCACCCACTTGTGGAGACATTGCCCTCCTATGTCAGAGACACTTCGGACGTCCTTAGGAGGCTGGAGGGCTTAGTCTTGGAGGAGGATGTACTACTGGTGACCATGGATGTCGAGGCCCTCTACTCTAACATTGGTCACCGCGATGGACTTGCAGCCACTCAGTTCTATCTGAATGCAAGTAATATGGATAGGTCCCTGTCCGGTCTGATTATGGAGTTGTTGGAGTTTGTGTTGACGCACAACTTCTTCATTTTTCGGGACCGGTTCTTCCTCCAGCGGCGCAGCACTGCGATGGGGGCGGCTTGTGCGCTGTCCTACGCAAACCTCTTTCTCGATTTCTGGGAGAGGGAGGTTTTCGGGGGCGGCGTGCTGGCGAGCTCCCATGTGCAGTGCTGGCTTCGCTATATAGACAACATTTTTGTCGTCTGCGGTGAAACCGGTTCTGAACTTGAGGATTTCGTGCGTCGACTCAACTCCAATGACCGGAACATCTTATTGACTCATCAGATCGGGCCAAGGGCCATTGATTTTCTTGACATCCGGATTTCCATCGAACTGAGTGGCGCCGTATCCACCACCATCTTTTGTAAGTCCACCGCGGTCAATTCCCTCCTCCACGCCACCTCGGGACACCCTAGGTCAATGGTAAACGCAATCTCGACGGGCCAGTTTCTGCTCTTGCGCAGACTGTGCTCTTCGGATTGCTCCTTTGAGGTCGAATCAGGGGATATGAGGGAGAGATTAATAAATAGGGGCTACAGCAGGAGATCTATAAAACGAGGTTATCAGCGGGCCAAATTCTCGAGACGTGACCACCTATTATCTGGGAGAAATATGACAGCAAAATCAACTGGCCCAATAGCCAGATTTATCTCCACCTACTGTAGACAGTGGGAACAGATAAGGAGTGTGTTAATTAAACACTGGGCAATCCCTCAATAATAATGTAATCTATTACGCCACATGTGGTTGCGACAAAATATATATCGGATTGACCTCTCGGGAACTCCGTATCCGTACAAGGGAGCATGTACGCAATATACTGGCAGCCAAGGAGGTTATCAACCCAGAATCCCTCAAGACGATCCCCTGCCACTTCAGGGAGGTCCATAATTGTGACCCAATATCCTTGAAGGTCCGTGGGATTGACAGAGTACATCTTGGGATTCGTGGGGGAGACCTGAAAAAGCGCCTTGCACAAGTGGAATGTCGGTGGATCTTTTCCCTTGGAACCATGTCCCCGCATGGACTTAATGAACGGCTTACTTTTGCCCCGTTTTTGTAATGACTCAGGTTTTCCCCATATATGACGTTTTTGTTCTATGGTTTGTCCTCCTTGTGCCGAGGAGAGTTACCCCCATTTTTATATGGTTGGTGCATGTGTCCATATAGCAGTTGTTTACGGCGTGTGGGCAACTGCACTTATAGCATTTTTAGGTTTGTTTTTGGTATCTGTGCAGTGATTTCTGGTTCTCAGTTTTAACAGTGGTCTTTTTTGGTTCCTTAGCTTATATTGATCCATCCCCTGTCATTTCCAGCCCCCATCTCCGTGGCCTTTATTCCCACCGGGACATACATCATGGAAGGAGGTGGAAGTTTTTCTAACAAGCAAACCATGAACATGGAGTCCACTACATCGGATCTATTAACAAACATGCATTGCAGCATAACTATATTTATAACTGTTACGTAATTTTGTATGTTTATATGTGTATTTTATATTATATATAACATTGCATTAAGAGCTCTCCGCATGTCTGTATTGTGGTCTCAGCTATGCTTGTTTTCTTCCTCCATTTACCTCTCTCTTTATTTTTCATATGTCCCGGTTCCAATACCTTACATCTTGTATCTTCCCCAGCAAACTGTGGTAGGATTCTGCTAGTTTGCAGGGCTATCGCCGCTCATTTGCTGAGTGGGCGTGAGTTTCTTCTCTTACCTTATTTGGTCTGGGTCGGCCGTGTGACGCGTCAGCTGGAGGTATCTGCCTCCTGGGCGCGACCGCGATGGCGTCCTTAGCAGACGAGACCGGAAGTGTTTGTGACATCACAGGAAGTTTTCTTCCATCTGACCTCCGCTGCTGACGCTTCACCGCGGCGCGAACCGGCGTGCTATTCACCTTGACGCACTGATGAGGGGGCGTTTTAATGGGGTTTGGTATCCTTTATAAGGCCCACACATTGCACTAGTTTTATCTGTCCCCCGACGAAGCACATCAAGCGAAACACGTGTTGGGACGTCGGTCCCCACGTGCTACCCCGGTCTTCTGGTGATCCATCTTCCTGGTAGATGCATTGCCCTTTGGGCTATACTTGGAACTACTTAATTCATTAGGCTACCTTTTACACCCTTGGGCTATCATCTACCGGTTGGTTATTTTAACCCTGGGAAGGTTTCTTGGATCTTGTGGAGACTTGTTCTCCTTTATTTATTTCCGGGACACGTGGGGTGTCTCCCCCTCAGCACTTATTCCCTCTGGTCCTTTTCTATGTCTTTGTGATATGTTATTGATACACCTACAGCATTATTTAAATAAAATGTTTTGTACATTTATAATTATGGCTTGTCTGAGTGTCTCTATCATTTGGCAAATTTAAAGACTCTCTTGTCTGGGTTCTACGGTTATTTTGAGTTGTTGCCAATAATTTTTTTCTTATGTGGCTCTTTTATGTTTATATTTCAGTATTACTGTGGTTTAATCACAGGCTATTCTCAGGGTCCTATGGATCCAAAATGGTCCTATGGATGCAAAATCGCTTATCGGTGTCACACGCAACGGCATCGCTAATGCGGCCGGATGTGCGTCACAAATTCCGTGACCCCAACGACTCCGCATTAGCGATGTCGCAGCGTGTAAAGCCCCCTTTACATTAACACACACACTATGGCTAAGTTCACATTTCCGTTGTTTTGCATCAGTCACATGCGTTGCTTGACGCATGTGACTGATACGTTGTACAACGGATGACAAAGAAAATAATTTTCTTGTCGGACTCCGTTGTGTGCAGGGGGCGGAGTTTGGGGGGCAGAGTTCGGGGAGCGGACCTGAGGACGTCAGTGCCGCGGTCTGCATGGCAGGGTACAGGTAAGTGTGTGAGTCTACATGTGTGTGTACATGCGGAGTGCAGGAGGGGGCGGAGCACGAGGGGGCGGAGCCGAGCAGGGCCGTGGAGCTGAGGAATTCAGTGCCGCGGGGACTGCAGGGCTGGGGACAAGTGAGTGTGTGTGTGTGTGTGTGTGTGTGTGTGTGTTCACATGCGGAGTGCGGGAGGGGGAGGAGCCGAGTGGGGAAGTGTCTGCTCCTTGCACACTGTATCCAGGGTAAACATCGGGTAACTAAAAGCAAAGCACTTTTTGCTTGGTTACCCGATATTTATCTTGGTTACCAGTGTACACTGCTTAGCGCTGGCTCCCTGCACCCATAACCACTGTAAATATCGGGTAACTGACCAAAGCGCATTGTTTGGTTACCCGATGTTTAGTAAGAGTAGGTTATTCCCATTAACAAATTTTTATTAAAGATATAAAAACACACCATCAGTGTAAAATTAGACCAACAGGTCACAGTGAATTGAATACAATAAACACATGAAAGATTTTTAGTCTCTGTGGAACCAGAGGGCTCAGGACTTAACTTGAAGACAGAAATACATTCAGGCAGCGCCACAAATAGAAAATTTTGAATGCTTGCTGTCCATGAGTGTCCGCATAGATATAAGTCAGTCCTCTCCAAGCGTCCACTTGTTTCTTGTAATATCAAGGAATGGCAATTATTTCATTCAGTTTAGCAGAAGTGAGCCATTAGATTCAAGATTTACAACAGTCTCCACCTCGACGCGTTTCCCCACATAATAAATACGTGGTTCATCAGGAGGCTACAAAACAGATAAGCTCTATCAGCAACAGATTAAAAAAGGTTCACCTAGATTGCACATTCATACATTATATCACAGATAGGCATGTAAGATAACAAAGTTATACAAACCAATAATATAAAAGTACTTGCCCAGGGAGAAAAGGTACTAGATGTGCAGATCCATGGCGCCCATCACAAAAGATCCACGGCTAGTCAGACAATGCTGGAGGAAATTCACTGCCATAGTCCAGAGAGGCGTCATGGAACTGCACATCACTCAGGGATTTAAATAGCCCACAGTCTCCTGATCAGCTGTAGGCGATCAAGGCAATCATACTGATGCCGATATCGCCACATGTGCGCATGCCTAATGTGATGCGCACACCTGAGGAAAACCCAGGAGACTGGTGTAATGAAGGCGCCCCCGTCCGCATCGCAACTGCGCCTGCCCAGAATTTTATTGGCAGCATGCATGTGCGGACGGAGGCCCTCACGTGCCAAAAGTAGGTAGATATAAACAAGAGGAGAGCGCATGCCTGAGGATCATGGATATCGTGACGCCCACAGTAAAGCCGCCGTCCACATCACCACCGCGCCTCGCCAATCAAAGGCAGCGTGCACACGTGGACGGAGGCCTCAACATGCCAAACTTAGGTATAAGTAAATAAAGGCACAGCGCATGCGCAAAGAACAAACGGGGTCTGCATATAGATAATAGAATAGTGCAGATCACCGTATATATGCGCAAGCGTAGTTAAAAACTTAGTGCCTCCTCCATAAATACAAGATTAGCATATTAACCCCCATATAAAAAGATATACCTATAATTTGCATGCGCAAAAACCAGCGGAGTCTGCATACAGATAATAAAATAATGCAGATCACCGTATAAATGCGCAAACGCAATTAGAAAGGTGCTTAGTTTCTCCTCCAAAAATATAATATTAACCAAGTAACCCCCATTGGTATAGATATACCTATAATTATATTAAATATCGATAATAATAATTAGGGGGTCCCTTTTTAGGGGAATATAGATAGAAAGGGCTAGTAGAAGGGACACCACGACAGACATGACCCTCATTTATAGCAGTATATACCACATAGACGTCCATGATCATAAATAGACGCCATGTTAGATCGAACCCCTAGTAGGCACATAGTTAACAAGGGCATTGAAAGAAACTTAATAAACAGGCTGATAAGATGTTACATCAAATACTGTAAAAAAAAATTTTCACAGAGGTACAATCATTCCTAGTCAGACATATCCCCCACAATGTGAGGGTACATCTGTAGCCAGGCTCCCATAACAAGGACTAAAATACATAGATGTTAACCATCAATATGGTCCATTCCTGAAAGGAAAGGAAGTTTGCAAAGTAGAGCAAAAACAGATTTAAACTAAACAAATTTTGACACCGCTTCAAAGCTAAGTGGGAAGGAAGCAGCCAAAGGAGAGCTGTTCATTCAGCCCCCCTGGGGTTAAAGATCCCATTTTGAATATCCAGGCGGATTCCTTCTGCAATAATGTCCTATCAAAATCCCCTCCCCTAGGGTTGGGTTTCACCACCTCCAAAATGGAAAATCGGATCTGGGCCACATCCCCCCCATGTATCATATTAATGTGGCGGGAAATTGAAGTGTCTCGTCCATTCCTAATGTCCGCAAGATGTTCACCTACCCGCCTCCGGAGTTCTCTTAGGGTCTTACCTATATAGTCAAGGGGACAAGTACAGGTAGCCCTATAGACAACTCCGGAGGTTTTGCAATTGCCAAAATCACGTAAGGGGAAAATTTTTCCTGTAGCTGCACTAGTCACCCTTTTACATTGTTCCATAGATCCACAGTATTTACAGTTCCCACAGCGGAACATACCACAGATGCGTCTATCCAACCAAGTCCCCTGTGGTCTAGGTCCCTGGTACATGCTATGTACTAACTTGTCACCTATGGTACGACCCCGCCTGTAAGTGATACTTGGAAACTTATTAATATGCTTCACCAGATCAGGGTCAGCCCTCAGAATCTTCCAGTGCTTTTTAATCACTGAAAAGACTCTTTCGGACTGTACATCATAGGTACCAATAATACGTGTGATGTTATGATCATTATCACGTACTCGAGGGGCCATGATATTATGCCTCTTGGTGTTCTTGGCAAAGGCATAGGATTGCTGGATGATCTTTTTAGGGTAGCCACGGTCTAGAAATCGACCAAAAAGGTCCGTGGCCTGTACCCTAAAATCTTCTTCCCTTGAGCAGTTTCTACGTATTCGCAGAAACTGCCCTTTAGGAATACCCCTCTTAAGGGGAATGGGGTGGTGGCTGTCCCATTTCAAAAGGGAATTGGTCGCTGTGGGTTTCCGGTGGGTCAAGGTGTGGATCTTACCCCTCTCATCTTTTTGTATGACCAAGTCCAAAAAGGTAATGGAAGTCTGGTCGCAAGTGTGAGTAAATCTCAGGCCTAGAGAGTTATTGTTGAGGCCCTTTACAAATTTCTCAAAATCAAAAATTGACCCTGTCCAGAGGATGAGAATATCATCAATGTATCGGACCCAAAGTCCGATACATTGATGAGGTTCCCCATCCTCTCCTCCAAAAACTACTGTTTCTTCCCACCAGCCCAGGTACAGATTAGCATAACTGGGGGCACAAGGGCTCCCCATTGCTGTACCCCTGAGCTGGTGGAAATACTTAGTATTAAATAAAAAATAATTATGATACAGGGTGAAAGACAGGAGCTCTCTGACAAACCTGTTATGCCTCACACAATCCACAGCCCTTGATCTCAGAAAAAAATCCACTGCCCCGAGTCCCAGGTCATGGGGAATGGAACTGTAGAGTGCCTCGACGTCAATGGAGGCCAGGATAGTATCCGGGCCCACATCGACGTCTTCAAGGATTTGCAGAAGATGGGGGGTATCCCGGACATAGGAAGGGAGGGATGTAACAAAAGGGCGTAGAACCTTGTCGACATAATTGCCAGCATTCTGGGACAAGGAATTAATGCCTGCCACAATGGGCCTACCCCTCAAAGGTTCAAGACCCTTGTGCACCTTTGGAAGTGCATAGAAAACTGGTATCACTGGGTGCTGCGGTACCAGATATTCATACTCACCCAGTGATATCAGGTTATTCTGCCTAGCCTCATTAAGTATAGTTTGAAGAATATCAGTATAGGCTTTTGTGGGGTCACATGTTAGCCGCTCATAGGTATCCAAATCATCAAGCAAGGCGTGACACATGTCAAGATATTTCGTGTGGCTCAAAACGACAAGATTACCGCCCTTGTCTGATTTCTTGATGATAAGATCCCTATTCTTTGATAAACGGTCTAGTGCCTGGAGTTCACCTTCCGCAAGATTAGACCCTATGCCGTACAGGGACTGAGGTATTTTTTGGAGGTCCTCTTGTACAAGTTTTAGAAAAATATCAATACTCGTACAATTAGTGATAGGAGGAGATTTTTTACTTGGTCTCTTCAAATCAGTAAAGGGACCATCACCCCTCCCCCTAGTGTTGTCCCTAAGTAGATCAGAAAGGGACTGAAAACATTCAAAGTCCTCCTCTAATATACCTAAGTCCCTACATTGTTCCTTAGTGTGGTGTTCAAAGAACAATTTCCACCTAAGTTTTCTTCCAAAGAGTTCCAGGTCTTTGAACCAACCGAAACAGTCAAACCTATTGGAGGGAATGAAACCCAACCCCTTAGATAGCACTGCATAGTCTTCATGAGATAAAGAGGTATCGGAAAGATTTAATATCCTCCCCTGGCTTGATGGGCTCTGGTATGGGGGTACTGTCCCCCCAAATATCGCTGCTCCAAAAAAGAAGAAGAACCAGAGGGGCCAGATGGCCCATGCTGGGGCCCTCGATATCCAAGTTGGCCCCCTTTTCTTTTCCTTGATTTCCTTGGGCCTACCCATGGATGAGGGTTATGAGGTAATGTAGCAGAAGAATTTGTATTGGTCCTAGATCTCTCGGAATCTGACGTATCCAGATCCGAGGATGACACTGCTGAAGGTTGTCTATTGGGGGGTTGAAAGGCCCTATCCTCCCTATATTCTGCTAGGTCCCTAATAAACTGAGAGTGTTTCCTCTCCTTAAGGTTGTTTTGGAATCTTTCTATTGAGGTCTGCAGCAGACCCTCCCTTCTGATAAAATCCGGGTCACTTTTAAGGCGTAGAATACTATCAATAGCCGTATTCAACGCAGTAGTAGATGTTGCAAAAAGCTTTTTCTCCTCATCAAGTAACAGATTCATTAACCTTAGGGAGGATGCTAGAGATTCCTTCCGCCAGAGAATCAAGAAACTCTCAGATGCTGTTCTTGGGGATGGATGTATGTTAATTCTAAGCCCCCTAGGGACAATTTGATGTTTAATATAGTTTTCAAGGCCTTTAATCTCCCACCAAGACCGGATATTATTCTTATAAAGGGCCAATAGTTCTTTAAAGGAATCTTTCAAAGTAGAACCCGTGTTACCAGAAGAAAATTCCTCAGTAGAAAACACTTGGCTCGCTTCCTCAACACAAGATGCTGTATTAACGGGACCTGTTAGAAATCCTGCCATACTTCACAAATTAGGTCTATCAAAGTTAGGGACAAGGCCCGGGAATATTTATAAACAGTAAGAGTAGGTTATTCCCATTAACAAATTTTTATTAAAGATATAAAAACACACCATCAGTGTAAAATTAGACCAACAGGTCACAGTGAATTGAATACAATAAACACATGAAAGATTTTTAGTCTCTGTGGAACCAGAGGGCTCAGGACTTAACTTGAAGACAGAAATACATTCAGGCAGCGCCACAAATAGAAAATTTTGAATGCTTGCTGTCCATGAGTGTCCGCATAGATATAAGTCAGTCCTCTCCAAGCGTCCACTTGTTTCTTGTAATATCAAGGAATGGCAATTATTTCATTCAGTTTAGCAGAAGTGAGCCATTAGATTCAAGATTTACAACAGTCTCCACCTCGACGCGTTTCCCCACATAATAAATACGTGGTTCATCAGGAGGCTACAAAACAGATAAGCTCTATCAGCAACAGATTAAAAAAGGTTCACCTAGATTGCACATTCATACATTATATCACAGATAGGCATGTAAGATAACAAAGTTATACAAACCAATAATATAAAAGTACTTGCCCAGGGAGAAAAGGTACTAGATGTGCAGATCCATGGCGCCCATCACAAAAGATCCACGGCTAGTCAGACAATGCTGGAGGAAATTCACTGCCATAGTCCAGAGAGGCGTCATGGAACTGCACATCACTCAGGGATTTAAATAGCCCACAGTCTCCTGATCAGCTGTAGGCGATCAAGGCAATCATACTGATGCCGATATCGCCACATGTGCGCATGCCTAATGTGATGCGCACACCTGAGGAAAACCCAGGAGACTGGTGTAATGAAGGCGCCCCCGTCCGCATCGCAACTGCGAAACCCGATGTTTAACCTGGTTACGGGGGCAGGGAGCCAGAAAGCGCATGCGCAGCAAAATCCTACGGATCGTGCTGCTCAAAATATGTTACAGGCTGCGTTGCTCCAGCCCGGCGGTCAGTTAAAAAACGACTGACCGCGACGCAGCGGATGCAACGCAGCATCATCAGTCGCAATCCGTCACTAATAGAAGTCTATGGGGAAAAACAGGATTCCTGCAAAATATTTTGCAGGATACCGAAATTCCTCAAGGCTACGGATTGTGACTTATGCAAAACAACGGAAGTGTGAACTTAGCCTATACTGTACACTGTATACAGAGCTCCTGTGTATAGTGTCACTGGTGAGCACTGTATTACCTATACACTATATACAGAGCTCATGTGCATTATGGCACTGATGATAATCTTAGCGTTATTAGCATTGAAGTTCTTATTCATGATCATTATTGTAGTATTATATGTCCTTGTGTGGTAGTAATATGTTCTCTAGTCATGCTGTACTGATATATGTCTCGTGTGTGGTATTATTTGGTCATTATGTAGTGTGGTTGTAGTGTCACGGTATTTCTCCCTTGTATGTGGTTGTATTCAGTCACTATGTGGTCTGTTTATGGTGTGGCGGTATTACTCTCTTGTATGTAGTTATATTCGGTCATTATGTGGTGTGGGTATAGTGTTGCGGTATTTCTCCCTTGTATGTGGTAATATTCGGTTACTATGTGGTCCAATTATGGTATGGTGGTATTACTCTCTTGTATGTGGTTGCCTTTGATCACTATGTTTTGGTAGTTTGTTATCTGGTCATAGTGTCGCAGTATTTCTCCCTTGTATGTGGTATTATTCGGTCAATTTGCGGTCTGGTCACGGTGTGGCAGTATTTCTCCCTTATATGTGGCTGTATTTGGTCACTGATTGGTGGTAATATGTGGTCTGGTCACGGTGTGGCAGGAATTCTCCCTTGTATGTGGTATTATTGGTTTTGGTATAGTGGATTGTGTTGTATATGGAGGTCACTTTTTCCTTTATATAAGGGGGAGATTATTTCCAATAGAAATTAAATACTTAAACATTTAACCCATCCCTGTCCTGTGGCGATTACACTACAGGAAATATGCACTTAGAGGTTCTCCAGTGAAAACAAGTAATCACCTTTACTAAGGCCACGTGCATGTGTTGAGTATTCAGTGAATTTTTTACCTCAGTATTTGAAGCCAAAACTAGGAGCGGTAAAATCAGAGGAAACGTGTAATAGAAACTCGAGCACAACTTCTGTATTTTTCACCCACTCCTGGTTTTGGCTACAAATACTGATGTAAGATACTAACCAAATACTGAACGTGGCCTAAGGATGAGTGATAACATATTCATCAGTGGGGTCCGATTGCTGGGACCTGCACCAATCGTGCAACTTTTATCCCCCATTACACTGGAGCTTGTGTCTGACTCGACCCCTGATCCATTCATTCCCTCAGTGGTTGCGAGCGCTTGTTTTTATCTGGCTGCTCCACAGAGGATGAATGGAGCTGCGGTCACACACTCCACCTACTGCCGCTGCAAAACGTTCCCCAATCTTCCTATCGGTGCAGTTTCCACTGGCCTGGTTCCACCGATCAATAAGTAATCACTAACCAAACCTGTGGATCAGTGATAATTTGTTTTCACCAAAGACCCCATTACTGCAAACTACTATAATTGTACATCCCAGTTATGGTGCACAATATAGATGTGCAGGAGCTGCCTGTGTATACAGTCAAAGCAACACAATAATGGGGATAACGATAATGTGTGTTTAAATTTAGCTGTAGGGTGGGCCCCTGGAGTCAATTCCCCTGGTGGGCCCCAGACACCCCAGTCCGACCCTGCTCTACAGTATAGAGAGGACACTGCTGACCATAAGAGCTTACACTCTACAGGACAGAAAGGACCCTTCTGACCAAAAGAGCTTACACTCCACAGGACAGAGAGGACCCTGCTGACCATAAGAGCTTACACTCTACAGTATAGAGGGGATACTGCTGACCATAAGAGCTTACACTCTACAGGACAGAGGGAACCCCCAATGACCATAAAAGCTTACACTCTACAGTATAGAGAGGACACTGCTGACCATGAGAGCTTACACTCTACAGTATAGAGGGGATACTGCTGACCATAAGAGCTTACACTCCAGAGGACAGAGAGAACCCCCAATGACCATAAAGCTTACACTCTACAGTATAGAGAGGACACTGCTGACCATAAGAGCTCACACTCTACAGGACAGAGAGAACCCCAATGACCATAAAAGCTTACACTCTACAGGAGAAAGATGAACTTGCTGACCATAAGAGCTTACACTCTACAGTATACAGAGGACACTGCTGACCATAAGAGCTTACACTCTACAGTATAGAGAGGACACTGCTGACCATAAGAGCTTACACTCAACAGAAGAGAGAGAGAGAGAAGGAGAGATCCTACTAACCAAAAGAGGTTACATTGTACAGAAGAGAGAGGATACTACTGACCATAAGAGGTTACACTCTATACTGGAAAGAGAGCTTACACTCTACAGAAGGAGAGTTACCCAGTGACTCTGTACATAGAAAATTGCCCTGCTATAAAAACTGTGCTCCACTGGGAACTTCTGATTAATGATTGCCCAGGTTCTGATCACCTCTGTACAAGGTGTGATAATCCATAGACGTCATAGAGTGTTGGAATAAAAAGGAGAATCTGGAGGAAACCCATGCAAACATGGGAGAACATACAGACTCCTTGCAGATGTTAAATAGTAGAGTAGACCTGGCTCAACTATATAGTCGGGTGCTCTGGAGAAAATAAGTCCAATAAATAACAAAAAAGTGGTGTACTGGAGCTTTTTTGTTATTCCTTGCAGATGTTGTCTTTGGAGGGATTTGAACCCAGGACTATAAAGCAGCCGTGCTAACCACTGAGCCACTGTGCTGCCCATAACACAAAGTCAGGGATTATGAGGGATTATAGTCAGGTGTGTGAGTAAATAGAGAAAAACTGAGTGAGGAAAAGTCAAACTCAACTGCAGAGGTGAGGCTGATGAAGACAATTTCATGCCAAGACAGAGCACAGCAAAAAGTGGCAACAATTTCACAGCAGACGGGGCTTCAAGATTTGTCGTTCAGCAAGAAATGGGCGACGTTAAGCGCTGAACATGCAGAGAAGGAAACGGCAGCAGATGAAAAACTGAACATGAATCAGAAAATCTCCCTCAGCCTCATCAGCTCAGAACTTATTGCAACCAATGGACCCCAGTGATGATATTGGAGTCAGGCTGACACCTCGGCCGCAGTCAGGGTCATTAAGTTACATGTCAGTAATGTAGAAATAGCCATCAGCCGTGTGAGAAAAAAGGAAATTGTGTAAAATATCCTGTTCAGGAAGAGATAATTGAAAATAATATAATTTATAATTAACTCATTCATGCACCGATACTCTAATAATATGTAGAATATAATGTTCTGACGATATCGATAGTGACATTTTAATTACTGTGTATGAAAACATAAAGCTGCTCCCCCAGATTATCTCCCCAGCTTCATGTATTAAGCAGAGTTATAGCACGTCTATATGAAATGCACTGTGAAGAAATAACAGCGTCCTGTCCCTTTAAATTCTGCATGTTGCATGACACTGGTCAGCAGCCAATAAGATTGCTGGATTTGAATCTGAAGAAATAAACACAAACAAACTGTCGCTCTCCTCAGTGCTTTACAGACAGTGACGAGTGGAGTTGTATATCGGTGAGTGCCGCCATCACATCCCCTGATGACCGGACACTGATTTATCTCATCTCCTCGATGCTTCTTTCCTGTTATCTGGAATCCACTGATGATTTTATCATTTCATCTAAACTCAAAACAGGCGAGAACACCGGGCAGAGCAGAGAATTCTGCCACAACCGCTGCTGTCACCGGCCACTAGGGGGCGCTATCAGTGCAATCTGTATTTACTGGTGCACTGGGGTCCCCCTAGTGGCTGCAGGAAAGCAGAAGTTTATGTTTGGGTTACACAGGACACTGCGGCCGGTATTATTTATTGGGGCATTATTTACCACTAATGTCAGTGGGGTTAGTGTCCTGGCACTGTTATTGGGGGTCAGGCTCTATGTGCTGGTAATGAAGTCACTTTCGCTGTCATTTTTGTGGGGTTACATGTTTTTATTTGCATGAAGAACATAGAAATCCATGTTTGCCATATATCTTTATTTACAGGCCCCAGTACAATCCTATGTACAATGTTTTCCATGTGGTATTACCTATACTGGAGACTCTACAAACACCCAGAATAGACTGGATTTGCTCATGTTGCCTCCATGTATGGGTGTAATGGAGTATGATACCGGGGAGGGGGGGGACGCTAACTATGAATATGTGTGGGAAGCTGCGGTGTTTGATCTCTATCAGATCTGTGACTAAATCTTTTTTGGATTCACAGATTTTCAAATGGAGTTGTCAATGTACGACATTTACAAGATGGCAGCGAGCAGCCGCTCTATGGAGGTCTGCAGCTTTATTATACACGGACCCTCGTCCTA
Source organism: Anomaloglossus baeobatrachus (assembly GCF_048569485.1). Taxonomy (NCBI): domain Eukaryota; kingdom Metazoa; phylum Chordata; class Amphibia; order Anura; family Aromobatidae; genus Anomaloglossus; species Anomaloglossus baeobatrachus. Next base: position 228,377,161 of record NC_134354.1, read on the forward strand.
TTGTCCATCCCTGATGAGTGATAAGTGGACACTCACCAGATTCTGTTTTATTTAGGACGTCTACCGCCGCCGGCACTGCATCTTCGGATCTGGATACGTATCATGTGAGATTATTATTTTATATAATAACAATTTCCACTTAATCTGAGAATAAAGTGTCATTCCAATAATCCAGCATTTAATAATCCAGAACATGTATTAGTCCAGCACAGAATTACAGGACATTGTCATTTAGAAAATAGTTTTCCATAGTAATTTGTGTGATTTTCTTTGCACAGAATCATTCAGAATCCAGCAGGTCACGATGATTTGGGTTAAAGGAATTTTCCTGTCATTTTAAGGATTTCTGGACATTGTATGATTGATCCCATTATCTGCTTGTGTTTTCTCTCCAGATTGTCCCAGCACACGGGAGGAGGCGGAAAACCAACTGCTCATCTACAGCACCAGATTCCTGCCATCACCGATCTTCAACATGGAGGTGACTGATCACACCGCATATTATGTCCTCGTGTTCTGTCCATAGATGTAAAGGAATGTCTCAGCAGACAATTAACTTGCTCTTTTTTTCTCAGCGCCTGATGCCGACCAACCGCGAAGCACAGAAAAAATATCTTCCGTTTCCGTTATACGAAAAAAGACCTGAGCCGCCATCAGTGACGCCAAAGCCGCCATCAGTGACGCCAAAGCCGCCATCAGTGATGCCAAAGCAGCTGAATGAAGAGGAGATAGCAGAGCCAATGGAGGTCACAGACCAGGAAGAAAGGGAGAAAGAAGACACCAAGAAGACACCACAGCAGCGAAATGAAGTGGTGATATCCGATCCAATGAAATATCGGGAGGTAAAAGACTTTGAAGAAGATGAGAAAGAAGACACCAAGAAGAAAAGAAAGAAAAGTTCAGGAGCTAATAGAAGAATGGTGCAAAATACCACAACAAGCACTCTGAACCAGCCAGCAAAGAGACAGCGAGATCAGGACCAGCAGGCAAAGAGACAGCGAGATCAGGACCAGCCGGCAAAGAGACAACGAGATCAGGACCAGTCAGCAAAGGGACAACGAGATCAGGACCAGCCGGAACAGAGTCAACGCGATCAGAACCAGCCAGCAAAGAGAAAACGCGATCAGGACCAGCCGGCACAGAGTCAACGACTTCAGATCCACCTGGCAAAGAGACAAAGACTTCAGAAAAAGCCAGCCAAGAGACAACAAGTTAAGAAGCAGCCGACACAGAGACAGATGATCCGCCGGCAGTCTTCCATATTCAAAAAATTCACCACCAACCTCAGTAAAATAAAAAACACCATATGGACCAACCTCTTCAAAGTGATGAGACGCTGATGGACTGTGGCCCCAACATACAGCAGCATAAAATCTGGTAAGTATAATAATAATAATTAATAATAACCATAAAATAGTAATTATTAGGTTTAGAAATAGGTTGAAAATGTAGTAAAAGCATTAAAAAGACATATAATAGGAGCAGTAATATAGTATCTAATATTATAATCATTAATTGTATAATAATGATAATTAGAGCCATAAAAATAATTTCAGCAGGTTTGATCCACGGTTTTCGGACTGATCGCCTTTTCCCGGGGTCAAGAAGGAATTTTTCCCCCTGAAACACAAATTGGCTGAAGGTGTCCGGGGGGGTTTTGCCTTCTTTTGGATCAACAGCTTTAGGAATAGGGATCTAAGTTATAATTTTAGTAAAATATCAATACAAATGTTAGTAATAATAGTAATAATAAAATAGCAATAATCCAAACATATCTAAAAAAAATATAAAAAGTAGGATAATAATAATAATAATAATAATAATAAAAAATTAGTAATAAGATCAGTAAAATAGCAACAAAGTAAACATAGCATAACTAATAATAATAATAATATTACAGTATTTATTAAAATGACTAGAATAATTAGTAAATAATTAATAGGTATTACATTATTATTAAGAATAATATAATAATAACAACTTAATACATTATTAGGTACTGTCAGGTTTGATCCAGGGTCCTCGGACTGATCGCCTTTTCCCGGGGTCGAGAAGGAATTTTTCCCCTGAGACACAAATTGGCTGAATGTGTTCAGGGGTTTTTGCCTTCTTCTGAATCAACAGCTTTAGGAATAGGGATCTAATTAATAGTAAATAGAGAAATAATAGAAATATTAGTACTAATATTCATAATATTAGAAAGAATAAAAATAGTATTTAAAAAAAATAATAGTAATATAAATGATAATATTACATTATTATTAAGAATAATATAATAGTAATAATAATAATAACAACATAACACATAAATAGTATTTAAAAAAATATATATTAATACTAATATAGAAATACAAATTGTAATATTGCATTATTATTATTAGGAATAATATAATAAAAACATAATACATTACTAGGTAGTGTCAGGTTTGATCCAGGGTCCTCAGACTGATCGCCTTTTCCCGGGGTCGAGAAGGAATTTTTCCCCTTGACACAAATTGGCTGAATGTGTCCGGGGTTTTTTTCGCCTTCTTCTGGATCAACAGTTTTAATTCTAGTGATCTTATAGTACTAAAGTAATGATAGTAATAATAAGTATAATAATATTGTATTAGTAATGAATAGGTTACTAGGATAATAATAAGACTATTCTAAATACAATAAATAGGTTAGTGTAGGGCCCCATCTGATGAGGTCGCCTTGTCGTTGGCAGATGGGCTTGCACAATTTGGTTAAACTGTGCACTAAGAACCTCACATTTATAAGTATAGTAAATATGCCAGTAATAAAAGGTAGAATATTATAAATATAACTGTGTGTCATCGCCTTTATTTTCCTGCAATAAAGAAAAACAGAAAATCAAACACATTTGGAAACATTTGGAAATATTTGTCTTTCAATGTAGCAATGAGATGCATGATCTAGATGTCGCCCGTACATGCCGCTGTCTGTGTAGCGCTAATCTAAAGTGTATCACTAGTGGCCAATCAGCCAGTAATTGTGAGCTATGGGAATGATGAGTCCAGTTGTTCTCATCTGCATACAGTCTTATAGGCAGTGGGACGCACAGTGCACTTACAATGGCCGATCATGTCTGTTAAACGACCGCTGATCGTCCACATCCAGGTGATCATCCGTCATTTAATGGTCTTTCTAGACCGGCCGATCATCGCACTTGCAGGTGCACAGAATACACTTGGTACAAATCGATTTGTACGACCCAGTATATCGGCCATGTCAGTAATCTGTGGCCGCTGGAAGCCCTGAGAACCATCTCCTTCCTCCGTGGATCTCAGGGCTCTCAGATTACTGATGAGTCTCCGATTACAGACGACTAGAGATGAGCGAACCGGCTGTGGTTCGGCTCGAGTTCGGTTCGTCGAACGGAGGTCTCGTTCGAGTTCAGTTCGGCGAACGTTCGACGAACCAAACTCGAACCAATAGGAAATAATGGGAGGCAATCACAAACACTTAAAAATTCATTATAAATGTACACATACAGTTAATAAACATTGCCATAACACTTACCGGTCCTCGCGATCCCTTCTGCACTCTGTCTCCTGCCGCTATTCCATCCGATGATCGCTGAATCCTCCCGGTGACCAGCACTGCCAGCAGTGATGCAGGACCTATCGTGACGTCAAAATAGCCATGTGACCAGTCACGTGGCTATTATCTCATTGGCTACAGACTGGTCACATGGCTTTGACGTCATGTCCTGTCCTAGGTCCTGTCATTGCACTCTCCGGTACACGGTGCACATTTGTGTATCGCCGTGTACCGGTGACATGCTCTAGCACACGGTCGACTCCCCGTTCCGTTAGGGACTGGCTGACACAGCCGGTCATTAACGGAGATCACCGTTGCCATAGCAATGCAGTTAGCGGTAACGTCACCGCTAACCGCGGCTCCGGGAATCACATGACGGAGCACCGTTGCTATGGTAACGCGTCTGTCAGCATTACCGCTGTTACCGCTAACAGCCAGCAGCACTGATCTCTCACGGAGTGAAGGCTGCACGGGAAGCAGCGTCTTCCCCCATGCAGCAGTGATGGAGCAGAGCTGCATTTGTTGAACGAGAAAGACAGAAGACCATGGATCGTGGAGGGCTGACAGGGGGTAATAAAGATGGAGTCTCTAATGTGTCTGTGTATTTATTTCTATTAAAGTATTTTTTCTCTGTGTGGTGTCTTTATATAAGATTCTTAATGGCCGGGTCAAACGTGCCTGACATTAAGAATCTCTGGCTTAATACTAGCTAGTAAAACAAAGCTAGTATTAACTCATTATTACCCAACAAGCCACCCGGCTTCAGGGCTGTTGGAAAAGTTGGATACAGTGCCACATGATGGCGCTTCTATGAAAGTGCCATTTTCTGAGGCGGCTGCGGACTGCAATTCGCAGCAGAGGCGCCCAGAAACCTCGGGCTAACCTGTACTGCGGATTCCAATCCCCAGCTGCCTAGTTGTACCCGGCTGGACACAAAAATAGGGCGAAGCCCACGTCATTTGTTTTTTAATTATTTCATGAAACAAGTGAAATAATTAAAAAAAACGGGCTTCCCTATATTTTTGGTTCCCAGCCGGGTACAAATAGGCAACTGGGGGTTGGAGGCAGCCTGTGGCTGCCTGCTGTACTTGGCTAGCATACAAAAATATGGCGAAGCCCACGTCATTTTTTTGGTGGGCAAAAAACTTCTGCATACAGTCCTGGATGGAGTATGCTGAGCCTTGTAGTTCTGCAGCTGCTGTCTGCTCTTCTCCATACAGACAGACAGCAGCTGCAGAACTACAAGGCTCAGCATACTCCATCCAGGACTGTATGCAGAAGTTTTTTGCCCCCTGAAAAAATTATGTGGGCTTCACCATATTTTTGTATGCTAGCCAGGTACAGCAGGCAGGTACGGCTGCCCCCAACCCCCAGTTGCCTATTTGTACCCGGCTGGGAACCAAAAATAAAGGGAAGCCCTTTTTTTATTATTTCATGAATTTCATGAAATAATTAGAAAACAAATGACGTAGGCTTCGCCTCATTTTTGTGTCCAGCCAGGTACAACTAAGCAGCTGGGGATTGGAATCCGCAGCACAGGTTGGCCTGCGCTTTCTGGGCCCCACTGCTGCGAATTGCAGTCTGCAGCCGCCTCAGAAAATGGCACTTTCATAGAAGTGCCATCTTCTGGAGCTGTATCCAACTCTTCCAGCACCTGCCTGCTATACCTGGCTAGCATACAAAAATATGGCGAAGCTCACGTCCTTTTTTTGTAGTTTTTTGGCAAAAAAAATAAAAAATGCTTCCCTGGATTTTCCATTGCCAGTGAAGGTAACACCAAGAAGTGGGGGTTAGCAGCCAGTAGCTGCTTGGATTACCCTTAGCTAGCAATACAAAAAATGCAGCGGGAGCCCATATATATTTTTTTTATCTATTTATTTAAATAACTAAAAACAAAATGGGCTTCCCTGTATTTTGATTGCTGGACATCACAGTGACGTTGGATCCCCCCATTTTTGATAGCCAGCTAGGGTAAAGCAGACGGCTGTAGCCTGAAAACCACAGCTGGCAGCTTTACCGTGGTTGGGGATCCAATGTGGAGGTCCCCTCAGGCTCTTTTTTATAATTATTTTATAAATATTAATAATTACACAATAAAAGTAGGGTCCCCCCCAAATTGGATCACCAGCCAAGGTAAAGCGGACAGCTGTGGTCTGGTATTCTCAGGGTGGGAAGGTCCATAGTTATTGGGCCTTCACAGCCTAAAAATAGCAGGCCGCAGGCACCCCAGACGTGGCGCATCCACTAGATGCGCCAATCCTGGCGCTTCACCCCAGCTCATCCCGTGCCCTGGTGCAGTGGCAAACGGGGTAATAAATCGGGTTGATACTAGCTGTAAAGTCACCTGAGATCAAGCCCAGCAGTTTGTGATGTCATGGCGTCTATTAGATACTCAACATCATAAACTGTCAGTACTAACAAAAACAAAAAAAATCGACAAAAGAAATTTATTTGAAAAAACAGTCCCCAAAACATTTCCTCTTTCACCAATTTATTGTAAGAAAAAAAATAAAGGGGTCCCACGACGACTCTGGACTGTCTAGAATATGGGGGGGAGACACTCAGGGAACGTATAACCCTTCATGTGAGGAGTGTGGGTGCAATGAATCTGCACTCACTCTCCCCGGGTCCACAGCAGCAGAGTCCATGTCGTAATGGTTGCTACCAAAGCTGCAATGCCCTGCTCATGAGGTAAGGGCATGCCTAATCAGGAGAACTACTGTAGAGGAAGCTCTGCTCACTGGTATATAGGTGCTCAGAGGTAATAATAGATAAAATTAGTGAGTAACCTCGGCACTCTAAATCTCCCAGACTAAGTCAGTAAGTCACAATGGATAGTAATGCAAAATCACTCTTTATTGGTCCGTATTAAGAAAATTTTTTTTTTCATAAGCATATATGTTTTTGTCCAAAACAAGTTACAAATGACGTTTCGGCCTGAGCCTTCGTCAGATTGGACTTATCTGCATGTAATCATGAAAAATGACAATAATCAGTATCACATAAGAGTGAGAGAACAATAACATAAACTCGAACAATGTAGAGGTACAATTGGGATGCCGCAACAAAATTGCAACACAGCAAGAAATGAAACACATGATACAAATGTCATAATACAGTACAAGGACAATATAGTAATGACAAATATGGGGTCAGAGTAGGCTTAGACAGCTCTGGTACGAAAGAGATGTCAATCATAAAGTAACATGAAATAACATGAGTTGCCTATTTGTACCCGGCTGGGAACCAAAAATAAAGGGAAGCCCTTTTTTTATTATTTCATGAATTTCATGAAATAATTAAAAAACAAATGACGTGGGCTTCGCCCCATTTTTGTGTCCAGCCGGGTACAACTAGGCAGCTGGGGATTGGAATCTGCAGCACAGGTTAGCCCGAGGTTTCTGGGCGCCTCTACTGCGGATTTCAGTCCGCAGCCGTCCCAGAAAATGGCGCTCTCATAGAAGCGTCATCATCTGGCGCTGTATCCACCTCTTCCAACAGCCCTGGAGCCGGGTGGCTTGTTGGGTAATCATGAGTTAATACTGGCTTTGTTTTACTAGCCAGTATTAAGCCAGAGATTCTTAATGTCAGGCACGTTTGACCCGGCCATTAAGAATCTCCAATAAAGGGTTAAAAAAAACACCACACAGAGAAAAAATACTTTAATAGAAATAAATACACAGACACATTAGAGACTCCATCTTTATTACCCCCTGTCAGCCCTCCACGATCCTGCTCTTCTGTCTTCTTTCTTTCTAGTGTAGTAGTAGTGACGATTGTAGTGAGGATGAGGTTCACCAGCTCATCACTTGGGGCTGGGGAACCTCATCCTCACTACAATCATCACTACAATCGGGAAGCAGCGTGCAGCCTTCACTCCGTGAGTGATCAGTGCTGGCTGTCAGCGGTAACAGCGGTCACGCTGACAGACGCGTTACCATAGCAACGGTGCTCTCGGAGCCGCGGTTAGCGGTGACGTCACCGCTAACTGCGTTGCTATGGCAACGGTGATCTCCGTTAATGACCGGCTGTGTCAGCCGGTCCCTAACGGAACGGGGAGTCGAACGTGTGCTAGAGCATGTCGCCGGTACACGGCGATACACATATGTGCACCGTGTACCGGAGAGATGCACTCGCAGGTCCTACATGACGTGTCATAGTCATGTGACCAGTCTGTAGCCAATGAGATAATAGCCACGTGACTGGTCATATGGCTATTTTGACGTCACGATAGGTCCTGCATCTCTGCTGGCAGTGCAGGTCACCGGGAGGATTCAGCGATCATCGGATGGAATAGCGGCAGGAGACAGAGTGCAGAAGGGATCGCGAGGACCGGTAAGTGTTATGGCAATGTTTATTAACTGTTTGTGTACATTTATAATGCATTTTTATGTGTTTGTGATTGCCTCCCATTATAGCCTATACGTTCGAGTTTGGTTCGTCGAACGTTCGACGAACCGAACTCGAACGGGACCCCCGTTCGGCGAACCGGCCTCAAGCCGAACCGGGACTGGTTCGCTCATCTCTAGTGCTAACCACTGAGCCACCGTGCCGCCCATTTAGCTTACAGATGCATAACCACCACTCACTGTGTCTGAACACAGGAAGCTGAGCTGACAGCCGCTCTGTGCATGCGGCAGCATCTATTGTGAAGGAGAGGGCCGTGGGGGGATCAACGCTGCACAGGTACCGTGGGACACCGGGGAACACTGGTGTGGTTATAGGGGGTGACCTGGCAGGGCCTGGGGAGGAGTTTTCTGTCGCATGTGTCATGGCACATGCGACAGAAATCAGAGGAGTAGGGTGAATGCGGCCGGCGCGCTGCTGTGCGTGCGGCCATCTTGGATTTCTGGGAGGGCATCAGGGGGGCACTTTGGCGACACCGGGGAACCGGAGGGGACCGGGGAGGAGATTTATCATGTTTGTTCATGCCAGATGGGAGATAAATAATTTTTTACCGGCGCTGTCATTTACTGTAACGTGATCATCGGTGTACGGTGTATACCTGTGATCACGTCAGCGGGGACCGGAAAAACCGTCCTGAAACATGATCTCCAGGGTCTCAGCTAGCCCTGAAACCCCGGAGATTTTCTGACGCTGGGGGGCAATATTCACTTATTTCTGCCTGCTGTTTATAAACGGCAGATCAGAATAAGGCTACATTAACACGACCGATCCATTTTTGTGGTCTGCAAAAAACAGTCAGTTTTTTTTCACGGGTGCATCCGTGTGGCATCCGTTTCCGTTCCATAGACGGTCCGTATGTCATCTGTTTGTCATCCGTGTGCCTTCTGTTTTTTTTTGTGTACTGCAAAAAAACTGAAGGAGGGAAAATATATAAATTTACCCAGGATCCATAGCTTCAACCTACATGAGGCGGTCACATGTTCACTCCAGTGCCATTTTCTACTGCTTGATTTTCTTGTGCTTGTGCACTTTATATCAGTCTTTTCTGTCATTATAATGGCAGAAAGACACATAATGTCCCACTCTCCAGCATTTTGTAATTTTGCACCCTTTGGTGACTTTCATGTGGCACTAAGGCGGGCTTTGCACACTATGACATCACAGGTGCGATGTCGGTGGGGTCAAATTGAAAGTGACGCACATCCAGCATCGCATGCGACATCGTAGTGTGTAAAGTCTAGATGATACGATTAACGAGCGCAAAATCGTCGTAATCGTATCATCGGTGCAGCGTCGGCGTAATCCATGATTACGCTGACGCGACGGTATGATGTTGTTCCTCGCTCCTGCGGCAGCACACATCACTGTGTGTGAAGCCGCAGGAGCAAGGAACATCTCCTACCGGCATCACTGCGGCTTCCGTAGGATATGCGGAAGGAAGGAGGTGGGCGGGATGTTTACATCCTGCTCATCTCCGCCCCTCCGCCGCTATTGGCCGCCTGCCGTGTGACGTCGCTATGACGCCGCACGACCCGCCCCCTTAATAAGTGAGAGTGAGTACAGGAGGGGAGAGCAGTGTGAGTACAGGAGGGGAAAGCAGTGTGAGTGCAGGAGGGGAGAGCAGAGTGAGTACAGGAGGGGAGAGCAGTGTGCCTGCAGGAGGGGGGAGCAGTGTGCCTGCAGGAGGGGGGAGCAATGTGTCTGCAGGAGGGGGGAGCAATGTGCCTGCAGGAGGGGAGAGCAGTGTGCCTGCAGGAGGGGAGAGCAGTGTGCCTGCAGGAGGGGAGAGCAGTGTGCCTGCAGGAGGGGAGAGCAGTGTGCTTGCAGGAGGGGAGAGCAGTGTGCCTGCATGAGGGGGGAGCAGGGGAGAGTCCAGCAATTGTCTTCTCAGGTCCCCCCTGTGCCTGCAATAGAAAAAGCAGACAAACGGGACTCAGAGAAAGCAGCCAGAGGAGCTCTCAGGCTCTGGTGCTGCAATGCTGCCAACCTGTGCCCTCAGCGCCCCCCAGCACCATGCCAGCCTGTGCCCTCAGCGCCCTCCAGCACCACGCCAGCCTGTTCCCTCAGCGCCCTCCAGCACGATGCCAGCCTGTGCCCTCAGTGCCCCCCAGCACCACGCTACCTTGTGCCATCAGCACCACGCCAGCCTATGCCCTCAGCACCCCCCAGCACCACGCCAGCCTGTGCCCTCAGCACCCCGCCAGCCTGTGCCCTCAGTGCCCCTCCCCAGTGCTGCCAATCTGTGCCCTCAGCGCCCCACCAGCCTGTGTCCTCAGTGCCCCCCAGTGCTGCCAGCTTGTGCCCTCAGTGCCCCCCAGCCTGTGCCCTCAGCGCCCCGCCAGCCTGTGCCCTTCGCGCCACCCAGCACCACACCAGCCTGTGCCCTCAGTGCTCCCCGCAGTTCTGCCAGCATGTGACCCCAGTGCCCCCCTGCAGTGCTGCCAGCTTGTGCCCTCAGCGCTCCCCCGCAGTGCTGCCAGCTTATGCCTTAAGCACCCTTCAGTGCTGCCAGCTTGTGCCCTCAGCGTGTTCCACCGCTGCCAGCCTGTGCGCTAAGCATCCCCAGGGCCAGTATGTATGCCCCACAGGCCACCACTGTCAGTATGTAGGCTCCACAGGACCCAGTAATGTGTATGTATAGGAAATCATTGCAATGCAGACAATTCGTTCCACAACTTGTTAAATGTCCCATCCTGGTCCCCTGTTGTGCCATTCCACACATGCGCAAACTCACACAAACACACACAAACACACACAAACACATGTACACGCACATATTATATGCTCACCTTACCTTCCGTTCCATCGCCAGCCTGCTGGGACTTGCTGTTCGCTAGCATGGGCTGTGTATCAGGTAACCATGACGACGAGGGAGGAACGTCCGCACCCAGAGCGTTGACGTCAAAGACAGGAGCCTCTGATTGGTCAGCGCGCTGCCTTTGAGTAGCGTCTGACAGCGGAAGTTCCTGCTTCATCTCCGATGGTTACCGATACACAGCCTTGAGCGGCGAACTACAGGACCCAGGAGGTCGGCGATGGAACGGAAGGTACACATATTATGCTCACCTTACCTTCTGTTCCATCGCCGGCCTCCTGGGTCTTGTAGTTCGCCGCGAGGATTCCTTCCTCGTCGCGATGCATCGGCGAACTACAACTAAGTGCGCACTTTGCGTTTTTTCCCCATGTTAACGCTGCGTTTTGAACTGCAGCATTTCAGTGCCAAATTGCATGTGTTCTGCTTCCCCAGCAAAGTCTATGAGAAGTCCGAAAATTCAATGCGCACGCTGCATTTGTAACTGCAACGTTTTGGATGCCAAAAATCGCTGTGGAAAAAAAAGCAGCATGTCACTTCTTTTGTGCGTTGTAGCTGTGTTCTCCACCCATTGAAATCAATGATATGGGTCAAAACGCAACCAAAATGCACTTGGACTGCATTTTTGTTGCGTTCTGCATGCTTTTCTGACAAACAAAATGCAGGTCTTTTCAGTCTCTCTCTGTCGATGTCAGTCTCTTTCTCTGTCAATTAGCAACAGCCAGGACAGTTAAAGCAGACTTATATAAGGTAAAAGGCAACAACTTCAGGAACATATTGAAACAGCAGAAAAAAAAAGTCTTTAAATTTGCCTTATATTACATCATATCCCATGGCCCAAGAACCACCAACACCAAAGTAAGTTGCACATAGAAAAACTTTAATTGGTTGGGTCAAGCATATATTACATGGGATATAAAAATTGTGACAAGTAAGAAGGTTAAATGACACATAAGAGCGAATAAAGAACCCCATGTGGGGCTGCATGGATCAAATTAGGTGCACACAAGGGGTGTACTCCCAGCAGGGCCAGTGTAGGTGCCTTTTACAAAACGCAGGTTCACCTAATCAAGAACTCTAGGCACATTACAGATAAATGAACAGGAATATATTCCCAGCAGAGCCAGTGTAAGTGCCTATACAGAAGATAAATTCACAGTCAGTGACAGAATAACACTTTAGTAAATGACAATAAGCATGTTACCCACACACATCATCCGGTGAACAGGGATGTGTTCCCAGCAAGGTCAGTGTAAATGCCATTGCAATAAACAGGTTCACAGTGAGTGATAGAGTAACATTCAAGTATATGAACATAGGCACATTGCCCAGGCATCTAGTCCAATGGACAGGGATATATTCCCAGCAGGGCCAGTGTACGTGCTTATATCATAAACAGGTTCACAGCAAATGACAGGGTAACACTTTAGTGAATGACAATAGGCACATTACACAAACACATGGTCCAACGGACTGGGAAGTATTCCCAGCAAAACCAATGTAAGTGCCTTTCCAAGTTCACAGTAATGACAGGATAACACTTAGTACATAATCATCGGCACATTACCCAGACACATAGCCCGGTGGACATTCCACCAATTATAGCACTCACATGCAGTCAATATTCGTGGCATATTAACTAAGCACTGGTCTGTCTTACAAACGGAACCTGTGCTGAAAGATATGCTTCCAGACCGACCCCTTATGACGGCACGTCGGGGCCGGAGCCTACGTGATATGTTGGTCCACAGCCACTATGTGGCACAAAAGAAACCACCATTTATGATGGGACGTTCTATCTGTGGATCATTTCCATGTGGCTCATGCATTGTGTGCCGTCACGGTAACATCATCAGGGCAACATCCTTTGCCTCCTCGGACGGCTCCAAAACATTCGAGATCCGGCAATATATTTCTTGCAGTAGCACGGGCGTAATTTATTACGCTACGTGCGCTTGCGACTTAATATATGTCGGACTCACTAGTCGTGAATTGCGGGTCCGGACGAGGGAGCATACTAGGGACATCATCGCGGCTAAAAAAGCGAAACCTGAGGATGTTGATTCCCTGAAGACCATCCCCCGCCATTTTAGGGTGGATCACGGGTCTGACCCCTCAAGCTTTAAGGTGAGGGGGATTGACCGTGTACACCTTGGATTGAGGGGTGGTAATATTCATAAGGTGTTGGCACGGGTTGAATGTCGTTGGATATTTCTCCTCGACACAGTGGCCCCTCGAGGATTGAATGAGAGGCAGACCTTTAGTTCCTATTTATAATCCAGTAGGTCTCGTCTGCGGTTGACATATACCTCATTACGGGCAATATTTGTTTGGTTGCGGATCCCCTGTGATTGAATCTGCTTTGTACATAATGGTTTTTATATATTTTTTTAACTGGATTCTTTGTGTGTCCTCATTTTTCTACAGTTGTCTACGTTTGTGCTCTTGGTGCAATATTTCTCTGTGTCACTAACCTGGTGGTCTGCCTGCATTGGAGAATGAGCTGGGAAGGAATACAGTACATCCTGATCGTCTATATGAGATTGTTTACTGGACTGCGTCTTACTGTTTAATATGTTGTTATATGCATGAATAATGTCCTTACTCTCTATGTATACAGTACTGGATGTAATTATGATGTAATTATATGTATTCTTATCCCTCTATAGTGCTATGCACTTTGTATGATTCTGTCGCGGGCGGGGAGGAGGGTGTCAGCACACCGCGCTCACCCCTTCTGCTCGGGTCCGGCAGCTGCTCCTGGTGGCTCGAGCTGTGGGCCGGATCCCGGGGTTTCTCGAGCGACACTCCTCGCCCGTGAGTGAAAGGGGGTGTTTGTTGGGTGTGGGGATTGTTATAGTTCGTGACGCCACCCACGGTTGTGGTGATTTCACCACCGCTGCTCTGTACGGGGCTCCCGGGGATGGTGATGCGGAGCAGCCAGGTGTTGTGTTGCCCCTCCGTGGGTAGGGGTTGGTGATCCCGGGGCCCGGTGATGCTATGTAAGGTGTAGGGCCTGGAGGGCGCAGGGACGCGGGGGCAGCGCTGTGCCTTGCGGCACTATGGTACTCACTCAGCCTGACACACGGACACAGTTTGTACGGTAAACCAACGGCTGGTAGGACGGTCCCACAGACGGCTGCACCTGCACTCCCGATAGGTGACGGTGATGTCTCTCTTCCTTGCACCTATGTTGACTGATGGTAGCGGTGGATTCCCTCCGGTTACCCGCTCCCCGGCTGCAATCTGGGCCGGAGGAGCTCTACACTTTGCCCGCAGGCGCTGGCCCTGGGGAAACTGGTGCCCTGGCGGTGGCGGTGTCTCCCCGGTAATGGTCGGGCTGTTGCCTTCACTCGGGACTTGGTTGTTGGGGGAGCTGCGTCCCCGTCACTGACGGATTTGGCAAATCTGGCGACTCCTAGCCTTGCCGGGGTCCGAGAGGCCCCTGCCCTGGTGCTGACTGTCCTTCGGAACACTGCTCCAGACCACCGGGCACACAGCCAACGGGGTCCTTCCAGGAACTTCCGAACTGTCCCACTCCGGACAGTCACCGCCGTTGCTGACCTTGCTGTTCTGGCCCTACACAAAGCTGGGCTCTCAGGCTTTCTCTTCTGTCACTTTACTTGCTTTTCCTCCTTTACTGCTTTCCTTCCTTCACTTTCACTTAGCTCCTCACACTTGCCCTGCCTGGGCTTTCTGCTGTTCACTCAAGCTCGTCCCTGAGCTCTCTGCACTCAAGCCCTGCCTGGGCTACTCTCCCACTCCTTCCACTTCCTCCTCCCTGACTAGACTGCCTGGTCTCTTCCTGCCTCCAGTGTTGTGAGCTCCTTGGTGGGCGGAGCCAACCGCCTGGCCCACCCCCTGGTGTGCATCATCAACCTCTGGAGGAAGGCAACAAGGATTTGTGGTTAGCTGTGATGTGCCTACCTGGAGTGTGGGGTGTGGTGGTGTTGTGACCTGTGTCCCCTGGCTTGCCCAGGGCGACACAATTCCCAATGCGATTTGCCCTTTCTTTTGCCAGGAGTAGACATGGCATTTGCAGCTTCACTTCTTGTTTGCGGCTCTGCACATGTGCAGTGTGTGTGGCTCTCCTTGAAGCTTCCCCTGGGTAATATTGACGTCATCAAAGGGGTTTTCCCTGGCCCAGGTGATGCTGGAGTAGCCGCCCACGCCTGCTCAGCGTGCCTTAGTGCTCTGTAGCCGCGACAGGTGCTGCAAATGATCTAATACACACTAGTGTATAAATGCAACCATTTCCCTCCTTTTGTCCATGGTCCCCTGAGGAAGTCACCACGAAATACGTATTGGGACTTTTTTTTCCCCCTTGTGTGACTGCATGTGAGTGCTATAATTGGTGGAATGTCCACCGGGCTATGTGTCTGGGTAATGTGCCGATGATTATGTACTAAGTGTTATCCTGTCATTACTGTGAACTTGGAAAGGCACTTACATTGGTTTTGCTGGGAATACTTCCCAGTCCGTTGGACCATGTGTTTGTGTAATGTGCCTATTGTCATTCACTAAAGTGTTACCCTGTCATTTGCTGTGAACCTGTTTATGATATAGGCACGTACACTGGCCCTGCTGGGAATATATCCCTGTCCATTGGACTAGATGCCTGGGCAATGTGCCTATGTTCATATACTTGAATGTTACTCTATCACTCACTGTGAACCTGTTTATTGCAATGGCATTTACACTGACCTTGCTGGGAACACATCCCTGTTCACCGGATGATGTGTGTGGGTAACATGCTTATTGTCATTTACTAAAGTGTTATTCTGTCACTGACTGTGAATTTATCTTCTGTATAGGCACTTACACTGGCTCTGCTGGGAATATATTCCTGTTCATTTATCTGTAATGTGCCTAGAGTTCTTGATTAGGTGAACCTGCGTTTTGTAAAAGGCACCTACACTGGCCCTGCTGGGAGTACACCCCCTGTGTGCACCTAATTTGATCCATGCAGCCCCACATGGGGTTCTTTATTCGCTCTTATGTGTCATTTAACCTTCTTACTTGTCACAATTTTTATATCCCATGTAATATATGCTTGACCCAACCAATTAAAGTTTTTCTATGTGCAACTTACTTTGGTGTTGGTGGTTCTTGGGCCATGGTATATGATGTAATATAAGGCAAATTTAAAGACTTTTTCTGCTGTTTCAATAAACTCTTTCTCTGTCAGTTGGTCGCTCTGTCTGTCACTCTCTGTCCGTCGGTCGGTCTCTCTCTCTGTCGCTGCACGGCTGTCACACTGCTCCGGCGGCTTTTTCTCTTTTGAAAATGCCGGCCACTCATTATTCCATCTCATATTCCCTGCTTTCCCCGCCCACCGGCGCCTAAGATTGGTTGCAGTTAGACACACCCCCACACTAAGTGACAGCTGTCTCACTGCAACCAATCACAGGCGCCAGTGAGCGGGTCTATATCGTGCAGTAAAATAGATAAATAATTTAAAAAAACAGTCCCCCCCAATTTTGATACCAGCCAGGGTAAAGCCACATGGCTGAAGGCTGGTATTCTCAGGATGAGAGCTTCACGTTATGGGGAGCCCCCCAGCCTAACATTATCAGCCAGCAGCCGCCCGGAATTGCCACATCCATTAGATGCGACAGTCCTGGGACTCTTCCCGGCTCATCCTGAATTGCCCTGGTGCGGTGGCAATCGGGGTAATAAGGAGTAAATGGCAGCCCATAGCTGACACTAAGTCCTAGGTTAATCATGGCAGGCGTCTCTCCGAGATACCTTCCATGATTAATCTGTAGGTTAAAGAAAATAAACACATACACCCAAAAATCCTTTATTTGGAATAAAAGACAAAAAAACCCTCTTTTACCATTTTATTAAGCCCCCAAATACCCCTCCAGGTCCGATGTAATCCACATGAGGTCCCGCGACGCATCCAGCTTCACTACATGAAGCTGACAGGAGCGGCCACAGACTACAATTGCTCTCTGTCAGCTCCACGCAGCAACTGAAGTGAGCCACACGATCAGCGATGACATCACTCAGGTTACCCGCGGCCACCACTGGATCCTCCAACTGTGACAGCAAGTCGCCCGAGTGACTGAAGTGACCTGCGCGATCAGCGATGACATCACAGGTGAGTTGCGGTCTCAGGTGGAGGACTCCAGCTGGCCGCGGGTAACCTGAGTAACAGCACCGCTGATGGCGCTGCTCACTTCAGTCACTCAGGGAATCATGAATGGATAAGAAAGTCGGGTTTAACACTGCGCTAAAACCATGAAGCCAAACGATGTGATGAATTCTTTGCTATATTTTCTTTATTTAGGCCAAGTCTACGCGTTTCAAAGGCATGTCTGCCTTCTTCATCAGGACAAAGGAAAAAACAGCTGTTTTTTCCTTTGTCCTGATGAAGAAGGCGGACATGCCTTTGAAACGCGTAGACTTGGCCTAAATAAAGAAAATATAGCAAAGAATTCATCACATCGTTTGGCTTCATGGTTTTAGCGCAGTGTTAAACCAGACTCTTATCCATTCATGATTCCCTGTTGCATTATCGGGGCTGCTGCTTGACCATTTTCTGCATACATAGGAGTTGTGCCTGTCACAACTTCCATAGGTGAGCACCTGTTTTCATTTTCTAAGCCTGCATTGTTTGCCAGATAAGACCCTATGTGCGCTTTTCTCTCCACAGCATTTTGACACTTCTGTCACTCGGGATTTGTGGTCACCGATGCGTCCTTCAAGTGTGACCGCTAACCAGGACGCGACACACAGACAGAGCCGCGGGATGACAATGAAGTCGGGTGAAGTTTATCTGAGTTCAATCTCATCGCGCAACTCTGTCTGTGTCTGCTGTCAGCGGGCATGTAGCAGAGCTGAATTGACAGGGAAACGCACTGTCAAAAATGCATCCAAAACGCATGTAAAACGCATGGAAAATGCATCCAAAATGTTTTGGGTGCATTTTTTTTTTTTTTTACAAACGCAGTGTTTACATTTGTCCAGTCTGCCAGAGGGTGTGTTCTCTTCTGCACTGCACAGAACGCAACGTGCGCACATACCAAGCTGAGGTCACACTGGCATATCACATGTGATGCGATATGCTAATGACCCTCGGCTCCTGCTGTGCTGTGAGCGTGAGCCATTACACTGTGATCTGATCCTGCCGTCAGATCACAGCTGAGGAGAAGAGGGAGGGATTAAGGATGTCAGGCGTTCAGTTGGGATGAGCCCTGAGCCTTGCTGTCTTTCTAAAGGCAGCCGGAGCAGCGGACGAGAGCACCCACTGACCCCCGTGTCTCCACAATTGGAACAATCAGAACAGTAAGTTGCCTGTATTCACTAATTCCTCCCATTAAAGCACAGTATTATTACAGATATTTTATCTAATAGAGCGGATCTGTCATGAAGTCTGCAGTTTTGTACATGGGGCAGATTTAGGGGACAGATCTGCTTTAAAACAGAATTTTGTGGTTTAAAATATTCTAGTTTAAAAGTAACACGGCCAAGTTTGCATTTATATTTTAATTTACTACTTAGAAATACATCTATGTATTTTTTTTAATTGTTTCTAAAACAATGTTTGTCATTGCTGACTGGGTGTGGTAAGAGGCGTGGCCTAAAAATTTGCCGCTCCACGCGACGCAAACTTTCTCCTTCTTTCCCTTCTTTAAAAGTTGGGAGGTATGCCCTATCATGTCCCCCATTGCCCTATCATGTCCCAATTAAATTTCTCCATAATGTCCCCCACTCTCAGATAATGTCCTTTGTAAAGTAACACCGCTCCTCCCCACGATGGTCCCTGCATCTAAAATGATTCTCCATGTCATGTTGGGCTCCTTAGGAGCACTTACCCGGTGCCTGCTCGTCCTTTTCTTCCGTGTGGCCCTGGGGATGACGGAAGTCGATGCGGGGCTGAGGAGCTCCTCTGCCTCAGTCCTGGCGCTGCACTGTTCTGTTTGTGCACCTCAAAGACATGCGTACATCTGAGTATGAGAGGCGAAGTCTGCAGGTCCTGCGCACACCTCAAATTGTGCAGCAGGGCCGCCTCTAGGAATTTCAGGGCCCCATACTGGCAACATTTTTGGGCCCCCTTGAGACTCCGCCCAGGCTCCACCCCTCAAACCTTCCACACTCTTAACGCCATGCTTGGAAAAACGTGTAAGTATGTATATATATATATATATATATATATATATATATATATATATATATATATATATATATATATATAAAAACACATAGCGTTGGTCTGGCGTGCGGGAGGGGGGGGGAGGGGCGCTCCTGACCTGGAGGCACCCGGAGCTTATGAGCTGCAGCGCGGCAGGGGCAGAGCAGAAGCGGCTTCAGCGAAAAGGATGCATTGCATTCAGTGGTGGAGCAGTGAGGACCTGCGGTGATGTCATTCCCATGTGACCGTGTGGGAGAAGCCGGGCAGGAAATACCGAGGAAGATGTGACCGAGGAAGATGTGCCTGGTGAGAGATATGGGGGGGGTGTGAGTGGCATATCAGGGGTCCAGGCTGTGACACAGGGGTGTTAAGGTATACTATTTGTATAGAACATGGGGTTTCAGTGTGTTTGAGAGGAGTAATTTGGGGTACAGCCAGTCTGTATGAGATATGCAGGACATTGGGGTGCGTGGTGTGTGTGATTTGGGGGTGCAGGGTGTGCGTGATTTTGGGGTGCTGGGTGTGCGTGATTTGGGGGTGCAGGGTGTGTGTGATTTTGGGGTGCTGGGTGTGTGCACCAGTCCCTGCTGTATGACATGAGTGAAGTCCACACAGTAATCATATATCAGTAAGGATTAGGGAAAGAGGGATAGCAGCAGTCAGAGCATGGGATGGGATTGGGAAAGCTGGGTGCTGAGCTGAGAGAAAGAGGCTCTCTTACTCGTCACCCAGCCTTTCTATGTTCTGATATCCGTCTTGTCCTCAGCTCCCCAGCTCCCAGCTTTCCCATTCTCTGATATAATGGGAAAGCTGGGTGCTAAAGACAAAAGATGGCTATCAGAATATAGAAAAGCTGGGTGCTGAGGAAAAGAACCGAGTGTCCAGAGTAATTATCCTGTACCCCAAGTGTTTTATCCTGCACCGAGTATCAAGCGTCAGTATCATGTAACCCTAGTGTCATTATTCTGTATCCCCAGTGTCAGTATCCTGTACCACCAGTGTCAATATTATTATCCTGTACCCAGTGTCATTATCCCGTCCTCCCAGTGTCAGTGTCATTATCCCGTCCTGTCAGCGTCATTATACTGTACCTACAGTGTCAGTGTCATTATTGTGTACCCCCAGTGTCACTGTCATTATCCTGTACCCCCAATGTCAGTGTCATTATCCTGTACCCCCAGTGTCACTGTCATTATCCTGTACCCCCAGTGTCACTGTCATTATCCTGTACCCCCAGTGTCACTGTCATTATCCTGTACCCCCAGTGTCAGTGTTATTATCCTGTACCCCCAGTGTCAACATCATTATTCTCTACCCCCAGTGTCAGCGTCATTATCCTGTACCCCGAGTGTCAGCGTCATTATCCTGTACCCCGAGTGTCAGCGTCATTATTCTGTATCCCGAGTGTCAGCGTCATTATTCTGTATCCCCAGTGTCAGCGTCATTATTCTGTATCCCCAGTGTCAGCGTCATTCTGTATCCCCAGTGTCAGTGTCATTCTCCTGTACCCCCAGTGTCATTCTCCTGTACCCCCAGTGTCATTATCCTGTACCCCCAGTGTCAGTGTCATTATCCTGTACCCCCAGTGTCAGTGTCATTATCCTGTATCCCCAGTGTCAGTGTCATTATCCTGTATCCCCAGTGTCAGTGTTATTATCCTGTACCCTCAGTGTCATTATCTTAGGCTATATGTAATTACTCATCAGGGTCTCAAAGCTGCATGAATTTCCTTCCACAGCAAAGTCTATGAGATTTTATTTTGGCTGTCCGCACATTGCAGCTTTTTGGCTGCGTCTTTGTGGTGACCACTGCAGCATGTCAATTCTTTTTGCCTTTTTCTCTGCATTTTTCACCTATTGAATACATCGGACAAAAATGCAGCAAAAACACATGCGGTTTGTTTGATGCGTTTTTTTCTGGTGGATGCAATTTTGTGTGTTTTTTTTTGGGGCCTGAAACGCTGCATCTTTGTGGTCAGAAAAAAACGCAGCGTGCGCACATAGCCTATATGTGGTGATAGTACAGGAGGGTCCTCAGTATAAATACTGTATATGTAAAAAAAAAAGCCTGATCGGTCTATAGAGCATTGTTGTCAGAATACACATGACTAATGAAGGGTTTATCCAACATGTAACATTATTTTGGAAACTATAGTGCGGCTTTTATAGGCCTCTGTCCCCACAGAATGACTGGTCACATCCAGTACAGACACCGGGGCCGATCATTACTGATAATTATGTAATGTGTGACGGTGGAAACAGAAGACAAATATTCACCAGTCTCCAGATGGAAGAGTGTATGGAGGGTAATGCTGCACACCAAAACTACTGACTCTAAAGGGGCTTTACACGCTGCGACAGGGGCGGACTGGGGTGTCTGGGGCCCACCAGGAGGAGAATTGACTCCAGGGGCCCACCCTACAGCTAAATATAAACACCCATTAGCGTTATCCCCATTATTGTGTTGCTTTGACTGTATACACAGGCAGCTCCTGCACATCTATATTGTGCACCATAACTGGGATGTACAATTATAGTCGTTTGCAGTAATGGGGTCTTTGGTGAAAACAAGTTATCACTGATCCACAGCGTAGGTTGGTGATAACTTATTGATCAGTGGAACCAGACCAGTGGAAACTGCACCGATCGGAAGATTGGGGAACTTTTTGCAGCAGCAGGTGGGGTGTGTGACAGCAGCTCCATTCATCCTCTGTGGGGTGAAGTGTGTGACCGCAGCTCCATTCATCCTCTGTGGGGTGAGGTGTGTGACCGCAGCTCCATTCATCCTCTGTGGGGTGAGGTGTGTGACCGCAGCTCCATTCATCCTCTGTGGGGTGGGATGTGTGATCGCAACTCCATTCATTCTCTGTGGAGCAGCCGGATAATAACAAGCGCAGCGCTCGCAGCCACTGAGGGAATGAATGGATCAGGGGTCGAGTCGGACACGAGCTCCAGTGTAATGGGGGATAAAAGTTGCACGATCGGTGCAGGTCCCAGCAATCGGACCCCACTGATGAATAAGTTATCACTTATCTTTAGGCCCCGTTCACACACTTTTTCTCTGATTTTACTGCTCCTGGTTTTGGCTTCAAATACTGAGGTAAAAAAAACTCACTGAATACTCAGCGTGTGAACGTGGCCTTAGTAAAGGTGATTACTTGTTTTCACTGGAGAATCTCTGTAAGTGCATATTTACTGCAGTGTAATAGTCACAGGACAGGGCAGGACAGGGAGGGGAAGGGTTAAATGTTTAAGTATTTAATTTCTACTGGAAAAAATCTCCCCCTTATAGAGAGAAAAAGTGACCTCCATACACAACACAATCCACTATACCAAAATCAATAATACCATATACAAGGGGGAAATACCGCGACCAGACAACATATTACCACCAAACAGTGAACAAATACAGCCACATACAAGGGAGAAATACCACCACACCGTGAACAGACCACATAGTGACCGAATACAACCACATACAAGGGAGAAATACCGTGACTGACTTACCAGTGACGTCTCTAGCTGACTTTATTCATCTTCGCTTTTTCTCTTCATCCGGCGCTGACCGTCATCACTTCTTCCTGCCATGACGTGACTCTGCAGAAAATAAGTCACCTATAGCCGATCACTCCCAGAGCACATTCCTCACTATTTCCCCAATTTCTACACCACGTCAGACTCTTGTTTCCCCATTGGAGACAGTATCCTCAAAATTAACTTATATTTCATCAGTAATATTGTCCCCTAACTTGCCCCTACAGTAATTATGCCCCACGTGCCACCATAAACTAATAATGTATGTCCCTCATTCTGGCCCCATATAGTAATTATGTCCCTCATCCTGGCCCCTTTTATTTAATAATGTCTGGGGAAACAAGTGGAATCAGAAGGGGTTGTTAATTGCTTCCTGCACAAAATATCCCCCCACACACTGCTCCTCTCCAAAATAGTCCCACAAAGTGCCCCTTTCCAAAATGTCGGCTGGGGGGCATACAAATCTGGTGAGGGGGGTGGCTGGAGGCATATAGCTCTGGTGAGGAGAGGGCTGCTATGGCATACAGATCTGGTGAGGGGGCTGGGGGATACATATCTGGAGCTGGGGGGTGCTGGGGGGTATATAGATCTGGTGGGGGGGCATACAAATTTGGTGAGGGGGCCATACAGATGTAGTGAGGGGGGTGACTGGAGGCATATAGCTCTGGTGAGGAGGGGGTTGGGGCATACAGCTTTGGGTAGGTGGGGGGGGGTCACATATAGCGTTCCTTGGTGTTCAGCTCCTCTTCCTGCAGTCTCTTTATCTGTGGACAGAGCTCAGCATGTTGCTCGGTAGCTCCACCCACAGATGCACTTCCGTACACAAACAGCCCAGCAGTGAGCAGTGAGTGCACGCTGAGCTGCAGGTGCCGAGTTAAAGTGCCGGCAGCCAGAGTACTGCTGCCGCCCACCCATGACAGCGGCAGCACAGAGCCAGAGCAGTGAAGCAGCGCTCGGCTCTGCTCTGCTCATGTGCATTAGGAGGGGGAGAAAGTCAGACGGGGAGAGAGAGGGTGGGCGGTGCCACGGGACAAAAGCCTCATGATCGTGACACCGGGACACCCACTGAAATCCGGTACAGTCCCGCTGTATCCGGGACGGTTGGGAGGTATGCCTATAAGCCTGCTTACCCTAGCATGCCAAACATGTCACTTTCCATAGAGAAACATTACCCCTTAGACCTCAGTCAGAGCTGTCTCATATACAGTCATGGACACTTTCGCCATGGCTGTAGCCAAATCAGGTCTCGTGCTATGCACTGAGTAGGGGGCTGCACTCTGGAACACGTATTTGTAGACTGAGTTTCTGGTTTGCCTTTTATCCTAAGTGATGTGGCAAGACTCGTTAAAGAGTTGATATTGACTTTTAGAATTCCTGCCTCCAATAGGTGGCACTAGAGTTCAAGTCCTCTTCCTTCCAAAGAGACAATTTGCATAGAGGATTCCAAACAACCATACGCAACTCAGTTTACACTGTGGAAAAACATTCGGTGAGCATGAGGTTTTTATAAATCCTATCCAGTTTGCTTGAACTGAAATTTGCTGTGCTTTTTGCACAGTGAAAATATGCAGCATCAAAAAACTCACCAAAAATTAATTCTGTCGTCACAGATAATTGATACTTCAAAAATGTTTCAAAATGTTGTTCAAGATATGGATATATATTGAAAGATGTGCAATGGTTTACCTATATCAGAGATTTATGGGTGATACAAGATTACTTCAATCCAACTTAAGCCACCGATGGAGCAGCTAAGGAAAGAGACATATTATGTTATGTCATAGTTATGGAAACTGTAGTTAGCCCACTGTCAGGTTATTCTATAGTGGTCTTAGTGGTCTATGTAGTCTAAAATTATCTGCCAGAATGACAAATCAGGTCTTATCCAGATGTCCGTCTTATTCGTAGGTTTTCTGTGTTTTTCATGGATAGCAAATTGTCGCTTTAGAGAGGAAGAGGACTTCAACTCTGGTACCACCTATTGGAAGTAGCAATCCTAAAAGTCAATATTGACCCTTTAATGAGCCTTCCCACTTGACTTAAGATAAAAGCCAAGCCAGACCCTCTATATGTAGATATGTGTTTTAGGGTGTTTACTCCTCAACAGTGTAAAATAAGATGTCTGATTTTGTTAAGGAGTCAGTTTCCACATTAAATTTCCCAAAGGAACATTGCACGGTTTCTAATCTCTTTATGCTGGTTTGCAACTCACCACAAGGAGAGACATTACCCCTTAGGTTCATGGATAAATATGTAAACCGTTATAATCTATGGACATTTTTATTATTTTTGATCCAATGAAATGGGTAGGAAAAGCTTGGAAATGTTTTGCAGGTTTTTTTTTTATGGAAAAAAAAACTGATGCCACAATGAAAGTAAAAACTGACACATAAACAAAGACTGTCTAGAAATCGTATCCAGCACATTGAAATTGTCCTTTTTTTCTTGCACTCAAAAAAAAAGAAGCACGTCTGAATGTGACCTTAGCCACAAAGCTGTGTCGTTACAATTTACACAAATGTTATCCAAAAGTTGAAACTCTCCAAGTATTCCTTATAAACTCAAAAGTCCTCAAACACTTTAAGTTTCCTCTCAGTTTACACTTAAAAAAATCATCAAAAAGTCTCAGCGTGAACAGAGACAGAATAAGAGACTAATGGCACATATGGCCTACAGATTTCCTTTGCACTAGGGGAAATTAATTTATTTTCAATCATCTGGGCTGGAAAAAAGAGCATTCCTCTTCTTCCTCTCTGAAAAGATAATTTGCATATTTAATTTTGTAGAGGAGTATTGCATGACCTATAATGCTGGCGTCACACGAGACAATTTATCATGCATCAGCGATCGCACCCGCCCCCGTCGTTTGTGCGTCACGAGCAATTAATTGCCCGTGTCGCACAAAGTCGTTAAAGGGGAGGGACGTTCGGCGTCACAGTGACGTCACACAGTGACCGGCCAATAGAAGCGGAGGGGCGGAGATGAGCGGGACGTAACATCCCGCCCACCTCCTTCCTTCCGCATTGGCGGCGGGCGCAGGTAAGCTGCAGTTCATCATTCCCAGGGTGTCACACAGAGCGATGTATGCTGCCACGGGAATGATGAACAACCAGAGCACAGAAGGAGGACCGACATTATGGAAATGAACGATGTGTCAACGAGCAACGATAAGGTGAGTATTTTTGCTCGTTAACAGTCGTTCGGAGGTGTCACACGGTACGAAACTATGCCGGATGTGCGTCACTAACGACGTGACCCCGACGACATATCGCCCGATATATCGTACCGTGTGACGCCGGCATAAGCCTCCTTACCCTGGTATGCCCAAGTATGTTACTATCCATAAGGAGAAAAAGAACCCTTTTGAAAACCTCCACATGTCAATTTCTCATGTGAATGCGCTAAAGGGCCTTTACACGCTGCGATATCGCTAACGATTTATCATCGGGGGCACAGTTTTTGTGACACACATCCGGCGTCGTTAGCAACATCGCAGCATGTAACACGTACGAGTGACCTTAAACAATCGCAAAAGAGACAAAAATCGTTGGTTTTGGAGAGGTCGTCCAAACACCAAAAATCGTTGTCTCATACGTATCTATGTTGTTCCTCGTTCCTGCGGCATCATACATCGCTATGTGTGACACCGCAGAAGCAACGAACATCTCCTTACCTGCCTCCACCGGCAATGCGGAAGGAAGGAGGTGGGAGGGATGTTACGTCCCGCTCATCTCCGCCCCTCCTCTGCTATTGGACAGCTGCCGTGTGACGTCGCTGTGACGCTTCACGACCAGCCCCCTTAGAAAGGAGGCGGATCGCCGGCCAGAGCGACGTCGCAGGGCAGGTAAGTCCGTGTGACGGATGTTAGTGATGTTGTGCACCACGGGCAGCGATTTGCCCCTGACGCACAACCGACGGGGGCAGGTACACTTGCTAGCGATATCGGTACCGATATTGCAGCGTGTAAAACCCCCTTAAGTTTTATGCGTGGCGTTTTGCAGTAGAATTGCATTAGATGCAGGAAATCCATATGTAACAAATGCATATACGGTTTTAGTGCAAGTTTGTATGTAAAAAATTAATGTAATCTGCACATGGCTGTAATAATAAAGTTTTGTCAAAATGAAAATGAAAATAAAATATTTTAAATACAATTTTTGAGCATATTTACTCCAGATCTTCCCCAGATTGATTTCTTATTTATACGCCAATATTTTTTTTTCAAATTTGTGGTTATTTTATGGAATATGCAACTTTTTGAGCTAAAAAGGCACAAAAATGGTTTAAAGCAAAAATAAAGAACATTTTTGATGTCACGCAGCATTTTAAGAATTTTGTAAAATAATGGGCAACTAATAAAATAAAACAAAACAAGAAAAAGTGACCTTAAGGATACGTTCACACTAGTGTATAAAAAAATTGATCCCATTCTCATCCAGAAAATTAGGATGATTATTTTCCTCTCTTTTCATCCTTGTGTTGTCCATATGCAATACATTTTTTTTCCTCAGCAGCTATTATTCATTCACAGGTCCACTTACAGCGTCATATGCAGAATGGTAATGCATTCGTATAAAATACATTAGGATGGTCATTGTGGTATTGGATTTTTTTTCTCATACCTAAACACTCAAATAGATGAGTGTCGTCCAATTACGCATCCACTTTTTTTCTCCGAGTTATATGTTAGTGAGGGCATACCCTTAAAACAAAAACAAAAACAACTTCAAAAAGAAAAACAACTGATGAATAGAGATTTGAAAAATCATAGGTACACTTAAGGAAACACACAAGTACTTGCTTGACGTATAGTTTTCTTGTACAATGAATGTAAGAAATCATCGCACTGCCAGTTTAATGCAGGCAAACATATGAGTAACATGATTTCGTATTGTATCAGAAGTGGGCTTAATGACACACAACTTTGAATAACAATCACTGGCAAACATCAGAACCACCGAAGAGTAAATTCTAAGAAATACATTTGTCAGAATAAAGGAAAAACCAAGGTTCGAAAATGTGACTCATATAGTCCCTAAAAGTTAAAATAAATAAAACTATTTTCCTCAATCCATGAAAACGTGACCTCTAAGATGTGTATTGCAGTTACGGACTATACAATCAGTGGTAGACTACATATTCAAAATGTTGATTAACTCTACATGTACGCGATTACAGGGGTGATCACTTTTGAAAAGGACTCAGGAGCTGCCCTCCTCATATGTGGCAGATGCCGGCTATATTAAATAGCCGGCATCTGTCTCTAACAGCTGTGGCCAAAATTGATCAACAAGGGCAATAGCAGCAATGGCTACCATTGCAGTCATGGGCCTGCTGAAGACCCCTGTTGCCAGCAACTTGGTCCTCTTCTGAAACTCAGCCTTAGGCCACAGGTGTAAGCTTCCCGTCTTCAGTGAGGTATAGTGCGCATGACTAGAAGTACTGAGGACTCCGGATCATGCGCAGAGCGCATCCATCCTCTGCCGGCCGCCATGAACAGTGAGGTATGTGTGTGTCGCTGCACTTTAATTAGCATGTTAGTACACCCACAGGGGCGTGCTACCATGCTATGTGAATTAACAACACCCAAGACAGTCACAACAGACTTCAATGAAGTGAAAGGCAACAACTTCAGGAACATATAAAAACGACAAAAGAGAGAAGTCTTTGGATTTGCCTCATATACCATTATATCCCATGGCCCAAAAACCACCAACAACAATGCAAATTGCACATAGAAAAATCTTTAATTGATTGGGTCAAGCATATAATTTTACATGGGATATAAAACATTATAACAGGTAAGGAGGTAAAAAGACACATGAGAGCGAACAAGAAATCCCCATGTGAGGCTGCATGGATCTAGCAGGGTAAACACAAGGGTATATTCCCAGCAGGGCCAGTGTAAGTGCCTTCACAGCAAACAGATTCAATGTGAAAGACAGAGCAGTACTAAGTAAAGAATCATAGGCACATTTACCCAAACACATAGCCCGGCAAGGAATCCACCAAATGTAAAACTCACATGCAGACGCACAGGGGGAGCAGTCCCAATACGTATTTCGTGATGACTTCCTCAGGGGACCGTGGACAAAGGAGGGGAATGGACAAATTTATACACTAGTGTATATCAAATCATTTGCAGCACCTGTCACGGCTGCAGAGCTAAAGCACACTGAGCAGGCGTGGGCGGCTACTCCAGCATCACCTGGGCTAGGGAAAACCCTATGATGACGTCACTTTTACCCAGAAGACGCTTCAGGGAGAGCCGTACACACTGCACATGTGCAGAGCCGCAAACAGGAAGTAAAGCTGCAAATGCCATGTCTACTCCTGGCAGAAGAAAGGGCAAATCGCATTAGGAATCACAGATAATATAGAACACTGTACAGGGACAAGAATATATACAATTACATCATAATAGCATCCAAAAAAGATGTACATGAAAGACATTAACACTGTTTATACAATATCAGATATAACAACATTTTCATCAATAAAACAGAGTCTAATAAAGATTCACATATGGAGCATACCTCCCAACCGTCCCGGATACAGCGGGACAGTCCCTCTTCTGAGCCTTTGATCCCGGGTCCCGCCCGTGAGGCTGTTTGTCACGGCTCCACCCACCCACTGTAGCCCCGCCTCGCTGTTTCTCCCTTCTACTATTCATTACAGAGCCGACCGCGCACCTACTCCTGTGACTGCTGCTGAGGTATGAATCACCCCCTGCAGCAGAGCCCCCCCCCTGCACCAGAGCCGACCCCCCCAGTCCCGGAGCCTGCGTTTGTCTGCAGCTGTTCTCTGATTCCCCGTGTGCGGCTTCTCACTGCTGCAGACACGCGGGGAATCAGGAGGCTGAGGAGACCATGCAATCAGCACTTATCTCCTGCAGATAGCAGTGACAATAACCTATGCAGAGTGACATCTGCAGGCTTCTATTAGCTTACCGATCAGTGGTCTCCTGCCTGTGGAGCAGAGCTGCTGGGTCCTAGCTTCCCAACAGCTTCAGCTCTGCTTTATCCTGGCTCCTCTACCAGTTAAAGGGAACATGTCAGCAGAAATTTCACAATAAAAATAAAAGATTCCCCTCTGCAGCTCCTGGGCTGCTTCTAGAAAGGTTCCTGTTGTTATTGTGCCCCCTTTGAGACCTACAAAAATACTTTATGAAGTCTTACCTTTTTGTATGCAAATGTGTTTTTATGGTCACGGGGGCGGGCTGTCTGGCGTCCGTTATTCCCCCTCCTGCCGCTTTACGCAGTCCCCCATTGCTCATTTACATACACAAGGACGCCTTCCTCATGTAACTGTCCTCCCGAAGTTTTGCGCATGTGAACGCTTTTTCAGGTGATTGCGCAGGCACGAGATTATGGGCGGCGCTGTGATTGTCATCAGCAGCGTTAACCAAGTACCCGCCCATAATCTCGTGCCCGCACTTTTCCCTCTGACTCCACCGTTATGCGCAAGTGCTGGCCATATGAACCATGTTACCTATTACTGCTTGCACGAGATTATGGGCGGGTACTTGGATGACTTTGCTGATGACAATCACAGCGCCGCCCATAATCTCGCGCCCATGATAATAGGTAACGTGGTTCATATGGCCAGTGCTTGCGCATAACGGTGGAGGCAGAGTGAGAAGCGCGGGCACGAGATTATGGGCAGGTACTTGGATGACGCTGCTGATGACAATCACAGCGCAGCCCATAATCTCGCGCCTTCGCAATCACCTCAAAAGCGTTCACACTTTGCACAGTGCTCAGTCCGGCGAGAGTGGCACTGGGCATGCACAAAACTTCAGGAGGACAGTTACATGAGGAAGGCGTCCTCATGTATGGAAATGAGCAATGGGGGACGGCGTACAACGGCAGGAGGGGGAATAACGGACGCCAGGCAGCCCGCCCCCGTGACCATAAAAACAGATTTGCATACAAAAAGGTAAGACTTCATAAAGTATTTTTTTAGGTCTCAAAGTGGGCACAATAGCAACAGGAACCTTTCCAGAATTCATCCCAGGAGCTGCAGAGGGGAATCTTTTATTTTTTTTGCTAAATTTCTGGTGACAGGTTCCCTTTAAAGGGAACCTATCAGGTGCAATCTGCACTCAGAGCCAGGAGCAGTTCTGGGTGTATATTGCTAATCCCTCCCTAACTGTCCCTGTATACACCAGCATAGATAAAGGCATCTATAGAAAAAGTATTTTTAAAGAGCTTATATCTTATGCTAATTAGCGCGGGGACTAGTCCCAAGGGCGTTACTTCACTTGGCTAGTCGGCTCATATAGCGTGTTAGTACTCACACAGGGGCGTAATAACATGCTAACATGCTATGCGAGCCGACTAGCCAAGTGAAGTAACGCCCTTGTGACTAGTCCCCGCGCTCATTAGCATAAGATATAAGATCTTTAAAAATATTTGTTCTTGATCTCTTTATCTATGCTAGTGTATACAGGGACGGTTAGGCAGGGATTAGCAATATACACCCAGAACTGCTCCTGGCTCTGAGTGCATATTGCACCTGACAGGTTCACTTTAAAGGGAACCTGTCACCAGATTTGGGGCCTATAAGCTGCGGCCACCACCAGCGGGATCTTATGTACACATTCTAACATGCTGCATACCTCCCAACCGTCCCGGATACAGCGGGACTTTCACGCTTTACGTTGTTTGTCCCGTTGCCACGGGCGGGACGGCCGGCTCCCGGGCTCCGCCCACCCACTCTCTCTCCGCCTCCCTGCTTTTCCCTCCTACCATCCTAGTAGACGTGGCATAGAGAGGAGCGCTGCCTGTGCTGCTGCTGGTACAGTAAACTAATCTCCCCAGCGCTGATTTCCCTCCCTCCCCCCTCACCCCCTGCCGCCTGTCTGTGCGGGCGCCCCCCTGCCGCCTGTCTGTGCAGGCGCCCCCCTGCCGCCTGTCTGTGCGGGCGCCCCCCTGCCGCCTGTCTGTGCGGGCGCCCCCCTGCCGCCTGTCTGTGCGGGCGCCCCCCTGCCGCCTGTCTGTGCGGGCGCCCCCCTGCCGCCTGTCTGTGCGGGCGCCCCCCTGCCGCCTGTCTGTGCGGGCGCCCCCCTGCCGCCTGTCTGTGCGGGCGCCCCCCTGCCGCCTGTCTGTGCGGGCGCCCCCCCCGCCGCCTGTCTGTGCGGGCGCCCCCCCGCCGCCTGTCTGTGCGGGCGCCCCCCCGCCGCCTGTCTGTGCGGGCGCCCCCCTGCCGCCTGTCTGTGCGGGCGCCCCCCCGCCGCCTGTCTGTGCGGGCGCCCCCCCGCCGCCTGTCTGTGCGGGCGCCCCCCTGCCGCCTGTCTGTGCGGGCGCCCCCCTGCCGCCTGTCTGTGCGGGCGCCCCCCCTGCCGCCTGTCTGTGCGGGCGCCCCCCTTCCGCCTGTCTGTGCGGGCGCCCCCCTGCCGCCTGTCTGTGCGGGCGCCCCCCTGCCGCCTGTCTGTGCGGGCGGCCCGCCGCCTCATTGTGCGGGCGGCCGGCCGCCTCTCTCTGCGGGCGGCTGGCCGCCTCTCTGTGCGGGCGGCCCGCCGCCTGTCTGTGAAGGCGGCCGGCCGCCTGTCTGTGAAGGCGACCGGCCGCCTCACTGTGGCTGCCTGCGTGTCCGTGCTGGAGGCCCGCCGGCTGCCTGCGTGTCCGTGCTGGAGGCCCGCCGGCTGCCTGCGTGTCCGTGCTGGAGGCCCGCCGGCTGCCTGCGTGTCCGTGCTGGAGGCCCGCCGGCTGCCTGCGTGTTTGTGCTGAATGGGTGTGGATGGGGAGTGGATATGGGCGTGACTGAAATGGGTGTGGTTAGGGGGCGTGGCCTAAAAATTTGCCGCGGCGCGCTAGGC
This sequence comes from Anomaloglossus baeobatrachus, assembly GCF_048569485.1. Lineage (NCBI taxonomy): Eukaryota > Metazoa > Chordata > Amphibia > Anura > Aromobatidae > Anomaloglossus > Anomaloglossus baeobatrachus. The sequence goes on from NC_134354.1 coordinate 228,409,419, forward strand.
GCGCCGCAAACTTTGTCCCTCTTTTCCTTCTTTAAAAGTTGGGAGGTATGTATGGAGGACATGAGCATATTGTATTCCTTCCCAGATCATGTTCAATGCAGACGGACCACCAGGTTAATGACACAGAAAGATATGCACCAAGGGTACAAAGTAAAAAACTGTAAAGAAAAAGAGACATAAAGGGAGTCCAGTTAAAAAAATTTTTAAAAACCATTATATACAGAGCAGATTCAGTGCAGGGAACCCGCAGCCAAAACCAATTACACCCTATAACGGGAACCACATCAACCGCAGATGAGATCAACTGATTTATAAATAGGAAATAAAGGTCTGCCTCTCATTCAATCCCCGAGGGACCACTGTGTCAAGGAGAAATATCCAGCGACATTCCACCCGTGCCAACGCCTTATGGATGTTACCACCCCTCAGTCCAAGGTGCACACGGTCAATCCCCCTCACCTTAAAACTTGAGGGGTCAGACCCATGATACAACCTAAAATGGCGGGGGATGGTCTTAAGGGAATCAACATCCTCAGATTTCGCTTGTTTGGCAGCGATGATATCTCTAATATGCTCCCTCGTCCGGACCCGTAATTCACGACTAGTGAGTCCGACATATATTAAGTCACAGGCACACGTGGCGTAATAAATTACGCCCGTGCTACTGCAAGAAATATATTGTCGGATCTCAAATGTTTTGGAGCCGTCCGAGGAAGTAAAGGATGTTGCCCTGAGGATGTTCCCATGACGACACGCAATGCATGAGCCACATGGATATGATCCACAGATAGGACGTCCCATCATGAATGGTGGTTTCTTTTGTGCCACATAATGGCTTTGGACCAACATGTCGCGCAGGCTTCGGCCCCGACGTGCCGTCATGAGGGGTCGGTCGGGAAGCATATCTTTCAGCACTGGTTCTGTTTGTAAAACAGACCAGTGTTTAGTTAATATGCCACGGATGTGGTCCCATTGGCGGTTGAATGAGGAAATAAAGCGCACCTTAGATTCAGCAGGCTTCGTCTTGTCAGGATTAAAACGCAAAAGTAGTTGGTCTCTTGAAGCTGCTTTAGCGCGTCTATAGGCCTTTTTAATGGATCTGGCACTGTAGCCCCTCTCCCTGAACCTATCACGCATCTCACTGGCTCGACCCTCAAATGTATCCGTCTCTGAGCAAATCCGTTTAAGGCGGATAAATTGCCCGGTAGGGATCGCATTGATGGTAGATTGTGGATGGCCAGAAGATGCATGTAACAGTGCATTCACAGAGGAGGGTTTCCGATAAATGTCAGTGGTCAGAAGACCCTGATCATTAATGGAAATACCAATATCCAAAAAATCAACCCTAGACGGATCAGCCTGATAGGTGAGATAGATGTTATAGGAGTTGGAGTTCAAGTGGCGCACAAAGCCCTCAAGCTCCAGGGCGGTCCCCCCCCAGATGACAAAGATGTCATCAATGAAGCGGAGCCAGCACTGCACATGGGAGCTAGCCGGCACGCCGTCGCCGAAAACCTCCCTCTCCCAGTAACCCAGGAAGAGGTTTGCGTACGAAGGCGCGCACGCCGCCCCCATCGCAGTGCCGCGCCGCTGGAGGAAGAACCGCTCACCGAAGGTGAAGGCATTGTGCGTCAGTACGAACTCCAACAATTCCAGAATCAGGTGTTGTAATGGTGGTGCCCAGTTACTCATACCCAGGAAATACTCAACTGCCTGCAGGCCATGCTCATGACAGATGTTGGTATATAAGGTCTCAACATCCAGAGTCGCCAGCAAAATCCCACGCTCAACTGTCAGGCCATTAATCCTCCTAAGGACGTCCGAAGTGTCTCTAACATGGGAGGGCAGCGTCTCAACCAGAGGTTGGAGATAAAAATCAATAAATTTGCATACTGCATCGCATAGCCCTCCGATGCCAGAGACAATCGGACGTCCAGGGGGAACCCGAGGGTTTTTATGTATTTTAGGCAAAAGGTAGAACGTGGGCGTTACTGGCATATCTGGAAGGAGACCATCATACATCTTCTTAGTAATGGTACCCGAGGCAAGAGCATTCTCGAGTATGAGAGTCAACTGGGTCAGGAAACCATTAGTTGGATTGGAGGGGAGCATCTGGTAGAAGTCTGTATTTCTCAATTGTTTGTACACCTCACGCTCATACATGGCAGAAGGCCAAACCACCACGTTACCCCCCTTGTCCGCTGGTTTAATGATTACTCCCTCTAGTTTCCTCAGTTCCTCGAGGGCTCGCTGATGTTTAACAGCAAGGTTATTATTATTTGTTCTCTTAGAGAGGGATCTCAGGTCACCCATAACTAAGTCATGGAAGACTTGTACCTGAGGACACAGCGAAAACGGGGGGAACGTGGTGGAGCGCGGATACAAACGTGTAGGAAAAATATTATCCAACTCACCAGATGCCTGTCCCTCCAATTCCTCAAGTGTCCGCACAGCCTCCTCCTCCCTCTCGACGGTGCAAGGGTTCAGGCTCGGTCCTCTAGCATGTATTTTATGGAGGACCACCTTTCTGAGGAACAGATTCAGGTCCTTAGCGACTGTAAAAAGATCAAAATTACAATCAGGTACAAAGGTTAAACCTAGTTTTAGGACCTCAATCTGGTCAGTAGTCAATTGGACCTGAGATAGGTTAATCACCTCCAGTTGGTTGGAATTGCCCTTCTTTGGAATTGCTCCCAAGGTGGATTTTCCAAGGGCTGGTGATGTTTTCTCGGGTCTATTTTTACCCGAAAAACCTCTCGTTACAGGTCTAGATGAGGCCTGAGATGTAGAACTTTCATCCTCCACTGAGGAGATGGAGGAGGCTGACACGGAATGAGGGAGTCCGACAAAATTTCTCCTCCGACGTGTTGTCCCTTTCCACCGATACACCTGCTGATTCTTATAATCAGTAACATCACGTTGATATTTTTTTGTTTTATTAGAGACCAACTCCTTTTCCCACTTGACAAATTCCTTATTCATTGTCTCGTGGAAATTAGATAGCTCAGCGGGGGTGAGTTCCTTCGTGGTACGGTCTTGTAGAACAGAAATCTCTTCATCAATGGCACGGAGAGAGGCCTCATTATTGTTAATAAGAAGCCCCATAAAGGACCTGGAGCAAGCAGTAGCTGCTTCCTCCCAGTCCCTTTTGAACGTCTCATCCGTGACATTAAATGAGGGAAAGACCTGTACCCTAAGACCTCTGGGTATTAACCCCCGATCAACATAGCGCTGCATAAATGCCTTGTTCCACCAGAGTCTCATTCTGCGGTTGAACAATACTTTGATTTGGCTGCAAAGTTCCCTGTGACTTCTTGAATCCGCTGAATTGTCCACTTCGCCCTCTGTGTCAAAAACCTGGTTTAATTGAGTTTGCCACGCGGATTCACGGGCTTTAAAGTCCATGCTGCTTGGAAAAATGACTGTGAAAAAACACAGAAAGAGACAATTAACAACACCCAAGACAGTCACAACAGACTTCAATGAAGTGAAAGGCAACAACTTCAGGAACATATAAAAAAAAAAGTGAGCTGACTAGCTAAGGGAAGAAATGCCCTCGGGACTAGTCCCCGGGCTCATTACCATATAATATACAATCTTTAGAAATACTTTTTCTAAAGATATATTTATTTATGCTAATGTGTACAGGGACTGCTAGGCAAGAATTACTAATATGCACCCAGAACTTCCCGTGGTTCTGGGTGCATATTGTACCTGACAGGCTCCCTTTAACTTGTTTATACTCTAAAATGGCACTTTACTGAGCTGTTTAGAGCTGGAACTAATTGTAGCATTTAGAAGTGGTTGTCAGCTGTATAACACAGTTGGCACCGTGGCTCAGAAGCACACGTGTTTCGGACTATCTGCCACAAATAAGACTATGAATTAAGACAAGTCAAGCCAAAACGTGAAGAACAACAATACAGACTTTGCAGTTTTAATGAACATACAAAAGATGTTTTAAACAAATTATCCTCTGCTGCTGAAATCTCTTTTCTTGTAAAGTTAGCCCACTACTTTACCTCCATTGTTGTGAATTATATGGGAGTCTCAATGTACCTGCATAGTCTTAAGGCCCAGTCACAATAAACAACTTACCAGCGATCCCAACAACGATACAACCTGATAGCAACTTAACAGCGATCCCTAGGAGGTCACTGGTGAGATATCACGCTAAGCGACGCTCCAGCGATCCCACCAGCAACCTGACCTGGCAGGGATCGCTGGAGCGTCGCTACACATGGAAGTATGCTGCGCTTGGTAACTAAGGTAAATATCGGGTAACCAACCCGATATTTACCTTGGTTACCAGCGCACACCGCTGGCTCCCTGCACACCTAGCCACAGTACACATCGGGTTAATTACCCAATGTATACTCTGCTACGTGTGCAGGCAGCAGGGAGCCGGCTTCTGTGGACGCTGGTAACCACGGTAAACATCGGGTAACCAAGAAGCCCTTCCCTTGGTTACCCAATATTTACCTTCATTACCAGCGTCCGCCGCTCTCACACTGCCAGTGCCGGCTCCCTGTTCCCTGCACTCTTAGCCACAGTACACATCGGGTTAATTACCCGATGTGTACTCCAGCTACGTGTGCAGAGAGCAGGGAGCCGGCACTGACAGCTGAGAGTGGCGGACGCTGGTAACGAAGGTAAATATCGGGTAACCAAGGAAAGGGCTTCTTGGTTACCCGATGTTTACATTGGTTACCAGCGTCCGCAGAAGCCGGCTCCTGCTGCCTGCACATTTAGTTGTTGCTCTGTCGCTGTCACACACAGCGATGTGTGCTTCACAGCGGGAGAGCAACAACTAAAAAATGGTCCAGGACATTCAGCAACCACCAACGACCTCCCAGCAGGGGCCAGGTTGTTGCTGGATGTCACACACAGCAACATCGCTAGCAAGTTGTGCCTCAGCAGCGATGTTGCTAGCGATGTTGCTTAGTGTGACGGTACCTTTACACTCTCTCTACTTTTGTAAAACTGAATAAAATAAGTGAAAGGCTATTCAGGTCTGATGAAAACCTCTTTCTGAAACCTATTCAAAACAAAATTGAAATACTGTGTAATTAAGTTGATAAGCAGCATTCTTCTATAGAAGAGTTCTGGGCTATGATCCACAAAGAGGTCTAATTCTCGATGATTAAAATATCCTAGCTGGGACCAAGCCTTGTACCGTTACTAGAGATGAGCGAACTGGCCGTGGTTCGGCTCGAGTTCGGTTCGCCGAACGGAGGTCTCGTTCGAGTTCGGTTCGACGAACCAAACTCGAACCTATAGGATATAATGGGAGGCAATCACAAACACATAAAAATGCATGATAAATGTACACAAACAGTTAATAAACATTGCCATAACACTTACCGATCCCCGCGATCCCTCCTGCACTCTGTCTCCTGCCGCTATTCCATCCGATCATCGCTGAATCCTCCCGGTGACCAGCACTGCCAGCAGTGATGCAGGACCTATCGTGACGTCAAAATAGCCATGTGACCAGTCACGTGGCTATTAACTCATTGGCTACAGACTGGTCACATGACTATGACGCGTCATGTAGGACCTGCGAGTGCATCTCTCCGGTACATGGTGCACATTTGTGTATCGCCGTGTACCGGCGACATGCTCTAGCACACGGTCGACTCCCCATTCCGTTAGTGACCGGCTGACACAGCCGGTCATTAACGGAGATCACCGTGGCCCTGGCAACGCAGTTAGCGGTGACGTCACCGCTAACCGCTGCTCCGGGAGCACCGTTGCTATGGTAACGCGTCTGTCAGCGTTACCGCTGACAGCCAGCAGCACTGATCACTCACGGAGTGAAGGCTGCACGGGGAGCAGCAGCGTCTTCCCCCATGCAGCAGTGATGGAGCAGAGCTGCATTTGTTGAACGAGAAAGACAGAAGACCATGGATCGTGGAGGTCTGACAGGGGGTAATAAAGATGGAGTCTCTAATGTGTCTGTGTATTTATTTCTATTAAAGTATTTTTTCTCCGTGTGGTGTCTTTTTTTTAACCCTTTATTGGAGATTCTTAATGGCCGGGTCAAACGTGCCTGACATTAAGAATCTCTGGCTTAATACTAGCTAGTAAAACAAAGCTAGTATTAACTCATTATTACCCAACAAGCCACCTGGCTTAAGGGCTGTTGGAAGAGTTGGATACAGCACCAGATGATGGCGCTTCTATGAAAGCGCCATTTTCTGGGGCGGCTGCGGACTGCAATTCGCAGCAGAGGCGCCCAGAAACCTCGGGCTAACCTGTGCTGCGGATTCCAATCCCCAGCTGCCTAGTTGTACCCGGCTGGACACAAAAATGGGGCGAAGCCCACGTCATTTGTTTTTTAATTATTTCATGAAATAAGTGAAATTAAAAAAAACGGGCTTCCCTATATTTTTGGTTCCCAGCCGGGTACAAATAGGCAACTGGGGGTTGGAGGCAGCCCGTGGCTGCCTGCTGTACCTGGCTAGCATACAAAAATATGGCGAAGCCCACGTCATTTTTTTGGTGGGCAAAAAACTTCTGCATACAGTCCTGGATGGAGTATGCTGAGCCTTGTAGTTCTGCAGCTGCTGTCTGCTCTTCTCCATACAGACAGACAGCAGCTGCAGAACTACAAGGCTCAGCATACTCCATCCAGGACTGTATGCAGAAGTTTTTTGCCCCCTGAAAAAATTATGTGGGCGTCGCCATATTTTTGTATGCTAGCCAGGTACAGCAGGCAGGTACGGCTGCCCCCAACCCCCAGTTGCCTATTTGTACCCGGCTGGGAATCAAAAATAAAGGGAAGCCCGTTTTTTATTATTTCATGAATTTCATGAAATAATTAGAAAACAAATGACGTAGGCTTCGCCCCATTTTTGTGTCCAGCCAGGTACAACTAGGCAGCTGGGGATTGGAATCCGCAGCACAGGTTGGCCTGAGCTTTCTGGGCCCCACTGCTGCGAATTGCAGTCTGCAGCCGCCTCAGAAAATGGCACTTTCATAGAAGCGCCATCTTCTGGCGCTGTATCCAACTCTTCCAGCACCTGCCTGCTATACCTGGCTAGCATACAAAAATATGGCGAAGCTCACGTCCTTTTTTTGTAGTTTTTTGGCAAAAAAAATAAAAAATGCTTCCCTGGATTTTCCATTGCCAGTGAAGGTAACACCAAGCAGTGGGGGTTAGCAGCCAGTAGCTGCTTGGATTACCCTTAGCTAGCAATACAAAAAAATGCAGCGGGAGCCCATATATATTTTTTTAATTATTTATTTAAATAACTAAAAACAAAATGGGCTTCCCTGTATTTTGATTGCTGGACATCACAGTGCTGTAAAAATAAATCTTTAAAAAAAATGACGTAGCGCTCCGCGGTATTTTTCATTCTCAGTGCAGATAAAGCAGAAAGCTATGGGTTGCCACCCCCATCTGCCTGCCGTTAGCTTGGTTGGCAATCAAAATACAGGGAAGCCCATTAATTTTTTCTATTTAAAAAATAGTTAAAAAAAAAAAAAATGACGTTGGATCCCCCCATTTTTGATAGCCAGCTAGGGTAAAGCAGACGGCTGTAGCCTGAAAACCACAGCTGGCAGCTTTACCGTGGTTGGGGATCCAATGTGGAGGTCCCCCCAGGCTCTTTTTTTATAATTATTTTATAAATATTAATAATTACACAATAAAAGTAGGGTCCCCCCCAAATTGGATCACCAGCCAAGGTAAAGCGGACAGCTGTGGTCTGGTATTCTCAGGGTGGGAAGGTCCATAGTTATTGGGCCTTCACAGCCTAAAAATAGCAGGCCGCAGGCACCCCAGACGTGGCGCATCCACTAGATGCGCCAATCCTGGCGCTTCACCCCAGCTCATCCCGTGCCCTGGTGCAGTGGCAAACGGGGTAATAAATCGGGTTGATACTAGCTGTAAAGTCACCTGAGATCAAGCCCAGCAGTTTGTGATGTCATGGCGTCTATTAGATACCCAACATCATAAACTGTCAGTACTAACAAAAACAAAAAAAGAAAATCGACAAAAGAAATTTATTTGAAAAAACAGTCCCCAAAACATTTCCTCTTTCACCAATTTATTGTAAGAAAAAAAATAAAGGGGTCCCACGACGACTCTGGACCGTCTAGAATATGGGGGGGGGGGGGGGGGGAGACACTCAGGGAACGTATCCCCCATTTTCTAGGAGTGCAGACCCTTCATGTGAGGAGTGTGGGTGCAATGAATCTGCACTCACTCTCCCCGGGTCCACAGCAGCAGAGTCCATGTCGTAATGGTTGCTACCAAAGCTGCAATGCCCTGCTCATGAGGTAAGGGCATGCCTAATCAGGAGAACTATTCTACATTTCCAAATATTGGTATTTGCTGATATTATTGCTATTCCACCTACTATATATTGGGGATAGGATCTTGGAGATGGAATACCCCTTTAAGGTCAGTTATCCAGCTGAATGAATACTTAACAACAGAGCTCGCTATTTAGATGTGTTTTCTTGTGGCGTATAACGGACTCTCATGTTTGGTAGTCGTTCAGCAGGGAAACTATAAAAGCAAATCCCACCATTTTGAAATGTAGTATATAGCTCTCCTGATCAATTATGTTCCTCACCTCATGAGCAGGGCATTGCAGTAATAATAATAATTTATTCATTTATATAGCGTTATTAATTCCATAGCGCTGTATGTCTTTGGAGTGTGGGAGGAAACCGGAGTACCCGGAGGAAACCCACACAAACACGGGGAGAACATATAAACTCCTTGCAGATGGTGTCCTTGGTGAGAATTGAACCCAGGACCTCAGCGCTGCAAGACTGCAGTGCTAACCACTGAGCCACCGTGCCGCCCATTTAGCTTACAGATGCATAACCACCACTCACTGTGTCTGAACACAGGAAGCTGAGCTGACAGCCGCTCTGTGCATGCGGCAGCGTCTAATGTGAAGGAGAGGGCCGTGGGGGGGGGGGGGGGGGGATCAACGCTGCACAGGTACCGTGGGACACCGGGGAACACCGGTGGGGTTATAGGGGGTGACCTGGCAGGGCCTGGGGAGGAGTTTTCTGTTGCATGTGTCATGGCACATGCGACAGAAATCAGAGGAGTAGGGTGAATGCGGCCGGCGTGCTGCTGTGCGCGCGGCCATCTTGGATTTCTGGGAGGGCATCAGGGGGGGCACTTTGGCGACACCGGGGGACCGGAGGGGACCGGGGAGGAGATTTATCATGTTTGTTCATGCCAGATGGGAGATAAATAATTTTTTACCGGCGCTGTCATTTACTGTAACATGATCATCGGTGTACAGTGTATACCTGTGATCACGTGAGCGGGGACCGGAAAAACCGTCCTGAATCATGATCTCCAGGGTTTCAGCTAGCCCTGAAACCTCGGAGATTTTCTGACGCCGGGGGGCAATATTCACTTATTTCTGCCTGCTGTTTATAAACGGCAGATCAGAATAAGGCTACATTAACACGACCGATCCATTTTTGCGGTCTGCAAAAAACAGTCCGTTTATTTTCACGGGTGCATCCGTGTGGCATCCGTTTCCGTTCCGTAGACGGTCCGTATGTCATCTGTTTGTCATCCGTGTGCCTTCCGTTTTTTTTGTGTACTGCAAAAAAACTGAAGGAGGATAAATGCATAAATTTACCCAGGATCCATAGCTTCATCCTACATGAGGCGGTCACATGTTCACTCCAGTGCCATTTTCTACTGCTTTTCACAGCGTAGAGCGCTCTGGTGATTTTCTTGTGCTTGTGCACTTCATATCAGTCTTTTCTGTCATTATAATGGCAGAAAAACACAATGTCCCACTCTCCTGCATTTTGTAATTTTGCACCCTTTGGTGCCTTTCATGTGGCACTAAGGGGTGCTTAGCTTTGTATTTAGCCAAAAAAATGAAGAAAAAAAAATGACGTAGGGTTCCCCCTATTTTTGTAGCCAGCTAGGGTAAAGCAAACGGCTGCAGCCTGCAGACCACAGCTGGCAACCTCACCTTGGCTGGTAATCCAAAACTGAGGGCACCCCACGCTGTTATTTTAAATTAAATAATTTAAAAAAAAAAAAAAAAAAAAACACACGTAGGGGTCCCCCCAAAATTGGATCACCAGCCAAGGTAAAGCAGACAGCTGGGGTCTGATATTCTCAGACTAGGGAGGTCCATGGCTATTGGACTCTCCCCAGCCTGAAAATAGCAGGCCGCAGCCGCCCCAGAAGTGGCGCATCCATTAGATGTGCCAATCCTGGTGCTTCACCCCAGCTCATCCCGCGCTCTGGTGCGGTGGCAAACGGGGTAATATATGGGGTTAATACCAGATGTGTAATGTCACCTGGCATCAAGCCCTGGGGTTGGTGAGGTCAGGCATCTATCAGATACCCGACATCACCAACCCAGTCAGTAATAAAAAAAAATAGACGACAAACATTTTTATTTGAAAAAACACTCCCCAATACATTCCCTTTTTAACCAATTTATTAGAAAGAAAAACAAATCCAGGTCTGGTGTAATCCAAGGGGTTGCCATGACAATCCACACTGTCCCAGTCAATGAAGAGCAGGATGTTCCCCATTGGCTGGGAGAGCAGTGCAGTCACCTGAGCTAACATCAATGGGTCAGCCCAGGTCACTGCAGGGGGATGACAAGTGCTGCTGTCAGCATGGTACATTACCTGCGCTGATCTCCTGCACTGCTGACAGCACCTGTCACTGAGTTCAATGACCGCCGCCTTCACAGCCAAGTATCGCGAGAGGCCCGTGACGTGACCGCTACTCAGTCTCGGGTTGGAAGCGAGAGAAGGTGATGTGACAAGTGGCGGCCATGGAGGACAGTGACAGCGCTGAGGTCGGGACTTCATCACCGCAGGTAAGCCGAGCGGGACCATGTGTGCAGAGTGCCAGGAGGACGTCAGTGTCGTGGACTGCATAGCTGGGGACGTGTGTGTGTGTGTGTGTGTATGTATGTGTACATGCCGCGTACAGGGCGGAGCGAGCTGAGCGGGGAAGTGTGGGCTTCCTGCACGTAACTAGGATAAACATCGGGTTACTAACCAAAGCGCTTTGCTTGGATACCCGATGTTTATCATGGTTACCAGCTTCTGGCAGGCTGCCAGCGATGGCTCCTGCACACTGTAGCTGTAAAAAGCCCTGCTTTTTGCTGCTAGAACCGTTCTCGACGTATCTAGAACTATCGAGCTTTAGCAAAAAGCTTGCGTTCTAGTTCTATCTAGAACAGCCCCCAAAATCACTCGAGCCGCGAACTGGAGAACCTCGAACCGCGCTCAACTCTAACCGTTACCCAAGAAAAGAATCAATGCAGGGTAGCTATTGGCCACAATTGTATCTCACACTGTAGTCACCAACGAAATAGTGTGCAGTGTGATTCCAAACGATATTCCTCACCCTCATTTTGCGTGCACCTAGAAAGGGAGCAGAATTGTGATGTCAGAGTAGAGAAAGCTGTTCCTGCCCTTATTTCAGAAATTATAATAATAGTTTGCATTACTATTGCTTTCTTCAGGAAATCTCTATTGACGAACAATTGGAAATATGAAAAATTATTATTTAATTTTTAATATTTTCTAAAATGCAATTAAAATATCTTTGAAAAACCTTTAAAATTTCAATATTGAAAAATATTGTAACACATTCTCTTTATGAATCCTATGGATAGAAAGGAACATAGTTTATTAAGGATACTGCTATATCAGTATATCCTGCCATGCTCCTATGGATATACCAACTGCAGATGCATTATAGAGTGGAAATGTCTATAGATCAGTTTCTAGGATCTATTCCACTATTAAAAAATGCATCAGAGTTTCTGTGTGAATGTGGGACTTAATTATCTAGCTCTATCCATAAAGGTAGGAAATCTAGGCTATATGTAGTGATTTATGTCCTGAAAGAAGAACTAGGCTAAGGAAATGACTCCACACTCTCCCTGGCCAGAAAAACAAGATGAAACATTCCTTAAAATCATAAATACATAATTTACAGAAGGTTCATAATGGAATCAATACAAACCATGACCTCCTTAATAAAAAAAAAAGAATGCAAACGTGCACTCCTGCAGCCATATGCAGTCATGAAACGTAAAGAATGCTTATCATTTTAAAATGTTCTTATAATGTAATATCTCCTTAAAGGCATTCTAGCATGTCCAGAAATTCCTGCAGATAAGAGTAAATCTGCAGATAAATAACATAATTTGCCTACTACCCTTATGGGAGCATTGACTATAGCGAGGAAATGAAATTATATCATGCCTGTAGTGGCTTGATTTCGGTCATAGAGGTATTTAGGGTGGGTGCTGCAATATGTGTGTAAGGGGTGGACGGACCCCTTACACAGGTGCAGTTTTCCCCCCCTGAAGATGCCCCACGCTGGGGTAGCTAAAAGAAGTTAATATTAATTGTGTTTTATAGTATTAATGAGTTTCCCCCCCTAGAGGTCAGAGGGGGACGGCTGTCCCCATAGTAACAGTACAGGAGAGAGGAGGAGCCGGACAGTCTAGGGGGAGGGTGAGAGGTTGCTGTAGGAAAGAAAGTTTTAGGTTTGAGTTAGAGTTTGCTGGGACGGGGGAGAAAGAGCAACGGGGGCAGAGTGTGGGGCCAATTGTGACAGTTAGCCGGAGAAAGAGAAGAAGAGAGTGTCCGGATCGGGAATCAGCAGTGTGCAGGTGGGACCCGAAGAGGCTTAGTCGGTGAAGCAGAATTGTGTGGGTCAAGTCTGCAGTAACCGGAGTCTGAGCTTAGGTGAAGGAAACAAGAGTAGCCGGACAAGGCCCCTGAGCAGAGAGAACAGGAACAGTTTTCCCCGGCAGGAATTGTGATTTTACATTGCAAGATTGGTGTACCGAGACTGTTTGAAGATATGTGTAATAAAATGCTTTCTGGTTCAACTGATACCTGCCTGCGGAGTTTTCCTGAATCTGACGGCGTGCTACTGTCGTACACACTCTGCCCCACAAAACATTCCCCTGTCCCAATAGTGACGGCGGGGCCGGGGGTTAGCCTGATACGTGAAGGGGCCACGACTACAACCCCTGAGGCACCCCCGGCACCCCGTTACATGTGGCGTAGTCGGCAGGATGCGGACTATCTGCGGGGGGTCCCGATCCCTGAATGTGAATATCAAGTGGTGCCTAAGGCGTTGGACCAGGCACAAGATGGCGCTATGATGGCCGCCGTCTTCACGAACACAGTGAGCGCGCGGAAAATTGGCGCCAAACGAAAAACCCTCAGGTGGCCGGCGAAGAAAAAGAAGTGCGGAGTGCGCCGCCCGAAGAGGGGAGGTACTGGCCCCAAGATGCTGCTGGAGACATGTGAAGTAGGCGGCGTTACAGAAAAAAAGAAGTGTCGCCTATGCTGGGTCGACCTGGTGAGCGAGGCTGGGGGTGGAGTATATACAAGAGCGGGAAAAGAAGGCCCGCCTCCACCTTCCCCAGCATCTCCACCTTCCCCGGCGCCGTTACAGGAGACACCAACTCAGCAACTGACACTGAGTGAGATGGAGACGCAGATGAAGAAGCGAGCTGCAGCGGGCGCGCTGGTAACAGCCAGCCTGGGAAGAGGACGCCCGAGGCAGAGTGTAGCCGAGGAGGCACTTACCATAAAGCTACCGGCTGTGCCAGGAGGTCCGGAGCGACCCGCCAAAAGGTACGTGGGTCACTTCGTGGGATGCCGTGACCGGTGAAACATCCACGGAAGTCCGGGCCATTTACAAGACGCAACTGCAGCCGGGAAGCGAGGCACTGGGAATATCCCTCCAGAGTCCGGAGGTGAATACGCCAGCCAAGGTAGGACCTCCAACCCCCACAGAAGTTCCGGCCCCGGGCGGGCAACATGTCCCGGAGCTTGAAGAAGATGAATGGGGATTTTTCTGGGAGCCAGTAAAGCCGGCGCCCTTAACCCGACGACAGTCCCCGCCGCCTGAGATAGACCCGGTGCAAGAAAGGCTTTTGGCCGAGACCGTGGCCCGGGAGATGATGGCCGGACCCCTTAGTGAAACATTGGACCGGCAGTGTAGCATTGGCACCGTGGTCAAATTTAATCAGGCCGAGGGCTACGGGTTCATAGAAGACGAAGAGACCGGGGACCACTTCTTTTATAACCGGGTCAATTTGGACATTGAGGGCTTGCCCCAACGTCTCCATACTCTGTACCCGGGGGAGAAAGTGAAGTTCCGGAGAGAAGTGGGATGCCGGGGCCTATTTGCCGTAGGGGTGACACGGATACCCACTGCCCAGGAGGCCGCACAGTGGCAACAGGAGATTGAATGGGAGGAATGTCAGTACCGGAGACGTACGCAACAGAGACCGGTGCTGGCTGAAGCTCGTTGTCCAAGAAACACGCTGGCGGTGTCACCAGAAGTAGTTACAGGACCGGCAGTCGAAATGGAAAAGGGGACACCGGCGTTATTAGCGATTTGCCAGAGTATGGTGACGCACCCGGTGGTCGTTGTTGGTAGTCCCTAGCCGTCCCGTCCAGCTACCCCATCACCCCCGCCGGGGGTGGAGGAGCCAAAACCGGAGACGGAGGAACCAGAGCCACCGGTTAACTATGAACCGTTCCGGAGGCTGCGCCGCTTGCCAGGCCAATCCCTCTCCGACTATGTGAGGGCCCAGCGGGCTGAATGGCAGCGCGCTTACCACCCCGTGTGAACCATAGCGATCGGAGGTGATGGACATACCTGTGTTGAGAACCGGAATTGTTGAAAAACCGGTGAAGATTTATAGTTACCGCAACGTTCAAGCTACTGAGCCCGGGAGGAGCCTGATGCCGGACTGCGCAAAAGACTCCCTCTGCGACTGTTAGAGACTTTATTGTCTGTTGCTTCCTGCCTACAAAGACCGGGAGTGCTGGGAGAGCCTCCGGGCAGAAGACCAGCTAAGACCGGGAGCGCCTGTTGAGGGCCTCCGGGCAAACCTACTACAAAGACCGGTAGCTCCCTTGGAGGGACTCCGGGCGCCGGACCTGTATGCCCATTGGTTGTGGTTTTATATGAAGTTTTTAAAGTTTTATAAAGAGATTGCCTTGCTGTTTAAGTTTTGTATTACAGATACGAGCCTTGCCGGGAGGCTAAGGCAAAAAGAGGGGAGGAATGTAAGGGGTGGACGGACCCCTTACACAGAGGTGCAGTTTTCCCCCCCTGAAGATGACCCACGCTGGGGTAGCTAAAAGAAGTTAATATTAATTGTGTTTTATAGTATTAATGAGTTTCCCCCCCTAGAGGTCAGAGGGGGATGGCTGTCCCCATAGGAACAGTACAGGAGAGAGGAGGAGCCGGACAGTCTAGGGGGAGGGTGAGAGGTTGCTGTAGGAAAGAAAGTTTTAGGTTTGAGTTAGAGTTTGCTGGGACGGGGGAGAAAGAGCAACGGGGGCAGAGTGTGGGGCCAATTGTGACAGTTAGCTGGAGAAAGAGAAGAAGAGAGTGTCCGGATCGGGAATCAGCAGTGTGCAGGTGGGACCCGAAGAGGCTTAGTCGGTGAAGCAGAATTGTGTGGGTCAAGTCTGCAGTAACCGGAGTCTGAGCTTAGGTGAAGGAAACAAGAGTAGCCGGACAAGGCCCCTGAGCAGAGAGAACAGGAACAGTTTTCCCCGGCAGGAATTGTGATTTTACATTGCAAGATTGGTGTACCGAGACTGTTTGAAGATATGTGTAATAAAATGCTTTCTGGTTCAGCTGATACCTGCCTGCGGAGTTTTCCTGAATCTGACGGCGTGCTACTGTCGTACACACTCTGCCCCACAAAACATTCCCCTGTCCCAATAGTGACGGCGGGGCCGGGGGTTAGCCTGATACGTGAAGGGGCCACGACTACAACCCCTGAGGCACCCCGTTACATGTGTGTATACAGAAAGTTATCAACGTGCTGCAGAGTGATTGCAGCTCACTCACTGTATAGGGATCAGTGACTGAAACCAATCTCTGCACCGACCTGATGCCTGGAAGTGAGTAGCTTCAGGGAGGATATGAGTTTGAAATTTCTCCCTGCAGCCGCTGCTTCAGTAAGGCAACCTAACATTATTTTAATACTATTTGTCTTAAAATTGACCCTATTTCTGTAAGTAATGACATTTTCTGAATATGACAGATTCCCTTTAAATGTTCTGCAGATCTTTCCTGAGTCCCACATATTGCTTGTTATTAGAGAAGGACGAACCCACAGATGGCAGGTTCGGCGAGTTACTTGAACCCAAACATCTGACGAGACGCCAAACCTCATTTAATTTTATGGGGATCCTAACATTGGCTGTAAAATAGTGGTAGAAAAGGCTAGGGGGCTGCAAAGCAGGATAGGTATACTTTTTGCACAGCTAGAACACTGCTTCTGGGTCCACTCAATAACTCTCATACATACATACATACCGTCAGTCCCGGTGTCTTTGATTGTTTGCAGTCAGACCGCGCCCCCACCTTGTGTGACAACATCTGTGATTGGTTGGAATCACACACGCTGTCCGAGTCCCTATAGTGGTGTAAAAATAAATAAATACATTTAAAAAAATCGTGTAGGGACCCCCATATTGTGATACCCAGCACATTAAAGCAGACAGCTACAGGCTGCAGCCCTTAGCGATGTGCTTATATTGGCTGTGTATCAAAATAAGAGGGACCATATGCATTTTTTTTAATTATTTAAAGAAATAATTGAAAAACCCAATGTATTATATCCCCCCCCCAATTTTGATACCCAGCCATGATAAAGCCAAAAGCTGGGAGCTAGCATTCGCAGGCTGGGGAGGCCCATGGTTAGGCTCCGCAGCCTAAAAATAGCAGCCTGCAGCCACCCCAAAATTGTCACATCCATTAGATGCGACAATTCCAGCGCTTTACCTGACTCATCCCGATTACACTGGTCTAGTGGCAATTGGGGTAATGTAAGACATTAATGACAGCTCAGCTGCCACTAAGCCCTAGATTAGTAATGGGTAGGGGTCTATGAGACCTCCCTTTACTAATCCTTTAAGGGAAAAGAAATAAACATAAACACCTAAAAAAAAATCCCTTATTTGAAATAAAATACAACCTCCCCCCTTTTTCTCCAATTTATTAACCCCCCAAACACCAAGTCCTACGTAATCCACATTAGGACCCATGACGATCCTGGCTCTGCTACATACTGAAGTCGCAGCGCGCAGGCACATTAGAAAATATGACCGCCACCTGCGGCTTCAGGCAGACACTGACTAAGCATCTGTGAGCGGTGACATCACTGAGTTTACCTGCGGTCACAGCTGAAGGTTCCCACAGTTTCCCACCTGTGACCGCAAGTGAACTCATTGAACTCAGTGACTACACCTCAGGTGAACTCATTGACTTCAATGAGTCTTGCATCTCCTGACAGAAAACCTTTGTTTTGGTGGAGATGCAGATTTGGTACTGCAATTTATACACCAAACTCATGCACCAATTCTGCATCTTCTGGCAAAAAAATGCACAAAACGCTATCTGGTTTTGATGCAATATTGATGTGCTTTTTTGCCAGGAGATGCAGATTTGGTGCAGAAATTTTATGTATAAATTCACTTTAACCCCTTCACACCAATTCCTGTTTTCACCTTCCTGACCAAGCTAATTTTTTCAATTCTAACCTGTGTCACTATATGTATTAATAACTCAGGAATGCTTCAAATTATCTAAGTGATTATGAGTTTGACTTTTAGTGACACATTGTACTTCCTTATAGTAGTACATTTGCATTCATATATGAAAATCTCTATAATTTGACAAAAATTTTGAAAAATTCACAATTTTTGAAGTTTGAATATTTATGGCCTCAAAATTAATATTCATACCACACAAAATAATTAGTAAAGGGTTAAAAGTTTAGCAGTAATTTTTCATTTTTCTAACAAGATTTACAAATCCTATTTTTGTAATGATCACTTTATTTCTGAAATTTCTGAAGTGACTGTGAAAGTTAAATATTTAGGGCTAAAGCAACATTATGTGTGAAAAAAATGTAATATATCAGGAGAAAATGGACCACCAAATTTGATATGCAATTTCTTCTGAGTACGCTGATACCTGTCATGTGGGCACACACAAGAGCTCGAAAGGGAAGGAGCACTATTTTACTTTTCAAGAGAGATTTGGTAAGAATAGATTGTGGATGCCATATCACATTTAATGAGCTCTCAAGGTGATAAAACGGCAAAAAAAAAACCCCCACAAGTGACCCCATTTTAGAAACTACTCCCCTCAAGGAATTTATATTGGGGTGTGGTGAGCATTTTGAACCCACAGGTGCTTTACAAAAGTTTAAAAAGATGGACTATGAAAGTTAAAAATTACATTTTTTTTCCCCAAAAATGTTGCCTGAGACCCAAGTTTTTCATTTTCTCAAGGGTAACAAGAGAAAGTAGATCACCTGATTTGTTGTGCAATTTCTCTTGAATACAGAGATGCCCCATTTGTTTGGGAAAACAATAGTTTGGGCACACAAGAGGGCCCGGAAGGAAAAGAAAAATATTTAACTTTTTGATCTCAGATATGAACAGAATAGACTGCGGACGCAATTTTGCATTTGAGAGGCTCCCAAAGTACCCAATCAGCAAAAAACAAACAAAAAACACAAGTGACCCCATTTTAGAAACTTCACTCCTCAAGGAAATTTACTAGTGGTGTGGTGAGCATTTTAAAACCACAGGTGTTTCACAGAATTTGAAAACATTGGACCGTGAAAATGAGAAATGTATTTTTTTCCCCAAAAATGTTGCTTGAGCCCAACATTTTTTAACTTCACAAGGTAATGAAAAAATGTACAATCCAATTTGTTGTGTAAATTCTCCTTTTTACGCTGATGCAATATGTGGGGATAAAACTTTGTAGATCCCTTGTAGAGCCTTTGAATGGCCAGAAGAGCAGTAACCCTCCCCGAACAATCCCATTTTGGAAACTGCACCACTGAAAGAATTCATCTAGGGGTGTGTTGAGCCCCTATTGAATCCAAAGATGCTTCATAGAATTTTATAACATTGTGACGTGAAAATGAAAAGTTACATTTTCTCCATGAAAATGTTGTTTTAGCATCAAATTGTTAATAATATGAGGAAATAAACCCAAACATTTATAAAGCAATTTCTTCTGAATGCAGGAATACTCAGTATGTGATCGGAAACTACTTTTGTGGACACGGCAGGTAATAATCGTTATGTGGCTTGTGGAGCAGAAATTTGGCAGTAAGGCTGCTTTCACACATCCGGTTTTTGCAGTGCGGCTCAATCCGACTCAAAAACCTATGCAACGGATGCGGCAGAAAAACCAGATCCGTTGCATAAGTTTTTCCATGCGGCCCGTCCGTTTTTTGCCGGATGCGGCTTGATACTGAGCATGCGCAGTGCAAAAAAAACGCATCCGGCGGCCGGATGCGGTTTTTGCTGCAGAACGCCGCATCTGGCCTCCATAAGCTTGCATTGTAAATCGCGGATCCGGCGCAATGCGGTTTTTTCGCCGCACAAAAAAGCATGCCAGGTAACGTTCCATCCGGCCGTTGCATGGGCTAAATATGCCGCATCCGTCAAAAACCAGACGCAACGCAAGGCCATGCGGCACAATACGGCGCTAATGCAAGTCTATGCGGGAAAAAAGTGCAACCGGAGGCAAAAAAAAGGTTGCGTTTTTTTCTGCAAAGCGCCGTATTGTGCCGCTCAGCAAAAACCAGATGTGTGAAAGCAGCCTAACAGTTTGTGGAAGCCACTTGCAGAGCCCCTGAGGTGCCAGAACAGGGGAAACTTCCTACAAATGATTCCGTTTTGGAAACTATTATTGTAACAGCAAACCAAATTATCAATTATTTAAAGATCATCATAAAATTTCATCCTTTATTAATATAAATATTAAAAAAGAAAAAACAATGTTTTTTCCTTCCAAAGTTACAATCAACTCACAAGGCCACCAAAGTGAACAATCTATTTAGTTGGGTCCAGTTCAGTATCGACTGACCAACATATCAGGTATAAGCTAAAGATGGTCTATGATGGCCACTAAATGTCATACATAAAATACAAGAAAAAAAACACAATAGACAAAACAAAAAACAGTGATTTTGCTACAAAACAGCGGACAGTGGTCCTATTAGAAAACTTAGCAAAACAAACAATTTAAACCCAAATAAATATATGTTTACTCAATGGGATGTTGACAGTGGTCAGGCATAAGAGAAAAACATAGTATAGGACAAGGAATGATCTCACCGCGTCCTTCTATGTCAGGGTGTGCAGGGTCTCCATCGGAGTTCTGGGTCCAGAGTACTGATCCAGATTTAACTGTCCCTATGAGCTCCTGGAGAACAAAAATAACAAATACCTGCTACCAGTGGCGTACCGTCAATAGAGGCAGACCACGCCACTGCCATGGGGCCCCCCGACGTGTAGGGGGCCTGGCCCCGGCTGCCCGCTGTGTGTGCGTTCTCACTTTCAGACTTCCCAGCTCCAGCGGGCTGCCCCGGGGAGGTCACCAAGCAGCTGATTGTAGCCGCTGGGGGCCCGCACTGTTCAAATAGCTGAAGGCAGAAGCAGTAGAATCAGCACAGCAAACAGAGAGCAGAGCACACAGAGAGAAGCAGAGAGCAGAAGGACCAGAAAGAAAAGCACAGGACAGGATCTGAACACAGCCAGACCCACATGAAGTGCAGCAGAGAGGGGAGCCACTAATATCTCTCACAGCACAGGAGCAGGTGAGCATTATAATGTACAAATGTCTGCCTGTAACACTACAGAAACTGCCCTGTGCTGTGACATCCCTGTGTGTATTCTCCCTGCACTGTGACATCACTGTGTTCACTACCTCCTTACTGTGCCATCACTGCATGTTACCCTTGTACTGTCACAGCACTGCACGTTATCCTTGTACTGTGACATCACTGCATGTTATACCTGTACTGTGACATCACTGTGTGTACAGTGCCTACAAGTAGTATTCAACCCCCTGCAGATTTAGCAGGTTTGATAAGATGCAAATAAGTTAGAGCCTGCAAACTTCAAACAAGAGCAGGATTTATTAACAGATGCACAAATCTTACAAACCAACAAGTTATGTTGCTCAGTTAAATTTTTATAAATTTGCAACATAAAAGTGTGGGTCAATTATTATTCAACCCCTAGGTTTAATATTTTGTGGAATAACCCTTGTTTGCAATTACAGCTAATAATAGTCTTTTATAAGACCTGATCAGGCCGGCACAGGTCTCTGGAGTTATCTTGGCCCACTCCTCCATGCAGATCTTCTCCAAGTTATCTAGGTTCTTTGGGTGTCTCATGTGGACTTTAATCTTGAGCTCCTTCCACAAGTTTTCAATTGGGTTAAGGTCAGGAGACTGACTAGGCCACTGCAACACCTTGATTTTTTTCCCTCTTGAACCAGGCCTTGGTTTTCTTGGCTGTGTGCTTTGGGTCGTTGTCTTGTTGGAAGATGAAATGACGACCCATCTTAAGATCCTTGATGGAGGAGCGGAGGTTCTTGGCCAAAATCTCCATGTAGGCCATGCTATCCATCTTCCCATGGATGCGGACCAGATGGCCAGGCCCCTTGGCTGAGAAACAGCCCCACAGCATGAGGCTGCCACCACCATGCTTGACTGTAGGGATGGTACTCTTGGGGTCGTATGCAGTGCCATCCAGTCTCCAAACGTCACGTGTGTGGTTGGCACCAAAGATCTCGATCTTGGTCTCATCAGACCAGAGAACCTTGAACCAGTCTGTCTCAGAGTCCTCCAAGTGATCATGAGCAAACTGTAGACGAGCCGGCTCGTCTGGAACGGAGACCATTGCGGTGGAGTACGTTACTTATGGTATTGACTGAAACCAATGTCCCCACTGCCATGAGATCTTCCCGGAGCTCCTTCCTTGTTGTCCTTGGGTTAGCCTTGACTCTTCGGACAAGCCTGGCCTCGGCACGGGTGGAAACTTTCAAAGGCTGTCCAGCCCGTGGAAGGCTAACAGTAGTTCCATAAGCCTTCCACTTCCGGATGATGCTCCCAACAGTGGAGACAGGTAGGCCCAACTCCTTGGAAAGGGTTTTGTACCCCTTGCCAGCCTTGTGACCCTCCACGATCTTGTCTCTGATGGCCTTGGAATGCTCCTTTGTCTTTCCCATGTTGACCAAGTATGAGTGCTGTTCACAAGTTTGGGGAGGGTCTTAGTCAGAAAAGGCTGGAAAAAGAGATAATTAATCCAAACATGTGAAGCTCATTGTTCTTTGTGCCTGATATACTTCTTAATACTTTAGGGGAACCAAACATAATTCTGGTGGTTTGAGGGGTTGAATAATAAATGACCCTCTGAAAAAACTTTTCACAATTTAAAAAAAAAAAAAAATAAAAAAAGAAATAACATTCTTTTTTGCTGCAGTGCATTTCACACTTCCATGCTGATCTACAGTCCAAATGACACAATGCCAAGTTAATTGCGAATGTGTAAACCTGCTAAATCTGCAGGGGGTTGAATGCTACTTGTAGGCACTGTATATCCCTGAACTGAGACATCACTGTGTGCAATAGGCCTGTACTGTGACATCACTGTGTGTATTATCCCTGTACTGTGACATCACTGTGTGTATTATACCTGTACTGTGACATCACTGTGTATATTATACCTGTACTGTGACATCACTGCATGTTACCCCTGTACTGTGACATCACTGCGTGTTACCACTGTACTGTGACATCACTGCGTGTTACCACTGTACTGTGACATCACTGCATGTTACCACTGTACTGGGACATCACTGCATGTTACCACTGTACTGTGACATCACTGCATGTTACCCCTGTACTGTGACATCACTGCATGTTACCCCTGTACTGTGACATCACTGCATGTTACCCCTGTACTGTGACATCACTGCATGTTACCCCTGTACTGTGACATCGCTGTGTGTATTATCCCTGTACTGTGACATCACTGTGTGTATTATCCCTGTACTGTGACATCACTGCATCTTACCCCTGTACTGTGACATCACTGCATCTTACCCCTGTACTGTGACATCACTGCATCTTACCCCTGTACTGTGACATCACTGCATCTTACCCCTGTACTGTGACATCACTGCATCTTACCCCTGTACTGTGACATCACTGAATGTTTGTAATCCAATTTATATATATCAGCTCACCGTGTACACGCTCACTCCTGGCCTTTCCCTGGAGCACGGACAGGCACTGCCACAGCCCGATATTGCAAATAAAAGAAAGGAGAAACATCCAGCTCTTCAGGCGAGGAAAGCCATGGTCTTTATTTCAGCATGCAGACAACGGATGACATGACCAGCACAGCACTACGCGCCCTTAATCATGATGCTGGGAAGGCGGCACTACAAGGTTTATATACAATTACTGATTGACAACACAAGTGTTTAAATTACTTGAGCACCAGACATGCATGTTAAAAGTATTGATTTCATAAAAATTATATATTTTTTATATAGTACAAGTAAATAATCAATTTCTTTAAATTTCTGGACTGGGTTTAAATGTATATTCTATGATACTGGTTATAATACACAAATATATATATGTGCACATGTACATACTGTAACGTTGCGCCCTGCAACGTGGGGGTTTCACTCGCTTGCAGCGGTGTGAGGTAGCTTCAGCAACACATGTACACAGTCTCTTCATAGAAATTCTGGCAGTTTATTAAAAACACTCAGCATAAACTGCCCTCAAACATAAACAATAAGTCCATAATGGAAGTTTAGCAACTTCCCCACTCTCTGGCTCCTGCCAGCGTACAACTTTAGCCAAGGTTCCTTCCAGCACCCAGGGCCCTCTGCAGACCCCTGTCTGTCTCTCCTCCTGGAGAGATTCGGCCCTACAGCCCTGGCCTGGCTGCACTCACCTCAGACTCAATATCAGAGCCTTGTGATCAGCCTCCATGCAGGCTGATACACCCAAAGCTCTCGGCTCTGCTCTCGCTTGTTTCCAGTCCACACACTGGACATCTAGAGCCAGTCTCTCTCTAGACTGCCCTAGACACACTTCATGCAGAACTCTCGGCTCTGCTCTCACTCTCTCCCAGCACACACGCTGGAAGTCTAGAGCTAGTCTCTAACTAGACTGCCCTAGACACACTCCTCCCAGGTTCAGAGACAGGATTGCTTTAACCCCTGGAGCCACACCCACAGGTGGTAAGGAGTGTGTAATCAGCATCACACACCCTTCCATGGCTCTGCATGTAATGCAATCCTGTGGAACCACAGGTCCCAGCCAGCTTCACATTGCAGAGCACCCACGCTTCTGCAAAACATACCGGCCCTTTGTAATACAGCCGGTTGATACCTCACAATACACAAGGGCATATGCATATATATATATATATATATATATATATATATATATATATATATATATATATATATATATATATATATATATATATACAGTATCTGCATATGCAAACATACATATACATTCATTTTTCTATATTTTTACATATCCATTTGTGCTACATTTTATGAAATCTAGATTAAGAATGAATATTCTCAAATTAAATGCTATCTTATATGCATATACAATTAATTAACCATATTTTTCCAAGCATATTTCTAAATACAGATAAACCCAATTCATCAGTAGTGGAAGCAGGCAGCATTGGTGGTTGTACTGCTCACAGGTGGCTCAGCATGGCATCTACACATGGCAGAGACTCAGATGAACATAACGCACACAGTCACAAAACAGGAGCACAGCACTGCCTAGACTGGTGCTCTGCAGACGGATCCGTGCCCGGTAATAGTCTACTTACTGGACTGGTAGATGTAGAGCCTGGCTAGATTAAAGAATAATTCATAATGTGTATATACGCCCCTAGTAACTTGTATGCTGTTAGGGCCAGGTGGACGGGCAGACCCAGGAGGTGGATCCACTGGGCCGAACACCTTACTGAAGGCAAGGGGTCCGGTAGCCGGAGCACAACAGGTAGCAGGACAGTCCGTTAAAAGAGTGGAATGTAGAAGTCCCTGGGACCACGGAGTCACTGATGGTAGTCCGGGTGACGGAGCTCAGGTTCGGAGGCCGAGATGTTGTCAGGCGGAGTCCGGAACCGATGGAGCGAGAGGACGGATCACCACAGCGATCAGAGATGGTACGGACTGACGGGATGGCAGATAGTCAGCGTTCGGGGTTCGGGAATCGGCAGGACCGGATGGCGAGGCAGGAGCGGCTCTAGAAGAGAGATAGGTAAGTATACCAGCAGACACAAGGAGACCTGACTCCTAGCTTAGGAAACACGAAGAACAGGCCCCGCCCACTTGGACATTAAACCCCTTTATACCCTGTACCTGTGTGTTCAATATCCTGTCCGTGGACGCTGGCCCTTTAAGAAAGGGTCAATGACCGCGCGCGCGCCCTAATGCGCATGCGCGAGGCCCGGGTGCCAGAAGCCAGGGCAGGGAGCGGCGAACAGGAGGCAGGGGAGCCGGGCTGGAGCGAAGCTGCCGGCGGACGCTGGGAGCGGGGACCGGGATGCCTGGGGATCATAGGTGAGGGGGCCTGGAGGCTGTGGAGCGGGGGACGCCGGACAGAGGAGCCGGGGAGCGAGCCAGGGAAGCCAGGGAGCGTGGCAGGGGAGCCGGGGAGCTGGACAGGGGACCCGGGGAGCGTGACATATGCCAGCCCCCAGTAACTAATATGTCCCCCTCAGACGTGCGCAGTTTATTATGTTAATATTTTATTGTATTTTTTTTATCGGTAAGGAGGGGCCTATTCAGACTTTTCCTATGGGGCCCCATGATTTCTATGTACGACCCTGCACCTGGCATCAGTTTAGTGCGCATGATCGGAAGTCCCGGGTACTCTGGATCATGCGCAGAGCACATCCATCCTCCGCCAACCGCCATGAACAGTGAGGTACAGTATGTGTGCATTGCTGTGCATTCATTAGCATGTTAGTATGCTCACAGGGGCGTGCTACCATGCTATGTGGGCTGGCTAGCTAAGCGAACAAACGCCCTCGGGACTAGTCCCCGGGCTCATTAGCATATAATATACAATCTCTTTAGAAACACTTTTTCTAAAGATCTGTTTATTTATGCTAATGTATACAGGGACTGCTAGGCAGGAATCACTAATATGCACCCAGAACTGCCCGTGGTTCTGGGTGCATATTGTACCTGACAGGTTCCCTTTAAATAGCAATGTCTGACAAATACACCCTATGGTCCAACGAGCTCTAATTTTGAAAGTAATTTTCATGATTTTCTAATACACTGATACTGAGCTCACAATGATAATAGCAGCTGTATCATATAAAGGGGATAATAAGACTTTTTTGTTGGAGTATTTAATGGAAAGAAAAATAGCAATTCTGTCATTGGTGTTTTGAATACTTTATTTTCTGTTTTGAAACATTGTAAAGTAAACATCCCCCTATATAAGCCTCCAGACCCTGTCGGGATGTAGTTTCCAAGATGAGACAGCTTCTCATGAATTTCTACTGTACAATTAGCTGAGGAGCTCTGCAAAAATGACATGGCACCCAAAATAGCAATCCAGCAAAATATGTACTCCAATAGACACATGGTGGTCCTTCTACATTGAGCCTTGCAGTGTGCCTAAAAAGCTGTTCATATGTGGCGCCCCTGACCTGGTCAGGCACCACTGAGTACTACACCCATGCTGGGGGCAGGACAACACAGGTAAACCAGAAGGCTGACCTAGGTGTGAGTACACAGGCGCATAGTAATCAGGTCTCCCACATGGACCTTTGAGTGGACCCCTGGGGAATCCAGGAGGGGGCATGGCCTCCATCTCCACTCAAGGGGTGTGGTAGAGAGCCTGGTTGCTAAGTTGCGTAGGCAGGCACAGAGGGGAGGGAGTAGTGAGCCAGTCTAAAGTGGAGCTCAGGGAGAGCAGACGCAAAGAGGAGACCTGAGGCTGCCACTAGTCAGACAACATACGTGCAGTGACTATCTGGTAGTGCCACCCGAAATCCTCCCAAGGCTAGAGAGAGCAAAGGGGTGGCTGAGTACGGGGACTGCCAGGGAGGTACCAGGCCCGTAAGGGTTACAGGTCCCAGTGCAGAGATTAATTCAATTTTCCCTGCCAAACCTGCCTGAGGGGGCACTTCAGGCCCCCAAGACAACACCACTGAGTCTGCAGCCACGTAGCAACGAGATGGCCCATAGCTCACAAGAGGCAAGCAGTCGGAGTAACCTGGTCCAGGCTACAAGCAAATGGGCCTAAAAGAGGGGAGAACAGGCAGCAGCAACTTCCTTGGGTGACCCCAGTAGGGACTTCAATTCGGGTTCATTCCAAAAACACCAGGGCTAGAGAAGGCAAGTCGGTTGTCACCCTCAAAAGTCAGCCTGACGGAGTGCCTGTTTTCCTCTGGTTAATCCCAGCGACGCCCGGGTACTCACCCTGCCATCTATTGTGATTAAAAACCCTAAAAGACTGTCTGGACTGTGCCTGAGTCATTCTGCGACCTGTGGTTCCACACACCTACACAGGGCCCTGGGTCCTGCCTCACTCTCGGGAGGCCACTACATCTAGCTGCATCCAACATCAGCCACAGGTGTCCCCTAATCTGCAGTGGCAGACCCCTGACCGCAATACCGAGAGTGGCGTCACGAAATTCCTAAAGAAGCAACCTACCTGTGACCAGACCATCCATCCAGTGGAGTCCCTGAAGGTAATGCACCGCTACACCTAGGCTGGGGGCTCCATATCCTGGTGTCACGAACAGGATAAGGACTAGACCTGTACAGACAGGTGACCATGTGCCTGGGCGATCCGCTTAAAAAGTTTGAAGCGCCGCCATATTGCCACCCTGAAAAGAGCGCCAAGAAACAACAGCAGCGCGCGAAAACAGAAGTTACCGCTCACAAAGAGTTGTGGCTACAGAGAGAACCCCTGCAGTGTTCTGACCTTGCAAGAAAGGATGAGAGGCAGATCTGTCCCTGGACGATTGGAAGCTATCAGTCTGCAGAAGGAAACGAAACTGAGCAGAGGCAGAGAGAGCTGCAAGAGGTGAAAGGCTGTGCAGAGGCAATGCTGAGAGCAGAAGAAATGGCGTCTGAAGATAGAAATCCAGAGCCAGGCTCCGCTGCCTGGTGGGACTGGAAGCTTGCCCAGTTCTGCGAACGGCTGGAGGCCAGGATCTTACAGCAGCTCAGGGAAGGACGCATGGAGCTCCGGGAGATGGCTGCAGCGGTGTGGGCTTATGAGAAGCCGTCCGCACGACGAACGCCACACCGGACGGCGACGACTCAGACCTCGATGATGCTGCCGATGGGTGAGTCCTGTGTTGCCCTTGCCCGCTCGAGTGCACCAACCCTGCCAGTGCTGCCATATCTGGAGCCCGCTGCGACGCCCGCGGCACGCCACGGTGCCATGCCCGGTGAGATCCCTACTGCGACCCCAGAGGCGACACCCGTGCGGATCCCTGCTGAGAGGCCCGCGGTTCCCGCAGCGATGCCCTAACCAGCCCGCCAAGACCAGGCCGCAACAGCGATGCCCTGCTCGGCCCGCCAAGACTAGGCTGCAGCAGTGATGCCCTTCCCGGCCCGCCAAGACTAGGCCGCAGCAGCGATGCCCTGCCCGGCCCGTCAACACCAGGCCGCAGCCACGCCAGGCTCGGCCCGCCAAGACCAGGCCGCAAGGCCATCTACCCCGGCCTGCAAGGCCAGAGCAGAAACCGCTCCCCAGTCCAAGGAACCGGTTTCCACGTCCCCGCCAGAAGAAGAAGACCCTGAATACTTAAAGTTTAAGGCGGATCTGGAGGCGCGGTTCCCAAAGGAAATGGTGGACCGCTATCTGCTCCCCCGGCGCTCACCAAGAGTGTCCTCAGTGATGTCTGCGGCAAAGAGCCCACCGCCCTGGCCTGCTGATGAAAACCTATCCCCAGCGCTGCCGTCCGAGGAGTGCTCAGAAGAACTAAGGGGGAGGGGAGGCCTGAAGGCTGAAGCGGCAATCCCAGAACAGCAGGAGGAGGACGCAGCACCCTGTGAAGCTGAAGGGGGCCTGGAGCCTGAAATGTTGCCATACTCCCGCTGGGATGAGGAGAGCCCAACACCCTCTGCTGATGAAGAACTGACAGTACTGGCCCCAAGCATGTACGTAGTCTGGGAGCCTGCAGTCACCAAGAACCCCGCAACCAGAGCACGCTGCCGCAGAGCAAAGCCTTTCCCTATGCAAAAGTCCCCTGAGCAGAAAAAGAGAGAAGAAGTAACGGCCCGGGATCTAGAAGAGAAGCGGTTCCTGAGAACAACCCGCCATCAGGAAAGATGACCCTTTTGCCGTGGTGTAGTAGAAGAGTTCAGCCTTAAGTCAGGATATGGCTTTATTGTCGCAACCGGTATGAAAGAAGGGATATTCGTCAGTAGAAGAGATGTAAGTGCACATTTACCAAGAGGACATCCAGGAAGAAATCTATATATGGGAGATCTGGTGGAATTCACTAAGCATCAAGGAGAGCGTGGATGGTACGCACTAGATGTTACTACCCTAGTGTTACGGGGGGCTGTCTGATAATAACTGAAAGGAGTATCAGACAGTCAGGGTCCACCGTGCAAAGACTTTGCTGCAGACTATGGCAGAGTGCAATACCTCTGTTAACTCACAGAAGGATATAATAAGTAAGTAAAGCAATTCCTCCCTTACTTGGAGGGTGTGTGGAATGATCTCTGTTAATAATCACAGAGACAAAGGCAATGTGTGCGAAATGGCACCTACCTAGGTCCGCTCTTCTAGTGGTGCAAAAGAGACGAACAGCAGCGTAAGCCGCACAAAGCTCCTACCTGCGTTCGCTCCACTAGTGTGCGAGGACACGAACCACTAGATATGGCACCTGCCTAGGTCCGCTCTTCTAGTGGTGCAAAAGAGACGAACAGCAGCGTAAGCCGCACAAAGCTCCTACCTCTGTTCGCTCCCCTAGTGTGCGAGGATACGAACAACTGCCAGACGCAGTATAAGGAACGTTACCCTAGCGGCAACGTCCACCTACGAGTAGAATCACAAGGCCCAGCCAGACCATGTGCCTCAGGCACCTGCCTATGTCCGCTCCCCTAAGAGGTAAGGATACGGACAGCAGCCGAAGCTGTAAGGTATAAGAACGCTACCCTGCCGGTAGCGCTCACCTAGCATAGACAGAGGAATGCCTAGAGGAACGCGCACAGAGCGTCTACTCATATGCATGAACCAAGAGGACTGAGCACCATGCGGCGTGTGTCAGGGTCTTATATAGACTCTGTGCCTCATCCAAGATGGAGGACACCAGAGCCAATCCGCTGCCAGAACGACAGGAGTGACGTCATGCTGGCCTATCACCGAGCAAGACGTCACAAGCACATGACCAGCGACCAATCGGCATAGAAGGTGTCAGAGACATGTGACCTCGTGTCAGCGATGATGTCACCCGCACATGTGCAATGGCTCCAAGATTGGACTTAGTCTCCAGCGCTCGCACATGTGCAGTAGCAAGAAATCTGGACTTAGTCTCCAGCGCTCGCACATGTGCAGTAGCAAGAAATCTGGACTTAGTCTCCAGCGCTCGCACATGTGCAGTAGCAAGAAATCTGGACTTAGTCTCCAGTGCTCGCAGCAACCGTAACAGTACCTCCCCCTCAAGGGCCCCCCTCCCGGCGACGCAGGTAATCGGCAACTAAGTCGGGAGCATGGACAGCCTCCTCAGGCTCCCAAGAGCGATGTTCCGGACCATAGCCCTCCCAATCTATCAAGAAGAACCTGCGCCCTCTAACCATCTTAGAACCAACTATGGCTCGTACCTCATAGCTAGAGCGAGAGGAATCAGAGGCAGGAGAGTGCACTTCACGAGCGTGAGGTAAAATAGCCGGCTTTAGCAGTGAGACATGGAATTTGTCATGAATCCTAAGATGGACAGGTAACTTCAATTGATAGACTACAGGATTTACCTGTCGAAGAACCTCATAAGGACCCAGGAAGCGAGGAGCAAATTTGACAGAGCTCACTCTAAGTCTCACGTGTTTTGCAGAGAGCCACACAAAGTCCCCTGGAGAAAAGACAGGAGCCGGGCGACGAAACCGATCGGACACCGTCTTCATACGGTCCTTAGCTGCTTGGATCGACTCTTGAGTCCGATCCCAAACCTCTCTGGCATTAGTTGCCCAGTCGGCCACAAGAGGAGGAGGTGCAGCAGCGGGAAACGGTACTGGTACCCTAGGGTGTTGCCCATTATTGAGTACGAACGGTGTCTGCCCAGTGGCCTCAGCCAGCGAATTGTTAAGGGCAAATTCTGCCCAGGGTAGGAGGGAGGACCAGTTATCGTGGTTCTCAGCAACAAAGTGTCGAAGGTATATAATCATAGATTGATTGGTACGTTCAACCAAACCATTAGTCTCCGGATGGTATGCCGAAGAGAGATTCAACTCAATTTGCAGAAGGCTACAAAGATCTCGCCAGAAACGGGAAGTAAATTGCGGGCCTCTATCACAAATGATACGATCTGGCATCCCGTGAAGCCTAAAGACATGCTTGAGGAATAGTTTGGCTAGTACCCTGGAAGATGGGATTCTCGATAACGGTACGAGATGAACCATCCGGGAGAAATGGTCCGTAATGACCCACACAAATCTATGTCCCTGTGAACATGGAAGATCACCCACAAAGTCCATGCCTACCACCTCCCATGGTCTATCTGGCACTGGTAAAGGATGCAAGAGCCCAGCCGGTCTCTGCCGTAATGGACGGTTGCGAGCACACGAGTAGCAGGAACTGACATATCTCTTGACGTGGCTGGCTAAGTGTGGCCACCAATACCACCTCTCCAGTAACTCTCGTGTCCGCCTAATACCAAAATGCCCACCCACCTTTGAGGTGTGGGCCCATGACAGTATATCATTCTGTCGATCAGGCGGAACAAAGGTCTTGCCCGGTGGGATTTGGTCTAACGTCACAGGGGAGAGCGTATGAAAAACCCTGGAGGGAAGGATAAGACGAGGTTCGTCAATCTCTTCCTGGGTAGAAAGCATAGAGCGAGACAGGGCGTCTGCCTTGTTATTCTTACTCCCAGACAGATAGTTGATGGAGAAGTGAAAGCGGGAGAAAAACAAGGACCAGCGGGCTTGGCGAGGATTCAGACGCTGAGCGGTTTGTAAGTACGTCAGATTCTTATGGTCTGTATAGACCTGGAAAGGATGTTTCGCTCCTTCCAGCAAGTGACGCCACTCCTCCAAGGCTAATCTCAAGGCGAGCAGTTCCCTATCCCCAATGGTATAGTTTCTCTCTGCCGGTGAAAAGGTTTTAGCAAAGAAGAAACACGGCCTTTTTCTACCTGCACCGTTCTTTTGATACAAGACCGCACCAGCACCCACTGAAGAGGCATCAACCTCTAAGAGGAAGGGCTTACTCTCATCGGGTCTTTGAAGAACGGGAGCAGTTGAAAAGTGTCTTTTTACTGCCTCAAAAGCCTGAGATGTCTCAGTAGACCAGGCTTTGGGATTAGCACCTTTCTTAGTCAAGGCCACCAAAGGGGCCACCAAAGTAGAAAAATGGGGTATGAACTGCCTGTAATAATTTATGAATCCTAAGAAGCGTTGCACCGCCTTCAAGGAATGAGGTTCGGACCATTGCAGGACAGCAGAGAGCTTCGCAGGATCCATAGCCAGACCCTCTTGTGAGATAATGTAACCCAAAAAAGGCAATGAGGACTGCTCGAATACACATTTCTCGAGTTTAGCAAACAATGAGTGCTCCCTTAAACGGGAAAGGACACGAACGACATCCTGACGATGAGTCTCCAGATCAGGAGAAAAAATCAGGATGTCGTCCAGATACACCACTACTGAGGATAACAGTAAATCCCTGAACACATCGTTTACGAAGTCCTGAAATACTGCGGGTGCATTACATAACCCAAAAGGCATGACGAGGTATTCATAGTGACCGTCTCGGGTGTTAAAAGCGGTCTTCCATTCGTCACCCTTTCGAATTCGTACCAAGTTATACGCACCCCGCAGATCCAACTTCGTAAAAACTTGAGCTCCTCTCAGTCTGTCAAAGAGCTCCGAAATTAAAGGTAATGGGTATTTGTTCTTTATTGTGATTGCGTTGAGACCCCTGTAATCTATGCAGGGACGCAAATCACCCTCTTTCTTCCGAACAAAGAAAAACCCAGCTCCCGCGGGAGAGACAGACTTACGAATGAACCCCTTCTCTAAGCTCTCTCTTATATAGGTCGACATGGCCTCCGACTCAGGTATCGACAGGGGGTAAACCCTGCCTTTAGGTGGAACCGAACCTGGGATAAGGTCTATGGCACAGTCATACGGCCTATGGGGTGGAAGAACCTCAGCACCCTGTTTGGAGAACACGTCAGCGAAATCCAAATAGGGTGTAGGTATGGGAGAGAGATCAGTTGATGCAACCGCAACGACCTTAGGTGGTAAGGGAAGACATCGGGACTGACATTTCGAACCCCAACTGATAATGCTGTCAGACTCCCAGTCAATGTGAGGAGCATGAGTCCGAAGCCATGGAAGACCCAGAAGGACGTCGTCTATACCCTCAGGCAAAACAAGAAAAGAAATCTCCTCTATGTGACCCTGAGACAGGGAAAGGCGCAAGGGAACTGTCCTCAATGTAATGGAGTCAGACAACATAGTTCCATTAACAACACGGACAGGAATAGGCGCCTCTAACATGATAGAGGGAATATTGTGTCCCTTTACAAATCCTGAGGACACAAAAATCCCGTCAGCTCCGGAATCCACAAAAGCCATAATAGGCCATGTATTCTCAGATAACGAGAGCTGACCTGGGATACAACACTTAGAGGGTGCAGAAGACGTCTCTAGTAACCCCCCTCTAATGGTTACTAGGCCAGGGAGTTTCCCTGACGACTAGGACACTTGTTGGCATAGTGCCCAGCTTGACGACATACGTAACATATAGGAGGACCAGACTTGCGTAGTCTGGAGGACGTATGACCTAACTCCATAGGAGTGGGAGATGTTTCAGATGCTGAGGAAGATGGTAGTGGACCCTCAACAACTGGAATAGCCCGATGCTTAGGGCGTGAGGAAGAGACCTCGAGTCTACGTTCCTTATGGCGTACATCGATCCTCGTTGCTACTGTGATCAAGTCCTCCAGAGAAGCAGGGACCTCACGAGTAGCAAGGGCATCCTTGACATAGCCTGCCAACCCTCTCCAGAAGATAGGAATCAACACCTTCTCTGGCCAATCTAGTTCTGCCACCAGAGTTCTAAAAGCAATGGCATAAGAACTAGTGGATAACGAACCCTGAGATAGATCTAACAGTCTCAGGGCCGCATCATGGGTAACCTGCGGACCCATGAATACCGCCTTAAGAGCATCAAGAAAGTCTTGATGTCTCAGAGTAACCACATCAGAGCGCTCCCATAGGGGAGTCGCCCATTCTAAGGCTTTGTCCTGAAGTAAGGAGATGATAAAGCCTACTCTGGACCTCTCCGTAGAGAAGCGAGAAGAGTTGACCTCTAGGTGTATCTGACACTGACTAATGAAACCACGACATGATCTGGCATCGCCAGAATATCTGTTTGGCAGAGCAAGTCGAGGATCATGTGCAGATGTCACCATGGTCTGAGGTTTATCCTCTATACTCTTGAGCCGTGACTCAAGTACTTGTATGTAACGGTGTAACTGCTGATATTCTGCCATAACTGCCAGACCCTTGGCTCAGTCCTAATGTTACGGGGGGCTGTCTGATAATAACTGAAAGGAGTATCAGACAGTCAGGGTCCACCGTGCAAAGACTTTGCTGCAGACTATGGCAGAGTGCAATACCTCTGTTAACTCACAGAAGGATATAATAAGTAAGTAAAGCAATTCCTCCCTTACTTGGAGGGTGTGTGGAATGATCTCTGTTAATAATCACAGAGACAAAGGCAATGTGTGCGAAATGGCACCTACCTAGGTCCGCTCTTCTAGTGGTGCAAAAGAGACGAACAGCAGCGTAAGCCGCACAAAGCTCCTACCTGCGTTCGCTCCACTAGTGTGCGAGGACACGAACCACTAGATATGGCACCTGCCTAGGTCCGCTCTTCTAGTGGTGCAAAAGAGACGAACAGCAGCGTAAGCCGCACAAAGCTCCTACCTCTGTTCGCTCCCCTAGTGTGCGAGGATACGAACAACTGCCAGACGCAGTATAAGGAACGTTACCCTAGCGGCAACGTCCACCTACGAGTAGAATCACAAGGCCCAGCCAGACCATGTGCCTCAGGCACCTGCCTATGTCCGCTCCCCTAAGAGGTAAGGATACGGACAGCAGCCGAAGCTGTAAGGTATAAGAACGCTACCCTGCCGGTAGCGCTCACCTAGCATAGACAGAGGAATGCCTAGAGGAACGCGCACAGAGCGTCTACTCATATGCATGAACCAAGAGGACTGAGCACCATGCGGCGTGTGTCAGGGTCTTATATAGACTCTGTGCCTCATCCAAGATGGAGGACACCAGAGCCAATCCGCTGCCAGAACGACAGGAGTGACGTCATGCTGGCCTATCACCGAGCAAGACGTCACAAGCACATGACCAGCGACCAATCGGCATAGAAGGTGTCAGAGACATGTGACCTCGTGTCAGCGATGATGTCACCCGCACATGTGCAATGGCTCCAAGATTGGACTTAGTCTCCAGCGCTCGCACATGTGCAGTAGCAAGAAATCTGGACTTAGTCTCCAGCGCTCGCACATGTGCAGTAGCAAGAAATCTGGACTTAGTCTCCAGCGCTCGCACATGTGCAGTAGCAAGAAATCTGGACTTAGTCTCCAGTGCTCGCAGCAACCGTAACACCTAGAAACCCTGATTTCGGCCCAGCAGTCTCCTCCCAACCAACCTTAAAGTCAATAACAGAACAGGAAAAACATAAAGAAAGAATAGAACAAGACAGAGAAAAAGAAATAGAAACAGAAGATGAAGATAGAGATACAGAACAAGAGAAAGAAACGGACAACACAGACGACGACAGAAATGTAGAGACCGACAGGTGCCACAGCCCTATAGGCCCAAGCCCTGGTGAGGAGGAATCTATGTAAAGTAAAGCAAGAAGTTGAAGTTCCAGTTTTTGCAACGTTTACAGAAAAAGTTTAAGTCCTGTGCCCACATGAACTTATGTGAGAAACTACCCTTTGCACTTTGAAAAACTCTCGCAGTGTTGATAGTTACCTTGAATGGTACCACCACCTGGCCATGTCCGTTTATGGGGCCTTGCTCGCCTGTGACCAGGGAGCACGCCTGTTTATGGGGCCTGGCTTTCCACCACAAAGAGGGTACCCTGTCTGCATCGACTGTGGGAGCCGCCTCTACATCCTGCCAGAAGAGGCCGAAGGCACGGCTCCACAAGTCACGGTATACCCTGAAAACCACCAGACCATGAAAGCCACCTCTACATCCTGCCAGAAGTAGCTGAAGGCGCAGCTCGACGGGAGAGGAAGATTGGAGGAAAGGTCTGGGGAAACGGATGGCCCAGACTTGGTTGCCAAAAGGACCGGTGACCTGCCTCCTGAGTGGGTTTTGGGTGGGTTAACGGACTTGTGGGTGGAGGGTGGTGATGTATGGTACTGGGTATGTTTTTATAATGTTTTACTGTTTTATGCATTTTAAAATGTTGTCTTGCAGCCCGAGGACATGCTGGTGATAACTAAGGGGGAATGTGGCGCCCCTGACCCGGTCAGGCACCACTGAGTACTGCACCCATGCTGGGGGCAGTACAACACAGGTAAACCAGAAGGTTGACCGAGGTGTGATTACACAGGCGCATAGTAATCAGGTCTCCCACATGGACTTTTGAGTGGACCCCTGGGGAATCCAGGAGGGGGTGTGGACTCCATCTCCACTCAAGGGGTGTGGTAGAGAGCCTGGTTGCTAAGTTGCATAGGCAGGCACAGAGGGGAGGGAGTAGTGAGCCAGTCTGAAGTGGAGCTCAGGGAGAGCAGACGCAAAGAGGAGACCTGAGGCTGCCACTAGCCAGACAACATATGTACAGTGACTATCGACGAGGGAGATCGGTCACCTGGTAGTGCCACCCGAAATCCACCCAAGGCTAGAGAGAGCAAAGGGGTGGCTGAGTACAGGGACTGCCAGGGAGGTACCAGGCCCGTAAGGGTTATAGGTCCCAGTGCAGAGATTCATTCAATTTTCCCTGCCAAACCTGCCTGAGGGGGCACTTCAGACCCCCAAGACAACACCACAGAGTCTGCAGCCACGTAGCAATGAGATGGCCCATAGCTCACAAGAGGCAAGCAGCCGGAGTGACCTGGTCCAGGCTACAAGCAAAAGGCCGAAAAGAGGGCAGAACAGGCAGCAGCAACTTCCCTGGGTGACCCCCGTAGGGAATTCAAGTTGGGGTCACCCCAAAAACACCAGGGCTAGAGAAGGCGAGTCGGTAGTCACCCTCTAAAGTCAGCCTGATGGAGTGCCTGGTTTCCTCTGGTTAATCCCAGCTACGCTCGGGTACTCACCCTGCCATCTATTGTGAGTAAAAACCCTGAAAGACTGTCTGGAGTGTGCCTGAGTCATTCTGCGACCTGTGGTTCCACACACGTACACAGGGCCCTAGGGCCTGCCTCACTCTCGGGAGGCCACTACATCTAGCTGCATCCAACATCAGCCCAAGGCGTCCACTAATCTGCAGTTGCGGTGCCCTGACCGCAATACCGAGAGTGGCGTCAAGAAATTCCTAAAGAAGCAACCTACCTGTGACCAGACCATCCGTCCCGTGGAGTCCCTGAAGGAAATGCACCGCTACACCTGGGCTGGGGGCTCCACACATATACAAACAAACATTTGAAGTCAAATGACTTAAGCTTTACTGAACATTACGCTTATTAACCAAATAGCAAGGGTCTTTGTGTAGAGTCCAGATTGCAAGTACAGTCGACAGAAGAGAAGTCCAAATACCCGAAGGTATGGCCAAGTAGCAATGTACAGCAGATACAACTTGAGCACCAGTGAAGTCCAGTCCAAAGTGGTGGCTGATGGTAACACTGAGTCAGGCCTTGGTCCAGTAGTAGAAAGGACGTAGTCTCCAGGCGACTCGGTAAGAACCTCCTCTGGCAGTGCTTGATCCAATCCAGTAGGCTGAAGCGGAGTAGCCACAGCCAGCCAGGTGTGGACTCTGTGGAGTGCAGGACCCCAGGTAAGGACTGGAGCAACAGGAAGGCTTGACCAGCTCTAAGCGAAGGCAAGGCACAGAGGTTAGGAACAAGAGCATGGATAAACAATACAGACAGGGAACAGGGATCTGACAGGAAGCACATACTAAGGGACAGGAAGACAATGATCAAGCACCTCCCAGAAGGGGAGGATGCCTGATATGTCCAGTGCCTCTCTGCAATAGGCCAGGAAACACTTCCAGTTTAAGGTGTACTGGCACTTTAAATTACAGCAGGATGTGGTGGGCATCACCTAAGGAAGCTCCTGGAAGTGCTGTTCAGTGCATGCATGCTTCTGGATGAACAGGCCACAGGCAGAAAGCTGGAGGAAGGTGCAGGACGGAGATCCAAGTGAGTACCCTGTATGGAAGGAAAAACAGAATGATGGGCAGACCGTACAGAGCCGCGTGCTGGGCGCCAATCCCACTGCCGAGTAGGGGTCAGACCCGTGGGTCGAGGCATGACAGTACCCCCTTCTTTACGCCCACTCTGTTTCAGGCTCATTCAGAACCTCTGCAGGAAACAAGGAGCATTGATGTTCTCTTCGTGCTCCCACAATCTCTCCTCAATATCATATTCTTTCCAGTCGACTAGGAAGAAGGTCCTCCCTCTTTGCTTCTTCATGGTGTCATCCAAACTGACTGGAGGTGGATGAGATCCAGGATCTTGAAAGAAGCGACTGAGCACAACAGGCCCTAGGAGGGAGACATGGAATGAGTTATGAATCTGCAAGGTGGCATGAAGCTTCAATGTATTTACCTCGTTGATCTTTGGGCGCACCTAAAAGGGAGCGATGAACCGGGGACCCAGCTTGTAAGAGTGGACTTTGAGGCGAATAAATGTAGTAGCTAGCCATACCTTGTTTCCCGTTTGGACGGAAGGGGAATCCAGGCGTCTCTTATAAGCGTGGAAGGTCATTGGTGCCACTGAGCACTACAGACCTACTTTGGTGTCAGACCAGACTTGAAGGAGGTCTTTGGTAAGATCTTCATCTGCAGGGTTTTGAGAGGTGGAGACTATGGGCAACGGAGTCTAGAGATGCTGACAGTGTACAAAAAGAAGGGAGAGTTAGCGGAGGACTCACCGGGATGGTTGTTGTAGGAGAATTCTGCCCACTGCAGAAGCTGGATCCAATTGTTGTGATACCCGTATACGAAGTATCTCAAGTAATTTGTAATAACTTGATTCATCCACTCCACCTGACCGTTGGACTGAGGATGGTAGGCAGAGGAGAAGTCCAGAGACACATCCAGCAATTTGCACAGTGATTGCCAGAAACGAGAGATGAACTGAGATCCTCGATCCGACACAATGTGCAATGGCAGTCAATGGGGATGGAAGACATGGAAAAAGAACAGCTCGGCGAGCTTGGAAGTAAAAGATAAACCCGGCAGAGGCACAAAATGTCCCATTTTGGAGAATCGATCCACTACCACCCAGATAACAGAGTAGCCAGAGGAGGAAGGCAAGTCAGTAATAAAGTCCATGGCAATGTGCTGCCAAGGAGCAGACGGAATCGGCAAGGGTAGGAGCTGACTGGCTGGCAGTTGCTTGGGGGTCTTTTTACAGGCACAGGACGGACAAGTGGACACATAGAAGTGACATCTCGCTGAAGGTTGGCCACCAGTAGTACTGAGAGATGAGCTGAACTGTCTTCTTCAGGCCAACATGTCCCGCTAACTTGGAGGAATGAAGTACATGTGTCCTTATCAGTGACCAGTGTCTTACCCGGAGGGATTTGGGCCATCTTGACCGGAGCCACTGTGATGATCCTGGAAGGCTAAATGATATGCTGAAGCTCCTGTTTTTGATCACTGACTTGAAAGATCCGGGACAACACATCTGCCTTGATGTTCTTCTCTGCTGGACGAAAGTGAAGACTGAAATTAAACTGGGCAAAACACAGCGATCATCTGGTCTGTCGATGGTTTACTCTCTGTGTGGATTGGAGATACGACATGTTCTTGAGGCCCTTGTAGATTGTGATCAAATGGACAGCGCTATCAAGCAAATATTTCCATTCCTCCAATGCCAACTTTATGGCCAGCAACTCATGGTTGCCCACCAAGTAGTTGCGCTCTGTAGGGGAAAAAGCTTTAGAGAAAAAAACGCAGCTTACCATTTGACAAGTGGGCAGTTTCTGGTTGAGAATGGTACACACTCCATCAGATGAGGCATCCACCTCTAGGAAGAATGGCTTGTTGGCTTCTGGATGATCGAGAACCGGAGCAGAGGAAAAGGCCCACTTGAGTGCCAGGAAGGATGACTCACCTCCTTAGTCCAGGCCTTAGGAACAACCTACTTGCAGGTGAGCGCTGTGATAGGATGCACCAGCGAAGAGAAGTACGGAATAAACTGCGGGTAATAGCAGATACCAAGAACCACTGAATGGCCTTGAGGCTGACTTGTCGAGGCCATTTGAGGACTGTATCATCTTCTCCGAATCCATTTCAAGACCAGTGTCAGAAATGATATAGCCTAGGAAGGGCAAAGCTTTGCGCTTGAAGAGACACTCCTCGAACTTAGCAGAAAGGCGGTTATCCCTTAATTTCTGGAGGACCTGACGGACATTCTTTTGATGAGAATGTAGGTCCGGGGAGTAGATCTGGATGTCATCTAAATATACCACCACACAGGAGTAGAGCATGTCTCGGAAGATATCATTGACTTAAGGCTGCTTTACACCTTACAATTTCGCATACGATATTGTATGCGATGTGACACGCCCACATCGTATGTGCGACACATTCAATTTGTTGACCGTGTCACACAAACAATTATTTCTCGTCACACGTACTTACCTTCCATACGACCTCGATGTGGGCGGAGAAGATCCACTTCCTGAAGTGGGAGGGACGTCCGGCGTCACCGCGACGTCACGCGGCAGCCGGCCAATAGAAGCGGAGGGGCGGAGATGAGCGGGACATAAACATTACGCCCACCTCCTTCCTTCCTTCCACATAGCCGGCGGGAGCCGCGGGACGCAGGTAAGCTGTGTTCATCGTTCCTGGGGTGTCACACAGTGCGATGTGTGCTACCTCGGGAACATTGAACAACCTGACATTCAATTTTTAGTAATTGAACGATGTGCATGCGATCAACATTTTAACGTTCAATCGCAATCGCATGGGAGGTTTCACACGCTACAATGTAACTAACAATGCCGGATGTGCGTCACGACATGACCCCGCCGACACATCATTAGATAAATTGTACCGTGTAAAGCCCGCTTAAGTCCTGGAAGACTGCTGGGGTGTTACTCAAACCAAAAGCATCACGCTGTAGTCGTAATGACCATCTCAGGTATTAAAAGCCATCTTCCATTCATCACCTGCATGAATCCGGACGAGGTTAATGCGCCCCATGGATCTAACTTCGGAAGTATATGGGCAACACGAAGTCTGTCAAAGAGCTTGGGTATGAGAGGCAGAAGGTACTTATTTTTGATGGTAAATAGGTTAAGACCCCAGTAGTCTATGCAGGGACGCAAGGAACCATCTTTCTTTTTTACGAAGAAGAACCCTGCTCCGGCTCCGATGAAGCCCCTCTCGAGATTCTCTTTGATTATAGTCTGTCATAGCCTGAGTCTCGGCCGGAGTGAGAAGGTAGATTCGGCCCCTGGGAGAAGTGGACCACCGAAATTACATCAATAGGGCAATCATATGTCTAGGAGGGGACAACGTTTCTACTTCTTTTTTATCAAAGACGTCGGCATTAGTGATGAGCGAGTACTAAAAAGCTCTAGTGCTCGAGGCTCGGGCCGAGCATCCCAAGATACTCGTGTACTCGGCCCGAGCACCGAGCCCAATGTTATCCTATGGGAGACCCGAGTATTTTTGTGAAATGACCCCCGGCAGCATGTAGAAACCCTAAAAATAGCACAAAAGTCTCAGAAGAGTGCTCAAATGACATGGCAACAGCATGGGGAAGATCCCTTGAAGCATTTATCACTCAAAAGTCACAGCTGTGAACAATTTTGTCCGCGTTTTACGCCATTTTTACGGACTCACCAGAAAACCTTCAAAAATGACACCAAAATGAATTTTCATGGCGGAAATGTTAAGGGCACATACCCAATAGTGAGATAGAGCTAATGTATGTTACTTTTTGAGATTAATACATGAAAGATTTTACGTAAAACATTGTGTGGCACTCCGATGTCCCTGAGAAGAGACGTACATAAAGGCCTCTGAGTCTAATGTGCCCATTTTGAGGAAGTGAGTCTTTGTAGTATTTTCCTGTGCCAGGGCAGTCCAAAATTGTGAGGTTCACCAATGCCCCTGCATACAGACGTGCATGAGGGCCTGTAAACCTGAAGTGCCCATTGTAAGGAAGTGGGTCTATTGTAGTATAGCCCTTAGGCAGGGCAGCCAAAAATTGGGAGGCTCCACGTTGTCCCTGGATAGAGACGTGCATGAGGGCCTGTAAACCTGAAGTGCCTATTGTAAGGAAGTGGGTCTATTGTAGTATAGCCCTTTGGCAGGGCAGCCAAAAATTGGGAGGCTCCACGTTGTCCCTGGATAGAGACGTGCATGAGGGCCTGTAAACCTGAAGTGCCTATTGTAAGGAAGTGGGTCTATTGTAGTATAGCCCTTAGGCAGGGCAACCAAAAATTGGGAGGCTCCATGTTGTCCCTGGATAGAGACGTGCATGATGGCCTGTAAACCTGAAGTGCCCATTGTAAGGAAGTGGGTCTATTGTAGTATAGCCCTTTGGCAGGGCAGCCAAAAATTGGGAGGCTCCACGTTGTCCCTGGATAGAGACCTGTTAGGTTCTTAGTGCCTCCGTGCT
Source organism: Anomaloglossus baeobatrachus (assembly GCF_048569485.1). Classification (NCBI taxonomy): domain Eukaryota; kingdom Metazoa; phylum Chordata; class Amphibia; order Anura; family Aromobatidae; genus Anomaloglossus; species Anomaloglossus baeobatrachus. The sequence goes on from NC_134354.1 coordinate 228,452,298, forward strand.
TGCATTTAAAAACCGCACGTGTGTGCCTGTTGGTGGCAGCTTTCCGCTGCACTTGTGTGCGTTTTGCAAAAACTTGGATATAACGCACAAGTCTAGTGAATACACATCAGCACAGCATTGCAAAATGCTCAAGGGCGTTGTCAACGAACAAGGAAGTGGACGTGATGGTGGTGCAGGCAGAGACCGAGGTCGTGTGCAAGCTCTAATTTCGCCACAACAAAGGGCCACATCTACTCGCTCGCACGTCCTGTCCCAAATTCTTGGGGACCGCAGCAGTACACCGCTCTTGAACCAAGACCAGTGTCAACAGGTTGTTAGTTGGATAGCGGATAATGCTTCCAGTCAGATTGGCACCACCACAAACACTCTGTCTTCCACACGGTCAAGTGTCAGTAGCCGTGATACTGCACCGCACATTTCAGAACCTGATCCTCCTTCCTACCACCAGGCCGAGTACACGTCCACGGACATTACTGATCCCACACTTGGACACTCGGAAGAGCTGTTCGTTCACGTTTCCATTCACACATTCTGGCCTCTCGCCAGCTCCTGTTGAAGTGGGCCATGACGAGATTGTATGTACAGATTCCCAAATATTTGAGCAGCCACGTTCTCACGAAGTTGGCAACGTGTCTCAACAAGGGGTGGACGATGATGAGACACAATTGTCAGGAAGTCAGGAGGAGCAGGGTGCGGAAGAGGAAGACGACGTGGTGGATGATCCAGTAACTGACCCAACCTGGCAGGAGGATATGCAGAGCGAGGACAGCAGTGCACAGGGGGAGGGAGGCGTAGCATCCCAACAGGCAGTAAGAAGCAGGGTGGTGGCCCCAGGCAGACGTCAGGCAACTGTTCCCCGGAACAACACGACACAAAGTGCCTGTACAAATGTTAGGTCTTCCCGAGTCTGGCAGTTTTTTAAGTTGGCTCCAGATGATTCTAAAAAGGCCATTTGCAACACCTGCCGTGCCAGCATCAGCAGGGGTACCAAAACTAGCAGCCTGACCACCACCAGCATGATCAGGCACATGTCAGCCAAGCACCCGACTTTGTGGGATGTACAACAGAGTCGAGGAGCAGTGCTTACTGATGTCACTGCTACGTCTTCGCTTGTTGTGCATGCGAGCCAATCCCCTGTCCATGCTGCCCGCGAACAAGCCTCCTCCGGCCCTGCACCTGCAGTTGCCCACGCAGAAATAACACCATCATCAAGCACGTCCTTGTCCCAGCGCAGCGTTCAGTTATCCATTCAGCAAACCTTTGAACGCAGGCGCAAATACACTGCCAACGCCCCACATGCCACACTTCTAAATGATAACATTTCGCGACTGCTTGCGCTGGAAATGTTGCCTTTTAGGCTGGTTGAGACAGAAGCATTCCGCGACCTGATGGTGGCAGCTGTCCCACGTTACTCGGTCCCCAGCCGCCACTATTTCTCCCGGTGTGCCATCCCCGCATTGCATAACTAACCACGTGTCACAAAACATCACACGTGCCCTGAACAACGCTGTTTCAGCCAAAGTCCACCTAACCACAGACACGTGGACAAGTGCATGTGGGCAAGGCCGCTACATCTCGTTGACATCACACTGGGTTAATATTGTGGAAGCTGGGACCCAGTCTGAGCGAGGGACGGAACACGTCCTTCACACACCAAGTTTTGCAGGCCCTACCTCAGTCAGGGTTTCACCCACACTCTACAGCTCCGGAATGTCATGCTCCTCAGCCTCCTCCTCCTCCTGCGCATCCTCATCCACTTTACCCTCCACACCAGTCCCAAGGTGGAAGTGTCGCGGGCGGAGGAGGGGACGCTGCGCTCTCCCACTGCTCGGATCCGGCTGCCGCTGCTCTACGGCTGCTGCTGCTCGGTGGCTCGAGCGATGGCCGGATCCCGGGGACTCGAGCGGCGCTCATCGCCCGTGAGTGAAAAGGGGTCGTTTGGGTTTTGGGGATATTGTCCGTGACGCCACCCACGGTTGTGGTGATTGTGTGGACACCACCGCTGCTCTGGACGGGGATCCCGGGAGCCTGTGACAGGGAGCAGCTTTGTTGTTATTTCTCCACTCCGTGGGTAGGGGGGTTGGTTGTCCCAGGGCCCGGTGATAGGGTAGAGATGGATGACAGGCGGGTTGCGGGGCCTGATGAGGTGCAGGGTCGCAGGAGCAGCGCTGTGCCGCACGGCACGGAGGTACTCACTCAGCCCAGTTCACGGTAAAACAAGTGGCTGGATGGACGGGTCCCTCGGACGGCTGCGGTTGTTCCTCCCTGCAGGTTAGTGATGACTGTCTCTCCCTGCACCTAAGTTCAGTGTTGGTAGTGATGGTTTCCCACCGGTAACCCGCTCCCCGACCTGGATATGGGCCGGAGGAGCCCCTTTTGCCCACAGGCGCTGGCCCTGGGAAACGGTTGCCCTTGGCGGTGGCGGTGTCTCCCCTTCACGGTTGGACGGTTGCCTTCTATCGGGACTTGGCTGTTTGGAAACCCTGAGGTCCCCTTCACTAATGGATTTGGCAAATTCACGGCGACACCAAGCCTTGCCGGGATCCGAAAGGCCCCTGCCAATGGTGCTGGCTTCTCTTTGTATACCGGTCCGGTACGGCCGGGTCACCACCTGTCCACGGTCCTTACAGCAGACTCCAATCGGCCTCCACTGCAGACGGACACCACATCCTGCCAACCTTGCTGTCCTGTCTGGGCCACACACCCGGACCAACTTCAGGCTCTTTGGTGTCACTTTTCTCCTCTCTACTACTTTCCTCCTTCCACTTCCTTAGCTTAACTCTCACTGCCTGTGTTTTCCCTCCTCCTTGGTGGGTGGAGACCAACCGCCTGGCTCCACCCCCTGGTGTGGACAACAGCCCCTGGGGAAGGCAACAAGGATTTTGTGTTTTGACTATGATATGCCTGCAGGGAGTGTGGGGTGTGTAAGTGTTGTGCTCTGTGGCCCCTGGCTTGTCCAGGGCAACACAGAAGCACTGCAGCACTGCCTCGGCGAAGCGGCAACAGGCTGTGCTGAAGCTAATCTGCATAGGTGACAAACCCCACAATGCAGAAGAGGTGTGGACAGCTCTGAAACAGCAGGCAGATCACTGGCTCACACCTCTGAACCTAAAGCCAGGAAAGGTTTTGTGTGACAATGGCCGGAACCTGGTGGCGGCTTTGAGGCGAGGCCAGCTGACACATGTTCTATGCGTGGCCCATGTGCTCAACCTCGTGGTTCAGCGGTTTTTAAAGTCATACTGTGTCGCCCTGGGCAAGCCAGGGGACACAGGTCACACACCACCACACCCCACACTCCAGGTAGGCACATCACGGCTAACCTACAAATCCTTGTTGCCTTCCTCCAGGAGTCTGATGATGCACACCAGGGGGTGGGCCAGGCGGTTGGCTCCGCCCACCGAGGAGCTCACAACTCTGGAGGCGGGAGAAACCAGGCAGATGAGTCCAGGAGGAGGAAGTGGAAGGAGTAACAACAGAGATTAGCCCAGGCAGGGCTTGAGTGAAGTCAGCTCAGGGACGAGCTTGAGTAAACAACAGAGTTCAGTTAGAGGAGTTAAGAAAGTGAAAGTGAAAGTAGAAAAGAGGAAAAGGAGGAAAGCAAGTGAAGTGACAAAGGAGAAAGAAAGCCTGAAGGGTCCAGCTTTGTGCAGGGCCAGATCAGCAAGGTCAGCGACGGCGGTGACTGTCTGGAGGGGGACCATTTGGAAGTTCCTGGAAGGACCCCGTTGGCTGTGTGCCCGGTGGTCTGGAGCAGTGTTCCGAAGGACAGTCAGCACCAGGGCAGGGGCCTCTCGGACCCCGGCAAGGCTAGGAGTCGCCAAATTTGCCGAATCCGTCAGTGACGGGGACGTAGATCCCCCAACAACTAAGTCCCGATTGAAGGCAACAGCCCAACCTGAACCGGAGAGACACCGCCACCGCCACGGCACCAGTTTCTCAGGGCCAGCGCCTGCGGGCAAAGTGTAGAGCTCCTCTGGCCCAGATTGCAGCCGGGGAGCGGGTAACCGGAGGGAATCCACCGCTACCACAAGTCAACCATAGGTGCAAGGAAGAGGGACATCACCGTCACCTACCGGGAGTGCAGGTGCAGCCGTCTGTGGGACCGTCCTACCAGCCGTTTGGTTTACCGTACAAACTGTGTCCACGTCTCAGGCTGAGTGAGTACCACAGTGCCGCAAGGCACAGCGCTGCCCCCGCGTCCCTGCGCCCACCAGGCCCTACACTTTACATCTCATCACTGGGCCCCGGGATCACCAACCCCTACCCACGGAGGGGCAACACAACACCTGGCTGCTCCGCATCACCATCCCCGGGACCCCCATACTGAGCAGCGGTGGTGCAATCACCACAACCGTGGGTGGCGTCACGAACTATAACAATCCCCACACCCAACAAACACCCCCTTTCACTCACGGGCGAGGAGTGTCGCTCGAGAAACCCCGGGATCCGGCCCACAGCTCGAGCCACCAGGAGCAGCTGCCGGACCCGAGCAGAAGGGGTGAGCGCGGTGTGCTAACACCCTCCTCCCCGCCCGCGACAACTTGGCGTCACGAACAGGATCTTACCGCTCTGCCGTCTGGTAGAGGTGCGCCTTGTTACCGCTGGAGGTATCCGGCAGGAAAATTTCAGAAGCCGCCATCTTTGGCGCGAAAAGTTCCCGCTCAAGCGTCTTCTCGAGCAGTAGAGGCGCGAAGGCCAAGACCCCGCCCAGAAAGAGGAGGGGCCGGAAAGAGCTATGGGGGACGCGATGGCAGCTGGCGGCATGTAGCTGCAGCTATAAAAGCAGAGACGCCAGGACTCTGCAGCAATACTGGGTTCCTGGAAGGCACGATTGCCAAGATGTACAACCCAACTCCCAACGAGGAAGTCCCCGCGCCCGGCACAGCGACGTGGCTGAGGGACCGGACTGTCCCGCTGAGTAATTGTCTGCAGGCCCATATGCAACTCCTCCTGGAGGAGTGGGAGACCGACATGGCGGATGTGGTGGCTGCTATGTGGAGACGCGAGGCAGAAGAGGATTTGGAGGAGCGGGTAAGCGACCCACGCCCCTGTATTCCGGAGGGATCGGCCGTTGGAGCTGAGGGGCCCGGCCGGCTTCCGCTCACCCTGCCTCTCTCCCTGCTACCCGTAGTAGCTGCTGCCGCCCCGCCATTAGGCCCGCTACCTGCCCAACCGGTAGCGATACCCTGCCCAGCCGCTCCGGCGGACCAGCCGGCTTCAGAAGTATGCCGAGGGGAACCGCTGGAACCGCGACCCCTTCACAGCATGGTGCCAGAAGTCCCAGTAGAGACTGTGCCAGACCCTGAGCCCGAGACCGTGGCATGGATGAAGGCCCGGGTGATGCAATTCCACCAGCGTCAGCAGGATCAGCTCTTCCGGATGATGGAGCAGTGGACCAACGAGATGGAGGAGCTGCTTACAACTGCCCCGAGGTACGGAGGGGGAATGGATGTAGCAGAACCGACTGGTGACCCACGTCCCTATGTCCTCCCAGGACCGGCCGCTGCGGCTGAGGGGCCCGGCCTAGTCTCGGCCTGTGCATCGCCCTTGCCGTTACTTATGAGGCGCCTTAATGTCAGCTCGCCAAATCTGCTGCTCCGTGCTACCGCAGAAGGGGCTGAAGTGCTGGAAGTTGGAGGCCAGGAGGCTGCGACAGCTGGCGGCAACCCGCCTGACGCAGGAACACGAGATGACGACTCCGGCCCTAGTCCCGGGTCTGCTGCTGAGTTTGAAGAGGCCAGTGAGCGTTCCCGCTATGTATGGGACCCCATGGTTGTCCATGCCCCGTGTGCCGGTGGAAATGGGTACCGGGTGCCCCTGTCACCGCAGGCATGTCAGTGCATGTTTGATGTGCCGGTGGCAGAGGATGGGTCCGCCTCAGCAGAAAAGTACGAGTAGGGCCGTGGGTGCCCGTAGCAGCAGTCCCCGTTGGGACCACCACTGAGTTTAAGTTTGTTGTTGTTTAAAAGTTTTGGAAAATGATAAGGAAAATGAAAATGCCCGAAGTTTAACCTGATTTGCTTTTGTGATTGAACCGGCTGGAGCCGGCACCGTTGTCCCCGTGGGGACCGTTAAAAGTTTTGCATGGGAACTATCCATGGACAAGCCCGTGAACTTGCAGGGCACCACAAACGTTAAGTGGCTTGTAAATATGTTGGTTACCGTTACCGTTTCCGCTATACCGCCTCCGGAGAGGCAGGTTGGAGGGAGGGTCCTGAGCAGAGTAGGCCAGGGCCCAGCCACCAAAGGAACCGGTGGCCACCCTCTGGAGGGGAAGGACAGATCCCGCTCGGGTAACTTGTGCTGGACTGTGGGTCAAGGGGTGCTGCCTGGGTTTTAGGGGCAGCATCAGGGCCAGGTTGCTTGGGTGGGAGAGAGCGGAAACCGTGACCGTATACCGTTGCAACGTTTAAGTAAATGTGCCTCCCGTCTTGGGAAGAGTTATGATTAAAAATGTTATTTATGTTTTCTTAACCCTGTTACCCCCTTTTTACAGAAAAATAAAACCGGTGTAGGACGGCAGCCCGCGGACGGTCTGCATTTTGCTAAGGGGGAATGTGTCGCCCTGGGCAAGCCAGGGGACACAGGTCACACACCACCACACCCCACACTCCAGGTAGGCACATCACGGCTAACCTACAAATCCTTGTTGCCTTCCTCCAGGAGTCTGATGATGCACACCAGGGGGTGGGCCAGGCGGTTGGCTCCGCCCACCGAGGAGCTCACAACTCTGGAGGCGGGAGAAACCAGGCAGATGAGTCCAGGAGGAGGAAGTGGAAGGAGTAACAACAGAGATTAGCCCAGGCAGGGCTTGAGTGAAGTCAGCTCAGGGACGAGCTTGAGTAAACAACAGAGTTCAGTTAGAGGAGTTAAGAAAGTGAAAGTGAAAGTAGAAAAGAGGAAAAGGAGGAAAGCAAGTGAAGTGACAGAGGAGAAAGAAAGCCTGAAGGGTCCAGCTTTGTGCAGGGCCAGATCAGCAAGGTCAGCGACGGCGGTGACTGTCTGGAGGGGGACCGTTTGGAAGCTCCTGGAAGGACCCCGTTGGCTGTGTGCCCGGTGGTCTGGAGCAGTGTTCCGAAGGACAGTCAGCACCAGGGCAGGGGCCTCTCGGACCCCGGCAAGGCTAGGAGTCGCCAAATTTGCCGAATCCGTCAGTGACGGGGACGTAGATCCCCCAACAACTAAGTCCCGATTGAAGGCAACAGCCCAACCTGAACCAGAGAGACACCGCCACCGCCACGGCACCAGTTTCTCAGGGCCAGCGCCTGCGGGCAAAGTGTAGAGCTCCTCCGGCCCAGATTGCAGCCGGGGAGCGGGTAACCGGAGGGAATCCACCGCTACCACAAGTCAACCATAGGTGCAAGGAAGAGGGACATCACTGTCACCTACCGGGAGTGCAGGTGCAGCCGTCTGTGGGACCGTCCTACCAGCCGTTTGGTTTACCGTACAAACTGTGTCCACGTCTCAGGCTGAGTGAGTACCACAGTGCCGCAAGGCACAGCGCTGCCCCCGCGTCCCTGCGCCCACCAGGCCCTACACTTTACATCTCATCACTGGGCCCCGGGATCACCAACCCCTACCCACGGAGGGGCAACACAACACCTGGCTGCTCCGCATCACCATCCCCGGGACCCCCATACTGAGCAGCGGTGGTGCAATCACCACAACCGTGGGTGGCGTCACGAACTATAACAATCCCCACACCCAACAAACACCCCCTTTCACTCACAGGCGAGGAGTGTCGCTCGAGAAACCACGGGATCCGGCCCACAGCTCGAGCCACCAGGAGCAGCTGCCGGACCCGAGCAGAAGGGGTGAGCGCGGTGTGCTAACACCCTCCTCCCCGCCCGCGACAATACCCAGAGCTGTCTGATCTGCTGGTAAACGTTCGCCGCCTGTCTGCACATTTTCGAAAGTCACCTACTGCTTCAGCCGGCCTTGCCGGCTTTCAGCGCCATTTGCATCTTCCGGCTCACAGACTGGTGTGTGATGTCCCCACGCGTTGGAATTCAACTCTGCACATGTTGGTCAGGATATGTGAGCAGAAGAGGGCAGTTGTTGAGTACCTGCATCACCTAAGCCGTCGGGAAATGGGTCAAACTCCACACATAACACCTGAGGAGTGGAGATGGATGTCCGACCTATGTACCATCCGCCAAAACTTTGAGGACCCCACCAAGATGGTGAGCGGCGATGACGACATTATTAGCGTCACCATACCGCTTCTCTGCCTTCTAAAATGGTCTCTGCTCAAAAAACAACCATGATGCATTGCAGGCGGAGCGCGATGAGTTTGAGCAAGAAACAGTAGTGGGTGTGGGTGATAACACACAGCCCAGCCTCGTCTCATCACAACGTGCAGTGGAGGACTATGACGAGGAGGAGGATGAAGACATGGAGCAACTCTCTGGCCAAATTGAGGATATGACATGCAGTCATATCCTCGGTTCAGCGTGGCTGGCCAGAGGACAGGGTAGATGATGAGGAGGAGGAGGAGGAGGACAGCATGTTCAGTCATCGTGTTGGTCAGGATACTGAAGTGATGGCTGTTAAGAGTCTGGCACACATGGCTGACTTTATGGTAAGCTGCCTGTCTCGTGACCCTCGCGTTAAGAACATCTTGGCCGACAATCATTACTGGTTGGTAACACTGTTAGACCCACGCTAAAAGGAGAACTTTATGTCTCTTATTCCCGAGGCGGAGAGGTCAGGCAAAATGCAGCAGTTCCAGAAGGCCATAGTCACGGAAGTAGGCAAAGCATTCCCCTCACAAAACGCTAGCGGCATAGGTCAGGAATCAATGGACAACCAAGGCGTACAGCCGAGAGGGGCACAAGTCCAATCCGCCAGAGGTAGGGGAACAGTCTTTAAGATGTGGGACAGTTTTCTCAGCCCCTCACATACCACAGCCCCTGAGGTGCGGGGTAGTGCCACAAGAAATCCTAAGTTTGCCCAGATGCTCAAGGAGTACCTTGCAGATCAAACAACTGTACTCCGACATTCCTCTGTGCCTTACAATTAATGGGTATCCAAGCTGGACACGTGGCATGAATTGGCTCTCTACGCCTTGGAAGTCCTGGCCTGCCCTGCCGCTAGCGTTTTGTCAGAGCGTGTTTTTAGTGCCGCAGGTGGAATCATTACAGATAAACGCACCTGCCTGTCAACTGTAAATGCTGACAGGCTGACTCTGATCAAGATGAACAAGGGTTGGATTGGGCCAGACTTCACCACACCACCAGCAAATGACAGCGGAATTTAAAGTTTGTAACGGGAATTTGCCATGTACCTCCACTCACCCATGGTAACACACTTCTGGACTTTGGCTAATCGCTGGACTGCTCCTCCTTCTCCTCATGCGCCATCATGATGACCGTTACAATAGTTAGGCCGTTGTTTCAGGTATACCCCCAGTGGTAAATTTTTTCGCCCATTCTTTCAGAATGGGCATTACAACGACAGGAGACCCGCTCCTTTGCAATGGGAACAATGTTTTGAGGCCCTCATGCACATCTCTATCCAGGGACAAAATGGAGCCTGACGCTGCCACCAACAGGCACACACGTGCGGTTTTTAAATGCAAGCATGGACGCAATAAGAACCTAACAGGTTTTTAGGAGCGACAATTACTGAGAAGTCTGACACTATCAGACACTGCTGACTGACGTGTATTATTCACTAGACTTGTGCGTTATATAATAGTTTGTGCAAAACGTGCACCTGTACGCTGCCACCGACAGGCACACACGTGCGGTTTTTAAATGCAAGCACGGACGCAATAAGAACCTAACAGGTTTTTAGGAGCGACAATTACTGAGAAGTCTGACACTATCAGACACTGCTGACTGACGTGTATTATTCACTAGACTTGTGCGTTATATAATAGTTTGTGCAAAACGTGCACCTGTACGCAGGGCCGTATTTGCCATTAGGAACTTGAGGGCACGTGCCTAGGGCGGCGCCTTCCAGGGGGGCGGCGCCCAAACCAAAATTTAAAAAAAAAATAAAATTTTTTTTTAAATCTTCCTCCCTCCTCCAAACTCTTTATTAAATCCGGCGCCTTTTTGGAGGAGGGAGGGGGCGCCACAGTCATTTATAGTCGCGTCTATAACACGCGAATATAAATGACACTGTGAGCGTGCCGGCACTTACTTCCGGGGTCAGAGGAGCTGTAATCAGCTCCCCGCCCCGACGTGCTGCCGTGCGCTCACTGTGCAGAGGAGGACGGGACATGGAGCCGCCGCCGAGGAAGATGTGAAATCATGATCCTGCCACCGCCACCACCACCGCGGAGAACGGGAGGTGCAGCCGCCGGGAGTTGCCGCCTGGAGCAGGTAAGCGCTTTACAGCCGAAGACAGCGCCGAACAAGCAAGGAGGATGTGGGGGCGCAACATGGAGGATGGGGGGATGGAACATGATATGGGGGCGCAACATGGAGGATGGGGGGATGGAACATGATATGGGGGCGCAACATGGAGGATGGGGGGATGGAACATGATATGGGGGCGCAACATGGAGGATGGGGGGGATGGAACATGATATGGGGGCGCAACATGGAGGATGGGGGGGATGGAACATGATATGGGGGCGCAACATGGAGGATGGGGGGATGGAACATGATATGGGGGCGCAACATGGAGGATGGGGGGATGGAACATGATATGGGGGCGCAACATGGAGGATGGGGGGGATGGAACATGATATGGGGGCGCAACATGGAGGATGGGGGGGGATGCAGCATGATGTGGGGGTGCAACATGGAGGATGTGGGGGGATGCAGCATGATGTGGGGGCGCAACATGGAGGATGTGGGGATGGAACATGATGTGGGGGCGCAACATGGAGGATGGGGGGGATGGAACATGATATGGGGGCGCAACATGGAGGATGGGGGGATGGAACATGATATGGGGGCGCAACATGGAGGATGGGGGGATGGAACATGATATGGGGGCGCAACATGGAGGATGGGGGGGATGGAACATGATATGGGGGTGCAACATGGAGGATGGGGGGGGATGCCGCATGATATGGGGGCGCAACATGGAGGATGTGGGGGCGCAACATGGAGGATGGGGGGATGGAACATGATGTGGGGGCGCAACATGGAGGATGGGGGGGATGCAGCATGATGTGGGGGCGCAGCATGGAGGATGGGGGGGATGAAGCATGATGTGGGGCGCAACATGGAGGATGGGGGGGATGAAGCATGATGTGGGGGCGCAGCATGGAGGATGGGGGGGATGAAGCATGATGTGGGGGTGCAGCATGGAGGATGGGGGGGATGAAGCATGATGTGGGGGCGCAGCATGGAGGATGGGGGGGATGAAGCATGATGTGGGGGCACAGCATGGAGGATGGGGGGGATGAAGCATGATGTGGGGGCGCAGCATGGAGGATGGGGGGGATGAAGCATGATGTGGGGGCGCAACATGAAGGATGTGGGGGCGCAACATGGGGATGGAGCAAGATGTGGGGGCACAGCATGGGGGATGGAGCAGAATGGGAAAATGGGGGGGAGGGAAAATGAGGGAGGGTGGTGGACAGTATAGCAAATGGGAGTTACAGTATGGAGAATGAGAGGCATGGTATGGAGAATGGGGTAGAACGGGGGGGGAGGCATGGTATGGAGAATGGGGTAGCATGGGGGGGAGGCATGGTATGGAGAATGGGGTAGCATGGGGGGAGGCATAGTATGGAGAATGGGGTAGCATGGGGGGAGGCATGGTATGGAGAATGGGAAAGCATGGGGGGTACTCTGTATGGAAGGGGAACCATGGTGGGCTTGGTATGGAGGGGGCTTGATATGGAGAAGGGGCAGCATGGGGAGCGCTCAGTTAGGAGCCTGGAAGGGCTGGGTATACATAATGCGAAGCATAAGGCTCATTATAGAGTGGGGACATCATGAGGGGGACAGTGAAGTGGGGGCTGCATGGAGAGGTGGGGACAGTGGAGGTCATAGTTCATAAGTGAGGAAGGTCTGGAGGGTATAATTCGGTGGGGAGGACAGTGGGGGATTTCATGTGAGGGGGCAGTGTAGTGGAAATGTTATAGGAGAGAATGTGGAGGCTGTATACTGTAAGTGACACGGTGTGGGGTCATTCTTTGTGCTGTGAGCTCAGTGATGGGCAGTTATTCATTCTTGGGCACAGCCTTGGGCTTACTTCGGGTGGTTACTCTTTAGTGAGAATTATGAGTCTGTCACCAGGTTTTTGCCACCTAATTTGAGAGCAGCATAATGTAGGGGCAGAGATCCTGATTCCAGTGTTGTCACTTACTGGGCTGCTTAGTGTAGTTTTGATAACATCACTGTTTAATCAGCAGTAGTTATCATTACAGGACTACTTGGTGTGCTGCAGGTAGTCCAGCATATTCATGAGCTCTGTATAACTGCGAGATCTGCAGCAGAGAAAACGACAGCAAACAGCTCAGTAAGTAACACATCGCTGGAATCAGGGGCTCTGTCTCTACATTATGCTGCTCTCAGATGGGGGAGCAAAACCTGGTGACAGATTCCCTATACGGGCACCATTGCAGTGTTTGCTGCAGCAGACCAGACAAGAGGGGAGTCTTGGGAGACGCAGGACAATGTGTTGCTAAGAGCGATGACATTTTACTTTTACTCCCAAAATGGCAATTAATCTGCATACACATTTATACAGGGGACGTCGCTCTGGCATATACAGTTTTACCTTAATATTATATATATGCAAACTGTTCTGTCCCCCCTGGTGCGGCCGATGTCTTGGTGCAGATGTGCACCGTCCTATTTGCATATTAAAGACAGTCCCTCGTCCTTAGGTGAGTCAGTGCTGTTTAAAATCACTTAGCATTTCTGCACGTGTCCTGACACTGGAGGAGCAGAGTAGCACTCCAAGTGTCAGTGTGGGTGCGCACGCAATGTGACTGCAGTGTCCGCGTGTGTGCGCCTGCAATGTGACTGCAGTGTCCGCGTGGGTGCGCCTGCAATGTGACTGCAGTGTCCGTGTGGGTGCGCCTGCAATGTGACTGCAGTGTCCGTGTGGGTGCGCCTGCAATGTGACTGCAGTGTCCGCGTGGGTGCGCCTGCAATGTGACTGCAGTGTCCGCGTGGGTGCGCCTGCAATGTGACTGCAGTATCCGCGTGGGTGCGCCTGCAATGTGACTGCAGTGTCCGCGTGGGTGCGCCTGCAATGTGACTGCAGTGTCCGCGTGGGTGCGCCTGCAATGTGACTGCAGTGTCCGCGTGGGTGCGCCTGCAATGTGACTGCAGTATCCGCGTGGGTGCGCCTGCAATGTGACTGCAGTGTCCGCGTGGGTGCGCCTGCAATGTGACTGCAGTGTCCGCGTGGGTGCGCCTGCAATGTGACTGCAGTGTCCGCGTGGGTGCGCCTGCAATGTGACTGCAGTGTCCGCGTGGGTGCGCCTGCAATGTGACTCCAGTGTCCGCGTGGGTGTGCATGCAATGTGATGCAGGTACGTTCTGACACCTGGTTGCTGCCTGTATTTGACTGCCGATTCAATGAGAAAGGTTGTTGAAGTGAGCAGACAGCACATCACAGCGCCGTGTCCCCCTCCTCACTGTGCTCCTCCTGTGTTGTGTGCACACCCGCACTGACGCTTGGAGTGTGCCGCTGTGCTCCTCCTGTGTTGGATGCACACATGCACTGACGCTTGGAGTGTGCCGCTGTGCTCCTTCTGTGTTGTGTGCAGACCCGCACTGACGCTTGGTGTGTGCCGCTGTGCTCCTCCTGTGTTGTGTTGTGTGCACACCCGCACTGACGCTTGGAGTGTGCCGCAGTGTTGGGTGCGGTGCAGCAGGAGATCTGGTGTTACGGTGCTCACTCTCACCAATGGATCACTATTAATCAAGACACAGGCCTGGCTAGTATTTTCCTATATTCGGTGGTATTGTGCACCCAGGCTTAGGCCGCGCAGAAATGTCCTCATTTTCATATCAAATGTGGCTTTTTCAGTGAACATTAAAGGGAACCTGTTACACCCTTTTTCAATTTTAAACTGCCCCCAATGTCTTGTTAGTGACGCAATGTAAGTGATGCACATTTTCTGACTATCAGGACAATGGAGCAGTTTAATATTAAAGGTCGTGACCAGTTCCTTTTAAGCTGAACTCTATATGGGTGGGTTTATTTCTCCACAGATCATGTCCCCCATATAAATATTTCCGCAGTCTAGGTGTCATTTTGGGGTGACAGATTCCCTTTAAGTCAGCTTAAAAATCATCTCACCTGACGAATGAAAGTTTTTTGCTCGTGCATCGGGTGATGGACACTGTTTAGATAAATCAGTTTCCCATCTTTGGCTGCAGTGTGAATGCTGCTTGTAAAGGGGTTTTCTCACATTGGGAACTTACCCCCTATCCTTGGAATGGGGAATAACTTTCCAATCGCTGGGGGTCCGACTACCGTGGCCCCGAGTGTTTCCCAGAACCAGAACATGCAGACAGATTGGATTCCGGGAGTAAAATTTCATAGTCCTGTCTCCTGAGCTGTGCACTTAAGAGGTCTTTTGAGCAATTGGTGGGGGTCTCAAGTCCCACCCCATGATGCCCCTTCTCCCTACTGAGCCCACCTCTGCCCTACTAATCTCCTCAGAATTAATGGACCTAAACCTATAAGATCTCGTCCAAAAGTTGTCTACTGCCTGGGACTAATCAGTATTGTGGTTCTTATATGGTCCACAGTCTAATGATGGCTGGTAACAACTACCAGCATCTCCTTACCATTGTTAAGGACATACTGAGAGTTGTACGTTAATGCAATACATAGATGTATATGGGTCTAACCTGACACTGCACTTGATTGCTGTGTGAAGTTGGCAATGTATTCATGTACTGATGGTGGTTTTGGCGATGTATTGTCTTCAGGGTGGGTTTGGTGATGTGTTATTGTGTTTAGGGTGGTTTTGGTGATATTACTGTATTGACAGTAGTTCTGTTGATGTATTACTGTACTAACTGTGGTTTTGGTTACGTATTATAGTATGTAGTGTGGTTTTAGTTATGTATTACTGTACTGATGGTGGTTCTGGTGATAGTCATGTGGCTGTTGTAATCTTTACCTTATCAGTCTTGATCCTAAAACATAGGGTCAGCGTGCTGGACTAAAAATACAGCTATCTGCATGTCTGTCAGCCGAATAAGTAATAGACTAAAGCCCCCATACACTATAGTCTGATTTTTAGGCCGGCAACTATCTTGCTCGGCTCTCCCATATACAGGAGCACTCATTCTGCCAAGTGTTTTTGTGTTCTTTATTAGAGCCACTGTTGGACATCTCTGACAGCAGCTTATCATTTAGAGGATAATAGGATCTACACTCCGTAATTGGACATTCTGGATCCTTATTCCCCTGACAATCAGAATTGAGAACCCCTGTTCTCATTGGGCTATCAGCAGAACCTGTCGATATTGGCGCGTTTAGACAACTTTAGGTTAATGTGTATGGAGGTCTTAACTACTATCTGAAGGCTCTGGGCTCTATCAGGGAATGTGCACACGTCTTGTAGTGGTCTGTGAACCCCTGGAATTATTCAGACAGAAAACACTTTAGGACAGTCATCATTTTATCCTGAAGCAAATATTTATTTTTTTTGCTGTGGCTTCTTGGTTGTTTTTTCCAACATCTTTTAGCTACTGGATTTTACTTATTTTTTTAAATGAACTAGTAAGCGGCATCCAAGCAGCAGGCGCCATATAATGGACCGGTCACTGTCTGCCGCTTCATGTCTGAGGAAACCTGACGCGCTTAAAAAAAACTCCAAAGACTGAACATATGGACAGCAAGTCGTTTTACACTGCAGTGTATGAGTTCATTTCTTTAATATTTAGAGTTTGGGTTTTTGGGCGGGTTATAGGGCGGATCTGTCTGGAAAAAAAAAAAAAAAAAAAAAGCTGTGTGCACATACCTGTAATCTTACTGATCAGAAGGGGGCGCCACCACTGACAGTGCCTAGGGCAGCAAAAACCCCAAATACGGCCCTGCCTGTACGCTGCCACCGACAGGCACACACGTGCGGTTTCTAAATGCAAGCACGGACGCAATAAGAACCTAACAGGTTTTTAGGAGCGACAATTACTGAGAAGTCTGACACTATCAGCCACTGCTGACTGACGTGTATTATACACTACACTTGTGCGTTATATAATAGTTTGTGAAAAACGCACACAAGTGCACCTGTACGCTGCCACCGACAGGCACACACGTGCGGTTTTTAAATGCAAGCACGGACGCACTAAGAACCTAACAGGTTTTTAGGAGCGACAATTACTGAGAAGTCTGACACTATCTGGACTGTTTTAGACTGTGTACACCAGCCCCAGATATGATGAAGGCTGGTATACGGTCACCACTAGTAATGGCTATATACCCTGCCTGCCTGCCTGCCTGCCTGCCTGTATACTGCTACAATAGTCCTGACAAGGACTCTTCTGGTCACTAGCCTGTATTCCGACCTGGCTATACCCTGCCTGTATATAGCAACAATAGTCCTGAGAAGGACTCTGCTACTGTACTCCGACCTGGCTATTCCCTGCCTGCCTGTATACAACTTATTGTATGTCCTGAGAAGGACTTCTGGTCACACTGTTTGCAACCCTGCTCCGGAACTAACTATAAAGGGCCGCAAACCTTTCCCTGAAGCAGCAACCCTCTCCCTGCACTGACTGTCTGGATGGCTGTGAGCAGAGCACAGCGCGCCCGCCGGTATAAAGGCTCGGTCACGCTGTGCGGGCCGGCCAATCACTGCAATTCCACAACTAACAGGGCTGTGGAATTGCAGTGGTCTGCCAGCCAATCCCTGCATGAGGGCTGGCTTTCAAAAGAGCGCCAACATGCAGGGATGAAGACCACGAGTACAGCACGAGTATCGCGAGATTACTCGGTCCCCGCCGAGTAGCCCGAGTACAGTGATACTCGTGCGAGTACCGAGTAGTAACAAGCATACTCGCTCATCACTAGTCGGCATATGACCAGTATGCTGCGGGCAATACAGGCAAAGCAGCAGGTATTTTGCAGTATCCTGAGGATGCGGAGACTTTATGCACCTCTCATAGCAGGAGTGTTCCCAACGGAGTACATCACCATCGTGCCAGTCCACGACAGGCTCGTTTCAATAACCAAGGCAGACCGAGCAGTACTGAGAGAGGTATGGCAGCACGAAGAAGGCAATATTTTCCTTATGAAGAGTGCCAATTTGCATCTCCAGCTCTTCAGTGATGCCGATCACAGAGTCCTTGAGGAGTCTCCCATCCACGGAGGTGAGAAAACAAGGATGCTAAAGTGGGAAGACGGGAATCCTGAAATGAGTGACCAGCGCTTGTTGGATGAAGTTCCCCGGAGAACCTGAGTCAAGATAGGCCATCTCTGAGAACCTACTACTATGCCAAGAGATCTGGACAGACACGGTGAGGGGTAGGGAAGGATCATTCTCGCCTAAGAAGGTCTCCCTTACCTGATGTAGTTGGAGGAGTTTTCCAGCCTCTCAGGACAGCAGCGGAGGAGATGGGTCGCACTGCCACAGTAGAGACACATGTTCTTAGCCAATCTCTCACTCTGCCGGATCTCTGCCAGCTTGACTCAGTCCACCTCCATTGGCTCCAAGACTGCTAGTACGGAGAACACACTGGGATGAGGAACTGAGGGCAGATCAATGAGGTTGTCCAGAGAGGGAGGTAAGGCGCAGCCAGCCAACTCATCCTTGATCTTACCGGATAGGCACATGTGCTGCCCCCGTGGCAGCAGCCGGGCTGCTCAGATCCGGATCCGCGGTGGCTCGAGGGGTCTCCGGACCCGGGGGTCGTGCGGCCACTCAAATGAAGGGGGTATTTACAGGGGATTGTGTTAGAGTTCGTGACGCCACCCGTGGTATGTTGAAATTTGGAGTACCACAGCTGCAGTTGGGAGTACCCGGGGGTGATGGAATGGGGCAGCCAGGTATTAGAACCCCCCACAGGTAGGGGGGAATGCCCCGGGTCTCGGTGTGGGGTATGCCACGGGATGTAGGTTTGGGAGGTTGGAAGGCAGGGAGCAGGGAACTCACGGTTGGTAGTCGTGGTGCTGGATGAGGTTGGTGTTGTTTTGGAAGGCCATTACACACACAGACTGTAGTTAAACCAAAACTCCTGGAGTACCGCTGCCGCTCAGGAGGGGAGACCGTCCAGTTGTCCGCTCCCAATGATATTGCTTTGCTGTGTTCCAGTCTAGTCCGACCTTCCGGGAGCTTTTACTCCTCAGCCCCTCACACCATGAGGGCTGCTGCTTCGCTGTTCTGGGAGCTCCAACTCCCCAGCTTTCTCTCCCCCTGAGAGCTACTACTCCCCTCCTCTCTCCTTGCTCCCCTGAAGCCGACTGCCCTGTCACCTCCCACCAGTCTGCCTGACTCTTAGGTGGGCGCCCTTTCTCCACTAGACCTACCCACTGGTGTGTGTGTGACTGGGATTTGCAATATCATTAGGTGGCACCTGGAACAAGGAGGGTTCTGCCCTATAATGACAGGAGTGCAGTTCCCTATGACACCCTGACTAGTGCAACGGCATCACATTCCCCCTTGGCTAAACGTAGCTCGTCCCCGAGCTACAGGACACATCAGGTTTTATTTAAAACTGCTCCTGTAAGGAGGAAAAAGGGATAACATGTTATAAACAGTTTTCCATCCCTCACAGGGGAGGCACATTTCTTAAGCGTTGCAAAAGAAAAAAAACTCAGAGTCCACATTTCCAATGTCCCGGATCCCTTTTACCTGCCACCCAAACAAACCTGACCCGCTGCATACCTACTTGGGTCCGTGACAGGGTGTTACGGGGGAACCGGCGGATTAGGACAAGGGGGTATATATCCCAATCGCCAGTCGGGGCCCACTGTGCTCCAGATGGCAATGGAGCTGCTGGCACCCTGTGGGTTAGGCGGAGACTATAGAGCGGATGACTCAGAGATAACCCAGGAGGCCTGGGAACCGGTCACGTGTGTAGGGACACGTCAAACCGGACGACAACCCAGTTAGCGTTTCGGTAGAGCAGGCGCTACTCCGACCACGTGTGTAGGGAACACGTCAGGCCGGATGGTGACCAGTTAGCGTTTGACCGAGAAGACCGCTGCGACAGCGCCCTGTCAGCCACGTGTGTAAGGGTATGTGCGCACGTTGCTTTTTACCTGCTTTTTACCTGCTTTTTTGCTGCTTTTTCTTCTGCGCTGTTTAATGCCAAAATGGATGTGTTCTTCTATTCAAGCAAAGTCTATGGGAATTTGGGTTTCTTGTTCACACTATGTTGTTCAAAATGCTGCCTTTTTGTGGCAGAACTTTGGTCAAAAACTCAGCTTTGCAGTGCAAAACCCAAATGGCAAAAACAATTGACATGTTGCTTCTTTGAAAAGCTGAGTTTTTGACCAAAGTTCTGCCACAAAAAGGCAGCATTTTGAACAACATAGTGTGAACAAGAAACCCAAATTCCCATAGACTTTGCTTGAATAGAAGAACACATCCATTTTGGCATTAAACAGCGCAGAAGAAAAAGCAGCAAAAAAGCAGGTAAAAAGCAGGTAAAAAGCAACGTGCGCACATACCCTAAGACACGTCAGGCCGAGCGGTCCTTTGATTAGCGTTTCTGGTCACCACTCGACTGGCCACGTGTGTGAAGGACACGTCAGACCAGGTAGTCACACCAGTAGCATTTGACTGGGAAGCCGAGGAGAGAAATAGGGTTCACACACCCAATCCAGGAACACCCTGTTAACTCCACAGGGGTTCTGGAATACGCTGTCCGTGCATGTAGAGGGCACTCTCGGACAGGTGACGCAGCAGGTATGCTGTCCGTGTGCGTAGGAGGTACAATTGGACAGGTGACGCAGCAGCCGCAGCCCAGTTAACGCCACTGGACTGCTCTAGCAGAACAGGAACGGTAGCAAGAAAGCACGGCGCCTGACCCTCAAGTGCTGAGCCACGAATCTTGGCGTGACAAGCACTGTTCGCCTAGCCCTACCTACCGCTTCCAACAAGGCTTATGCCACCACGAATTCTAAGTGAAGACTGCATGCCTCCATGTTGTCTCCAGCCCCTTTTATAACCTGGGTCCACCCCAAACCTAGGGTGGAACCACCAAGGTCCAATAGCAGAGTGCCATGTCAGCAGTGACATCACCAGCGGCCTATCCGGAACCGCCATGTCATTGATGACCTCATGGCAGCCACACCCCAAACACTTCACCAGTCATCGTCTGACGACCAATGGTGAGGTGCCAGATCATAGGGGCGGGCCTCTGCGAGCCAGTCCGGAGTGGCCACGTCATCAGGACACCTGACACCCTCTGCCCTATCAGGGCCTGCGACCTCACGGACATGCTCAGTGAGGTCCTTACCGGACCTAGCCTCTGATGCACTAAGTGCCTGAGCATGCTCAGTAGCCTGAACAACAGACTCAGAAATCAGACTATCTGCTTGAGCATGCTCAGTAGGAACATCTCAGAACTTAGACACAGCACGAAGTCCAAGTACCTGTGCAAAGAGGCTGTTAGGATTAATTGTGGGAGCATGCTCAGTAGCCTGAACTGAGGACTTAGTCTCAGAAATGACACAATCAGGCTGAGCATGCTCAGTAGGCAAAACACCAGACTTAGACTCTGGCTGGGGTAAATCAGCGCATGCATGCGCACTAGCCGCCTCTCCACACTTAGAAGTGATGGAAGGAGCAGCCAACTGGATGACCCGAGGCACGGCCAAGAACGGCAGCCGGTGCCTGGGCGCAACAGGAACCGCAGTAGGCTGCTTACGGCTATAGCGGCGCCGGTTCGTAACACAAGGCTAAAGTCCCGGATTAAAGGGTGACTCTAGCAGATAACACTTAGCAATCGCTGCTGTGGCAGCCTCCTCCTGCAGCTTTCCTTCCCACAATCCGCCACCCGGATCCCCAGTGCCACCTTCACTCATGGTGCTGCACTGTCCCGAGTTCCCTGTGGTCGTCCGTGGCAACGGGTGCAGCTGCCTTCACTCTTTCAGACTCTAACCGGGTAACCTTGTAACCGTTACCTACTGCACCATCCTCCACCAAAGGTCTCTGGTACCACCACCTTGTGGCACACCGCTCCGGACCCTGATGGCCTTTTCATCTTTAACAGGCAGGGTGAAGAGGTTCAACAAGAATGGCAACTCTTTAACTTTAACTTTCCTGCCACCCTCCACCTAAGGTCCAGATGGCCCCCTCCACGGAACATGAGGACATTCAACAAGGGTAACAGTCCAAGCAGTCTTTTTTTTTTTTCAAACCTTTAACTAACTTGCGGATAGCTATCCATTTTCAGCTACCACTCATGCATAGGGTCTTGAGAGGTTCACTCAGCCCTCCAGGGCCAGCATTCCATGAATAACCACAGCACATTCTGGGAGTCGAGTTCACAAGCGGGAATGGAGGCGGTATGGTCGGCGGTGCTGCAGCTTCAGGGAGCCAGGCTGGCTGGTGCTCCACAACCAGATTGAAGATGGGTTTCGGCTCCGGACAGGTCAGTGAGGTTAAGGGGGTCTGTGTTCCCATCTCCCGACATTGCTCTGCGTGTGCGGCCTGGTTCTCATGGGCCCACACCACTGCCACCATTCTCCGTACCTCCGCTTTCCAGTCCACCATTTGTTGCAGGGACTGTACGTGCACCCGGACACAGAACCAGGCTAGTTCTCGCTCCAGTCAGGCACCAGTCCCTAGTACAGGACGGCTCGGTTCCTGCTCTGCTGGCAAGGACATCTTGCCTCTCGGTATCCAGGAACGTTATGGTAGAGTCCTGGCGTCCCTGCTTTTCTCCCGCTGCTACATGCTATCACGCCCCCTCGGTTTTCGCCCACCACTCACTTTGGTGCTGTGGTCTTCTGGGAACTTCTGGTTCCGGGCTGACTCTCAGGACGAAGGGCGCGGCTTCTGCTTCGTGCGCTTTGGTGGAGAAGACGGCGTTTTGGCGCCAAAAGATGGCGGAAGATGGCGGAAATGGAGGGAAACAAGACCTTTGACTCGCGGTTTCGACTTCTAAGGCGCACGTCACCTAGGTAAGTGGGTCCTCCTCGTATCCTGTTCGTGACGCCAATTTTTGAGGTGTGCCGCCCTCGTGCCAGCAGCTGGGCTGCTCGGATCCGGATCCGCGGTGGCTCAAGGGGTCTCCGGACCCGGGGGTCGTGCGGCAACTCAAATGAAGGGGGTATTTACAGGGGATTGTGTTAGAGTTTGTGATGCCACCCGTGGTATGTGGTAATTTGGAGTACCATCGCTGCAGTTGGGAGTACCCGGGGGTGATAGAATGAGGCAGCCAGGTGTTAGAACCCTCCACGGTTAGGGGGAATGCCCCGGGACTCGGTGTGGGGTATGCCGTGGGATGTAGGTTTGGGAGGTTGGAAGGCAGGGAGCAGGGAACTCACGGTTGGTAGTCGTGGTGCTGGATGAGGTTGGTGTTGTTTTGGAAGGCCGTTACACACACAGACTGTAGTTAAACCAAAACTCCTGGAGTACCGCTGCCGCTCAGGAGGGGAGCCCGTCCAGTTGTCCGCTCCCAATGATATTGCTTTGCTGTGTTCCAGTCTAGTCCGACCTTCCGGGAGCTTTTACTCCTCAGCCCCTCACACCATGAGGGCTGCTGCTTCGCTGTTCTGGGAGCTCCAACTCCCTAGCTTTCTCTCCCCCTGAGAGCTACTACTCCCCTCCTCTCTCCTTGCTCCCCTGAAGCCGACTGCCCTGTCACCTCCCACCAGTCTACCTGACTCTTAGGTGGGCGCCCTTTCTCCACTAGACCTACCCACTGGTGTGTGTGTGACTGGAATTTGCAATATCATTCATTAGGTGGCACCTGGAACCAAGGAGGGTGGGTTCCGCACTATAAGGACAGGAGTGCAGTTCACTATAACACCCTGACTATACAGGGGCGTCACACACATATTTTAGGTATTATTTTGAAATATAAACACCTGTGTCTTTGCACTTTTATGTGCACTATATGTCTATATGCCTATTTTAGGCTACTCATTTTTTTTTACATCTAATTAAGTTGGTACGGTTGTATGCATATATTATATTCTGCTCCATTCGTACTAGTGATCACAAAAATTACATATTAATATCTGAGTTTTTGGTGTGTAGACTGCTGGGGAAGACCAGAGTTCTATATAGACATGGTCTGTTCTTTTCTATGGCCATTATTTGTGCCTTCTGAATATTTTTATCCAGTGTACTTTTTGCTCGTTATACTATAATCTGCAGTATTTTAAGGTGATCATTTAAGCTTAAGTACCTCTTTTCTTATTTGTATTTTCAGTAGTTTCAGAGTATGTACAGGCCGATCCCTTCAATATAGGTGGTGCTCTTAAATCTAAGCCCCCTTCCCCCATGATGAACACTGTTAGGCGGCTTCCCCTTTAACCGACGCTGCTCCGGGCCCACGGCACCATTTTTTGACAGTAATATCTGACTGCATTGAAGTCAGAAGTTACATCACAAACTCCTAATGCATGTCTGTCAGAGGCAGAATGAGGCCAGAATGAGGCTCTCATAGAGATGTATTGAGTTGTGACCTCTGGTGCTTCACCTTTTACAGACGCCTCTCCAATCCCTCGGCACCATCTTGTGCCCATAACTTCTGATAGGACTGAAGTTCGAAGTTACATCACAGGCTCCCAATGCATCTCTATGACAGCCAAAACGAGTCTCAGATAGACTTCTATTGAGTTGTGACCTTTGGTGCGCCCCATGGAGCACTGTAACTGCCAGCAGATCACAAATGGCTGGAGACCGACAGGAGTGGCACTGGAGAAAGATGAAGAAGGCAGCAGGTGAGTGTAAGATGAAGGGCAGGGACATCATTTTCCCTTTCGCCCATGACAGCACCACCTGAGAGAGAGGTTCTGCCCACCTCAGGACAGAAAACCCACTGAAATAAAATGGTGGCACCTCTCCTCCGCATCAGTTGGTTTCCTGTCCTGATGGGACAACCCATGGAATATCCCAGGTCCGACCTGGTGTGGAAGTCTGGTCTTACCAGAAGCTGGCATTCGGGCCTGGACGCACCTCCCCAGGGCTTCGGCCTTCTGCGGAGGTGGGGCGCGAGCCTGGAGTGTGAGTTTGGCTCTGCGTCACCCCAGGTTATGGTCTGCCTTACACGGACCCTGCAAGATGAGCTCCATGCTGATGGAATGATGTGGTGAAGATCGGAAGTGATGCAGGAGCGTTTACATGGCAACCCGGAGGTTCATCACCTGCGCATGCGCAGGTTGATCCAAGATGGCGGCGCCCAGCGAGTGGATTGCGGGCGGGAAATTTCAACTGAGGGAGGTATAAGGAGTCTCCTTTACTGCTTTCTCGTGAGTATGGCTTCCCCCCTATCTAGGATGGAAAACAACTCTCGGCCAGAGCAGGCTGCGCTTTAGCAGCAGGAGGATTCTCAGTCATCGCAGCAGCAGTGAGGGGAGCACTCCTCCGGTAGGGCCAGTCCCTCTAGTGCGGCAAGTCGACATTCTGGGAGTTCCAAGAGGTCCAAACCTGGAAGTCATAGACCTCCTCCAAAACCGGTAGCAGATCCGCCATCTTGGGGTTGAGTGTTATGTTAAAATGTTAAAACTTTTAAGTTCCCCCTCTATGTCCCCTTATTTTTTCTAGGAGGTATCTAAAGCCCACTTTACACGTTGCAATTAGTTGTACAATCGCATTTGCGATGTGACACGCCCAGGTTGCATACGGGATCTATGAGATTTCACGTTGGTCGTTCATTTGCTGTCACACGAGCGTTAGTAGTCTATGTTAAATTGGTCAATTTTGTGTGCGATCCTTTAGATCATGTGTTCTGTGACGTATGCATTGAGCACCTTTTTTTTTTTTTTTTATTTATTGACTTGCCAAGCGTGTGTAATGTGGGATGCGTTTTTACTATGTCATCTGCCATTCAGCTCTGCTACATGGCCGCTAACAGCAGACACAGACAGCCATGTAGCAGAGCTGAATGGCAGATGACAGCAGACACAGACAGAGCCGCACTGTCAGAATGAACTCGGGTGAACTTCACCCGACTTCATTGTGATGCTGCGGCTGTGTCTGTGTCGCGTCCTGATTAGCGGTCACCAGTGAAGACTCACCGGTGACCGCTAATCTCCTGAGTAACTGAATTGAGCAGCCCTCTCTCATATACTCACCAATCCCCGATCCCCGGCGCTGCACGGCATTCACACTGCTCCGGCGGCTTTTACTGTTTTGAAAAAGCCGGCCGCCCATTAAACAATTTCGTATTCCCTGCTTTCCCCACCCACCAGCGCCTATGATTGGTTACAGTGAGACACGCCCCCACTCTGAGTGACAGGTGTCACACTGCACCCAATCACAGCAGCCGGTGGGCGTGTCTATACTGTGTAGTGAAATAAATAATTAAATAATTAAAAAAACCGGCGTGCGGTTCCCCCCATTTTTAAAACCAGCCAGATAAAGCCATACGGCTGAAGGCTGGTATTCTCAGGATGGGGAGCTCCACGTTATGGGGAGCCCCCCACCCTAACAATATCAGCCAACAGCCGCCCAGAATTGCCGCATACATTATATGCGACAGTTCTGGGACTGTACCCGGCTCTTCCCGATTTACCCTGGTGCGTTGGCAAATCGGGGTAATAAGGAGTTATTGGCAGCCCATAGCTGCCAATAAGTCCTAGATTAATCATGTCAGGCGTCTATGAGACACCCTCCATGATTAATCTGTAAGTTACAGTAAATAAACACACACACCAGAAAAAAATCCTTTATTAGAAATAAAAACACACACATATACCCTGGTTCACCACTTTAATCAGCCCCAAAAAGCCCTCCTTGTCCGGCGTAATCCAGGATGATCCAGCGTCGCATCCAGCGCTGCTGCATGGAGGTGACCGGAGCCGCAGCAGACACAGCCGCTCCGGTCACCTCCACACAGCAAATGAACACAGCCGCGCGATCAACTGCTGTCACTGAGGTTACCCGCGGCCACCGCTGCATCCACCGGTGGCCGCGGGTAACCTCAGTGACAGCAGCTGATCGCACGGCTGTCTTCATTTGCTGTGTGGAGGTGACCGGAGCGGCTGTGTCTGCTGCGGCTCCGGTCACCTCCATGCAGCTGCGGTGGAAGCGACGCTGGATCATCCTGGATTACGCCGGACAAGGAGGGCTTTTTGGGGCTGATTAAAGTGGTGAACCAGGGTATATGTGTGTGTTTTTATTTCTAATAAAGGATTTTTTCGGGTGTGTGTTTATTTACTGTAACTTACAGATTAATCATGGAGGGTGTCTCATAGACGCCTGACATGATTAATCTAGGACTTATTGGCAGCTATGGGCTGCCAATAACTCCTTATTACCCCGATTTGCCAACGCACCAGGGTAAATCGGGAAGAGCCGGGTACAGTCCCAGAACTGTCGCATATAATGTATGCGGCAATTCTGGGCGGCTGTTGGCTGATATTGTTAGGGTGGGGGGCTCCCCATAACGTGGAGCTCCCCATCCTGAGAATACCAGCCTTCAGCCGTATGGCTTTATCTGGCTGGTTTTAAAAATGGGGGGAACCGCACGACGTTTTTTTTAATTATTTAATTATTTATTTCACTACACAGTATAGACACGCCCACCGGCTGATGTGATTGGGTGCAGTGTGACACCTGTCACTCAGAGTGGGGGCGTGTCTCACTGTAACCAATCATAGGCGCTGGTGGGCGGGGAAAGCAGGGAATACGAAATTGTTTAATGGGCGGCCGGCT
This sequence comes from Anomaloglossus baeobatrachus, assembly GCF_048569485.1. NCBI lineage: Eukaryota > Metazoa > Chordata > Amphibia > Anura > Aromobatidae > Anomaloglossus > Anomaloglossus baeobatrachus. Next base: position 228,479,020 of record NC_134354.1, read on the forward strand.
TTTTCAAAACAGTAAAAGCCGCCGGAGCAGTGTGAATGCCGTGCAGCGCCAGGGATCGGGGATCGGTGAGTATATGAGAGAGGGGGATAGACTGACATGGACTGAGAGTGAGGGACAGAGATAGTGACGGACTGACAGAGATTAGTGCATGACAACATTGTGAGGCGCTTCAGAACGCAGCTTTTCAGCTGCGCTCTGAAGCAGACCTTTTTTAAGCTGCGGTGCAGAGCGCACACCTGCGCACATAGCATCAGACAACAAAATCGTATGAGGGATGTCACACGTTACAATTGACTAGGTTCGTGCAACAAAACGCTCAATTCTAGAGAATGATACGATGTGTTTGCGATCAACGGTTTTGCGTTCAATCCTGATCGCATGTAGCTGTCACACGCAGATACCTCACAAACGATGCCGGATGTGCGTCACTTACAACTTGACCCCAACGACGGATTGTGAGATATATTGAAGCGTGTGTAGCGGGCTTAAGAAACATACCTCTAAGAGGAATCATAGGACTTGTGGGGTTTGTAAAGCTGATCTAGCCCCAGATTACCAGAAGGACCTTTGCCCCTCCTGTATCAAGAGGATCCTCTGTACGGAAGGGCCATGATTCACGACTAAATTGAGGGATATCAGAGCTGAAGTCAGGGACTCCCTTTCTCATTCAGCAAAGAAGAAACATAAAAAGTCTACCAGGAAAGATGGGGAGGCTTCAGATAAATCAGGAAGCTCTGAACGAGGCTCTAGAATTGCGTCATCTACTTCTTCCTCATCTTCGGACTCCTCATCCTCCTCAGATGAGGGTGGCAGGCCATGCTTCCCGTCCTCTGAGGTAACACTCCTGGTGAAAGCGGTCCGCTCCACCATGGGTTTGGTGGATGATAAAGATCCTGAATTGGAAATTCCTGAAAGTGGCTTGGAATGCAGGAAAAAAAAGGGTGTTCCCGTCTCATCAGAAGCTCCAGAGCCTAATCACTGATCAATGGAGGAAAACAGACAAGAGGGTATCCCTATCATCTTCACTGAAGAGGAAATATCCCTTTGATGAAACATCAACCACTTCATGGGACAAGTCACCTAAGAATGACGTTGCAGTCTCCATGGCGTCCAAGCCCACTACCCTCTCCTTTGATGACATCGGTTCACTTCGTGATCAATTGGACCGGAAGGCGGACAGGTTTCTCCGAGGTACATGGGAGGCTGCAGCAGGAGCCCTACGGCCTGTGGTTGCAGGTACGTGCGTAGCCAGGTCCCTGATGATATGGATCCAACAATTGGAAGACCAGCTTAAAGTAGACATGCCTAGAAACGACATTCTCTCCTCAATACCGGGTATACAAGGGGAGGCAGCCTTTCTGACTAACACTTCCATTGATTCGTTGAAATTGTCCGCTAAATCTACAGCCCTTTCCAATTCAGCCAGAAGAGCCCTCTGGCTAAAGACCTGTCAGGGAGATGTACAGTCCAAAGGCAGACTATGCAGGATGCCTTGTGAAGGGAACTATTTGTTTGGCTCACAGCTGGATGACATTTTGTGTAAAGCGGCAGACAAGAAACAAGGATTTCCGATAGTACAGACTCAATTCCCTCATAGCCGTCATTTTTGGAGGAAGCAATTTTTCCATAAGAAACCCCCCAGAGACTAGTACGCTTTGAAAGATAGAAGGAAGAAGTCCTCAGGATTTATGTTTGGACCATCCTCCTCTACCAAACCAAAAGGTCCTCAATGACGCCATCATCCCAGTGGGGGGAAGGCTCTCCGTCTTCCTCCCCTCATGGGAAAATATTTCCTCCAGCCCGTGGATTCTACGGATCATCCCAGAAGGGCTGACATTACAACTGGAGTCGCCCCCTCGGGGGTATTTCATTGTAAGATCCGTGAGACAGGGGGAGAAGAGAAGGGCATTAGAAGCAGAAGTCGATTCCCTCCTCTTAAAGAAGGTGATACAGGAAGTCCCCAAGGGAGAAGCAGGACAGGGGTTCTATTCCCCGCTGTTCCTCCTGAGAAAACCAGATTCATCTTTCTGGACGATCATCAATCTAAAGAGGCTCAATCATCATCTGGTACAACACTCTTTCAAGATGGAAGCTGTCAAGTCCACAGTGAAACTGTTGTATCCCGGGTGTTTTATGGCGGTACGCGACTTAAAGGATGCATATGTCTTTTCTCCTGGAGATGAAAAAATGTCAAGCTACAATCTATGGTCACTTCAGTGATAAGGAGACCTCAGACAGGCCATGTCTCTGGTGGGGTCTCTCACATCCTGCATACCTGCGGTTCTTTGGGCTCAGATGCATATGCAATCCCTTCAGATGGTGGTTCTGGCCTGGCAGCAACAGTTAAAAGGCTGTTTGGATCACAAAATGCATTTATGTCCAGAAGTGTTGAGTTCCCTGTCCTGGTGGCAGTACCCAGCTCATCTGTCCGCAGGGGTGCCGTGGTGTCAGTGCAAGTCACTTAAGCCCGCTTTACACGCTGCAATGTATCTTACAATGTGTCGGCGGGGTCACGTCGTAAGTGACGCACATCCGGCATTGTAAGGTACATTGCAGTGTGTGACAGGTACGTGCGATTGTGATTGAACGTTAAAACGTCCATCGCATACACATCATACCTTTCTCTAGAATTGCACGTCAGATTGTTCATCGTACCCGGGGTAGCACACATTGCAGTGTGTGTCACCCCGGGAACGATAAAAAGATCTTACCTACGTCCTGCAGCTCCCGGCCCACAATGCGGAAGGAAGGAGGTGGGCGGGATGTTTACGTCCCGCTCAGCTCCGCCCCTCCGCTTCTATTGGCCGACTGCTGCGTGACGTCAATGTGACGCCGAACGTCCCTCCCACTCCAGGAAGTGGACGTTTGCCGCCCACATCGAGGTCGTATGGACGGGTAAGTACGTGTGACGGGGGTTAATCTTTTGTGCGGCACATTCAACAAATTGAACGTGCCGCACATATGATGGGGGCGTTACGAAATCGTATGCGAAATTGCAACGTGTAAACCAGGCTTTAGGCTGGGAGGCTCACCTGAGAAATCACCTGCTACAAGGACTACGGCATGACCATTTGACATATCAGTCCTCAAATATCAGGGAACTTACAGCAGTAAAATTAGCACTCAGAAGATTCCTTCCCTATCTGACAGGCCAACATGTACAGATCCTTTCTGACAAAAAAGTAACAGTGGCCTACCTGAATCATCAAGATGGGATCAGATCCCCAATGCTGCTTTCCCTCACAAGGGAGATTTTTCAACTAATAGAATCCCGTCTTCTCTCCTTGAGTGCAATTCATATTCGTGGAAAAGACAACGAGGAAGCCTGATTTCCTCAGCAGACATCATCTACATCAAGGGGAATGGGCTCTGAATCCCCGAGTTTTCCAGTTAATTACAGATCTCTGGGGACTCCATGTTTGGACTTATTTGCAACCAGGGACAACAGGAAGGTGGAAAATTTCTGTTCTCTCAATCCCAGGGATCGTCCTATGGCAATAGATGCAATGTAGATCCCCTGGTCCCAGGGTCTTCTGTATGTCTTTCCACCTTTACTTCTTCTTACGGCTGTGCTCCTGAAGATTCTAGAAGACAAGGTCCAAATCATACTCATAGCTCCCTTCTGGCCAAAAAAGAGCCTGGTTCTATTGGATCCAGAAACTAGCAATATGAGACCCATGGATACTTCTGGAAGACACAGGTCACCTAGTTCAGGGACCAGTATGTCACCCCAGGGATCCTGCCCTCCACCTGACAGTGTGGCATTTGAAAGGCAGTTACTCTTAGCACAGGGATTCTCTGAGAACCTAGTAGAGACTCTCCTTAACAGTAGGAAACCAGTGACATCAGGTATTTATGGTAAGGTCTGGATTAAATTTCTATAAGTTTCCGAAGCACAAATACGGGGCTCCCCTCCCTTCCTGGCTATCCAGGAATTCGTTCAAAAGTGGTTGGAATTGGGACTATCTACTAGCACTTTGAAGGTACAGCAGGTTTCGGCCCTAGGAGCCCTATATAATCATAACCTAACGGAAAATAGATGGATTAGTGTAGCGCCCCTGAAGCCATCAGGGTGCTACAAGGTTCTGCATCCCCACAAGGATGCAAGGCCTACCCCCTTAGGGACCCAAAACCCCAGTGCCGGTAACACCAAAACCCCAGGTATCCCAGTTTTCCCCAACAATCCCCCATAAAATGGTACTTAGCTAGGGTGGGACCAATGGATAGCCACCTAGAGGTGGAGCCACTCCAGTGCACTAGTTGACCAGGTGGGAGGGGCGGACTGTGGAGAGTAGTCGGGAAGACAGTAGTGACAACGTGTGTGACTGATGAAAGTGTCAGACCGCAGGGGTGTGAAGGTGGAAGTGAAGCGATACCCTGACTCGGGTGAACGGTGACTTGGTACCCAGGAGAAGTGGTTACCGGTGGAGTACTCCCGGAACTACGCACCGACGGGGTACAGGACCCTAGGACAGGAAAGAGCTTCAAGCTGACCTGTTAACACCTGCACAGCAAAGTGGACCATCAAGGACCTTGCTGACCTTAAAGAATCCAAAGACTCAGTAGCAAAGGGAGAACCGGGGACAGGACCAGAGACTCCAACCCCACAGGGTTCACGCTACCGTCAGGCGTACAGAAGTGGACAAACCACAGACTGGGGACCCCCAGTGTTCCATAACACTTACATTAGATGCGACAGTTCTGGGACTGTACCCGGCTCTTCCCGATTTGCCCTGCTGCTTTGGCAAATCGGGGTAATAAGGAGTTAATGGCAGCCCATAGCTGCCACTAAATCCTAGATTAATCATGTCAGGCGTCTCCCCGAGATTCCTTTCATGATTAATCTGTAAGTTACAGTAAATAAACACACACACCAGAAAAAATCCTTTATTAGAAATAAAAAACACAAACATATACCCTGGTTCACCAATTTAATCAGCCCGACAAAGCCCTCCATGTCCGGCGTACTCCAGGATGGTCCAGCGTCGCTTCCAGCTCTGCTGCATGAAGGTGACCGGAGCAGCAGAAGACACCGCCGCTCCGGTCAGCTCCACGCAGAAACTGAAGACAGCCGCGTGATCAGCTGAGCTGTCACTGAGGTTACCCGCTGTCACTGGATCCAGCGTTGACATAGATTAATCATGAAAGGAATCTCGGGGAGACGCCTGACATGATTAATCTAGGATTTAGTGGCAGCTATGGGCTGCCATTAACTCCTTATTACCCCGATTTGCCAAAGCAGCAGGGCAAATCGGGAAGAGCCGGGTACAGTCCCAGAACTATCGCATCTAATGTATGCGGCAATTCTGGGCGGCTGCTGACTGATATTGTTAGGGTGGGGGGCTCCCCATAACGTGGAGCTCCCCATCCTGAGAATACCAGCCTTCAGCCGTATGGCTTTATCTGGCTGGTTTTAAAATTGGGGGGGACCGCACGCCGTTTTTTTAAATTATTTATTTATTTATTTTACTGCACAGTATAGACACGCCCACCGGCTGCTGTGATTGGGTGCAGTGAGACACCTGTCACTCAGCGTGGGGGCGTGTCTCACTGCAACCAATCATAGGCGCCGGTGGGCGGGGAAAGCAGGGAATACGAGATTGTTTAATGAGCGGCCGGCTTTTTCAAATTAGTAAAAGCCGCCGCAGCAGTGTGAATGCCGTGCAGCGCCGCGCCGGTGATCGGGGAACGGTAAGTATGAGAGAGGGGGGGAAACTGACCGACAGACTGTGAGAGAGGGACAGACAGACAGAGAGACCGACAGAGAGACAGAGAGACCGACCGACGGACTCAGGGAGATTGACCGACATACACAGAAATAGAAAGAATGGCCGACATCACTAGAAATAAAAACACCAAACGGACACGGACTATAGGTAGATGCATAAGTGTTTACTAACGTGTGTGCACTTACCCATAGACTTTCATTGTGTCCACGGGTGCGTGCTCCGTGCAGATAACGGACATGCATCCGTGCAAACCGCAAACACATACGGATCACGGACACGCACACACGGACATAATGAAATAACGCACGTGTGACCACAATCATAGATTAACATTAGTGCACGTTTGGCCGTGTCTCCGGTATATACAGAAACGGAACAAACACGCACGTGTTTCACGGACGTGTGAAGGGGGCCATAGATAGGATCAGGGAGTGGAGAAAATCTCAGGCCCTGTTTGTTGCATTCCAGGGAGTATTCCAGGGATGTAAGGTATCTAAAAGTACCTTGGCTATGTGGAGCCGGGATGCTATCTCGCTGGCCTATTTATCTAAGGGTGTGTCGGTCCCTCTGCAAATTAGGGCCCATTCCACTAGGTCAGTTTCCACCTATTGGGCAGAGAGGGCAAAGATTTCTATTGATCAAATATGCAGGGCCGCCACTTGGTCCTCTTCCTCTACCTTCTTCCGTCACCATAGACTTGTCTTATCCTCCACAACCGACCTTTCTTTTGGTAGATGGGTCCCTTCCTAAGGTGATTGGTCTCTATAATCTCTCAGGTGGTGCTGTCATGAGCGAAAGGGAAAAATCTTAATTACTTACCGGTAATGGGATTTTCAGAAGCCTTTGACAGCACCCTTAGTTCCCCGCCTCCTCTATTTCACTGGTTATGGGCACCCTTCAGGGAGTGTTAGAGCTAATGGTGTTATCTTTTTATTATTTTGGTGGTGGCATGATTAACCAGACTGTTTTTGTATGTGGTCCTTTCTGGCTCTGTAAACCTAATGATGCGGAGGAGAGGTGCCATCCTTTTTATTTCAGTGGGTTTCCTGTCCTGAGGTGGGCAGAACCTCTCTCAGGTGGTGCAGTCATGGGCTTCTGAAAATCCCATTACCGGTAAGGGCTCACTCACACTTGCGCTATTTTGACGCAAACGGAATCCGTCAGTAATGTGGTACAGTTCATTTATTTACAGTGGAAGCGCGACATCATGTGGACACAAGCGGGTACTGCATGACACACACACGCGCCATAGTAACGCGCTTCCACTGTAAATAAATGAACTGTACTACATTAGTGACGGATTCCGTTTGCGTCAAAATAGCGCAAGTGTGAAACTAGCCTAAGTAATTAAGATTTTCTATATAACCACTTGCTGTACATATACTGTATCTGTTCAGGCATTTTAGCATCTTTCACCATTAAAAGGTTTCCAAACACACCACATGGTTAAAACTATGATCGGACCAGTCTCCTGGCGTTTTGTGCTCTGATGGCGCTTTACACTTTCCAATACAAGTCAACGAGGAAGCACAGAAGACGCCCAGGCTTCTTTTTGAGCGTTTTCTCGAAGCACAGAAGACGCCCAGGCTTCTTTTTGAGTGTTTTATCGAAGCACAGAGGACGCCCAGGCTTCTTTTTGAGTGTTTTATCGAAGCACAGAGGACACCCAGGCTTCTTTTTTAGTGTTTTCTCGAAGCACAGAAGACACCCAGGCTTCTTTTTGAGTGTTTTATCGAAGCACAGAGGACACCCAGGCTTCTTTTTGAGTGTTTTCTCGAAGCACAGAAGACGCCCAGGCTTCTTTTTGAGCGTTTTCTCGAAGCACAGAAGACGCCCAGGCTTCTTTTTGAGCGTTTTCTCGAAGCACAGAAGACGCCCAGGCTTCTTTTTGAGCGTTTTCTCGAAGCACAGAAGACGCCCAGGCTTCTTTTTGAGTGTTTTATCGAAGCACAGAGGACGCCCAGGCTTCTTTTTGAGTGTTTTATCGAAGCACAGAGGACACCCAGGCTTCTTTTTTAGTGTTTTCTCGAAGCACAGAAGACGCCCAGGCTTCTTTTTGAGTGTTTTATCGAAGCACAGAGGACACCCAGGCTTCTTTTTGAGTGTTTTATCGAAGCACAGAGGACACCCAGGCTTCTTTTTTAGTGTTTTCTCGAAGCACAGAAGACGCCCAGGCTTCTTTTTGAGTGTTTTATCGAAGCACAGAGGACACCCAGGCTTCTTTTTGAGTGTTTTCTCGAAGCACAGAAGACGCCCAGGCTTCTTTTTGAGTGTTTTCTCGAAGCACAGAAGACGCCCAGGCTTCTTTTTGAGTGTTTTATCGAAGCACAGAAGACGCCCAGGCTTCTTTTTGAGCGTTTTCTCGAAGCACAGAGGACGCCCAGGCTTCTTTTTGAGTGTTTTCTCGAAGCACAGAGGACACCCAGGCTTCTTTTTGAGTGTTTTCTCGAAGCACAGAGGACGCCCAGGCTTCTTTTTGAGTGTTTTATCGAAGCACAGAGGACGCCCAGGCTTCTTTTTGAGTGTTTTCTCGAAGCACAGAAGACGCCCAGGCTTCTTTTTGAGTGTTTTCTCGAAGCACAGAGGACGCCCAGGCTTCTTTTTGAGCGTTTTCTCGAAGCACAGAAGACACCCAGGCTTCTTTTTGAGTGTTTTCTCGAAGCACAGAGGACGCCCAGGCTTCTTTTTGAGTGTTTTCTCGAAGCACAGAGGACACCCAGGCTTCTATGCTTCTTTTTGAGCGTTTTCTGAGTTTTTGCTTCAAAAACTGTATGCGGCTTCTTCATTGTTGAATGGAATAATAATAAAAAAAAAATCTGTAAATAAAAAGATGCATAAGAATGCTCAAAAATGCCAGTGCTCAAAAACACTAAAAAAAAAAGCTAAAGACAAAAATGCAGGTTTACAAAAGGCAGATAAAAAGAGTGATTCCAGCGTTTTCAGTTTGAATAACAGGTTTTGGCCGTTTGTAAAAGACGCCGTGTGCACATAGTCTTACAGGGCTAGAGACTGAACCTGTGGTAAACCTGGCCACCAGAAATACAGTATATAGGGCGCCCACCCAGTCTGGACAATGCTGCTGGAGAACTGATATCACAGCATTGATACATCCCCCTGAGGCTCCTGCTGAGGACCACCTGATGGTGCCCGCCTTCTATAGTGGCAGGTGTGGACGCCTCCATTCACCATATGGCTCTATATTGTGTAGGTTCCTCCATGTATTGTTCTGTCTCCATTCACATCCCCTCCACACGCTGCGCGCTCACAGCTGTAGCCATGCGGGCACGCGGCTTCTGAGTAGGCGGGGGCGCGCTCTGCTCTCCTCCGGGGACGCGCACGTAGGTTTCTGCCCTAATGCGGTGCACGGAGAGAGAGACAGCTCCCTGACAGCCTGTCACACAGCGCTGACCGCCCAGCAGCTCGTCCAGGTCACCTCCAGTGCCAGCCTCCAGCCTGGCAGAGCAGCTGCTACACCCACTGCACGCATCACCCGAGTGTAGGAGGCATCATCTGCATCACCCCAGCATCTTCTACTCCATGCCGCCCGTGTGCTAGCCCCCACAGAGCGGCGCATCCACAGCACAGGAGCAGCGCAGCCTCACATTCCTGCAGCATCCCAGCAGCTGCACCGGGCAAGGGGAAGAACTGCGCAGTCACCGACATCTGCACAGCAGGACCGGAGATGACAGGTCAGCACTGCGGCTCCCGGTGCAGGGAGGGGGCGGCCAGATCTGCCTGTGTCCTGCATCCATCATCATGTGTGCAGGCAGAGGTCTCCAGCATGGCTCCTGACTCATTGTCCCTGTGTGTCTCTCTCTGTCCCTCCAGCCTTATTGTCCCTGTGTATCTCCCTCTGTCACTCCTGCCTCACTGTCCCTGTGTGTGCCTCCCTCTGTCTCTCCTCCCTCTGTCACTCCTGCCTCACTGTCCCCCTGTATGCCTCCCTCTGTCACTCCTGCCTCACTGTCCCTGTGTGCCTCCCTCTGTTACTCCTGCCTCACTGTCCCTGTGTGTGCCTCCCTCTGTCTCTCCTGCCTCTGTCTCTCCTGCCTCACTGTCCCTGTGTGCCTCCCTCTGTTACTCCTGCCTCACTGTCCCTGTGTGCCTCCCTCTGTTACTCCTGCCTCACTGTCCCTGTGTGTGCCTCCCTCTGTCTCTCCTGCCTCACTGTCCCTCTGTGTGCCTCCCTCTGTCTCTTCTCCCTCTGTCACTCCTGCCTCACTGTCCCCCTGTATGCCTCCCTCTGTCACTCCTGCCTCACTGTCCCTGTATGCCTCACTGTCCCTCTGTGTGCCTCCCTCTGTTACTCCTGCCTCACTGTCCCTCTGTGTGCCTCCCTCTGTCTCTTCTCCCTCTGTCACTCCTGCCTCACTGTCCCCCTGTATGCCTCCCTCTGTCACTCCTGCCTCACTGTCCCTGTATGCCTCACTGTCCCTCTGTGTGCCTCCCTCTGTTACTCCTGCCTCACTGTCCCTCTGTGTGCCTCCCTCTGTTACTCCTGCCTCACTGTCCCTCTGTGTGCCTCCCTCTGTTACTCCTGCCTCACTGTCCCTCTGTGTGCCTCCCTCTGTCACTCCTGCCTCACTGTCCCTCTGTGTGCCTCCCTCTCACTCCTGCCTCACTGTCCCTCTGTGTGCCTCCCTGTGTCACTCCTGCCTCACTGTCCCTCTGTGTGCCTCCCTCTGTCACTCCTGCCTCACTGTCCCTGTGTGCCTCCCTCTGTCACTCCTGCCTCACTGTCCCTCTGTGTGCCTCCCTCTGTCACTCCTGCCTCACTGTCCCTGTATGCCTCCCTCTGTCTCTCCTGCCTCACTGTCCCTCTGTGTGCCTCCCTCTGTCTCTCCTGCCTCACTGTCCCTCTGTGTGCCTCCCTCTGTCACTCCTGCCTCACTGTCCCTGTGTGCCTCCCTCTGTCACTCCTGCCTCACTGTCCCTGTGTGCCTCCTTCTGTCTCTCCTGCCTCACTGTCCCTGTATGCCTCCCTCTGTCTCTCCTGCCTCACTGTCCCTCTGTCTCTCCTGCCTCACTGTCCCTCTGTCACTCCTGCCTCACTGTCCCTCTGTGTGCCTCCCTCTGTCACTCCTGCCTCACTGTCCCTGTGTGCCTCCCTCTGTCACTCCTACCTCACTGTCCCTGTGTGCCTCCCTCTGTCTCTCCTGCCTCACTGTCCCTGTATGCCTCCCTCTGTCTCTCCTGCCTCACTGTCCCTCTGTGTGCCTCCCTCTGTCTCTCCTGCCTCACTGTCCCTCTGTATGCCTCCCTCTGTCTCTCCTGCCTCACTGTCCCTCTGTGTGCCTCCCTCTGTCACTCCTGCCTCACTGTCCCTGTGTGTGCCTCCCTCTGTCTCTCCTGCCTCACTGTCCCTGTGTTCCTCCCTCTGTCACTCCTGCCTCACTGTCCCTGTGTGCCTCCCTCTGTCACTCCTGCCTCACTGTCCCTCTGTGTGCCTCCCTCTGTTACTCCTGCCTCACTGTCCCTGTGTTCCTCCCTCTGTCACTCCTGCCTCACTGTCCCTGTGTGCCTCCCTCTGTTACTCCTGCCTCACTGTCCCTGTGTGCCTCCCTCTGTCTCTCCTGCCTCACTGTCCCTCTGTGTTCCTCCCTCTGTCACTCCTGCCTCACTGTCCCTGTGTGCCTCTCTCTGTCACTCCTGCCTCACTGTCCCTGTGTTCCTCCCTCTGTCACTCCTGCCTCACTGTCCCTCTGTGTGCCTCCCTCTGTCACTCCTGCCTCACTGTCCCTGTGTGCCTCCCTCTGTCTCTCCTGCCTCACTGTCCCTCTGTATGCCTCCCTTTGTTACTCCTGCCTTACTGTCCCTCTGTATGCCTCCCTCTGTCACTCCTTCCTCACTGTCCCTCTGTGTGCCTCCCTCTGTCACTCCTTCCTCACTGTCCCTCTGTGTGCCTCCCTCTGTCACTCCTGCCTCACTGTCCCTCTGTGTGCCTCCCTTTGTTACTCCTGCCTTACTGTCCCTCTGTATGCCTCCCTCTGTCACTCCTTCCTCACTGTCCCTGTGTGCCTCCCTCTGTCTCTCCTGCCTCACTGTCCCTCTGTGCCTCCTTCTTTCACTCCTGCCTCACTGTCCCTTTGTATGCCTCCCGCTCACTTCTGCCTCACTGTCCCTCTGTCCCTCCTGTTTCACTGTCCATCTGTGTGCTTCCCTCTGTCACTTCTGCCTCATTGTCCCTGTTTTCATCCCTCTGTCACTTCTGCCTCATTGTCCCTGTTTTCATCCCTCTGTCACTTCTGCCTCATTGTCCCTGTGTTCATCCCTCTGTCATTCGTGCCTCACTGTCTGTGTGCCTCCCTTTGTCACTCCTGCCTCACTGTCTCTATGTGCATCCCTCTGTCACTCCTGCCTCACTGTCTCTATGTGCCTTCCTTTGTCACTCCTGCCTCACTGTCTCTATGTGCATCCCTCTGTCACTCCTGCCTCACTGTCTCTATGTGCATCCCTCTGTCACTCCTGCCTCACTGTCTCTATGTGCATCCCTCTGTCACTCCTGCCTCACTGTCTCTATGTGCATCCCTCTGTCACTCCTGCCTCACTGTCTCTATGTGCATCCCTCTGTCACTCCTGCCTCACTGTCTCTATGTGCATCCCTCTGTCACTCCTGCCTCACTGTCTCTATGTGCATCCCTCTGTCACTCCTGCCTCACTGTCTCTATGTGCATCCTTCTGTCACTCCTGCCTCACTGTCTCTATGTGCATCCTTCTGTCACTCCTGCCTCACTGTCCCTGTGTGCCTCCCTCTGTCACTCCTGCCTCACTGTCCCTCTGTGTGCCTCCCTCTGTTACTCCTGCCTCACTGTCCCTGTGTTCCTCCCTCTGTCACTCCTGCCTCACTGTCCCTGTGTGCCTCCCTCTGTTACTCCTGCCTCACTGTCCCTGTGTGCCTCCCTCTGTCTCTCCTGCCTCACTGTCCCTCTGTGTTCCTCCCTCTGTCACTCCTGCCTCACTGTCCCTGTGTGCCTCTCTCTGTCACTCCTGCCTCACTGTCCCTGTGTTCCTCCCTCTGTCACTCCTGCCTCACTGTCCCTCTGTGTGCCTCCCTCTGTCACTCCTGCCTCACTGTCCCTGTGTGCCTCCCTCTGTCTCTCCTGCCTCACTGTCCCTCTGTATGCCTCCCTTTGTTACTCCTGCCTTACTGTCCCTCTGTATGCCTCCCTCTGTCACTCCTTCCTCACTGTCCCTCTGTGTGCCTCCCTCTGTCACTCCTTCCTCACTGTCCCTCTGTGTGCCTCCCTCTGTCACTCCTGCCTCACTGTCCCTCTGTGTGCCTCCCTTTGTTACTCCTGCCTTACTGTCCCTCTGTATGCCTCCCTCTGTCACTCCTTCCTCACTGTCCCTGTGTGCCTCCCTCTGTCTCTCCTGCCTCACTGTCCCTCTGTGCCTCCTTCTTTCACTCCTGCCTCACTGTCCCTTTGTATGCCTCCCGCTCACTTCTGCCTCACTGTCCCTCTGTCCCTCCTGTTTCACTGTCCATCTGTGTGCTTCCCTCTGTCACTTCTGCCTCATTGTCCCTGTTTTCATCCCTCTGTCACTTCTGCCTCATTGTCCCTGTTTTCATCCCTCTGTCACTTCTGCCTCATTGTCCCTGTGTTCATCCCTCTGTCATTCGTGCCTCACTGTCTGTGTGCCTCCCTTTGTCACTCCTGCCTCACTGTCTCTATGTGCATCCCTCTGTCACTCCTGCCTCACTGTCTCTATGTGCCTTCCTTTGTCACTCCTGCCTCACTGTCTCTATGTGCATCCCTCTGTCACTCCTGCCTCACTGTCTCTATGTGCATCCCTCTGTCACTCCTGCCTCACTGTCTCTATGTGCATCCCTCTGTCACTCCTGCCTCACTGTCTCTATGTGCATCCCTCTGTCACTCCTGCCTCACTGTCTCTATGTGCATCCCTCTGTCACTCCTGCCTCACTGTCTCTATGTGCATCCCTCTGTCACTCCTGCCTCACTGTCTCTATGTGCATCCCTCTGTCACTCCTGCCTCACTGTCTCTATGTGCATCCTTCTGTCACTCCTGCCTCACTGTCTCTATGTGCATCCTTCTGTCACTCCTGCCTCACTGTCTCTATGTGCATCCCTCTGTCATTCGTGCCTCACTGTCCCTGTGTGCCTTCCTCTGTCACTCAGTGTCCTTGTGTGTTCTTCACTTCAAACTCTGTCTCCTCTGTCCTATCCTCTGCTGGAGATCACAGTCATGGTCCATTCTCCAGGGACTCTGTATGTGCTACGCATCACCTTTGGCATTTAATCAGTTAATCTGGGTTCACTAAAAGTCCAATGGTGTCTTTTGGAGGTGAACCCCAACTAAGAATGGGTTATTAAAGTGTATTATAGGGGGTCATCCCAAATCTCTGCTTATATTGCAGCACAGGGGAAGCCCTCCCCATTCTCTTATGTGCTACAGGGGTTGTACAATATAATGAAAAATTCGCCTTTTACTCCAGGCCTTCCCTGACGCCTCCCACTTGTCTTCTCTTACATTGGATGCAGATGTCAGAGCCCAATTTCTTAGCCCATCCTCATGACCACTGCAGCCAGTCAGAATGCCGTTCAAGATTGCTTAGGTGAGTGATTGGCTGCAGATGTCACTTGGGGTATATGGGACGTGACATCAGTAATCAAGGTAAACAAGCGGGGAGCATCGGGGACTCGGCACAGGAATGGCGTGGATTAAAAGTGTGAACATGTAGATTTTAATTATTTTACATGTATTGCTACTACTTGTGGACGGATCTGTCATCATCTTGGAAACCCCATTAATGTTTGTGGGCGTCCAACCCTGGTTCACAGACCTATAAGGAGTAAGGGTGAGCCCCCCACTTAGTAGCTGTAGACTGTCTTGGGGCACTGTGCTCAGTATATTGTGATATAACAATATCGGAGTGATTGTTTTATGGGATGTTTTTTGTCTCCGCCATATAATGTAACATTTTACCCTATCAGGCTCACGGCTCTGTGGAATATCAGCGAGATGTTAGTTATAATGTGTGTGCCTTTACAATGGCGCGTTTCAGCATTTTTTTTCCATTTTCTCTTTAGTTGTTGCATTTAGTCAGGTTGTTATTGGTTTTTTTTATTATTATTTTTAGGTTTAATTCTGGATGTAGAACATGTTGGTTTTAAAACAAGTACCGTATATTGGTTTATATGACATTATCTACTATTCTTTATCGTAAAAGAGTGGTAAAAAAACTCTGCTCATCACATGAGGATCTCCAGTCACATCCATAGCTGTGCCAATACTGGGCTAAATAGGCCAGGTTGCACCTAGAACTGGTGTACATGCCAAACTTCAGATACTTATGCCTTACTAGACAGTTGGCGCAAAATTTGGGTCACTACTTTTGCCGATAGTTTGTGGACTACCTACTGAACCACGCAGACATTCACCTCTGCTTACCTGTGTGACTTAGGCCTCATTCACATGACTGCGTATTTCGCCATGTGATACAGTTCACAGTGAATTGCAGTGCTGAACCATATGACGACCAATATTGACAACCGTGTTGTCAGATGTCATCATGAACCAATTTTTGCCCTAGAAGCAAATAAAACCTCGCTGCCAGGGGAAAGCTCATTCATATGTATCTAGTGGACCATGCTGCCACCTCTATGTATATTTATGAGGGGGGTATGCATGACCCCATTGAAATGGATTAGGACTAGAGATGAGCACGCCAAATTTACCCGTATCATTAGTTTTATAAGCTGATCTGCAGCATCAATCATTTTTCTCCAAAAGTGAATTTCGTGCCTATAGAATCAGTTTTCATCCATGAATTCCATTGGTAAATGTAATCCAAAACTGAATATAAAGAGGCTCCTCTCACATTTGCATCATATTCAGGATACTTGTGAGACAAATCCAACATACGATCATGTTCATGCGGACTTGGGCTGATCCGCTTTGTACATCAGATTCATACAAGACGTATGCTTTGCCTTTCAAGTGCAGTAAACAGGTAGAGATCAACCTCACCTGGGAAGTGGCAGCATATCATCATTTCTGGACTATCAGGTGGCGGACTAATGTAAATTGACCGGATTCTGAGGCTGTTTTGCTCACATCTATTATTCGTTTCAGAGGGGTAATCTGGTATGTATAACAAAGGCTTAGAATAGGAAGAAATAATAATAATAAAAAAAATATATACAGTATGTGCAGAAAAAGGAAGAGATCCAGCAAGGAATCGGGAAATCCAGATTGCATAAAACTTGTAAACTTATTCATAGAAAAAATTAAAAATATGACAGAGCTGAGGACATAGAATAAATGCAAGACAAATGCATCACAGACAACACGTTTCGGCGGTGAAAGCAGCCTTCTTCACCTGAGTTTCAGTTTTGGCTTGGACCGTGAAGAAGGCGGCTTTCACCGCCGAAACGTGTTGTCCGGGATGCATTTGTCTTCCATTTATTCTATGTCCTCAGCTCTGTCATATTTTTAATTTTTTTCTATGAATAAATTTACAGGTTTTATGCCACCTGGATTTCCCGATTCTTTGCTGGATCTCTTCCTTTTCCTGCATACCCAGGACGTGCTCCCAGTCTGGATCCGTGCATTTTAAGAGGCAACAGGAACATTTATTACATCCTGAGCTAGGATGTGTGTGTGTGTGTGTGTGTGTGTGTAATATATATATATATATAAAATATATATATATATATATTAATAATATTATGCAATACTAACTACTGATGAGTGAGCACTACCATGCTCAGGTGCTCGTAGCGAACAGTCGGATGCTCAAATGGGCACAACTCGAGTACATGAGTATAATGGAAGTCACTGAAAACTCAAGCATTTTTCCAGGACATCTGTGGGAAAAATGCTCGAATTCCACATTGACTTTCATTATACTCGGGTACTCGAATTGTGCCTATCTGAGCATTAAAGAGGTGGTTCACGCCTTTTCATTACTGGCCACATCGAAATTATTTTGAGAAACAAGGTTTCTTTCAAATACCTTGTGTTGCCAATAGTGCCTGAGAGCTGCGCTATTACGGTCCACTCACCTCCTGTGCATGACCCCTGGGCTTCGTGACCTCGGGGATCTGGAGATGTCACGTCAACTTCCTGCTCACCTGACCTCACCTCTGCCGGCCCAGTCTCTGTGAGTTACTGGGCTGTGTGTGGAGTTTCAACGCTCCTCACAGCCCAGCGCTGCTCCTGCTTGCGCGCTCTACACTGAAGGAGGGAGCAGGGAGAAACGCTGCACACAGACCAGTCACTCAGGAAGACTGCGGCCCGCCTCAGTTGTCGTGACATCAGAGATCACGGAGCCCGGGGGTCACGCAAAGAGGGTTAGCAGATTGCAATAGCGCCACTCAGAGGCAGTATTGACAACACAAGGTATATGAGAGAAACCTTGTTTCTCAACATATTGATGTGCTAGTAATGAAAAGGGGTGAACCACCCCTTCAACCGCTCCTTACAAGTACCAAGTACCCAAGCATGGTAGTGCTCGCTAATCTCTGATAGTCACCACTTTCGTTCAGATGCTGCTTAATCCCCTGCCGGTCTCTACCTTGTGCTTCACTATTGGCATCCCGACTCAGGCAGATGTGTATGGCCTCTTTTATTTTTCCTATTCTTAGCCTTTTGTAAACAATTTTTATCCTGCAACCCATTTACCATAAGGGAATGCTAATCTATGATATGGCTAGTGGGACTGCAGCCAGGCCAATACTGTATTTTAGAAGGATTATAAAATATTCAGTTTACTGGCAGTGGCTAAGGAGAGTAAAAAGGATTTAAATCTGCAGATTAGGCGAATTAGAGTCATTTTTGGACATTGCGTGTCATCTTTTTATATTTACAGGCCAATACTGGGATGCGTTATGGAACTGTAGGGTAATGATATGTTAACGCCAACAGCGGATTACTTAGGAGGGGGATACTCATCAGTGTTTTTCATTCCAATACTGGATTATCCATATGTTAATCTCAGCTAATCTTTACATTTTTATTTATATGTATATCTAATGGCACCACATGTGCACAGATGCTTAGAGGAAAGAACATTTACATTCAAAGTCACTGATCTGGAGACATTTGTGTGGAGCTTTCTTATGACTAGTGATGAGTGAGCTCTACCATGCTCGGGTGCTTGGTACTCAGAACGAGCAGTTAATGCTTGGATGGGTGCGATTTGTGTACCAAGTACATTATAATGGAAGTCAATGGAGAACTTTAGCCTTTTTCCAGATTTCCCCCAAAAAAATATTAAGCTCCCCATTGACTTACATTATACTCTGGTACTTGAGTCGCGCCCATCCGAGCATTAACTGCTCATTCCCAAGTACCAAGCATCCAAGTGATGGGTAGTGATAGTCCAACCTCTGGGGCCCCCAATCGATTCAGAATGAAGAGTCCTCAGTGAGGTGTCCATATGCAGTTTATTGCACTGCTTGATGGAAGCATCACTGCTTAGAAATCTCCTCAGCATGTTATTCTGTGCATGTGTGGGGGTCCCAGAGGTTGAACCACCACTCCCTGAAGTCCAAAAGCAATGTCATGTTATAGCTGTATACCATCAGTTTCTAAAAATATCCATTTGACAACTCCTTTCCCCAAAATTAAACTGATGACAGGAAAATGCTTTCCTGGTACCTCCAGCAATCAGCTGTAGTCTACAAAGGTACATGGTGGCAAGTGTCAAATTTTCTTGCAAGGCCACCACATTAAAATGATCTAGAGAGGATCATAGGAGGAAAAGTATAAAGAAAATCTTAATCTTCCTCTAAAACTGGATTGTGTGAATCTGTCTGTAGAACATTTAATTTGTCACTGTCACAATGTGCCTGCAGGTGTCACATCAGGTACGAGACGACTCCTGGCGAGCAACGCATGGTTGTAATATATCTGAAGGCACTGGCATTAGGGGGAGGAGAGCAGGGTCACCTCCTAACACTCACCTGAGGCTGATCCCCCGCACTCCCTAATGTCCCTAGATGGGTCCTTCCTCCCCACCTTTCATACGCCATCACGTGCCTAGGCCCCCAGTGACCCTGAACTCGCTTTAATGAAGGCCTACGAGACGCTAGTCTCTCCACTGCAGTAACACAAGCAAGGTAAGAGAAATAGGTGGGGAAAGACACAAAAACAACACTCCACAGCTTCTCCAGCAGGAACTTCTCAGCTGCAACAGACTCGGCACGTCAACTTCTCCAGAGACTGGCTCTTTCAAAGTGGACAGCATAGATATGAGCTATAGCCATCATAGGGACGAGTGAGGAACAGATATTTATAGTAGAAGAGAGTGGCTGCAGCTGAGGTTACAACTTGCTGTTAAATCACTGCAGGATAGAAGTGAACCATAACCCCTTCATTACTGGTTGAAATGAAATATGCTCCAACTACGAGCGGGCACTCAAGTGGATCTACAATGCATTGTGACCTTCTGATCCCAGATCCTGCCCTAGATCACATCATGCTGTGACATGGTTGTGACAGGCACGGTAAAAACATACCAGTGTACACTTGCTAAAGTGTAATAATAATTTTTGTAATTGGTTTTGTTAAATATTTTGCACTGTTAGCCTTCCACAGTTATTGTGTCACATGGTCAATTGCTGGCTGCAGAATGTGTTAACTGAGAATCCGTCAGTGATCTCATTCTGACAAAATTAGTGGGAGGGTTTCTAACTTTTGTTGCTTTTTTTTAGCTCCTCCCAACTGATTTATATGACGAGTGACCACATCAAAGTTGATTCTGCAGGGAGCCAAAGCCTGTAAACGCAAAACAGTGAACACGTTTTAATGAACCTGAATTGCAAAAATGATTATTAGCCACAAATTAAGTTAAAAAAAGTCTTCTCAGAGGTGAACAATCCTTTTAAGAAGGTAAATTACCATAGTGGCTGAGGAGTCTGCCCACTTTTTATGTCATTAAACGGAACTAGTGGCAATGTTTTTCCATATCCAAGTACCCCTGCCTCCTAAGTAGCATGGCCCTTTTCTCACAAGAGCAGTGCTGTTTTGATTCATCTTAGAGGGTAATTGATGACAATGAGCTGGAGCACTAAAAGACTATATTCTCTATTATGGCCAATATAGCCTGTAGATGGAGTGACAATGGCTCTAGTTTGCTTGCAGGGGATCTGTATGCTTCGATGTTTCCTACTTTAAAAGGCATTAAAGATAACCAGAGCTGGGTTATTGCCTGCAGCAGATATTCCCATCATTTCTAACAAGATTGGTGTTATTTCATCACCCCCAATATTTGAAGTTCCTATACACTGTGTCCAGAATTATTAGGCAAGTGAGTATTTTGATCAGATGATACTTTTTATACATGTTGTCCTACTCCAAGCTGTATAGGTGTGAGAGCCAACTACCAATTAAGTAAATCAGGTGATGTGCATCTCTGTAATGAGGAGGGGTGTGGTGTAAGGACATCAACACCCTATATAAGGTGTGCTTAATTATTAGGCAACTTCCTTTCCTTTGGCAAAATGGGTCAGAAGAGAGATTTGACGGGCTCTGAAAGGTCCAAAATTGTGAGATGTCTTGCAGAGGGATGCAGCAGTCTTGAAATTGCCAAACGTTTGAAGCGTGATCACCGAACAATCAAGCGTTTCATGGCAAAAAAGCCAACAGGGTCGCAAGGAGCGTGTTGGGCAATAAAGGCACAAAATAACTGCCCATGAATTGAGGAAAATCAAGCGTGAAGCTGGCAAAATACCATTTGCCACCAGTTTGGCCATATTTCAGAGCTGCAACGTTACTGGAGTATCAAGAAGCACAATGTGTGCCATACTCAGGGACATGGCCAAGGTAAGGAAGGCTGAAAAACTACCAGTTTTGAACAAGAAACATAAGATAAAACGTCAAGACTAGACCAAGAAATATCTTAAGACTGATTTTTCAAAGGTTTTATGGACTGATGAAATGAGAGTGACTCTTGATGGGTCAGATGGATGGGCCAGAGGCTGGATCAGTAAAGGGCAGAGAGCTCCACTCCGACCTTTTCGGGTTGAGGATGGAGTGAAGCTCAACTCCCAGACCTACTGGCAGTTTCTGGAAGACAACTTCTTCAAGCAGTGGTACAGGAAGAAGTCAGTATCGTTCAAGAAAAACATGATTTTCATGCATGACAATGCTCCATCACATGCATCCAACTACTCCACAGCGTGGCTGGCCAGTAAAGGTCTAAAAGATGAAAAAATAATGACATGGCCCCCTTGTTCATCTGATCTGAACCCCATAGAGAACCTGTGGTCCATCATAAAATGTGAGATCTACAGGGAGGGAAAAACGTACACATCTCGGAACAGTGTCTGGAATGCTGTGGTGGCGGCTGCACGCATTGTTGATCATAAACAGATCAAGCAACTGACAGAATCTATGGATGGTAGGCTGTTGAGTGTCATCATAAAGAAAGGTAGCCATATTGGTCACTAATTTTTTTTTGGGTTTTGTTTTTGCATGTTAGAAATGTTTATTTCTTCATTTTGTGCAGTTATATTGGTTTACCTGGTGAAAATTAAACAAATGAGATGGGAATATATTTGGTTTTTATTAAGTTGCCTAATAATTCTGCACAGTAATAGTTACCTGCACAAACAGATATCCTCCTAAGATAGCCAAATCTTAAAAAAACCCACTCCAACTTCCAAAAATATTAAGCGTTGATATTTATGAGTCTTTTAGCTTGATTGAGAACATAGTTGTTGATCAATAATAAAAAAAATCCTCCAAAATACAACTTGCCTAATAATTCTGCACACGGTGTACAGTACAGTTAGGTCCAGAAATATTTGGACAGTGACACAAGTTTTGTTATTTTACCTGTTTACAAAAACATGTTCAGAAATACAATTATATATATAATATGGGCTGAAAGTGCACACTCCCAGCTGCAATATGAGAGTTTTCACATCCAAATCGGAGAAAGGGTTTAGGAATCATAGCTCTGTAATGCATAGCCTCCTCTTTTTCAAGGGACCAAAAGTAATTGGACAAGGGACTCTAAGGGCTGCAATTAACTCTGACGGCGTCTCCCTCGTTAACCTGTAATCAATGAAGTAGTTAAAAGGTCTGGGGTTGATTACAGGTGTGTGGTTTTGCATTTGGAAGCTGTTGCTGTGACCAGACAACATGCAGTCTAAGGAACTCTCAATTAAGGTGAAGCAGAACATCCTGAGGCTGAAAAAAAAGAAAAAATCCATCAGAGAGATAGCCGACATGCTTGGAGTAGCAAAATCAACAGTCGGGTACATTCTGAGAAAAAAAGGAATTGACTGGTGAGCTTGGGAACTCAAAAAGGCCTGGGCGTCCACGGATGACAACAGTGGTGGATGATTGCCGCATACTTTCTTTGATGAAGAAGAACCCGTTCACAACATCAACTGAAGTCCAGAACACTCTCAGTGAAGTAGGTGTATCTGTCTCTAAGTCAACAGTAAAGAGAAGACTCCATATAAGTAAATACAAAGGGTTCACATCTAGATGCAAACCATTCATGAATTCCAAAAATAGACAGGCCAGAGTTACATTTGCTGAAAAACACCTCATGAAGCCAGCTCAGTTCTGGAAAAGTATTCTATGGACAGATGAGACAAAGATCAACCTGTACCAGAATGATGGGAAGAAAAAAGTTTGGAGAAGAAAGGGAACGGCACATGATCCAAAGCACACCACATCCTCTGTAAAACATGGTGGAGGCAACGTGATGGCATGGGCATGCATGGCTTTCAATGGCACTGGGTCACTTGTGTTTATTGATGACATAACAGCAGACAAGAGTAGCCGGATGAATTCTGAAGTGTACCGGGATATACTTTCAGCCCAGATTCAGCCAAATGCCGCAAAGTTGATCGGACGGCGCTTCATAGTACAGATGGACAATGACCCCAAGCATACAGCCAAAGCTACCCAGGAGTTCATGAGTGCAAAAAAGTGGAACATTCTGAAATGGCCAAGTCAATCACCAGATCTTAACCCAATTGAGCATGCATTTCACTTGCTCAAATCCAGACTTAAGACGGAAAGACCCACAAACAAGCAAGACCTGAAGGCTGCGGCTGTAAAGGCCTGGCAAAGCATTAAGAAGGAGGAAACCCAGCGTTTGGTGATGTCCATGGGTTCCAGACTTAAGGCAGTGATTGCCTCCAAAGGATTCGCAACAAAATATTGAAAATAAAAATATTTTGTTTGGTTTATTTGTCCAATTACTTTTGACCTCCTAAAATGTGGAGTGTTTGTAAAGAAATGTTTACAATTCCTACAATTTCTATCAGATATTTTTGTTCAAACCTTCAAATTAAACGTTACAATCTGCACTTGAATTCTGTTGTAGAGGTTTCATTTCAAATCCAATGTGGTGGCATGCAGAGCCCAACTCGCGAAAATTGTGTCACTGTCCAAATATTTCTGGACCTAACTGTATATGTTAAAGATAAGATTTCTGAGAGTATTTCCTTACTGAGAATCATAAGAAAAGTGGTCATCAGGGAACCTGGTTCTTGGCAAAAAAACAATAGACTTTACATTTAGCAGGTGAAAGTGAAGATTTTGTCACCCTCCGGCGCCCCCCCTCCAGCATGTGTCCATATTTTTCTCCTATGCACACTCAGCTCCACCTCTACATCTGTCCCGTCGCCTTCTTTATCCCACTGTATCCTTTCTCTGAGCCTGTTTAGTCTTCTTTCCCTTAGTTTCCTTATCCTTTTCAGTTCTTTCCAAGTCCCCCCTGCTGTTTCCCTTCTGTCACTCTCAGTTTTTCCTACAGGATCACACATTGACGTCCTTCTGCCAAACAATTCTTTCAATATGGTGGCATGTACATCCACTATGGCATTCAGTCATTATGGTGATAAAGGTAAATGGGTAAAAATCACTGCAGTAGTAAAAAATAAACATTTCCATTATGTGTACATATCTCCAACCCCAAAATCCTATCTAACTCTGGTCCAGTCATCGGTCTGACCCTCCCTCCATAGCATGCCAACCAACTTCCTAAGGAGTTTCCTGATACCTTAGCAGAGTGCTTGAAAATATAGCAGTTTTTTTTCCAACATGTACAATGCACAAAGCACTGCCTATGAAAGAGCGTCTGCCAGAATCATCTGAAATTGGCTATCTCCGTGCCGAACTAAAATGACTGGGTGATTAAATTTCACCTGCTTAATCTTCCATAATCATTGTGGGGCAGTCAGTCGGCCTCAATGCATATTAGATGGCTGGTCGATCCTACCAAGAACGTCGGGGCCAGATTACTTTTATCGAATGTGTATGTAGGCCTTTACAATCAGGTTTTGATGTGAAATTGCTGCGCATGTCACCCTAAGCATTACAAAGATGAAGTCCACAAACAGATTTGCTGCGGATTTGAAAATTTGCTTTGTATGTCAATTTACATTTTAATGGGAATCTGTCACCAGATTTTTGCTATGTAATGAGAGAGCACCATAATGTAGGAACAGAGACTCTGCTTACTAGGCTGTGTGTTGTATTTTCACTACAATCAGTGTTTTATCAGCTGGAGATTATCACTACAGGACAACAGGCCTTGTGCCTCCTAGTCCAGCCCCAGTACTGATTTGTAGCTTCCTGTCACTATACAATGTACACTGAAAGCCATGGTGTGAGCTGGATTTTGCACAGAATGCTGTGGTGTGAGACAGATTATACATAGCTCAACACTGAGCTCTGCTATATCTGCTGCAGAGAAACTGTGATTCTATCACAATTGCTGCACCTAGTATACTAAGTGATACATCAGTGGCATCAGTATCCCTGTCCCTACCTCATGATTAGTGATGAGCGAATCCTTACTATAAAGTTCGGGGCTGGAACTCTAGCACGACTTGTCATGGAAGTCCGTCATTGAGTTCAGAGGCTGTCCGACTCTGTATGCTAATAAAGTTTGTTGAAAAGCAGCAGCGCATGTCTGTGATTTGCCAGCTGCATTGCGTCATCAGGTCTATATAGAGCCCAATAACGCGATGCTCAGCACACACTGTTCTCTGGAAGTTGACAAAAGCAAAGTCCCCCTCCCTACATATTGTGCACATGCACCCTTTAGTGCCTTTCACGGAGCTTTAAACAATGTTTTTAGCTTTGCTTAACTAATAAATTAACAATCAAAATGGCTTGATAACCAGCCAAGGTAAAGAAGACAGCTGTGGGCTAGTATTATTAGGCTGGGAAAGCCCATGGTTATTTGGCCCTTCCTGCCTAAAAATAGAAGCCCGCAGCTGCCCCAGAAGTAGCACATCCATTAGATGTGCCAATTCTGGCGCTTTGCCCAGCTCTTCCCGATTGCCCTGCCTGCAGTAGCACATGAGGTAATATTTTTGGGGTTGATGTCCGCTGTGAATTGACACTTTGTATCAAGCCCAGGGGTTAGTAATGGATAGGCGTCTATCA
Organism: Anomaloglossus baeobatrachus; assembly: GCF_048569485.1. Classification (NCBI taxonomy): domain Eukaryota; kingdom Metazoa; phylum Chordata; class Amphibia; order Anura; family Aromobatidae; genus Anomaloglossus; species Anomaloglossus baeobatrachus. The sequence goes on from NC_134354.1 coordinate 228,504,135, forward strand.
GACACCCCCATTATTAACCCAGTAAGTTTTCAGTTAAAAAATACATGCGCACACACACTGGAAAAAATAGTTTATTTAAATAAAGACTCCCCACACTCACTTGTTGACTAATTTATTAGTTTTAAAAAATTCCCAAAGTTCGGACATAATCCAATAGTGAATAAAGACTCTTCCACACACACTTATTCACCAAGTTATGAATTTAAAAAAATCATAGAAGTTCCGATGTAATCTAATGGTGTAATGTCCCACGACGTCCATCGAATCCTATGGAGCCTTGTTCTGAGAGTGAAGCTCCATAAGTAACTCTTGGTCAGCGTCCGACACGTAATTTCTCACAGGCACATGTGACTATCGCTGGGAAACTGTCGTGAGTAAAATCGGGAAAAGTCAGGCAAAGAAGCAGAATTTTCGCATCTAATGCTGCGGACTGATATTGTCAGGCTAGGAAGGGCCAAATAAAGGGCCATGGTCTTTCTCAGACTCATAATACCAGCCAAAAGCTGTCTCCTTTACCTTGGCTAATTATCAAAAATATAGGGGAAGCCTTGCCAGTTTTTAAATTATTTATTAATGAATCATTTTAAAAAATAGCATGGGATCACTTCTATTTTTGATGACCAGCCAAGGTAAAGCAGACAGCTGAGACCTGCGGTTATCAAAAACAGGGGGGACCCCATGTCATTTTTTAAAATTTATACCATATCCACAATTGTTTGCAGGGCAATAGTCCTGCTCTTACCCCCAGTTGGCTTCCTTTTGCAGATCCCTAGCCCTTACTACGACCATTTTACAGCACCACAGTTTGGGTCCCCATTGACTAATATAGGGTCCAGGGTCAAGATTGAGTCAGGTCCTCGAACCGAACCCTTAATTAAAGTTCGGCTGAGCCTGAATATCCACAGGTTCTCTCATCCCTAGTCATGATTCAAAAGTCTGCTGACAGATACCCTTTAAATTCATTGACATTGCTGATACTGTATTAGTGATGTGCATGCAGCCTTATGCAGACCACCCTATGGTTCATAACCACGCTTTTAGAATGGGCAAGGAAAATCTAAAAATCATCCTCAAAGGAAATTTGTCACCACATTTAACTTATTCAAACTATTAATATAGATCAGATGCCTTGTGGTGGATAAATCCTCTTTTATCACTTATATTTTTTTTTTCAGTGGTCTATAACCTGTATGCCCATATAGTTTAGATAGGTGAAATGTGAGGACAGATTCGGTTCAACACTTGCAGAAATGACATTTTAATGCCGCCCTATTTTCAACACTATTGGGAAATTTTAGGTTACTTCAGTTCAGAATCCTCCTATTAGATTTGAGTGCAATGTGTCATTTCTGAAAGAATTTCTGCTAGAAACTCCTACATGTTACAGCTGCGGATCAAAGAAGTGATGGCCCTTATATAGTCAGGGGACTTTTCTAGCGAAAAGCTATTGCCCAAAGCAGACAACACTCTTAAATATTAAGCAGTAGAATTGTTTGTGTATGTGAAAACATAGTCTCCAAGTCTAGACCATTTTTCATGGTGACATTTTCCCTTTAACCTTCACGTCTCTTTGTACTGGATCCACAAAACAGAATATCTACCAGAAGCTACAAGCACATAGATTATTCTGAATTCCTGCAGTACAATTTATGTTGTATTATAATTCAGTGGATTGTAAAGAAGTGAATCGTATTGTTTCGCCTCCCATTTCCATTACCCCCTATGCTTCTTATCCAATAGAGAATATTCCTCTCGTAAATCCACAACTTTATGACCATACCCAGATAGGGTTGAATAATTTCACATATACAGTACAAGTATAATTACTCAGTAACTAATACGCGATGGTCCTAGAATATTATTGACATTTACCTGCTTAGATTTTCAGATCAAACCTAAAATGACAATTTGGGTAGATCCAAAGCTACAAAAACTGGGAAATGCTCTAGACTGATACATCTGCAATAGACGTATTTGCGTCCTTGTGTTTTGGGACGCAGTCTGGATGGACTCGTGCTACTTTTGATTATTTGAAATATTGCTCAGTGGTCAGAAGACAAGAACTACAAACTTTATCTTGTAAGAGGGCAGATGTCCAGCAGGAGACAGCTGGAGCCTCATTGTCCAGTTCCATCATTTGGACCAGACAAAGGAGCTTCCGGCCACTGGTCAGCAGCTGCTCCGAATCCTTCAGCTGAAGCACAAACCTGCTGCTTGTAACATCAGCTGTGACATCTGTGGATAAGGGGGATACGTAAAAGTCACTGGAGGGTCAGCACTAATATAAGCGTCAGGGACTTGAAAGAAAGGCCAGTGACATTTTATATTTCAATTGAAAAAATACCCTGAAGACAGGGGAAGATAGAAAGAGACAAATGTGGCACCAATCTGAGTGTAGTGAGGTTTTTTTTATATAATATAAATAAAAGGTGTTGAAATAGTGTAACTCTCACCTGGTTCAGAGGTTAGAAAGCCTGGAATAATCCAAGAGGAGTTGATCCACTTTCCAATAGGATTATGGTGCAGTATGCAGCAATCTCACTGGATACTATAGAGGAGTCCTCCAGCAGGTCCACTTAGTGAAAGAAGTTCCAAAGGCAATTACCAGTCTTGCGGCGCTCCTGCTACCAATGGTGGAACGTATTGGATGATTTTTGGTCTTATGACTGCACCAATATACAAATAAGTAAAGATATATTTTATTTGTACATTAAAATGTGGTTAATTATACAACGTGTTTCGGCTCGGATGTTTTATCCTTCAGCCTTCTTCAGGTATAATTGTGAAAATAAATATATATAGATTATCTGCATGTGTGAACAGCGCTCTATGCAAGCCACTAGTGTGCAGTTTTATCATCTAGCATTCGCCCCCCCTCCATTCCATGGAGGTGTGTGTGTGATTTGCTCCTCCTGCACCTCTGATGCTTCAACTTTAGTGGGGGTTTAGCTATATCCTGGTAGATCACTAGTTTTTGGCCTGGGCGATGTACACTGCAGCCCAACTTGCTGTGAGTAATGTTGATCGTGGTAATGTTACTCATTTATTTTACTTAGATAGCACCATTAATTACTACAGCTTTTTGCAGACACCATAACTGTCCCCATTGGGGCTTACAATCTATATTCCCCCAGAGTACCCAGGGGAACCTATGAAACACGGGGAGAACATACAAACTCCTTATAGATGTTGTTGTCCTTGGTGGGTTTAGAACGTAGAACCCCAGACCTGCAATACTGCAGTGCTGCCCTCTATAAATATTAATCAAAGGGGTCTTCCAGGCCTCTGCAATAATAATTGTGACAGCCACCAACATATGAAAGCATAATTTCTGCTTGACTTTTGGGATATCTGTTCAGTAACGCCTCCCAAAGATATCCGGTAAGCCTACATTCACACAAACTGGACAGCTCACATACTTGTTGAGTTTAGGCGATTCTGTTCCTCAAAATCGGATCAGAATAGCACATGCTCCGAGTCTCACGGATCTCAAACTCAGATCACTGATGTGTGAATAGATCCATGAAACTTTATGGATCCATTTGGCATCTGATAAAATATCTGGCAGCACTCAGCCATTTCACACCAATATGTGAATGTGGCCTAATGGAGATATACAGTGCTGGCCAAAAGTATTGGCACCCCTGCAATTCTGTCAGATCATACTCCGTTTCTTCTTGAAAATGATTGCAATCACACATTTTTTGGTATTATTATCTTCATTTAATTTGTCTTCAATGAAAAAAAAATAAAAAAAATTGTCAAAGCCAAATTGGATATAATTCCACACCAAACATAAAAAAGGGGGTAGACAAAAGTATTGGAACTGTTTGAAAAATCATGTGATGCTTCTCTAATTTGTGTAAATAACAGTACCTGTAACTTACCTGTGGCACCTAACAGGTGTTGGCAATAACTAAATCACACTTGCAGCCTGTTGACATGGATTAAAGTTGACTCAACCTCTGTCCTGTGTCCTTGTGTGTACCACATTGAGCATGGAGAAAAGAAAGAAGACCAAAGAACTGTCTGAGGACTTGAGAATCCAAATAGTGAGGAAGCATGAGCAATCTCACGGCTACAAGGTCCATCTCCAAAGACCTGAAAGTTCCTGTGTCTACGGTGCACAGTGTCATCAAGAAGTTTAAAGCCCATAGCACTGTGGCTAACCTCCCTAGATGTGGAAGGAAAAGAAAAATTGACGAGAGATTTCAACGCAAGATGTGCAGATGGTGGATAAAGAACCTCGACTAACATCTAAACAACTTCAAGCTGCCCTGCAGTCCGAGGATGCAACAGTGTCAACCCGTACTATCCGTCGGCGTCTGAATGAAAAGGGACTGTATGGTAGGATACCCAGGAAGACCCCACTTCTTACCCCGAGACATAAAAAAGCCAGGCTGGAGTTTGCCAAAACTTACCTGAGAGAGCCTAAAACGTTTTGGAGGAATGTTCTCTGGTCAGATGAGACAAAAGTAGAACTTTTTGGGAAAAGCCATCAACATAGAATTTACAGGAAAAAAAAGAGGCATTCAAAGAAAAAAACACGGTCCCTACAGTCAAACATGGCGGAGGTTCCCTGATGTTTTAGGGTTGCTTTGCTGCCTCTGGCACTGGACTGCTTGACCGTGTGCATGGCATTATGAAGTCTGAAGACTACCAACAAATTTTCGACAAGGAAAAGAAATATCCAGCTCACCCGTTATCAAAGTCCATGCTTTCCTCCAGGGTGCACGAGTCCTACCGGTCAGTCCATGCCGGAATATATAGCAGGAGATGAGGAGAAAAAAGTGGGCTCAGCACCAATATGTAAAAATATGTAAAAAACTTTTATTGAAATCCAGTTAAAACAAAATCTGGAAACACAATGTACAAGATATGAAAGCAGGTGAAACTTTACGCGTTTCGGACGAACTAATTATTAAAACCAAAAGTGTCCTTATGACTAAGGACGCTTTTGGTTTTAATAATTAGTTCGTCCAAAACGCGTAAAGTTTCACCTGCTTTCATATCTTGTACATTGTGTTTCCAGATTTTGTTTTAACTGGATTTCAATAAAAGTTTTTTACATATTTTTACATATTGGTGCTGAGCCCACTTTTTTCTCCTCAAAATAAATGAAGTTAATTATACCAAAGAATTTGTGATTGCAATCATTTTCAAGAAGAAACTGAGTATTATCTGACAGAATTGAAGGGGCGCCAATACTTTTGGCCAGCACTGTAGGTGGCTGTTGAGTGGTGACATTTTAATGAGTATAGGCAGCATTCAGGTTTTTGCATGACGGTTTATACAGTGTGTCCACCCATATCCTGTCCACCCTTATTTTGAGAACGGCGGCAGCTATAGGCATAGAAGTGGTGTCTAGGTATAGTAAAGTAGCCATGCGTTACGCAATGAAACCACCTATAGCGCCACCTGGTGGAAAACAATGGAGTTAGCATTTTTATTTCGAAAACGTAACGAGAAAAAAAGTGAATTACAAAGTTGTAGGGCATCATCAATTCAATACGAATCGATACCTTGTATACAGAAATGCTATGATTTTTTTTCATTCTCACTATTTGATATTTGTCTGCATATATAATATAATTATGTGCATGTCTTCCCTTATATAGATATATATCTCCTATGCTTCCATATATAACGCACCTTCTGAATAGGAAGCTGACCTTTGATAACATTTCATTGTCCCCCCCCCTCTTCTTTTTTTTTTTTTTTTTTTTTTCTCCTATATAAACCATGATCTTATTACCTATATATTTTAACATACACCCTTGTGCACATGGGATCATTTAATCTTTGTCCCAATCCTTAGCCCACTTTCAGATGCAACTCATTTCATAGAAAAACGGTTGATCTCCTATAAGATCCTGTCTTTTCCCTGATCGTTCTTACTGCATATTGCAATTAGATTCTAGTTGTATTCACACGGTGATCTGTTCATGCATGGGATTGCTCAGAAATGTTTCCCCTAATCCCGAATATAACGCACCTATATGAACAGTCTACTACCTTCCCATAATTCAAATTTTTTTTTTTTTTCAGTTTTCATGATACACTAGAATCTAATATAAAATACATTTTGATATATTATGGAATCATTATCCTTATTCGTCAATTACACAAATAAATAAATGTATATTTTTGGACGCTCATATAATACGTCCTTTTTATGAATCAATAACAAATAATATTAGTTTATATACAACTACATTTAAGAAATAATGATAATGAATAAATAATAAAAAATATATATAAAAAAACAATAAAAAATCAAAACATAAAATTCATATTTTCCCTTTATTTTGGGATGATATAACAACAGGCAGCTTAGTGACTTATTATCACTCCTTTTCCTCATGTTTCTATATATACATTTCTTATTTAATTTATTTTATTTACTTTTTCATTTTACTGCTTAGGTGCTTGTTCTCACCTTACTTTTTGATTCTTGCTGCTTTTTTTGTTTCTAGTGCTTTTCTGCACAGCCTCCCATATGGGTCCCATGCGAACATACCTCATGCACATAAATACTTCTTATTCACACATTCTTATTTACATATTTTCATTCTCACTTTTTCTTTACTTTTCCAATTTTATTTTTTTTTTTTTTTTTTCTTCCACATCCAAACAGGTATTTACCTTCTATGCAAGGGTTAAATCCCATCATGTTCTCATTTGCATTTTCCTGGGACTACACCCACCTTTTGTCAGCCCTTCATTCTCCATGGTAAGCTTTATATGTTTGGTTCCACTGTGTATTTTTATGCTTATGATTAAGGACTTATCTATATTCCAACTGTCCGAAACGCGTCAAGCCATGATTTTTTCATGGAACCGATGATGTTTTTCTTGGATTTTTAATCATTGAATAAAGTTTCTACATTTTTATATATTTTTCGTTGGATTTATATTTTTGCTATCCTGAAATTGGTGCTGAGTCCCATCCTGTCTCCTTGCTATTGCCTCTACGGACCTGCCTGTCCGGTGGACATCCTGCATCCCACCTGAACTGAGCGGATACACATACGGGTGAGCTGAATAATAATTTTTTTTCTATGATTAGAACGTGTGAAACTCACAAGCCTGCGGACGTGAAGCGATGCCTCGTGGAGACCTTCCCTCAAGACATTGGTATAGTGGCTGTGTGGAGTGGCCTCCACGCTCACCTGACCTGACCCCATTGGACTTCTTTCTGTTAGGTCACATCAAACAGCAGGTGTATGCGACCCCTCCACCAACATTGCAGGACCTACGACGACGTATCACAGATGCACAATGTGCAGCAAGATACAGTATGCTGTCCAGACGTGCATTGCAGCTGACGGTGGCCACTTTGAGCATCAAAGTTAAATGAGCGCCATATGCGTGACCAGCATTCAATGTTTAAGGGGGGTCATGGGTTACATATCATAGCATTTCTGTATGCAAGGTGTCGATTTGTATTGAATTGATGATGCCCTACAACTTTGTAATTCACGTTTTTTTTCTCGATCCATTTTCAAGATAAAAATGCTAAAGGGGGCTTTACACGCAACAACATCGCTATCGAGATGTTGTTGGGGTCACGGAATTCGTGACGCACATACGGCCTCATTAGCGATGTCGTTGCGTGTGAAACGTACGAACGACCGCTAACAATCAAAATTACTCACCTAATCGTTGATCGTTGACACGTCGTTCTAATCCCAAATATTGTTGCTGTTGCAGGATGCAGGTTGTTTGTCGTTCCTGAGGCAGCACACATCACTATGTGTGACACCCCAGGAATGAGGAACAACACCGTACCTGCGTCCTCCGGCAACGAGGTGGGCGTCACTTTCTTTCGGCTGCTCTCCACCCCTCCACATTGATTGGACGGCTGCCGTGTGACGTCGCTGTGACGCCACACGAACCGCCCTTTTAGAGAGGAGGCGGTTTGCCGGCCACAGCGACGTTGCATGGCAGGTAAGTACGTGTGACGGGTCCTAGTGATGTTGTGCACCACGGGCAGCGATTTGCCCGTGACACACAACCGATGAGGGCGGGTGCTTTCACCAGCGGCATCGCTAGCGATGTCGCTGCGTGTAAAGCAGCCTTTACTCCGTTGTTTTCCACTAGGTGGCGCTATAGGTGGTTTCATTGTGTAGCGCATGGCTACTTTACTATACCTAGACACCACTTCTATGTCTATAGCTGCCGCCATTCTCAAGTTAATCGCGGGGGACAGGATATGGGTGGACACACTGTAGAGCACTTTTCATCCTTATCTTTCATGTTTATCATCGAAATGCCAGAATTGCAACAGAATTTGTAATCAGCTGGAAAGGAAAATGAGTAAGAATTAGGAATATAACTGTGGTGGGCAATCTGACCAGCTTGTGTTCCATATGAAAGATAACTCAAAATGTCCCAAAAATGGATGTGCTTGTTCCTCAAAAGTGACAGCTCAGTTACATGTCACAAGTGACTTATGTACAATATGGCCACTTTTCTATATCAGCCATTCAGTGATTCATTTTCCAAACTGCACTCGGTGACAAGGTCACTTATTGATTTGTGACATCTTCCTCTGTTTAGTAACAGTGTATTTCCATTTCACACAAGAAAAATATTTTCAGCAGCACATGATATCATAACAGTAATCCTCCAGGCGACCTTGTGAGAGGGTTAATTAACCCCATCAATATATGTGCACATTACCACTTCACAGATGTCCCATCCATATGCAGTGGTAGAAGGGGGTAGTGTTTTCTGTGTCTGGCAGATGCTGGATTATAATGAATGAGGCAGTGACGGGAGGCGGGGGTGAGAGATGAGCTGCAGAAGGAGCAAGCACCGGCCTGGTACCCAGCACTTTCTGACACTGCGTAAAGAATTCCTCCACTCATTGATTAATACCCAGCAACATCTCATCAGCAGGCTCATCCTTATCAGCCATACCATCATACAGCACTATCTACTCCACGTATTATTGTACTTTGTATACATGGGCCGCTAATAATTTATGCCACGTATTTTGTATCCGCTTCAAAAAGGAGCAGTCTTGGTAGGCCAAGTTCACGTCTTTTATCCGCATCGCATAGTCTGCAGCGATTTACAGTGCAATACAGTAAATAGGCTTTTAAGAACCCCATTCCAATATAGTGGGGAAAATTCTTGATGAAAATAGAAGTGTGGTATGGATTTAAAATCTGTAACATGATCATTCTTGTGCGGATTCCACCCTACTCAATGCTTGGTAATGAAAACCGCAGCCAAATCCACAATGGAATCTGCAAGTATCACATTTGGATACTGTCCGCGGAGTTATTGCGGATTTATGAACAATTCTGCCCCCCAAATTGTCTGCAATGTGAGAACATGGTCTTGTTTGCTAAGTACTACAAACACATGTAAGGGCAATTTCACATGGCATACTGTATCAGTGTTTATAGGCCAAAACGAGGAGTGGAACCTATAGAATGAAAATAAAACATGAAGATTTGCCCTCCTGCGTTTTTACTCTTGGATTTGGTTTAGAAATAGTGATGGACAAAATTTCTGCCTGTAACTTCATCATATGTCTATTGTGCCTCTAGCGATACATGGAGAATGTGTAAAAGAAACTGGCTCTGTTTTATCAGTGTATTTCCTAGGAATGTGGAGGCCTGCTTGTATTTTTTAGAATTAAATCTTTGATCATGTCATGGAAGGGGAAACATCACATAATAAAAATATGGATCTAATTAGTGGCGATTGGAACAATTCAGAATGAGACATTTTTCCCCACTTTTTGCTGAAAGTGAATAAATATGAGCTTCAAGTCAAATAATTTTAATGGCTTAATAAAGATAATAACAGTTCTTCCTTGCTTATAAGATTGTATGGTTAAAGATGGAAACGGTAGTATCACTCCCACTGAGGAAGGCAGGTTGTCGAAACGCGCATTGGCGTGTCCTGGAATCACAGTGCAGCTTGTGGATAAATCAATACTATATTTCTTTCATATATGTTACTTTTTGAGGTGCACTGGTGAGTCCCCGCCTCTGTGGGTAAATCAATACTATACTTCTTTCATAAATGTTACGGTACTTTTTGAGGTGCACTAGCGAGTCCCTGCCGCTGCTTCCTGTGTCTGGCATTGGCTGCAGTACTGATGTCACGTTGACATCATATCAGTGAGCTCACGGTGTAGATGAAACCTCCTTCAGAGCCACCGAACTCACTGATTGTATGTCAATGTGATGTCAGCGGCACAGCCAATGCCAGACATCGGGAACAGCCGCAGAGACTTGCTGATGGATCGGGGGAAGGTGAGTACAGTGCAGCTTGTTATGTTTTACGTGCATCTGGTGCAGAACATTGCCTGAAAGAAAACAAGCCCTTTAAGATGTATTCAGACATGCTGACTTTAGCCCGCTATTGAGTACCAATCGAGTGTATACAAGTCTTACCCTGGGTGATGTGCTGAGGATAATTGGTGATTTTTATGTCGCTTTAAATCACCCATTCACCTCAAGACTAGAGATGAGTGAACCTTTGGAAGTTCGACTCGGCAGGTACTGTCGAAACCTTAAAAAAAGTTTAGTTTGTGACCCTGCCTTGATTCAAACCTCAATGAAAGTCTGTAATTGGGCAGTGCCATAAGCAGAACACTTCTGGGGAGCGGTGGGCGGGTTTTTTTCTGTGTGCACACTACATCTCATTACTCTGATTTTACCCCATGTCTGAGCCTTGCGGCTCGCTGAGGGCTGAGCATCACTCATACCTAAGCCCCTTGCTGCTCGCTTCAGTGGTTTGGACTCGTAACTCACTTGAACTTCAAACCAGAACTTTGTTTTTTGGAAGTCGGTTTAAAAACCTGAACATCGAACCTAAGCTTTGCTCATCTCTACTCAAGACCGAACATTTAGCCATTTCATCTGGTGATCGCCAACATGTTTACAAAGGCTAATAATTGTTTTTACAAATGCTCGTCTGAATGGTCATGTCGTTCACAGAAGATAATTTGGCTGTTGTCTGCAATAAGATTATCAGCTGCACCTTACAATAACCCTGATAACAAATATCTTACTATTAATATAGCAAAAGGCCTGGACTGTCACAGTGAATGATTAGACTCTAGAATAAATACCATTATAAAATGCCTTGTGTCCAGTGGCCATCCGTCTAGTATCTACAGATGTCTAATCCAGGGACATAGTTTCTGCCATTATGCATTACACAAGTCTAGATAGTCAGTGAGAATAGATTGGATATACAAGTGATACATTGATACAATGCGACACATAATTTGCATGATATATTTCACATCAGTTTTTCGACATTGAGCACATCTGCGACGCCTAATAAACCATTCCTTCATCTTCTGAAGAATAAGTAACATTGGTAAAATAATTAGCTTTGTGCCATATGAGAACTGTGTTTGTGAATTTTCCACAATGAGAGTAAATGGCCTTTACAAGTCCACAGCATATAAAGCCTTATTTGTTGGACATTCTGGATGAGGCACGTGCACGGTATTCAGTGGATAGACCTTTAAGACTTAATTCTAATATCTCCTTCACAACATTATGGAGAATGTTATATCATCTGGGAATAGATGAATATCTAGTAAGAGTCTTTTCTTCTAAGTAGTAATAGGGTGTACAGATATTGAAGTCAGAATTGTACTCTATTTTAAAGTGGGTTTTATAGACCTCAATAGCATGTAGAAGCCGCATAAGTAACACAATGTTAGAATAATGCTGCATAAAAAGCTATCCCTGCTAAATCTGCATCAGAGAGTGTGCATACACCTAATATTAGATATCAGCATAATTGCCACTACGGAACTCATCCACTCTATTCAGCACTACTGCGTAGTGAGAGATGGCTAGATTATGGTACTTTCTTAAAGAGGTGGTTCAATACTCTGCAGTAGTGACCACATCCCTGTAAATCTGATAGGATAATCTTTCTCTAAATACTTTGATCAGCCAATTCTGCCTGTGAGCGCCATTGTGGTCCGCTCATCCCCATGAAGTGACCCTTCGGGGCTCCACGACCTCTGGGATCCAATGATGTCACATCAACTTGAAATCATTAGTGGTCTGTGTGTGGAGGTAAGACGTTCTCCTGTGTGAAGTCTCCTGTTTGGACTTGAATGCTGGTCTAAAACTAAAGTGCCATCATTACGACTGTGTATCCCGTTTTCTTGCAAGAAAGGTTGTTTATTTTCCTTGTGCGTTGTTTGCCTTATGGAGTTTTATAAAAAGAGAATTCTTTATCCCTTTTTTGGATAAACTCTTGGGGTATGTGCGCACATTGCATTCTGCCATGACAAATATTCTGCAGTGTTTTGTCATTGCATGTGCGTTTCAAAACGCTGCCGAAAAGCTGCGTTTTGGATATATTTTGAATGCGGAATGGATGCAGAATTCATGCGTTCTGGATGCTTGTTCTGCCATAGACAGAGTGGGAAAAGCATCCAAAGTGCACAAAAGAAGTGACATGTTGCTTTTTAGAACGCATCGATTTTGTAAAAAATTTGGCATCCAAAATGCTGCGTTTTAAAACGCAACAAGCGCATGGATTTTGCAAAATTCTCATAGACTTTGCTGGGGACACAGAACGCATGCGTTTACGCTGCAGTTTAAATTGCTGCGCAAACGCATGAAAAAATGCAACGTGCGCACATAGCCTTAAGTACTTGTTGCTTACTAATTAACAACACACCTAAAATGTGACTTTGGGAATTGTATCGATGAGAAAAATTACAAATGAGAATGCAACAGCCTCATATGGGGATTAGGTAATTTAGCTATCCCAATAAAGTATGCAGGGTACCTTAAAGTGCAAAAGGGGATAGGGAATAAAGAACATTTTCTTACCCTATGCTTCAGTCCCCCCTACATACTATAATCCTGCCTGAAAATGGAGTTTTTCACCCTGTGGTTCAGTGGTGTCCCAGCTTCACGCAGGCTAGCCCTTTATTTCCTAGTGTGCCCTAATGGGGACAAGGGAAAGGGTTCTTAAACAAAACACAGGTCAGGATAAGTTACTTATCTCATGGCTGCTGTAAGTCCATCTTTGTCAGTTAAGAGTACGGACACCTCTGTCCTGAATTAAATCATATCAGTAAATCGTCTTGATGCTTTTCCCCCTACCAGTCTTCAGGGTTCACCAGGAGACACATTTTAGAGTAGGGGCATAATGTCCCTTGATATGAGGTAAAAAATAATAAATTGCAGGAGTTGTAATAAAGTACCCTGGACATTTTATTTAAATTGCACCTGTGCCTACCTTAAACACCAACGAGTAAGCTATTATCCCTACAGTTGCTGCAGAAGCACAAACACGAATCCCGAAGGGCACGTTGGACTTCCGTTGGAAAACAGCATGTAGTGGGTAAAAGTGGTGGCAGAAGTGAAAGCAGACAACATGGAGGAGCTGAAAAGCAGCTATTGCAGTCTAATCTCCAGCAGCAACAACAATGGCAGCAAGAACAGGAGTAGCATGAGGAAAAGCAACGGCAGCAGCAACAACAATGGCAGCAGCAACAGAAAGCTCAGCAGGAAACCAATAAACTGTTAATGCAATAATTCCAGCTGTAGCAGCAACAGATGCAGCAGATGACGGTCCTTGCTGTGACTGCTGCAGGGAAGCCATACCACCCCTAGTCAAGTTGATGATTCACATGTGTGGAAGACCGTAAGGAGAGCCTTGCAAAACTATGTCAACGGGTGATGATGTTGAGCTGTTTTTGACGGTTTTTGAAAGGGTGGTGGAACAAGAAAAATTACCTGTGGATCATTGGAGAACATGAGACATGAGGCAAATCGCTGCCCGTGCTGTACAACCTCGTTAGTCCCCGTTACACGCCCTTACCTGCCCTGCGACGTCGCTCTGGCCGGCGAACCGCCTCCTTTCTAAGGGGGGCGGTTCTTGCGGCGTCACAGCGACGTCATACGGCAGGGGTCCAATAGAAGCGAAGGGGCGGAGATGAGCGGGACGTAACATCCCGCCCACCTCCTTCCTTCTGCATTCTTCCGGTGGAGGCAGGTAAGGAGATGTTCGTCGTTCCTGCGGTGTCACACACAGCGATGTGTGCTGCCGTAGGAACGAGGTACAACATCGTACCGGCAGCAGCAACCCTATTAATGAAATGAGCGGTGTCAATGAGCAACGATTTTTCTCGTTTTTGTGCTCGTTGATCGTTGCTCATTTGTGTTACACGCTGCGATGTCAGTAACGGCGCCGGATGTGCGTCACTAACAATGTGACCCCGACGATATATCGTTAGCGATATCACAGCGTGTAAAGCCCCCTTTAGGCTGTGTAGTGGGCAGGGGGGAGATCCGGCCCCAAGTGAATAAGGTGGATGCCATCTAGAACTGGCCACAACTGCTCTTGAAGAAACAATGTTAATAGCAATAGAGGTTTCAGGATTGTTTTATTCAAAAAACTTGGAACGCCCAGTAAGTGAAGTGATATTTAAACTGAGCTCCTTTCTTTCTGACATGAGACCATGAATTAGTTGTTCTGCTGAAACGCATAAGTCTGCTATTTGCACGTTAACATGCTTTATATTGCCAATTTTGTTTACATAGAAGCTTTTGTACAGATCATTAAATGCTGAGTTTTAACGATTTAGATTTGCACCTCTTATGCTGGATCCTCTACACTTTTGTCTCTCATACATTGCAGCTGCTTTGGACTGATCCAAGCGAGGTCTCCAACAGCTTGGGACTTTGAAATGCCCAGCCAACTGGGTTTAGCTGTATCTGCGCTCTATGCATGCCAGTGCAGTTGAGTTGTGGTCGTTCCAGGTGGGCCTCCCTGTGTCAGTGAGCCAGGGGCGACAGCCTTCCTAGTCTGTATTAGCTACAGCAATAGCTAGAGCTCTCTGTGGCTAAAGATAGGTGGTCATGTTGACCTCACTGCATCCCCAGAACACAGATATAGCTGAAAGGTGGACTTGCTGAGGAATTCTAGGCATTGGCCCAAAAATATCACATGCTAGTGATGCCAATGTGATGAGTGTAGGACAGAAGAGAAGAGCCTTCTCTAGACCTACTGACTTATACATAGTTGGCAATAAATGCATAATGAGCCATACTGCATATTTTTAGATAAATTTCTAGGAAACATAACTGATTTAAGTCTGTTAATTCACATCTAAATTTCTTCATGATACATATTGTTTTGTCATCTGGGTTCACTGACATAATCAGAGATGACTAGACAGGTGTTGCCAGATTGCCACAATTGAGGCACTGCAGAAAAAAAAATTCTTAAAATCTGATCCTTTTGAAACTAACGCTGTTTAAGTGTTTGCATAGTAATAATTGTCTAACGTACCTTCCCTATTGGAATGACAACGGTCTTGTTACCCCAGTAGTTATGCAGAAAAGGACCACCTATATCAGAGGAAAGAAATAGAAGGTACATTGTATGGACAAATGTATTGGGACACCTATGCATTACACTTACAAAAGCTTTTAAGCCATTCCATTCTAAACTCCATAAGCATTAATATGAAGTTGGTCCCCCCCTCCGCAGCTATAATAGCTTCCCCCACAACCTTCATTGTCTGCATAAATAATCCTACAGGATCGTTCCATGCAGCTCAACATGAAGAAGCAAACGGAGTATTCAAGCTTGCTCATGTTTTGGTGCCAAAAATAAGTGCCCTTCCAGTCACGGTAGATACTAAAGGTGGAAGTGCCGGCCAAGATTTTATATTGTCTGTGACAAAGCATAAAAGAGGCATTTTGCTGCTGAAACGGCACCAATTTTCTTCCAGACATCAAAGCACAGCTAATCTGCTGACCTTGAAGGCAATGGAGCTACTTTTAATTTTTAATCATTTTCTGTTAAACAAGAATCTATTTAACTAAACATGTTTCTGAAATGATAACAGCCACCATCTGATATGACAGATCCTGCATAGGTAATAGGAAGCCTACAATTTACAATCACTACATAAAGCTGTGAAGGACAAAGACATAAGATATCTTATATTAAGCGCTTGTAGCAAGCAGACTACAAAGCAGGGGCTTTGGGACAAATCTGGCCCAATTAACGTTAGTTCTAACCCAACACAAATCATGATACACATGGAATATGCGGGAATAGTGCTCATTTCTTCTGCTGTAGATAGATTAGATTAGACCCTTTGATGCAAGGGGCCCATCCTTGGTTGGTCTCATCCCTCTGCAGTAGGGTGTCAAGACCCTGTCCTGGTCAACTGCATTAAAGAAGAATCGTGGATAGGGTGCAGACGTGGAATAAAATAAAAGGCAAATCAAGTCATCATGTTGAGACCCATTTTGATATTTGCTATGGAAGTACCCCCCCTTCTATATATGCCACTTAGACAGGGAAAATGTCATCTGAACTTGACGACCATTTGATGTATTAGGTGTTCCAAAATGCAGCGATTCTTACCTACCTATAGTAATCCAAGGAAGGACAAGGGTAAAGTCCGGCAAAGGCTCATTGTTGCACGTTGGAAATGAAGGCAAGCCTGTCTGGTCCTATTTGCTACTGTAGTAAAAAAAAATGCTGATAAACTTGTTGTTGGCTATGATAGGAAGGTGAAAAAAAAGGGAACCAGCACGATCTGAAATTGGCATGCATCATATAAAAAGTGAAAATTCACAAATTTATTCCAACTGTACTATAATAAAAAAAATGAGATTTTTAGCAAATAATTGATCAATTTTTTGAGCCACCCCTGCCAACGTCACGGCAAATCTCAATAGGGGGGTCCTACTCTACATTCTGTATTTCATGTGCCATGCGGCCTCCTAGATAAAGTTAAAAGCAGAACCATAATGGAGCACACATACCTGCAACCTGTATATAGCCGCTTCCATGTTGCAAAAAAGGCACTTGTGGATAGAGACCAGCCCAGGTCCCAGCATGTGGAGCAAGCCCTACACATACCAGGACTATATCAGAACTGATCCTCCCAGTGTCAAACAGCAACCATTGATAAAGGCGGACCAGATCCAAGAATGGTGCTTAATTAGCATTGCCTGTGGAAAGGGGTGAGGTAACTGAGTCTGAACAGCTACCAACAGGAGGAATATATTGCAAGCCAAAATCAGGCGTGCATGGTATGGTGTTGGTCAGACACCAGATTTGTAGCATAACTGCGGTCAAAACAGAGAAAAAAAGGGAACCAGCACGATCTGAAATTGGCATGCATCATATAAAAAGTGAAAATTCACAAATTTATTCCAACTGTACTATAATAAAAAAAATGAGATTTTTAGCAAATAATTGATCAATTTTTTGAGCCACCCCTGCCAACGTCACGGCAAATCTCAATAGGGGGGTCCTACTCTACATTCTGTATTTCATGTGCCATGCGGCCTCCTAGATAAAGTTAAAAGCAGAACCATAATGGAGCACACATACCTGCAACCTGTATATAGCCGCTTCCATGTTGCAAAAAAGGCACTTGTGGATAGAGACCAGCCCAGGTCCCAGCATGTGGAGCAAGCCCTACACATACCAGGACTATATCAGAACTGATCCTCCCAGTGTCAAACAGCAACCATTGATAAAGGCGGACCAGATCCAAGAATGGTGCTTAATTAGCATTGCCTGTGGAAAGGGGTGAGGTAACTGAGTCTGAACAGCTACCAACAGGAGGAATATATTGCAAGCCAAAATCAGGCGTGCATGGTATGGTGTTGGTCAGACACCAGATTTGTAGCATTTCAGATCGTGCTGGCTCCCCTCTCTCTCTGTTTGGTCGTAGTTATGCTACAAATTCTGGTGGCCGGTCACCACCATGCCATGCACGCCTGATTTTGGTTTGCTATATATTCCTCCTATTGGTAGCTGTTCAGATTCAGTTACCTCACCCCTTTCCACAGCCAATGCTAATTAAGCACCATCTTGGATCTGGTCCGCCTTTATCAATGGTTGCTGTTTGGCACTGGGAGGATCAGTTCTGATATAGTCCTGGTATGGTGCAGAGCTTGCTCCACATGCTGGGACCTGGGCTGGTCTCTATCTACAAGTGCCTTTTTTGCAACATAGAAGCGGTTATATACAGGTTACAGGTATGTGTGCTCTATTATGGTTCTGCTTTTAACTTTATCTAGGAGGCCGCATGGCACATGAAATACAGAATGTAGAGTAGGACCCCCCTATTGAGATTTGCCGTGACGTTGGCAGGGGTGGCTCAAAAAATTGATCAATTATTTGCTAAAAATCTCATTTTTTTATTGTAGTACAGTTGGAATAAATTTGTGAATTTTCACTTTTTATATGATGCATGCCAATTTCAGATCGTGCTGGCTCCCCTCTCTCTCTGTTTGGTCGTAGTTATGCTACAAATTCTGGTGGCCGGTCACCACCATGCCATGCACGCCTGATTTTGGTTTGCTATATATTCCTCCTGTTGGTAGCTGTTCAGATTCAGTTACCTCACCCCTTTCCACAGGCAATGCTAATTAAGCACCATCTTGGATCTGGTCCGCCTTTATCAATGGTTGCTGTTTGGCACTGGGAGGATCAGTTCTGATATAGTCCTGGTATGGTGCAGAGCTTGCTCCACATGCTGGGACCTGGACTGGTCTCTATCTACAAGTGCCTTTTTTGCAACATAGAAGCGGTTATATACAGGTTACAGGTATGTGTGCTCTATTATGGTTCTGCTTTTAACTTTATCTAGGAGGCCGCATGGCACATGAAATACAGAATGTAGAGTAGGACCCCCCTATTGAGATTTGCCGTGACGTTGGCAGGGGTGGCTCAAAAAATTGATCAATTATTTGCTAAAAATCTCATTTTTTTATTGTAGTACAGTTGGAATAAATTTGTGAATTTTCACTTTTTATATGATGCATGTCAATTTCAGATCGTGCTGGCTCCCCTCTCTCTATGATAGGAAGGTGCATTGTAGATTTCCATGTATGAGAGTGTGTACTTTGATCTGAGGACTGCTCAAAGTAGCCATACAAACCCCAGTTCACCACCAAAACAACCTGCAGAAGCCTCAGAGATGGACCCTGAAATAATGTGCCTTGATTTAATGAATCACATTTTGGTAACACCTTGCTTCTGCTAACATTTTGGTACTATGTACACCACAGCTCAGTCTCATAGCTCTTGTCTAATTTTTGCCTCAATGTTACAGAGCTGTTTTGGTGGCCAAACACCTACACAATATTTGGCCGGTGATTTTAATGTGCTGGTTGATCGGTGATTATCTCTTTGAAGGTGATATTGAGCTTTGCATATTACAACAGTCACCTCCATGTTCTGATATCCAACAAGGCCATGGTCCATATAGAAGACGAGTTCTTCCTTTAGTATTCCAGAGAAGAATGTTTCCCCTTCCCTGTATATTCTTGGACCATCCTTTTACAATCTAGTGTTTGCTTTACTACATTGAGTGCAGTGTTACCTTTTTCTGCATCTGTAATTTACTTATTTTAATTACATTTTATTAATAATACGATTGACAGCATATGGATATCATCAGTACTTTTTAGAAGGTTTATATAGTTTTCCATAGGAAATCTGCCATGCCATCTTTGTGTCCGTGGATCTTTACAATGTGCTTTTGAAAACTGGTTCAAGAAGTGGCATGTGATAAATTGGAAGTACATTCTGCCCAGGATCGACAATTGAGTGAGGATATGTGTGCTGAAAATCGGCAGTTCAAAATGCAAAAATCTGAGAGTCCGCTACAGAGGATTGTGCTGCCAATAATTGTGTGTGAACATGTCCTAATATTGACGCACATACAGAAAATCAATAATTTCCCCTACGTTTTGGCTGCTAAGCCAACCTCCCAGAGGATAATGAGCCATTCTTAGCATACAGCAGGACAAAACGAAATGCACATTGCTCGTGAATAATTCAAAACAGAATTTCTCTATAATTAAGTATACATGCTGAGATCAGTATGCCAAGGCTTTATGGTTACTGGCAGCCGTTGCAAATACAGATTTATAATTCTATAGATACAGCAAAACCTAATGGGGAAACTCCATTGAATGCTGTAAGCAAAACGGCATGCAGCTTATATCACCATTTAGTTAAAGGGAACCTGTCAGGTGTAATATGCCCCCAAACCACGAGCAGTTCTGGGTGCACATTTCCAATCCCTGTCTAAGCCAGGTGTATGCGCCCCAGTTTCATAGAGGTCTAGTGCTCATCATTGGAAGTGCTGGGACTTCTGATCATGCGCACTGAGCCTAAACCCAGCGTCAGAGGCGGTGACAATGGACACATGTTCGTACATCCATGGCGGTGATGCTGGGCATTGAATAGCATGTTAGGACACCCACATGGGTGTGCTAACATGCTAAGAGGCCAGACTAGTTGTGAGAAATAACGCCCTTGCGACTAATTTCTGCACTCATTAGCATATCAAAGGATGTTAGAAATACTTTTTCTACAGATCTCTTTATGTATGTTAATATATACAGGGACAGTTAGGCAGGAATTAGCAATATGCACCTAGAACTGCTCGTGGTTCTGGGTGCATAGGGGACCTGACAGGTTCACTTTAAAGTTTGTAATATACTTAGATACTACTTTGTGAAATACGTGAAGCTTCCTTACCCCAATGGCCCAGACTTATGATGTGCAAATTAGAAATTTTTTTTAGACATGAGTGTGCCCAGACTGGGTTATAGTCAAGAGCACAAATATTGAACAAGTGAAAGGAGGTTATCCCCTTCACCTCGAGCGAGTTTCCATTTTTCATTTTCGTTTTTTGCTCTCCTTCTTCCGAAAGCCATAACTTTTTTATTTTTCCATCAATTTTTCCATATGAGGGCTTATTTTTTTGCAGGACAAGCTGTACTTTTGAATGAAACAATTAGTTTTACCATATACACTGTGTGCAGAATTATTAGGCAAGTGAGTATTTTGATCACATGATACTTTTTATACATGTTGTCCTACTCCAAGCTGTATAGGCTTGAGAGCCAACTACCAATTAAGTAAATCAGGTGATGTGCATCTCTGTAATGAGGAGGGGTGGGGTGTAATGACATCAACACCCTATATAAGATCTCTGAATGATCCAATGTTGTCCTAAATGACTGATGATGATAAATATAAGCCACCTGTGTGTAATCAAGTCTCCGTATAAATGCACCTGCTCTGTGTTAGTCTCAGTGTTCTGTTTAAAGCACAGAGAGCATCATGAAGGCCAAGGAACATAACAGGCAGGTCCGTGATACTGTTGTGGAGAAGTTTAAAGCCGGATTTGGTTACAAAACGATTTCCACAACTTTAAACATCCCATGAAGCACTGTGCAAGCGATCATATTGAAATGGAAGGAGTATCATACCACTGCAAATCTACCAAGACTCGGCCGTCCATCCGAACGTTCATCTCAATCAAGGAGAAGACTGATCAGAGATGCAGCCAAGAGGTCCATGATCACTCTGGATGAACTGCAGAGAACTACAGCTGAGGTGGGAGAGTCTGTCTACAGGACAACAATCAGTTGTACACTGCACAAATCTGGCCTTTATGGAAGAGTGGCAAGGAGAAAGCCATTTCTTAAAGATATCCATAAAAAGTGTTGTTTAAAGTTTGCCACAAGCCACCTGGGAGACACACTAAAGATGTGGAAGAAGGTGCTCTGGTCAGATGAAACCAAAATTGAACTTTTTGGGCACAATGCCAAACGATATGTTTGGCGTAAAAGCAACACAGCTCATCACCCTGAAACACCATCCCCACTGTCAAACATGGTGGTGGCAGCATCATGGTTTGGGGCTGCTTTTCTTCAGCAGGGACAGGGAAGATGGTTAAAATTGATGGGAAGATGGATGGCGCCAAATACAGGACCATTCTTGAAGAAAACCTGTTGGAGTCTGCAACAGACCTGAGACTGGGACGGAGATTTGTCTTTCAACAAGACAATGATCCCAAATATAAAGCAAATCTACAATGAAATGGTTCACAATAAACGTATCCAGGTGTTAGAATGGCCAAGTCAAAGTCCAGACCTGAATCCAATCGAGAATCTGTGGAAAGAGCTGAAAACTGCTGTTCACAAACGCTCTCCATCCAACCTCACTCAGCTCCAGCTATTTGCAAAGGAAGAATGGGCAAGAACTTCAGTCTCTCAATGTGCAAAACTGATCGAGACATACTCCAAGCGACTTGCAGCTGTAATCGTTGCAAAAGGTGGCGCTACAAAGTATTAACTTAAAGGGGACGAATAATATTGAACTCCCCACTTTTCAGTTATTTTTTTTTTATAAAAATAAAATAAAAATAAGCAATTAATTTCGTTCAACTTTACAATTGTGTCCCACTTGTTTTTGATTCTTCACCATAACATTAATATTTGTATCTTTATGTTTGAAGCCTGAAATGTGGGAAAAGGTTGAAAAATTCAAGGGGGCCGAATACATTCGCAAGGCACTGTATGTAGGTTTTGGAAATGTAGGTAAAGTAAGCAGTACAATGCAGATAAATCGTGAAGCTGATATACACTTGTGTTTTTCCTGTAATGGGCTGGTAAAAAACGCTGATTCATCCTTGTCCCAAATTTGGGCCTGTCATGTACTTAACTGATTTTAGAAAATACTGCTAGAATAAGCTAAATATAAGATGTAAAATTATAGAAGGTCACCGGCTACTGAGAGCATGGCAGCACCAGAGACACTCGGGAAGGAGAATCATTTTAGGGAGGTTTTTTGAGGCAGTACACGAGAATTTACTGACTCCATGTAAAGTGCACATCATTCTGGTTTATGGCATATGAAAAAGCTTCATGAGGTTGGTTCACTCTGGCGTCACAGACTGTGGGCCTTCTATAGTCATATCTGCCGGACAGTTGGGGTTGTGGACTTCTTAGGAGCAAGGTACAGAACACCTACCGGTACTGTATATGCTCAACTAACATGGATTCAAAGAAGACAAACCTGTTGTTCGCTGGAATCTGCCACTCACATCAATGACTGAAGCAAGATACTTTGTGTTTAGCTGGAGATCAAAAGACTGATGCCCATAATATTTAGCTAGAGAATCATTTTGCCGGAGTTTAGGTAAGAACGTGTACAAAAGAAATAATTAATATTATTAATACAATATTATGTTAACAAATTAATACAAGCCACAACCTCAGATATTCACAATGCCTTATACTTAAAGGGAATCTGTCACCACTTTGACCTTTTTGCACTGTTAATATGGGCATACAGGTTATAGGATGCTGACAATAGTCTTACCTTTGTCTCATATCAGATTCCTTGTTGTGGATAAATAATCTTTTATCACTTTATGTAAATGAGCTCTTCCAGGCTATGGAGCGGATGCTGCCTGGAATATAACTCCGCCTCCAGTGCTTATTTTAAATAAAAGGGGTGTTACCAGTGTGAGACAAGTAACTGACACAAAAGAGGAGAAATAAAATTTTACTTCTTTCAAACACATTTTTTGCAGCTCCCTGAGCTCTGCTTCATTGCAAGAATGTTGTAACACTGTCTGCCTGTGAGATTGAGGCTGAAGCAGAGAGGCACCTGCTGAAGTGTCAGTAATAATCACACACAGCTCTGCAGTGAGAGCAGAGAGAGTCCATCACACATCACACTGGTAACGCCCCTTCTATATAGAATAATCTCTGGAGGAGGAGTTATCTTCCAAGCAGCATCCGCCCCATAGCCTGGAAGAGCTCATTTACATAAAGTGATAAAATATGATATTTCCACATCATGGCAACTGATATGAGACCTAAAGTTGTGGATTTTTTTTTTAGCAGTCTATAACCTGTATGCCCATATTAACAGTTTAAAAAGGTCAAAGTGGTGACAGATTCCCTTTTAAGGCCTCTTTCACACGTCCGTGAAAATCACACACGTTTTTCACGAACGTTTCAAAGGTGTGTATTACCCTCCGTGAGCCGTGTTTATCGCACACGTGTGTTGTCCGTGTGTTATCCGTGATAACACACGGAGAATGGGAACTTTCTACTCACCTGTACCTGGCGTTGCTGTCCATGGTGCTGATCTTCGGTCTCTGGTCCTGCCGACTCCCCGCTGCTGCTGCTTCCGGCCGCAGTGAAGTGCATATGCAATGAGCATAATGAGCGGCGGTCGGAAGCAAGTGACAGCAACGGCAGAGACAGTAGGGCTGTAGAAGGTGAGTAAAGTTTTTTTTTTTAATTTTTTTCTCTGGTGCGTGTCACACGGAACACATCCGTGTGGTCCGTTTGCGTTCCGTGTGACACCCGTGATGCCAGAGAAAAACTGACATGTCTACGTGTGGAGCACACGGGCACACGTATGCTCCACACGGACACACGGTCCATGGCAGAACACGCACGTGAGCGCAGACCGATTGATTTTAATGGGTCACCGTGTGCCCGAGGAAACGGACCAAACACGTACCGGAGACACAGACGTGTGAAGAAGGCCTAAGACAGCATAAACTTAGTCCAGGCAGTCAAAAGCTGCACATGATTAGTCACAATGGTGCAGGCTGTCTCATAGGTTTTGCATGACTTGACAGAAATTATACATCTGTTTTTTACTTTGTTAGCTTATTTTAGGCCAGGCGAGTAAATAAATACAACTTTACTTAGCCATGGTCACATTTGAGCAAAAAAAAGTGTTGAATTTGGTACGCAGTCATTCTTTTTGGTATAAAATGTTTAAAAAATTTGGCAACAGAAATTTGGCACAAACTGCCAAAACGACAGGCATAGCCACCCTATCAAGGGTAGGTGACTGGTTTTGTTATTCTGCAGTGGCCTGACCTCATGAATGTATTTTGTTCAGGATTATGTTAGGAATAACATTTTTCTATTCCAACATTCATTCAGGGATGAGATTTTTATACGATGGACATACGCAGCATCCAACAGACCCCAATTGACTGTAATATGGTCCTTCTGGTTTCTGCCTTAGGCTATGTGCCCACGCTGCGGAAAATGCGCGGATTTTGCCGCGGATTTCTCGCGGAAAAGCCGCGGATTTCCCGAAAATCTGCAGCTCAGGCACTTCCCAGCCATTTCTAAAAATGAAATGCTGTGCCCACGCTGCGGATTTTTCCGCAGCGGATTTCGTGCGGATTTTGATCCGGAAAAATCTGCAACATGTCAATTATTGTTGCGGATTTTCATCCGGATTTTGGCTTTAAAATTGGGAAAAAAAAAAATCCGCACCAAAATCCGCATCAAATCCGCACCTTTGAAAAGGTGCGGATTTTCCGGGAAAGCTGCGGATTTTGATGCAGAAAAATCCGCAGCTACTTTCTCCCGTGGACACATAGCCTTACTGTCTCATCAGCCACCATCATAGATGTGAAGAGACCCTAATCTTGTGTAATATTAGTTATTAGGATTGATAAGTGGTCAGGATTCTGCATGGACATCTGCCACCGGACAACGTATCAGTACACGGATAACTAGATGGCAGATGTCCTGACTGCTTATTCCAGATCAGTTCTTTTACAGTAAAGGATGAGAACCTCTCACTTTAGCGATCAAATGAAACTAAATAAGTATGTATGTACACAGAGAAATCGTCAAAAGCATATTGTTTTCAGTGCAGATTTTTGTTAATATCGAGTACTGTGGGTGGTAGAACAATCACACACTGACACCAAAACTGACGCCAAATTTGCTGCATGGCTTAAACTTATTTGAAGCAATAACCTCTCGTTCTTACTTTCCTTTTTCTAGACCCCTTTTGTAGGTAGATCTGTAAAGGATTTTTGGGAAACTTGCCGTGAACTCAATTTATACTAAGCATTTTCATTAAATTGCCACCGAGGGCAATGTAGCATACAAGAAATGAGGCAGCCTTCCTTTTCTATCTTCTTTTACTGCATTAAATAGATCTGTTATCAGGATCATGAGCCTTCCCAGAACGGAATCTGTCATCATGTATAAGGTACCCAATGTAGCATGATGTAGAGGCAGAGACCCCGTTTCCAGCAATTTCACTTACTGGGGTGTTTTAATAATATCAATGTTTTCACCTGCTACAGATCTAAGGGTGGGTGCACACACTCACTGTCCCCAGCGTTTTGGACGCAGTGTGTTTTCGCTGCTCCCAAAATGCTGCTTTGTGCAGTATAAGCACAGTGGATGGATTTGTCGAAATCTCTTGCCCACTGTGCTTCTTGTCTCCACAGACCTGCAGCGTGGCCTCTCGAGCCACAGCATGTCAATTTATGCTTGCAGATACGCGAGTGTTCTCCGCTGGGAGAACACAGCGAAGGTCTGCAGCGCCCCGAACCCTGATCGTGAGCACAGGCAACTGCGTTCTCCTGTGGAGAACATTTGCATCTCCACTGGAGGGAAGATACTGCGTCTAGGACGCAGTGTCTACGGATCAGGTGCATATACCCTAACAGTTCTCTGAATGCTGAGCTCTGTATAACCCCACCTATAGCACTGATTGGCAGCTTCCTGTCTATGCACAGTGTACACCAAAAGCTGCCAATCAGTGGTGGAGCGGGGATATACAGAGCTTCTGAATATGGAGGACTGCATGGCAGCAGGTTTCCAAGACCTTTATTGGTGACCTCCTGCTGAAGAGATGGTGATTTTATGAAAACTACAGAGAGCAGGCATGAGGGTATTTGTCTCTACATTATGCTGCTCTCAAATTAGTTAGCAAAAACCTGGTGAGAGATTCCCAGAAAATGCTGGAAAGACCAGAGGCGCAACTAGGGTATTATCCAAGTGGGACCAGATAAGGAAATGGCGAGAACTTGCTCACCTGGCATGGTTGTGATTTAGTCGCAACCACTATAGAAGGCATATAATATATGTAACACTGCTGCAATTCCATCAAAAATAACCAACCATGGAGAGAAAAGAAAGGGGTTAAATCCGCGCTGCTGTACTAGTGAAGTCTGAAGATGAAGAAAGTGAGTTTATTTCTCTACGCATTTTGGAGTCACATCTCCGTCATCAGTAAAAATCATAGTTGTGAGGATATTGTTAATTTGAGGAACGTACGCCCCATCTCTTACCCGATTACCAATGATTGGGGCTGTAACTATGAGTTGGCTTTAGTCTTTCTTAGCTGCATTTTTCAGCACTTTTCAGTATATTAATCCACCGGACCTGTCATTATAACATGCTGCTCCTGCAGGAATTTCTATATCTTGATTCCATGATGGTAGAAATATCCACCTCCTACAGGTCTGTTAGGATCTGTTTGCCGACGTCCTACTTTACCACGGCTCCTTCCAAGGTTTACGTAGAGTGTTTGGTAATATTTTTTTTCTTTGAAACAACGGAGGGGTTAATGGTATGTCAAAGAAGAAAAGCTCTATTGTAAAATTAGAATATGAGATGGAAGCTTTGTCCTTCCGACTGACGGAGAGGCAAATAAAAGAAAAGCTCCTTTGTACCAGAGAAGTATGGCTCTGCTCTATAAATATTTTAAAGTCCTCATCATTGGCAGAATGGTAAGGGTCCTGGGTAATGCAACGAGATGTTTATACATGTGAATTGCACAAATGCTACAGAAAGAAGGTCGAGTGCGATTCCTAGAAAAACCAAGAGTGGCGGAATCTGGAAAATGGGTGCCGAGTCTTGAGAGGACACAACACTGTATATGTCACTTTCTGTAGGCACAATTATGTTTGACATGTTTTAATCTCCAGCCATTTTCCTTTTCTTTTCACATTTTGCGTACTCCACAGGGAATCGTGATGTTTGTTGCCACAGAGACCAAATTTGAGCCAGCCCCTTGAGGGGGGTTGAGGAGATTTGTGAAGGGGACAGAGTCTATTGATTTATTAGTGACAGGTGCATACATCTAGAAAACTACAGATTAATCTGTGCCCATAGGGACCCATCATGTCTCTCTTAGCTTTACATGGACGGACACCGTGGAGCTCAGGAAATGTCAGTGCACAGACACAGGGATATTTTTTTCTAACACACCATGAACTGCCTAGTAGATCCATAGCTGTATAGACTGCCTACTCCCACTCTGCAGCCGCCAATCCATATGGATGAGGCTGAGCCGCCTGCGGGGAGAGGGCAATGTTCTGTACTCATCTGCATATTAACTGGTCTGCCTGCTGATCTGCTGCAACCAGGCCCCCTGGCCTCGCTCCATCCACACACACTCACACCCCTGCTTCTTTATTCCTAGAAGCACCAGGATTGAATATTTGTAACTAAAATTGCAGATTGTAAAGGTTAAAGGGTAAATGGACTGATTTTCTGCTGGGAAAATAGAAGCGCAATAAAGAAAGCATTTATTTCGGGTAAATGGTGGTGTAATGAATGTGTGAATGCATCCACAGACATTATAAATGTTTATACATGCTGCATAGATTGCTATAAAAGAGCCGAGAAGTATGTGAGTAGGATACAGGAATGTCACATAGAATGGACTGAGGGTGTACTTTGCTACATTTATAAGGAACATCTAGGGTTTCCGTAGCAGGAGCCCGATGGACACAGTGTGAAGGAGCTGATGTCCCTGGGTATGGCTGTAACATGTCTTGGCAGTGCCATAGATAGTTAGGTAGTTGGACAAAGATTCAGTCGGCATTTTGCACTAAAAATATATTTGCAGTCTCTCTATACTGTATATTTTTGGCTCTCGAGTCATGGAGACTTGATGGATGAACGATCTGTAGGAAGATCGATGTGTGCAAGTCTAGATAGGTCCACCAAGGTCGTCTTTGCTGGCTGTTATTTTGATTGTATCAAGCCATCGGGTTGCTGATCTTTCTCTTTAGGTACCGTCACACATAACGAGATCGCTAGCGAGATCGCTGCTGAGTCACGCAGTAGCGATCCCGTTAGCAATCTCGTTATGTGTGACACCTACCAGCGATCAGGCCCCTGCTGTGAGATCGCTAGTCGTTGCAGAATGGTCCAGGCCATTTTCTTCAAAGGCGATCACTGTGTTTGACACTGTGTGACAGGGTCACAGTGACTGCTGAGATCGTTATACAGGTCGCTACTGTGACCTGTATCGTTCCTGCATCGCTGGTAAGATCTGACTGTGTGACATATCACCAGCGACCTCCCAGCGACTTACCAGCGATCCCTATCAGGTCGCATCATTTTCGGTATCACTGGTAAGTCGTTGTGTGTGACTGGGCCTTTTGCCATGTTTCTTGTATTGCTCTGACCAGTATGTCCTTCTCCAGTATGGATCTTAAGCCTTCATGCCTATAGACTCCTAAACCAAGGCATTAAAAATACATTGTACAGATTTTACAGATTGTACAGAAGAGGTAGGCTGTGAGCAGGGCAGGAGTAGGGAGTAAAGGTAGGCTGTGAGCAGGGCAGGAGGGTAGAGAGGAGGCGAGGTAGGCTGTGAGCAAGGCAGGAGCGTAGTGAGGAGGAGAGGTAGGCTGTGAGCAAGGCAGGAGCGTAGTGAGGAGGAGAGGTAGGCTGTGAGCAGGGCAGGAGGGTAGTGAGGAGGAGAGGTAGGCTGTGAGCAGGGCAGGAGGGTAGTGAGGAGGAGAGGTAGGCTGTGAGCAGGGCAGGAGGGTAGTGAGGAGGAGAGGTAGGCTGTGAGCAGGGCAGGAGGGTAGTGAGGAGGAGAGGTAGGCTGTGAGCAGGGCAGGAGGGTAGTGAGGAAAGCAGGAGGTTTGTGAGGAGAGGAGTTAGCCGGTGAAGAGGGCAGGCAGGTTAAAAGGAGCCTCACCTTCTCGTCTCTCGCACTAAAGTCACTACGTTGCTTAGTTAACATTTCAGACACATAACCATGTATACCCATTTGTGTTTTTATTTTTTAAATGCTTTGCTGAAATATATATTTTATTATAGCCTGTACAAAGCAATTATTGGAGGGTATGGTAGATATGTAAATCTCTACCGATCTCTTCACCCATTCTGGAGCCATCCTTGAGAAAACATAGGGAGAAACTAGTGAAAATTGCAAGACAAAGGCCCTATAATGGTCAGAAATATGACTAATTGTCATGTACACACCGCAGCTTAGGGTACATGCTCACGATCAGGACTCGCTGCGTCCTGGACAAGGAGGGTCTTGACCTTCGGGGCCGCGAGTCTCCGCCGCAGGAGAAAGCAGCTGCCCACAATCCGGGCTCGGACAATTGCAGGCTCTCTCTTCTGTTTTCCTTGCCGAGAATGCTTGCGACTCCGCAGCAAACAATTCACGTGCTTGCAGCTCGGAAAGCTGCACCGCAGGTCATTTTATGCTGCAGGCAGTACACCCACAGTGGGCACAGGATTTCTAGAAATCCCATCTACTCTGCTTGTACTGTACATTGCAACGTTTTGGACGTAGCTTAAGCATGCTGTGAACGCTGTAAACCCTGATCGTGGACACGCACCCTTATTCTGCTATAGTCACCTATAAATATCCGGTACGCATTAAAAGGGAACTGTACTTCCAACAAAAACTTTACATAAATCAATAGTACAGGCAAATACTTTATAATATATTCTATCTCACCATTCTGCCTCATTAAAGAGGGTTTCCACTACTTGGACAATGCCTTTTCAATCAGAGTCTTTGCCCCCGTTAAAAAACTTATACTCACCGTCTGTGCCAATGTTGTTTCAGTGGTGTCAGCACTCACTCTCCCGGGGCTCATGTGGCATTGGTACACCATGCAAGCCCTGAGCCCAATCACCACTGGCTTCACTCCCCTGCCTTCAGACAAATCGAACATCAAGAGAATGTCAGAGCTGCGGCTGCTCTTTCACTTCCTATTGATGCTTGATACGTCCAAAGGTGGAGAGAGGGAAGCCAGCGGTGATTGGTGCAGGGTTTGCATGATGTAACAATGTCACATGAGCCCCAGGAGAGCGAGTGCCAACATTTCTGGAACAGAGCTGGCATGAAAGGTGAGTAAATGCTTCTTTAATAGGGTCAAACATGGAGAAGAGATAGGGTTGTCCTAGTAGTAGACAACCCCTTTAAGGCAGAAAGACCCACAAACAAACAACAACTCAAATCAGCTGCAGTAAGGCTTGGCAAAGCATCACAAAGGAGGAAATCCAGTGTTTGGTGACGTCAATGTCTTCCAGACTTCAGGCAGTCATTATTAAAAATGAACATTGTATTTATGTTAAAGTAAATTTGTCCAATTACTTCTGAGTCCCTGAAATGAGGAGGCTAGAAAATAGTTGCAATTACTAATCGTTTCACAGGATATTTTTGTTCAACCCCTTTAATTAAACCAGAAAGTCTCCGCTTCAATTGCATCTCAGTTGTTTCATTTTAAATAAAAAAAAATAGTGGCATGTAGAGTCCAAATCACAAAGATTCGGCCAGTGTCCAAATATTTCTGGACCTAACTGTAGATGTGTCCCTCTCTCGGGGCCTCCTATTGGACATCATTAAGTTAAACAATCTGGTCTTAAGATCCAACATTTTATATTCCCTGATCAGCAAAGGAAAGGGGTTTTGTGCTATTAATCCCACAATAGATCTCCTAAACTGAATTCACTTACGAAAAGAATTAGGATTGAATGGGCGAGGCAGAGCTTTTCCCTATGTAAAGATTCTTGTAACACAAGTATTTTTTTTTTTTTTTTTTATTTTTTTTTTAGTTTTAAGATCATTCATGTAATGTTGCATGGCTGATAAGATTAAAAAAAGATATACCGTAGGTCTTGCAGCGCCGGGGTACTGGGTTCAAATCCCACCAGAGACAACATCTGCAAGGGGTTTGTATGTTCTCTCCGTTTTTCTGTGGGCTTCCTCCCACATTCCAAAGACATACTGATAGGGAATATAGATTGTGAGCCCCAATGGGGACAGTGACGATCACATCTGTAAAGTGCTGTGGAATTAGTTGCGCTTTATAAATTAGTACAATTTAAAAAAACAAAACCTATAACATTAGTAAGTTGATTCAAGGAGATCTAAACATTCCTTTGAGATGGATGCCAATTGCTCCAGATTAGAGGATTTTTTTTTATCCCAACCCCAAATAAAGCATCACATAACAATCTGTTTGTCAGCCTCATAGACATTAGATGTGGCTGCAGCGTGCATGCTTCATTGCCTCTCCATTCAGACTCCTCCTTGCTATCAGTCACAAAGTCAGGAGGAGTTCAGTCGGGCATGGGCACTGCCGCTCAAGCTGTCACTTCCACGTTCTTAGTAGTGGATCCCCCAGCTATCAGGGCTTTGCCTCCTATCCTCTTTGTGGGAGAAATTTAATAAGAATTGGCCACTTAATTAAATTTCTAATAAATAAATGAACCTCAGTGTTTTTATGCACATTTAAAGGTAAAAACTATTGCTGTGTGCAACGCTTGATATGTAAATTTTTATAAATCACATGTTTTACTATGTTTTAGGACCCTTTTACAGGGAATTTTATAGTTGAGAAGGGGTGGTCCAAGTAGTGGATAATCATTTTAATAAATTGGAATTGGAGCTTTAAAAGAATGTGGACCCCAGTTGATGTAAAATACGTAAAATAACAAACAAAGTAGGTACTCGCCCTCCCTGGGTCCAACGCCTGCTGTGCTCTGCTATTCAGGGCTTTAGTGTTTTGGCAGCGGTGGTGTCGTTGTGTCACTCATAACCGCTAGAACTAATCAATAAGGTTAGTGGCTGCACTAAACTGAGTGATTGGCTGCAGCGATGATCCACATTATTGACATTACGTCACCGCTGCAGCCAAAACCCAGAGACTGAAGCAGCGGTGGAGAGCCAGTGTTACGCCCGATGAGGATGAGTATCTGCTGTGTTATTTTAGGTATTTTACAGTGTTTGAGGTCGACTTACCGGAAAACCCTTGTAACTATTAAGTTATCTTTGTAAACTGCAAGTTATGTGAATAGATTTTGATTGTCTAGGAAGACCACTTGTAAACCTACAGTACATCATCAATGAATTATGTATAGTAATAATATAGAAGTTGTTGTTTTGTTTTTTTCTGGGAAAGTCAAGTTCACTAGACGAATAATTACTGCATGTAGCTGAGAGACAAGTGACGTCCAAGGATAAAGTGTGGGTAACATTCCATTCCATTGATGGCCGCATCGTGGGCTGCTGAGAACATTTCCCAACCTACTAACATACAGACTGCTCAATGAAGTTAGACTTGTCCTTTGTGTGAAATGCCAAAACTGTTGGGTGGATGGGGTGGAGCTGAAGCTCACGGTAAACATGGACAATTAGAGACCAATCTTTTTGTCATCAAAATATAGAACAGATCAAATATGTGGCTTTACAGTGTGCTCCAGTGATTTCTCATCAGATCATGTTTTCTGTTACAACTAATACATATAAGGAGGCTTTCCTCTTTTCTGTAAAAGATTACCTAGCCCAACACAACTATAGCAAACTCAGTTGTAAAACGTTTAAAGGGATTGTCTCAAGTTTGTATGTTTCCAATCACTGACGTGTCAAATGTTTTGACCCCCAGTGCACATAAATAACCACCGACCATTCTACTTACATGGGGTGTTCAGAGCCCTGGGTCTTAGCATGGGTGTGGGTCTTTTGGCGAAAGTTACCACCTCTCCTTGAGAATAATTTTTTAAAGTCTATGCTGGTTTAAGCCTAAGCACAAACAGGCAGGTAGTTGCTCCCTACCTGCTTGTTGTACCTGGCGCTGTTCTTCTGCCGATGATTCAGCTGCTTCAACTATCAACAAAGCGGTGGTTTCTCATCCTGTCTGCTTTGTAGACGGGGCGGCACAGCCGAAGTCACACTGATTGACAGCTTGCTCCCCAATTTAGGCAGCGGGGAACTGGCTGTTATTCAGCATAATGTCGGCAGTCCCTTCCTCTCTGCAGAGCAGACGCCTCCGCTCTGTTGATGAAGTCACTCTATCGGCAGCAGTAGCGGTATGTGACTGCTCTGAGCTAGTGAAGAACAGCGCTGAACTAAGCGATTTTGACACTGTGTGTGTGTGTGTGTGTGTGTGTGTTTGTGTGTTTGTGTGTTTGTGTGTTTGTGTGTGTGTGTGTATAATACTGGGATACCGGTTAAAAGTTTGGCCACACCTTTCATTAGGTGGTTTTCCTTGTTTTTATTGGAATGTGC
This sequence comes from Anomaloglossus baeobatrachus, assembly GCF_048569485.1. Taxonomy (NCBI): domain Eukaryota; kingdom Metazoa; phylum Chordata; class Amphibia; order Anura; family Aromobatidae; genus Anomaloglossus; species Anomaloglossus baeobatrachus. Next base: position 228,538,047 of record NC_134354.1, read on the forward strand.
ACATTGTAGTTTCAGACTGAAGGCATCAAAACTAAGACCGAACACCTATGGAAACAAGGAGTAAAGAAACACTTGTGAAAGAAACCAGAATGTGTTAACCCATAGAGTCCTCAAAGTACTCCCTTTTACTCTAATGACAGATTATCACCTCTTTGGCATTTTCTCAAGTAGCTTCATCAGGTAATTACCAGGAATGACTTTCCAACAGTCCTGAGGACTTCCCAGGGGTGCTAAGTACTTATTAGCTTCTTTGACTTCACTTTGCAGTCCAATCAAACTATCTCATTTGGGTTGAAGTCGGCTGATTGTGGATTCCAGGTCATCTGACGCATCACTCTCAGTCTCCCTTTTGGTCACATAGACCTTAGGCTGGTTTCAGACGTCCGTGTTTAATCAGGTACCAGTCACACGCACTGTTATGGTCATACGTGTGCCATACGTGTGTCATACGTGTCATACGTGTGGCACACGGGTGACATCCGTGTTTGCATGCGTGTGACAGGTACCGGAAAACACACGGGTCTGTGAAATAAAAAGGTTTTTCATATTTACCTGCTTTCTCTGTCTCTGCTGCCTCCTGCTCCTGACTGTCGCTCATTATATTCATCGATTATTCACCGCACTCAGGAAGCCGGAGCATCGCGGGTACAGCACCGCCGAGGACAGCACTGCGGGGACAGGTGAGTATTCACAAAGCACAGTGACATCCAGGAGGTCATCGGCGTTTCCAATGAACTCTGAGGACATCCTTATGACTCCCGCAACACCCGTGCTACAGCTTCACGGGTTCATCAGAGTTCACTAGGAACTGTGATGAGTAACTGATGCTGTCCCCGCAATGTTCCGGCTTCTAGGTTCTCAACACACACACACACACACACACACACACACACACACACACACACACACACACACACACTCTGCTGTATACTCACCCAGCGATGCAGTCCCCGGCACTGAAGTCCCCAGCGCTGTCCCCGCTTCCAGCTACTCAGGGCACTGAATATTCAGTGAGTATAATAAGCGGCGATAAGGAGCGGGAGGCAGCACAGCCGGAGACGGCACCGCTGGAGAGAAGTAAATATATAAAATATTTTTATTAAAAAGACCCATATGTTTTACACTGATGACACACAGATCACATCAGTGTGCGATCCGTGTGACATCCGTGCTGGCGGAGATGCCTGCGTGTGTGCGTGCGGGGTCACGAAAGTTCACACGGTCCGTGTGCAAACACGGACATGTGAGGCACATCATAGAATAACATGGGTACGTGTGTCATCCGTGTTAAAAACAGATGTCACACGTACCTAAAACACGGACGTCTGAAACCAGCATTGCATAGAGTGGAGGTGTGTTTTGAGTCATTGTCTTATTGTAACACAAATAATAGTCCAACCATCACACCTTCTCCTCCATGCTTTATAATGGGCATCACACATGTTGAAACCATCATCTCACCTTTTCTGCATCCCACTAAGACATGGCAGTTCTTACCAATAATGTAAAATGTTGACTTATCAGACCCTGGTACAGATTTTTGCTACTCTAATGTTCAATACTTTTGTTGCTTTGCCCAAATAAGTCTCTTCTCCTTGTTTGCAGTCCTCTGTAGTGGCTGTTTTTTTTTTTTTCTTTCAGCAGTTTGACTATAAAGGCATGCTTGTCGCAGTCTCCTCTGGACAGTAAACGTTGAGCTTCATCTGCTGCTGGATGTCTGTGCATCGTTTATGAGAGCTGTTATCTCAGGTGCTGTCAGTTTGTGCTTTCTGAGGCTGGGTACTCTGATGAGCTTAGGGGTGCTTCACACACAGCGAGCTCACTGCCGAGATCGCTGCTGAGTCACGCTTTTTGTGACGCAGCAGTGACCTCATTAGCGATCTCGCTGTGTGTGACACTGAGCAGCGATCTGGCCCCTGCTGCGAGATCGCTGCTCGTTACACACAGCCCTGGTTCGTTTTCTTCAAAGGCGCTCTCCCACTGTGACACACAGATCGCTGTGTGTGACAGCGAGAGAGCGACAAATGAAGCGAGCAGGGAGCAGGAGCCGGCGTCTGACAGCTGAGGTAAGCTTGTAACCAAGATAAACATCGGGTAACCAAGGTGGTTACCCGATATTTACCTTAGCTACCAGCCTCTGCAGCTCTCACGCTGCCTGTGCTCCGGCTCCGGCTCTCTGCACATGTAGCTGCTGTACACATCGGGTTAATTAACCCGATGTGTTCAGCAGCTAGGAGAGCAAGGAGCCAGCGCTAAGCAGTGTGCGCAGCTCCCTGCTCTCTGCACATGTAGCTGCAGTACACATCGGGTTAATTAACCCGATGTGTACTGTAGCTAGGAGAGCAAGGAGCCAGCGCTCAGTGTGCGCGGCTCCCTGCTCCCTGCACACACAGCTAAGCGGTGTGCGCTGGTAACTAATGTAAACATCGGGTAACCATACCCGATGTTTACCTTAGTTACCAGTCTCCGCAGCTTCCAGACGGCGGCTCCGTGCAAGCGCAGCGTCGCTTGCACGTCGCTGCTGGCTGGGGGCTGTTCACTGGTCACTGGTGAGATCTGCCTGTTTGACAGCTCACCAGCGACCATGTACCGATGCAGCAGCGATCCTGACCAGGTCAGATCGCTGGTCGGATCGCTGCTGCATCGCTAAGTGTGAAGGTACCCTTACCCTCTGCAACAGAGGTACTTATTGGGCTTCCTTTCCAGGGACTGTCCTCATGAAATCCAGCAATCATTAGGAAGTGTCGGCCTTTTGCTTTGAATGACTTCAACACATCTGCGACCATAGGACATCACTAGTCTCTCACACTGCTCTGGTGTGATTTTGGTCCACTTTTCTTCCAGTCTCTTCCACAGTTCTTTGGCTGCTGTGGGTTTCTTGGCCATTACTTTGCCACCAAGGATTTTCCAGATGATTTCTATTGGGTTTAGATTAGGTCTCTGGGCTGGCCATTTCATTGTTTCAATGTTTTCTGTTTTGAGGAACTGCTTTACCCGTTTTGCTGTGTGACAGGGGGCATTGTCCTGCATGAAAATTGTTGGCTGATTGAGTGATGAATGCAAGTAAAGCTGGGTTTACACACTGCAACATCTCAAACGACATCGCTGTAACGTCACCGGTTTTGTGACGCTATAGCGATGTTGTTTGCGATGTTGCAGTGTGTGAAACCTATCAGCGACCCGGCCCCTGCTGTGAAGTTGTAATCGTTACAAATCGTTCAGCATGAAGTTTCAGTGTGTGAAGACTTTGCAGCGACTTTGTTAGCAACTTCCCTTTCAAAAGGCTGCTTATCAATGTCCCCAAACAACCAGCTAGGTCGCTCTGCAGGTCCGGATCGCTGTTGAGTTGTTGGCCAGGTTTGCCTGTTTGAACGCTCACCAGAGACTTAGCAGAGACTTAGGGAGGTCGCTATTGCGTCACCAAACCGGTGACGTTACAGCGATGTCCTTTGCGATGTTGCAGTGTGTAAACCCAGCTTAAGGAACCACGTGTTGTTGAAGAAGATTCTGATACACACTTGCATTCACTCTGCTATGTAGCTGTATGAGAGGTTCAACTACTGCTGGAGAAAACATTCCCCAAGCCATGACACTTCCTCCACCACCTTTCACTGACTTATTAAAACACGTTGGGTTCAGTTTTTCCCCAGTTTGTCGATGAACATAATGTTTTCCATCAAACCCAAAAAAATTAAACTTGTTTTCATCAATAAAATAAACTGTGGACCACTTCTCCTCTGTCCACACAACATGCTCCTCACCAAAGGTGAGTCTAGCCATTTGATTATTTCTGATAATGAGAGATTTGGTCACTGCAGAGTGGGCTTTCAGTCCACATGCTCTTAAATGTTGTGACACTGTATGACGAGACAGAGCCATACCCTGTTCAGTGCTGAACTGCTGAGCAATTCTTGGGAGACTTGAAAAAATTTGTGATGTTGTAAAGCTGCAATATTCTCGAAATCACAGACTTGGAACCACCAACTTCTCTCACTATGGCTGATAGGGTCACACTTTCGCCTTCATCTGGACAACCTGCTGCTGGAGGGTTCTCAGTCACTTTGGAACAGCACATCATTTTTGCCAAGTCAGTGCAAACTGGAAACTTAGGCTGCCAGTTAAATATGGTTTGTCAGATAATTAGTACCGGGTGCCAGATTAACACCAATAAGATGCAGGTATCTGAAAGTGTTCTCTAATTATGATCCATGTACTTAAACATTTATCTCATTTACATTTTTATTATGTGTTTTAGCATAAATTCAATTTATGAAATAAGCTTAAAATACTACTAGTTTACTCATGTTAGGAGATAATCACATAGCACTACACAATGACCTTAACATTTAGGAAGTTGTATGTTGTTCTCTAATTTTGATCTCCAGTGTAGATGCACTGTTGTTTCTCTATATTTAGTTGAGTGGTTCTTGCAATATTCTGGCTCAACACTGTATAGAAATGTGTATGAACACTGCCTCTGCAACATACAATTGATGAATGCAAACACTTTCTGAAGGCAGGTGATCCCACAAATGAACACTTGACAAGGCATACCTGTTCATTGTCAGATTTCCCAAGTGACTTTCTGATGAAAGTGCTTGAGAAAATGCAAATGATGTGTAAAGTTATCATCCGATTAAAATGGGGTATTTTTAGGAATTTAACCCCTTAACGACCTTGGACGTACTGAGTACGTCATGGTCACATGGTGCTAAACGACCCATGACGTACTCAGTACGTCCTGGCGAAATCGCGGTCCCGGAGCCCCTGGGAGTGAAATTTGTTTACCTAAACGGTGGATTCGGGAAGGAGGGGACCTCTGCCTGACCTCAGGAGGGGTGGTGCCTCCTCCCCGAACCTACAGAGGCTGTGATTGGCTGACGAACGCCGCTCAGCCAATTACAGTCACTGTAATGTGTCAGCCATTGAAAATGGCTAACACATTGCAATCCAGCCATAATCAGTGCTGCTGTAGCACTGATGACTGGCTGGAGCTGGGTGAACTTTGTTTCACCCGCCCCCAGCTCTGATTGGAGAGACCGGCCTTGTGACCGATCTCTCCCAATCACTGTGGATCTTGTGCCGTCACCGCTACCCTCAGCTTCACTCCGTCCGTGAAAGCTGATGAGAGCGGTCGCTGCAGGTGCCCATCGGTAAGTTATAGCACCCCCATCCCCCGCCGCTCCCCGCCGAGATTCCCCGCCGAGATCCCCCGCCGCTCCCCGCCGCTCCCCGCCGAGATCCCCCGCCGCTCCCCGCCGAGATCCACCGCCGCTCCCCGCCGAGATCCCCCGCCGCTCCCCGCCGAGATCCCCCGCCGCTCCCCGCCGAGATCCACCGCCGCTCCCCGCCGAGATCCACCGCCGCTCCCCGCCGAGATCCACCGCCGCTCCCCGCCGAGATCCACCGCCGCTCCCCGCCGAGATCCACCGCCGCTCCCCGCCGAGATCCACCGCCGAGATCCACCGCCGCTCCCCGCCGAGATCCACCGCCGCTCCCCGCCGAGATCCACCGCCGCTCCCCGCCGCTCCCCGCCGAGATCCACCGCCGCTCCCCGCCGAGATCCACCGCCGCTCCCCGCCGAGATCCACCGCCGCTCCCCGCCGAGATCCACCGCCGCTCCCCGCCGAGATCCACCGCCGCTCCCCGCCGAGATCCACCGCCGCTCCCCGCCGATCCACCGCTGGTCGCCACGCCGCTTTACACGCCGCTGTCCCTGCCCGCCACGCCGCTGTTCCCGCCGCTGTCCCTGCCCGCCGATCCACCTCTGCTGCCCGCCACGCCGCTGTCCCTGGTCGCCACCGTCCCCTTTCAGTCGCACCCACCTTTTTCAGCCGCCGCTGCACCCGATCGGCCGCCGCCTCCATCGGCTGCCACTGCACCTAATCGGCTCCCCCCCTCCATGTGCTGCCTCCCCCCCTCCATGTGCTGCCTCCCCTCCCCCCCTCCATGTGCTGCCTCCCCCCCTCCATGTGCTGCCTCCCCCCCTCCATGTGCTGCCTCCCCTCCCCCCCTCCATGTGCTGCCTCCCCTTCCCCCCTCCATGTGCTGCCTCCCCTTCCCCCCTCCATGTGCTGCCTCCCCTTCCCCCCTCCATGTGCTGCCTCCCCTCCCCCCCTCCATGTGCTGCCTCCCCCCTCCCCTCCCCCCCTCCATGTGCTGCCTCCCCCCTCCCCCCCTCCATGTGCTGCCTTCCCCCCCCATGTGCTGCCTCCCCCCCATGTGCTGCCTCCCCCCCATGTGCTGCCTCCCCCCCATGTGCTGCCTCCCCCCCATGTGCTGCCTCCCCCCCCATGTGCTGCCTCCCCCCCCATGTGCTGCCTCCCCCCTCCCTCCATGCCTTCCCCCCATGTGCTGCCTTCCCCCCCATGTGCTGCCTCCCCCCCATGTGCTGCCTCCCCCCCATGTGCTGCCTCCCCCCCATGTGCTGCCTCCCCCCCATGTGCTGCCTCCCCCCCCATGTGCTGCCTCCCCCCCCCATGTGCTGCCTCCCCCCCATGTGCTGCCTCCCCCCCCATGTGCTGCCTCCCCCCCATGTGCTGCCTCCCCCCCCATGTGCTGCCTCCCCCCCCATGTGCTGCCTCCCCCCCATGTGCTGCCTCCCCCCCATGTGCTGCCTCCCCCCCATGTGCTGCCTCCCCCCCCCATGTGCTGCCTCCCCCCCCCATGTGCTGCCTCCCCCCCCCATGTGCTGCCTCCCCCCCCCCATGTGCTGCCTCCCCCCCCCATGTGCTGCCTCCCCCCCATGTGCTGCCTCCCCCCCATGTGCTGCCTCCCCCCCCATGTGCTGCCTCCCCCCCCCATGTGCTGCCTCCCCCCCCATGTGCTGCCTCCCCCCCCATGTGCTGCCTCCCCCCCATGTGCTGCCTCCCCCCCCATGTGCTGCCTCCCCCCTCCCTCCATGTGCTGCCTCCCCCCCCATGTGCTGCCTCCCCCCTCCCATCAGACTCTGCCCCCCTCCCTGATCTGCTGCCTGCTCTCTCCCATCCTTTTCACCCTCCTTCATCTGCTGCCTCTTCTGTCTGCTGTGATTCTGCTGCCTAGATCCATCCTGTAAGGTAGGTATCCCCATCTCACCCCCCCATCCTCTGCCGCTCCTCCATCCGCTGCGCCATTTCCCATCATCCATCCGCTGCGCCCTTTCCCATCCTCTGCCGCTCCTCCACCCGCTGCGCCCTTTCCCATCTTCCATCCGCTGCGCCCTTTCCCATCTTCCACCCGCTGCGCCCTTTCCCATCTTCCATCCGCTGCGCTCTTTCTCATCTGCCGCCCCGCCCTCTCGCATCGCATTATCCAGCGCAGTTGCTCGCTTCCAGACTGCAGTGGATGATGCGATACGAGACTCGTGCATTGCTCTCACGTTTGGCACTGGTCTTAGTGGCAGGCGCTCTTTTTTTTTTTTTTTTTTTACTGATGTCTGTATTTTTTATTTCGCCAAACTAATTTTTTTTGTATGGGGGGGGGGGGGGGCTAGTTTCCAAAATGGGATCACATGTGGGGGAGCTCCATTGTTTAGGCACCTCAGGGGGGTCTCCAAATGAAACATGGCGTCTGCTAATAATTCCAATCAATTTTACTGTGAAATGGCGCTCCTTCTCTTCTGAGCCCCGCCGTACGCCCAAACAATTGATTTCCACCACATATGAGGTATCGTCGTACTCAGGAGAAATTGCACAATACATTTTATGGTGCATTTTTTTCTGATACCCTTGTGGAAAAAAAAGCTACCTGTTTGAAAAAACAATTTTGTGGTAAAAAAAAGAATAAAATATTTTCACGGCTGAACATTACAAACGCTTGTGAAGCCTCCAGGGGTTCAAAGTGCTCACTAAACAGCTAGATAAATTCCATGAGGGGTCTAGTTTCCAAAATGGGGTCAATTGTGGGGGAGCTCCATTGTTTAGGCACTTCAGGGGGGTCTCCAAATGAAACATGGCGTCCGCTAATAATTCCAACCAATTTTGCTGTGAAATGGCGCTCCTTGCCTTCCGAGTCCTGCCGTGCGCCCAAACATTTGATTTCCACCACATATGGGGTATCTGCGTACTCAGGAGAAAATGCACCATAAATTTTATGGTGCATTTTTTCCTGATACCCTTGTGATAAAAAAAGCTACCTGGTTGAAGCAACAGTTTTGTGGTAAAAAAAAATTTTTTTCTTTTCACGGCTCAACGTTATAAACTTCTGTGAAGCCCCCAGGGGTTCAAAGTGCACATCAAACATCTAGAAAAAATATTTGAGGGCTCTAGTTTCCAAAATGGGGTCATTTGTGGGGGAGCTCCATTGTTTAGGCACCTCAGGGGGTCTTCAAACCCGACATGGCGTCCGCTAATGAGTGCAGCTAATTTTGCACTCAAAAATTCAAATTGCGCTCCTTGCCTTCCGAGTCCTGCCGTGCGCCCAAACATTTGATTACCACCACATATGGGGTATCTGCGTACTCAGGAGAAAATGCACGATACATTTTATGATGCATTTTTCCTGATACCCTTGTGAAAATACTAATTTTTATGGCTAAAGTAACATTTTTGTGTTAAAAAAGTAAAATTTTCATTTTTTCGTCTACATTGCTTTGGTTGCTGTGAAGCTCCTAAAGGGTTAATAAACTTCTTGGATGTGGTTTTGAGCAGAGTGAGGGGTGCAGATTTTAGAATTGGGTCACTTTTGGGTATTTTCTGTCGCCTAGGTTTCTCAAATCACTCCAAATGTGATGTGGTACCTAAACAATTTTTTTTTGTAAATTTTGTTGGAAAAATGAGAAATTGGTGATGAACTTTGAACCCTTCTAACTTCCTAACGGAATTTTTTTTTTTTTCAAAAATTGCGCTGGTGTAAAGTAGACATGTGGGAAATGTTATTTAGTAACTTTTTTGTGTGACATATTTCTCAGATTTATGGGCATAAAATTTCAAATTTTGAAAATTGCAAAATTTTCAAAATTTTCGCTAAATTTCCGAAATTTTCACAAATAAACGCAAAACATATCGGCCTAAATTTACCACTGACATGAAGTACAATATGTCACGAAAAAACAATGTCAGAATCGCCAGGATCCGTTGAAGTGTTCCAGAGTTATAACCTGTCAAAGTGACACTGGTCAAAATTGCAAAAAATGGCCGGGTCTTTAAGGTGAAAACAGGCTGGGGGCTGAAGGGGTTAAGGTTAAGTTTCAATGATGAGTTATGAATAACCCTCTTCAAATAAAACCATGCCAGGAAGGGAATGACAGACTTCAATATCCAAACCTGCCTATCATTCCATAAAAATCCAGGAATTACCAAAATCCTTGGCAAATTACCGTATACTTTTCTAAGGATATCCAGCCTTCCTGTTTTGTTTTTTGTACCCCACCCAGCCTTTCCTGGATAAAAGTTATACTTCCTGAAGCCAATTTTCCAAAAAGAGGAATCTTGGAGAAATATAACCTCCCCTCTCCCCTGACCACTTGATCTGTCAGCGAGGGTGCATTTTTTTTTTATTATACTTGCTTATATAGCGCCAGCATATTTCATATCTCCTTGCAGATATTATCATCACTGTCCTCATTGGAGCTCACAAGCTAAGTGTCAGTATTTCTTTGGCGTGTGGGAGGAAACCAGAGTATTTGGAGGAAACCCACCTTAACATATTATAGTCTGTCTTTGATCTCGGCAGCACGTCACCTGTTTACATAGGACCATGTGCTACTGATAACAAAGATATAGTGTCTGCCCTTCTCAGCCGATTTTAGTTTTGCATTTTAATTTTTCCTCCCACCTTTTAACCTATTCCCAACTGCTCACTGATGATAAACGTCGGCAATTGCTGGGCATTCTGCAGCTTAAATGTTTCTCTACGGTCGGCGGTTAGGCTGGGGTCGGTACCCCCAGAGTCCCGCAAATGTCTTCGTTCCAGTGCATAACTCTAATGCTGACCAGCAACATTTTTGGGACCTGATTGTATCAGGTCCTAAAGATGTTAACCCTTTGCAATCTTCCAATAGCAATTACGGCATATAGAAGTTGTGAGAGGGAATGGGCTGCTTCTCTCACCTATCTGGAAGCTGAAGGTTGTCATGGAAGCTGTAGCTGAAATAATGACATCCGGGTCTGTCTGTCTGTACATGTACAGTGGCCTGTTAGACCCAGCCAGAAGAAGGGTCTAACAGGAGATCTGTCAGTCTAGCACTGACAGATGTAAGGTATTGCCATGCTTGTGCATGGCAATACATACGCCAGCAATCAAAATAATTAAAGTCCCATAGAGGGACTCACTTAAAAAGTAAAAAAAAAATTAATAAAAGTTGTAAAAAAAACCCCCAAAACATTGAAAAAATCCCCAAATAAACAACAAAAATGAAAAAAATATTATACCAATAAATGTTAATTTATGTAAAAATAAAGAAAAAATATAGACATATTTGACATCTCCATGTCCGTAACGACACAATCTATAAAACTGTCACACTATTTAACCCCTTCAATGAACAGTGTTAAAAAAAAAAATGTAGCAAAAACCAATGCTTTTTCATCATACTACCCTCCAAAAAGTGGAGTGAAAAGCGATCACAAAGTTGAACGTAAATAAAAATGATATAGTGAAAAACATAATTTTGTCCCGCAAAAAACAAGCTGCCATACTGCTCCAACAGCATAAAAATAAAAAAGCTATAACTCTCAGAATATAGCAATGCAAAAACAATTTTTTTTTTTTCTAATAAAATTGTTTCTATTGTGTAAAAGGGGCAAAACATAATTTTTTTTTCTAAAATGTGGTATCGCTGTAATCATACTAACCCGAAAAAATAAACCTGGTTTACTACTTTTACCAATACAGTAAGCGATGTAAAAAGAAACACAGAAAAAAACAATTCCTGAATTGCTGTTTCGTGTTCATTCTGTCTCCCCCCAAAACTTTATTTATAAGAAAAAAAAAGCATTTTAGTATGTTACCAAACAAAGTTACCAAACGTAAAAAACTATAGCTGAAATCGCAACGATTTGAAGAATAAACCTGTCTAATCACTTATATAATCACTTGACCTGCTTTTGATTTATCTTCTTTCCAAAGATCGCAGTAAGGCTCGCCATACATTTTTCCTGCGCTCTACGCTGAGCGCTTACACTGGGGTTCACGTGTAAATCTCTGAAATATACGTTGTTCAGACAGGAGAGTCCCTATAATGAGGCAGAAGGATTCCTTTTTTTTACTGTGTCTGTGTTTGATCCTGTGGTGTCCATCTTTTCAGTGGTGCATTACAAATGCAGTTAAACCGTTTTACGCACTTCTGAAAAGGACACATCTTAAGAGAGGCCAGACGGAGTCCAGAGTAACTTTGCTGTCTCATTATAGGGAATGTATATGTCGTGAGTGTCATCTGAGTCCCGTCATTCAGAGATTTAGATGGAAAATACTATGTAAGTGTTCTGCGTAGAGCCGGGATAAATGTGATCCAAAATTTTATGTAAAATGTTCCCAATAAAAGCTTCAACTCAATCCACGAAAAAAGTCTATATTCAGGTCCATCATATCTCAGTGAAAATATAGGGGACTTTCACGTTACTGATAACACAAAGGCTGTGGAAGGGCGCTATTGCTCGCCCCAAAAGAAATTGAGCAAAACCTGCCCTCGCAAATCCCTCCCTTCTTCGGAGCTGCATAGTGTGCCTAAACCAAATTTAGTGTCCATGCTTCTCATTACTGTACTTAGGAGAACCCGCTTAATTTACAGGGTGCATGTCTCCAGAAGAATAAGCTGTGTACAATGTAGGGGCACTACAATGTATGGGCACCTCAATGGGAGTTTTGCAATTTTACTCAGCAACATCCATTGCTGCTTGTTTCTGGAAAACACCTATGGAGTCAAAATCGTTAGTACACCTGCTGATAAATTGCCAGAGGGGTGTATTTCCAAAATGGAATCATTTGGGGGGTTTCTGCTTTTTTGGCACTTCTTGGCTCTGTTTATGAAGTCTAAAAAGTAATCTAGGAAAATCTGTATTCCAAGAGTCTAATAGTGCTCCTTCCTTCCTGAGTCTCGCAGTGTGGCTAAGCAGTACTATACGGTAACGTATGGGGTATTGCCACGTTTAGCAGAAATTGTGACAAATTTTGCTGCCAGAGACTCTGGCACTATGACATGGCACCTGCACACCAGAAATTTCATAACAAATTGTACCATTTGTTTTCTCCAAATGCCCCTTTTTGAAAATTAAAAACATTGGGCCAAAACTACATCTTATTGAAAAATATAATAATTTTTTATTTTATATAGCCCAATGTTTTACAATTCTGTGAATCACCTAAGTTAAAAATGCTCACTACTCTCCTGAATGAATTCTGCGAGAGCTATAATTTCCAATATGTGGTCACTTATGGGGGTTTCTGCTGTTTTGGTTTGTCAGTGGCTTTTTGTATGTGACATGGCATTCACAATCTATTCCAGCCAAAATGGCGCTCCAAAATTCAAATAGCACTTCTTTCCTTCTGAGTCCCTGCCATGTGCCCAAACAGTAGTTTTCCCCCACATGGGAAGCATTGCTGTACTCCGGAGAAATTACAAAACAAATTGTATGGTCCATTTGCTCCTGTTACCCTTGAAAAATAAAAAAATTGGGGCTGAAGCTATATTTTTGTGGGAAAAACTAATCTTTTTGTTTTCACTGTTCAACGTTGTAAAATCCTGTGAAGCACCTATGGGTTCAAGGTGGTCACCACACCTCCTGAATAAATTCCTTGAGGGGTGTAGTTTCCAAAATGAGGACACTTGTCGGGCATTTTCACTGTTTAGGCACATCTAAAGGCCCTGTCACACACAGAGATAAATCTTTGGCAGATCTGTGGTTGCAGTGAAATTGTGGACAATCAGTGCCAGGTTTGTAGCTGTGTACAAATGGAACAATATGTCCATGATTTCCCTGCAACCACAGATCTGCCAAAGATTTATCTCTGTGTGTGACAGGGCCTTAAGGCTCTGCTATCTATTCCAGCTAATTTTGCACTCCAAAAATCAAATGGCACTCCATCCCTTCCGAGCCCTGCTATGTGCCTATACAGTAGTTTTCCACCACATATGGAGTATTGGGATACTCAGGAGAAATTGCACAACAAATTTTACAGTCCATTTGGGGCCAAATCAACTTTTTTTTTGGTAAAATACGGTAGTTTTTTTTATTTCTCATTTCCCTGGCTCAACATGAGGGGGTCTATTTTTCAAAATAGAATTATATATGCGATGTTTCCTCTTTTTAGGCGCATCTGGCACTCTGCAAATGTGACATGCGGTCCGCTATCTATTCCAGCCAATTTTGCACTCCAAAAGTTAAATGGTGCTCCTTCCCTTCCCAGGTAAATCTTAATGCAATGTAAAATTTACCTGGAAATAAGATTTGCCAGGTCAATACGATTACAGAGATGCCAAATGTATGGGTTTTGTTGTTTGTTTTTTTTTTACTATTTTATTGGCTTTAAAAAATTATGAATTTCGTAAAGATAAAAAATAAAAAAACTAGAAATGCAAATTGTTGTAGTTGCATTTACTTGGACCTGTTATCTTTTTATATTACCGAGAATGGAACTGTGTGATGGCTTGTTGCTTTTCCTCGTCTAAGTTTTGGGTACATACTATGCTTGGATAACTTCTTGTTGCACTTTTAGGCCTCAGACACACGGCGAGAAAAACAGTGCGAGTGGAATGCGATAAAAAATCGCATTCCACTTGGACTAATATTATGCTATTACTCTCAGCATTCTGCGGGTGCAATGCGATCCTGTGTCACTTGCACCCATTCAAATCTATGGGGCGAGAGAAGCATCGCACTGCTCTCGCGTTGCACCGGTGTGACGCGAGAGCTGTAAGATTCTCGCATCAGCCGGCAACGGAGGAGATGGGGAGATAAATCCCTCCCTCTCCTCCTCAGCGCCGGCCCTCCCCTCCGCAGCACTGGCCCGCCTCTCCGCAACTGTAGTCTGATCGCACTATCGGTCCACAGTCGCATGACACTCGGCTCCCACTGTGCTGCGAGCATGTGCCAGAGTGTCATGCGAGCACTCGCAGTAATCCCCGCATGGACTATGCTTTAATGTTATTGCAGCACACCAAAAACGACAATTGTGGTGTTTTTGATTTTTTTTTTCTGGCATTTACTGATTAGCGTAATTAATTTTATACTTTAATAGAACAGACTTTTTTTTTTCTTTTACTTGTTAGTTCCCCATTAGGAGACGTGAACCTGCTATTATTTACTCACTCTTACTATATACAGTATTAAAACACTTGCTGTATATAGTAAAAATCTGAGTCTTCTCTGACAACAGCCACAGACCGGATGTCAGAGAACAGATCACATGATCATAGGATTTCTTCATGGTGTTTACCAATTGGCTTATTTAATTTTGACTGATTGGACTTTTCTGGACGCAGTGATACCAAAAATGTACTGTATATTTTTTTCTTTTTTTTTTTCTTTATTCTTAATTAGGAAAAAAAAGGGTGATCTGAATTTTTATATTTTTTTTTAATATTTTTAAACTCTTTTTGATGGTTTGATCTCAGTATTACTGTATATATTAAAAATCTTGGTCTTCTCTGATGAGCCAGACAGACACAGACTGGCCATAACAAAAGAGATCACCTGACGGGTATGGGGGAAGTCAGCAGGCCACCGGCTATCATAGCAAGCCATTGGCACCCTGCGATCGTGTCATGGGGGGGGGGGAATGGGCATTTGATCTAATGTAGGGATCGGATCGCGGCCTTTCATGGATTGAGAGTAGCGACGAGCGAACCCGAACTTTAAAGTCCCGTGGTTGTACCGACACAGCTTTACATGTGCAAAAAACATGAGAGAGCAGCTCTGTCCTTTGTACGCTCGGTGTTCGGCCCAGTGCGAGCCAGTGGCAGTATTTGAATGTCTCCCATTGAGGGAATATCAACGTTATTGGATGCAGTGTGCACAAATAAAAAAATAAATAATTGAAAAACCCCGCCCATCCTATTCAGAGGTGTTCTGTGTATGGGTGGCTGCATGTGGGCGGAGACCCAAACTGTCCAATCAGTGACTTCAAATCAATTTCGGGTCATTTCCAGGTCCAGAGCAGAACCTTATCTAAAGTCCGTCTGAACCGGCCATACCAAACTTCCACGGTTCTGCTCATCTCTAATTGACAGCGATATATTTAAAAAGCTAGCAGTAACAATTTTTGGATTCCCCATTGCTGTTAGAGGCACATGCCAGCTATATAATATAGCCAGCATCTACTTTCTGAGCTTACTCTAAAGTCCCTTACACACTTTATGATGTAATGATGGCTCATGGAGCATGAACTCCTTAATGACCAGGCCAAATTTTGGAAATCTGACCAGTGTCACGTTATGACGTAATAACTCTGGAACACTTCAACAGATCCCAGTGGTTCTGAGAATGTTTTTTCATGATATATTGGATTCCATGATAGTCGTAAATTTAGGATGATATTTTTGTGAAAAAAAAAAAAAAATCGGAATTTTTCCGAAAATTTCTCAATTTTCAAACGTTGAATATTTATGACATAACCAGATAGAGATGTCAAATAAAATAGTTAATAAATAACATTTCCTACATGTCTACTTTATATCAGCACAATGTGTTTTTTTTTGTTAGGAAGTTAGAAGAGTCTAGTTCATTAGCAATTTCTAATTTTTTTCACCAAAATTTACAAAACCATTTTTTTAGGGACCACATCACATTTGAAGTGACTTTGCGAGTCCCATGTGACAGAAAATACCCAAAAGTGACACCATTCTAAAAACTGCACCCCTCATACTGCTGAGAACCACATCCAAAAAGTTTATGGACCCTTCAGGTGCTTCACAGGAATTATTGTTAAGTGGAATGAAACAAAAAAATGTTTACCAACAAATGTTGCTTTAGGCCCAATTATTAATTTTTAGAAGGGAAAGCATGACAAAATGGACCCGACAATCTGTTACCTGGTTTCTTCTGAGCGTGCTGATACCCCACATGTGGTTAGAAACATCTGTTTGGACAAACATAAGGGCTCCGAAGGGAAGGAGCATCATTTGAATTTTGCAACACAGATTTGGATGAAATAGATTGCCAGCACTATGTTGCATTTGCAGGGCCCCTGAGATTCCAGAACATCAGAAACCCCCAAACGTGACCCCATTTTGGAAACTAGACCCATCAAGGAATTTATGTAGGTATGTGTTAATCATTTGATCATTCTGAACATATAGGTGATTCACAGAGCTTTTAAAAATGTGGATGTGAAAATTTTATATTTACTTTTTTTTTTGTAAAATGTTATTTTAGTCCAAAATTTGTCATTTTGACAATGGATAAGAAAACAGACCCCATAATTTATTACGCAATTTCTATCGAACACAGTGATACCTGATAGATGGTCAAAAACTAATGTTGGGGCACATGGAAGGGCTCGGAAAGCGAACAGCGCTATTTGAGTTTTGAAATCGAAACTTGGAAGTTTCGCATTTACAGAGCCCCTGTGGTGCCAAAAATGCAGAAACCCCACAAATGACCCCATATTGGAAACTTCACTGCATAAGGAATTCATCTAGGGGTATAGTGAGTATTTTGAACACACAAGTGCCTCACAGAATTGTATAACATTGGGACATAGAAATATAACATTGTAGTGGTAAAAATTGTTTGTTTTTTTTATTAGCTGCAATTTTGTCATTTGCTCAAGGGCTAATGGTGAAAATAGACCTCACAATTTATTGCGCGTTTTCTCCCAAACGCGATTATGCCCTATCTGTCATCAGAAACTACTGTGTTTGGCCACACATCAGGCCTGAGCAGGAAGGAGCGCAATTTGGTTTTTGGAGTATAGATTTTGCTGGAATAGTTTGTGGGCGATGTTTACAGAGCCCCTAAGGTGCCAGAACAGCAGGAAACAACCCAAAAGTGATGCCATTGTAGAAATTACTCCTCTCAATTAGTTTACCTACGTCTGCAGTGATGATTTTGTAGCATACATGCTATGCTTTTTTCTGAAGAATTACAAATATGCCAGGCCAGTTTAGTGCCCATACATTGTGCTCCAGGTATTGTAGTGCCCCCAAAGCATTGTGTCCAGCTTGTGCTTCTTGAGACATGCACCCTGTAAATTGTGAAGTGCGCTTTTCCCACTTTCCTCAATAATGCCACACACGTGGTCGCTTACTGCGGTTGGGGGGCTTAGAAGGAAGGGGACATGTAGCTTTAGGAGCACAAATTTCACTGGATTGTATCTGTTGGGTGAGAGCTTTTGCTATTCCAGAG
The DNA here is from genome assembly GCF_048569485.1 of Anomaloglossus baeobatrachus. NCBI lineage: Eukaryota > Metazoa > Chordata > Amphibia > Anura > Aromobatidae > Anomaloglossus > Anomaloglossus baeobatrachus. Next base: position 228,555,311 of record NC_134354.1, read on the forward strand.
TCTTTGTTCTACCAGTAACGTAGGACCTCCCGATATTGTCAGTGACCACACCTGAGTGCGGGCTGGTTCTGTGGGAATAAGATAGGGGTTTTATTGGTAACATTTCGGGGTATAGAACATTTTTTTTTATCTCTTTCAATATAAGGCTGTGATCACATTCTTGTGTTTTGCGTGGAGCACTTATGTCTAAGTTTCTATGTAAATCCCCCAAAAATGTGACTTAGGCGAAACCCTCAACAGAACCACTCACTCTAATGAGGCAGATGGAGACACTTGACTGTGTTTGGCATCTGTTTCGCTGGTGTCCATCATTTTAGACATGCACAGAACTATGATCTTTCTACATTTGTGCTCTAAAAAGATGCCGAAAATGGTGGGACACCGCTGGAAAAGAGACCAGACGGAGTCCAAGGTGACTCCATCTGCCTCACTATAGTGAGTGGTTTCATAGTGGGTTTTGTTTCAATCATGGTTTTTGGGATTTACATGGAAAGTGCTCAGTGAAGAGCACAGGATAAATGTTAGCTGAGCCTTATTCCGATTTTTGGGAGGCAGAATGAAGAAATAGACAGCAGTACAGGAATAGTTGTTATTTTTATTTTTGCACCGTTCACCGTGCGGTATTAGTGATAAGATGCATTCATTCTGCAGGTTGGTGCAATTAAAAGTTATACCAGTTCTATATAGTTTTTTATGTTTTACTTCTATCACACAGTAAACACATTTTTTTATAACAATACTCTAATATTCTGAGAGCTGTATATTTTTTGCAAATAGGGCTGTATAAGGGCTTATTTTTTGCGCAATGAGTTGAAGATTTTTTGGGTACCATTTTGGGGAACATAGCATTTTTTGATCACTTTGAATTTAGATTTTTCAGATGAAGAATGAACAAAACCCAGCAATTTACTTATTGTTTTTTTTTATATTTTTTTTGCGTGGTTTCCTATGCAGTAAAAATTATACGTTCGATTTATTTCCACAATTTTGTTTACATATGACTTTTTGATCACATTTTTATTCACTTTTTTGTGTCTGTATGATGAAAAATTCGTGTACAGCGCCGCTCAGAGGCAGAATTGGCTGAACAAGGTATATAGAACAAGCCTTCCGTATCAGTTTTACAGGGATGTGGCCACTATTGCAGAGTAGTGAACCACCCCTTTAACACCTAAAGTCATCCAAGAAAAGTAAAGCCACGAACAAGCAATAGTATCACTGGGTAGACAGTAAGCTGGCAGGTCGTGTGATGCTCTGGGCAATGTCTTAGTGGGATACCTTACGTCCTGTCAATCATGTGGATATTACGGTAGTTATCACCGGCCTGAACATTATTGCAAAGTACACCTCTTCATGTTTTCCCTAATACTGTCAAGAAAACAGGAGAAAAGAGTGTTTTTTCTGAAAATATGAATCAATTTTTATTAAATAGTCTTTGTATCAAAAAATGTAATAAAAATTACAAACAAGGTACATAAAATTACATAGAAAAATAGTCCTAAGAGATGATGGAAAGTATTGCATGAAAGCACACGGAACTGTGGTCACCTGATTTTAATTCATATATAACAGGCATGCAAATTTGCAAGAAGTAAGGAAGCCTGTTGCCGGATGCGAAACGATCATAGGGGGGGCCTGTTCTTTGGACTCCTTTGTGTGTCTGCACTCGACACTTTATACAGGTATGTTATGATTCTTGGCCTTGGACCCTCAATTATGGGAATTCTGAGCCATTAAAGGCCGCTTTACACGCAACGATATCTCTAACAATATGTCGTCGGGGTCGCGGAATTCGTGACACACATCCGGCGTCGTTAGCAACGTCGTTGCGTGTGACACCTATGAGCGAGTGTTAACGATCAAAAATACTCACCTAATCGTTGATCGTTGACACATCGTTCATTTTCAAAATATCGTTGCTGGTGCTGGACGCAGGTTGTTCGTCGTTTCTGAGGCAGCACACATCGCTACATGTGACACCCCGAGAACGACGAACAGCAGCATTCCTGCGTCCTCCGGCAACGAGGTGGGCGTGTCGTTAATGCGGCTGGTCTCCGCCCCTCCGATTCCATTGGCGGGCTGCTGAGTGATGTCGCTGTGATGCCGCACGAACCGCCCCCCTTAAAAAAGAGGTTGTTCGCCGCCCACAGTGACGTTGATAGGAAGGTACGTACGTGTTACGCGTCCTAGCGATATTGTGCGCCACGGGCAGCGATTTGCCCCTGACGCACAAACTTCGGAGGCGGGTGCTTTCACGAGCGACATCGCTAGCGATGTCGCTGCGTGTAAAGCAGCCTTTAGGCTTTACTCCTTGCTCGGTTTAGCCTTCTTGGCATCCGGCAACAGGCTTCCTTACTTCATGCAATTTTGCATGCTTGTTATATATGAATTAAAATCTGGTGACCACAGTTCCGTGTTCTCTCACACAATACTTTCCACCATCTCTCTGGACTATTTTTCTATGTAATTTTATGTACCTTTGTAATTTTTATTGCATTTTTTGATACAAAGACTATTTAATAAAAATGTATTCATATTTTCAGAAAAAAACTTTTTTTTTCCTCCTGTTTTCTTGACATGTATTCCTGAGTGTAATTATGTGGTGGCTTTATATTGGGTAACACTTGTTGCCCTTTTAGGCCATCTAACTTTGTATACCGTATGGATCCATTCCCTAATACTGGTAGCAGTTGTCTCCTTCAGTAGATATTGTGTGCTTCCACACTGCACATATTGGTCAGGAATGGTTTGAGGAACGTTTCTGAACATTTTTAAGGTGATGACTTGGCCTCCATATTCCCCAGATCAGTGTACGATTAAGCATGCCCTGACATAACCTGGAGCTGATGCCGGAGCCAGGCGCGGGATTACTCTACCCTAACCTGTGCCCCTTCCCTTTGTAGAGGAGCAGTTTATCTGCAGTTTACATTTTGAGGTTATGACATACATTTAAGGTGTTCTCCTGGAGGGAAGCTTGTTCTTTGTGATGATAATACATGGTGATGGATGCCAGGATGTTTTAGCTTTTGATTATAAAAGCCATAGATAAAGAGATGCCTTTTATTTGACAGAACCCGAGGGATAAGAATGTAAAAATAAACCTAGTGCGAGGGCAATGTGTCCCGGCAGCTCCGAACATCACTGACACGTCTGCTTGTCTACGGCTTATTATACTGTAAATTCCAGCAGCTAATGACCGGATTTACTAATTTATATCCTTGTGAGTCATTCATCAATGTATTTGTTACTCGTGTCGGCCTTCTCTATACCATTGGATATCTTTCCTCTAAATCTGGATTTGCCTAATTTTTTCTAGCTGCTCTATATTTGTGTACCATGCAAAGCACGACTAGTTTAGCATCAAAGTGGGATTTATTGGCCATAAAAGACATTTGCATGGGAAAGTACCCACATATATTACTACAGAATACACATCTGAAATGACAGCCGAATGCTAAGCATATGTAGCTCTGTGGATGTGATTTACCAAACACAGCACTAACTAGAAGACAAATGACACTATGTGGTACATATATTCAGTATAGTACTTTAACCTCTTCACGACTGGATAATTTTATTTATTTTCCTTTTTTCCACCCCTTCTTCCATAAGTTATAACTTTCTGTTTCCCGTCCACCTAGCCATATGTGATGGGATCGCTTGTGGTATACATAGCAGGGTATCAGCCGATTCCTGAGAAGAAAACTTAATCTGTGACATCTATATGCTGCCAAAGATCCAGTGGTCATATAACCTCGCCCCCCCGCTGGTGTGGGCAGGTTTATACAGAGCTCAGCATTCAGAGAACTGCTAGAACTGCCACAGATAAAGCTGTGATTTGATCAAAACTGCGCAAGCAGCCCAGTAAGTGATACTTCACTGAAATCGGGGTCTCTGGCCCTACAATGTGCCGCGTTATTAGGTTGTAAACAGATTCCTTTAAGTGAAAACTCCTTTAAGAAATAATTTGTTTAATGATTATATGTATTTAGCAACTCTACCTTCTATTGCAGATTGAAACCAAATCTGTAGTGGGAAGAGGGACACTTATTAAGGTAAGACAACAACACTAAATGGTTAAAATTATATTTCTTCACTATTCCATGTGGGTGACAGCTGTATGAGGCATGCATGAGCTTAGAGTATATGATAAAGTTGCTGGGAGCTAACATGGGGCTATGTGTCCTATATACATATATAGTATATATATATATGTGTGTGTGTGTGTGTATGTGTATATATTCTTACCAATGTCGTGTTTTATTGAATAAAAGGGAACATGTCAGTTTAAAGGAGAGCAATAAAAACTGAACAGATTTTTTTTTACACTGAAATCCTTACTCATTTGGGCTTATGCGTTCAATGGGAAGTCCAGCTAGTGGTTGTCAAGCCTTACCTGTATCAGTGTATACAAAGATAACTGTCAATCCCTGTTTAAGACTGCCCGCTGGACTCTTAAGCATAAAATGACCAGAGATTATAAATGCATAAATTACGAGCTATAGTAAATCATTTCTTAAAAAAGTATATACTTGGACAAATCTGCTCAGCTTCTCCTGCTCTATACATTGCTGCCTACAGGTAGGACTGCATGTACATTGTGACAGGCTCCGTAAGCGCCCTGCAGATCAATGGGGGTTAGGTTCATGAGACATGCATGATCACTCAAAACACTGTCTTAAAACGCTCACTTCAATAAGCAAAAATTCTTAGCTCCTTTCCATGAGTGCATACACCAGGTCATGTGCAGCCTCATTAACTTTCTATTGAGTCTGCACATGTTCATGAAGGAGCTGAGAATTTCGACCAACTGAAGTGAGCACTTTAGGACAGTGTTCTGAGCCATCAGTGGGGGTCTTAGGCGGGCTTTGCACGCTGCGACATCGCAAGCCGATGCTGCGATGTCGAGCGCGATAGTCCCCGCCCCCGTCGCAGCAGCGATATCTCGTGATTGCTGGCATAGCGAACATTATCGCTACGCCAGCTTCACATGCACTCACCTGCCCTGTGACGTTGCTGTGGCCGACGATCCGCCTCCTTCCTAAGGGGGCGGGTCGTGCAGCGTCACAGCGATGTCACACGGCAGGCGGCCAATAGCAGCGGAGGGGCGGAGATGAGCAGGATGTAAACATCCCGCCCACCTCCGTCCTTCAGCATTGCAGCCGGGACGCAGGTAGGAGATGTTCCTCGCTCCTGCGGCTTCACACACAGCGATGTGTGCTGCCGCAGGAACGAGGAACAGCATCGTACCTGTCGCTGCAGCGGCATTATGGAAATGTCGGACCCTATACCGATGATACGATAACGACGCTTTTGCGCTCGTTAATCGTATCAAAAAGGATTTCCACACTACGATATCGACTGCAATGCCGTATGTGCGTCACTTTTGATTTGACCCCACCGACATCGCACCTGCGATGTCGTAGTGTGCAAAGCCCGCCTTAGGATCCAATCATGCAGCTATCGGCAGATGACATGAATGGACATGCAATTGGAAATACAACATTACTACTTTTTTTTAGTCTGCTTGAGGTTCATTCATCTTTAATATATAAAGTAGTGGTCTAAAAGCAAAGCAGTTTTCTCCTAACTTCCTATTTAGTCCTATAATCTAAACTATTTTCTAATATACTTTCTTTAAAATTAACTACAGTACCCTATCACTAACCGCTACTGTGTTTTTTTCTATGTCCTGTCTGATGGCGATTCGTTTGAGTACCCAAATGTATGCTGGGATATTCAAAGCATCATCAGGGGGCAGCGGCTCTGGTCACTGTCACAGACTCTGCCCCTCCCTAAAACAAAGCATCAACAGAGACGCTTGTTTCAGGGGCGGTATTTGTGTCCCTGAGGGTCTTCCTAGTACAGTGTCTCAATCCAGACCCCTCCCCTGTGCGCTGTTTCCCGTCCCCCGTGTGTTGTCTGCTCCATGCTTCTGATGTCAGAGTATGAAGTTTAGGATCACAGTGCAGATACATTTTATTGATGACTGCAAACTAATACTGAGATGTGGGAATGTCACCAAGGGTGGCCGGTAGCGCTAATTATTTTAGTTGGCGCTGCTCGCTGTATCAAGTGATGGGATGATTAGATACATGCAGGGCCAGATTAAGGTTGGTGGGGGCCCCTGGGCAGAAAATCTGGTGGGGGCCCAATAACGTTAACAATTTTAGCCGTAACAGTAGAGCACGCACTGTAGCATTTAGATATAAATACTGCACCTCAGTCTCACATTCCCCCTTCTCAGCATACTGTGCCCTCCTCCATACTGTGTCCTCACACTGACCACCTTGCTGCCCCTTCTCTATACTGCACCTCAGTCTCACATTCCCCCTCCTCAGCATACTGTGCCCTCACACTGGCCACCTTGCTGCCCCTTCTCTATACTGCCTATCTCCTTCATTATCCAGTCACTATACTGTACCTCCGTCTCACATTCCCCCTCCTCAGCATACTGTGCCCTCCATACTGTGCCCTCACACTGGTCACCATGCTGCCCCTTCTCTATACTGCTTATCCCCCACCACTACCCAGTCTCTATTCTATGCCCCTCACACTTTTCTTTCCCAATACTGTCTACTTACAATTTTCTCCCACCATACTGCTGCCTCACACTTTCCAATGGTGCCCCTTTGATAAATATGCAAATATGCCGCATGCCCCCCAAAGGTACGCCCCTGCACAGTGTACAGGAGAATACATGACTGGTACACGCAGGGCCGGCTCCAGGTTTTTGTGGGTCCTGGGCGAAAGAGTCTCAGTGGGCCCCATCCACACATAGACATGCACAGATACATACACATACAGGCATATGTATACATATATATTTAAAGAGAAATTCACAAAAACACATATAAACAGACATAAATCTAGACACAGTCATATACACTGACATACATAGATGACATACACAGATCATACACAGATACACATCATACATGCACACACAGACACATTTTTACATTTTTATATATATTTTTAATATTGGGAAGCCGGCAACAGTCTCATTCACCTCCCCGCTTGTCTCCATCCAACTCCTCCTGGGCATGTGTCTGTGCCACGCTGATTGGTGGCAGTCACTAACAGACATGGCCGCACATAGAGCACACTAACACAGATGTATATACACATCACATGAGAGGCTGGGGACATACACATTACTGGGGGGGCATAAATATTACTAAGGAAAGGGGTATGGAGCAATGGGGGGCATACAGCTCTAGAGGGGGGCAGTGGCTCTGAGGTGGGGAGACAAACAGCTCTGAGGTGGGGGGGGTGACATGCAGCTCTTAGGGTATACAGCTCTGGGGTGGAAGGGACATACAACTCTGGGGGTATAGTATTATGCAGCCTCAATATTCCTCCATATAGTATTATGCAGCCCCGATATGGCATTATGCAGCCCCCATATGGCATTATGCAGCCCCCATATGGCATTATGCAGCCCCCATATGGCATTATGCAGCCCCCATATGGCATTATGCAGCCCCCATATGGCATTATGCAGCCCCCATATGGCATTATGCAGCCCCTATATGGCACTATGCAGCCCCCATATGGCACTATGCAGCCCCCATATGGCACTATGCAGCCCCCATATGGCACTATGCAGCCCCCATATTACAATAAGCAGTCCTCATATAGTACAATGCAGACCCATATAGCAGTAGGCACCCTCATGTAGTATACAGCCCCCATATGGCACTATGCAGCCCCCATATGGCACTATGCAGCCCCCATATTACAATAAGCAGTCCTCATATAGTACAATGCAGACCCATATAGCAGTAGGCACCCTCATGTAGTATACAGCCCCCATATAGCACAATGCAGACCCATATAGCATTAGGCATCCTCATGTAGTACACAGCCCCTATATAGCACAGTGCAGACCCAGATAGCATTAGGCATCCTCACGTAGTACACAACCCCTATATAGCACAGTGCAGAGCCAATAGCATTAGGCATCCTCACATAGTACACAGCCCCTATATAGCACAGAGCAGACCAGATAATATTAAGCACCTTCACATAGTACACAGCCCCTATATAGCACAGTGCAGACCCTGATAGCATTAGGCATCCTCATGTAGTATACAGCCCCTATATAGCACAGTGCAGAGCCAGTTAGCATTAGGCACCCTCATGTAGTATACAGCCAGTATATAGCACAGTGCAGAGAACCAGATAGCAATAGGCATCCTCATTTAGTGTACAGCCGCCATATCATTTAATGTACCCCCATGGTCGTCTGGCCACAGTGATTGTACATACTCATTTCTCCTCGTTCCCCCGCTGCTCCGGTCTCCTCGGCGCGTCCATTGCTGTCGTTCGACCTATCAGCAGGCGCGCAGTGATGACGTCACCGAGCTCCGCTGCAGAGCTGTCAGAGCGCCAACAGAGACAGTGAGGAGAATCATGAGAGAGAGCCGCCCAATCTCATCATTGCTCTCAATTGTATCGGCAACTGCGATGCCGATACAATTGAAAGTGCGATCCTCGGCGGGGGGGAGGCTGGTGACAGCGCTAGCACTGGGCCCCCTGACTAGCGGTACTCCACTCCTGCCACCGCGATTGGGCCCCCCGGCAGCTCAGGGCCCCGGCATTTGACCGGGTTTACTGTGATACAGACACCAGATGTTATACAATATACACATTATATGTCATCTGATGTGTGTACACAGTATATCACACTGCTCTGTACACTGGATGTGGTATACCATGTACACAGTATATCACACTGCTCTGTACACTGGATGTGGTATACCATGTACACAGTATATCACACTGCTCTGTACACTGGATGTGGTATACCATGTACACAGTATATCACACTACTCTGTACACTGGATGTGATATACCATATACACAGTATATCACACTGCTCTGTACACTGGATGTGGTATCCCATGTACACAGTATATCACACTGCTCTGTACACTGGATGTGGTATACCATGTACACAGTATATCACACTACTCTGTACACTGGATGTGATATACCATATACACAGTATATCACACTACTCTGTACACTGGATGTGATATACCATATACACAGTATATCACACTGCTCTGTACACTGGATGTGGTATCCCATGTACACAGTATATCACACTGCTCTGTACACTGGATGTGGTATCCCATGTACACAGTATATCACACTACTCCGTACACTGGATGTGATATACCATGTACACAGTATATCACACTGCTCTGTACACTGGATGTGATATATAATGTACACAGTATATCACACTACTCTGTACACTGGATGTGATATATAATGTACACAGTATATCACACTACTCCGTACACTGGATGTGATATACCATGTACACAGTATATCACACTGCTCTGTACACTGGATGTGATATATAATGTACACAGTATATCACACTGCTCTGTACACTGGATGTGATATACCATGTACACAGTATATCACACTGCTCTGTACACTGGATGTGATATATAATGTACACAGTATATCACACTACTCCGTACACTGGATGTGATATACCATGTACACAGTATATCACACTGCTCTGTACACTGGATGTGATATATAATGTACACAGTATATCACACTACTCTGTACACTGGATGTGATATATACACAGATATACAATGCCCTGCACTGATCACACCTGGGCCTACAGGACCTCACATATTCTATATGTAATATGGGCCATATAGTGTAATGTGTGCTGCAGGCTCAGATGTGATCAGTGCAGGATTCTGTGTAGTGATGTCTCTGCTGAAGATCAGTGTGAGTTATTGCAGGGGAGGGATGAGGCTGAAGACCCGGCACTGACAGCCCGACCTGATCTGCAGCAGCTCACACTCCTGCAATAACTCACACTGGTCCTGCCGGCAGAGCTGCCGCTGACACTATGAAATCCCGTCCTGCTCCCTCCTCACTGCAGCCTCCTGCCCGGCACCATGATGGATGACGTCACTCACCATCATCCACCGAGGCCTCTGCTTCGGTCCTCCCACAAGCTCCTGTACGGCACGAAGAAGCAGCAGCGCGGTGACGTCATCCTTGCAGACTCAGCCCACACAGCATGCAGTGGGCGTGTCTGCAGCATAGTGATGGCCGGATTGAAATTCTCTTAAAGGTACAGTGTGGTCCTGAACCTTAATAAAATGGCGCTCACACTGATGGTGGTGGGGGCCCCCTCAGAAGCTCTTGTGGTGGGGGCCCCTGGGCTGAAGCCCCGCCTGCCCCGCCTATAATCCGGCCCTGGATACATGCACTGTATCACACAATGGAATTAGGTACACTGACTTTATCACGTGATGGGATTACATACACGGACTGTATGATGCAACGGGATTAGATACAAGGCTCAGCGTAGTATATCACACAGGATGGGATTACATACATGGCTCAGTTTAGTGTATCATATGGGATTAGATACAGTGCCCAGCAGAGTATATCACACAGGATGGGATTAGACACAGAGTATCAAGGCTCAGCAGACCATTTCACGCATGATGAAATTTGATGCACGGCTCAGCGGACCATCTCACAAATGATGGGATTAGATGCATGGTTCAGCAGACCATCTCACACATGATGGGATTAGATGCATGATTCAGTAGACCATTTCACACATGATGGGATTAGATGCATGATTCAGCAGACCATCTCACACATGATGGGATTAGATGCATGATTCAGCAGACCATTTCACACATGATGGGATTAGATGCATGATTCAGCAGACCATCTCATACATGATGGGATTAGATGCATGATTCAGCAGACCATCATCTCACACATGATGGTCTGCTGAATCATGCATCTAATCCCATCATGTATGAGATGGTCTGCTGAATCATGCATCTAATCCCATCATGTGTGAAATGGTCTGCTGAATCATGCATCTAATCCCATCATGTGTGAGATGGTCTGCTGAATCATGCATCTAATCCCATCATGTGTGAAATGGTCTACTGAATCATGCATCTAATCCCATCATGTGTGAAATGGTCTACTGAATCATGCATCTAATCCCATCATGTGTGAGATGGTCTGCTGAATCATGCATCTAATCCCATCATGTGTGAAATGGTCTACTGAATCATGCATCTAATCCCATCATGTGTGAGATGGTCTGCTGAATCATGCATCTAATCCCATCTCACACATGATGAAATTTGATGCATGGCTCAGCAGACCTTGTCACACATGATGGGATTAGATGCTTGGCTCAACAGACCATCTCACACATGAGGGGATTAAATATATATCTCAGCAGACAGTATCACACATGTGAAATTAGATGCACTGCTCAGCGGACACTTGATTGGTTTAGATGTATGGCTCTGCTCATTCAGTGTAACGTATCATTCCGTTGTCGGTAATGCAGGAACATCTAAATGAGGCTTTACTGTTGACTTTTGATGTTATTTGTGCATGCTGTAGTAAATCCACATTCAGGCGTCCCTGTACTCACAGATATCTGAGTGAGGCGTTATGCTGACTGAGCAGAGCAGAGTCAGTGTGCAGAGAATAAGAGGTGTGACATAAGAGGTGAGTACAGCATGGTAGCCCGTACAATACATGGCTACCAATGTGCGCTCAACGCTGTGGCCCAGGGCTCCCGTTAGAGCCGCATCGTGACCTGCACTCACCATCTCCAGATAAAAATAAGAATCACGATATTCCCTTTAAGCATATTAAAGAAACCTTTTGTTTTCACTTGGTACCTCGGAGAGCGCCATATCTACAAAACCAGGTCAATGCTTTCATATGTCGTCAATGAGGTACTGTTTTTTGCAGTTATTTATTATACTTACTGATAAGGCGGGAATATATTCAGCAGAACTTTACAGATATCATCACTGTCCAAACTGGGGCTCATAATCTAAATTAATTGCTTGAAAAAACTTATGTAGAGTCAAAAAGTTGCTTGGCTTTTTTTGCAATGTAAAAAAAAATAGATCTACCAACTGGAGGGCAGTGAGACACCCTTTTTCTATATATTCAAAATTTCTCATCATTATGTCTTTGAATTCTGGGAGGAAATGGAAGTACCCGGAGGAAACCCATGCAAACACTGGGAGATCATACAAACTCCTTGCAGATGTTGTGTTTTGTGGTTTTTGAACGAAAGACTCCAGTACTGGAAAGCAACAGTGCTAACCACTGAGCCATTATGCTACATTAATGAGGACCTGTCAATTGAGTGAAATACCTTGTCAAAATACTTAACCACCCCCTGATTCTGCCGCTCTTTCCATATTACACTGCACCACACCATTGCAGTGATATTTTACATTTCTTGTTTTCTGGAGCACGCTATGAAATCTCTACATTGTAGTCCATCTGGCTGTTTGTTCACGGTCTTTTCGGGGGGCATATGCTTCCTCCCAGATGCTGCCAATCGTACCTCAGCCTTTCCTGAGACTGATATTCTAGATAGATTGTCAGCATCTGGGAGGGATGAGAGTGCATGCCAATACAGAACAAACAACCAGTTGGACTGCAAAGTAGAGATTTCACATAGTGCGCTCTAGATCAAACAAATATGAATATGTCTACAATGGAGAGACGCAGATCCAAACGGCAAAAAGCGACAGAATCAGGGATCTTTACAAGATAATATAACTTTTAGAGCAACTGACAATTCCTCTTTAATGCAGTGTATGTGCCTCTTATATGTTCTTTCATGCTTTCTGTGTTTTATTTATAAGGTGCAAGCACTAATCCTACCACTTACATAACTTCTGTAAATTGCGTTTTCTACTTTTTACTCATTTTGTATATGGCACCTGCACTGACCCACCTTGATGAATGGTAGGCACATGAAGCATGCACATTATCTTAAGTGACATCTGAGAATAAGTGAAGGACTATAGACGTTGTCAGGTTAGTGTCACACAATACCTGCCTTTCACTATATGTGACATCTTGTAGTGATGGTCAGATGAACTTCCGGGGTTCCACCACAATAGCACTCACCACAGAGGTGGGGGTAGTGCTGTGACGTAGGCAGCAGCTGGCTTTTAAACAGATGGGCACAGAGCACGGCCTGGGGCTGTATGTTAAACTTGTGCAAATGAGAGTTGAGAGAGGGGGCAGAGAGGTGGAGGGATAGAGTGGGAATCAATGATGTTGTAATGGATGCTTAATGCACAATTTCACATCCCTTCCTAACAGGCAAACCCTCCGAGGTCAGGCTCGCTCACACCACTGTATAAATTGGACAAGTGCTATTCAATTTCTTTATCTGATAATCCTCAAACCATTGTTATTCTATGGGGCAGTGTTGATCATCGATTTTTTTGACTGACAAAATCTTTGAAAAAAATTGGAGCATGTTGCAATTTCGATCCGAAATCGGATGGGTGCAATATAAAAATCTGATGCCATACGCAGCCACAGTATAGCATTTATATAGATTTTTACCGATACATGGCAATTCTGTAACATAGGAGATTATAAATGGTCCTGTAAATGATTAATAGCTGTGGAGTAAAAAAATATTTTTTCATAGCTTGATCACTTGTCATCTCTATCAACTGCTTTTCAGGAATACGTGGTCATGCTGGGTGATGTAGTGAGTTGCACCTTAGGTCTATATATTTGTGTACACTGCCATAACTCATGGGCATGTTGGCACAATCTCAGCGGATATTTACCATTGTACACTATGTTAATACCTTTATTTTCTTTTGAAGCAGATCTGTTCTGCGGAGGTGAAAGAAGGCTCGCCCACCCTACATCCTGAGCAACAGAATGAAGTCCCACCCTGGCTTATGGATATCTGGTGTCCTATTCCTTCTCCATTTGGTCTGCGCTATTAAAGTTCCTCAGGACCGTAAGTGAAAGGGAAGGGGGCTGTGATGTCTCCCATAATGTGTTACTTATTATCTTTGTTGGTAGATTTGCTTTGAGGGAATGTAGCATTTTTTAATTGGCTATCTATAATCATAGTCATTCATGTTCATGGATCCATGACCAATCCGTTACCTGTCCTGTCTTAAAGGAGACATGAAGCAATCCACATTGTGCAGATGGTACTCTTCAGGGTTTAAGAAGCAGCTGTGTCTCTTAGCACCCACCACTGCCCCCATACAATAGCTCAATGACCCTGTCACGTGTGGGCTCCATTGGTGACAGGGGACGAGCGCACACACAATGAGGACTCGCTCTGTCCGGCATTGCAGGTGGTAGGGAGCAGCTGCCTTTTTCTGGCGATACAATGTAAGATAAACTAAAGTTTATGCTTGTCACCCTGCCCTTCACTAGACGAGGAGGCAGGATCTCTAGACATCTTGAGTGTCCGGCTAGACAGTACAAGCAGACGTGAACCTGAGAACATCTCAGAGGTTGTACAATGAGAAGGGCAGTGTAAAAAATACATAGCACAAGTCATCAGCCCCTTACAAGAGATCCTCCGCACTCGTGTTCCCTCTTGTTACTAATTACAGAAGATACTTTTTCAGACCTTGGTTTTTAAGTGTTCACGTGTTTTATTTATAGTCCAAATGCAATGATTGGCTCAAATATATTTGTAAAACTGCAAAAAAAGAGACACTAAATTATTAAAATAATAAAGAACCAACCTATCGCACCCCTGATACATGCTGGTGTATAAAGAGAATTTAGTGATATTTGAGTTTCTGCTAATTTTCCTTTTCTAAATCTGCATGATGGAGCATGACGATCCACCCCATTCTCTGTATAAATATATTAAAGGGAACACGTCAATAGATTAATCTACCCGAACCAGGGGCATCGTGAAGCAGAGCCTGGAAGGGTTCAGCCAGGTATGTTCCACTTTTGAGACGCCAATATAATATGAAGCAAATTGGAGACTTTAAAGAGAGACCTGACTAGTCCGGCACCACACCTGGCTGGCTTTTTCCCACCACACTTCATCTGTCAATCACCTGGAGCCAGAGAAGTCATCAAGGGATGTTTAAGGAATGATCAGTTCTCCCCATATAGTCCTCTGATGGCTTTTCAAACCCTGTTTCTCGTAAACACTACATTGTTGCATAGGAAGACATATTAATCGTGTAGCCAGGCTGTAATTCAATCTGCCCTTGGTACAGACATCATGAATCTAATGCTCTTTCCCTTTATTACTACCATTACTAAGGGGCACTTTGCACACAACGACATCGCAAGCCGATGCTTGCGATGCCGAGCGCGATAGTCCCCGCCCCCGTCGCAGCTGCGATATCATGGTGATAGCTGCCGTAGCGAACATTATCGTTACGGCAGCTTCACATGCACTCACCTGCCCTGCGACATCGCTCTGGCCGGCAAACCACCTCCTTATTAAAGGGGCGGGTCGTGCGGCGTCACAGCGACGTCACACGGCAGGCGGCCAATAGAAGCGGAGGGGCAGAGCTGAGCGGGACGTAAACATCCCGCCCACCTTCGTCCTTCCGCATAGCCGGCGTGAGCCGTAGGACGCAGGTAAGGTGATGTTCCTCGCTCCTGCGGCTTCACACACAGCGATGTGTGCTGCCGCAGGAACGAGGAACAACATCATAACATCGGACCTTCCGAAATTTTGGAAATGACCGACGCTACACCGATGATACGATTTGGACGTTTTTGCACTCCTTAATCGTATCAAAAAGGATTTACACACTACGATATCGACGCCGGATGTGCGTCACTTTCGATTTGACCCCACCGACATCGCAGCTGCGATGTCGTAGTGTGCAAAGTGCCACTTAGTCCGGTGTTATGTACCTGAATATGTATTTATTATTAGGTATAGTTATAATTTTTACCAGGAAGATCACTGCTATGCCATTATCACTGCTAATAAACATAGATCTACTTCATCCCGGTAACCATGCCTAATACTAATGTCATATAAGTCTTTAAAATTTAAAACTGTGTATTGTCTTGTGCATAGAGGACATTGCAGAAGAGACTATATGTATTGAGACTGTAGAGTCTTCACATTAGTTTACATCTAGTTTCCTTTTGTTTTTTGTTTGTTAAATGTCATTTTCTGTTTGCTAACTTTGTCTCTTCTTTAACTTCCCATTTGCTCTCATGGAAACTAACAGCAACCATTGAACGAGACCGTAAGTTATATTCATCAGTGTGATATTCTGCTGACTTTAAAGCCCCTATACACATTAGATTAAAATCAGTCAAAATTGTAATTTGTATTGGGGCCTCTCGAATCTCCCTTGGCTGATGATATCATTGGAGAAAAGGATAGGCAAGTTGAATTAGTAAACCACCACCAGAGTAGTCTTGTAGTAGTTAACTCCATTTTTGCCTTTGACATCTTTTGAACGATTGGATAAGACTAATGTTCAAGTGTATGGCTGAGTCAGGAGAGATAGCTGATGGCATATGTGTGCTAGAACCATTGGATATAAAAAGACTAGACATCCCTGTAAAGTGCCAGGTTTTTGATATGTAAACAAAATCATACCAAGAAGAACCATTTCAGAACCTTTTTCATCTTTAATGTCATCCATATCTGTACAATTCAGTTGAAAAATAAACTGAAATTTCCAGGTGTGAATAGAAATATAAAGAACTGAAATATGTTGGTTGCATTAATATGCACACCTTTGAATACTTTGTTGAAGTATTCTTTGAATTTTTGACAGCATTCAGTCTTTTTGGGTTGGAGACCACTATTCCTTCCAGTAGCGCCAAAATCTGTCAGATTGTGAGGACATCTCCTGTGTACAGCGCCCACTTCAGGTCACCCAGAGATCTTCAATTGGACTTCTGTCTGGCCATTCAATAACTTTGATCTTCAGGCGAAGCCATTCTTTTGTTGATTTGGAGGATCGTTGTGCTGAAAGGTGAAATTCCTCTTCAGCTTTTTTAGCAGAGGCCTAAAGGTCTTGAGGCAAAATTGACTGAAATTGGTTCATAATTATTCCCACCTTGACTAAATCCCCAGTTCCAGCTGCCAAAATACAGCTCTAAAGCGTAATGTGGCCTCCACCATGTTTAGTTTGGAAGAATAGCGCTGCAGGATTGCTCATAGAGACTCTTACCACAGTGTCAACACACAACTGTAATGGTTTAGTCCCAAGTTTATGTTTCATTTGCAACATATTTTATTACCTATTGTTAAATCCACATTTTCACCAAACTTATTTCAGTTTACAAAATCAGTCCTCCTTAATGGGTGTCAGATATCCCTTTCAAAGTAAACAACGGTCCTTGAAGGGGAACTTGCACCAAGAAAAGCTATATTTTTTTAAAGGGAATTTGTCACCAGTAGTGATGGGTGGACCTGGAGTGTAAAACTCTGGATCCGCAGTTTCAAAAGTATCCGGTGCCCAGTAGTGCAGGATGCAATGTTGGAGCAGTTACTGTTGTGCTTGCAGTGAATGGAACGTTTGGGGAGTAAAAGTTAAAACTAGTGTTTTACGTGGCGGAGTGGACTTTGAGCGGCGCTGTGGGAGGGGCCGGAAGAATTTTTTTTATTTTTTTTTTTTTAAGTCCTGTTAGTCCCGTCGATTCTGGATGTCTGCGAATTCGCCCATCAGTAATCACCAGGTTTGTGCTACCCCATCTGAGAGCAGCATACTGTAGAGATAGAGATCCTGATTCCAACAATGTGTTACTTACTGAGCTGTTTGCTGACATTTTTATAACATCAATGTTTTCTTTGCTGTAGAGCTAGCAATTATACAGAGCTCATGAATATGCTGGACTACCTGACAGCACGCCAAATACTCCTCTAATGATAATCTACTACTGATTTAACAGTGATTTTATCAAAACTACACTAAGCAGCCCAATAAGTGAAACACTGCTGGATTCAGGATCTCCGGTCCTACAGTATACTGCTCTCAGATTAGGTGGCAAAAACCTGGTGACAGATTCCCTTGAAAATCTAAAAATCCATGGACTAGTTTTGGTGTGAAAACTTTCACGTTCAAATGCACAGGAGGTGATTTGCGCAAAATGAGCGGTGCGGGATAGTTTTAGCAGCTAGCTCTGCCCCAACTGAATAGATTGACAGCGTGGCTTTGTTCAGAGAATGCACATATATTTTGCCAATCGGAGTAGGAGACCATATCCATTCAACTAAGGCAAGCGCTATCAATGCAGCAGGAGTAATGCTAGTCGGCTATGGAAATATCTGATGAAGCGCTGGGATAGAGATAATCCTATAAAAAAGGGAAAGGTACACAAATTACTGTAGTGATTCAGAGCCAGTTAAGCCAATAATGAATGCTGCTATCAGCAAATCTCTACCTAGATGACTTGGCTCCTGTGAGATGTCCAGACGTGCAATAATCGGGCATCACCAGAAGAGTTAATAGTCACTGTTCTGGCTAACTACTGTATTTGCACGTTCCGAGATGTGATCCCAGTGGTGCACGTTTAAAATGGAGATCAGTAGAATGACACTTTCTCTTTTCTGTCCCATAGTGTATCAGCCTCCAACCATCACCAAGGAATCTGAAAAGAATTATATTGTTGACCCACGCGATAACATCAACATTGAGTGTGAGGCTACAGGAAACCCATATCCAACGTAAGTAGTCTCCAAAATGACACAACAATAGTATAACAGCTGTGATTAGATTGTTATAGCCAATATTTACCATTTTGATATTTGGGCTTTCTTCCCATAGATTTACATGGACGCGGAACGGGAAATTTTATAACGTAGCCAAAGATCCAAAAGTCTCATTCCGCAGGCGGACTGGGACCCTTGTCATAGACATTTACGGAGGTGGTCGTCCTGAGGATTACGAAGGGGAGTATCAGTGTTTTGCTCGCAATCGACATGGAACAGCCCTCTCGAATAAGATTTTACTGCAAGTATCAAGTAAGTATCTAGGAGGTCAAAGATCGTTGGCCAATACAGTACATGAGGAGGGTTCTATTCCGTTATGCCTACTTGTAGGATATGTGTTTGTATGTATTTTTGCTATTTAATTTTGGTTCAAAATCCCCAAGAGAAATTGTCTGTGTTAGGCCACTGCACATAGTGAGTATTAGGTGAGTTTTTTACCTCGGGATTTGTAAAAATACACCAGGAGTGGTTACAAAAATGCAGTACCCGGTGCCCTTATTTCTATCATACTTTTCTTCTGATTGTTCAGCCCCTGATTTTGGCTACAAATACTGAGGTGAAAAAACCTCACCAAATACTCACCGTGTGCACGTGGCCTTACAGATTTCATTCTAATATATTGTAGCTGTGAAATACGCTGTGGAAATAAGTGACAGATCCACAACATACGTGACAATACATGCATTGCTTTTCTTCTACTACATCTTACTATATTTTCTGCAGGTTTACAGCATGAAATTGTCTGAACTGATTCTGAATTATAAATAATTTTAAGGGGTTGTCCGAATTTGAAAAAAATGCATGCGTTTTACCAAAAGAGTGCCACCTATCCTCTGTGTGTGGAATTGCAGCTTAGCCCTAGTCACTACAATGGAGCTCAACAGCAATAATATGTTTTTGAAAGCTATTTTTTCTAAGTGTGTAAAACATCTCCTGAGATGGTTCTCTGTTGTCCGTCAGATACGGGAGTGATGCATTCTATCTTTTGGAAAAGATAACCATGATTTTACATTGAAACGATACTTGATGGGATCTGTAAATGTTTTGTATTTTTTTCCCTCAAACTCTATTGCACAGGATCCCCATTGTGGCCAAAGGAAAACCTGGATCCCGTTGTTGTCAATGAGGGATCTTCCTACATTCTTCAGTGCAACCCCCCACCGAGTCTTCCCCCTCCGGTCATATTCTGGATGAGCAGCTGTAAGTGGGAGATAATGCTGCGCTATGTTACATATGTGAAGATCTAGTCTTTTCCGAAAAGATGATCCTATCTACCCTCTTTGTTCTTTATGCAGCAATGGAGCCGATTGCACAGAACAGACGTGTGTCTCAGGGCTTGAACGGGGATCTGTACTTCTCTAATGTCCTGCGTGAAGATGCACAGACAGATTATAGCTGCAATGCTCGTTCTCATTTTACACATACCATCCAACAGAAGAACGCCTACACGCTTAAAGTGCAGACCAGTAAGTGGACCCTCATTGAAATGTTTTTCTCCTGCAGCTTACAGTGTCAGAACATGGTGATCGGTCCCATGGGGTCTTCCACCATTGCTCCGCAGTATAGGAGTTATCTTACCTTATGAAGCCACATAATAATGTAGCGAATAATGAAGTGTTTATTTCCCTATGTGTATGTGCACACATCGCATTTTTCAGGTGTATTCTGGGTGGAAGCGCTGGAAAAGCTCCCCATAGAATGAACATGGTGCACAGCAATATCAGAATGACATTGCTGTGCACATGTTCTGTCACGTCTTTTAACCCTGTCAGGGTTCAGAAATTCTGAAGCGAATAAAAGAAGGGACACGCTCATTCTTGTTAACAGTATAGAGTGAAAGACTCCAACGGCGGAGCCACCGCAGGAATGGCAGCATAGCCGTATCAGGTATATGTTCCTGAAATGGTTTCTTCTGGGGAAACCATGACTTTTTCAAGCAGAAACCGCTCGAGGAAGCAATCATGTTTTGGGGAGATTTTTCAGGAGGTTTTCTGTTCCTACAGTCTTTTTGAAGAGTTTTGGAAGATTTTTTTTTTTCTCCCTGAAGCGCTTTTGATTGGACAATTCTTCATTTGGAGAGATTTCTATCAAAATCCGCTTTAAGACGTGACATGTACTTTCTTTATTCCAACAGGTGTTTTTCAAAACCTCTTCAGGAAGATAAAAAAGCTCATAAAACTTCTCACATGAAAATCTTATTAGATTACCCATGGAAATTAATTTTATGGCGTTTTCTAAGGGATTTGAAGCATTGTTTTTTCTATAAACAAGGATTTTACTGTAGTGGAATTTATAAGCGGACACATACACAGGCAAAGGCCCCTGTGCAAGAACAATATATGGCCCCTATGCAATCCCATAGTTCACTATTATGCTCAATTTCACCTGTTTTAGGGGTAGAAGTCAGCCCACTTACCTCTTGGGTCCATAATGGTATGTCCATCGCTGGTATACCCTAAGTAAAAAGTCAAAAACAGACTGAAAAAAATTATCAATGTATACAAATCCATATGTATTCACCACAATAGAAAATCATCCTGAGAAAACTCTAAGGTGAACAAATACACAACAAAGTGATACCTTATTGAACACCATGTCCGTGAGGTCAAACTCTGAATCTTTCCCTGGACCTAGTGTAGCTTACATATCCGTTCTTACAATAGTCTATAGTACAACTCCTTACACATTGGAGTTTGCACAGATCCACAGTACAATGTACAGCAGGATAGGTTTTACAAGTCTATCCTAGTAACAGACCTTACATGACATGCAGCATCTACAGAATGATTGCCTGCTGCTGCTATTTGTTCATTCTGCATCCTTCTGCCCAGTGTGACCTGTTTGCTTGGACTATTATAACATGGCTGTAGCACTCGCAGTTCTTTTCCGTCTTCTGATGCAGTTTGTTTGAACTTGCCTTGCATTTGCTTGATGATGTATACTTTTCTGCTATTTTGCTGTCATTTTACCTGTATCCATCACAACATCCTTTTCTCACATCACCCTTCTTTTATTTTATGTCTTTTTCCATTTTTTTTATTTACATTAAAGGGACACATCCATTTACTGAATTTTAGTTAGGTCCATATATCCATTATATTGTTGTGGACAAGTGTATATTTCCGTATGGGTAACTCTGGGCTGTGCTATCAAGCTTAGATATTAGGATCCCTGGTGGTCCAGGGTAGTGAAGAGGTTAATGTCATTGTCTACATGTCTTTCGATCTAGAGCAGTGAAGGAGTTATTGTCTTTGTACCAGGGCACTGAAGAGGTTAATGACAATTCCTGGTGGCCTAGGGCAGTGAATGGGTTAGTTTGGTTAGTTAGTCCCTGGTGATCTAAGGTAATCAGATAATTAATTTTACGATCTATGGCAGAGGGAAGAGGAACTGTTAATGCTGTATACCTGCAGTCAAGTGGGTTAGGTTATGTGCACACTGTGTCTATACCATCAAACAGATGTATAAAGTGGGAGGATAGGTAGAACTGTGCAGCTATATCGGCTTTCTTTATAATTACCAGGGCGATTCTGAAGAAATGAGCTCAAGGAATGTGCACAGGGCTGACCTTCCATAACTGTGGATAGCTTCTGAGCTCGGCTGCCACATGCAGCTACGCAGCATACAGGTCACAGCATCTGTGTATATTTCTCTGGGAGAAGCCTCATGGGAGTCTTTGATGTTTCTGTCCCATAACAACACCATATATTGATTGATATTTCATTATACCCTGTAGATTTTGTATTTTACAGAATTATCACACCACACAGACAGAACGTTTGGAGCCATCGGTGGTAAATTAGGAACTTATGGACTTTCCTGGTATTAGTAGATCAGAACTCTAAGCATTGCATGTTGAGCAGCTGAAATGATGAAAATATGCTGCTTTTGTGGTTTCTGGCATAGATTTTCAGTTTATTCTTGCATTGATAGGCCCAAGAATCGACCCTATTGTCAGTCAAAAGGTGTAATCCTCAGCTTTTCTACGCAGAATCTTCGAGAAATGATTAGTATGCTCCTGTTTTTTGCCATAGCTCCAAATATATGTATAGAGAATCCTCAATCACATGCATAGGGTGAAGGTTGTTGAGATGTTTATTTGGATTTGGTGTAGAATGCATATCAAATCTGACCCATGGAAACCTAACCTTAGAAATCATCTTTACATGCACGATCCCTAAAACCTTTCATTTACGCATGTTCTTCATTTTGTCTTGTCCAATTTTTGAGTCACTTTTCCTAAGCTGCATGCTTTCAGCCCATGTGTTCATTCCCAGCATTTGTGTCTTGTCTGGTCTTTTACTAATGCTTCATCTTCACTCTATACTCTGACTCTCTCGTCTTACTGACTTCTCCAATGTATATTGCCCTGGGGCTCTCACCCTATCTTGTTTATTACAGAGAATTCCCGTAATGATTCTGCAGTACATTCCACAGTGAACCTCACTATTATGTACCATGGTGAGTTTTTGGGGTCTCCAGACCTTCATCCTACCTCACCTTCTAGCTAACCACTCTCACTATATTCATAACAAGCCCCAAAAATTAAAAACCTGAGTCTTATGTGCTTCTTAATAAGAATTAGAAGCCTTGTAAATCACTTTATCGAAGCATTGCCCAACACTGGTTGTATCACACTACATTTCCAGTGTGTGTAAAGACACTGAAACAGAAAAGCATGTTTGCCTCTAGGAAATAAATATTACCTAAGCTTTAAATCCCAAATTTTAATATTGGCAAGATGTGCTTTACTCATGCTATATCTTTTCCTTGTCTTTCCCATTTTGCTGTTGCTATTTTGCTGTTTGTAACCAAAGCTGGCTTTGCGCTTTTGACTTCTTGACCATCGCAGTTTTAGGCAGCAGGATTCACATTGTTGTTTTTTATATAGAGTAAATACACAATTAGTAACATAAAACTTAGAAGTGGGTCTGTCTTTAAAGAGCAGCTGTTAGTTGCTCAAAAAAATGGAGTAAAATATATTGTAAAAAGTACCAGAGATCACTGTTTGGGTCCCTTTTTCTGTTTTGCGTTGTCACTTCATTGCGAAGATTTTCACCTTTATTGCTTTTGAAGCGCACTATGTGAAATCTCTGCTTGCAGTCCAACTGGGCTTTTCAGAGTATTATTGTAGGGGCTTGTTCAATCACGCCTTCCTTCCAGACACTGTCAATTGTAGCCGATCTAGCAGTGTAGCAGTCTTACATGCTACCGAGCTGAGATTAACAGCATTCGGAGGGAAGGGTGAAAGTGCAGAGATTTCACATACTGCCCTCCAAAAGCAATACATTTGAATGTCTTTGCAGTGACGTAACAGAGTGCAAAGTGGAAAAAGGCAGCAAAATCAGAGAGCTTAGGGATTATTAGAATGTGTTTTTATGAAAAAAAATTTTTTTTTGAGCAAGTGACAGATCCTTTTAAAATTATTGCAACACTACCGTGATGTGTGCACATTGTGATGATACCCATTGCTTGTGCAGATATTATGTTTATTAAATACATTTATCATGGACATTGAAACCGCTGCAACATGTACAGGTAATGAATAGTGTAAACTGAATGTCAATGGGGACAACACAGCACTAGGAATCATCCTTGGTTATCGTACTTCAAGTTTGTGTCAGTTTATTGTGAAACTGCACGATTTCAGAAGATTTTTTTTTTTGTAAATATGAATAATTTAAACTATTTTCTAATATATTTGAATTAGAAAGTCTCTGCCCTTCACTCATTACACTTTCAAAATGCTATTTTGTTTTTTACAACTTCCTTTTTGATGACACTTTGTTGGTTTGAGAATCCCATTGTGTGGAGACCTGCAAGTGTCACTTGTAGGGGTGGTGCTGGTCTCTGCATTCCCGCTATTTGTATTACAATACACTGTAAAAGTGTGGTCTGTTGTCAGCTCTTACTACAGATCTGAGCCAGCGAGAGAGTGTCCTGTCATTGTGCACATCGCAAGGGACTAGCCCAGCCCCTGACATAAGCATCACTGATGATGCTTTGTTTCAGGGAGGGGGCGGGGACTTTAGCCCCCTGATGACACTTCTTTTGAGTGTCCCAGCATGCATTGGGATTCTTTTTTTTTAAACTCGTTTTATTGAAGGTTAACCCCATTATGACCGCGTTACGTTTTAAAACGGCACCAAAAAAGGGTACTTATTCCTTTCTGCCGTTTTAAAACGGCGGGCAGAAAAAAGTGTATAGCGCCCCCCAGCGTCAGAAAATCTCTGGGGTTTCAGCTATCGGGGGTAGCTGAGACCCTGGAGATCATGATTCGGGCCGGTTTTTCCGGTCCCCAGTCACGTGATGACCGGTATACACCGTATACCGATCATCAAGTTATAGTAAATGACCGCGCCGGTAAAAAAGATTTATCTCCTATCTGGCATGATCAAACATGTCAGATGGGAGATAAATCTCTTTCTCGGTTCCCTCCGGTCCCCTCGGTATCCCCAAAGTGCCCCCCCCGACCCCCAACCCCCTCCCGAAAATCCAAGATGGCCGCGCGCACCGCCGATCACAGCAGCGCGCCGGCCACATTCACACTGTTCCTATGGTTTCTGTCGTATGTGCCATAACACATGCGACAGAAACCTGCTCCCCAGGCCCTGCCGGGTCCCCCCCGGTGTTCCCCGGTGTCATACATACCTGTCGGAGCACTGATCCCCCGCGGCCCCCTCCTCCGGCTCCTTCTCAGCAGACGCCAGTCAAATGTGCAGAGCAGCTGACAGCTTCCTGTGTTCAGGACGCTGGCTGCTGCTGCTGCTCGGCACTTTGCAGTTGTGACCCGGGGAGGGTGGGTGCAGATTCATTGCACCCACTCTCCTCAAATGGAGGGTCCTCACACCTAGAAAATGGGGGATACGTTCCCTGAACGTGTCCCCCATATTCTAGAATCTAGAAGGTCCAGAATCGACGTGGGACGTCCAAATGGATTACAGCGGATTTTTTTTTCTTTTCAATAAATTGGCTAATCAGGGAATGTTTTGGGGAGTGTTTTTTCAAATAAAATTTTTTTTGTTGTCAATTTTTTTTTTTATTACTGTCAATTAGTTATGTCGGGTATCTGATAGACGCCGTGACATAACTAATTGCTGGGCTTGATGCCAGGTGACATTACACATCTGGTATCAACCCCATTTATTACCCCGTTTGCCAACGCACCAGGGCGCGGGATGAGCTGGGGCGAAGCGCCAGAATTGGCGCATCTAATGGATGCGCCATTTCTGGGGCGGCTGCGGCCTGCTATTTTTAGGCTGGGAAGAGTCCAATAACCATGGCTCTTCCCATCCTGAGAATACCAGACCCCAGCTGTCAGCTTCACCTTGGCTGGTGATCTAATTTGGGGGGACCCCACGTTTGGTTTTTTTTTTAATTATTTATTTATAAATAATTAAAAAAAAAAAAAAACAGCTTGGGGAGCCCTCCAAATTGATCACCAGACAAGATGAAGCTGTCAGCTGTGGTTTGCAGGCTACAGCTGTCTGCTTTACCCTAGATGGCTATCAAAAATAGGGGGGACCCCACGTCATTTATTTTAATTATTTTTTTTTCTTTTGGGCTAAATACAAGGCTAGGCACCCTTTAGTGTCACATGAAAGGCACTAAAGGGCGCCAGCTTAGAATCTGCAGAGGGGGGTGGACATTATATATATGTTTGACATCTATCCATTCATCCATTGTAGCATTTTACGCTGTGTGCCCACAATCAGGGTTTGCAGCGTTTTGGGCGCAGAGTGTTTTCCCTGCGTCCATAACGCTGCATTGTGCAGTAGAAGCACAGTGGAAGGATTTTTAGAAATCCCGTGCCCACTGTGTTTCTTTTCTCTGCAGCATAAACCAACCTGTGGCGCAGCTTCCCGAGCCTCAGCATGTCAATTTATGCTGCGGAGATGAGTGTTTTCTGCAGGTAGAATAGAGCCAAAGTCCACAGCAGCCTGAACCCAAATCGTGGGCATGGGCAGCTGCGTTCTCCCGTGGACAACACTCACATCTCTGCAGGAAGGCTGACACTGTGTACTAGCAACATTTTTGTGAAGTACCTGTGGATTCAAAATGCTTACTGTACTCCTGAATAAAATCCTTGAGGGGTCTAGTTTCCAAAATGAGGTCACTTGTGGGGGGTTTCTGATGTATAGGTACCCAAGGGACCCTGCTAATGTGACATGGTGCGCGCAATTTACTTCAACTTTTCCAGAATTCAAATGGTGCTCTTTCCATTCCAAGCCCTCCCATTTATCCAAACAAAAGTTTTTGGCCACATGTGGGGTATCCCTGCGCTCACAAGAAATTAGATAACAACCTGTGGAGTACACGTTTTGTTGTTGCCTCTTGAAAAAGTGAGAAATGTGTCGCTAAATCAACATTTTTGTGAAAAAAATAAAAATTTGAATATGGCAACCTAAGCTTATCAAATTCTGTGAAGTATTCGTGGATTCAAAATGCTCAATATACACCTCGATAAAAGCCTTGAGGTGTCTTGTTTCCAGAATGGGGTCACTTGTGGGGGACCTCCACTGTTTAGGCACCTTAGGGGCTTTCCAAATGTGACATAGCGTCCGCTAATTATTCCAGCCAATTGTTCAGTCAAATGGCACTTTTTCCCTTCCGAGCCCTGCTGTGCACCCAAACAGTTGATTTCCACCACACATAAGGTATCAGCATACTCAGGAGAAATTGCGCAATAAATTTCACGGTGATTTTTTTCCTGTTACCCTTGTGAAAAAAAAAGCTACCTGGTTGAAGTAACAATTTTGTGGTAAAATTTTATTTTTTATTTTCATGGCTCAACATTATAAACTTCTGTAAAGCACCTGGAGGTTAAGGGTACTCACCAAACATCTAGATAAATTCCTTGAGGGGCCTAGTTTCCAATATGGGGTCACTTGTGGTGGTTTTTTGCTGTTTACATACCTTAGGGGTCCTCCAAATGCGACATGGTGCCCGCAATCTTTTTCAGCCAAATTTCCTTTCCAAAATTCAAATATTGCTCCTTCCGTTCCAAGCCCTCCCAATTCTCCAAACAAAGGTTTCAGACCACAAGTGAGGTATCACCGCGCTCATAAAAAAGTGGGTAACAAACATTGGGGTGAAGTTTTTGGAATTACCTCTTGAAAAAGTGAAAAAATTGATGCTAAAGCAACATTTTTTAGAAAAAAATGAAAATTTTCAATGTGACAATGTAACGTTATCAAAATCTGTGAAGTACCTGTGGATCCAAAATGCTCACTATACCCCTAGATAGAAGCCTTGAGGGGTCCACTTTCCAAAATGGCGTCACTTGTGAGGGGTTTCTTCTGTTTAGGTACCTTAGCGGACCTGTAAATGCAACATGGTGCCCGCAATCTATTTCAGCCAAATTTGCTTTCCAAAATTCAAATATTGCTGCTCCTGTTCCGAGCCCTCCTGTCACAAACCACCGGGGGGGTCACTCAGAAATCCCCCCGCGCTGGCTACCAGTACGTCACAATCGGGGGGTAACAAGTGGGGGTCACCCCTCCTTTATACCTCCCGACCGACAGACAGAGCACGTGACGCGCTCTCTAGCGCCCCTCTTATAGTCAGGCCAATTATGGAATTGCCCGACCATAAGCCAGGAGGCCGCTATACTACTTATGCCGATTATTGAAGGGTCCCCGGTGAGAGTAAGGTATATATTCCCCCGACCTCCGCGGGCGGAATATATAAAATCTCCCCGAATCTCACTGGCCTCCCCACAATAATCCTTGGCACAATTCGCTGCCACCAACCGATTTACGGTAACTATTAGCCGAACACACAGACGTGGGATTCAAGATCGAGATAACAGAACAGCCCAAGATTAATTATATAATTTAATCAGCCTAAAGCACACTAGAAACTACAATATATACAATAGGGAATCTACAGAATATACATATGTCAGAGTACAGTTACAGTCAAAGCATGGGTTACAAACAGGCATACACAGTTCCAGCAGTTACCTTGTTGCGTCTGGCCACAGGGGGGCGCTGTACCCAGGTTTCTAGGATCCTTCCCACAGATGTTTCCTACACGTGCCCCCAGCGAAAAGAACACTGGAAAATGGCCGAAGTAGGGTTATCAACCTGGGCAAATCCAGGTCCCCTCCTACCTTAGTGACCTCAGAGGGAGCACTGCTCCACCCCTGGCTTGAGTTATGGACAATCCACAACATGGAATATGGGCCATAACTTTGCCTGGGAGCGTCGTAGGCGGACGCCAATGCTCTCATTGTGACAGTTATGAATTTAGCTACAGAACGAGGGGACTCATGACCTGTCTGCCAGTTCCCCATTGGCTGATATCACGCCTGGGGCATTTCCCAATGTCCTGCTCCCATAAAAAGGGTGTGCCGGCATCGTCCGCATGCGGAGACACCATTTTTATGGTTGCCATATTTATCGGAAATATGGCTTGCGAGATATGAACCATTTTTTACTGGAGTCGTTCTGTCTGGCTATTTCCATAGCCTTGCTAATGAGATACAACTCTTGTTACAGGGTGACGGCAGGGAGTCATCCTGTGTCCATTGTTCCCACACCACCTCATCTCCATATCACAGGAGATGGCCATGGGATTTGTTGCTAAACCAGTTGTGTGAAGGAAAGGGGGGGTGACACCAGGAGAGGGCTTCCTGACATACTTGAATATCATGATTTATCGTCATATCTCCGGATTTACCTCACACCTCCCCCCTTTTGAGGGCGCTAGGGGGCAGCACACTCCGGTGTTCCCCCGTGCGCCTGTCCGCGACCTCTCCTTGTCGGGACAGCCCGTCTGCGTTACCGTGGTCACGGCCCCTTTTGTGGCGAATGGTGAAGTTGTATTGCTGGAGCACAAGGCTCCATCGCAACAATCGCCCATTCGTCCCAGAGACGGTGTGCAACCAGCTGAGGGGATTGTGGTCCGTCTCCACGATGAAGTGGCGCCCGTATAGATAGGGTTGCAGACGCTGCAGGGCCCACACTATGGCCAGGCACTCCTTCTCCATTGTGGAATAGGCCACTTCCCTCGGTAACAGCTTCCGGCTCAGGTACAAGACTGGGTGCTCTTGGCTCGCAGAGTCCACCTGGCTGAGCACCGCACCGAGGCCGAAGTCACTGGCGTCGGTCTGTACTACAGACGGCCGCGTGAAGTCGGCTGCCTGTAGCACGGGCGGGCTGGACAGGGCGTCCTTTAGGGCCCGGAAGGCTGTCTCGCAGTCCATTGTCCAATCGACTGCAGAGGGCAGCTTCTTCTTGGTGAGGTCCGTCAAGGGCTTTGCCAGGCTACTATAGCATGGAACAAACCTCCTATAGTACCCAGCGGTCCCCAAGAAGGACATCACCTGCTTCTTGGTCCTGGGGGTGGGCCAGGATGCGATGGCCTCCACTTTCTCAGGCTCGGGCTTCAGTGTTCTCCCGCCTACCCGGTGACCGAGGTACTGGACCTCGCTCATGGCCAGCTGACACTTTCCCGGCTTGATGGTCAAACCTGCCCGGTGGGTCCGCCTGAGCACCTGTGCTAGATGCTCTAGGTGGTCCTCCCAGGTGGGACTGAAGACGGCAATGTCATCTAGGTACGCGGCCGCGTACCCTTCAAGTCCCTTGAGCAGGGTGTTGACCATCCGCTGGAAAGTGGCAGGGGCATTCCTCATCCCGAATGGCATCACCGTGGACTCGTATAGTCCAAATGGGGTAATAAAGGCAGAGCGTTCCCTGGCCTTGCGAGTCAGGGGGATCTGCCAATATCCCCGGCTCAGATCCATGATGGTCAGGTACTGAGCCCCGGCCAACTGATCGAGCAGGTCATCGATGCGTGGCATTGGGTACGCATCGGCGACCGTGACAGCATTGAGCCCCCTGTAGTCCACGCAGAACCGAGTGGTTCGGTCCTTCTTAGGGACGAGGACTACAGGCGAGGCCCAAGCGCTGTTGGATGCCTGGATCACCCCCAGCTTCAGCATCTCGTCAATCTCCTGGCGCATGTGTTGCTGCACCTCCAGGGAGACCCGATATGCTGAACGCCGGATCGGGGGATGATCCCCAGTGTCCACGTGATGGACAGCCAAGTCAGTCCTTCCGGGCTGGTTGGTAAACAACCCCCGGAAGGGGTGTAGGGTGGCCCACAGCTGGGACCGTTGGTCCTCCAAGAGCTGGTGGCCAACCTCCACATCCTCAATGGATCCGCCTGCCCTAACCTGGGCTAGCATATCCAAGAGGGTTTCCGCTTCTCCCTCCTCGGGCAGGTTGCACACGGGGAGCGCACATGCCTCCCGCTCATGATGTGCCTTCATCATGTTCACATGGAAGGGCTTCCGCCTTCCACGGGCAGGGTCCAGGGTGACCAGGTACGTTACAGGGTTGAGCTGCTGGTACACGAGGTATGGGCCTTCCCAGGCTGCCTGAAGCTTGTCCTGTGGTACGGGGACCAGTACCCACACCTTTTGACCCACTTGGTAGGTCCTCTCACAAGCGTTCTGGTCGTACCAACGCTTCTGATCGGCCTGGGCTTGAGCCATATTGTCGTGTACCAGTTGCGTCAAGGCCTGCATTTTGTCCCGGAAGCGCATGACATACTCGATAACCGACACTCCAGGGGTGGCCAAATCCCCTTCCCAAGCCTCTTTCACCAGAGCCAGGGGGCCCCGCACACGTCGCCCGTACAGGAGCTCAAACGGTGAGAATCCTGTTGAGGCCTGTGGAACCTCCCGGTAAGCAAATAACAGGTGTGGGAGATACCGCTCCCAGTCACGCCCATGGGAGTCGACCAACATCTTAAGCATCTGCTTTAAGGTGCCATTGAACCGCTCGCACAGGCCATTAGTCTGTGGATGGTACGGGCTGGCCACCAGATGTCGCACCTGGACTTGCTTACAGAGGGCCTCCATCAGCTGGGACATGAATTGGGTCCCCCGGTCAGTGAGCATTTCCTGGGGAAAACCCACTCGGGAGAAAATCTCCAGCAATGCGGTGGCCACCTTGTCAGCCCGAATGGACGACAAGGCCACTGCTTCTGGGTACCGGGTGGCATAGTCCACTACCGTCAGTAGGAAGCGTTTCCCGGAGCTGCTGGGGATGGCCAGCGGGCCGACCAGATCCACAGCCACCCTCCTGAAAGGCTCATCGATGATTGGCAGAGATACCAGTGGGGCTTTGGGGCGTGGCCCCGCCTTCCCCACTCTCTGACAGGTTTCACACGAACGGCAGTAGGCAGCCACATCGGCCCCCATTTTTGGCCAGTAGAAATGCTGGTTTAACCTGGCCTTGGTCTTAGCGATCCCTAGGTGTCCGGCCATCGGAATCTCATGTGCGATCCGCAACAACTCCGTCCGGAACGGATAGGGTACCACCAACTGTCGGTCCCTGGGCCACGCCTCCGGTGAACCCTGCTGGACCGTGGCCCGGTACAGCCGTCCTTGGTCCCAGACCACTCGCTCCGGGTCCGAGTCCGAGGGAGGCTGTGCCGCCTGCTCCTTAAGAGCTTTCAGGCTGTCGTCAGCTTCTAACGCTGCCTGAAACCCCTGACTAGATGTGGCCAGAATCGACGAGACTGTCACATCTTCAGTCAGTACCCCGGGACCTGTGTCCTGGCCTCCACCTGACTCGGCTGCCACTTGGTCAGAAGGGGAAGAGCTATCGGACCTCCGGGAGGCCCCTTGGCTTCCAGCACTCCCACTGCGGGTGACAGCGGCCACAGCCGCTGCGACCGTGGGTCGTGCCTGCTCCTCCTCCGTTCCTGACCAAGTCGCCGGTTCAGGCAGACCTACCTGGCTTCCTGACACCCCGGTTGTGGGGGAACCATGCACCGAGATCTTACCTGGGAGCACTTCCGCTCCTGGACCGGCCCCAATCTCACCTGCCTGTTCCCCTCCTGCAGCAACAGAACCCCGCTGTGAAATCTCTGGGGACCCCACATTTGCTGTGGTAGCCCCCACCCCACACACTGGTCCTCCCCCTGCAGCACCCTGCTCTCTGCTTATCCCTGCAGAGGGCAACAGATCCCAGCTCACAGGCTGGTTACTTGTAGAGGCATTGTCACACCTTTCTCTGACCCCCTCCCCTCCTGTCACAGCTGCAGCTGCGTGTGTGTCTATGGTGTCTGTGCAAGCAGAAATATCAGAGTTCACTCCCTCCTCCCTTACATCATTCATAGATAACACATTAACATTGTCAGGAGTCATGTCAGTACTGGCTGAAGGTTCAGCCCTTGGGGGGGGCCCAAACTGGGAGGTTATCTGCCCCAAATCTGTCCCAAGTAGCACGTTTGCAGGGATCCGATCAGTTACCCCCACCTCCCTCACCCCTCGCCCTGCGCCCCAGTCCACATAAATGTCAGCAACAGGCAGCGCCGGGTCAATGCCTCCAATCCCGGAGACAGCGAGGGTTTTTCCAGGGATCAAGTCTTGGGGGGACACCATCTCAGGCCGCACCAGAGTCACCTCCGAGGCGCTGTCTCGCAGTCCTATGGTCACAGACCGGCCGACAGTGACAGGTTGGAAGCTGTCCAGGGACCTACCACCACCCCCACCCACACAATACACCTTGGGCGGCCCTTGGGACGGGGACGGAGCCGGGGCCTTGGGACGCTGAGGGCACATGGCCTTGAAGTGTCCAGGTAGGTTGCACTGGTGGCACCGTCTTGGTTCCGCCACGGGCCTGGAGAGGGGAGTTGAGGGGGACACCCCCTGCAGTCTAGGGGCAGGTGGGGCAGTCGCAGAATTCATCTTACCCCCTCTCCAGGTGCTGCTGGTGGCCGCTCTCCTGGCCTCAGGGGCCCGGTTGTTGGTGTAGTCATCGGCAAGGGCAGCTGTAGCCGTGGACCCCTTTGGCTTCTGGTCTCGGATGAACTGGCGGAGATCCTCAGGGCAGTTCCACAAGAGTTGCTCCGTGATGAACAAGTCCAGGATCTCCGGTCCGGTGGAAAGCTGCAGGCCTTGGGTCCAGTGGTCGGCAGCTCGGGCAAGTGCCCGCCGGTGGTCAGCCCAGGAGTCCTTTGGTCCCTTCTGTAGGCTCCGGAACTTCTTGCGGTAGGACTCTGGAGTGAGGTTGTACTGTTGGATCAGGGCCCGCTTGATGGTGTCGTAGCCCTGATCTGCCTCAGCAGGCAAGTCCCCAAGGATATCCAGGGCCTTACCCCTTAAACGGGGGGTCAGGTATTTGGCCCACTGGTCCTTGTCCAGATGGTGCTGCAAGCAAGTCCGTTCAAAAGCAGTCAAGAAAGAGTCCAAGTCTCCATCCTTCTCCAGCACTGGGAAGTCCTCAACACGGACCTTTGGAAGTTTGGTGTCTCGAAGGTCACATGTGGCTGATGAGGGCCGGAGCTGAGCTAGCTGCAGCTGGTAGTCACGGTCTGCCTGTCGCTCTCGCTCTTCACGCGCTGCCTGCCACTCTCGCTCCGCAGCCTCACGCTCTGCGTGCCGCTCCGCAGCCTCAGCGTCACGCGCTGCCTGCCGCTCTGCCCTGCGCTCTGCCAGGAGTTCCTTGTAGCCCTTCTGGTCTCCAGCCTGGAGAAGGGCCATAGCCATTTGAAGAAGGCTATCCGAGCCTCCCAGGCTCGGTGG
The DNA here is from genome assembly GCF_048569485.1 of Anomaloglossus baeobatrachus. Classification (NCBI taxonomy): domain Eukaryota; kingdom Metazoa; phylum Chordata; class Amphibia; order Anura; family Aromobatidae; genus Anomaloglossus; species Anomaloglossus baeobatrachus. The sequence continues at coordinate 228,589,402 of NC_134354.1, forward strand.
AATGGCACGTGGTGATCTGCGGCACGCTGCAGAGCTAGGCGATTCACTGTCCCTTTCAGAGCGGAGGGCTGGCATCTGGCTCGTTGAGGAACCTTGGGTGAGCTCCTCCTCATCTTGTCCAGCAGTGTCAGGTTGCGCAATGTCCTCGGCAGAACGGTTTTCTGGCGTCGAGCTCCTGGAGGACTCATGGGCAACCTCCTCATTGCTGTCCACAGCACCGTCCTCCCTCTCTTCGGCTCCTGCCTTAGCATTGGCCAGTTGCATAGCTCTGCTCCTGGTGCCATCAGCCATTCTTGCAGACTTTTGGTCACTGACACAGAACTGACACCTGATGCCTCCACACACCTTACAGTATCTGCACTCTGACACTCTAGTGTTGAGCTAGTCTGAAGACCCCAGCAGCCACAGCTGCTGCAGGCAGTCTTTAGTGTCTGGGAGTATGGGTCTCACACTCACACACACTATTATCTCGATCCCACCGCTATGCCACCAATATGTCACAAACCACCGGGGGGGTCACTCAGAAATCCCCCCGCGCTGGCTACCAGTACGTCACAATCGGGGGGTAACAAGTGGGGGTCACCCCTCCTTTATACCTCCCGACCGACAGACAGAGCACGTGACGCGCTCTCTAGCGCCCCTCTTATAGTCAGGCCAATTATGGAATTGCCCGACCATAAGCCAGGAGGCCGCTATACTACTTATGCCGATTATTGAAGGGTCCCCGGTGAGAGTAAGGTATATATTCCCCCGACCTCCGCGGGCGGAATATATAAAATCTCCCCGAATCTCACTGGCCTCCCCACAATAATCCTTGGCACAATTCGCTGCCACCAACCGATTTACGGTAACTATTAGCCGAACACACAGACGTGGGATTCAAGATCGAGATAACAGAACAGCCCAAGATTAATTATATAATTTAATCAGCCTAAAGCACACTAGAAACTACAATATATACAATAGGGAATCTACAGATTATACATATGTCAGAGTACAGTTACAGTCAAAGCATGGGTTACAAACAGGCATACACAGTTCCAGCAGTTACCTTGTTGCGTCTGGCCACAGGGGGGCGCTGTACCCAGGTTTCTAGGATCCTTCCCACAGATGTTTCCTACACGTGCCCCCAGCGAAAAGAACACTGGAAAATGGCCGAAGTAGGGTTATCAACCTGGGCAAATCCAGGTCCCCTCCTACCTTAGTGACCTCAGAGGGAGCACTGCTCCACCCCTGGCTTGAGTTATGGACAATCCACAACATGGAATATGGGCCATAACTTTGCCTGGGAGCGTCGTAGGTGGACGCCAATGCTCTCATTGTGACAGTTATGAATTTAGCTACAGAACGAGGGGACTCATGACCTGTCTGCCAGTTCCCCATTGGCTGATATCACGCCTGGGGCATTTCCCAATGTCCTGCTCCCATAAAAAGGGTGTGCCGGCATCGTCCGCATGCGGAGACACCATTTTTATGGTTGCCATATTTATCGGAAATATGGCTTGCGAGATATGAACCATTTTTTACTGGAGTCGTTCTGTCTGGCTATTTCCATAGCCTTGCTAATGAGATACAACTCTTGTTACAGGGTGACGGCAGGGAGTCATCCTGTGTCCATTGTTCCCACACCACCTCATCTCCATATCACAGGAGATGGCCATGGGATTTGTTGCTAAACCAGTTGTGTGAAGGAAAGGGGGGGTGACACCAGGAGAGGGCTTCCTGACATACTTGAATATCATGATTTATCGTCATATCTCCGGATTTACCTCACACCTCCCATTTGTCCAAACAAAGGTTTCTGACCACATGTGGGGTGTTGGCGCGTTCATAAGAAAGTGGGTAACAAGTTTTGGGGTTCAAGTTTTGTTGTGTTATTTCTTCTAAAAGTGAATAAATTTGGGGTAGAGCAACATTTTAGGTAAAATTTTATTTTTTGCTTTTTTTCATTCCACTTTGCTTTAGTTCCTGTGAAGCACCTGAAGGGTTAATAAACTTCTTGGATGTGGTTTTGAGTACTTTGAGGGGTGCTGTTTTGAGAATGGTGTCACTTTTGGGCATTTTTTGTCACCTAGGCCTCTCAAAGTAACTTCAAATGTGATGTGGTCCCTAAAAAAATGGTTTTGTGAATTTTGTTGAAAAAATGGGAAATTGCAGATGAACTTTGACCCCTTCTAACTTCCTAACCCCAAAACATTTTGTTTCAGAAATTGCGCTAATGTAAAGTAGACATTTGGGAAATGTTATTTATTAACTGTTTTGTGTGACATAACTCTCTGGGTTAAGGGCATAAAAATTAAAAGTTTGAAAATTGCAAAATTTTCGAAATTTTCATCAAATTTCCGATTTTTTCACAAATAAAAGCAAAAAATATCGTTCTAAATTTATAACTATCATGAAGTACAATATGTCACGAAAAAACAATGTCAGAATCACCGGGATCCGTTGAAGCGTTCCAGAGTTATAACCTCATAAAGTGACACTGGTCAGAATTGCAAAAAATGGCCTGGGCATTAAGGACAAAACTGGCTCCGTCCTTAAGGGGTTAAGTATGACATAATAACAGCAATCCGTTCAGCCATTTGTTCACAGATAATAATGATGAATATTAAATGATCCAAAAGTATACAATCACAGGTAACATCCAAAGGAACAGGCAACATTTCTGTAATGACATGTGATATTAGCACTCAGTGTAGAGGACTGAGTCACATCACCAGCACGTAAAATATTACTACTCACTGGACTTTCATATCCGCATATGCGTCGTAGCGGTAAAAAATAGAAATTTTAAGATAGAAGGGCTTGTAGATTTGTAGTCAGGGAACCGGGAGAGCCCCCAGTCAAGGGCGACCTCAACCACCTACCCCAAATTTTGTCAAATTTGTTTAAAGAGCCCCTATTCTTGAACACAAATTGCTCTAATGGAATTATGGCATTCACAAGTGCGATCCAGGAAGCTTTGGAGGGGGGGCGAGGGCTTATCCAATTTAGTATGATGCCCTTTCGGGCCAAAAACAGGACCTTTTTTAATAGCAAGTTCTCAAATTGGGACCAAGAGTTCGCGTTCACCACTCCGAATAAACAGATAATCGGATTTAAAGGGACCGTCTTCTCTAATATTGAGGAGAGTGTAGCTGTAACCTCTCTCCAGTAGGAGTAAATAACATGACATTCCCAGATCATATGCCAGAAATCCGCCCCATCTCTCCCACACCTCGGACATCCATCCGCAACCGTGCTGTTCATCTTGTTTAGTCTCACTGGTGTGATATAGCTTTGGTGGATAAGGAATAATTGAATTAGTCTGTTGTTAACTGCAGGAGACACTAAGGTATGAGATTCGACAATATCATCCCAAGCTACATCATCCAACTCCGGGATCCTGGACCTCCATTTCCCCAGAACCGAGAGAGGATTATTTATGGCATTGGCCCGGATAAGAGATGAGTATAATTTAGAGATTAGACCCCCAGGGCCCTGTGATCTAATAATTGCAATTATCGGAAATGAATAGAATCTAGCCCCACGACCAGAGAACTGAGTCCGAAAAGCATGTCTGACCTGGAGGTACTGGAACCCATGAGAGTCCGGTAATTCATATTCAACCTGTAGTTGCGCAAAAGGGCGGAGCTCATTATTCCGGACTATTGAGCCCAGAAAGACTATTCCGCGATTCCTCCACTCCCTAAAGGCCAGTAATCCACAGAAATGCGGGAGGTACAAGTTGCCCCACAAGGGTGTCTCAACTGGAACATCCTGGAATCCAAACGTGGATTTAGGTTCCTTCCAAATCCTGGCCCCTAGTTTGTGAATTGGGAGGATTCGGCCCTCAGGGGCTTTCTTATAATCCGACAATAGGGGGCATAGGAGATCCATATCCGTGAATTCCACCAGAAATCCCTCCGGGGAGCCCCTCACGCCAGGTAATGTCCAGGGACCCAGATATTTCAATTGTCCAGCTAAATAGTGTAAATATAGGTCTGGGAGGGCCATACCCCCCAGATCCTTGGGCCACTGCAATTTGGCCAGTTGGATCTTAGACCTAGAAGAGCCCCAGATAAAAGTAATCATTAAGGAGTCCATTGAGCGAAAAAGGAGCGGGGAATTGGTACAAATATATGTTGGGTGATATATAGACACTTCGGTTGTACTATAATTTTAAGAAGATTAATCCTTCCCGCTACCGAAAGGGGAAGCTGACTCCACCTATTAAATTTTTCCCCGAAGTGTGTTAAGAGAGGCACAACGTTTCTGGCTATCATTTCCGCCGGACTTTTCGTTAGTATAATCCCCAGGTACTTGAATTGATCTATTACTGGTAGTCTGCATACAGATGTGTTTACCAAATTCTCTCTGTCTTGGGATAAAAATAGGAGGTATGATTTTGACCAATTTATCGCCAGGCCCGAGAACTTCCCGAATCGATTAATGAACTCCACGGCTCTGGGAATGGAGGAATCCGGACTGGAAGCAAAAAGTAGCAGGTCATCTGCGTACAATGACAGACGTTCCTCCCCCCTACCACACCCCACTCCCTTGTATACTGGGTCCGCCCTAATGCGTGCCGCCAACGGTTCCATGGCTAAAGCAAATAAGAGGGGAGATAGGGGGCACCCCTGCCTGGTTCCCCTCCTCAGGGAGAAGGACCCAGACACACCGCCACCCACCTGAATACTAGACGTCGGCGCTTTGTATATAATCTCAACCCACCGGATGAAATTGTTACCAAAACCAAACGCCCGCAGCACCTCCAGCAAGTATGGCCATTCGATGGAATCAAAGGCCTTAGCCGCATCCAATGAGATCAGAGCCCAATCCTCGTCTAATTTTGTGCCTGCTTGTAAGATCACCTGCACCCTCCTCAGGTTATCCGAGGTACTCCTACCCGGAATGAATCCAGACTGATCCCTGTGTATTATGGAAGAGATAACTTTGTTAAGCCTAGATGCCAAAATTTTCGTAAGTATCTTGTAATCAGAATTTAACAGCGAGACTGGTCTGTATGAGCCACAGTCCAGGGGGTCCTTATCAGGTTTCAATAGTAAAACAATAGTAGCCTCATAAAAGGAATCAGGCAACCGCCCTATCCCGAACGAAGCTCCAACCACTTCCAGGGGAAGCTGAAGCAATCTCCCCCTGATATTTGGTATATATTTCAATCGGGAGTCCGTCAGGGCCAGACGCCCTACCCTTGTTAAGGGTCCCCATCGCTTCCACCATCTCCTCCATACGGATGACCTCATCCAAAGCCAGTCTTTGATCCAAAGTCAATCTGGGAAGCCCGAGGTCCCCCAGATAGTTGGCGATCTCCTCCCCCGAAAATTTCAGTCTGGACTCATACATGCGCTTGTAGAAGTCCAAGAACACTTCCAGAATGTCGTTGACAGAAGTTACAATCTCATTGTTAGGAGCTCTGATCCTAAGGACCGCAGGTGAGCTATTGCATTGGTGCACCAAGAATGCAGGCAAGCTGCTAGACTGATTTCCTTGCTCAAAATATCTCTGGTTTGTGAAGAAGACATGTCTTTTGGCCTTATCTTGTAAATATAGAAGATACTGCCTCCCATATTGCAGCCAACTAATTCTATTCTCCTCAGACGGGTCAGAGGTGAATCTATGTTCTAAGATTTTATTTTGAGCGGCCAAATCCTCCTCCTTTCTGGACGCCTGTCTCTTGATGTATGAGATAGAAGATAGGCAACAACCCCTCAAGTACGCCTTAAATGCATCCCAGTAAGCTGAGTGGTTGTTCTCTATGGAATTCGTCTCAGTATATGTCATTATTTGGTCAGGGATTCTGTCATTGGTTCCAAAAAGTGATAGCCACCAGGGGTTAATTTTACGAGATAATCTATGTGACTTGTATTCCTCCCATTTAATACTCGTCAACACAGGAGAATGGTCTGAAACCGATCTCGGTAAATGGCTTACCATTTGTATATGAGAACAGACCTTCTCATTCCCACAGATATAATCAATCCTGGATAGGGAATTTTTCCCGGGAGTGTAGCAGGTATATTCTCTCAATACTGGGTTATGGAGCCGCCATATATCCCGCCATCCCACCTCTCGTAGAAATGCACTCAGTCTGGTTTGTATCGTCTGGGGAATGGAAGTCTGTTGGGTGCTAAATCTTTCTAGTTCGGGATTGTTGATCAAATGAAAGTCCCCCATACATAGCACCAGTGCTTGAGGATATTGAGAAGCGAACTTAGCCGCCTCATACAGAAGTGAGGTGCCCATCGCAGGAGGGATATAAATGGCCATAATCACTACCATTGACCCCTCAATATGGGCTTGAATAAATACATATTTACCCTCGGGGTCTTTTACAATCTTTCCTGGGTCCCAGCGTAATGATTTATGAACCAGTATCTATACCCCCCTGGAGAATGAGGAATGAGTAGAATGAGACGTCCACTGAATCCATGTCTTCTTAAGAAATCTCACTGTCTCAGGCAGTAAATGGGTCTCCTATAAACATACAATATGAGCTTTAGATCTTTTAATGTGTGAGAACACTGCCGCCCTCTTCCTGGCTGTGCCCAGTCCCCTGACATTCCAAGTCATTAAATTTAAAACCATTAATGAATATCACCCGTGACTCTGGATAAAATATGTCAAATTCTCAACCTACAGCTGAATGCGGGTAAACGTACCCCTAAACTCTAAACACTTGGCTGCTCAAAGCAGAGGACAAGAAAAGGACCAAAAGTTTGATCAGCAGAGACTTTCCCTAGAAACTACTAGGGTTAACAAACGTGGCTGGGTATGGTACTTGGTACGGGGGAGTCCTCGAACAAGGACCTGAGCCCCTCCTGCAGTCCAACATATTAAATCCCGTAGATAACCTAAATGCATAACATGGCAAATTGGAAACAGGGAAGATAAAGCAAAAGGAAGGGAGAAAATGAAGGGAAGGGAGGGGGGGATTTAGGGAGAGGAGGGGGGGAGGTGGGACAGAGAGATATGTGGGAGGAAGATGGGAGAAGGAACAGGTATAAAAGGGGGGGGGAGAAATCTAGAGTAGGAAAAAAGGAGGGAGGGAGGGGGGGAAATAGGGATGAAAGAGTGGGATGCCGGGTTGCATGGTGGAAGAGAGGGGCGTGGGGCGGAAAGAATACAAAAAAACAAAATGAAGTGAGAGAAAAAGGGACAATAAGGGGAGAGAGTAAGAGTAGGGTTAACGGGCGGGGAGTCTGAAGGAAGACTGTTATGGGGAAAAAGGACTGGCAGATAAGGACCAAATGGCACTGCTTGGAATGGGGGGTGTGAAATGGAAGAGTTAAAAGATAGGGATGGGGCTTAGAAAGGAGGGGGGGTAAAGGAAGAAATAGGTGGGAGTATAGCATTAGGGCATAAAAAGAAAAAGCTATGATATGCGGTAACTAAAGACTTAATAAAGATCTATAATAATAAAAGGTTAATTTATTCCTAACTGCGATGCCCAATATTAAGTTCCAAACGTAAAACTCCAGGCAGGCCCTCGCTTGTAGATCATGAAAAGTCCTCCCCGTCCTGTATCCGTGACGCAACAGCGACGAGGTTATAGATTCCTCCGAGGGTGAGACTCCGGCCTTCTCAAACAGGAACTAAGGATCGAAGTAACGCCGGCATCTGGAATGATTCAACGGTGACCGAGGCCACGGGTCCCAAATCCACGGGATCGCAACCCCGACGCAGCAACGGTCACAAGCATCGCAGGAACTGGACCCGCAACCGCGTCCCTCCTCCACCAACTGGGACACAGGGATCCAGCCCAATGAAATTACAAACTGGGCGCAGATGTGATTCCTGAAGCATCGTAGAGGCCGGGCCCGCATCAGCGCCTCCTTCATGATGAGTGAAGCATCAGTGATCCAGATCCGGGAGATCGGGGTCAAGCGCCACACCGACCCCGGGCCTTGCGTCTCAGAGTCCGGCCCGCCTCAGCGCCTTCTTCCCAGCGATGAAGAATATGAGATTCCAATAACAGAGAGACTGTAGACTAATCGCAACAGCGATCGCAAACGTAACGCACAAAAAAAGATACCGGAGCCGCATCATCGTCACCATTCCAGGGAGGTGGATTCAAAGATGATCCCCAGGGCGTCACAGGATCAGAAATCAGCGCTTCCTTCCGAGCTTGGGCGACTTGATCCATTCCTCTGCTTCCACAGGAGAGGTGAAAAACAGGGAGCGATCCTGGTGAACCACTCTCAGGCGGGCTGGAAAAATCATGGAATAAACTATCTGATGCTCCCTGAGGCGCCTTTTCACTTAGATGAAAGATGCCCTCGTTTTCTGTAGGGACGCAGAGAAATCAGGGAAGATCGATTTAGATGCATTATTATGCGTTATCGGACCTTTGCGTCTCGCCGCACTCAGGATAGCGTCTCTATCTCTGCTGCTCAGAAGCCGAGCCAGAAGAGGTCTAGGCTGCGCTCCCGGAGGAGGAGGTTTAGCCGGGACCCGATGGGCCCTTTCTATAGCATAGGCTACGGAAAGCGTCGCATCAGGGAAGGTTTCTGTAAGCCAAACTTCCATTAACTTACATGGATCGCTCCCCTCCGTTCTCTCCGGCATCCCCAGGATTCTCAGGTTGTTGCGACGTAGACGGTTTTCAAGGTAGTCAGCCCTTTGCGCCCAGTTATTTGCCGCCTGCTCCAGTGTTGATAATCTACCGGGCGTCGCTCTTGCGTCGTCCTCAAGAGTAAAATTCTCTGCTCCGTCTCCTTTACTTGCTCCCGGAGATTTTGTAAATCCAGCCTGAGGAGACCCACATCTATTTTTACCTCCTCAATTTTGCCAGTCAGCGACACGTTAGAATCCTGGATCGCTGCAAGGAGCTGTGTTGTGACTTGTTGTAATGTCATTTCTTGCGATCTCTCAGGCTTGGCGTCCGCACCCTCCTCCTCCTCCATCTCACTGGCTTCCCGCACTGCCTGCCTGCCGACGCCATCTTTCTGGGAGTCCCGAGCATATTTCTTCAGCTTGTCGGCCGCCGCTGCGCTACGTCCCCTGCTCATCTTACGGGTCAGAATGTGCACCGCTCCGGGGGGATTCAAACGGTATGCTTGGTTACCGATTTCGGCAGGATTAATGCAGATAATAGGCGTTGGACTGCGGAGCTGCTCTCAAGTGCGACCGCTCATGCTGCCTGCTGGCCACGCCCCCCTGCATTTGGGATTCTTAAACAAACAAAGCTTCATCAAAAAGAAAGTTTGTAAAAAAGACTTTACATTATGGTACTAAATAGTTAGAAATTTAGGATGAAAATTAGGTTGTACCTCAGATAACCCTTTAATGTAACCAAAGATTCTAAACATGGTTTAGCAATTTAAAAAGTTGTTCATTTTCTAATCTTACAATCTCTATAAATGGGTTTGTCACACAATATATCTCTACCAACCCGTCTATATCAAATTAGATGAGTCTGGCATAAGTCGGAGAACAGGCAAGGAATCTTGGCAATGCTCAAGCCTTTCTTAATGGATTTACTTAATTTATGGTATCCTAAGTCCAGCACGTTGCACCCCTTTGCTGCTCATCGTAATTATAGACAATTAGTGGGCCCAAATAATAATTTCTGTTATTTTTAAAATTATTTATCTTTTTTTGTCTTGTGGTACTTATGTTTTTTGGTAAATGCAGTTTATGAATTTTGCATAAAATAAAAACTCACTCTACCCGTTTTGTGACTTTTCAGTGCAGAAAATTGCACGTCCTGCTACAGAAGCGCAAAATGTGTGCTAAAATATATGGCGTACATAATGTCACTTTAGGGGGAAGCCTAGACTACTTTTGAGCCAAAATTTTTCAATTTTTAAAATACTTGCAATTGATGAATTAGCCCAAAATACACAAACAAAAAAAAAACAGGCAAACATATATAATATAGACTTTAAAAAAGGCGCAAATTAAAAGGAGGTTTAGTTATACCATCTTGGAAAATTAAAATTAGAAAATAGTGCAAGAAAAACATATGATGAGGAAACCCTAAATAAATGTAATAGGTAAACACTGATTTTGTGCAATGTAATAGGAAGTTTGTATTTCATTACTATTTTTGTAGATTTTTTTTATCTCATTTGTAGTCTGTTCATTTCAGCATTCATTTAGTTTAATTATAATGCTATCACTGGATCTAATACATGTTAGTGGCCTCGGAAGACAAGCAGATGAAGTGATGAACACTCATATAATAAAGCTACTGATGGGCTCCCTCTAATTAACAAGTAATTGACTAACGCTAGTCTCCAGACCCAATAGACGTCCCGAGAGGCCTGTAAATGGAGCCTTAAACAGACAGCAGGTGCCTCCAATAACAGATTAAACCTCACCAAAGAGACAAAAATGATTGTTTTCCAGCGGGACATGTACTAAAACAGCAGTTTATGTAAGTAAAATGGCCATTTGTCTTAGTGTTATCTGATCCAAACGCTCAAAGCAAAGTTCCCATGATGAGTATTTGTTCAGTTATTGATGTTGCAGTTTTTGTGCAGCATTTTTGCACCTTTTAGATAAATTAGGTTACTTGTGGTTTTTTACGTGTTTTGTTTTGTTCATTTTAGACACTGTAGTTTTTGTCTCTCTTTTTGGGATGACATGCTTTAAATAAGAACAATTAAATCCACAAAATACATAGTCATGTTAAGAGATAGACATTCAACATACAGGCAGCCGCTTTAATATTTATAGTAGTAACCATTATCAACTCAAAACTGAACAAAAAAAGAAGTTTTCAGCTAAAAAGTTGTATTTTTATTGTACATATTCTATAAAAAGACAGATTTAATGCTAATAAATAAAAGATGACAGAACCAGCTCATAGATGACAATGCAGGTGCATATCACATGGGTATAATAGTACTGTAAAGCATAATGATCATGACATCTATGAAATATGTATTAGTAGTATATATACCCAATTAACATATATACAACATGAGTAGTCTTAAGCGGTCTTTACACGCTGCGATCTCGCTAGCGAGATCGCAAGTGATTGTACCCACCCCCGTCTCGTACAACCTCGCTTACCCCCGTCACACGGACTTACCTGTCCGGCGACGTTGCTTTGGCCGGTGATCCGCCTCCTTTCTAAGGGGCCGGTTGTGCGGCGTCACAGTGACGATACACGGCAGCCGTCCAATAGAAGCGGAGGGGCGGAGATGAGCGGGACGTAACATCCCGCCCACCTCCTTCTTTCCGCATAGCCGGCGGAGGCAGGTAAGGAGATGTTTGTCGCTCCTGCTGTGTCACACATAGCGATGTGTGCTGCCGCAGGAACGAGGAACAACATCGCTAATGAGATGTAAACGATTTTTTGTTTTAGGACGACCTCTCCACGGCAAACGATTTTTGCCGCTTTTGCAATCGTTTTAGGTCGCACATAACTGTCACACGCTGCGATATCGTTAATGACGCCGGATGTGCGTCACAAACAACGTGACCCCGACGATAATTCATTAACGATATCGTAACGTGTAAAGCCTGCTTTAGCCATAATAGGGCGCAAGGTCTGCATGTTGCTACTAGTATGGGTAAGACTATTCATGTTGTATATATACTACTAACACATATTCTATCTTACAACCATGTTTCCCCGAAAATAAGACATGGTCTTATATTATTTTTTTGCTCCAAAAGATTGGCTAGGGCTTATTTTCAGAGGATGTCTTTTTTTTTTTTTTTTTTTATTCATAAACAGCAATCCACATTTATTCGTAAAAAAAAACAATATTTATTCAAATCTAATCATGTCATCACATTCTGGATCAACATAACTCTACAAACCCTATGTGAAAAATGTGCGTCTGTCTGTCTGTGTATCCATCCATCCATCCATTCATTCATCCACACACACAGACTGCACATACATAGCAGCCTGTCTCCTTTTCAGCTTTAGATTCCAGCAATTAGGAGACATTTTGGTGACCGCAATGTCTCATTCAGTGATGTGACAAAGGTCCTGAAGCTGTGTTAACATCAGGATATAAACACTGGGGCCCTATGAAATTACCCAGTTTGCGCTCCCTTCCCTCTAATGCCAGTCCTGCATACCATTCTGTCTCCTGCTCAGTTCTTTTAGCCTTCTGCAATTAAGGGACCTTTGGTTACATGACTGTGAAGTAATCAAGAGTAGAGTCCTTAAACAATCTGAGCTTCGGAATACAACTGCTGATGTACCTAAGGCCTCCTTCAAACATCTGTGTCTCTGGTACGTGTGACGTCCGTTTTCACACATACCAGAAACATGCCCACACGTAGACCCATTAAAATCAATGGTATTGTGCACATGTGCGTGTTTTGACATGGTCCGTGTGGAGTATACGTGTGTCCTTGTGCTCCACACGTAGACATGTCTGTTCTCTCAGGCAGCACGGGTGTCACACGGACCGCACGGATGTGCTCTGTGTGACATCAATGTGACACGTACCGGAGAAAACCACGTTTCTGGACAATAAAAGGAATTTCTATACTCCCCTTCTCCAGCACTGTTGTCTCTGTCGCTGCTGTTACTTGCTTCCGACCCCTGCTCATTATGCTCATTGCATATTCACTACACTTCGGGCTGGAAGCAGTGGCAGCGGGGAGTCAGCAGGACCAGAAACCACAGAGCGTAAGACATCCGCACCATGGACAGCAGCGCCAGGGACAGGTGAGCAGAAAGTTCCTGTTCTCCGTGTATTATCACGAATAGCACTCGGAGAACACTCATGTGCCAAAATCACGGCACAAGAAGGGCCATACGCACAGTAACTAGGGCTTATTTTTGGATTAGGACTTATATTTCAAGCATATTCCAAAAATCCTGCAAAATCATACTAGGGCTTATTTTAGAGTAGATCTTATTTCTGGGGAAAGATGGAATTATACAAGTTACTATATGTAATGCACCTCCATTGTCATCTATGATCGTGTTATGTTGTTTTGTATTTCTTGGCACTAAAGCTGTATTTTTTAGGAACATATACTGTAAAATGCATATTGTTAGCTAAAATCTCCTGTTGTCCTTTTTGATCATGTTTTAAATAAACTTGATTTTTATTGTATACTTCCTGGTATTTTGCTTTGACAAAATTTTATTGATACAGTCATGTGGTGATTACCGGCATATCCGCAGCAAACATGCAATAAAAACACACATGCATTATTTTATTTGTAGATTTTCAACATTTAATGCATTTCTATGGGGAAAATCTGCATATAAAAAGTCAGCGTACCCTCAAGAGAAATTGCCATTTTGCGGATTTCAAACATGCAGCCCAGGACTTTACACAGTGTAAAAAAAAAAAAAAAAAAAAGCACAGAGCTCTATAAAGGGAACCTGTCAGGTGCAATATGCTCCCATATCCACGAGCAGTTCTGGGTGCATATTGTTAATCCCTGCATAACCATCCCTGTATACACTAGCAGAGATAAAGGGATCTTTACAAGTATTTCTAAAGATCTCATATGATATTGTAATGAGGCCAGCGACTAGTCCCCTGGGCATTGCTTCCCTTGCTAGTTGGCCCATTAGCATGTTAGCATGCCCCTGTGGCCGTACTAACATGTTAATGAATATGCAGCGTCAGAGGATGGTCTCGCTCCCCTCTCGGCTGCCATCGCATCAGAGTCCTGGATTTCGACTCAGTGCACATGATCCCCGACTTTCGGTCATGCACACTACGTGGATTTGAAGCCAGGACTCGTACACCTGGTTTCATAATGCGCATGACCGCCGGGTGTACAAGTCCTGGCTTCAAATCCACGTAGTGCGCATGACCGAAAGTCCGGGATCATGCGCAATGAGCCGAAATCTAGCGTCAGGCGCGATGGCAGCAGAGAGGGGAGTGTGACCATACCTCTGACTCTACGTATTCATTAGCATGTTAGTACACCCCAGTGGGCGTGCTAAGGGGCCGAAAAGCCAGGGGAAATCATGCCCTTGCGACTAGTCTCTGCACTCATTAGCATACGATAAAAGATCTTTAGAAATACTTTTTCTAAAGATCCCTTTATCTATGCTAGTATATACAGGGACAGTTAGGCAAAGATTAGCAATATACACCCAGAACTGCTTCTGGATTTGGGAGCATATTGCACCTGACAGGTTTCATTTAAGTCCCTTCCATTTTAATTGAACTGTTATTTACCCAGCCAAAATAGTGTCAAAAAATCACCAAAACTCATCATGGGAAAGTTTTTACAATCCATTTTTTTATCTACTTAAAAATTGATGAATATTCCCCCAGCCTAATTTTCTTGGAAAGAGATCAAAACTGTAAAAGGCTGTAGTGGATATGAGGCCTAGGATTTTGGACATCATGAAATAGCTGCTTCAGATAAGTAGATGGTAGTTTATAGTGGAGCATGCCTAGTTTTTTATCCTGGTTATATTTCCTGCATTTTGCTTGACTGTGGTTATTTTTTGTGATTAGCTCGCCAAGTGCCAGAGAGAACGCCAACATTCCTGCTGCCTACGGGCACTTCTAGCACTAAGCTGGTGCTGCGGGATGAAGATCTCCTGCTAGAATGTATTGCCTCCGGAGTGTAAGTAGCAAAATGACGACTGTAATCGTACCATGGCACTGTTCACAACTTCTTCATCTATACACCTGAATGGAAAATATATCTGATCATTTATTTTTAGGAACTCTGGGGTGACTTCTAATATTTGTTATAATGCATATATTGCAGTAGGAATTCACTGTATGTTAAATGGGGGTCTCTAAAGTAAATTAAACATAACTTGTAGTAAACATCTAAAAAGCAAACTAGAATGATAATACATGAAAAATGTAAGGTGTATTAAATGAAAAAAATCAGGACAGTAGTATGGAGGTAAATGTACATATAGCTCCCTCTAATACCTGTGGATGGATATCTTTTTATACATACATAAAACATATGTATCAAACTGTCCCTTCCTCTCTAGGTAATGACAAGCTAACTATAGTAGGTATTAGTAACAGCCATGAGATAGGCTTTATCAATTAGTAGATAGCAAAAAGGAGAGGAAGGACCGATGGAGAACAGCAAAACAAAGATAGAAGAAGCACTCAACTACAATAATTCTGACTAAGGGGTACTTCACACACAGCGAGATCGCTACCGAGATCGCTGCTGAGTCACGGTTTTTGTGACCTCATTAGCGATCTCGCTGCGTGTGACACTGAGCAGCGATCTGGCCCCTGCTGTGAGATCGCTGCTCGTTACACACAGTGCTGGTTCGTTTTTTTTATTGTTGCTCTCCCGCTGATAAGCACACATCGCTGTGTGTGACAGCGAGAGAGCAACAATCCTGAATGTGAAGGGAGCAGGAGCCGGCGTCTGACAGCCTGCGGTAAGCTGTAACCAAGGTAAACATCGGGTAACCAAGGTGGTTACCCGATATTTACCTTCGTTACCAGCCTCCGCAGCTCTCACGCTGCCAGTGCCGGCTCCTGCTCCCTGCACACGCTAAGTTAAGCGGTGTGAGCTGGTAACTAAGGTATACATCGGGTAACCATACCCGATGTTTACCTTAGTTACCAGTGTCCGCAGCTTCCAGACGCCGGCTCCGTGCAAGCGCAGCGTCGCTTGCACGTCGCTGCTGGCTGGAGGCTGGTCACTGGTCGCTGGTGAGATCTGCCTGTTTGACAGCTCACCAGTGACCATGTAGTGATGCAGCAGCGATCCTGACCAGGTCAGATCGCTGGTCAGATCGCTGCTGCATCGCTAAAGTGTGAAGGTACCCTTAGGCCTTGTGCGCACTCTACGTTTTTGCTATAGGTTGTGCTGCGCTTTTTGCTGATAACCTTCATGCAGTCCTACCCCAGCAAAATCTATGAGAAATCAAAAATGGTGTGCGCACACTGCATTTTTTTACCAATAGGTTTTTGCTGCAGAATTTCTGCAGCAAAAATAAGTAGCATGTCACTTCTTTTCCACAGGTACCTGCGGTTTTGCCATTACATAATGGTTAAAAACTGCAGGGACCAACCCGCGGAAAAACCGCGGCAAATCCGCACGCGGTTTTTGGTGCAGGTTTTACTGCGGGTGCGTAATTCTGCCAGACGGTGCAGAATTTACTTAAGGAAAGTGTTGTCCCAGTGCGCACACACCCGTACTGTCCTCACAAAAAATATCCACGCACTTCATAACAGTGCATGCCCCTTGTTTCATCATAACAAAGCAAGTATATTGTATCATCAGAGACTCGGCAGAACAATAAACACATAGACTGAAAGTATGGCAAGGTTGATAGTTGTGATGGACAATTAGGCTATGTTCACACTCTTTTTTTTTTTTTTTTTTCTGAAGCCAAAACCTGCTCTCTTGGTAGTAAAGTCCCTCGTTTCATCATAACAGTGGAAGTACCTTGTATCATTAGGGGTTATGCAGAACAATAAACACATTCACTGACAGTACGGCAAGGTTCGTGGCTGTGATGGACAATTAGGCTATGTTCACACTGCTCTCTTGGCAGTAAAAGCACTGCTTTCAAAAATGCCTGTTTTCAGTGTTTTTCCGCAGTGTTTTTTTCCCGCAATTTTTTGCAGTGTTTTGTTCAGTGCTGATTACATGTGGACTTTGTCTATAGCACATGTTTAATAAAGTTAGTTTTATTCAGCAAAAAACATAGCTGCAGTTCTCAAGTTCATTCAGGAAAACAAGCCAGTGCATGAGCTTTCTGAAATCTCAGCTTTTGCTGGTTCTGTAAAAAGCATAAAAAAAATGCAACAAAACTACGCTGGATGTGAACATAGCCAAGCTGTTCTCCCAAATCTTCCTATGGGTTTCATAACAGTGTAAATGCCTTGTATGATCAGGGGCGAGGCAGAACAATCAACAAACAAACAAACAAACAGACTGACAGTACGCCGAGGATAGTAGCTGTGACGGACAGTGATTGATTGTAGTTAGTTGTGCTTTCTTCTATCGTTGCATAGCTCACCTCCATCAGTCCTCATCCTCTTCTCTAATCTCAATTGTTTTTATTTAATACACTTTACATTTTTCATGTATTATCTTTCTGGTTAGTTTTTCAGATGATGAATAAAAGTTTAGAAACCCCCTATTTCAGATACAGTGCTTCCCTATTCAGCACTGGGGTACTGTATTTATATTGTTGTCAGCGATAAGGTCCTGCATATATTTCAGTACTTAAAGGGCTATTCTGGGGAGATAAAAAATTGTTCTACTGTCCCTGCCATCATAAACTATAAAGATGAGATGCACAGCGCTGTTCCTGTACCTGTAATTCAGTGTGACACTGGAGGTGCTCCTTGGTGCTCCCCCTCCCATCTGGGATGTTACATCACATTAGGGGGTGTGGTCTGCTCTTTTTGTTAACAGTTGGCCCCCTGATTCCGTAATAGTTGCTTCTGTTCTGTCCAATATCAGGGGGTTTGGAGAGGGTGGGACCTGCTCCATGCTGTTGGTATTAGCCAGCCCCCTGATGATTTCTTCTGCTCTGTCAGAGATCAGGGGACATGGTGAGGCCCCTCATTATACATGTAATTTTAAGCCACTATTTCATGCTAAATATGTCCATAAATGTTGTAAGTTTTGATGTATTTTTTTTATTTATTATAACATTAATGTCATAGACCAAAATCACTGTTAGTGCAAGTACAATGGTACACACGTTGCAAGATACATTTGTCAGTGCTATAGTAGGGATTCAAACGAGCATAGAAAAAATTCATCCAGAAAACGCGGACAATCTTTTTTCTTATTTGTGCAATCTGTTTTTATACAACAGCAGTTATTAAAAGTTCACAAGACCGAATAGTTTCCTATGTTAAAGAATTGCACTGTGTCTGGCTGCGTATGGAGTAGTTTGTTGTTTTTGCGCACCTATACACTTTAATTGGCGAGCCTCATCTGACACACGGAATACACTAGTACATGCTACGATATTTCTCTTACTTGTAGATTCAGTCTGTGAAAAAAATCATCACCACTACCCTATTGAATAACATTTATTGGAGTACCTTGCACTTTTTCATCCATCTTCACAGCCAAGTCCGCAGAACCATATTTTATGTCCAGGTGGTGTTCATGAAAAAAGGAAGGCATTCAGACTGTTATTCAGTGGATACTGCAGTCCGTGTACAAACCGTTTTTTTTCATGGACAGCACTCGCACTGAAATCGCCTGAATTTACTGGATGAAAGTTGGACAATTTTTTATACACTTGTGACATTTTCAGAATGTAATACTTAGACTGGCCGCAGTTCTCCCGACCCGAGCATGAGAGCTTCATATATTTCCATGCAGGCTGGGAGAGCCGCGGTCAGTCCAAGCATTGCGGTCTGATCTCTCACCGATTTATGTGGTCATCTGAATGCACCCCACTAGTGAGAGTGAGTGGTTTTTCAGTGTAAATCAGGGGAGGGCAATTAATTTTCCCAAAGGGCCACATGAGACCGTGGCTGGAGTGGAGGGCCGAACTAATAGGCTGAAATTTAATTCTGAGTAATATTAATATATTATTTACAATTATTTTATATTAATATTAATTGTATCACTTAATATTGGGCAGAATTAGGTATGCTGACATCCCCCTATATATAATATAAGCTCACACACAGCCGCCTATATACAGGATGAGCCCTCACATAACTCCAGGATGAGTCCTCACACAGCCTCTTATATAAACTATGAGCCCACACACAGCCCCTTATATACAGTATGAGCCCACACACAGCCCCCTATAGACAGTATGAGCCCACACACAGCCCCCTATAGACAGTTTGAGCCCCCATTTAGCCCCATATCTACAATATGAGCCCACACGTAGCCCCCTACATACAATATGAACCTCACATAGCTCCTCTATATACAATGTGAGCCCCCACATAGCCCCTTGTATACAATGTAAGCCCCCACACAGCCCTTCTATATACAATGTGAACCCCCACATACCCTCTCTATATACAGTGTGAGCGCTCTCCTAACCTCCTAAATACAGTATGATCCCCCACATAGCTTTCGAAATATATTTAGCTTAACATAGCCTACTGTATAGCGTATGAGCGCCACATAACCCACTATGTAGAGTATGAGCCCTTACAGTCTCCTAAATACAGTAGGAGCCTCCACATAGGCTCCAGAATACAGCATGAGCCCCTACATAGCTTGCTAAATACATTATAATCACCTCATAGCCTACTATATACATTATGACCCTCCCACATAGTCTTCTATATACATTATGAGCTTCACTTAGCCTCTTATATACATTATGAGCCCCATATAGCCTCTTATGTACCCCACATAGCTTCATATATACAACATGAGCCCCCGCAAAACCTCCTACATACATAAGCCCCACTTAGCCTCATATATACAGCATGAGTCCCCACATAGCCTACTATATACATTACTGAGCTCTCACATAGCTTTCTACATACATTTCTGAACTCCCACATAGCCTCCAACATACATTTCTGAGACCCCCACATAGCCGTCTACATACATTTCAGAGCCCTCACACAGCAGTGCCTATATACATACAAACATCCCATACACATGGAAAAAAAACCTAAACATAACAGTATATACTCACTTTGCTCCCGTTCCCCAGTGTTCTGCTCCAGCCTCCGGTGCACTGATGCGCCCCACAGCTCACGCGATGATGTGCCCCACACTGATTGGTGGCAGACGGAGCAAGCGGCATCATCCTCTACCAATGTGTTCACCTGTGTCTGCATCCTGTGTATGTTAATAGTGGTGACATTGGGAAGCAGGCGGCAGTGGAGGTCAGATGTAGCCCACTTTTCCAATGTTTTCAGCCCTTGGCTGTCTCTGTCCATAGGCCGGACCTGGATGTGGCCCACTGTTTGCACTTTGCCCAGCCTTGGTGTAAATGATATTGTAATCTTAATTATTCTTCTTACTTTTTTTTTTTTTTTTTTATATAGACCAACTCCAGAAATTATGTGGTACAAGAAGGGAGCGGAGCTGCCAACCCAAAAACTGAAGTTTGAGAATTTCAACAAAACTCTCCGCATTTCACGAGTGTCTGAGGAAGATAGCGGAGAGTATTTTTGCCAAGCGTCTAACAGGATGGGCAGTATAAGGCACACCATCTCTGTTCGGGTGAAGGGTAGGAGTTATGGATTAATGACAGATAAAAATGCAAAGTGGAAAGTATTATAAGACACAGATAAAGCGAAGAATTTTCTAAAACTGGGTTGAGTAAAATGCGCCTTTTCATGAAAAAAATTCTCAAATTTTTGCTTAAATGATGGTGTGCCAAAATTAGCAAAAACCTTTCCAAATGGTTTCATGAATTCTTGCAAACTATCCTTATAACTGGACATACACATGGGTATATAAATACCGTTCACTGTAATTGGCCTGGATTTGTGTATGAAATGGTGAAATAGATAGTCCGCCTTGTTTTATATGTATTCACAAGATTAAAAGAGTTTTCTGGTCTTCTGTAAAAGTTAGCAGGTGTAAGGGATACTTGTCCCAGGAACTTTGCCGCTCGGACTCTGCCAGATTTGGAGAGATGACGTTATGGGCCACCAGTCACTGGACCACTGAGTCCACTGATTGGCTGCAGGGTCAGGTGGCTTGCGGTTTTTACATACTCTCTGCTAGTCCAGAGAGGCAGTTTTGGGATGCAGAGTTACAGTTAAGATGTCACGTCTATTTCCAGAGGCAGCCGTCAAAATTGTGAACCGTCTCTGCATATGAATGGAGAAAACAATGGGAAGTTATGCAGATTTGCAAAAAAATAAAACAACGTAAAGTAAAATTAAATTTTCTAAAAGTTTAATTTAGGGTCCTTTCACTTTGTGTTTTTCCCTACGTCCACAGGTCCCGTCGGAGGATCCATCCGAACCGCCCCTCCCCCACTCTGCAAAGCGTGTTCCGGAAGCATGCACCGACAGGGCCATTCACTGTAATGGAGCACACTGCGTTAGCGTGTGTTCTGTTTTGTGCCATTTTTGCACATATACGTTTCTGCAGACTGACACCCAAACGTTGCTATGTTTTGTGCTATTTTTGCACATATACGTTTTCTGCAGACGGACACCCAAACGTAGTCTACTACGTTCGGATGTCCATCTGCAGAAAACGTATATGTGCAAAAATGGCACAAAACAGAACACACGCTAACGCAGTGCGCTCCATTACAGTGAATGGCCCTGCCGGCGCATGCGTCCGGAACACGCTTTGCAGAGTGGGGGAGGGGCGGTTCGGACGGATCCTCCGACTGGACCTGTGAGCGGAAGGTAAAACGCAATGTGAAAGGAGCCTTAGAGTTATATGATTCAGTGACAACAGACATGACATACAAAATTCACAGATGTGCAGGTAGTCTAGACAGGCAGTGAAAACAGGCATACAATAAGCACTAGTGACTACAACCATACACAATTAGTACATACGTTCAGAAGCCATAGGTATTCAGAGGGAATATATGTAAACTCAACACAGAAATAGCTGGCAGTGAATACAGACATGTGATGCTTGCAGATATTGCAGTTTTTTTTACATGTTTTGTCTTGGTAGCGGCACCTTTTTGGCTGGATAAACCAAAGGACCTGATCTTAGCTCCAGGTGAAAATGGTCGATTGGTGTGTCGTGCTAATGGCAACCCTAAACCTACAATTCAGTGGATGATGAATGGAGAGGCCATCCCAGGTAAGATTATGCGTAGAGGTAATCATTACAAATAAAGTCAATGACATCAGTCTTGATGAGGAAGCAAGATGGAGTCCGAGTCGCCTGATTCATAAGGAGGCTGTAGCCTCCTAAAATAATCATTTGCATCTTAGTGGTGGCATGCGCACCTCCGTTTGCCTCTCCAAAAATCTTACTCCAGTCAAACTCACATTTACTGTTGCATCTTTTCTATGCCAGAAATAGTGTAAACAGCTTGATGAATTGGGGCTAATGTATTTTGCGACAGATACAGACAGCTGTAAAGTCTGACCATGTTTACAAAACTGATGCAAGGGCAGCAAGATGTGACATCATTTGCATAAATCAGTATCTTAAAGCACCACTCCAGTGTGCGTTTTTTATTTCACCACTGGAGTGGTGCTTTAAAAGTCCCCTGCCCATGTCCTATACTCACCTGCAGCTGTTTTAATCGGCTTAGATCATCGCTTCGGTGTGTGTCCGTCTATTTGTGACCTGCTGGTAGCTCCAGTGTTTCATGGAGTGCGGTGGAGGTTGCCTCTCAATGTAAGTGTATGAGAACTTCATTCTGGCTCTCATAGACTTGCATTAAGAGCCTGTGACTTAACTTCTGATTTCCAGCTAGTCAGACATGACGGGCACAAGATGCCACCGAGGGATCAAAGTCAAGAAAAAAGATGAAAACACCAGAGGATAAGTATCAGACAGGGGGCAGGGGTCTTAAATTTAAAGCACCACTCCAGCACTGAAAACAACCCAACCCTGCTGAAGTGGGGATTTAATGTAAATTCTGTATCAATTTTGAGTTGACTACAAAGGTTGAAATATGTACACAAGTAGCTTTTTTCTGATTTTTCATGCATAAAATCTGCATATTACTGAGATACCTAAAATCTCTTGCATTTTTTTACCTTGCATGTTTTCGACCTGTGGTGCCTTTTTTTCAAAATGGCATGTCAATTCTTTGAGTGTTTTTGCAGCGTTTCTTTACCCAGTAACCAGCTCTGGAATGCCTATAGACTTTAAATGTCTGAGCAGTCCACACATTATGAAATTCTAATGCGTCAATGTTGAGTAAGCAGTTTACACAAGAATATGCAGCTGTGGAAACTGGGAGCCGACTGTCAGACACAGCCAGTCTCCCCTTAGAGAAGGCAGGAATGGTTTATTACCATCTTTGCCTTTCTGATCGCTGTATACACAGCACAGAACAAGCACCCTGATCAGACACAGCCAGTCTCCCCTTAGAGAAGGCAGGAATGATTTATTACCATCTTTGCCTTTCTGATTGCTGTATACACAGCACAGAACAAGCACCCTCATCAGACACAGCCAGTCTCCCCTTAGAGAAGGCAGGAATGATTTATTACCATCTTTGCCTTTCTGATTGCTGTATACACAGCACAGAACAAGCACCCTCATCAGACACAGCCAGTCTCCCCTTAGAGAAGGCAGGAATGGTTAATTACCATCTTTGCCTTTCTGATCGCTGTATACACAGCACAGAACAAGCACCCTGTTCAGACACCGCCAGTCTCCCCTTAGAGAAGGCAGGAATTATTTATTACCATCTTTGCCTTTCTGATCGCTGTATACACAGCACAGAACATGCACCCTGATCAGACACAGCCAGTCTCCCCTTAGAGAAGGCAGGAATGGTTAATTACCATCTTTGCCTTTCTGATCGCTATATACACAGCACAGAACAAGCACCCTGATCAGACACAGCCAGTCTCCCCTTAGAGAAGGCAGGAATGGTTTATTACCATCTTTGCCTTTCTGATCGCTGTATACACAGCACAGAACAAGCACCCTCATCAGACACAGCCAGTCTCCCCTTAGAGAAGGCAGGAATGGTTAATTACCATCTTTGCCTTTCTGATCGCTGTATACACAGCACAGAACAAGCACCCTGTTCAGACACCGCCAGTCTCCCCTTAGAGAAGGCAGGAATTATTTATTACCATCTTTGCCTTTCTGATCGCTGTATACACAGCACAGAACATGCACCCTGATCAGACACAGCCACTCTCCCCTTAGAGAAGGCAAGAATGGTTTATTACCAACTTTGTCTTCCTGATCGCTGTATACACAGCACAGAACAAGCACCCTGATCAGACACAGCCAGTCTCCCCTTAGAGAAGACAGGAATGGTTTATTACCATCTTTGCCTTTTTTTATTGCTGTATACGCAGCACTGAACAAGCACCCTGATCAGACACAGCCAGTCTCCCCTTAGAGAAGGCAGGAATGGTTTATTACCATCTTTGCCTTTCTGATCGCTGTATACACAGCACAGAATAAGCACCCTGATCAGACACAGCCAGTCTTCCCAGAGAGAAGGCAGAAATGGTTTATTACCAACTTTGTCTTCCTAATTGCTGTATACACAGCATTGAACAAGCACCCTGATCATGTGGTCGCTGGGTGTGTGGAGAAGGCAGAAGCTGTTGGGTCATAGGAGAGCGAGATAGCTATACTATGCAACCAGGAGGCTGAATTTTACCATGTAATTGAGGATACTATACCAGCCCCAGTTTCAGGGAAATAAGCAAAAAGAAGAATCTGAGCACAGTCTGTGGAAAAAAAAATGAACAAAACAACAAAAACGCAACAACTAATAAATAAAACAAAAAATTTCAAACACTGTTTCTCGCCCCAACTTGTTCCACCCCCTGCCCCCAAAAAATGTTCAATATATAAAAATAATTTCTACAAAAATGGGAAAGGAATTTAAAATGTTTTAGTGGTCCTTTGGGGTCTTAAAAAGAAAAAGTAGTTTAAAAACTGGATAAGTATTTCCCATTTTTCCTCAATATCAGCAAAGATAAAAATAGGAATGCAAAAATGACATAGCAATTACGGTAATCCCTGATTGTCATGACACAAAGAAGCAAAAATTATTTGAATATCCGAACATGAAAAATGTCAAAACCTTTTAAAGCACATGTCCAAAAAGAACAAAAAAAATTCTGGGCCTGGTCATTGAAGGTTAAAATGGCTCGTTCCTGAACTGGTTAAAATCAATGAGCTAAAAAAATAAAATAAATACATAAAAATGTGTGTAATGTGTGCACTGTTTTTCCTGCCAACATGTTGCATTTTTCATGCAGATGAAACCGCAGCAAATACGCTGTTTGTGAACAGAGCCCTACCCATTTTCATCACCCCCATTTGGGATATATTGGAAATAGTGTTACTAGTGTCCTCTAGTGGTGAACTGATGGAAGTAAAATGTCAGATTTCGTTTTTCATTTTGCGCTGTCCAAGGTACTTGAAGAAAATGCCAAAATGAGATGACTGAAAGTGATCACATTACAAACACTCATCTATTTGGTTGTTTTTAATTGAAAGTTGTGTTGTGAGTCCTCAGCAATCCGCATATAGCTTTGTATCACTTTATTTTTTTTAATGGTCGTTGTGCAGCCTATTTTTTATTTTAGATTTTTATCATGTAACAACAGATCCAAACCCCAACTTTGAAGTTGCCGGTGATACGATCATCTTTCGCGAAGTGCAGAGTGGAAACAGTGCAGTTTTTCAGTGCAACGCATCCAATGCCCATGGCTACCTGTTGGCTAATGCCTTCATCAACATCCTTGGTAAGACTAGCAAACTCACATTTTGTATAACACTACAGGTCCGATTCATTATCGCATTTTTGCATTTTATTGTCTAGTTTGTGTTTTTTGGATGTTTTTGATTTCTGACTTAAGGGGGCTTTACACGCTACACGCTACGACATCGCTAATGCGAACTCGTTGGGATCACGGAATTGGTGACGCACATCCGGCCGCATTAGCGATGCCGTTGCGTGTGACACCTATGAGCGAGTTTGCATCGTTGCAAAAACGTGCAAAATCGCTCATCGGTGACATGGGGGTCCATTCCCAAAAATCGTTACTGCAGCAGTAACGAGGTTGTTCCTCGTTCCTGCGGCAGCACACATCGCTCCGTGTGACACCGCAGGAACGAGGAAGCTCTCCTTACCTGCCTCCCAGCCACAATGCGGAAGGAAGGAGGTGGGCGGGATGTTACGTCCCGCTCATCTCCGCCCCTCCGCTTCTATTGGGCGGCCGCTCAGTGACGCCGTGACGACTTAGAAAGGAGGCGGTTCGCCAGTCACAGCGACGTCGCCAGTTAGGTAAGTATGTGAGACGGGTCTGGGCGATGTTGTGCGGCACGGGCAGCGATTTGCTTGTGTCGCACAACACATGGGGGCGGGTACCCACACTAGCGATATCGGGACCAATATCGCAGTGTGTAAAGCCCGCTTTACTCTTATATTAATTTGCACCTTTTAAAGTCTATTTTCTGTGAGTACACCTGTTTTCTTTTATTGTATCTTCTTTATTGTAGAGTAATTTTAGGGTGTCCAGATATTTTTGGCTGATTCATCAATTGTGACTATTAGAGCAACAAATTTTTAAGTAAATGTACTCCAGTCCTGCCTGAATTGATTTAAAATATTTCTGAAAATTTTGTGCAAATTTTGTGACATTTTAGTGGAGCATGTGACCATATGTTCTAAGGCTGGGGGCTTCATGGCATATTTGACCGTATTTGACTTGAAAGATGTCCAACCGCAACTGATTTGTTGCGACTTACTCTTCCCAGTATCCTGAGGGTTGCATTGCGACTCCTTGCACTGTAATGAAGCAGCAACGACTAGCTAACCGCAGTTGCGTTACTGGTGTCGTGGCCAAAGTTGCCGTGAAGTGCTAGCCTAAAAGGTTAAAGACATAAAATAAGGAGCATTTTTCATTTTGCACAAAATTCATGAACCATGTGCGCCATTTTGAAGAATTTGGCGCAAAAAAAGTCAATGAATACACAAGTAAAAAAGGCACTTAAAAAAACAATGTATGAAGAATCAGGCCCAAAGTGTTGTAAGGTAAATTCAAATTATCTCCTCAGGGAGGAAAGTGACAAACTCTAGTGCCACCTTTTGGAAGTAGCAATC
This sequence comes from Anomaloglossus baeobatrachus, assembly GCF_048569485.1. Lineage (NCBI taxonomy): Eukaryota > Metazoa > Chordata > Amphibia > Anura > Aromobatidae > Anomaloglossus > Anomaloglossus baeobatrachus. The sequence goes on from NC_134354.1 coordinate 228,615,983, forward strand.
CTAAAAGTCAAAAGTGACTCTCCAACGAGCCTTTTCATATGACCTAGGATTTATGCAGATCAGAACCTCAATTTGCAGACATGATGTTTCGGGATGATTGTCCCTCGTCAGTGCAAAGTATGATATCTGATCTTGCTGTATGAGAAGACCCCAGTAGAGCTTCTCATACAGCAAGATCAGATCTCATACTTTGCACTGACAAGGGACAATCATCCTGAAACACAGTGTCTGCAAATTGCGGTTCTGATCTGGCATAAATCCTAGGTCATATAAAAAGGCTCGTTAAAGGGCCACTTTTGACTTTTAGGATTGCTACTTCTATTAGATGGCACTAGAGTTTGTTGCCTTCCTCCCTGAAGAGATAATTTGAATATTACCCAGAGGAGCATTGCAGCTGTAAGACTCCTCACCATTGACAACCAGATTGGTTGGTCAGTCTCACCACGGTAAATGATGTAACACTACTACTGAAAGAGCAATTAACATGAAGCCTGGACTGGTTGGGTAAAGTACCATCAGGTACACATTGTGGGGCTAAAAAAGTCACAGCTTTTCTGGAAGCTTTTATGGTGTCCACTGGGGTTCTCATTTGCCATCTGCACAGAATTCAAGGCTCACCTAGGAAAATTGAATTCTCATTGTCAATAAATCCATATAGGAGTGATTTCTATTTAAAGCACAGTTCCGACATATTTTTGTTATTTCACCACCAGAGTGGAATTACTAATATAAGTTCCATGCCTCTAGTAGTATACTTACAAGCTGCCGTCTTCTTCTATTCTCGGGCCATTACGGTCGTATATTTCTGTTTGGGCCTGCCTGATCACTTCAATGTTTGCTGGGTGAGCCAGGGATCACTTCTCAATGCAATGTAAGTCTATGAGAGCCATAATGCCTCTCATATCCCTTCATGTGTGGTCACAAGAGGGCAGAACAGGACCAGAGCGGTGCCAGGAAGAACAGAAGACGGCAGCTGGTAAGTGTATTACTGGGGGCAATAAAACATAAGAAATAAGCTGAAATAGAGCTTTAACCCCTTCACGACCGGCCGATTTTTCGATTTCCGTTTTTTTTTTCGCCATTTTATTTCTGAGAGACGTAACTTTTTTATTTTTCAGTCAATATGGTCATGTGAGGGCTCATTTTTTGCGGAATGAGCTGTACTTTTAAATGAAATAGTGTACTGGAAAACGGCAAAATTCCAAATGCAGAAAAATTGCAAAAAAAGTGCGATAGCACTATGGTTTTTGAGATATTTTATTCACTGTGTTCACTATATGGTAAAACTGATGTGTGGGTGTGATGCCTCAGGTCAGTGCGAGTTCGTAGACACCAAACATGTATAGGTTTACTTTCATATAAGGGGTTAAAAAAAAAATCAGAAGTTTGTCCGAAAAAAGTGGCGTACGTTTTACGCCATATTCCGTGACCCGTAGCGTTCTCATTTTTCGGGATCTATGGCTCAGTAACGGCTTATTTTTTGCGTCTCGAGCTGACGTTTTTAACGGTACCATTTTTGCGCAGATGCTACGTTTTGATCGCCTCTTATTGCATTTTGCGCAAAAGTTGTGGCGACAAAAAAACGTCGTTTTGGCGTTTGGAGTTTTTTTTGCCGCTACGCCGTATACTGATCAGATTAATTGATTTTATATTTTGATAGATCGGACGTTTCTGAACGCGGTGATACCAAATGTGTGTATATTTTTTATTTTTTTAACCCTTTAATTTTCAATGGGGCCAATGGGGGGTGATTTGAACTTTTAGGTTTTTTTGTTTTTTTTTTAATTCTTTAAAACTTTTTTTTTATTTTACTAGTCCCCCTAGGGGGCTATTGCAATCAGCAATCCGATCGCTCTGCAGTATCTGCTGATCACAGCTACAAGGCTGTAAACAGCAGATACACTCTCTTTGTCTTTTGCTGTGCCCCGGGCACAGCGAAAGTGAAAGCAAGTCAGGAGTAGTACAGGAGTCATCACATGACCCTGTGCTACCATGACAACTATCGGAAGTCATGTGATCGCGTCACGTGACTTCTGGTATCGGGCGGTAAGTAAAACTTAACCGCGATCGCGCTTATAATGGCGCTGTCACATATTGACAGCGCCATATAAGGGGTTAATCGTCACGAGCAGATAACGATTCTGCTCGTACCTAGCAGGCACACATCTCAGCTGTGAAAATCAGCTGAGATGTGTGCCGATCGCGGCATGCTGCCGCCGGAGGACTGCGGGCACTAACATTATGACATTTAGGACGTAATTTTACTGCCCGCGGTCGTTAAGGGGTTAAAGTTGTCACTAATACTAGCCTCATACCCGTTTGAATCATTACATACATTCCTTCATTCAGCTGGAAATGGTCTTCATTGCTCAGCCAATTTGTCAAACGCCATCTTCCCTTGTTTATCTTCTGGATTAAAGCTGAACTATTTCCAGGTTTTACAATATGTACTGCATATGTAAGGTTTCAGATGTTCCCTGCTATCCACCCTCACACAGTATCCACAGCTGATGGACAGTCCACAGACACGGTCTTGGGGATAACAGTTGCTTTAATATAGCAGGAACAAAGCAAATCAATACGGAATATATGATTCACCGTCTCTCGTGGGTAGACCACGGCAAATACAGCTTGGAGTTGAATGCTGAAGTGCAATTAGGGTACTGGAGCTTTAAGTGCACGATTTGTTTCAGAATTAATACTGGTATGCTTTAGGTTCAGAGTCTCTTGAGTTTAGAGGGTAGATATGATAAGATTGTACAGACCTGGAGTCCTGGGGTTAATTTCACTGCTAGTTCAGACACGTGCAGTACTTGTAAGCAAATGAAGACAGTCGCCCAGCGTGCTACGGGGAGCGGACGGCTGGTGCGTGGACAATGGCATGAAAGCCACTAATATTGCAGTGGGGCGGGAGACCCTCAAACTTCCCCAATCTGCGTGCAGTAGGGTCTGGTATATAGTCAGTATGCCCTACTATCTGAAGAGATGCACAATGTCAGGATAGGAAGCCTTCAGCATATTGGCTGTAATAATCAGGAAATGATGAAATTCTAGGCCTCGGGCCTAGGAGGAGTCTTGTGGTGAAGAGATTCTCCACATAATGTCTTCCCTCAGAGGAGACTCAGCCAGAACCAGCTCATTCCAGTTGTTTCTAGACAGAGGCTGGAGAATAGCTCCACCTATTGAGCCATGTGACCAAGAACTAGCCAATAGGATAATACCCAATGAACACTTCAGATTCTTACAGTTTTCACCAGTAGACGGTGCTAGAACAAAACAAATGAAAAATACTTTACTTATAACATATAGCATAATATTACATATAAGTAAATGTACTTAAAGAAACAGACACAATCTGGACCGGGCCACTACACATACATTATTAAAGGGAACCAGTCATGGCCAGAAATGCTATTTACCTGCAGATATAGGGCCAATGTGCAGGTAAATGGCATATAAATCGTCTTTGGATGGCTTACTCGAGCAGAAGCTACAGCAAGAACATTACATATGTAGCCAGTCATCGGGTTGGTGCATGAAGTGGTTACTGTCACCGCTCACTATACGGAGTGTGAGCGCTCTGTAATCACTTCTCGGCACATTTATTAACATCCTCCTCTGCACACACACACTGCTGATATGAGCTGCAGAGCAGGCTGTCAATCAATGTGCTGAGGAGTGATTACAGCGCCCCTGTACTGCCCGCTGCCCCAATGATTGGGAGTGAGCAGCTGCAGAGAGAATAAAACGTCATATTCTCCCTGTAGCTCCACTTCCAGCAAGCAGACGACACAAGATTTACATAATATTTATCAGCAGATTAACCTTATAATTGCAGCTAAATAGTGTTTCTGGACTTGACAAGTTCACGTTAAACATATTTGAGTCCTGATGAGGCTGAAGTACTTACAACCAATCTGACATTAAGGTGTATACATTTTTTTTATTTTTTTTTTCCCTTCATAATACAATCCCGTTAGACCCTAAATACTAGCAGTATTATATACTGTAGCTATTCTGACAGTATAGTATAATAGTGTCATTGGGTCTAAGTGATGTATTTAATATTCTATGCAGTTTGTATTGGGAAACTGAGTGAAATATCCTCTTTAACCCCTTCACACGTGGCCATTTTCCGCTCTTGCGCTTTCGTTTTTTCCTCCACTTCTTCCAAGAGCCATAACTTTTTTATTTCTCCGCTAATATAGCCATATAAGGGCTTGTTTTTGTTTTTGCTGGACGAGTTGTACTTTTGTTTGACACCATTCACTCTGCAACATATTATACTGGAAAATAGGAAAAAAAAATTCTAAGTGCGGTGAAATTGGAAAAAAAAAGTTCAATTTCACAATGTTTTGAGTTTTTTCTTTTAAATTACCATGTTCACTATATGGTAAAACTGACCTAATTTTATTCCCCAGGTCAGTATGAGTTTGTAGATACTAAGCATGCATAGTTTTTTTTTGTTTTTTTTTTTTAAATGGTGAAAAAAATTCACATATTTGTGAAAAAAAAAATAACGGCGCCTTTGATGCCATTTTCTAAAACCTGTAACGTTCTCTTTTTTCGGGATCTGGGGCTCAGTGATGGCTTATTTTTTCTACCCTGAGCTGACGCTTTGAACGCTCTCTCTCTGGGATACATGCGCTTTGTTTTGCTTCTTATTGCTCTCTATTGCAGTGTTGCAGTGCCAAAAAAACCCCTAAATTCTGGCTTTTTGATTTTTTTTTCTCATAATACCATTTACCAATCAGATTAATTTATTTTAAATTTTAATAGATCGGGCAATTCTGAACGCAGCAATACCATATGAGGGTTTTTTATTGTTTATTATTATTGTGGTGAAGGGGGGGTAATTTGAACGTTTCTGTTTTTGTTTTCTTTGTCATAGTTTTTAAAAATATTTTCCATTTTTTATTGTATTTACCAGTCCCCTTAGGGGACTTGAAACTGCAATCCTCCTATAGCATGTGCTATACTGATCAGTGCATCCGCTCTGTACAGCAGAAATCACAATCTCCTATGAATGCCAGCTTGTGATCAGCTGACATGGAAAGGGAAAAATGCGGGCTCAACTTGTGAACCCGCATCAAAGTCAGAGAGTCAACATAGTATGTACCAGTATCTCCTATGTTCATAAGGAGTTAAATATGTCTTTTATCATATATGTCAGTGTATCATCAGAAGTTATGAAATATCTAGTTATACGATCGATTAAAATTATAACGTTGTTGTTTCTGCATTGATAGGCTATTTAGTACCAATGTCTAATCTTCACACTGTATATTCTCATTGTAGATGTTCCATCACGAGTTCTGGGCCCTCGCAATCAATTAATAAGAGTTATTGAGTACAATAGGACTCAACTAGATTGTCCATTTTTTGGCTCTCCTATTCCTACAGTTCGATGGTAAGATCATTGTGTTACTGTTAATATAGTTCAATGGGGAAGTGCATTACCAATTTATTTTACATTCCTATTCCTTCACATACGCAGGTTTAAGAATGGACAAGGCAGTAACCTGGATGGAGGAAATTACAGAGTACATGAGAATGGTACCCTGGAGATTAGTGTCGTAAGGAAGGAAGATCAGGGCAAATACACCTGCGTTGCTACCAACATCCTTGGAAATGCTGAAAATACTGTACGACTGGAGGTGAAAGGTAGAATTAAAAAAAAGTCTTACCTATTTTTGTTACTGTACTTGTCAGTTTTCAATATAAAAACAAACTTACAATATATACAGTGAGGAAAATAAGTATATGATACACTACCGATTTTGCAAGTTTTGCCACCAAAGAATAGGGAGGGCTGTAATTTTTATCGCAGGTGAACTTCAACTATGACAGACAGAATCCAAAAAACAATATCCAGAAAGTCACATTATATGAATTTTAAATTAGTTAATTTGCATTTTTTTTGCATGAAATAAGTATTTGATACAATGGAAATACAGAACTTAATATTTCATACCGAAGGCTTTGTTTGCAGTTACAGAGGTCAGATGTCTCCTGTAGTTTTTGAATAAGTTTGCACACACTGCAGCAGGATTTTGGCCCACTCCTCCATATATATCTTCTCCAGATCTTTCAGGTTTCGGGGCTGCCACTGGGTAATATTGAGTTTCAGATCCCACCAAAGATTTTCTATTGGGTTGAGGTCTGGAGACTGGCTAGGCCATTCCAGGACTTTGAAATGTTTCTTATAGAGCCACTCCTTAGGTCCCCTGGCTGTGTGTTTTGTGTCATTGTCATGCTGAAAGACCCAGTTTTGACCCATCTTCAATGCTCTTACTGAGGAAAGGAGGTTGCTGGACAAAATCTTGTGATAAATGACCCCATCCATCCATCCTCCTTTCAATACAGTGCTGTCATCCTGTCCCCTTTACAGGAAAGCACCCACAAAGTATGATGTTTCCACCCACATGCTTCATGGTTGGGACGATATTCTTGAAGTTGTACTCATCCTTCTTCTGCCTCCAAACACAGCAAGTGGAGTTGATGCCAAAAAGGTCTATTTTGGTCTCATCTGGACTCATGACCTTCTCCAATGCTTTCTCTGTATCATCCAGATGGTCATTGGTGAACTTCAAACAGGCCTGGACATGTGCTGACGTGAGCAGGGGGACCTTGCGTGCCCTGCAGGATTTTAATCCATGACGGCATAGTGTGTTAATGTAATTTTTGATACTGTGGTCCCAGCTCAATTCAGATCATTAACAAGGTCCTCCCATGTAGTTCTGGGCTGATTCCTGACCTTTCTCAGAGTCATCCTCACCCCATGAGACGAGATTTTGCATGGAGCACCAGACCGCGTAAGATCGACATCTTGTGTTTCTTCTATTTTCTAATAATTGCCTTCTCACCAAGCTTCTTGCCTATTGTCCTGTAGCCCATCCCAGCCTTGTGAAGGTCTACAATATTGTACCTGGTGTCCTTAGACAGCTCTTTGGTCTTGGTCATGGTAGAGATATTGGCCTGTGATTGATATGATTGTGTGGCCAGTAATCTTTTATACAGGTAACGAGTTCAAACAGGTGCAGTTAAAACAGGTAATGAGTGCAGAGTAGGAGGGTTTCTTAAAGAAAAAATTAACAGGTCTGAGAGCCATAAATCTTACTGGTTGGTAGGTGATCAAATACTTATTTTATGCAATAAAATGCAAATTAATTCTTTAAAAATCATACAATGTGATATTCTGGATTTTTTTTAATTCGGTTTGTCACAGTTGAAGTGTACCTACAATAAAAATTATAGACTTCTCCATTCTTTGTATCAAATACTTATTATTTTGGACAGGGCTCAAGATCTGAGCTCACTTTACACATGGTAGATACCGGCTAAGAGATGAGCTCCAACTGCGACTGTTAACCATTTAACACTGATATCAATCTCTAAGGCTGCGTGCCCATGATCAGGGTTCACAGCGTTTTGGACACAGTATGTTTCAGTTGCGTCCAAAACACTGTGTTGTATAGTATAAGCACAGTGGATGGGATTTATGAAATTTGAGTTCTTCTGTTCTGTGTCAGTTACATGTCTGACACTTCTGACTCCCCTCTCTGGAGGAGGAGTTATCTTCCAGGCAGCATCTGCCCCATAGCCTGGAAGAGCTCCTTTATATAAAGTGATAAAAGATGATATTTCCACAATAAGGCATCTCATAAGAGACATACAAGTAGGACTTTTTTCTGCAGTCTATAACGTGTATGCCCACATTAATAGGATAGATAAGTCAAATGTGGTGTCAGATTCCCTTATAAGGGTCGATATTGACTATTTGGATTGCTGCTTTCAGTAGACTTTCTGTTGTCTTCTGTTTGCATATTTGCTTCATGTGTTATTATATATATATATATATTTTCTTTGGGGTGGGGAAAATTTTACTTTTAAAACAGAATGGGACAAGACACAAAAAATAATGCAGACTGCTTTTTACTATCCATTTTATGACTTGGATCTTATTTTTATGCAATAGAAGTCAATGCAGCAGGGGGCAATAGAAGAGGCACTTTGTTGTATCCTTTTTCTAATTTTAAAAAAATGTATATATTCCGTTGGAAGCAAAACCATAATGGAAGGCTGCAATTATTTTTTGTACGACAAAGGTGCAAATACAAAAGTCTCATAAGTACCGTATAATACAACAAGAATTAATACAATTTAAAAAAAAAAATCAACATCCTTAAAGGGAATCTATCACTAGGTTTTTGCTACCTCACCTGAGAGCAGCATAATGTAGAGACCGAGACCATGATTTCTGTGATGTGTCACTTACTGAGCTGTTTGCTATCATTTGTATAAAATCAAGTTTTCTCTGCTGCAGATCTAGCAGTTATACAGAGCTTATGAATATGCTGGACTACCTGGCAGCATGCCAAGTAGTTGTCACGATGACTCTGGGATAGCAGGGAACTTGGGCGCCTAAGCTGTCCCTCAAGCTATGGGGCCCTATTCTCAGGGATACCCCTAATGGTGGGGATGCCAGAGTCTCCTTCCTGGCCCTGCTCCTGACCAGTCCTGATCTGTTTTGCCTTCCCCTGCCTCAGGGAGGAATGAGACAGGAGTGTAATGAAAGTCACAGATATAGACAGACAAGGAAAAACCAAAACTCAGTCACACAGCATGCACACGCATAGGTAAAGACAATAAGAGATTCGGGGGGAAACACAAGAGGAGGAAGGAAGCTACAAAACAACATGGATAAACTTCCACAAGCGCAACAAGCAAATAGCACAATTTTCCCCAGAGCATCTAGGACACCACACCTCACAGACCAACATTAAAACTATAGTTGGCATGGGTAGAAAATTTCATCCAGTTTAAATAGAAGGGGAGCAAATGTGATTCGCCTCCCCACTACATGTCATCAAAGGAACCTAATAAGCAGACTAGCAGATAGACTAGCAGAGATTAACTCCCGCTAGCCTGCCTATGATTCAGCATACAGCGGGTTGACACTTAAATCTGTTAATTCCGGACACCAGAGAAACCATCGGGTGGTGTGTCTGAATCTGTAATGTGAACACAGTCCGACACCACCATGACAGTGGGCGAAGTTTGTGCAAAACTCCGTGTGACAGTAGTCCTCTAATGATAATCTACTGCTGATTAAACAGTGATTTTATCAAAAGTACACTAAGCAGCCCAGTAAGTGAAACATTGCTGGAATCAGGATCTCTGCTCCTACATTATTCTGCTCTCAGATTAGGTGGCAAAAGCCTTGTAACATATTCTCTTTAAGTGAAGTGCATTATCCCCTAAAATAAATAAGCATCACCAGCAAATCCAGTGTCTTCAGTTGTTTTTGGACAGCTATGTGACTAATACTAATTTACTTGGAACATTGTGACATACCAATGTCTGGGTATTGATATTTTTCTATACATGATAAGAATAAAGCGGTTTTGTTAAAAAATATGTCATGTTTCTATCTTCCCATTTTCAGAGCCTACTCGTATTATTAAGGGTCCTGAGGATCAGATAGCTAGGCGAGGCTCCTCAGTACGGCTGGACTGTCGAGTGAGGAGTGATCCGTCACTAAGATTAATAGTAACATGGATGAAGGATGATACTCATCTGTACATCAGCAGCAGGTAAGTGTGAGCATAGCATGCAGAACTGTGCTATGCAATGCATTTACAGAAGATATATTTTAATTGCTCATGTGTCTATTTGTGGCAGAATGAAGAAAGAAGATGATGCTCTCATTATTTTTGGGGTAGCTGAAAAGGACCAAGGCGCATACACTTGTGTGGCTAAAACAGAATTGGATCAGGACTTTGCTAAAGCCTATCTCACAATTCAGGGTACTTACGTTTTTTTGCAATTGTTTTTGGCAATGAGACCGCTATAATATTGGTACAAATCAGAAGACACTGATTCCTAACTAGAAAAATTCTGCCTTTTACAAAATGTGTTCTCTTGGATAAAGTTTTTAAAGGTCTAAAACTTCACTGTGCGCAATAGTGCAGCTGTGGGAACTTCATGTTAGACACAGCCAGACTCTCCAAAGAGAAGGCAGAGACGGTTTGTTGCTGTCTCTGCCTTCTCGATGACTGTGTACTCAGCATTAAACAAGTGCTGTGTATAAAGTAATTCTAAACATTCCCTTCTCCACATCCAGAAGTCATGTGATTACAGGGCATAGGGAATGAGCAGAAGCTGCTGAGCCCTATGACTATGCAGCCAATGGGCTAAACTTCTCATGTAATTAGGACTAATATACCAGCCCTACTTACAGAGAAACTCGGGTAAAAAAAAAAGTATTTTAATGTTGAAATGAACAGCAAAACAGATTTTCACACTGCTGACCTAGATGACAGTTGGTGCTTTTCAGAGTCTATGGAGATGGGAGGAAGTGGGAGAAGTAAGAAGACACAGACATCCTGAAATGACAGTTACATGTTAAAATTGACCACAAATAGAGAAACAATATACAAATCAAATTACTTACCTGCACAATTCTCTTTTGCTTGCCAAACATTGCTCTCTTGTGTCCCCACCATTCGTAAAATTCAGAATAAATGTTTTCAAGTATCCAAAAATGTTCTTAAAAGGGTTTTGCCACTAACAAAATGAATTTCAAAGTTGATTTTTGAATCAGATCATTTTTATTGAACACCATACTATCAGTACAGAGAGAATATATTCTTTTGCATATACGTCAACACCAAAACTCACTTAATGGCATAATATTGGTCAGCTACACAATTCCTTCTCTGTATAAATTTGTGTAATATTCTGATTTTCATAAACAGAGCAATTAAACAACCTATCTTTGTGAGAAAACAAATTTAAAGAGTCAGAATTAATGTTTACAACAGTAGATCTGTCCAGAAGGAAGATTATTTTCTAGTCGCTTCGCTCCACAACTTATCTCCGCTCCCATCCACCCCACCCTCTCCCATCTATTCAACAGACATGTCCCTTCTAGCCGCTCTCCACATCATTCTTCAAGATTTCGCATCATCCTACAGAGCTATCAGGCCTTTTTCCAAGATATTTCCCTTCACTGTAGACATAATACCAGACGATCCAGCATAGCGTCTTGGACCAGGGCAGCAGAGGGAAGGCCTGATGCCTCCATCCACGGCTGCCATATTTTATAAAATTTACTCAGCGCTTTTGTCTTTAAATAGACTCCTTTTTCCAGTCAAAGAATGTTATTCATCTTATTTTTAAGCTCCATTAAGATTGGGGGGCGAAGGATCTAGCCAATGATATGCCAACAACTTCCTTGTTTGGTAAACAATACGTGTTATACCCAGGGCTGTTGGAGAATCTGGGTCCACTCCTCCCTCCCACAAATTTATTAGGCAGATACGGGGCGAGGGCTGTATTTTAATGTAGTACACCTGTTCTATTAGTTCCAAAGCTTGCTTCCAAAATTCACCTATATGTCCACATTAACAAATACCAGCAGTATAGAAACAGGTGATGAGAAGCCGTTCCCAAATTACCTCTCAAAATTAAGATAAGTATCAGCAGTGAGAAAGGGAATAATACATAACTTTTATTAGAATTATTAGAAAAATTGCGTAGTGCTGCAATTTATAAATTAATTTTTTGTGCAAAAAAATGAAACAATACTCATGTCCAAGAGGACCAACAAAGATAGCGTTGGAGCCCCCCCGGTGGTGTCCGTCAATGATAGACCATAATCACCAGATGGACATTGAGGGGCTTCGACGCCAAATCAGTGTCCAAGATTCATAGACACTGTGAATTGATGACTACTATGAGCCGGATAAATGGGGCAACAACCTATAATCCTATTAGTCAGGTTAGGGTCATGGGAGGATATATTCCAGTGGGAACCAAGCCCCCCAATAGGACTCACCAATGTAATATACAGTATGGGGTTACTAAATCCCCCAAAAAACAAGCTTTTCATACATGTAAACACCAATTACCAACCATAACCTAACAGAAATCTAACAAAAATCCATCCAAGATCACAGTGGTGTTTCTTGGATTTAATTCAGAGTATAATCACGGCAGTAAACGTATAGGTATAATTATTGCCTCTTGCTTATAATGACCGGCTCATTTATACATCATGCAATTATAAATAGAGAAATGGAATGGTCTCACCCAGTTGTAGGTGCAGGTCAGTAGTTAGAAGGGGGTCATCAGGATAGATGAATCGGGTGGCTGTCCATGGCCGGGCAGGAGCTCTCTCCCTGGCAGGAACTAGCTGAACCCTCAAGCCCCATTAGCTCCAGCCCTTACAAGGACCGTCCCAAACTGACCCTGATTAAATTAGCCCTAAAGATTCATCACCATGGAACCTCCCGACGCGTTTCCTCCGCCAGGATTCATCAGGGGAGATACTGTAGGTGAAGGGCTCAAGATGCAGGTATAGCGACCCCAACATACAAGTGGTCAGACTCTAGGGACCCTAGAGTCTGACCACTTGTATGTTGGGGTCGCTATACCTGCATCTTGAGCCCTTCACCTACAGTATCTCCCCTGATGAATCCTGGCGGAGGAAACGCGTCGGGAGGTTCCATGGTGATGAATCTTTAGGGCTAATTTAATCAGGGTCAGTTTGGGACGGTCCTTGTAAGGGCTGGAGCTAATGGGGCTTGAGGGTTCAGCTAGTTCCTGCCAGGGAGAGAGCTCCTGCCCGGCCATGGACAGCCACCCGATTCATCTATCCTGATGACCCCCTTCTAACTACTGACCTGCACCTACAACTGGGTGAGACCATTCCATTTCTCTATTTATAATTGCATGATGTATAAATGAGCCGGTCATTATAAGCAAGAGGCAATAATTATACCTATACGTTTACTGCCGTGATTATACTCTGAATTAAATCCAAGAAACACCACTGTGATCTTGGATGGATTTTTGTTAGATTTCTGTTAGGTTATGGTTGGTAATTGGTGTTTACATGTATGAAAAGCTTGTTTTTTGGGGGATTTAGTAACCCCATACTGTATATTACATTGGTGAGTCCTATTGGGGGGCTTGGTTCCCACTGGAATATATCCTCCCATGACCCTAACCTGACTAATAGGATTATAGGTTGTTGCCCCATTTATCCGGCTCATAGTAGTCATCAATTCACAGTGTCTATGAATCTTGGACACTGATTTGGCGTCGAAGCCCCTCAATGTCCATCTGGTGATTATGGTCTATCATTGACGGACACCACCGGGGGGGCTCCAACGCTATCTTTGTTGGTCCTCTTGGACATGAGTATTGTTTCATTTTTTTGCACAAAAAATTAATTTATAAATTGCAGCACTACGCAATTTTTCTAATAATTCTAATAAAAGTTATGTATTATTCCCTTTCTCACTGCTGATACTTATATGTCCACATTCCCACATGACGTGCATTAAATGGGCATCATCCTGTCCACATCTGACACATTGTGCGTTTGGTCTAAGGCGGACTTTGCACGTTGCGACATCGCAAGCCGATGCTGCGATGTCGCACGCGATAGTCCCCGCCCCCATCGCAGGTACGATATCTTGTGATAGCTGGCGTAGCGAAAATTATCGCTACGCCAGTTTCACATGCACTCACCTGCCCTGCGACCGTCACTGTGGCCGGCGACCCACCTCCTTCCTAAGGGGGCGGGTCGTGCGGCGTCATAGAGACGTCACACGGCAGGCGGCCAATAGCGGCGGAGGGGCAGAGATGAGCAGGATGTAAACATCCCGCCCACCTCCTTCCTTCCGCATGACGCCGGCGGCAGGTAAGCTGATTTTCCTCGCTCCTGCGGCGTTATAAACAGCGATGTGTGCAGCCGCAGGAGCGAGGAACTACATCGTACCTGTCGCTGCAGCATAATTATGAAAAAGTCGGAGCCTGCAACGATGATACGATAACGACGCTTTTGCGCTCGTTAATCGTATCATCTAGCATTTACACACTACGATGTCGAAAGTGACGCCGGAAGTGCGTCACTTTCTATTTGACCCCACCGACATCGCACGTGCGATGTTGCAACGTGCAAAGCCGCCCTAAGTCCTATCTTGAACATAAGGCCAGGTGTCTTGTACACCCTATGGATGAGTAACGGCTGAGAAAGCCTTTGACATTCTGAGATTTCCATTTTAGGAATCTGTTCCAATATGTCCGACCAATGGTCATCAGTTAAGGGGCCTAAGGGCGGCTTTGCACGTTGCAACATCGCACGTGTGATGTTGTTGGGGTCAAATCGAAAGTGACGCACATCCGGCGTCACTTTCAACATCGTTGTGTGTAAATTCTAGATGATACGATTAACGAGCGCAAAAGCGTCGTTATCATATCATCGGTGCAGGCTCCGACTTTTTCATAATTACGCTGCCGCTAAAGGTACGATGTTGTTCCTCGTTCCTGCAGAAGCACACGTCGCTGTGTATGAAGCCGCAGGAGCGAGGAACATCACTTTACCTGCCGCCGACGTCTATACGGAAGGAAGGAGGTGGGCGGGATGTTTACATCCTGCTCATCTCCGCCCCTCTACCGCTATTGGCCGCCTGCCGTGTGACGTCGCTATGACGCCGCACGACCCGCCCCCTTAGGAAGGAGGCGGGTCGCCGGCCAGAGCGACGGTTGCAGGGCAGGTGAGTGCATGTGAAGCTGGCGTAGCGATAATTTTCGCTACGCCAGCTATCACAAGATATCGTACCTGCGACGGGGGCGGGGACTATCGCGTGCGACATCGCAGCATCGGCTTGCGATGTCGCAACGTGCAAAGCCCGCCTATGTTCCGCTCCCATTTATGTTTGACCATTAACAGGTAGCTATCTTAATGGGCAGGCAGTAGTCTCCTATATAGTTCTGATATAAGACCTCTAGAGGACTCAGACATGACCAAAGCGCACAACGAAGAATTGTGTCACATTCACAGGGTTCAAAGTTGATTTTAGCCAATAGATCTTAGAATAATAATAATTTATACAATCGGATGTGTTTAAAAAATTTTTTCCTGTGCTGAGATAACCTTATATATATATTTGTCCCTGCTATGTACTGTGTAATAGCCGTGTCTGACCATACAGGAACATGGTCTGATCGTGCCACATTACTTGGACCGGGGAGAAAGTAATAAAGTATCCAAACATTACAGAACGGGATTGCAAATTCTTTTTATGAGGTAAAATATATTTATTAAAAACAGGCAGGGGAATGTTTTACCTCAAAAAAAGAATCAGCTGTGATCCCATTCTGTGTTATCTGTGTACTCTTTTGTTTCCTCCCAGCCCAGGAGATGTGGTATGATCAGACCATGTAGCCTAACCACAAACAATAATAAATCGAGGTATGTCAAATAGAAGAACCACCTAAATATAACCTCTAAAATTTAAACTTTAATGTCATTAATACTAGAAGTCCCAGAAATTTCGAGCTCCCCCTGAAGTCCCGAAAGAGGGTCAAATGACCCTTAGTCCAAACTAAATAGAACTAACTAGAAACTAAATGGCTAAACTCATTGGAAAACAACAACAACCTCCTGTGGTGCGACAATAATGGCCTTAATTACAGAACAAAAGACAGTGATTATAGGAAGTTAGCTAAAATCCTTCAGGTCATTCAACCCGCCTCTGGGTTCCAAAGGTAGAAATGTTAAATGACCCCTCTCTGGGACTTCTAGTGTTAAAACAGACACAGAAGGTGTCCTTCCAAACAACATAAAACAAAGCGCCAGTGAATGCTAGGTGGGTATAGGACAGCGTGAGGGATAGAATATCAATTAGTTATTAAGATAGATCTACAGATGCCAAATTACATCCTCTGTTGCCCTTCCTACCGACGGAGGGTGTCATACTTTTGTGGACATCCCCCGTTCCGGGTGGCTGACCCTCACTGCCCCTATAACTAACTAGCAGTGTATCCACCACCAATTGGAAAACCAGGTGTAAAAGTGTAAGACAAACCACATATACACAGTACAGTTGCGTTAAATATACTATGGTTCTTGACTATTATACAGTCTCTTGTCAAGGAAATATGTTAGGATAGAGCCGGCGGACCCTATGGATAAGTCGGCACCCTCAACTCTCCTGACGCAATTCTCCCCCCTCCTAACGCAATAAAAGGGGGATCATCAGGGGTTTTCTAGAGATGACACATAGCAGTATTAGTGCCAATGTATAAATTAGCCAGGTCTGAGGATTCTTAATATGGAGGAAAAGATTATTAAATCTAGCCACAATGCCTCTTCACTGATATGGTCATGCAGAAGCAGAAATACAGAGTAGATGACTCTTATTTCCAACAAATATAGATGTATGCCCTTATTCAAACACGGTAATATTCCAAATAAGAGGAACAAGCCCCTATAACTTGTATTCATGAGGGGAGTGGCATAAATCCAACTTCATACGAGATCCAATGCCGGACAATCCTGTAAGGGAAAAATACCACACAGTGCCGTCTCAATGGACACACTGTTATTATTATTATTATTATTATTATTATTTATTTATAGAGCACCATTAATTCCATGGTGCTGTACATGAGAAGGGGGTTACATACAAAATACGTATACAAGTTACAGTAGACAGACTAGTACAGAGGGAAGAGGGCCCTACCCTTGCGGGCTTACATTCTATAGGATTATGGGGAGGAGACAATAGGTGGGGTGTAGGTCAGGCGGCGGCTCCGCACGGTGGTCGGGCGGCAGCTCCGCACGGTGGTCGGGCGGCAGCTCCGCACGGTGGTCGGGCGGCAGCGAGTTCATTGTAGATTGTAGGCATTTCTGAACAGATGAGTTTTCAGGTTCCGTTTGAAGTTTGCAAGGGTAGGGGATAGTCTGACGTGTTGAGGCACTGTTACACAGAATGCTTGTTTCCAGCTACCTTCTAAAGCAGAACTCCACCTGCAAGGACACAAAGGTCCTGTATCACAGGACACGGAGGCATAACGAGGCTCTGCAGCATTGTAGGAACACGAGATCTGGACACCCCATCGCAGCTCCCTGCGTTTCAGATGTGCATTGGCGCTCGGGACCTTTGTGTCTTTGCAGGTGGAGTTCTGCTTTGGAAGGTAGCTAGAAACAAGCATTCTGTGTAACAGTGTGTCCATTGAGACGGCACTGTGTGGTATTTTTCCCTTACAGGATTGTCCGGCATTGGATCTCGTATGAAGTTGGATTTATGCCACTCCCCTCATGTTTACAAGTTATAGGGGCTTGTTCCTCTTATTTGGAATATTACCGTGTTTGAATAAGGGAATAAATCTATATTCGTTGGAAATAAGAGTTATCTACTCTGTATTTCTGCTTCTGCATGACCATATCAGAGAAGAGGCATTGTGGCTAGATTTAATAATCTTTTCGTCCATATTAAGAATCCTCAGACCTGGCTAATTTATACATTGGCACTAATACTTCTATGTGTCATCTCTAGAAACCCCCTGATGATCCCCCTTTTATTGCGTTAGGAGGGGGGAGAATTGCGTCAGGAGAGTTGAGGGTGCCCACTTATCCATAGTTGGGTCTGCCGGCTCTATCCTAACATATTTCCTTGACTAGAGACTGTATAATAGTCAAGAACCATAGCATATTTAACACAACTGTACCGTGTATATGTGGTTTGTCTAAAGCCTGCTTTACACGGTACGACCGATTGTGCGATTTCACAATCGATCGTACCCGCCCCCGTCCTTTTTGCGTCACGGGCAAATCGCTGCCCGTGTCGCACAAAGTTAGTAACCCCCGTCACACATACTTACCTCTCGTGCGACCTCGCTGTGGGCGGCGAATGTCCACTTCCTGGAGTGGGAGGGACGTTCGGCGTCACAGCGACGTCACACGGCCGCCGGCCAATAGAAGCGGAGGGGCGGAGATGAGCGGGACGTAAACATCCCGCCCACCTCGTTCCTTCCACATAGAGACGGCGGCGGCCGCGGGAGGCAGGTGAGCTGCTCATCGTTCCCGTGGTGTCACACGGAGCGACGTGTGCTACCACGGAAACGATGGTCAACTAAAGTAAACGATATTATGGAACCTAACGAGCAGTACCCGACTCACGATTTGTGAGCGATACTGCGTCGCTAGGAGGTGTCACACAGGCCGGCATCGCCAGCGATGCCGGATGTGCGTCACAAAAACCGTGACCCCGACGATCTATCGCACGATAGATTGCCTGGTGTAAAGCAGCCTTTACACTTTTACACCTGGTTTTCCAACTGGTGGTTGATACACTGCTAGTTAGTTATAGGGGCAGTGAGGGTCAGCCACCCGGAACGGGGGATGTCCAAAAAAGTTATGACACCCTCCGTCGGTAGGAAGGGCAACAGAGGATGTAATTTAGCATGTAGATCTGTAGATCTATCTTAATAACTCATTGATATTCTATCCCTCACGCTGTCCTATACCCACCTAGCATTCACTGGCACTTTGTTTTATGTTGTTTGGAAGGACACCTTCTGTGTCTGTTTTAATGACATTAAAGTTTAAATTTTAGAGGTTATATTTAGGTGGTTCTTCTATGATCAGACCATGTTCCTGTACAGTCAGACACGGCCATTACACAGTACATAGCAGGGACACAAATATAAGATTATCTCAGTACAGGAATATTGTATAAATTATAATTATTCCAAGATCTATAGATTAAAATCAACTTTAAAATGAACGTTGTTAGCAGGAAAACCCCTTTTAAGAACATTTTTGGATACTTGAAAAACTTTTATTCTGAATTTTAAGAATGGTGGGGACACAAGAGAGCGTTGTTTGTCAAGCAAAAGAGATTTGTGCAGGTAAGTAAATTGATTTGTATATTGTTGTTCTATTTGTGGTCGTATGACCGCTCAAGAACAGAGCAGAATTTTAGCAGAAAGTATATTAAGAAAGGTGTTTGTTTCTAATAGGCTTTACAATTCTTTAATAATCTTTGTCCTCAATACTTATTTAAAAATTGGAAATGGCAATTAATTACATGGCATACACATATGAGTGAAAAAGAGGCACGTGCCCATTAATATTGACAAAGTAAGTTGTCGATGTTTGGCTGCATGGATACACAAATTTGAGCTGGCGTCTCTACGAGTATATGTGAGACAAAAAGTAAGTAAGGGTACTTTCACACTTGCATTTTTTTCCTTCTGTCACAATCCGCCCTTTTGGAAAACAGCGGAATCCGTTAACGGATTCCGCTGTTTCCCATAGACTTGTATGGATGACGGATTGTGCCAAAAGTACCCGCCTTGCTTCCGCTGTCTGACGCTACGTTGCTTCCGCCGGACGGAAGGAACGCAGCATGTAACGGTTTTTGAGCTGCAGAATCCTCTATTTTTCACTGCGCATGCTCCATTTTTTTTTTAATCACAGAAACTATTTTGTCTCTCGGTGGCCGAACGTTCAGCTGAGCGCCCGGCCGCCGGCATGTGAGAGCTCTCAGCTGAGCGCCCGGCAACCGGCATGTGAGAGCGCTCAGCTGAGTGCCCGGCAGCCGGCATGTGAGAGCGCTCAGCTGAGCGCCCGGCAGCCGGCATGTGAGAGCGCTCAGCTGAGCGCCCGGCAGCCGGCATGTAAGAGGGCTCAGCTGAGTGTCCGGCAGCCGGCATGTGAGAGCTCTCAACTGAGCGCCCGGCAGCCAGCATGTGAGAGCGCTCAGCTGAGCACCCAGCTGAGCGCCCGGCCGTCGGCATGTGAGAGCTCTCAGCTGAGCGCCCGGCCGCCGGGTGATCAGCTGATCGTTCACAATAGTCTGCTGCCGGTAAAACTGTAAAGTGTTTTTGTACGATCCGTTGCATCCGTTGTGCCATTATATGCAATGCATCCGTTGCATACGTCACACAACGCAATGCAACGGATGCCGTTCAACGCAACTGTGAAACTAGCCTAAGAGGGCATCTTTATCCTATTGGGATCACCACCAGCAATATAATGCACATAAGAATGAGAAGAAAAAGAATTGCTGGAAAAGAGGGATCAACCAAGGAAATATCTATGTAATATTTTATTATTATGAAAGAATATATATAGAACACCCACAAAAAAAGTGTCAATTTAAAAACAATTAAAAAAGTCAAAACGGATGACTATCTATAAAAATCCCACAATTATACCTATAATGAGGTATAAACACTGTATCCCTGCAAACATGTCAGCAAGGCCCACAATAGAATGTAAACACAATTCAGCAAATACATATATAAAACACAATTGTGTGTCAATCAAAGTGCAAAAATATCATTCAAGTATTATCAACACAGACTCTAACACCACCATCAAGCACTATAATAAGGTCAACCATGTTAACCTGGTATATAAGTGGAAAACCACCCCTTATAATAAGACAAATGTCTGATAGTGAAACTGGCAGAAACCAAAAACAACAAAGGCACAAAAGGCCAGGAGTGAAGTCTGGCCTTCTCAGCCCTTGAGGAAGCCACATCCGGTGGAGATGCGCGTGGGGCGACATCCCTCTCCCACACGCTCCTGGGCCCCTCACCATCTACTCTGACCTTTTGGTCCCTGGTAATATACAGATTTTACGTTTAGTTTGAGTACACCGAGTGTCAGTCTTCATTCCTGGCCTTTTGTGCCTTTGTTGTTTTTGGCTTCTGCCAGTTTCGTCATCTGACATTTGTCTTATTATAAGGGGTGGTTTTCCACTTATATACCAGGTTAACATGGTTCAATTCTTTTTCTGCTCATTCTTATCTATGAGTATATGTGCTTAATTCCGATGTATATGACATCTCAGGATGACTAACAGATGTTTGTGCACTTAGGTTAATAATATAACTTTCATTACAATATCTTCAATTTCACTCAAATTAGTTAATGCAAAAATGAATATTCCCACACACACAATACACCCACTTCAAAAATAACTACATCTGGTATTTTGTATGCCTAGAAGACAGCACCAAGTCTTCTTGGCATAGAATGAACAAGTTGGCGACATATTGCAACATCTATTTTTTTTTTCTCTTCTTCAAGAACAACTTCTTTTAGACCCTGGTTGCTGGATGGAGAGTGATGCCCAACATGTGTTCAGATCAGGAGACTCTTGGCCATTGAGAATCTTTCATCCTGTTCTTCAAAAATTTAACAGTGGCCTTAGATGTGTGATTTGGATCATTGTTATTCACTCTTTCAATATACAGTGGGTACGGAAAGTATTCACACCGCTTTAAATTTTTCACTCTTTGTTTCATTGCAGTCATTTGGTAAATTCAAAAAAGTTATTTTTTTTTCTCTCATTAATCTACACTCTGCACCCCATCTTGACAGCAAAAAACAGAAATGTAGAGATTTTTGCAAATTTATTAAACAAGAAAAACTGAAATATCACATGGTCATAAGTATTCAGCCCCTTTACTCAGTATTGAGTAGAATCACCCTTTTGAGCTAGTACAGGCATGAATCTTCTTGTGAATGATGCAACAAGTTTTTCACACCTGGATTTGGGGATCCTCTGCCATTCTAACTTGCAGAGCCTCTCCAGTTCCGTCAGCTTCGATGGTGAACGTTGGTGGACAGCCATTTTCAGGTCTCTCCAGAGATCAATTGGGTTTAGGTCAGCGCTCTGGCTGGGCCAGTCAAAAATGGTCACAGAGTTGTTCCGAAGCCACTCCTTTGTTATTTTAGCTGCGTGCTTAGGCTCATTGTCTTGTTGGAAGGTGAACCTTTGGCCAAGTCTGAGGTCCAGAGCACTCTGGAAGAGGATTTCTTCCAGGATATCTCTATACTTGGCCGCATTCATCTTTCCTTCAATTGCAACCAGTCGTCTTATTCCTGTAGCTCAAAAACACCCCCAAAGCATGATGCTGCAACCATCATGTTTCACTGTTGGGATTGTATTGGGCAGGTGATGAGCAGTGCCTGGTTTTCTCCACACATAACGTTTAGAATTCATCTTCATCTCATCAGACCAGGGAATCTTATTTCTCATAGTCTTAGAGTCCTTCATGTGTTTTTTTCGCAACTCTATGCGAGCTTTCATATGTCTTACATTGAGGAGAGGCTTCCATCTGGCCACTCTGCCATAAAGGCCTGACTGGTTGAGGGCTGCAGTGATAGTTGACTTTGTGGAACTTTCTCCTATCTCCTCTCTGGAGCTCAGCCACAGTGATCTTGGGGTTCTTCTTTACTTCTCACCAAGGCTCTTCTCCCACGATTGCTTAGTTTAGCTGGACAGCCCGGTCTAGGAAGAGTTCTGGTGGTCCCAAACATCTTCCATTTAAGGATTATGGAGGCCACTGTGCTCTTAGGGACATTGAGTACTGCCGAATTTCTTTTGTAACGTTGGTCAGATCTGTGCCTTGCCACAATTCTGTCTCTGAGTTCCTTGGGCAGTTTCTTTGACCTCATGATTCTCATTTGGCCTGACATGCACAGTGAGCTGTGAGGTCTTATATAGACAGGTGTGTGCCTTTCCAAATCAAGTCCTATCAGTTTAATTAAACACAGCTGGACTCCAATGAAGGAGTAGAATTATCTCAAGGAGGATCACAAGGAAATGGACAGCATGTGACTTAAATATAAATGTCTGAGCAAAGGATCTGAATACCTAGGTCCATGTGATATTTCAGTTTTTCTTGTTTAATAAATTTGCAAAATTTTCTGCATTTCTGGGGTTTTTTTTCTGTCAAGATGGTGTGCAGAATGTGCAAATGCCTGCAATAAAACAGATTGAAAAATTTAAAGGGGTTTGAATACTTTCCATACCCACTGAAGAGATGTACATCTGTGAAGTCATAATACTATCAATGAAATGTAGTTCCTTGACACCAGCAGTACTCATTCAGCCCCACAAAAGGACACTACCACCACCATGTATGACTGTAGGCCTAAACTTTTGCTTTGACCCTAAGACTTTCATTGGGGTGTACTCATTTTGCAACATGGTCTTGAATGAATTTGTTAGGAAAAGTACCATATATTTCAGATTATCAGATGCACTTTTCCTCCCAAAACTTTGGGAGGCAAATGAGGGGTGTGTCTTAGAATCTGCATGTAGCTTTCCGGGAGGTGGTGGAGAATGGTGACAGGAGACAGGGGCGATGCTGCGGTGCTGTGAGGCAGAGAAAACATCCAGGAATGTAGCCGCGGGCTGTGTGCTGCTCTGTGCTGCGGACTGCGTGCTGCTCTGTGGTGCTGCGGGCTGGAGGCTTTGAGGCCGGGGACATTCTGTGAAGATGTCGGCGGTACGATCTTTAAATAATGACACCCGGAGTCGTCGGATGCGTAGCTGGAGCTTTCATCTCAAGATCTCTTCTGCGCATGCTCCACCTCCAGCCCATTGATGTCCCAGCAGTGGACTTGAGGAAAATGGCGCCTGGAGGTGGTGCGTGCGCATATAAGATCACGGCTTGTCTGTGAGCCGATAATTCAGTCTGCGCACACGCCGACTCTGGGCGCCATTTCTTTGAAGCCCGCACCGCCAATGTCTTCAGGATATCCCCTGCCTCAGCGCCCGCAGCACAAAGCCCTCAGCATCTCTCCTGCCTCATGTCACCATTCTGCACCATTCTTACCCCCCAGTAAGCTACATTCCTGCCTCACAGCGCCGCCAAGCATCTGGGTCATCCGCTGCACTGCCCACAACCGCCCCTGCCTTCTGTGACCCCTGCTCCAGCACCACTGTCATCCCCCTAGTAAGACACCACTGGATTAGAAGACAGACCCCATTTTTTTTTTCTTTAAATTTGGGGTGTGTCTTATAATCCGGTGCGTTTTATAAAATGAAAATACGGTACTTTTTTTGGCTGTGCAAAATAACAAATCTTATTTAGAATCAATGATCCACATATGTGGGAGTATTTTGTAGTATGGTATCACAAACAAAATGTGGATTCTGAAAGAAAATGAAAGGTTTTCTGACAAGTCTATTGGGGGGTCCTCATCTATCTATCTATATCTATCTATCTATCTCTCTATCTATTTTTCTGTAGATATAGATTATACACATATAATTGATTATATATAATATATTGTATATAATGTGATTGTATTTTATACTTTTATATGACTACAACCCATTTTTCAGTGGGGATAAGATTGGTTATGGATACAGGAATTTATACCGATCCATTGACATAGGTGATAGAGACCATTGAGTTTCCTTGTATACAGGTGTAATTTCACTGTGTGTGCTTTCCTTGTTACCTAAATTGGTATATTCATATACACAAGAGGCGCACATACGGTATATCCGTACATAACGGTATAGATTTATTATCGAGAATGTTGGATTACAGTTCATCGTCTTTCATGAAGGATAATAGTCTATATTCTCTTACAGAATAATCGGGCACAATGGTTAGGTCATTGTTCTCGACTACCTATGTACTGTAAATGGTAGCTATAGTAAAAATAATATAGAAGGAAAGATTCACTAATTTTCACTTAATCCAATGAGAAATATTGCAATGCTTACCCTACAATTTCTTCAAACTTATCAAATGGCCAACAAATTGAAACTGAATACTGTATACATTGCCACAGATGTTTGTATCACAGTATTATAATTGAAGAAATAATAATAAAATGGTAAAACAAATCCAGGAAAGATTGTACAGAATGTATTGACTGACTGAGCTATAAGTAGCACATATCAGCAAATGAACGCTCATATATAGGTTTTGAATTATCTATTCAGGCTAGTTAACTATTTAAATGTGCTAGTAAGTCCAGCTTTAATGGGAATCTGTCAGCAGGTTTTTGCAAGCTCATCTGAGAGTAGCATGTTGTAAGCAAAGAGATCCTGAATTCAGTGATGTATCACTTAGATCACTGGGTTCAGCCGTTCAGACACAATCAGAATTTATAGTTTTAGCCATGTAGCAGAGCTAATAGAGCTGCCCCCTCACACACAAGGCTCTTTTTAGAAATTGACACCTCAATGTCCATGTACAATCAGAGGAGGGGTGTGCTGGACTGCCGTGAATATGCTTAGTAGTCCAAGCAATGATAAGGGTCCTGCTGCTTAAACAGTCATAACAAATATACTATAGATTGGACCTTGACAAGACAGGCATCCCTGAATTTTCTGTGTTATCTGTGCAGCATGCTGTCTTCAGATTACATAGCAAAAACCTGCAGACAAATTCCCTTTAATTTAACAGACCGAGAACTGTTCCTACTTGTATAACCTTGATGCATGAGAATTTCTAACAATCCTCCTGAAACTAAAGAACAAGCTCATCCGATGATATTAATAAAACCCTTCACAGTTTTAAAACACTATTGGTTTTCCTGTGGCCCCAAACTGGCAGCTGAGATATATTTGTGAATGTCATGCTGCTTTGAGAGTAATTTAATAACTTAATCAGTGTGTTTAGCTTTATTGGTTCTTTAGCAGAAATATTTGCAGCTAGCAGGAGCTTAATTACTCGTAAAGCATATGTTGTAAGTTTCCATGTGCAAAAACTAAGACCAGCTAACAGGTGATGGCGTTTATTCCTTTGATCCCTATTATTAAATTAACCACGTTATCAGTAACATTTCCTTATTCGTTTGCAGAGACCTCCACCTCACCTACTAGCCGACTGACATCCGTACAAAGAGGTAACCTTTCCCTACTAATCTATCCCACCCCACTGGCCACACCGCAGAATGTCTAAAACACAATTGCTGCTATATCAGATATCTATCAGAATCTGTATCAGAATATACAACTGGAAATAAGGTGTTTTGTTTATAAATTTAAATTAACTTTCTAACATTATTTTAACAACAGTTTCTTTAAGAATTGTGTACTCTGTACTATTTGTTATGTGTTCACATATTCTGGATCCCACCTATTTTTCATGGGATCACATATTCTGGATCCCACCTATTTTTCATGGGATCACATATTCTGGTTCCCACCTAAGGCTATTCCTCATGGGATTATACATTCTGGATTCCACTTAAAGCTATTTATTATAGGATCACACATTTTGTATCACACCTAAACTTATTCCATATGAATCATACATTCTGGATTCCACCTAAAGCTATTCCTCATCATGGGATCATACATTTTATCTGGATCTCACTAAAGTATGATTCCTCATGGAATCATACATTTTGGATCCCGCCTAAACTTATTCCATATGGAATACCTTTAGGTTGGATACATAATGTATGATCTCAAAGAATAGCTTTAGGATTTGTGCGCACTAGAAATGTGAAGTTTCTCAAGAAAATTTCTTGAGAAACGTCTGGGAGTGGAAGATTTCCGGACCTCCGGAAAAAATCTGCACCAAATCCGCGGTAAATCCGCATTTGGATTAGCCGCGAATTAGCCGCAATTTTCCCCCAGGTTGTTCCCTGCAGATTTTGCAGGCTGTACTGCTGAAATCCGCAGGGTACCTGCGGAAAAGAATTGACATGCTCATTTTCTCAAGAAATTTTCTCAAGAAAATCTTCTCAAGGAAATTTCTTGAGAAAAATCCGCAGCGTGCGCACAGCTATTTTTTTTTTCTCATAGGATTTGCTGGGAAATGTCTGCACAAAGATTGCAGACATTTCTCAAGAAATTTCCGCAGCAAATCCGCGGGTAAATCCGCGGATAAAACGGCCTAGTGCGCACATAGCCTTAGATGAGATCCAGAATGAAAGATCCCAAGAAGAATTAGTTTAAGGTGGGATCCAAAATGTATGATTCCAAAATGTAATCCTATAATAAATAGCTTTAGGTGGAATCCAAAATGTATGATCCCATGAGGAATAAGTTTAGGCAAGATACAAAATATATGATCCCATGAGGAATAAGTTTAGGTGGGATCCAAAATGTATGATTTCATGTGGGATCATACAGCATGGATCACCATCTAAAGGCATCTCTCCTAATTTCATATATGCCCTCTTTAGATAAACCAGACCCTCCAATGGATTTAGAATTAACTGACCTTGCAGAAAGAAGTGTCCGCCTCACATGGACGCCAGGTGATGATAACAACAGCCCTATCACAGGTGAGTTGGAGAATGCATGTTCTTGGTAGATGGTTTGGACACTGATGTGAAGAGCCTCAGATCAGACACATATTTTAAGACTTCAGTCTTACATAAAATAAGACATGGCACAATCAGTTTAGTCCCTATTGGCTCCTTAGAAACACACTAAAGTTCACTTTGGTTATGCATACTGTTTCTAGAGTAGAAGGGTGAAGAATTGTTGAGCAGGCACTAGATACTTCCTTTTCAGCTGAGTTTGAGGGAAAGAAGAAGACATATTGTACATTTGTCTGCCATAATGAGTGGTACACAGTTTGTTTGTTTTTTTTTTTTTTTGTTTTTTTGTATTTCCAAACTGATCACATGTACTTGAGATTCTATGTGATAACCTCAGTGACGCAATGCAGATTTGGCACCAGATTTCAATATACATTATGAAATATCTCTTAGAGCTGATGAGGCTGCTGTACTTACTTTGTAAATCTATGTGAGAATGAATGTGTAATTCTTTCGAAAGTTTAAATATAATCTAATCTCTGCACCCCCAAATATTTTGACTGACAGCTTAATGGTCTCCTCCCTGCTGCTGTGATCTCACAGTGCTCAGTAGAAGCTCTAACTGTCAGTCCGGCTGGGTTGGAGGAGGCTCAATCCATTTGACCTGATAAAATGCTCATTTTAATATTTTTGTTCTTACCAGGTTTTAATATCCAGTTTGAGGAGGACCGTTACCAGCCACGGACCTGGTACAACCTTGTCTCAGTGCCTGGTAATGTGAACTCTGCTTTGCTTCGTCTCTCTCCATATGTCAACTACCAGTTTCGAGTTCTGGCAGTAAATGATCTTGGCAGCAGCATGCCCAGCCCGTCATCTGAGCGATACCAAACGAATGGGGCACGTGAGTGATAAATTCATGTTTTTTTCCTTTCATCATGTAGTCATACTCTAGTTCATTTCCTCATTATACAATTGATCATTTGTTTTTAGACTTTTCTACCAATGATCTGCATCCTGTGGATTTATTTTGCCATTCTGTTGTAGTGTGCTTAAGATGTGTTTGGATTTTTAGCCCCAGAAGTTAATCCAAGTGATGTTCGTGGAGCAGGAACTCGAAAAGACAACATGGAAATCACATGGACAGTAAGTAATAGGAGGTATATTGTACTGGAAGCCAGGATATACATCACTCAGATAGGATATCACTCCATATACTCAAAGAAAAAAGGGAATACACCACTCGCAAGTGTTTTCAAAGAAGATAATGCTTTATTAGATGTGCAATCCAAAATTAAGTAACATTTCCGCCTTAAACTTAGACCTTCATCAGACAAATTGCTATAATGACAGGAGAGTGGAGAATACAGTGCTGATCAATTGGGCTTCAACCTGTTTCTGAGGCTGGTTTCAGATGTCCGTGTTTCAGGTATGTGTGACATCCGTTTTTAACACTGATGCAACATGTACCCATGTTATTCTCTGGACTTACACACACGTCCGTGTTTTCAAACAGACCGTGTGGCCCCACACTTACACATGGAGACATGTCCGTTTTTTCTCCAGCATCACAGTGTCACACGGATCGCACACTGATGTGATCTGTGTGACATCAGTGTGACATATACTGGAGAAAACACGTGTCTTTGAAATAAAAAGATTTTCTATATTTACCTGTATCCAGCGCTGCTGTCTTCGGCTCTGCTGTCTCCTGCTTCTGAACCCCGCTAATTATGCTCATTGAATATTCACTGCACCTCGGACCTGGAAGCTGGATCATTGCCGGTGACAACATCGCCAGTGACAGGTGAGTATCCAGCAAGCAGTGTGTGTGTGCATAGACGTCCAGGAGGCCATCGGAGTTTCCAATGAACTCTGATGAACCTGTGAAGCTACCGGCATGACACCTGCTGTAGCGCGGGGGTGTCATCAGGTCATCCAAGCCCATTAAGAACTCCGATAACCTCCTGGGCGTCACTGCACACACACTGCTTGCTGGATACTCACCTGTCACCGGCGATGTTCTCACCGGCGATGCTCATGCTTCCAGGTCAGAGGTGCAGTGAATATTCAATGGGAATAATTTAGCGGGAGTAAGAAGCAGGAGACAGCAGAGCCGAAGACAGCAGCGCTGGATACAGGTAAATATAGAAAATCTTTTTATTTCAAAGACACGTGTTTTCTCCAGTATATGTCATACTGATGTCACACATATGCAAACACAGATGTCACTCGTGTGACACGCATATGACACACATATGACCATACCCATGAGTGTGGCTTGTACCTGATTAAACACGGACGTCTGAAACCGGCTTGACACAGTGATATTTTTCACTCTCCTGTCATTACAGCAATCCGTCTGATGGAGGGCTGAGCTTAAGATCAAAAGATTACTTATTTTTGGATAGCACTTCTAACAAAGCATTATGTTCTTTGCGCACACTTGAGTGTCAGATTTCCTTTAAGATAAGATATAGATTTAAAGGTGTGATTAATTTTAATTCATAGGATGGACAAGTCTGCTTTTGCTTTAACAAAATTAGCCGTACTTACCTAACAAAATGGTTACCCTATCCAATATTGCCTTTCTGATTTTTGTCAACAGCATGTAATCCCTTCAGCCTATCACCAGTCTTATGCTGTCTATTAGACCATAACCACTGAGCCTAGTGATTGTCTGCAGCAGTTATGTGCAGTCTACAAGAGAAAGGGGAAGCTGGTTGTAATGAAGGCAGAAGCTGCATATACAGCAGGATTATTGTATAAGCTTTTCAGAAGTGCTCGGTATTGGACTACTTTTTAGGGATTTGAAGGTGAAGAAAGTCTGATTTTTTTGGAGTTCAAAAGTACATGGGATACACGACAGAGGTTTCATAGATCATTATGTGAGGAGGAGCGAGGCAAGTAACGAAGGACGTCTTGTGAGGAGATATGGCAGGTTATGAAAAATGTTGTGTATCCTTGTTAGAATTTTGAACTGAATTTTTTGGGCAGTGAAAGTATTGGCGGAGGGAAAGAAAGAAGAGTTAAAAGGGAGTGGTAAAATCAGGGGGCAGCGGAGTTGGATGGGAGGAGTGCAAGAGTAGTACATGGAAGGCTACGGTAGGATTTTACCGTAGGAAATGGAGATGGCATGCACAACTCTGTTGTGGAATGAGCAGATTCCAGAAATGCGTTTGCGGTACAGGAGACAGTAAGCTGGCAATACTTGAGATGAGATGAGTGAACCCGAGGTTCTGTGTTCGGACCAAACACACTTTACACAAAAAACAACAGAGTTTGGATTCTGAGTTCCGGTGCTTTACGTATGAACACCACTCACGCGAGTATCGCTGTGCTCGGGTACGCTAGGTGGTCATCCCAGTGCGAGGCGCTTGCAGTGTTTGAATGGCTCACACTGGGGGTAACAGCAGCATGATCAGATGTAGTGTGCACAAAAACCTCGCCCAACTTCCCCCAGAAGTGTTCTGTTCATGGCTGGCTGCATGTGGACGGAGACCCGAACTGCCCAATTAGTGACTTCCATTGTGGTTCAGGTCCCGAACCGATCTTACTTTAAAGTTCGGCTGAACCCACGAAACCGAGCTTCCACAGGTCCATTCATTTCTAATTCTGATAATTTTCTTGTATATACAGTGTATATACGGTATAACAATAATATCTATATATAATAATGATCACTATATTTTTAATAAATTACACTTCTTTTCCTATTCTTTATCCTTACTATCCACAGCCATTGAACGCTACACAAGCATATGGTCCCAACCTACGCTACAATGTAAAGTGGCGGCAGCGGCACACTGGAGAGCCATGGAGCAATGTCACAGTGTGGACAAACAAGCATGTTGTGTGGAACACTCCAGTATTCACCCCCTATGAAATAAGGGTGCAGGCAGAAAATGAGTTTGGCCGGTCACCAGAACCGAACACTGTGATTGGATACTCTGGAGAAGATTGTGAGTATTACAGATCCTTATTTATTTACTAGAATGGAACGATTCTTGTGAATCTCACAATATTTAAGGAACTCTTATATGGGTGCCATGCGTTTTTTTTGTTGTGTTTCTGGCGCTCCACAGGGTTACAGTACCCAGATATACTCTTCATATTCAGCTGGATATTTCAGAGAAGCTTTATTTTTTTAGTATTGGCTTGGAAATTATGTTTACTCCTGGTAGAGATTGGTGTCATTTTAAGGGTCAAAAAATATCATGAACAATTTACAAAACCATTTTGGTGTAATTCATATTGTCCTGCGCTGCAGTGTGCCCAGACGGTTTATAGCAGCGTAATGATATATTGTAGTACAGATAGATTATTTATGTTCAGCTATGAGATGGAGAGCTGTCTTGCTTCATTCTTCTCAAGAAATGCATGCTAAGCTATCAGTGCAAAAGTAAAATGTTTTTAACCCCTTCATACACCCTGCTGTCATGGTGAAGTGTTCACTGCTCAATGCTGTACATGTACAGTATGCAGATGGATTGGGCAAAGGAGTCGTGCATGTGCCATCCACAGCAGTAAGTGGCTGTTACATGTAACAGTCATGATCATAGCAATGTGCGATCCTGGCTCTATACTTGCCACACATGTAAAGAGTTTGACAGGGGAAATGCGCCCTCAGTCATCCCATTAGAACCTATGCAGTGCGATTGTGGGGTGCTGATAGGTTGACAAGGCAGCAAAAAGGCCTTACAATTGCCTCAATGTCGTACAGCTCTGCTTATCAATCAGATCTAGCCAGCGTCGGACTGGGATATCTGGGGCCCACCAGAGGAATTGACTCCAGGAGCCCACTCTACAGCAATATGCAAATACCTGTTAGCCGTTATCCCCGTTATAGTGGAGCGCTGACTGTAAAGCACAGACGGCTCCTGGACATCTCCTCTGTGCACACAATAACCATAACAAATACTGATGTAAAATACTGACCAAATACCCAACATGAGCACATGACCTTAGAATAGGCAATTACTTAGCATATTTGCTACAGTGTAATAGTCACAGAATAGGGAGAGGTTAAACCTCTAAGTATTCAATCTCTACTGGAAATAATCTTCCCTTTATTGATAGAGAGAAAAAATGTCCTCCAGACAAAACACAATCCACTATACCAAGACCAATAATACCACATACAATGGAGACATACCGCCACACTGTGACCAAACATATTACCACCACATAGTAACTGAATACAACCACATACAAGAGAGAAATACCACCACACCGTGACCAATAACATATTACCACTTCATAGTGACCGAATACAACCACAGACAAGAGACAAATACCGCCACACCGTGACCAATAACATATTACCACCACATACAAGAGAGAAAAACCGCCACACCATAATCAGACCACATAGTGACCGAATATTACCACATACAAGGGAGAAGTACCGCAACACTATGACCAGACCACATAAATGACCAAATAATACCACATACAGAGAAATACCACCACACTGTGGCCAGACCACATATTACCACCACACAGTGCCCGAATAATACTACAATAATGATCATGAATAAAAACCGCAATACTGATAACACTAATGTTACCATCAGTGCCATTATACACAGGAGCTCTGTATATAGTGTCAGTGTACAGGAAATACAGTGATCACCACTGACATTAATTAGTGACATTATACACAGGAGGTCTGTATATAGTGTATAGTGTGTGTGTGTACATGTAATACACTGACTTACCAGTGACGTCTCTAGCTGGACGTTATTCATCCAGCGGGAGGCAGGAGGCTCACAGCAGCGGGAGGCAGGAGGCTCACAGCAGTGGGAGGCAGGAGGCTCACAGCAGTGGGAGGCAGGAGGCTCACAGCAGCGGGAGGCAGGAGGCTCACAGCAGCGGGAGGCAGGAGGCTCACAGCAGCGGGAGGCAGGAGGCTCACAGCAGCGGGAGGCAGGAGGCTCACAGCAGCGGGAGGCAGGAGGCTCACAGCAGCGGGAGGCAGGAGGCTCACAGCAGCGGGAGGCAGGAGGCTCACAGCAGCGGGAGGCAGGAGACTCACTGCAAGGGGGAGGCTCACTGCAAGGGGGGGGGCTCACAGCAAGGGGGAGGCTCACAGCAAGGGAGAGGCTCACAGCAACGGGGAGGCAGAAGCGCTTACATGGTTCCTGCGCTTCCTCTTCTTCCATGCGGCCCTGGGGATGACAGATGTCGGTACGGTGCTGAGGAACTCTTCTGCCTCAGTCCTGGCACCGCACCTTTCAAATGTACGCATGCCTAAATGACGCGCGTACATTTGAATGAGAGGCGCAGTCTGCAGTTCCTGCGCGCACCTCATTTTGTGCAGGCCTGAGGACTTCCGCACTGCAAGGACCTGTGGTGAGTCACATGACTGTGATGTCACCACAGGTCCTGCTACAACCACGGAAACTGCAGAGATCCCACAGATTATTCTGTGCGATCACTGCAGTTTATGATGGAAAGGCTGGGGGCCCATCAGAGCATGGGGGGGGGCCCAGTCTGCCCCCTAGACACCCCTGCCCAGCCTGCGGTAACAAGCCCGCAGTACCCCGCACCATATAAAGCATCGGGGCCAATGGGGCCCCCAGGGCCCACCGGAGCATTCTCCGGTACTCCGCTGGGCCAGTCCGACGCTGGATCTAGCTATAGGCAACCCTTGTTAGGATGTCAATCAAACACTGAATAAATTCACTCCAAGGTTGTGTGTCCACAATGAGTTTGTAACTTTGCGTATATTCACTGTGTCAAAACCAGTGCCTTAAATACCAATGTGGAAGGAATTTATAGAAATTGCCTATCCACTGTGCTTTTTCTTACTTCGCCTAAACTTACCGGTAGTGCCTGTTTCAAATATGCAACAAGTCAATTTCTCTTGCGGGTACGCTGAGTTTTTCGTGCAGATTTTCCCCATAGTCTTGCATTAGATAAGGAAAATACACATTTCTTTGTCGCTCTATTGGGAGACCCAGACAATTGGGGTGTATAGGCTATGCCTCCGGAGGCCGCACAAAGTATTACACTTAAAAGTGTTAAGCCCCTCCCCTTCTGCCTATACACCCCCCGTGCTCCCACGGGCTCCTCAGTTTTTTGCTTTGTGCGAAGGAGGTCAGACACGCACGCACAGCTCCACAGATTGGTCAGCAGCAGCTGCTGACCATGTCGGATGGAAGAAAAGTGGGCCCATATAGGGCCCCCAGCATGCTCCCTTCTCACCCCACTCTTGTCGGCGGTGTTGTAAGGTTGAGGTATCCATTGCGGGTACGGAGGCTGGAGCCCACATGCTGTTTTCCTTCCCCATCCCCCTCAGGGCTCTGGTGGAAGTGGGATCCTATCGGTCTCCAGGCACTGAGACCGTGCTTCATCCACAACTCCTGTGGAGCCTGCTGGATAGGAGCCGGGTATCGTTCAGGGACATGGCCCTGCTACTTGGAGGTACTCTGTATCCCGGTGGGGACCGCGCAC
This sequence comes from Anomaloglossus baeobatrachus, assembly GCF_048569485.1. Lineage (NCBI taxonomy): Eukaryota > Metazoa > Chordata > Amphibia > Anura > Aromobatidae > Anomaloglossus > Anomaloglossus baeobatrachus. The sequence continues at coordinate 228,650,283 of NC_134354.1, forward strand.
AGCAACACTCCAGCTTTGCTGGGTGTGCTAGTGCACCGGGAACCGCGGCGCTGACCGGGTTAATATGTGCCATTACACACTCAGCGTTGCTGAGTGTGTTTATGTATAGGGACTGCCGCACTGACCGCCGCGGCCATGGAAACACTGCGGCGCGGCTGGGACTTGTAGTGCGCCGGGGACTTCCACGCCGGCCGCGCTTTTACGGCGGCCGCGTTTATTACTAGAGTCCCCGGCTTTTTGCGGCCTAGTTCCTTTCCTCCCGCCCACAGCCCTGACAGGCAGGGGAAGGGCGGGACGCTGCTCAGAACGAGCAGCACTGAGGGCTGGAGCATGCTTTGCATACTCCACTCCCCTCACTGTGCACAGTGCAGGCACCAGTTCCCGCTCTTTCTAGGTCACGCCAACGGCTCCCTCCTCTCCTCAGGACGCATTCCTGTCAGCTCCTCGGACGCTGCAGAGGGGGACAAAGTCTGGGAGACCCAGGCAGGGACTCTGGTGGCCTCACAACCGCTTTAAGCGGGTGGTAAGCAGCACCTGTGGTGTTAGCCCCATTGTGCAGTAGTGTAACATTATATGTTTAGTTTACACTGTATAGTGCACAGTTGATTTCTGGCTATATACCCTATTGTGTTGCTCAGGGAAGATAATAGCATGGCGCCCACGAAAGGCAGGGGTGCCAAAACACAGGCTTATTATGTTGCCTGCGCCGCATGTACGACCCCGCTACCGACAGGTTCCACTGACCCTCATTGTGTGCACTGTTCGGCCCCTGTGGCTCTTGCTCAGCCAGAGCCTCTGCTAGGGGGGGCCCAGGGGGAGCCACCTGCTAACACTGTTCAGGTGACAGGGACGGAGTTTGCAAAACTCTCTGAGACTATGGCTAAGATACTAGAAGCCTTGCAGTCCAGGCCGGTATCTCAGCACAGGGACTCTGTTGAATCTTTGTTCCCTGGCCCACCTCAGCTGGACCAACAATGTCCTCCCGGGGTATCTCATGGATCCCAAGCTGAGGGTTCTGACACAGACCCCAGCCCCAGACCGACTAAGCGAGCTCGCTTAGATTTTCCCTCGACATCATCATATTGCGCAGGGTCTCAGAGGGGGGAAGCTCTGGTTGATGATGCGGAGACAGCTGATCAGGATTCTGATCCTGAGGCCGCTCTCAATCTTGATACTCCGGACGGGAACGCCATAGTGAACGACCTTATTGCGTCCATCAATCGTATGTTGGATATTTCTCCCTCAGCTCCTCCGGTGGAGGAGTCAGCTTCCCAGCAGGAGAAATTCCGTTTCAGGTTTCCCAAGCGTACACCGAGTATGTTTCTGGACCACTCTGATTTCAGAGAGGCAGTCCAGAATCACCATGCTTGTCCAGATAAGCGTTTTTCTAAGCGCCTTAAGGATACACGTTATCCCTTTCCCCCTGACGTGGTCAAAAGTTGGGCTCAGTGTCCCAAAGTGGATCCTCCAATCTCCAGACTGGCAGCTAGATCCATACTTGCAGTGGAAGATGGGGCTTCACTCAAAGATGCCACTGACAGGCAGATGGAGCTCTGGTTGAAATCCATCTATGAAGCTATCGGCGCTTCTTTTGCCCCAGCATTCGCAGCCGTATGGGCGCTACAAGCTATCTCAGCAGGTCAAGCGCAAATTGACGCAGCTACACGCACGTCCGCGCCACAGGTGGCGTCCATAACCTCTCAGACGTCGGCATTTGCGTCTTACGCTATTAATGCTGTCCTGGACTCTGCGAGCCGTACGGCGGTTTAGGCCGCCAATTCGGTGGTACTCCGCAGGGCCTTGTGGCTACGGAAATGGAAGGCAGATTCTGTTTCCAAAAAGCGCTTAACCAGTTTGCCAATTTCTGGCGACCGATTGTTTGGCGAGCGTTTGGATGAAATCATCAAACAATCCAAGGGAAAGGATACATCCTTACCCCAGCCCAAACCGAACATACCCCAACAGAGGAAGGGGCAGTCGAGGTTTCGGTCCTTTCGGGGCGCGGGCAGGTCCCAATTCTCCTCGTCCAAAAGGCCTCAGAAAGATCAAAGGAACTCTGATGCATGGCGGTCTAAGTCACGTCCTAAAAAGACCACCGGAGGTGCCGCTACCAAAGCGGCTTCCTCATGACTTTCGGCATCCTCACTCCGCATCCTCGGTCGGTGGCAGGCTCTCCCGCTTTTGCGACACCTGGCTGCCACGGGTAAAAGACCGTTGGGTGAGAGACATTCTGTCTCAAGGTTACAAGATAGAGTTCACCTCTCGTCCCCCGACTCGATTCTTCAGGTCATCCCCGCCTCCCGAGCGAGCTGAGGCTCTTCTGCAGGCGCTGGGCATTCTGAAGGCAGAAGGAGTGGTGGTCCCTGTTCCTCTTCAGCAACAGGGCCACGGTTTTTACTCCAACTTGTTTGTGGTCCCAAAGAAGGACGGGTCTTTCCGACCTGTCCTGGACCTGAAACTTCTCAACAAACACGTAAAGACCAGGCGGTTCCGGATGGAATCCCTCCGCTCCGTCATCGCCTCAATGTACCAGGGAGATTTCCTTGCATCGATCGATATCAAAGATGCTTATCTCCACGTACCGATTGCTCCAGAGCACCAGCGCTTCTTGCGCTTCGCCATAGGAAACGAACACCTGCCGTTCGGCCTGGCAACAGCCCCACGGGTTTTCACCAAGGTTATGGCTACTGTAGTAGCGTTCCTCCTCTCTCAGGGTCACTCGGTGATCCCGTACTTGGACGATCTGTTGATCAAGGCACCCTCTCTAGAGGCATGCCAACACAGCCTCGACGCTACCCTGGAGACTCTCCAGAGTTTCGGGTGGATCATCAATTTTCCAAAGTCAAATCTGACACCGGCCCAATCGCTGACATACCTTGGCATGGAGTTTCATACCCTCTCAGCGATAGTGAAGCTTCCGCTGATCAAGCAGCGGTCACTACAGACAGGGGTACAATCTCTCCTTCAAGGTCGGTCACACACCTTGAGGCGCCTCATGCACTTCCTGGGGAAGATGGTGGCAGCAATGGAGGCAGTTCCTTTCGCGCAGTTTCACCTGCGTCCTCTTCAATGGGACATCCTACGCAAATGGGACAGGAAGCCGACGTCCCTCGACAGGAACGTCTCCCTCTCGCAGGCGACCAAAGCTTCCCTTCGGTGGTGGCTTCTTCCCACTTCATTATCGAAAGGGAAATCCTTCCTACCCCCATCCTGGGAGGTGGTCACGACGGACGCGAGTCTGTCAGGGTGGGGAGCGGTTTTTCTCCACCACAGGGCTCAGGGTACGTGGACCCAGCAAGAGTCCTCGCTTCAGATCAATGTTCTGGAAATACGGGCAGTGTATCTTGCCCTGAAAGCGTTCCAGCAGTGGCTGGAAGGCAAGCAGATCAGAATTCAGTCGGACAATTCCACAGCGGTGGCATACATCAACCACCAAGGCGGCACACGCAGTCGGCAAGCCTTCCAGGAAGTCCGGCGGATTTTGATGTGGGTGGAAGCCACGGCCTCCACCATCTCTGCAGTTCACATTCCAGGCGTGGAAAACTGGGAAGCAGATTATCTCAGTCGCCAGGGCATGGACGCAGGGGAATGGTCCCTTCACCCGGACGTGTTTCAGGAGATCTGTTGCCGCTGGGGGGTGCCGGACGTCGACCTCATGGCGTCCCGGCACAACAACAAGGTACCGGCGTTCATGGCACGGTCTCAAGATCCCAGAGCTCTGGCGGCAGACGCCTTAGTTCAGGATTGGTCGCAGTTTCAGCTCCCTTATGTGTTTCCTCCGCTGGCACTGTTGCACAGAGTGTTACGCAAGATCAGGGCCGACTGCCGCCGCGTCATCCTCGTCGCTCCAGACTGGCCGAGGCGGTCGTGGTACCCGGATCTGTGGCATCTCACGGTCGGCCAACCGTGGGCACTACCAGACCGACCAGACTTGCTATCTCAAGGGCCGTTTTCCATCTGAATTCTGCGGCCCTCAACCTGACTGTGTGGCCATTGAGTCCTGGATCCTAGCGTCCTCAGGGTTATCTCAAGACGTCATTGCCACTATGAGACGAGCTAGGAAACCAACGTCCGCCAAGATCTACCACAGGACGTGGAAAATTTTCCTGTCGTGGTGCTCTGCTCAGGGTATTTCTCCCTGGCCTTTTGCCTTGCCCACTTTTCTGTCCTTCCTTCAATCTGGACTGGAAAAGGGTTTGTCGCTCGGCTCCCTTAAGGGACAAGTCTCAGCGCTCTCTGTGTTTTTCCAGAAGCGCCTAGCCAGACTTCCACAGGTACGCACGTTCCTGCAGGGGGTTTGTCACATCGTCCCTCCTTACAAGCGGCCGTTAGAACCCTGGGATCTGAACAGGGTGCTGATGGTTCTTCAGAAACCACCATTCGAGCCAATGAGGGATATTTCTCTCTCACGCCTTTCGCAGAAAGTGGTTTTTCTAGTAGCAGTCACTTCACTTCGCAGAGTGTCTGAGCTAGCTGCACTGTCATGCAAAGCTCCCTTCCTGGTGTTTCACCAGGACAAGGTGGTTCTGCGTCCGGTTCCGGAATTTCTCCCTAAGGTGGTATCCCCCTTTCATCTCAATCAGGATATCTCCTTACCTTCTTTTTGTCCTCATCCAGTTCACCAATGTGAAAAGGATTTGCACTTGTTAGATCTGGTGAGAGCACTCAGACTCTACATTTCTCGTACGGCGCCCCTGCGCCGCTCGGATGCACTCTTTGTCCTTGTCGCTGGCCAGCGTAAAGGGTCACAGGCTTCCAAATCAACCCTGGCTCGGTGGATCAAGGAGCCAATTATCGAAGCTTACCGTTCGGCTGGGCTTCCGGTTCCCTCAGGGCTGAAGGCCCATTCTACCAGAGCCGTGGGCGCGTCCTGGGCTTTTAGGCACCAGGCTACGGCTCAGCAGGTGTGTCAGGCGGCTACCTGGTCGAGCCTGCACACTTTCACGAAGCACTATCAGGTGCATACCTATGCTTCGGCGGATGCCAGCCTAGGTAGACGAGTCCTTCAGGCGGAGGTTGCCCACCTGTAGGAAGAGGCCGTTTTACGGCTCTCTTACGAGGTATTATTTTACCCACCCAGGGACTGCTTTTGGACGTCCCAATTGTCTGGGTCTCCCAATAGAGCGACAAAGAAGAAGGGAATTTTGTTTACTTACCGTAAATTCCTTTTCTTCTAGCTCTAATTGGGAGACCCAGCACCCGCCCCTGTTTTTTTGTGTACACAGGTTGTTCATGTTGAATGGTTTCAGTTCTCCGATATTCCTTCGGATTGAAGTTACTTTAAACCAGTTTATAATTCTTTTTCCTCCTTCTTGCTTTTGCACCAAAACTGAGGAGCCCGTGGGAGCACGGGGGGTGTATAGGCAGAAGGGGAGGGGCTTAACACTTTTAAGTGTAATACTTTGTGCGGCCTCCGGAGGCATAGCCTATACACCCCAATTGTCTGGGTCTCCCAATTAGAGCTAGAAGAAAAGGAATTTACGGTAAGTAAACAAAATTCCCTTCTTTTGCGTCGGAAATGTATCAAAAACGCATGTAATCGGCACAACTACTGTATATCAATAATGTTTTGTCAAAGCCAAATACCAGGAAGTATCAAAACCAAAACATTTTTATTTTAAAACCAGCATGAGACAAAAAAAAAAAACAGTGTCAAAAACACAATAAAAATGCATGTAAAAATAAAAGCACTCAAAAATGCAATGAAAAAAGGCAAGTAAATTTAATCTAAGGTTCAGTTCAGTCCAATTTAAACAATAAAAAACATTATTTTTTTTTGTATAGAAAAAAATGCCCTAAAATACCACACAGTTTGTATCACTGTATTTGTATTGACCCACACTGTAAAAATATTTCATTCTTTATCTCAGATGGGGAACGCCACTCAAAGAAAAGAGAGAACATAGCCAGAGTTTGGTTTTCATATTCATACCACTCTTCCAAAAATTAAATCTAAAGTGATCAAAATCACACATGCAGCCCAAAATGACAGTCCGCTACACAAAAAACACGTCCTCATACAGACCTGATAACACAAAAAAGAAGATATAGCTCTCAGAATATGATGACCCCCTCCCCCAAGATTTGGTGTATTAAGCGATATTAAGGGCAACAGTCAGCCCTAAAGGGGTTAAACTGAGCTATTTTCTAAGAAATAGAAATTAGTGTTGTGGTGTTGGTGTTTATACAGATGTATTTCTAAAATTTTGCAATTGGCGCACTATAATCAGTTGTTGATTAAGGATTTTGGTACAGGTCCTGATAATTTGGCGCCTACAATGCCCATAATGAATTAGGTCCATTTGCTTTGATTATTATGATCAGCAATCAGTACACGTTGTAATGTTCACTGCCTTTTAAGATGCTAAATGCAATTCAACCACATTTTCTACATTACAGTTTGATCATTTCAATTTGCCTAGAAAGATAATCCGGCACTTGCTCAAACAAATTGGATTAAATACCTATTAAAAATCCTTGCACTCTCCTGATTCTGAAGCTCCTTTTCGTTTTTTGCTGCTCTGTTCCATTACAGACATATTCACATTGGGTTATCTTGGATCGCAATATATGAAATCTCTGCTTGCAGACCAACTGCTTGTATTTCAGTCTTCTCTGGAGTCGTTGTGCTTTCACTCCACCTTAACTGACATTGCCAATTACGGCTTAACAGCTGACCTAGCAGTCTATCAGTCTCATGTCGCCAATATGTGATTGCCAGCATCCGGGAGGGAGGGTTGAAAGCACATGACCCAAGAGGACTCTGAAAAAACGCCCAGTTGGACTGCAAGCAGAGATTTCACATGCTGTGCTCCAGAAGAAAGAAATGTGAATATCTCTACAACAGAATGATGCAGCGCAAAACGAACAATAATGGCCGAATCAAGGGAGCTCATGGATTTTTACAAGGTATTCAACTCAATTTATTTGAACAAGCGACAGGACCTCTTTAAACAATGTTTTTGCTCCGAACTGCTTCTGTTATTAGATTTGCTGCCACAAGGTGGCACAATTATATTATATTATCATCTACTTTATCAACTGCCCTCGTGACAGGTAGGGGCTCTTCAGGAAAAGTGCAAAAGTATATATTGTTTTCTTACTTTTCCATAGAAGAGTGGAATTTTCCAGATTTATTTACTTATTATGCACTGCTAATACAGCGCCAACATATTCCACAGCGCTTTACAAAGATTATTTTCACTGTCTGCTTTGGGGCTCACAATCTACATTCCTTATCAATATGTGTTTAGAGTATGGGAGGAAACTGGAGAATCAGGAGGAACCCTGCCCCCTGCACGGGGAGAACATACAAACTCCTTGCAGATATGCATGGTGGGATTTGTACTCAGGACCCCAGCGCTTCAAAGCCACCATGCCACCATCCTCAGCATAGAGGGGGGCAGCAGTGTATTTTATAATTCTTTCTCTTGAGCCCAAAATGATAAGTCACTAAGAATTGCTTTATATAGGAATTGCTTAAGAAAATAGTGAAATATCCAATCAGAAATCCACTAGAGTTTTATTGAATTATGCTGTAAATAATTGCGTAGGAATCCAGTATGTTGGTCTGCTTAAAGCTGTCTTTACCCTTAGATCCTAAAGCAGCACCAACTGACATTAGGCTGAGGGTCACAAACAGCACGGCCATCTCCCTTCAATGGACACGTGTGGCCCCTGCGTCTGTCCAAGGAAGTCTCGTGGAATACAGAGTGAGCTGAACCAGCTTCCAATTAACAGCTCCCTTATGTCTAATATTTAATCTGGAAAGAGGAGGGGGATGGGAAATAATGAAGACTTATCTATGTGGATATATTAACCATTGTAAACCCTCAGCATGTTACTTAACGTGAAACTTACAATCCAGGGAAACTAAACATTGACCAATTGTTTAAGTGTAATAACATGACCCGACAGTCCGCCAATAAACACCCCTACTAATATATAAAGGCTTCTGCTAAATGATCGGGCTGTGTATTTCAAAAGGCATATTACTGGAGGGAGAGTAGTTTGCTGAAAGGAATTTGGGCCTCACGAAAAAAGCTGCAGCAAAGTTTCATCGGGGATCGTGTACGAGGGATCGTGTCCTTCCTGATACCTTACAGCAACTACAAACTGTACATGGTAGCAGTGAACGGGAGAGGGGACAGCCCGAAGAGTGACATTAAAGAGTTCACCACACCGGAGGGAGGTAGGTGCCGAGAAAGACAGCAAATCACAGAACTCTAACATATTGCTGTGTATGTGACAACCAGCTGCTAACTAAAATGTGAAAGTCCAGTGTATTACTTCTGCGATGTGATTCTGTCCTCTCATGTCATCATGTAGTTAAATATAGCTCAATCAGCTTTTACTTTCCAGCTTTCATTCTCATCTACTTTCTTCTCACTCTTCCAGTGCCGAGTCAACCTAAAAACGTTAGGTTCAGTGAACCAAACCGTGAAACCATATTCTTAGATTGGAGTCCTCCGGAACACCCTAATGGGAATCTGACCGGGTACAGCGTACGTTACCAAGCATGTAAGTGAACAGTTTGGTTGGATCTTTCTTCTAAAGAATCAAAAACAACTAAAGTTATTTCCTGAGGGGTGATGTAGTCTTATATAATCACGATTTACCATATGCCATTTATAATGCTAATGTTTTTTCCAGAGGGTCTCATGCTGAAGGGTCCAGGTTCAACTGCTACCTCTGAACCCACTACACTTACATTCTTGTTGGGTTCTCTACAGTTAGAGATTTGTCAGTGTTTTGTAGAAATAGTGTAAAGTTTTACTATATTAAAGGCAACCTGTTATGTCCAGAAATGTTATTTACGCTGCAGAAAGAGGGGTAATCTGCAGGTAAATAGTGTTAAAATCAGCAGCAGCTGCAGGGAGAAAATTATTTTTTTTTCTACCTGTAGCTACTAACTTCTAGTTATTGGTGCGGTGCAGGGAGGTAAAATAGTCACTGCTCACTACACAGTGAGCATACTATAATCACTCCTTGGCACGTCAATTGATAGCCAGTTCTTCACTATAAGGCCCTGTGCGCACTTACCGGATTTTGCCGCGGATTTTCTGCGGATTTGCTGCATGTTTCGCTGCAGAAAATGTTCATAACGTCTCTGCAGTGAATCACCAGCAAAACCTATGGGAAAAAAAAATCCTGTGCGCACTAGGCGGATTTTGACAGCTGCATGTTTTGCTGCGGGATTCCCGCAGCAAAAACAATTGCATGTCAATTCTTTTCCGCACATCGCTGCGGGATTTCACTCCATTGACTCCAATGTTAATCGTGAAATCCCGCAGGGAATAACGCAGGCAGCAAATTCTGTGCGGTTCACTGCGTTTTGCTGCGTTATTCCCTGCGGTATTTCGCGGTTTACCTCCGGTAATGTACATCGCTTGCCTGCGGTTTTGCAGGAAAGTGATGTCATTACAGGAAGAGGAAGCCGTGCAGAAAGTAAACACACAGAACACAGACACACACAGACATGACAGACATAGAACATACACACAGACACATAGAACACACATAGAAAGCAAACGGAAATATAGAAAACAAAGCACGTGGGCTCCGCTGTATATTTACCGTCCAGCCGAGGTAAGCACACAGCGGCGGCCCGGTATTCTCAGGCTGGGGAGGGCGAGGGGCAGGGTTCATGTCCCCCGCCTCACTCCCACCTCCCGCAGCCGAGAATATCAGCCGCAGCTGCCCCGGGACTGTCGCATGCATTATGCGGCACTACCGGAGTGTCCCCGGCTCTTCCTGCCGCCGTGTAGCAGTGGCAGTCAGGGTAATACAAGGAGTTAATGGTGGTGGATCACCGCCATTAACTCCAGGCTTGATCATGGCAGCGTCTATGAGACAGCTGACATGATCAACCCGTAAGTAAAGTGAAAAAACACACAGAAAAATCCTTTATTTTAAATAAAACACAAACAAGCCTCGTTCACCCTTTTATTAACCCCTCTCGAAACAAAGCTCCGACGTAATCCACAGCTCCGGCGTCCTGCAAGGCTTGCATCCAGCCGCGACTGACACAGACACTGCTGAATGCAGCCTCGCAGCGAGACAGCAGAGGTAACCACAGGGCATTTCCCACGGCTGGTAATGTGAACTCACTGCCGACCGTGAGAAATGCAGCGTGTGCTCACAGGGACTCTATCTATCCCTCTATCTATCCCTCTATCTATCCCTCTATCTATCCCTCTATCTATCCCTCTATCTATCCCTCTATCTATCCCTCTATCTATCCTTCTATCTATCCCTCTGTCTGTCTATCTATTCTTCTATCTATTCTTCTGTCTATTTCTCTATCTCAGAATGAAATGACTTTTTTTTTTTTTCAATGTGCTTTATTGCATTGAATGCAATAAAGCACATACCAACCCGCACGCGGCAAAACCGCGGCAATATCGCGAACAATACCGCGGTAAAACCGCAGCAAACCGCATGCGGTTTTCGGGTGCGGTTTGCCACGGTTTTTTAACGCGGGTGCGGTAATCTTTGCATACCTGTGGAATTTTCTTGAAAAAATTCCATTTTCCAGTGCGCACAGGGCCAAATGGCAGCCAGTTGTGCAGCATATTGAAAGCCTGCTCTGCTGATAACTGGAAGTGAGTTGCTACAGGAAAGATACACATATATTTTTTTTCTCTGCGGCCATTGCTCCAGTAAGGCAGCTGGACATGGTTTTTAACCTGCAGATTAAATCTTTATCTACAGATAAATAGCATATCTGGACATGACAGGTTCCCTTTAAACTGTTCACCACTCATCCCATTTTGGCTATAAAAGACTCATAGAATCAAGATCGGCCTCACAATTTAGATTTCATATGCTGTCTGATGTATCACTCCCTTTGTCAAAAGTAGATGGCACTTGCCTGGATGACTATGCAAAACTTTTCAAATATTGTGATCTTTGTTGCAGCCTTTACACTTTAAATGCTCACTTATCTGCATAACAATCCTCCCCATTTCTGTTCAGTCAATGGTTCCAGATTTTCAAGGCCTTTGGTTGAGATTCTGTCACCAAACCAAACAAAATACACTATTACAAGGACGGATCCGATATCACGTTATCGCATCACCTTAAGTGCAAGGACACAAGTTGGAGCTGGGGACCCATTCACAGTCGATACACCTCTCCGGCAGGATGAAGGTAAAAAAAAACCCTGATTCTTCCAAAGTTTAATTAATTCATACAGTTTTAAACATGTATCCTCATCTTTGAATATAATGTCCTATCTCCAGAATATATATTAAAGTACCACTCCAGCGTTTATTTTTCAGTGCTGGCATGGCACTTTATAGGTAAGGCCCATGCCCCCAGTATAATACTCACCCTACAATTTCTTCAAGCATTTTTGGCACCAGTCCGTTCCTGCTGCATCATCTTGTGCTTGTAACTTCTGACTGGCTGGAAGTCAGAAGTTAAGTCACCATAGAACTCTGTGAGAGATAGAAGAAATCTCCCATAGAGTTGTATTGATTTGTTACATCTGGCGCTCTGTATGAAACACTAGAGCTGTCCGCAGTTCACAAATCATAGGAGACTGACCGGAGCTGCGCAAATAATAGATGAAGATGCTGGAGGGCAAGTATGAGACAGGTGTCAGAGGACTTGAATTTAAAGCACCACGCCAGTGGTGCAATAAAAAAAAACACTGGCGTGGTGCTTTAACAAAACTCACGAGATTCTGGCAATGTCTCCTCACCGAGGAACTATAGCCCATCCTAGTGATAAGTCATCTCTGTTTTTAGAGGGAAGACACCGTTGGCTAAAGATTCAAACGATCATACTAATGGGAACTTATTTAATGACAACCATCAACAAATTCGCAACATAGTGTATGTGGCTAATGAAATTCCTCTGCCGTGTCAGCATTTTCTAATTGTCCTTAATGTACTCTATTCTTCTATGCTATTATCCACCTGTGTGCAAAATATTATACCTGCCAATGAAAATGTCCTACATATTTCCAGACACTTGATAGGGACCGGGGTGTCCTTGCTTCTCTCTTTTTTGTGTTTACGTGTTCCGCTTTTTTCCCTTTCTTTTGCCTACTTTTGGCTTTCTGTGAGGTCTGCAGTTCCCCCTACATCAGGTAAAGTAATGTGATAGCATGGTAACATGCATGTGGCTTTCAGCATGCTAAGCTTGCCGCATCGTATTCTGTCTTTCGAAGCACCCGTATTACCTGCTTCATCCCGTAGATTGCTTGTGGTAATGGCGTTCTTCCTCAGCTCTATTAAACTAAAAGCATTCAATGTCTACTGGGAGGAATGTCATCTATAAAGTGGTGACCATCAGCTTTTTTTCCATGCTTTTTCCTGATAAGTGGAGGCAGACAATCTGGGATCCATGTTCCCCAAGCGAGGAAGAGGCAGGGAAATACTGTAAATAAAAATTAAAAATCCAGCGTAAGTATACTAAAAGAGAGCTGAAGACATGAGTTACCGTACATTTATACAAGACCATAGTATGTACATTTCCGGACATAGGGGAAAAATGTAAAATGTTTGTATGTGAATAGCTACACAACATATATTTCTCATGTCACCTCACTTCCAAAGGTTTTCCAGTTTAAAGGGAACCTGACAATATATTCATACTGCCTGAGCCACAAACCGCATCACTGAGACCAGCTGCATTATAGCAACTGTGATTTTCTCTAAAACACTTTGACATTTACTAGAAAAAATACTTGGAAAAGCCAGCTGAGGTCTACAAGTGTAGGGTGATTACTAAGACAAGTCCTTGGCGGCATCTCCCTGCCCACATCCTTAGGTCTTTCCCTATATATAGGGAGTGACCAGTCAATCATAGAAAGTGGGTTGGTGAAAAGCCACCTTAGTCTTGCCTTCGACTAGTCATCCGAGTCTCATTGTCCCTTGATGAATTAGCTGACCGGTTCTTTAAGAAAAAAAAATCCTATTTATTGTGTAATTAAAAATTATGCAATTTGCTATATACTTTTTGTATTAATTACTTTTGACTTTCAAGATTTCTGCTTGTAGTCATTCTTTAATTACATTAATTCCAGAGTCTAAAAATGTGTCCTGGTAATGTGATGAAACCTCAGGGTTAGTGATTTTGACCCAATGTGTCTGCTCAGGATTTTCTGTAATGATCGTGATTATTGACTTATTTTTTCTCTATAGATTAGGGCGCACCAGAATTTTGGCACACAGTACATTTACCCAGGGGCAGACATATCATCAGTGCAACCTGTGTAGCCGCAAGGGCCCAAGAGAATAGTGGGCCCATTTCTACCTCCAAAGTTGGTGAAATTTTGCATTTTGATGAGTTATTGGACTAAAAAAGGCCGATTTACTGTTTTGTGCCCGGGGGCCCTTTTTTATCTGTGTCCGCCAGTGCATTTACCGCTTGTGTAAGACACTGTTTCTACGTCGCTTTATGGGGGTACAGCTTCACTGGAAGAGGTGTGACTTTTTAAGAATTGGTATGACCAGAGTTGTGCAACCTTTCTTCATGATTGTGCTAAAATTGAACCTCAAATTTGTGGCTCAAAGAGTTAACTAATAAATGATGTAAACGTACACTGGTAAATGCTCCAAATTTATCAAAATGTCACAAACTACTTTGATAAATGTAACATATTTTAAAACGGTCTAGTCTAAAGGGTACTTTACACGCTATGTTATCGGTACCGATATCGCTAGCGAGCGTACCCGCCCCGTCGGTTGTGCGACACGCGCAAATCGCTACCCGTGTCGCACAACATCGCTTACACCCGTCACACATACTTACCTGCCTAGCGACATTGCTGTGACCGGCGAACCGCCTCCTTTCTGAGGGGGTGGTTCGTTCGGCATCATAGCAACGTCACTAAGTGGCCGCCCAATAGCAGAGGAGGGGCGGAGTTGAGCGGGCCAAACATCCCGCCCACCTCCTTCCTTCCTCATTGCCGGCGGGACGCAGGTACGGTGAGTTTCCTCATTCCTGCGGTGTCACACATAGCGATGTGTGCTGCCGCAGGAACGACAATCTCACTACTCACCTGTCAACGATTTTTGGTGTTGGAGCGACCTCTCCAATATCAACGATTTTTACCTCTTTTGCGATCGTTTTAGGTCGCTCAGAGGTGTTACATGCTGCAATGTCGCCAATGACGCCGGATGCGCGTCACAAAAACCGTGACCCAGACGATATATCGTTAGCGATGTGGCAGCGTGTAAACCACCCTTAAGTCAGTTGTAATAAATCTGCCCATGTGTTTTCTCTTTCAAGAATTTGGATTTGTACTTTAAACTAGTCTGGACCCAAACAAATTTGGACTTTGGTCTGCATGGATGGCCTCACAAACTTCCAGACATGAGTGCATAAGGTGTCAAGTGGCCATAATTAGATCTCTAAAGCAATGCTATTAGTTACATTTATACTGTACATATCATTAAAATATCTACAAAAATAAAACTGCTCTGCATGCAAGCATGGCAACCAAGAATGGCTGGTATCGATGGCAAGCGCAAAGCATACTGAGGGGCGAGTGCATGCATATTTCAAAGCTTTCACGCTCAGTTGTCAGCAATCTGGTCTAAATGTACTCTAGATGACTATATGAATAAGGGTATGTGCAGACGGTATATTTGCAGGCAGATTAATACGCCTCAAAATACTCCCCCATAAAATAAACATAATGTACAGCAATGTCAAAATGACATGTTCTGGCTTATCTAGCCATTTGTTAACCACATCATAGTTCAGAAATCCTGATGTGAATAAAAAGCTTGACATTATGGAGCAATAGATGACAACGGCTCTGCTTCTGCAAGAACGAAGGATATTAATTACCACCAATGGCTTCCTGATGTGGCGTTCCTTGAGCAAACTTGGTGGCTATGCCAACATCTAAGAGATATCGTGTACACATACCCTAAGAAATGAGGTCCCTTGCTTTTTGTAATGGGGTTTTCTGGACACGCAGTCACCGTTGAAATTCCTATTGAGCACCACAGATCTACTTGATCTCCAAATATGTGACTACTTTAGGCTACTTTCACACATCCTGTTTTTTGCTCTGCGGCACAATACGGCGTTCTGCAGAAAAACCGCAACCGTTTTTTTTTACGCCGGTTGCGTTTTTTTTTGCATAGACTCACATTAGTGCCGTATTGTGCCGCAGGGGCTTGCGTTCGGTCCGGTTTTTCCCGCATGCGGCAGATTTAGCCGATGCCGCGGCCGGATCGAACATTCCCTGCAACGTTTTTTGCTCCGGCAAAAACAAACCGCATCGCGCCGCATCCGGCCGCTGCGGCGCATTTTTCAATGCATACCTATGGAGGCCGGATGCGGCGCGATGCGGAAAAAAACGCATCCGGTCGCCGCATGCAGTTTTTTCCACTGCGCATGCTCAGTAGCATGCCGCAACCGGAAAAAAACGGACGGGCCGCATGTAAAAATTTATGCAAAGGATGCGGTGTTTTCGCCGCATCCGTTGCATAGTTTTCACAGCCGGATTGAGCCGCAGTGCTCAAACCGGATGTGTGAAAGTAGCCTTAGCCAGTCACAACAGCTATGATCATTACGTAATTAGTAAGTGGTCAGTTAGCTCATGCCTCACTGTAAGGGCGGGCCTCTATTACCTGACTTCCGGTATTAAACAATTGCCGATCATCTACATGTTTGCTGATTGAGAGTCCTTTAATAACCTGTTTAGACTTCCTATACGCACAGTACGATCAATAATCGTTCTGTTCTCCTACACTGTCATTGTTCTCGCAGCACGTCATGTTTACACAGAATAATGTGCTGCTGAGAACAATGATTTTTAAGCCTGCTTAATCATTTAAATTGAGGAACAAGCATTTTGCTTTTGTATTGAGTGAGTGTCAGACTATATACACTGCTCAATTATCGGAAACGTGTTCACAATAAACGGCCTGTGTAAATCCAGCTTTAAGCTTCGGTTACGCAGTTTTTTGATGGAGAAATTGAAGCCGATCCACATTAAAATACTCATCAAAAACTGCCTCAAATACTCTTTGAATTCTCTTCCTATTGATTTCAATAAGAATACTTAAAAAACTAAGCTCTTATTAAAGGACTTGTCAAAAACCACATGGATTACTGATGTTTATTTCTCTTCAAAACCACTTTGGAATTGTCCGAATCAAAGAATAGCGTGGCGTGAACATGCCCTAAGATGGTGATCACAGACTGGCAGAGAACCACTGAATTGTCAGCACTAAAATGGTGAAAGGTTTAAATCAGGATTGTCACATTTTTGAGTTAACCATACCATGGTTTAAATGGTTTATTAAGGATAACAATATGACATGTTACCAAAAATTAGAATACAAACAGATATGAGATACTGGTTAAACCAACCATTCTGTAAGTAAAATGCATTAAATGACAGAGTGCGCAGTCATCTGCTTGTTCGCGTGCATGCCGGCTTCGTTACAGGTTGTCATCTTCCATCCTGCGTATTGCACATCGGGCTGCAGGACGGCTGCTCCCATGATCATCAGCTTGGCTGTGATTTCTCTGTTAATTGCCATTCATTCTGCTTGCTTGGACTATCTTTGAATATGTTTTCGGTGCTGAATTGTACAAATTGCGTGACATGAAGATTTTCAGTGTATTTCTATTTCAAGTAACAATTTTTATTGTATTTTCTCTTAGAATGACCGCCGTATGACATTGTGTTTTTCCACCATAAATAACAGTATTTTTTTAGTAATATATGTTAAATCTTGCCATCTTTGTAGCTTAGATTCTGTGTATATACATTAATTGATCGAGAGGCATTATATACGGTTTCCGATGTGACCTAGGATTGCATGGGTGGTTGAAATGATGGAAATGTTTTGATAAAAGAAAAATGGGCCTTGTATTTAAAGGCAATTGAAAAAAAAAAAAAAACTTTACCCATGTTCTCAAAAAGATACCCAAGTCATCCAAATATTTCTGTAAAGCAGCTTAAAAATGAAATAAATCATCTGATTGGATTGCGGGTTAAAGTTTAGCTATTACCATACAAAATCTTGAATTGTGGTGCTAGTCTCATGCAGCATTTTTTACGCTTTCATAGCATTTTTATATGTGTTTCTTCCTGTCCAATAAAGACTGTTTTAAAGGGAATCTGTCACTAGGATTTTGCAATGTAAACTGAGGTCAGCATACTGCAAGGGTTAAAAATGAAAATTCAACTGTGCTTCTCTCATGAGCTATTGTTTATATAAAGTAAAGGGTTTATTGCTTTGTGATTAACGTTGGTGTGAATATTCTACTTGTGCAGGGCAGAGTGCATACCCCCTGCTGTGATTGACACCTCACACAATCAATACACAATCTCTATTGGGAGCCTGGTGTGGGCAGGACAGCTCCCAGCTCTGCTACACACAGTTCTGATACAAAGTCAAAATGGCTGCACACAGTGATCCAAGCTAAATATCGTTAGTTTTAGAATCTCTTTGCCTGCAACTTGCTGCTCTCAGATGAAGTAGCAAAAACCTGCTGACAGATTCCCTTTTTTGAGTGTCATTGGGGATCTTTTTATAATGCCATATGCTATGGGTATGGCATTTTTTTGGAGTGCTCTTATGGGTCTCTTTATAGGGCTCAAAAAAAAATGTTAAAATAGCCACCAAAATCTTAAAAAATTCTATGAAAAATGAGGTTTTAAAATAGATTCAACGAAACATTTTTAAGTGTATAGTCTGCTTTATAGTAATAATGCCAAATTCTTCTCATCCTCTGTCTCTCATGTATCCAGGTCTCTCTATGTACCACCTTCTTTTAACTCAAGATCTTCATCATTTTCCCTCCCAGCTATCTTCAGCGCATGACAGTGGAGGAAAAATAGGCTTCTAAATTCCTATGGTCACAATTATACATATTTTATCAAGATGTCTGAAGGGTTTCATTAAATTCTGGAAGACGTGAATTTCTCTGCTCTTTTTTCAGTCTATTTTTCACCTTGTTCTCAGTTCCTCCCACGTCTCCAGCACCCGTTACAGATGCTCCTACAGAAATCCTAACTGTTCCCCCAACCACTACTGTCCTCACCACAACTATAACAGCCAGGCCCACTACTACTACCACTGTTCTTACCACCACGGCTACTGAGAGCCCTCCAACAACTGTGGCTAGCGTCCATGAAATAGGTATTACACCTTAAAAAAAAAATGTCATTGTCATCTGGTGTATAAGCTGTAAGCTCCTATTAAAGGGTTAGGCTCAACATCAGCAATGGTTAAAATTGCAGAGTGCTTGCAAAAGCAAGCAACCTTATAATCTACTTGTTAAAAATCCTCTCTGTTCTCAAGGACAAATGGAGTTTTATTTTACTGTTTACGGCTTGTTCTCTATGTTACTAGCTACTGCTGCAGTCTAGCAGTGGTAGCTGAGCATACTCAGTTCTTGCAAGTACTTTTTAATACAGATTGGAAATGCTGATCAAATGGTTGGATCACTGGAACATACATGATCTGGTCAGTTTTTGTGTTCCCGCAATGCTACCGAGGCCAAGCTGCCTCTGCTTATAGCATCGGAGAGCGAGCACAGTGGGGGCCAGCATCAGGTTCAAACCTTCAGGACGGCACCGCTTTCCAGCAAACAGGAAGACTTGGAGGCAAGGGTGCAATATGCTCCTGGGGATAAAATATAAGATATCCCCTTTAAAAGGAACCAACCAGCAGGTTTTTCACATGTAAAGTACAGACCGTGCCATACTGGCGCTAGGATGCTGATTTAAGTGATGCCTTCAGTTTAGAGATTGGAGGCTTGATGGCAAAAAAAAAAAATCCTTTTTCAAAGCATCAGAAATGACATCTTCGGTGCAGTGGCTTGAGCATCGGGGCAGCACTTTGTGGTTCAGGTCCTCTGAAATGCTTCCTCTTCCTTAAATTTCGCTCATGAGCTGCCAACATCAACAATGGCGTTTGGGCACGGAATTTAAGGAGGAGGAATCGTTCCAGAGGACCTAATCCACAATTTCCTGCCCCGATGCTGAAGCCACTGCACCAATGACGTCATGTCTGAAGCTTTCATAAAGGATTTTTCTGCAATCAAGCCTCCAATCTTTAAAGTGAAGGTATGATTTAAATTAGCATACTAGTGCCAGTATGGCACTGGCAGTACTTTATATATCAATAAACCTGCTGGTTAGTTCCCTTTAAGTCCTTATTCCTGAAAGCCTATTTACAGTATAGTGGTTCTAAATTTGTATGTATATGATCCATATTATTAAAGAAGAATAGATAAGATTTCTATTTCTTTCTCTTCAGTCCACTTCTAAGTAATAGATTTCTGAGCCACCTTACTAGCTATTGAGAGAATCACAATACTGCATTTGAAGAAGGTCTGTGAAATATGTTTGGACTTGTGATTAGATGTACTGTTTTTCTGTTTTATGAAAGTGAACCCCAAGCACTGTAAAATACCGAAAATAACAGACTGGGGAGGAATCCTCCCACCCTGGGACTAGCGCTAATTTCCCACTGCTGCGCGGGAGTTTTGGCTGCAGGTGTGAAGTCATGGCCAAAGCGTGTATTGTAACTTTAACCAATCACAGAGCTCACTAGTAATGCTGAGATAGATGGTACAAGTCGCTGAGCTCAATGATTAACTACAGCAGTGAACTGTCAACACTAAGGGCTGGTTCACACATAGCGACAACGAGGTCGCTGTTACGTCACCATTTTCTGTGACGTAACAGCGACCTTGTAAGTCGCTGTTATGATCACTGCTTAGCTGTCAAACACAGCAGCCGAAGCAGCGATCATAACCGCGAGAGCAGGGAGCCGCGCACACTGCTTAGCGCTGGCTCCTTGCTCTCCTAGCTACAGTACACATCGGGTTAATTAACCCGATGTGTACTGCAGCTACATGTGCAGAGAGCCGGAGCCGGCAGCACAGGCAGCGTGAGAGCTGCGGAGGCTGGTAACTAAGGTAAATATCGGGTAACCACCTTGGTTACCCGATGTTTACCCTGGTTACAGCTTACCACAGCTGCCAGATGCCGGCTCCTGCTCCCTGCTCGCTTCATTTCGTCGCTCTCTCGCTGTCACACACAGCGATCTGTGTGTCACAGCGGGAGAGCGCCTTTGAAGAAAACGAACCAGGGCTGTGTGTAACGAGCAGCGATCTCGCAGCAGGGGCCAGATCACTGCTCAGTGTCACACACAGCGAGATCGCTGAGGTCACTGTTGCGTCACCAAAACCGTGCCGTAGCAGCGATTTCGGTAGCGATCTCGCTATGTGTGAAGCACCCCTAAGCTAAAGCACTAAGGCCTAAATCGCGACAGGGAGCTAGTGCTGGACTCTGAGAGGGTACTTATCTGCTCTGTTATCTTAGGCAATTTTCAGTGTTTATGGTCCACTTTCCTGAAAGTGGAAAACTCCTCTAAGAACTTTGCTTTCAGTAGGAGGCTGGAAATACGTATTGCTACCTTCCCAGCCTCAGAACCCATGCTCGGTCGCAGTCCACAATTGGTGCATTACAATGTATCAGATTTCTTAGACTGGAGGCCCAAACCGGAGATATGTGCTGCAGTTGCAGAATGGTTTATCACAGACCCTGCAGCTCCCTTATACAGTAGCTGGTTCTAGTATCTGGCTTTGATTATTTATGTTTGATGAAATACATACACATGTATACCGGATGTTTTTCTGTATAGCATGCAATTTTATCTAACTTGTTATAAATCACCTCCCCAACAGCACCAGAACACTGGGACGTCAAAATTTCCCCCAACAGCCATTGGGCAAACATCACCTGGGTATATAATGTACAGATGGGCACTGAGGTTATGGTTGAGTATATTGACAGTAAGCATCATTTTGCATGTGGAGTGTGTGTAGCTGGAATGGATCTACTAGCCACCACCCACGACCAACCTCGGCTGCACTGCGAGCAAATATACGAAAGGATGGTACTTCAGGAGGCGGTTGTCAGCAAAAACATATATAAAAACTAGCCTTTGTTGCCAGTTTTTGGAGCATAGATTAGCAAGTACCCTTTTTTTGAGAATCTATTATACCACCACTCCTGGAGTGCCCACATTGCATTAATTCAGCTTGTAAGACTGTAAGTTCGAGAAACTCATTGTCATGTATCTACATAGACATTTATGGGAAGTGTTGCACTAATCCTTGATAAAACCGGATCCCAACTTCTGATTGGCAGAGAAGATATAAGGCATATAGATAATAACGTCCCATTTATGACTATGTATACTGTTTTGTACAGCATTACATGAGCACATATATAAGGTGGCCAGGTGCAAACGGAAACTGTCCATGCTTGGAAGCAATGCATTTCTTAAATGTGTCTATCTTTTCTTAATGGAAAATCTCGTCACCTCATATATTAAACCTATGATTGGCATGCCTTGCATTACATACGCTTTGTCTGCTTGTCCAGTTATATTTGATTGGGTTAGCTTAACCACGTCATGTGCAGATTCACAATAGTTGAAGTATGCATATGGTCAGGAAGCATGTTACTATCGATAAATATATGTGTATTACCTGTCTGATAATACCTCCACACTATCAGACCTACGGTATATTGTAATAGGAGTTTGGGTAAAGATTGGAGACCAGTTTAGATCTACAAGTTGCACTTATTATTAAGATTTGGTAAAATATTCTGTAGATTGTGCACTTGTGATGTTAATTTTATGAAATGCAGATATGTATTATATTCTGTAGATTGTATACGGTCAATGTATAGTGTACATTGACTCCACAGATCTAAAGCTTTGGTCTGCAGAGGTACCGTATTTTATGCCTTTTCTCCATTTCTTTAATATCCTGGATCTAGTACTGTAATGATAGTAGAGACTTTCTGCTGTTTGAATATTTGAAAGGCAAGCTGTCATGTCCACAAAAATTCTATATACCTCCATACATAGGGTTAATATGCAGGTAAGCTGCATTAAATCATGTATGGCTTTCTTGGTAAAACTGCAGCTACTGGGAGAAAATGAAGATATGGTATATCCTTTGCTTCCAGTCAACAGGGGCGGTTTAGGGAGCAGTTATAGTCGCTGCTCACTACACAGTTAAGCCTGCTTTACACACTTCAATAGATCTTTCAATCCGTCGTCGGGGTCAAGTTGTAAGTGACGCACATCCGGCATCGTTCGTGACGTATTTGCGTGTGAAACCTACGTGCGATCGATATTGAACGAAAATACGGTGATCGCATACACGTCGTTTATTCCTCATACATTGGACGTTTTGTTGTACGAAACTAGTCAATTGTAACGTGTGACATCCCTCATACGATTGTGATGTCTGAAGCTATGTGCGCAGGTGTGCGCTCTGCACCGCAGCTTAAAAAAGGTCTGCTTCAGAGCGCAGCTGAAAAGCTGCGTTCTGAAGCGCCTCACAATGTCTGTCATTCACTAATCTCTGTCAGTCGGTCACTATCTCTGTCCCTCTCTCTCTGTCCATGTCAGTCTATCCCCCTCTCTCATATACTCACCGATCCCCGATCCCCGGCGCTGCACGGCATTCACACTGCTCCGGCGGCTTTTACTGTTTTGAAAAAGCCGGCCGCCCATTAAACAATCTCGTATTCCCTGCTTACCCCGCCCACCGGCGCCTATGATTGGTTACAGTGAGACACGCCCCCCACGCTGAGTGACAGGTGTCACACTGCACCCAATCACAGCAGCCGGTGGGCGTGTCTATACTGTGTAGTGAAATAAATAATTAAATAATTTAAAAAAACGGCGTGCGGTCCCCCCCAATTTTAAAACCAGCCAGATAAAGCCATACGGCTGAAGGCTGCTATTCTCAGGATGGGGAGCTCCACGTTATGGGGAGCCCCCCAGCCTAACAATATCAGCCAACAGCCGCCCAGAATTGCCGCATACATTAGATGCGACAGTTCTGGGACTGTACCCGGCTCTTCCCGATTTGCCCTGGTGCGTTGGCAAATCGGGGTAATAAGGAGTTATTGGCAGCCCATAGCTGCCAATAAGTCCTAGATTAATCATGTCAGGCGTCTATGAGACACCTTCCATGATTAATCTGTAAATTACAGTAAATAAACACACACACCCGAAAAAAATCGTTTATTAGGAATAAAAAACACAAACATATACCCTGGTTAACCACTTTAATCAGCCCCAAAAAGCCCTCCATGTCCGGCGTAATCCAGGATGCTCCAGCGTCGCTTCCAGCGCTGCTGCATGGAGGTGACCGGAGCTGCAGAAGACACCGCCGCTCCGGTCACCTCCACACAGCTAATGAAGACAGCCGCGCGATCAGCTGATCTGTCACTGAGGTTACCCGCTGTCACTGGATCCAGCGGTGGATGCAGCGGTGGCCGCGGGTAACCTCACTGACAGCTCAGCTGATCGCGCGGCTGTCTTCATTAGCTGCGTGGAGGTGACCGGAGCGACTGTGTCTGCTGCAGCTCCGGTCACCTCCATGCAGCAGCGCTGGAAGCGACGCTGGAGCATCCTGGCTTCCGCCGGACATGGAGGGCTTTTTGGGGCTGATTAAAGTGGTGAACCAGGGTATATGTGTTTTTTATTTATAATAAAGGATTTTTTCGGGTGTGTGTGTGTTTATTTACTGTAATCTACAGATTAATCATGGAGGGTGTCTCATAGACGCCTGACATGATTAATCTAGGACTTATTGGCGGCTATGGGCTGCCAATAACTCCTTATTACCCCGATTTGCCAACGCACCAGGGCAAATCGGGAAGAGCCGGGTACAGTCCCAGAACTGTCGCATCTAATGCATGCGGCAATTCTGGGCGGTTGTTGGCTGATATTGTTAGGCTGGGGGGCTCCCCATACCGTGGAGCTCCCCATCCTGAGAATACCAGCCTTCAGCCGTATGGCTTTATCTGGCTGGTTTTAAAATTAGGGGGGACCGCACGCCGTTTTTTTTAATTATTTAATTATTTTTTTCACTACACAGTATAGACACGCCCACCGGCTGCTGTGATTGGGTGCAGTGTGACACCTGTCACTCAGCGTGGGGGCGTGTCTCACTGTAACCAATCATAGGCGCCGGTGGGCGGGGTAAGCAGGGAATACGAGATTGTTTAATGGGCGGCCGGCTTTTTCAAAACAGTAAAAGCCGCCGGAGCAGTGTGAACGCCGTGCAGCGCCGGGGATCGGGGATCGGTGAGTATATGAGAGAGGGCTGCTCAATTCACTTACTCAGGAGATTAGCGGTCACCGGTGAGTCCTTCACAGGTGACCGCTAATCAGGACGCGACACAGACAGAGCCGCAGCATGACAATGAAGTCGGGTGAGGTTCACCCGAGTTCATTCTGACAGTGCGGCTCTGTCTGTGTCTGTTGTCAACTACCATTCACCGCTGCTACATGGCTGTCTGTGTCTGCTGTCAGCGGCCATGTAGCAGAGCTGAACGGCAGATGACATAGTAAAAACGCATCCCCTACACATTACACACGCTTGGCAAGTCAATAAATAAAAAAAAAAAAAAAAGGTGCCCAATGCATACGTCACGGAACACATGATCTAAAGGATCGCACACAAAATTGATCAATTTAACATAGACTACTAACGCACGTGTGACAGCAAATGAACGACCTACGTGCAATCTCATTAGATCGCATATGCGACCTGGGCGTGTCACATCGCATACGAGATCGCATACCTAATTGTAAGGTGTAAAGCTGGCTTTAGAGCGCTGTATTCACTTTCCGTCACTTTAATTGACAGCTGGCTGTGCAGTGTGTGTGTACAAAACAGGCTGTCATCTAAAGTACTAATGAGGGATTACAGCCATACTCACAGTGTAGAGAACGATGACTGAAACAGCTCCCTGCAACACTCCATTGACTGGAAGCAAGCGGCAGCAGGGAGAATTTACGTTCAATTTTTTTCCCTGTAGCTGCTGCTCAGGTAAGGCAGACAGGCAGGCATGATTTTAGCACTATTTACTTTCAAATTAATCCTATAACTGCAGGTAAATAGCGGTTTTGGAGAAGACCATTTCCTTTTAAAATAGGAAGTAGTGATGTGGGGTATTTCAGTCCTGTACATTTATGGCATATGCAGTGGATATGCTATAAGTGTAAAAATCCTTCAGGTCCCACCAGTGGAATCTGCATTTATCTTAAGGATGGGTTCCTAACATGAGCCGCTGTCAGTATAGAGGTGGTCAGAAATCCCATTTAAATTAATGGCTGTCCCAACCACCTCACCATTGACAGCGACTCAAGTCAGTTACCCAGCTGTAGGTACTCACTTAAATCTTTGGAATCTGTGGGATTATGTGTAATATAATTGGAGAAGATAGATGAAAGATTACAATTTGACCAGTTTAATCTAGAAGAGCACTTGAAGCATTTTTCTATAAAATAGGTATAGCACGTATAATATACAGCGGTGCTTTCTTCCGGTATTGTAAGTGGAAAACAATAGTATTAATCGTTACAGACATTAGATTTTTTTTTTTTTTAATGGAATAGGAGCATTGGGGATGTTAGATGTTGTGGGGAATTTTCTACCAAGGTTGTATTGTATATCATATAGTAAGAGTAATGCTGTCGGGAAAGATAAAGGAGTAGGGAGGGTTACTATGACTGTCTTTTATTTAGGGCTGCCATTTATATGAATGTTGGTGTGCGATTCATTTGCATGAAGCTTTTGCCCTGGCCTCCCTTTCCCCTACTGTCAAGTCAGACGACATTCATCCTCAGCTCTTTCCTATCAGGTAATAACATGAGCAGAACTGTTCCTGTTAGGGGTCCTCACCCTACATCAATTCAACTGTCTGATCTGGTCCCTGGGATGACCTACAGAGTACGGGTTTATTCCCAGGAGCACCACTCGGTCACGAGCCCATTTGTGACTTTCGAGACCAACTCAGGTGAGGGATCTATCTTTTTTTATGACAGCACAGACACATTGTGGTTTTTTTTTTTTTTTTTTTTTTTATCCAGTGTATATGGACGATACATCTTTAGAACAATGCCATTAAATTCACATAGTTCATTTAGAAGTGAAATGTGATAGGGGATTGTTCTTGTGCTATAAATTAACATGCGAAGGTTACCAAATAATATGCCTGGTGCAACTTCTTATGGCAATTCTAAAATAAAAGCTCAATGTTGTTGTGATCCTCATTTCTTGACAAAAGCAAGCGACAGTCTACTACTTGTTGAGCTTTACCCGTTTGTTTCTTCATAATGAAGCTTTATTTTTTCATTTTTTTGTGAATTGTGTTCCTGTGCCTTTAAACAAAAGCAATGCCCATATATTCTGTGCATTTACATAATGTTGAAATTGATTTTTCTTTTGATTTTTTTTTTGGGGGTATTTCTGTTCTTTTTTGACCATTGTTATGATTGTTTGCATGTGACAAATATGTTAAGATGTCCCATGCCGTGCACAATGCCTTATAACAAATAAGACTGATCCTTTGTTTTGTATACCCAGTATATCACGCCAACCTTTTTGGGAAAATGTGTACCCATTCTGACCAGTGCTGATATTTTTAAATGGAAATACTTTTAAAAGTTTTGAAAAGAAGAATAAGGTGTTACATCTGTCATGTATAGACTGATTTTATATATAGGGTGAACAAAAAGTAGGTGGTGAGTAAATGATATAACCTTATTCCACCTACTGACCATCTACTTTTGGTTCACCCTGTATATGTTCATAGTCTGCCATAAAAAAAAATCCAATTTACGATCCTACGTGTACAGTGGCTTGCGAAAGTATTCGGCCCCCTTGAATTTTTCAACCTTTTCCCACACATCGAGAGACTGAAATTCTTGCCCATTCTTCCTTTGCAAACCACTGGAGCTGAGTGAGGTTGGATGGAGAGCGTTTGTGAACAGCAGTTTTCAGCTCTTTCCACAGATTCTCAGGTCTGGACTGTCTCTTGGCCATTCTAACACCTGGATACGTTTATTTGTGAACCATTCCATTGTAGATTTTGAAGTGTCCTACTTGTTGTTGATTTTTCACCATAACATTAAAATTTTTATGTTTATGTTTGAAGCCTGAAATGTGGGAAAAGGTTGAAAAATGTAAGGGGGCCGAATACTTTCGCAAGGCACTGTATATGCCAAAAAGCCAATGTTGGCCGAAAAATGAATGGCATGTTGGATATCAGCTGCTGCCAGAGGTGCCAGATAGCTGTCTATTCTCATCTCCCTATTGAAACAAACCTTTTTATTTTGCTAAGCTCTGTGTACATGAGTATTCACATGCAGCTTTATTGCTGCCTTCTTTTATACAAGTAACACCTATATTTTACAGTACAAGCAAACGCTATGAGATTTTAGAAATGTCATGCACACTTTTTTTTTCCTGACGGAATACAACATTATTTAATCATGAAGCATATGAATTCTTTCAGCATTTTTGCAGTTTTTTTCACCCCTAAAAAATAACAAGAAAGTGAAGAAACGCTGTAAAATGACACAACCGTTTTTTTTGGATAACCCTGAAAAATTGCTGTAAATGCGTATTTTGAGTCCATTTTTTACTGCCAAGAAAAAAGGTTTTGGCTACAGAAAAAAAGTGCAAAAATGCTGCCTATGACCATAGCCTAAAGGGGGCTTTACACGCCACCATATCGCTAATGATATGTCGTCAGGGAGACGGAATTCGTGACACACATCCGGCATCGTTAGCGATGTCGTTGCGTGTGACACCTATGAGCGAGTGTTAACGATCAAAAATACTCACCTAATCGTTGATCGTTGACACGTCGTTCATTTCCCAATATCGTTGCTGGTGCTGGACGCAGGTTGTTCGTCGTTCCTAAGGCAGCACACATCGCTATGTGTGACACCCCGGGAACGACAAACAGCAGCGTTCCAGCGTCCTCCGGCAATGAGGTGGGCGTGTCTTTAATCTGGCTGGTCTCCGCCCCTCCGCTTCTATTGGTGGGTCACTGTGTGACATCACTGTGACGGCGCATGAACCTCCCCCTTAGCGACGTCGCTAGGAAGGTAAGTACGTGTTACACGTCCTAGCGATATTGTGTGCCATGGGCAGCGATTTGCCCGTGACGCATAAACGGCGGGGGCGGGTGCTTTCACGCTAGCGATGTCGCTGTGTGTAAAGCAGCCTTTAGGCTTTGTGCAAGCAATGGCTTTTTTAGGCAGATTCCACCCGGAATGTGCCTGAAAAAGCGTCACAGATGTGCTCCATAAAATGAACATATTGCACAGCAATGTAAAATCGAGATTGCTGTGTTGCGTCTTATGCCAGGTCTTTTAATCGCTTCAGGGTTCGGAAACTCTAAAGCGGTTAAAAGAAGTGACATGCTCTTTCTTCTGGCAACTTCCACTAGGGAGCCTCACACTCTTTATACTTCACAGTTTAGAGTAAAATATGCCGGCGGCCAAAGATGGCAAACCCGCTATCAAAGCTGTTTCAGGAAAACGTCTGTCATCATCACTTGGGAAAACACAGCAGCTGTGTCGGTATCTAAAATACGTCATGTGCACATAGCTCTAGTGTTTCTACAAATCGTATGTGAAATTTTTACTGTTCATGGCCAGTCAACTGGAGTCTCCCGCTCATCAATATGACTTTTTGTAACAATTTGTTGATGTATGGGTAAATATTACTGTGTTCTCCAGATGATAAGATTATTTGTGCCTCTCTCGCATTGTACAGAAGTCACCCTTGTTATTGTTGCATGTAAAGTGTGTTATATCTGTAATTATGTTACACTACTTGTTGAACAAGATGCATGTTTCTGTATTCCATTTTTCCATTGTTAGTTAAGAACTGTTCTTTCTTGATTTCCTGTTGCTCTTGAATATTTGTCCATCTCTGGTCCTCAACAGCCCCCCCAAAATACTGAATTTCATGGTCTCTTCACATGAGCTCCAGAGAACCTTCCTGATTGACTCATACGTAGCCAACTTCTATGCTGTAAAGAGAACCTAAAAAAGACTGCACTGTCTGGGTTGCTTGAAAGACAAGGTTGGGGATCAGTATTCCACAAATCTGTGATTTACAGATATTCATCCTTTTTTTAATGCTATTCCTTAATCTTATTTTCTTTCTTTATGTGTTGATCCTGTGCTCTTTGTTATACATGTCATTGGTGTTAGCTCAACTCTTGGGCTAAGCGGAGCTCTATTATAACCAGTCTTCTGCTTATCTCTGACAGCTTATACAAAGAATCAGGTGGACATTGCTACCCAGGGCTGGTTCATTGGCCTCATGTGTGCAGTTGCTCTTCTGGTGCTCATCTTACTGATTGTTTGCTTCATAAAGAGGAGTCGAGGCGGAAAGTACCCAGGTGCGGGTCACATTTCTAATCTATATTATTTTGCTTCTTTCTTTCTGCTGATTTCTAGAAAAACACATTTAAAACATTCTTCAGATCATGTCTGTATTTGCGTATCTTACTAAGTGTCATCAGAGGCAACTTAACTTTATTAGGTACATTTACAACGTAGCAGTAGCACCCCAATAATACACCATGTTCCAAATTATTATGCAAATTGGATTTAGGTGTCTTAGCGATTATTTTTTTTTTTTCTTTTTTCAATGAAAGTCATCGATGGTATTGTGTCTCAGGGTTCTTTGGATCACTGAAATCAATCTCAGATACCTGTGATAATTAGTTTTCCAGGTGAGCCCAATAAAAGGAGAACTGGATATTCCACAATATTACGCAGGCCACAGTTTTCAAGTAACATGGGAAAGAAAAAGGATCTCTCTGCTGCCGAAAAGCATCAAATAGTGCAATGCCTTGGACATGGGATGAAAACATTAGATATTTCACGAAAACGTAAGCGTTATCATCGTGCTGTGAAAAGATTTGTGGCTGTTTCAGAGCACATACATATTCATGCTGATAAAGGCAGAATGAGGAAGGTTTCTGCCAGGCAAGTCCATCGTATTTAGAGAGCAGCTGCTAAAAAGCCATTACAAACCAGCAAACAGATATTTGAAGCTGCTGGTGCCTCTGGAGTCCCTAGAACCTCAAGGTGTAGGATCCTTCAAAGGCTAGATGTGGGACATAAACCTACTATTTTGCCACCCCTAAGCAGTGCTCACAAGCAGACACAGTTGCAGTGGGCCCAGACATACATGAAGACTAATTTTCAAACAGTCTTGTTTACTGATGAGTGTCGCGCAACCCTGGATGGTCCAAATGGATGGAATAGTGGATGGTTGGTGGATGGCCACCATGTCCCAACAAGGCTGTGACGTCAGCAAGGAGGTGGAGGAGTCATGTTTTGGGCCGGAATCATGGGGAGACATCTGGTAGGCCCCTTTTAAGGTTCCTGAAGGTGTGAAAATGACCTCTTCAAAGTATATAGAGTTTCTTACTGACAACTTTCTTCCATGGTACAAAAAGCGGAAACGTGCCTTCAGGAGCCAAATCATCTTCATGCATGACAATGCCCCATCTCATGCTGCAAAGAATACCTCTGTGTCATTGGCTGCTATGGGCATAAAAGGAGATAAACTCCGGGTATGGCCACCATCTTCCCCTGACCTCAACCCTATAGCGAACCTTTGGAGTATCATCAAGCAAAATATCTATGAGGGTGGGAGGCAGTTCACATCAAAACAGCAGCTCTGGGAGGCTATTCTGACATCATGCAAAGAAATTCAAGCAGAAACTCTCCAAAAACTCACAAGTTCAATGGATGCAAGAATTGTGAAGTTGATATCAAAGAAGGGTTCCTATGTTAACATGTAACTTGGCCTGTTAGGAAGTTTTGGATTAAAATAGCTTTTTATTTCAGGGAATGTGACCTCCTAATGCTGCAAATTCCACAAATGAGCATTTTCAGTTCTTTAAACGTATAAAATGTCTAGGAGCTCTACTGTGCCTAATAATTTGGACCAGTGCATTTTGAGGTTTTTGTTTGTTTTTTTTTTTAAATTTTGAAGATTATACTGTTTTTATTGGGAGGTTTCTTCAATAAAATTCGATGTATACTCTAACGGGTGATGACTTTTATTAGACTGACTGTCATTTGCACCAACCATTTAGGAAAATCAGAGAAAAATATAATTTGCATAATAATTTGGAACATGGTGTACATGAGTAGGGCGCAGCACTTTGAACGGTGCTCAGTTTGTATTGTTGAGCAATGGAAACCGTTCCACACCATACCAATCTGGATTTCTTACATAGGGCAAGCTGAAGCTTATAGATCAATGGAGTTTTTACTAAATTCACCAGATCAGGGGGACGTTCTCATTTTGGTGAGCTTGTGTGCCGGATGGTCAGTTTCAGCTTCTTAGCCGGGACTTGAACCACTTGTGTACTTTTTCTTCAACTTCCTTTGCACTTAATGTTTCTCTGTACACCAGTGTAAGGCATTTTGCAGCACTTTAATGGGTTCTGTCTGGGACTTCCATCTGAATCCTTAAAAAACAGAATTTAGATGATACATGACTTACGTGACAGAGTTCAAATGGACCCCACTTGTGCGCTTTTGCAGATGTGTCCGTCTTTTCAGAGGCGCATAAGAACATAGTCTGCTACATTTGTCAGATTGCAATGAGAGGCTCTGTTAGTGGGCACATTTGTTTTAATTTTTTAAGGAATTCAGTAGGTTCTTAGCCTTCCACATTTTTTTTAGAACTTCTTTCATCCTACTGTCACCTTGAGCCCACTTGGCTTACTTTTTTTATCTCTCAAATTAACAAGTTATTTTTCATCGTCACTGGCTTAGAAAATCGATATTTTTTTTTTTAAATACCCAATTAGATGAATTAATATTTGGGTCCTTTCTTTAAGAAATACATCTAGTAGCCAAAGTAGACAGTGCTCACAAATAGGGTCTCTCACTCAAGGTTTTGGCAGGTCTCTGCATTATACAGACGATGCATTGATTTAAGTCCTAATTTCCCCTATGTAATGCATCATTTCCCCTGTGTAATGTATTATTTCCCCTGTGAAGGTGCTGCAAGGAAGTAGAACACTAGCTGTTGGTTTCCCACACTGCTACATAGCTGATTGGTATGGACACCAGCACTAGGTTGTCCACTACGTGTTCATGGATGGCCTATCCTGTGGATAGGCAATCAATGTCTGATCGGCCAGGGTCTGACACCCCGTTCCCCCGCCGATCAGCTGGTGCCGGTCGCGGTAGTAGGCAGCTGGATGCTCTCAGTTCCAGAGCTGCCCCATCTTCTGATAGTGGCCGCAGACGGGTACTGCACATCTGCCTCCCATTCAAATCAATAGGAGGTGGAGGAGCATTACCCGGCTGTGGCCGCTGTCAGAAGACGGGGCAGCTCTGGAACGGAGCATATCCGTCTACCTGCTAACACTGCCGACACTGAGAACCGTTGATCGCCAGGGGTGTGGGGTGTCGGATACCCGTCATTTCAGACATTGATGACCTATCCAAAGAATAGGCCATTAAGTAGTAAGTAGTGGACAATCTCTGTAAAATACCCTGTGATTAGGGTCAGAAAGGTTTTTAACAAAAAGTTCAAGTTGTATTTATTTGGTATCTTTTTGAAGCAGTACATTTTCAGGGAACATTATGTGTATTAGGCTACACTGATTATTTAGAAGTATAGAACAATAAAACATTACACTATTTGATAAATGCCGCAAATATACTGTAAAATTTACCTTTCTTGTTTAAACTCTTCAGTCAGGGAAAAGAAAGAAGTGGCACTAGGTCCTGACGATCAAAAAGATGAAGATGGTTCATTTGACTACAGGTAAGAGCAGAAGAATATGTGATTTTATCAAGACATTTACCAGAAAATACAGACTTACAAATTTATCCTAAATGTGCAACATACATAAAAATGGACAGTAAGCAAAAAAAAAAATCCCTACAAAGAATATGTATGGTTACATAACTACATTATACAATGTTACATGTACTGTAGATTATTATTTACAGTGATCATTGTTATGCAAATAGCACATATTTACAGTCATAAGGAAAACTAAGTACACCCTCTTTGAATTCTATCGTGTCACGTATCAGGAAGGAGACTCACAGACAGGCCGGTGTTACACTTTCGTGTGACTCGCACGAGTATTGAGTCTCATCACCCAGTACGGCTTGCCACTCTCTGGACAGGAGCGTGCATCTGCATGTATTTCTATTCAGCTGCATGCTTGTGTCCGGAGAGTATGCCAGGCTGGGTGCTGCGACTTAATACTCGCGCGAGTCAATCCCAGCATGCTGCGATTTTTTTTTTCTTCAGTCTGATTAGGGCTGATGAAAAGCTCTCAGATGTGAGCTCCAGCATTGTCTTACATAGGGCCGAATGCACTTGTGCGAGTCATACGTACAGTAAAAAAAAATACATTAAATTTGCAAAGGGTCCCCCATACTATGATACCAGCACAGATAAAGCCCACAGCTACAGGCTGCAGCCCCCAGCCGTGTGCTTATCTTGGCTGTGTATCAAAATAAGAGGAACCACATGCAGCTTTTTTTTTTCTTCTTTAATAATTGAAAATAAATCATTTAAAAAAACAGCGTGCGGTCCCCTACAATTTTGATACCCAGTCTATTGGCCGCCCTCCCAGCCTAAACATCGCAACCTGCTGCCGTCCAGAATTGTTGCATCCATTAGCTGTGACAAGTCTGGCGCTTTAACCGGCCACCGCAATATGGGTAACCGGGGGTAATAACAGCCCACAGCTGTCATTAAGCCCTAGGTTTGTGATGGCAGGCATCTATGAGACACCACCCATCACTAATCTGTCAGTGAAAGTAAATAAACACAAACCCTGAAAAAATCCTTTATTTGGAATAAAATACACAAACCACCCTGTTTCACCACTTTATTAACACCCTGCAGGTCCGACGTAATCCACACAAGGTCCCACAATGATTTCAGCCCTGCTACATCTCAGTCACAGCGAGTGGCCATACAGTATGGCCGCTCGCTGTGCCCTCCATGGAGAGAATGAATGAGCCGCGATGAGCGATGACTGATTGCAGTCAGACGTGATCACACAGGCTGGGGGCATGTCTGATTGCAACCAATCACAGAGGCTCGGCCGGTGGGCGGGGACAGCAGTGTTGAGTGCATATAGATGAGCAATGATAAGCAGAGGCCGCAGGAGCAACGTACAGGTACATGGGAGCAGTTTACAGCTGCGACTTTTTTTTTTTTTTTTTTACTTTTCGAGTGCCAGATCAAACAGCCAGAATACCGGGCCCAGAACCCGGGAAACTTTGAAAATGAGCATACCTGGACTTTTACCTATATGGGTCCGCCCATCTCTATTCTGGAGTGGCGTATGTGAAATCTCTGCTTGTAGTGCAATGGGGCATTTCTTCAGTCTTCTCTGGGGACGTGTGCTTTCTGCCCTCCCTCTCGGATGCTGCCAATCTCAGCTCACCAGTGTTTGAAACTGGTAGGTAGGCTGCCTATCTGTGATCGGCAGTGTCTAGGAGGGAGGGGTGAAGGCACTCAGCCCCAGGGAAGCCTGATAAAACACCCAGTTGTATTACAACAGATACTTCATATAGTGACTCCAGGAGAAACAAATGTGTATATGCAGCGACACAACGCAAAACAGAAAACAGCTGCAGAATCAGGGGGGCTCGGGGATTTTTGCAAGGTGTATTCCTAAATTTTTTGAGCAACTGACAGGTCCTTTTTGAGTTCTTTTGAGCTTTGTGGGCATTTGTTTGGACTGTTACTGGGCCAATGCAACACCTTGATTATTTCCTTTTGCAGTCATTCTGATGTAAATTTGCAAGTATGTTAGGGATCATTGTCTTGTTGCACGACCCAGTTTCAGCCAAGCCTTAGCTTTTAGATTGATAGACATTTCACTTAGTTTTTATTATGACTGTACATATTGCTGCTCTATAGATTTTGCTTTCTGTCCTTGAAGATAATGTTTAATAAAAATGCCACCATTCCTTAGTATCTCAATGTCACACTTGTTCAGTGCCCAACACACCGGTTCACAGCGTCACACACAGGACAGTCCTCCGCCGCTATCACAGACCGGCCTGTGCATGTAACGTCTGTGCCTTTGTCTCCCACTCGCTACCCAGGAAGGAGCGCAGGTGAGGGACGTCACTGCCTACGTGTCACCCTCTGTGCTTTGTGTGTGACAGCCCTCCCTGAAGTCCTAAAAAAAACATCAAATAATCAATTAAATGTATGGACAAGATTTGAGATTGGCTGGAACACATTTGTGCCTCCCCATCTAAATCCTTGGCCAAAGGATGCTAACAGCAAACGAGCAAAACTGGCTAAGACGCCAGCCCTAACAACCTAAACCTTGTGTACTGTAACATGATGTCATGGACATACATTATTCATCAGCCACACTGTTATGTGCACCCCGCGTCAGATTCTCTGAAGTGATGAGTGTCCGTATACATGTCCATGTAGCAACCGGTGTCTTACTGTTATTACAGTGTCTGCTTCTCTCTCCCTCCTCCACATGTCTCTCTTTCTATTATATCACATATGGCCCTTTCTCTTCTCTTCATAAAACATGCTCATGTATCCATTTGTTCCATGAAGGTTTTTTGGAAGGTAGGATAAATCCTTTTTGCCTTGTAGGCCTTAAGCAACTGTTAACCTAATATAATAATATACCAGCATTAATCTTCTTAATTTCTACCAATTACATAATGTGGGAGTACAAAATAACTTGTGTAATTGACCTTATTTCTAATTGACTAATGTAGCTGCTAGAATACAGTGCGTTCGTTATCTTCACAAAGCTAGTGGAAGAGACGGTTTATTCCTTGGCTGTTGGCTGTACTGATTTTACCTAAAAAGGGGTATGGATGAAGAAAGCAAAGTCTAGACTCTAGGACACAATCGCAGCTTACAGACTGCTAGATACTTGATAGTTTGCATGGATCAGTAGCAAAGCTGCACGCAACACACAAATAAGAGGAGAATTCAGTAAGGAGCTGTCGGCTCTTCTTTTAGTCTCCTGTGTCCATGTTTGTATAGATTTTTCAAAAAACCTGTACAGACCACAGCAGAGGAATGAACAGATGTGTGTTTGTACCCTTTAGTTTATTTCTTAGTGCACTACATAGCTACAAGGGGCTGCTGATAAGTCTTTGGCTTTGTGATCTTTTTTGTTTCTATGCTAACAAATGTTAAATCACATAAAAGCCTTATGTGTCTAATATATGTTTTCAAAATTTTGTGTTTGTTGCTTATGGCAACAGTGTTCCATGCACGCAGGAAAACAAAATGGTGGAGTCTAATGTGATATTCACAGCAACTGAGAGTAGAGGAGTGATAAAATTCTTGTTTCTGCAAGGAAAGTCCATGAAGAATATTCATGGTGATATATCGCAGACATTGGGGGATCAATGCTCTTCATATTCCACAGTTAAGAACTGGGTTTCCGAATTTAAAATGGGCCCCTTCAGCACCAATGATGAGGAAGGTCCTTGACGACAGAGTGGTTGTTGTTCTGGAGATCGTCGATGCTGTGCACAACCTCGTGCTGGAGAATCGACGAATTTCAGCTGAAGCAATAGACATCATGGTGATTTCCCGTGAACATGTTTGTCATTATCCACGAATATTTGGACATGAGGAAGTGATCTGCAAAGTGGGTCCCCAAATGTTTAACAACAGATCAGAGAAGCATGCAAGTGAAAACTTCCCGGTCCATTTGTCAGCATTTCCGAACTGATAAGAACTTCCTGGATCGACTGGTCACTATGGATGAAACCTGGATTTATTTGTAGGACCTTGAAAACAAGGAGCAGTCAAAAGAGTGGAGGCACAGTGGTTATCCTTGTCCAAAGAAGTTCAGGGTGCAAAAATCAGCCACTAAGGTGATGGCATCTGTCTTCAAAAGGGTTCTACCATCAATGCAAGGTATTACATTGAACTTTTGGACCAATTGAAGGCAGCTCTGAAGGCCAAAAGGCGTGGCAATCTGTCCAAAGGAATCTCGTTCCTACAAGACAACGCCTCCACTCACACTGCACAAGCGACCATGGAAAAACTGGCAGAGCTGGGCTTCCAGCTGGTTGACCACCCACCTTATTCAGCAGATCTAGCTCCCTCTGACTATCATGTGTTTCCAAACCTGAAGAAACACCTCAAGGGTACCAAATTCACACCATTTGTGATGCCATGGCTGCTACAGATGCCCGGTTGAGGCACAACCGTAATCCTTCTTTTTGCTAGGCTTACAGAACTTGGAATACCGATGTAAGACATGTGTTGACATCAGTGGAGAGTATGTGGAATAAATGTAAAGTTTCATCATCCTATTTCGTTTCTTTCTGGGTAAAGCTAAAGACTTATTAGCAGCCCCTCGTACTAACCCCTCCAAGTGAACATGGACAGCAATATATATTTAGTTCTTGGCTATGTTATTTTGGTTTTGGGTTTGAAGTTTTTGTTATAGAAAATGCTCTGGCAGTGGGGGTTCCCTAGGAATGCCTTGCATTTCACAACATTCCAGTAACCCCATTATATACACTCAATTGCTAAGCAATTTGAAAGTAATGATTGTATGTGTTGGTGGGTTGCATTGTCTGCTGTATAAGTAGTGTCTTCTATTTTGTAAAAGTCGTATTCAGTTTCCCGAGTCTCAGCCATGAATGCCTTTAGTTTTGCCGTGGCTCTCTTGGGGGCATCTTTACTAGTGCTGTCCTTGCCAGATTGAAAGGAGACCAGCATCCGCAGATAATATTAAAACCTTTGTTTTATTCTTCCATAAATTAAAACATAGACACCGTCCGGTCTACGCGTTTCAAACAAAAAAACGTTCAGAATCATTAGTCATGATCAAGAACGTTTTTTTGTTCGAAACGCATAGACCGGTCGGTGTCTATGTTTTAATTTATGGAAGAATAAAACAAAGGTTTTAATATATTATCTGCGGATGCCGGTCTCCTAATCTGTATTGCTTCTGTTCAGGAGCCGGCCTGATATTTCTCAGTCCACCGCACCTTCTAAGATATCCTATCTACTATGGTGAGCTGAATTGGTCTCTTGTTTCTTTGTTGCAATGCTCCCCTTGCTAGTCTGTCACTGGAAAACTGGAAGACTAACAGCTGTGCCAATCTCCATTTTAAAGGGGGTCTTTTTATCGTCTAAAATAATGACTTATTACATTATGTCTGGAGGAGCTTTACTCTCAGAATCGGTGGGGGACCAAGAGGTCAAAGTTTTGTGGTTGTCCTCTTCAATATGTGTACCTGAACAGGGGTGCCACCGCCACCCACTGTACAGACTGTACAGGTAGTTGCAGCATGGCCCTATTAACATGAATGTGATGTACCTACCCTTATCAAACTGAGATTTTACTGCTGGCACATATTGTGATTACAAGTGTCAATGATGAGCAGAGTCTTGTGTCATCACATACATCGCATTGAACCTCTCCCAGATATCTGGGAATAATGTCTTGGTACCTGGGGAATAGATGTAGAGTGATGTATGTAATGATATATTGTAGCTCTCATGTCACAGCACTGACAGTGGGGGGGGGGGGAGAGCAGAACTGAGTGTCATTACATACACCACTCTTCATTTATCTTAGACACACAACTCTGTTCTCCCCCTGGCTTTGTAATCACAGTAGGTGCTGGCAGTGAGATCAGTGTGAATTGGGGAGGAGAGCACTGCTGTGTGTAATTGTAGAGCTATGTATTGTCTGTGATTACAAGTTCCGGGAAGAGAGATGAGTTGTGTGTCTGGTTAGATGCAGATCAGTGTCTGTAATGACAGAGAGCTCTCGTCTCCTACCACTTGTAATCACAGATAATACAGAGCAGTGTATGTACTATCAGCTCTGCTGTCCTCACCCAGTAGGTGGCAGCAATGAGATCTGTGTGACCTGGTTAGGCTGCTTTCACACATCAGTTTTTTGGCATCAGGCACGATCCGGAGAAAAAACTGATGCGACGGATCCGGCGAAAAAACTGATCAGTTGCATCAGTTTTTTTTCATCAGTTCCTTCAGTTTTTTGATAGATGCGGTGTGATACTGAGCATGCTCAGTTAAAAAAAAACTGATCCAGCGGCTGGATCTGTTTTTTGCCGTATTACGCCGGATCCAGCGTCCATAGGCTTTCATCATAAAACATGCCGTACGGCGCCGGATACGGCGCGATCCGTTTTTTTTGCCGGACACAAAAACGTTCACTTCAACGTTTCATCCTGCCGCCGGACAAGTAAATTTTGCAGGATGAAACGCAAGGTCATCCGACACAATCCGGCGCTACTGAAAGTCTATGGGGGAAAAAACGGATCCGGCGGCAACAGACATTTATGCCGGATTGTGCCTGATGGCAAAAACTGATGTGTGAAAGTAGCCTAAGTAGGCCACAAAGAGTAAGCCGGTTCTATGCTTTTCCTGCGCGATTTCTTTATTTTTTACTGCATGAGACTTCATGCTTACGATTGGGCAATGTCATACCGAGGGAAAAGTAAAGGGCCCCAGAAAATAATCTCTAATAATGCCAAATTGGTTGAGGAGGAAATTAGAAAATAAACTTTACAGATTAATATCTCCATAACGGAGATTAGAAAAAAAAATAATATATAAAATATGTTTTAGTCTGATCCTCAGCCACTTTTTCATGATGCAGCCAGCTTAGCATAAGGGATGTTAAAAGCTCTTCTTTAATGATTTCTTAAACGAAATGCTATGAAGGATCTTTATAGATCTTTTCCTTTATCCATCTCCTAAGTTGTATTATCCAATAACCTTGTCACAGATGTGTGTGTTTGTTTTTTCTCCTCTCTGTATTGTTCATCAGAAAGTGAAGCTTTCACTTACAGGTATATTTATACTGTATATTATCCCATTGCTTGGGTACAGTATGAGTCCATAGATTCCTATGGAAGACATATTAGGGATCCGTACCACAGGGGTCCATAATATGGTTGTGTATCATAGTATCAGGAGTGAATAGTTATATGTTCAGTAATTTTGTACTAAAGGATAGCCATTGTTTACATTTTTTGATTTATATATTATTCCCCCTTAAACATTCTGCATATTGTTGGAGGTGTGGGTTCATCCCCTGTGGGAGACCACTCACAAGCACTTACTTTAGCAAGCAACTTGAGCACAGATAGAGGGCAGTATGGGCTCAATAGCAAGGTTGTGGGTCTATACATCGCGCAGTAGGACTGAGTGCTTAGGAGGAGTGTTTTAAAGATTAGTAAAGATCTGGGTCTTGAGACCTGCAATACTTTTAAGGAGAAATAACATGTATATTTATTAATAATAAATAATTGAATGATAGGTACTCTCACAGTTGTAGGTCACTGTGTATAGCGGAAGGAGCATATTTTTTGTTTTTTTAGTATAAAAAAAATTGAGTTAATTCCTTTATTATTTCATGTTGTTACACAGAAAATTAAGAGCATAGTAACACGGAGTACTTCTGTACTTCTGAGTAGTGATGAGGGAGCACTACCATGCTTGGGTGCTCGGTACTCATAACGAACAGTTGGACGCTCAGACGGGCTCAACTG
Source organism: Anomaloglossus baeobatrachus (assembly GCF_048569485.1). NCBI lineage: Eukaryota > Metazoa > Chordata > Amphibia > Anura > Aromobatidae > Anomaloglossus > Anomaloglossus baeobatrachus. The sequence goes on from NC_134354.1 coordinate 228,690,671, forward strand.
TTCTACGGAGAATAATGGAAGATCTTCCGGAAAAATGCTCATAGACTTCCATTATACTTGGTAGACGAGTGGAGCCCGTGTGAGGTTCCGACTGCTCTTTACGAGTACCCGAGCATAGTAGTGCTCACTCATCACTACTTATGAGCAGTTTTTTAAAGATTAGTAAAGATCTGGATCTTGACATCTGCAATACTTTTAAAGCGGAATAACATATGGAGGAAAACAGTTAATTAATGATAGGTACTCTCATAGATGTAGATCACTCTGTATGGAGAAATGAGCATATGTTTTGTTTATTAATATAAAAAAAGATTAGTTAATTCCAATATAATTTCATGTTACACAGGAAAAGAAAGAGAATAGAAAATCTTTGTATGAAAAGTAAAGAAACGTTTGGAAATATGTTTTGGTTATTGAAAGATGGATTTTCCTCATGTTATTTGTTAGTATTAGTATGAAAATCTGCTCTCCTAACAAAGATTTCAGTCTTCAAAGAAAAATTGAATAAATAGTAATTAGAATAATACTTACAATTAGGCTGGACTCACACGAGCGTATGGCATCCGATGCGAGAGCATCGGATGCGATATGCTAATGTCCCCCGGCTCAGGCTCTGCTGCGAGCGTGAGCCGAGTGTCATGCGACTGTAACCCGATCTTGCGATCGGGTCACAGCTGTGAAGCTGAGTGCGGGCGCTGCGGAGGAGAGGGAGGGGTTAATCCTCCCATCTCCTCCACTGTCAGCCTGTGCGTATATCGCACTGCACTGGGATAACATCCGAGTGCAGTCCGATGTATCTCTCGCATCCATTCACTTGAATGGGTGCAAGAGATACGGCGGTAGCAGAAAAACGCAGCATGCTGCCGCTTTTCTCGAATCCAGAATCTGGATGCGAGAAAAGCTGACCAACAGCTCGCACTCATAGAATAACATTGGTCCGAGTGTAATGCGAGAATTTCTCGCATTGCTCTTGTCCGTATTTTCTTACAGGGGATCAGTCACCAGATTTTTCTTCCTCATCTGAGAGCTGCATAATGTAGAGACAGACCCCCTGATTCCAGCGATGTGTCACTTACTGAGCTGTTTTGCTGTCATTAGGATAAAATTAATCTTTTCTCTGCTGCGGATCCAGCAGTTATACAGAGCTTACGAATATGCTGGACGACCTGGCAGCGTGCCAGGTAGTCCTCTAATGATAATCTACTTCTGATTACACAGTGATTTGTAAGTGCCCAGTAAGTGACACATCACTGGAATCAGGATCTCTGTCCCTACATCATGCTGCTCTCAGATTAGGTTGCAAAATCTGTTGACAGATTCCCTTTAAAAAGGGATAAGAAATATCTTTCATTGTGGTACTGTTAAGGCTAAATTCGCATAACCCCAGTAGACATATATTGACATGCCGATAGGTTTTAGTGCACACTCCTAAGCTGAACTGAAAAGCTTGATCTACTGCACTTATCAGAGAAACTGCACAGAAGAAATATAGTACATGACATAGGTACATTTTTTATGTCTAATCATACAGACATGAAACTGTTGCATACGTCAGTCTAGACAGTCAGCAAAAATGGCTTCTCTGAACGCAAAAACTGTACAATGGGATGTAATCCTGATACGGAAAAGAATCAATACGGACATTATAATTTATAATTAGCCAATGTGTTCTATTACTTGTTATATGCCCGCATTCCCACCAAATGATATGGAAAGCAGCGCTCCTAGCAAAGATTCGGTCTTGACGTGATTTGAATAAAAATACTTTTATTTAGAATACCAGTTACAATTAAAATGGGATAAAGATAAGACTAAAAAAAACATAAAATCAAAAACAATAGTACATCCAAACAGTAGAAATTTATTTCAAATCCAGATTTAACTAATAATATTCTGCATGAATAGGGCATCATTTTACATTAGTTAGAAGAACCCTAGTGGTATGCTTCTCTCTGCTTATATCTATTCTGAAACATTATACTAAGCCATGCAGCCAGTGTAAAACGTAAAATCACATATTGTACCCGGCTTCCCAGGATTCAGTGAATGTCCAGTTCCCAATTATTGTATCTGCAAACCGCTGCATTGTCTAATTTTCCCACATGCCAAAAAATAAACAGCAGAACTCAGCAGATAATGTGCATTTATATACAATTGGCCTTGTCAGCACTGTCGGCCATCTGCGAATAATGCCAAGCACAGGTTGTTGGGTATTATACTTTCTTCCAGGTTTCCTTAACACAAAGGAGCTCAAGAGAAGCTCTTGCATAAAAGATCAGTATTTAAAGGCTTATAAAAACACTTTGAACAGGATTACACAAATTCTGTAGTATTGTTGAGGTTCTACAAGGTGAAGGGGGTGATAGGCTTGTAACTTTTCCATCATATTAGGGGTGCTTCACACACAGCGAGCTCACTGCCGAGATCGCTGCTGAGTCACGCTTTTTGTGACGTAGCAGTGACCTCATTAGCGATCTCGCTGTGTGTGACAATGAGCAGCGATCTGGCCCCTGCTGCGAGATCGCTGCTCGTTACACACAGCCCTGGTTCGTTTTCTTCAAAGGCGCTCTCCCACTATGACACACAGATCGCTGTGTGTGACAGCGAGAGAGCGACAAATGAAGCGAGCAGGGAGCAGGAGCCGGCGTCTGACAGCTGAGGTAAGCTTGTAACCAAGATAAACATCGGGTAACCAAGGTGGTTACCCGATATTTACCTTAGTTACCAGCCTCTGCAGCTCTCACGCTGCCTGTGCTGCCGGCTCCGGCTCTCTGCACATGTAGCTGCTGTACACATCGGGTTAATTAACCCGATGTGTACAGCAGCTAGGAGAGCAAGGAGCCAGCGCTAAGCAGTGTGCGCAGCTCCCTGCTCTCTGCACATGTAGCTGCATTACACATCGGGTTAATTAACCCGATGTGTACTGTAGCTAGGAGAGCAAGGAGCCAGCGCTCAGTGTGCGCGGCTCCCTGCTCCCTGCACACACAGCTAAGCGGTGTGCGCTGGTACCTAATGTAAACATCGGGTAACCATACCCGATGTTTACCTTAGTTACCAGTCTCCGCAGCTTCCAGACGGCGGCTCCGTGCAAGCGCAGCGTCGCTTGCACGTCGCTGCTGGCTGGGGGCTGTTCACTGGTCGCTGGTGAGATCTGCCTGTTTGACAGCTCACCAGCGACCATGTAGCGATGCAGCAGCGATCCTGACCAGGTCAGATCGCTGGTCGGATCGCTGCTGCATCGCTAAGTGTGAAGGTACCCTTACTCTGTGCCTGGCCCTGCTGTTATCACATATCAGTATTCTGTTTGAAAAGCAGAGAAGTCTGATCTGATAAATATCCTATTGATGTAGTTGATGCTTTCGACACACCACCCTGATAACTTAGTGAGCTTTTTAGTTATTATGCCTCTGATAATGGTACAGACTAGAGATGAGTTAACCTGAGTTTTGGTGTTTGTACCGACTTCGCAAAAAAAAATAAATCCGAATTTAGATCCAGAGTTTGGATGCTTTAAGTATGCTGACCACTCACGCGAGCATTGCTGTGCTCAGGCACGCTTGTTGCTTAAACCTGTGCGAGCTGCTTGCAGTGTTTGATTGTAACAATAGCATCTATCAGATATAGTGTGCAACCCCCCCCCCCCCCACACAAAATGGAAAAACCCCACCCAACTGCCCCCATAAGGATTCTACTTATGACTGGCTGTATGTGGGTGAAGACCCAAACTGCCAATCAGTGACTTCCATTTAGGTTCGGGTCAAGTCCGAACCCGTGGAGGTTTGCTTGCACCCGCCGAACCGAACTAGCACAGGTTTGCTCATCTCTAGTACAGACCACTCCATTATATTTTCACTGATTTAAGGCTTTATTAACATTATCCTACTAAACAAGAATTTTAGGTGTTCGAATCCCAAATCTTATCTAGAATGGGATCCTACAACTACTACAATGCCCACCATAACTGTTCCTATTTCTTGTTATTTTCTAGTGATGAAGACAACAAACCACTTCAGGGCAGTCAAACCTCAATAGATGGAACCATAAAGCAACAGGAGAGTGACGACAGTCTTGTGGATTATGGTGAAGGCGGAGAAGGACAGTTTAATGAAGATGGTTCCTTTATAGGGCAGTATACGGTTAAAAAGGACAAGGATGAAACAGAGGGTAATGAAAGCTCAGAAGCCACCTCACCGGTCAATGCCATATATTCCCTGGCATAGGACAATATCCACTCCCATCCCATCTCAGATACTACCACCTCCATGTCTTTGCCTCTCTAAACTGTCCTGGGATTACAAGATACCCTTTCCGCCCAGCTAGATTTCAATAAGAAACATGCAACTGCGCAGATTCCTACTATCATTACAACCTCATCTGCAGTTGAAAAAACAGCCAGGAGACATGGATTCATGGACAGCTATCCTCTTCTACAGCTGCGACATTCTTTGTCCACCGTCATACACAGTATTACCTGTTGGGACATCTCCCTTAGCCATGCCTTGCAATCTTTTGACTGTAGTTCCATTCAGTTCCACGGGAGGAAGACATAGTCTCTGCGGCCTGATGTTGATTCTATACAGGATTCATCCTAAATTAAAGAAGAATTACCGCCTTTCACGTCAAGATCATAGTTTTGCCCCGTAGGTGACAACTTCTGATTGAGATGAAAGGAACATATATTTTTTTTTTATTTTGCAATAAGATAAAGCAATGGGATGGGTGGTCTCTAAAACACCTCGTTAACTAATCACCATCTAGCAAAGAGGTTATGATAACTATTAACTTCCCCTACCTCTTTATTTTTAATGTGAACTTTTTTGTTGTGCTCCAGGGTGTTCTGTAATATAGACCACATAGGGCAATAAGGCACTCTGGATCTGTGTTGCTTCATTACCATTCCCCTCAGGACAGTATTGAATCCTCTGCTTGTGGGAGCCTGGCACTGCCATTGGACATGCCCCAGCATCATGGAGCGCTTGTCCATTGATTGTAGCTGCTACTGTCACATATCTCATTGTCTGATTTTCCAAGGGCCAACTTCTGCCATTAATTCTTTTTGCTGCCAGAAGGATATGAGGGGAGCCATATGGTTAACCCTACCAGAGGATATTAAGCAACACAAGAAATGGTACTAAGGACACAATTGTCCCCATTATTTACATCCATCCTTAATCTTTGTGCCACTAACAATCTATGCAGAAAATGTGTCCATCCATGTCCTCAGTTTATTTTGGATGTTTTTTTCAGACTCCCCAGTTTTCACTCATTTTTATTTTCAGAAATACTTGGCGCCACAATTGGTGGGAAGGAACCATCAATAATAATAGGTGCCTGTTCCTTTTGGCACCCAGGATTTGTGTAAATGATTGTGAATATGATGAATGTTGTGACATTGAGGGTGGCACTGCTGCTAATTGTGACAGCAGGTACACCAAGTGAATGTGTGTAATGTTGGCATTGCTGCTGCGCATGTGTACATATGAATGTGTGTTTTCCAGGAGAGCATGGCACCATTGCTATGTTTCTGCTGTATGTATGTTAATGTCATTGCAAAGGTGCAAGTAAAAAAGGACTTACAGATGTGCTATCCCTGCTGAACCTGAGCTAATAATGCCTTTGGTGTGCTAGGAGGAGGCTGGAACTTCCACTGCTGTACCTGTGAATACATATCGGGTTTGGCAGAGTGTGTACATATTAAGGGGAGCTGGCACTGCCTTGGTACAATGAGGAAAATAAGTATTTGATACACTGCTGATTTTGCAAGTTTTCTCATCTACAAAGAATGGAGAGGTCTGTAATTTTTATCGTAGGTACACATCATCTGTGACAGACAACATAAAAAACAAACAAACATGTTATGCTGCTGGTGACAGATTCCCTTGCACATTTGCATTTTATGCAAGAAATAAGTATTTAATCACCTACCAACCAGCAAGAATTCTGGTTCTCACAGACCTGTTATTTTTTTCTTTCTTTAAGACGCCCTCCTACTCTGCACTCATTACCTGTATTAACTGCACCTGTTTGAAGCCGTTACCTTTATAAAATACACCTGTCCACACAATCACACTCCAACCTCTCCACAATGGCCAAGACCAAAGAGGTGTGTAAGGATATCAGGGACAAAAGTGTAGGCCTGCACAAGTCACACAAGTCTGGGATTGCCTACAGGACAATAGACAAGCAGCTTGGTGAGAAGGCAACAACCGATGGTGCAGTGATTAGAACATGGCAGAAACACAAGATGACGGTCAATCTTACTCAGTTTGGGGCTCAATGCAAGATCTCGCCTCGTGGGGTAAGGATCAAAGGTCAGGAATCAGCCCAGAACTACACGGGAGGACCTGGTCAATGACCTGAAAAGATTTTAGATCAAAGTGTCAAAAATTACCGTTCGTAGCACACCAGACTGTCATGGATAAAAATCCTGCAGGGTACGCAAGGTCCCCCTGCTCACACCAGCACTTATCCAGGTCCATTTGAAGTCCACCAATGACCATCTGGACGATCCAGACGAGGCATCGGAGGTCATGTGGTCAGATGAGACCAAAATAAAACTTTTCGGTATCATCTTCACTTGCCATGTTTGGAAGCAGGATGAGTGCAACCCCAAGAACACTGTTCCAACCATGAAGCATGGTTGTGGAAACATAATACTTTGGGGGTGTTTTATTGCTAAGGGGGTAGGACAACTTCACTGTATTGAAGGGAGGATGGATGGGGTCATGTATCGCAAGATTTTGGCCAACAATGGTGTTCCCTCAGTAAGAGCATTGAAGATGGGTCGTGTCTGGCTCTTCCATTATGACAATGACCCGAAACATACTGCCAGGGTAACTGAGTGGCTCCTTATGAAGCTTTTTAAGGTCCTAGAGTGGCCTAGCCAGTCTCCAGACATAAACCCAATAGAAAATGTTTGGAGATAGCTGAAACTCAATGTTGTAAATTGACAGCCTCGAAACCTGAAAGATCTGAAGAAGATCTATATGGAGGAATGGGCCAAAATCCCTGCTGCAGTGTGTGCAAACTGGGTCAAGAATTACAGGAGACGTCTGACCTCTCCAATTGCAAAGGTTTCTGTACCAAATATTAAGTTCTGTTTTTCTACTGTACCAAATACTTATCTCATGCAATAACATGCAAATTAATTGTTTAAAAATCATAGAATGTGATTTTCTGGATTTTTTTTGTATTCTCTCTATCACAGTTGAAGTGTATCTACGATAAAAATTACAGACCTCTCCATTGTTTGTAGGTGGGAAAACTTGCAAAATCAGCAGTGTATCAAATACTTATATTCCCCACTGTATATCTAAAGCTGTATTCTGAAGCTTTGCCAAATCTGGCCTTAACAATCACCAGAAACAAATGCTATTCATTGTGTAGTGACACATAGATGCCCCAACCGCTCAATTTCTGTAACACACACTCTGCCTTGTCTCTCCTTTTGCACTAAAGACTCCTTCATATCTTTTGTTTGAGTATGACTTGTAAATAGCGACTTACTGTATATCCATATTTAAATACCACTCAAAGAAACACTAATATATTTATACCTTCTTCACTGTACATTAACCGCAAGCATAATACTGGACTCTATAGTATGGATTGGGTAGCCCATATTGGTCTTTGGTGCTGAAAGGGTTAATTGCACACCATGAGAAAACCCACAGTGCGTCATATGGAGACTCATCTTTGTCTTTTAGCGCTTCTTCTTGCCATTCTTATTTTATGAGAAAAATAAAAAAAGACCCTCCCATAGGAGAGTTGCCTAACTCCTAGATGCTGAAGAGTCCTTCCCCTGATAAAGAATGAGATATCCGCGTTTTCACAAAAGAACCTCCTGTTGAATCTTCTTTTCTTTTTTCTTTTTTTTTTGGGTTTGGAGCGAGCAGAGAGCTGCATGTCACTAATCAGTTTATATCTGTCTGTTGTCTGTTCCTTGTTTTGTCTTTTTTAATCACTGTAAAACAATGAAATAAATTCCTTTCTTTCTTTTTCTCTTATTTTCTTTATTGTAATGGTGAAATAATGGGTAATGATGATCAGATCAGCTAAAGATTTTATCTTCTTATTATAGAACTTTTCTAAAGCACTTAAACGGGTTGTCGTCCAACTAAAGGACTCCTCCCAAACGTTTCATTGGCTAAACCTGTGTAAATGGATATGTAGTGTAAGTGTGGCAATATACTCACTGATCGCCATCTTCCATCGCCGCTCCAATCCTCTTCTTGGCCACATAACAGCTTTTCCAATTTGCCGACTCCCACTCAGCTCTGTGCGTGAGCAAGAAGTCGCTATTCCAATGCAAGACCGCTTTTACACTGCGTTATGACCTACGTTCACTGGTCCCGTCGGGGCTTCCGTCCAAACCCTTCCGCAAAACAAATTTCAGACGTGCGCCGACGGAGCCAATTACTATAATGGTGCATGTGGAGTCACCATGTGCTCTCTGTCTTGCACCATTTTTGGGAGTATACACCTTCTGCACACCCACATGCAGTCTACTACGACTAGGTGTCTACGTACAGAAAGAGTATATGCCCAAAAATTGTGCAAGACAGAGCATACGGTGACTGCATCTGCACTATTACAGTCAATGGCCCCGTCGGCACATGCGTCCGAAACCTGTTTTGCATGGGGGGGGGGGTTCGGGTGGAAGCCCCAACATGACCAGTGAACGGTGGGTCATAATGCAGTGTGGAAGAGCCCTACGCCGATGAATCCTGGTTCTGACGCTCATCGACTAAGCCTATGTTCACATGCAGCATTTTTGCTGCGTTTTTTTAAATGCATATTAAAAGCTGATTTCTTTGTCGCTCCATTGGGAGACCCAGACAATTGGGTGTATAGCTACTGCCTCCGGAGGCCACACAAAGTATTACACTTTAAAAAGTGTAACCCCTCCCCTCTGCCTATACACCCTCCCGTGCATCACGGGCCCATCAGTTTTATGCTTTGTGTTGAAGGAGGCACACATGCACACAAGCTCCACATTTTAGTCAGCAGCAGCTGCTGATTGTATCGGATGGAAGAAAAGAGGGCCCCCCACAGGGCCCCCGGCATGCTCCCTTCTCACCCCACTGAGTCGGCGGTGCTGTTAAGGTTGAGGTACCCATTGCGGGTACAGAGGCTGGAGCCCACATGCCGTTTTCCTTCCCCATCCCTTAGGGGCTCTGGGAGAAGTGGGATCCTAACCGGTCATCCAGGCACTGGGACCGGGCTCCATCCGCAGCCCCTGGGGGAATCTGACGGACAGGAGACTGGATATCATCAGGGACAGGGCCCTGCATCCATAAGGTACTCTGTGTCCCCTTAGGGACGGTACATGCAGCGCCTGTGTTACAGACGCTGCAGCGGCTCCTGTGTGGTTTGTGAGACCGGGACTACCGCGCCGACCGCGCCTGTTTGCCGGCCGCGTTTTTAACTTTAGTCCCCGGCTTTTGCGGCCTAGTACCATATACTCCCGCCCCCGGGCCTGCCAGTCAGGGGTAAGGGCGGGACGGCCGACTGGACGTCGGCAGTGAGGGCTGGAGCACACTTTGGTATCCTCCTCCCCCCTCACTGAGCACTGTGGGGCACCAGTTTCCCGCACTTTATTAGGCACGCCCACGGCTCCATCCTCCCCTCAGAACGCTGGCAGCCATTGTTATAATCACTTCTGCCGGTGGGGGATTTCAGAACGGGCTCCGCAGTTCTGGGAGAAGTGGGATCCTAACCGGTCGCCGGTCACTGGGACCGGGCTCCCTCCGCAGCCCCTGGGGGAATCTGATGGACAGGAGGCTGGATATCATCAGGGACAGGGCCCTGCATCCATGAGGTACTCTGTGTCCCCTTAGGGACGGTGCATGCAGCGCCTGTGTTACAGACGCCGCAGCGGCTGCAGTGTGGTTTGTGAGCCGGGACTACCGCGCCGACCGCGCCTGTTGGCCGGCCGCGCTTTTAACTTTAGTCCCCGGCTTTTGTAGGTTTCCCAAACGTACCCGGAGTGCGTTTTTCGATCACTCTAACTTCAGAGATGCTGTCCAGAAGCACAGAGCATTTCCGAACAAGCGCTTTACTAAGCGCCTTAATGACACACGTTACCCTTTCCCCCCTGACGTAGTTAAGGGTTGGGCTCAGTGTCCCAAGGTGGATCCTCCAGTCTCCAGACTGGCGGCTAGATCCGTAGTATTAGTGGCAGATGGTTCATCGCTCAAGGATGCCACTGACAGGCAAATAGAGCTCATGATGAAATCCATCTATGAAGCCATAGGCGCGTCTTTTGCTCCGGCCTTCGCAGTCGAGCGGGCACTCCAAGCAATCTCAGCTTGTCTGTCTGAGACTAATGCGGTCGCACGTACCTCTGCTCCGCAGGTTGTGTCTTTGACTTCTCAGGCGTCGGCTTTTTCGTCCTACTCCATGAACGCCGTCCTGGACTCTGCGAGCCGTACAGCGGTAGCATCCGCCAATTCGGGGCAGTCCGCAGGGCCATGTGGCTACGCGAATGGAAGGCAGACTCTGCTTCCAAGAAGTTCTTAACCGGTTTGCCATTTTCTGGCGACCGTTTGTTTGGCGAGCAATTGGATGAAAAACCGATGGGTGAGAGACATTCCGTCTCACGGTTACAGGATAGAGCTCAGCTCTCGTCCTCCGACTCGTTTCTGCAGATGGAGTTGTGATCCCCGTTCCGCTTCAAGAACGTGGTCGCGGTCCAACTTGTTCGGGGTACCAAAAAAGGACGGATCATTCCGGTCCGTTTCCGGGCCTCATTCTGCTCAACAGACACGTGAGAACCAGACGGTTTCGGATGGAATCTCTCCGCTCAGTCATCGCTTCGATGTCCCAGGGAGTCTTCCTAGCATTGTTGTAGCTGTTCTGTTTTGTCACAAGTCAGCTTATGGGATCACCAGTGAGGTTCTCTTGAGTTAGGCCTCTTCAGACCTAATCAAGATCGAGCGCTCGGAGAGAAAAGACCAGCATCCATGTGGGCATGATCAATTTCTTCTGTTTATTTCATCAAAGTACAGTTTATTTATACCATTTACAGATCAATGTGATATTGCAAAAGAAAAAGAAAAAAACTTCGAGCTGAACTTTACTAATTGTTCATATGACCTTTAAGTTTTAGCAAAACAAAAATGTAGAGTCATGCATATGAGATAAGAAGAACATTTAGAAACCATAATAATCCTTGAGTCTGTCTCTTATTCCGTAGGCTCCATAATGACTATGAACTACCATCAGATATACTTACTAATAACAATAAATCTTTAATAAAGATAAAGAGAAACTATTAACCCTTCTATATCAATTTCCCCCTTTTGTAAATGGTATAACCTTCACTACACGGTCAGTAGGCGTCCAAACAGGAGCTGCTGGCTCATGGGCCTAGTACCCATGAGGGGTCTTCCTACCACTTCACCCATCCACCCTCAGTGTGGACACCTACTCCCGGTCAGCAGAGGCCATTTGGGGTCCGTAGTAAACTACAGAGGGTTCAATGCTGGGACTCTTAGAACATACATTATTCATTAGTTTAGGTAATGCATATATCAATGTTTTTACAGCTATATAAAGCAGTAGACAGAACAACAATATTTGCATACAGGTTTGTATAATGCCAGAAATCCAACCTGCTATGCCTTTAAACCAATTGGCTGGATTCATAAAAGAAAATGTATTTCCCCACCAGGAGTCCTTGTTGGCATCGTGCTCTTTTAACCATTTATCCCTAAGTTCACTTGTTTTCTGTATATCTGCTCTAACCTGGAGGTTGCCTGCAGGGTCAATGTAATGGCAACAGGCAGGACCAATTATTTGACACATTCCGCCGTCTTTTGCTGTCACAAAGTCTAGCACTATAGTATGCTGGTTAGTGACTACAATTAATTGTTTTTGTATAGCATTGGTAGCATTTAGAATCTCAAGAACCCGAAAAATTTGATCATCCAGGTAGTCAGTGGACTCTACTAGCTTGTCCCACATTTGCATTAAGAAAGGGTGTATGAAAATAGCACTAAATACCTTATTTGCTTTTCCCAATTCTACTACATGAGGCCTACCATTTGGCCGGGGTTTATTATCTGCTGCTCGTTTATACAAGGTATGAATTGGGACAGCTGCTACATCTACTTCACTATGAGGAACTATGAAAGTGGCTGGTGTAAGTCTGGCAAGTGTGCAGACCCCTCTCATGTCAGGGCTCACCCACTTGTGAGCACGATTCCCACAAACCAAAAACACTCCCTCTGGGAAAATACAAAAGTGAGTTTGACTTTGTACACAATAAAGCAGATTCAGAAGCCCCTTCATGACTTTATGAGCACACCACGTATTGTTCATTTGTTTTCCGGTCATACCCGAGATACAGCTACCCCGCTCCCTCCTAAAAGTCCGTCTAATAAATGATGATGTACAGCCCTCAATACCCTTCTGATATACTGTCTCATTGTCCTTGGTTGAGTCATGTGTATGTATATAGAAACAGTTATTGTCTTCTCCACAATTTCCAACACCATTGTATTGAAGACTGAACCATAATCCATCATGGGGAATGGGGCCCGAATGAGGAATCTTAGTCTTTATTTTGGCAATTATGCCCATGTCTGAATCGTATTCCATCCACCACGAGTATCCATCGGGTCGAGTGATATTTAGCTGGAACCAGGGTTTAGTGACCCATCCAACTATAGTCAATGTAGCAGATACATCACGAGGTACATCTTCTCCCAAAAATCTAGATTGAGTCCAGGTTTCATTGTGTATACAGTCTGGTACCAATACCTCCTGTGGTTCCAGAGGTAAGGCTAAATAAGGCATAGTCTTTGAAGAAATAGGACTGTGTGTGCAGATCCAACAGTCTTTTGGCTTTTCTCCCTCCATGTCCTCAGTAAGAGAAATATGGTGGCGAATGAGTTTATTATCCCAGTCCGTATTAAAAAGTTCGCTTAGTGTCTTTGTTTGTTGCAGCAACCCTGCTACACCTAGCAGGATAATTAGCAAGACTGTCATTCTGCCGGTGGAGTGACCTTTTTACAGTGACTGGCGTGGATCCAGGTGGGTTTTCCCTCAAGTTTCACTGAGGTGGATGTGGTCAGCTGGACTTGGAATGGGCCATCAAAGCGTGGATCTAGGCTCCTTCTCACGTGTCTGCGCACGACCACCCAATCACCTGGATTCAGCTGATGCACATCTGCACTTGCATTGGGATCTGGAATGGATGAAAAGACATGTTTATGCACCACATTAAGTCTTTCCTGTAAGGCCTGGACGTAGGCTGTCATAGTGCCGTGTTGCATCTGTAACACTTGTGGAAAGTAGAGACCTGTTTTTGGGGCACTACCAAAAAGGACTTCAAAAGGAGACAAGCCTGTCTTCCTATTTGGAGTGTGTCTGACTGAAAAGAGTGCCAGGGATAAGCACTCTACCCAATTCTTTCCTGTCTCTGCCATGGCCTTTTGAATTTTTAGTTTAAGTGTCCCGTTTAATCTCTCTACTTTTCCACTGCTCTGTGGATGATAAGGGGTATGGAATGCCTGCTCTATTCCCAGGGCCTGCATAATGTCCCTCATTATTTCTCCAGTGAAGTGTGTACCCCTGTCACTTTCTATGGCTTCTGGGATGCCATACCGACAGACTAGTTCCTTCATCAGTTTTTCTGCAGTTGTTTTAGCATTTGCACATTTTACTGGATAGGCCTCAACCCATCCTGAGAAGAGATCTACACATACCAGGACGTATTCATACACTCCTACCTTGGGTAGTTGTATGTAGTCTATCTGCAGTCGTTGAAACGGATAGAGCGGTTTGGGTGTTGCTTTCTTAGGGACTTTTACTGTTTTACCTGGGTTGTGTTGTGCGCAGATAATGCAGGATTGTACGTGTTTGGAGGCTACGTAACTGAAGCCAGGAGCGATCCAGAAGGCATTCACCTGGTTACACATGTGACTTTTTGAGGCGTGAGTGGGGCCATGTGTTGCTTGTGCCATCATAGGGAACAGGGACCTTGGTAAACACAACCTGTCCTTACTTTCCCATACTCCATTCGAATTCAGCCCAGCTCCCATTTTCCCCCAGTGTTCCTTCTCTGTTTGGGCAGCCTGATGCTGGAGGGATTTCAGGACATCCAGACTCACTGTGGCTGGGACTTGCTGGCTCCCTGCCACTATCCTCTGATCCCTAGGCCTCTTTGCCGCTGCTTTCGCAGCCGCATCCGCCCTTCTATTGCCCGCTACCTCCAGTGAGTCACCTTTTGTGTGTGCTTTCACCTTAATGATGCCAACCTGGACTGGTAACATTAGTGCCTCCATTAACTGTTTTACCAATTCTGCATTTTTAATAGGCTTACCAGCTGACGTAAGAAAAGCTCTACTTCTCCAGATAGGGCCAAAATCATGACAGATCCCAAATCCATACTTTGAGTCTGAATAAACATTAATTTTCCTACCTGACCCCGCTCTACACGCCTCAATGAGCGCTGTTAGCTCCGCCTCCTGCGCGGACATGTGCGGTGGGAGTGGTTCAGCTCGGATTACCTCATGCGAGGATACTACTGCATATCCAGTGTAGAATCTCCCATCCAGGTGGTATCTGGAGCCATCTACAAAAAACTCAAAATCTGCATTAGTAATAGGTGTATCATAGACATGTGGAAAACCTGCTGTCTCCTGACTCATCAGCTCTATGCAGTCATGCTCGTGCGTCATGTCAAAGTATTCATCCTCACTTGCTACCATTGTCACCAATTCCCCCTTTTCTGAATCTACTGGCAAAAGGGTGGCTGGATTCAGAACATTACACCTCTTGAGGGTGACATACTCAGGAATCAGAAGGGCACATTCAAGTCTGAGCTGTCTGGCCATAGACAGGTGTTTTGGTTGGACTTGCACAAGTATAGCATGAATGTCATGCGGGGAGTAAATTGTTAAGGGAAATGTCAATGTGATCTCGCAAGCTTTCCCTAGCAGTACTGCAGCAGCCGCTACAGCACGGACACACGTGGGTGACCCTCTGACAACTGGGTCCAATCGCGCTGAGTAGTAAGCTATTGGTCTTTGTTTGTCACCATGTTGCTGTGTGAGGACGGCTGTCGCATGCCCTCCCTGTTCTGTGCAAAACAAGAAAAATGGTTGATCGTAATTTGGAATACCCAGGGCTGGGGCAGATACAATGAGTAGTTTAAGGGAATGAAAGGAATCAATAGCTTCCTGAGTGAGGTCAAAGGGGTCAGATGACAGACAATCATAGAGGGGTTGCATCATTTGCGAGGCAGACCTTATCCAAGGCCTGCAGTATGACACTAAGCCCAAAAAGGTGCGCAGTTGCCGGTGGGACCTGGGTAAGGAGAGATTTTGGACTGCTTGTTTTCTCTCCTCAGTCAGGTGTCTCGTACCTTCAGAGATACAGTGACCCAAAAATGTTACCTTTTGCTTACAGTACTGTAATTTTTCACGTGAAACTTTGCAACCATTCTCTGCCAGAAAACACAACAAAGAAATTGTGGCTTCCTTGCAGGACGTCTGGTCTGGACAGCAGAGCAAAAGGTCATCCACGTACTGCAATAGCGTAACCTGTGGATGAGGCGGTTGCCACTGCTCCAGAATTCCTGCCATAGCTGTAGAATAAATGGTAGGTGAATTCATTCCTCCTTGCGGGAGGACTGTCCACATGTACTGTTTCCCCTCATGTGTGAAGGCAAAAAGATACTGACAGTCAGGGTGTAGAGGCACTGAGAAAAAGGCATTTGCCAAATCAATTACTGTAAAACATTTGGAGGTCCCTGGGATTTGTGACAGTAAGGTATGTGGGTTTGGAACAATTGGTGTTACACTCTCAGTGACAGCATTGACAGCTCTCAAATCATGCACCATTCTGTACGTGTCAGGGGAACCTTTGGGCCCTTTTTTCTTGATTGGATACAAGGGAGTGTTACAGGGGGAGGACCTTTGTACTAGAGCCCCTGCTTCCACATATTCTCTTATATCTCTGGTCAGGGCCATTGATTTGGCTGGACTTAAGGGATACTGTTTTAAACAAGGAGGAGTGGAGCCTTCTTTTAATTTTATCATGACTGGGGGAATAGGAAGCCGACCAACATCAGTTTTTCCCTTTGCCCATACAATGTCTGGAACTTGTTGCATTGCTATGTCTTCACTAGTTCTGGTATCGGACACTCTCGCAGATTTGGACATGTACACCATTGCTGCAATCTTGCACAAGTGTTTGTCAGAGAGGGGACTTGTGACTGTAATACCTTCTGGGGTGTATTGTATGGTAGCCTGGATAGCACTTAACACATCAGCCCCCAGCAAATTCATAGGAGTGTTTTCACTAACAATAAGCTTTGTGAGAATTTCCTGGCTATCTTGTAATCTCAGCTTCATCTGTTTTGTCAAGGGAGTTTCAGACACCAATCCCTCCACCCCAACACACTCCACAGTCTCGTCAGTGATCATATCTGGCTTTATCAGGTCTTTATGTACCACAGTGCCGGCTGCCCCAGTGTCAATTAAAAATTCTGCCTCTTTCCCCCCTGGCATGGTTATGGTCGTAAGTAAGGTGGGACCAGGTCCTGAGGGAACGAAAACAGGGTACACATTTGTCACTGGGTTGCCAGTTTCCTAGGTCAGAGGCAAGGGAGGAGGGAAATCAGTCTGCTCACTCTCCTTTTTGGAGTTTTTGCACTGTCTGGCATAATGTCCATTCTGTCCACAATTCCAGCACTGTACGGTCGCTCGGTCACCTGGTGCCCCCCCCCTCTGTTTCCACTGTCTTCCTTGTGCTCTAGCATACATAACTGGTCGCTTGCATTTTGTCAGTTCAACCCCCTTAGCTACTTGCAGAAGGTCTGTTGGGTCCATGTTTCTCCACTCAGGTCTGGCTGTCTGTACTGCTTCTCGTAAAAACTTATTCATACCGTCAATGAATGCATTCACCAATATTTTGATATCAAGGTCGTTTCTTGCACTGTACCCCATGTCTGTCCACTTCAGCTGTAACCTCCCAAAGTACGTCTCTATACTCTCCCCTTTTTGCTGTGTCACGTCAGTCATCAGTACAGACTGCTCTGTTTGTTTCTTTGTAGCCCATCCTTTCAATGCCTCACAGTACGTCATTCCAGACCTCTCAGACTCAACGTCCATGACCCATGATTGCTCCTTCATCATATCAGTTTGCGTCTTAATTATGTGTCCCAGCACGTCACCTGCTTTTGCAGTCACCAAACTCTCGAGGTCTGCCCAAGTGCATTTATAAGTCACCTGTATTGTCTGTATTTGCCTGTAAAATGGGAAAGGTTGGTTTTCAGGGTCAGGTAACTGTTTCAACATAGCTAGCTGGTCAGAGGGGCTCCAGGGGTAATATTCCTGTGTCTGTCTGATTCTTGTGACCTTCCTCGGTCGGGATGTATCTGATTTTTTTGTACTGGTCCCAGCGCGTTCTTTCCTTTCCTCACCGTCAGCTTCCTCCGCAAAACTCAATTCCTTCACTACCTCTGTCTCAGTGTCAGCGTCCTCTGTCATCACATGTGATCTGGTTCGAACAGGATTTAGTGCAATCCGCTTAGGGCGAGTAACATTACATGTAGCACAAGTACCTCTCCAGTCTGGGTTTTTCTGACTACAATGTTTACAAGTCCATTCATCTGGTCTGGGTTTCTGCTTATGAGAAGGGGGGGCGGTAGCAGTCACAATTCCTGCTTTTGGTGCATTAAAACATTCATAATACACCTTATCTCCCGCTGTGGTCTCTTTATATCCACAATGCTGCACCTCTTCAGCCACACGACACCATTTATTTACTTGTTGCTCTACCCTCTTGTCTTTTATCCAACCTCTCTTTTCTTCCCTGAATCTGTGCCATTTCTCAACATCCAAACATCCGTACTCTGGCATGTCTGCCTTTTTGAGTATCGGTCTGACATTTTTCACTGCTTCTTTGCCTTCTCTTTCTTGCACTATCTGTTTGGCTGTTTTGGATCCTGCTGGAGCCCCACGCTGCACACTGAACAAGTTGCCCATGGCTTCAACTTATTCCCACACAGCCCACCTTTCTGCAAATGCCCTCTCAGTGTCCCTGAACCTTGTTAACAGGCCACACGTCTCCTGGCAAGTCAGAATGGGCTCTCAAGTGGTAGCAAGAAGGCTCAATCAGCATTCACTCTCACCTGCTACACTTGTAGGGCGTATTGGGAAGGGTTAAAAAAACACCTCTCACCCAATAGACCAGATGACTAAAGCAGGAAGGACCAGGTGTGATAGTCCTCTCACCTGCTAGACCACCTCCATGTAAGTGGGAAGGCCACACGGCTCTCTAACCCACTTGACCTGATGTGTGCAGTTTGGCTACTCCATGCTGGTCCTTTACAAAGTATTTCAGCAACAAACGTAAGAGTTAAACCAAAACAATTAACAGAGCTGACTTCTCACAGAGGGCAGAAAATCGCGCAGCTGTTCACTTGACCCCTCCCAAAAGAATGTCAGCCAGCGCACAGTTTGTTTAGCAAGAGTCTTATCTCGTTCAGATTCAGCTTCCAAAACACAATCCTAATACCCACTGGTATAATACACAATCCCTGCAGAAAATTGAGACCACTTATATACCTTCACAGCACTAATATTCTACTTTACTATAAAACCTTCATCCCCATTTTGAGGGGAAGAAACACACAATATCTCACTATAAGGACAGATCCCAGGACCACTTGTCTTACTCATTCATTGATTCCAGAAGCATAGGTAACAATACACCTTCCAAGGATCAGTTAACCTCACATGCAAATAAAATTATCTAAACCGCTCTTGATACTGATGGGAAAAAATACATATGTCAGGTATCCACTCAAATACTCTATATGGCTATGCCCTGTGACATTTCACAACCGGAACATCTTTTCACAGTCCACAGTATGACATATAACCATTAGACTTATACATACATATTATTTCACCAAGTCTCTTATCACAATTACTTGTCACTTTGTTATTCAGAGGCTTCTCATCAATATACAACAACCTATTGCCTCCCTACTTTATCTAGGCATTAATATGAAACCACTTATGAACACATATCCCTAGACCAGAGTATTGCCACAAAAACACAAAACACAGCAACACAGCAAATGCAATTATACAGAGACTGTCCCAAATTCCGTGCTATGCACTCTATGCAATCAGTTAATGGACGGACAACAGATTATCTTATTACTCTATATTTCAACTCTCATTCAGACATGCATGAAAAAAAACAATACTCACTGGTGATGCCAGAGTTCTTGAACCGTGTGTACAGCCTTACCCAGAATATTCGGGAAATCAGAGAGAGTGAAATGAAGTGTAAGAATAAAGCTTCTCACCTTGCTGCAGCTGAAATTTCACTGTCTCAAGAGTCCCCAAAACTTCTTCCGAATAGGCCGGTTGGCCACGGCCCCACGTTGGGCGCCAAACTGTTGTAGCTGTTCTGTTTTGTCACAAGTCAGCTTATGGGATCACCAGTGAGGTTCTCTTGAGTTAGGCCTCTTCAGACCTAATCAAGATCGAGCGCTCGGAGAGAAAAGACCAGCATCCATGTGGGCATGATCAATTTCTTCTGTTTATTTCATCAAAGTACAGTTTATTTATACCATTTACAGATCAATGTGATATTGCAAAAGAAAAAGAAAAAAACTTCGAGCTGAACTTTACTAATTGTTCATATGACCTTTAAGTTTTAGCAAAACAAAAATGTAGAGTCATGCATACTTCTATATCAGCATCAATCGACATCAGGGATGCTTATCTCCATGTGCCGATTACACCAGAGCATCAACGCTCCCGGTGTGTCGCCATCCGGGTCGAACACTTTCAGCTCGTGACTCTGCCTTTCGGCCTGGCGACAGTCCCACGGGTCTTCACCAAGGTCATGGCATCAGTGGCGATGGGCCTACACTCTCAGGGGCACTCGGTGATCCCTTACTTAGACGATCTC
Organism: Anomaloglossus baeobatrachus; assembly: GCF_048569485.1. Taxonomy (NCBI): domain Eukaryota; kingdom Metazoa; phylum Chordata; class Amphibia; order Anura; family Aromobatidae; genus Anomaloglossus; species Anomaloglossus baeobatrachus. Next base: position 228,710,615 of record NC_134354.1, read on the forward strand.
CTAAGTCAAGGCACCCTCCCGGGTGGCATGTCAACACAGCCTGAACATTGTTTTGGAGACTCTCCAGAGGTTCGGGTGGATCATCAATTTCCCAAAGTAAAAATTGACACCGACCCAATCACTGACTTACCTCGGGATGGAGTTCATTCTCTCTCAGAGATAGTGAAGCTACCGCTGGACAAACAGCGTTCGCTGCAGACAGGGGTGCACTTTCTCCTTCGGGCCTAGTCTCACCCCTTGAGGCGCCTCACACGCTTCCTAGGGAAGATGGTGGCAGCAATGGAGGCAGTTCCCCTTGTGCAGTTTCATCTGCGTCCACTCCAATGGCACATTCCCCGCAAATGGGACAGGAGGTCGACGTCCCTAGACAGGAACGTCTCTCTTTCACTGGCAGACAAAACCTCTCCTTAGTGGTGGCTTCTTCCCACTTCTTGGTCGAAAGAAAAGTCCTTCCTGCTCCCATCCTGGGCTATGGTCACGACGGACGAGAGTTTGTCAGGGTGGACAGCGGTCTTACTCCACCACAGGGCTCAGGGAACCTGGACTCTGACAGAGTCCTCCCTTCAGATCAATGTTCTGGAGATAAGGGCAGTGTAGCTAGCCCTAAAGTCGTTCCAGCGGTGGCTGGACGGCAGGCAGATCCGGATACAGTCGGACGACGCCACGGCGGTCGCGTACATCAACCACCAGCACAGAGCGCTGGCGGCGGACGCATCAGTTCAGGACTGGTCGCAATTTCGACTGCCTTATGTATTTCCTCCTCTGGCGCTGCTGCCCAGAGTGTTACTCAAGATCGGGTCCGACTGCCGCCGCGCCATCCTCGTCGCTCCAGACTGGCCGAGGAGGTCGTGATACCTGGATCTGTGGCACCTCACGGTGGGTCGACCGTGGGCACTCCCGGACCGACCAGACTTGCTGTCTCAAGGGCCGTTTTCCATCTGAATTCTGCGGTCTTCAACTTGACTGGGTGGCCATTGAATTCTGTCTCTTAGCGTTCTCAGAGTTATCTCTATCACGCCTTTCGCAGTAGGTGGTCTTCCTAGTGGCAGGCACATCACTTCGGAGAGTGTCTGAGCTAGCAGCGCTGTCATGCAAGCCCCCTTCCTGGTGTTTCGCCAGGATGAAGTGGTTCTGCGTCCGGTCCCGGAATTCCTACTTAAGGTGGTATCCTCCTTTTCTTCTCAATCAGGATATCTCCTTACCTTCTTTTGGCTCTCATCCAGTTCACAATTGTGAAAAGGATTGCACTTGTTAGATCTCGGGAGAGCACTCCGGCTCTTCTTTTCGCACACTGCGCCCCCGCGCCGTTCTGATGCGCTCTTTGTCCTGGTCACTGGCCAGCGTAAGGTGTCGCAGGCTTCCAAGTCAACCTTGGCTTGGTGGATCAAGGAACTGACCCTTGAAGCCTACCGTTCTTCTGGGCTTCCGATTCCTTTAGAGCTGAAAGCCCATTCTACCAGAGCCGCAGAGGCATCCTGGGCATTGCGTCACCAGGCTATGGCTCAGCAGGTGTGTCAGCACTACCTGGTCGAGTCTGCACATTTTCACGAAACACTATCAGGTTCATGCCTATGCTGTGGCAGATGCCAGCCTAGGTACGCGAGTCCTTCAGGAGGCGGTTGCTCACCTGTAAGAGAGGGCCGTTTTTTCGGCTCTTTTTATCGAGGTATTCTTTTACCCACCCAGGGACTGCTTTTGGACATCCCAATTCTCTGGGTCTCCCAATGGAGCGACAAAGAAGAAGGGAATTTTGTTTACTTACCGTAAATTCCTTTTCTTCTAGCTCCTATTGGGAGACCCAGCACCCACCCCTGTTCCCTTCGGGCTGTTGTTCTTTTGTGTACACATGTTGTTCATGTTGAAGGGTTCTTTTGGTTCATGGTTTCAGTTCTCCGAACATCCTTCGGATTGAATTTACCTTAGACCAATTTATAAGTTCCTCCTTCCTGCTTTGGCACCAAAACTGATGGGCCCATGATGCACGGGAGGGTGTATAGGCAGAGGGGAGGGGTTACACTTTTTAAAGTGTAATACTTTGTGTGGCCTCCGGAGGCAGTAGCTATACACCCAATTGTCTGGGTCTCCCAATAGGAGCTAGAAGAAAAGGAATTTACGGTAAGTAAACAAAATTCCCTTCTTTTACAGTACCGGCAAAAGCTGTGACATTTCAGAAATCTCATGGACCTGTTTTTTCCCTCTCTCAATGCAGGGAAATTGCTGCATTTTTTTTTTTTTTTTTTTTTAAATCTGCAGCATGTCAATTTTTTCAGCATTTTTGCTGAGTTTTTTCACCCATAGAAAGTGAAGAAAAGCTGCATAAAAAAGCAAAACTAAAATTACGTTTTTGCAGCATTTTTGGTGAATAGAACATGTATAGTAGACAAAGCTCACGTAATCTGCACCAAAAAAATACTGCCAACGACCATGACAAAAATCACATTGAAACATGCCACGAAAATGCTGAAAAAAAATGGGCATTTTGAATGTTGAGTTTTTACTGTCAAGAGAGCAGATTTTGACTGCAGAAAAAGCAGCAAAATTGCTTAGTGTAAGCATAGCCTTACACATCTGGCCCACATATAGACCCCAGTGTGAGCTGGCAAATTAGAATAGTAGTCACATGACCCAGAAGAGGACAGTAGTGGCACTGGAAACCAGGGAAAATGGTGTTAAGTGAGTACATTACCATATACTTACACTATACTACATATGCATTTTCACTTGTTTAGCCAATAAAAAGTTTGGTAGGAGTGTTTCTTCAATAATACATTTCACAATGGACACTTTTTAAACTGGAGTCATTGTTGAGGAATATTCCAGTGCTATTATATACTTCTTATGGGGCCCCCTAATGTTCTATCCAGTTTGCCGTGTGTGTGACATACATTACCACTGGACAGAACAGTAGGAGGCACCACAAAAAGTCGAGTGCTCTGATTCTTATTGGCTAAGGCCGGTGTCCCACTTGTGATTACTGCGCGTATATCTCGTGCGAGTTTCACGGTGCATCACCCATCACGGACTCACACTCTGCTCACAGGAGCGGGTTGGTTGCATGCATCTCTATGCACCCGACCCGCTCCTGTGAGCAGCGTGAGAGTCCGTGACGGGTGATGCACCGAGAAACTCGCGCAAGATATACGCACGGTAATCGCAAGTGGGACACCGGCCTGACCTGTAGAATAGAAGGGATCACTCCACTACCAGCAGGTACAAGAGAGTCTTGGAAGATGAGACTATTAGGCAGATGTCCACCAATACTGGACACATTATATGGCTGGTCCTAGTTATTTGTGATTTTCATGATATTCTATGAGGTTGTTCATATGTACGAATTTCTTCTCAGACTGGGTAGTCCGCAAAAAAACCTAATATATGACTAATTTAAATCCAAGGGGTCGCATAAAAATTGGTAATGTAAGTTTATGGGTCCATGAAAAAGAATCAACCGCATTCTGATGTCATACAGTTAGGTCCAGAAATATTTGGACAGTGACACAAGTTTTGTTATTTTAGCTGTTTACAAAAACATGTTCAGAAATACAATTATATATATAATATGGGCTGAAAGTGCACACTCCCAGCTGCAATATGAGAGTTTTCACATCCAAATCGAAGAAAGGGTTTAGGAATCATAGCTCTGTAATGCATAGCCTCCTCTTTTTCAAGGGACCAAAAGTAATTGGACAAGGGACTCTAAGGGCTGCAATTAACTCTGAAGGCATCTCCCTCGTTAACCTGTAATCAATGAAGTAGTTAAAAGGTCTGGGGTTGATTACAGGTGTGTGGTTTTGCATTTGGAAGCTGTTGCTGGGACCAGACAACATGCGGACTAACGAACTCTCAATTGAGGTGAAGCAGAACATCCTGAGGCTGAAAAAAAAGAAAAAATCCATCAGAGAGATAGCAGACATGCTTGGAGTAGCAAAATCAACAGTCGGGTACATTCTGAGAAAAAAGGAATTGACTGGTGAGCTTGGGAACTCAAAAGGCCTGGGCGTCCACGGATGACAACAGTGGTGGATGATCGCCGCATACTTTCTTTGGTGAAGAAGAACCCATTCACAACATCAACTGAAGTCCAGAACACTCTCAGTGAAGTAGGTGTATCTGTCTCTAAGTCAACAGTAAAGAGAAGACTCCATGAAAGTAAATACAAAGGGTTCACATCTAGATGCAACCCATTCATCAATTCCAAAAATAGACAGGCCAGAGTTAAATTTGCTGAAAAACACCTCATGAAGCCAGCTCAGTTCTGGAAAAGTATTCTATGGACAGATGAGACCAAGATCAACCTGTACCAGAATGATGGGAAGAAAAAAGTTTGGAGAAGAAAGGGAACGGCACATGATCCAAGGCACACCACATCATCTGTAAAACATGGTGGAGGCAACGTGATGGCATGGGCATGCATGGCTTTCAATGGCACTGGGTCACTTGTGTTTATTGATGACATAACAGCAGACAAGAGTAGCCGGATGAATTCTGAAGTGTACCGGGATATACTTTCAGTCCAGATTCAGCCAAATGCCGCAAAGTTGATCGGACGGTGCTTCATAGTACAGATGGACAATGACCCCAAGCATACAGCCAAAGCTACCCAGGAGTTCATGAGTGCAAAAAAGTGGAACATTCTGCAATGGCCAAGTCAATCACCAGATCTTAACCCAATTGAGCATGCATTTCACTTGCTCAAATCCAGACTTAAGACGGAAAGACCCACAAACAAGCAAGACCTGAAGGCTGCGGCTGTAAAGGCCTGGCAAAGCATTAAGAAGGAGGAAACCCAGCGTTTGGTGATGTCCATGGGTTCCAGACTTAAGGCAGTGATTGCCTCCAAAGGATTCGCAACAAAATATTGAAAATAAAAATATTTTGTTTGGGTTTGGTTTATTTGTCCAATTACTTTTGACCTCCTAAAATGTGGAGTGTTTGTAAAGAAATGTGTACAATTCCTACAATTTCTATCAGATATTTTTGTTCAAACCTTCAAATTAAACGTTACAATCTGCACTTGAATTCTGTTGTAGAGACTTCATTTCAAATCCAATGTGGTGGCATGCAGAGCCCAAGTCGCGAAAATTGTGTCACTGTCCAAATATTTCTGGACCTAACTGTATCATTTTCAGTCTGACAGAATGGAAAAGGTGGGGAACATTTTTTTTTTCTTTCTCCACGTTAGAAAAAACTGATGCTATTCTGATTAAGTCTGATCGAAATAATTTGACTGTTTTTCTTAGATGGGGAGAAAACCTGACCTGAGACCCCCGTGTATCTAAAACGTGTACATGAAAAACACAATACCGGTGTCATCCGTGTGTTATCCTTCTTTTTTCCAGTATGGCTACAGAAATATAGATATGAAAAAGCTTATATACTCTCAACCTTGAACACGCACAGCACATCTGGGTGCTCTGCGTGTTTTTTACGGACTTATACACTTGTATTGGACCTTATCATGTGCGCTGCTAGAAAAAAAAAATGTACGCATCGCCTTGTGTTTCACAGACATGTGAACAGCACCAAATTATATAATGGGTATTTGTGAAAAACACGGACCTGCGAAAGAGGCCTTAGGTTAAGTTTGCCTATCTGCTTGCATATTGTTTTTTGAGAACTGACAGGTGGAGATCATGTGCAAAAGTGACTGGTGCATTAATTAGATGCAGAAGGACACCATTGAATATTATGGAGTTTCAGTTGATATCCTTTTTTTTTTCTTCTTACAATAGAAGAAAAAGTTCTGCATTTTGTTCTAAAAGAAAAATGAACTCCATAATAATCAGTGGGGACCCTCTGCTTCTGTTTGCATTGCATTACCGATACAACGGATCACTTTTGTACATGAATTCTGTCTATTCCTAAAACTGTATAGGCAAACAGAATATGCAAGTAGACAAGTGAACTTACCATAAGGGCTCTCTTACACATCAGATTTATTTGGTATGTTTGCCATCCATTATTTCTGGATGTCCGGAAAAGAAGGGTTAAATATCCACACTGCCGATGAACAAGATCACAGGATATGAAGAGGACAAGCCAGATAACTATAATCAGTTTATCCATCATTTTTACAGATTGACACAACGAACGTGCCTTCTTATATGTCCTGTTGTCCACAGAAGAAAAAGCAGACACTTACATCTGTGTTGTGGATGAAACTCACTAATGCAAGTTAATGGCTCCATGAAAAGAAACCCGATTGTACACAGATGTCATCCATGTGCTGTCTGTATTTTACCGGTTCTGGTGGCTGGTTCAGATGAGCATATTATACACACGTGTGCTGTCCGTGTTGACAGTGGACACACAGAGCCATGTTCAAAATGACCGAGTGTCCGTGTGAATAAATTGCAGCATGCACTATTATCTCATCTGTATTTTGGGTGGGACCTATTCAAGTCTATGGGTGGAAAATCTCTGTACATCCAATTTTTACCGATACATTGGAGTTATTAACATGTGAAATTGTGTTAGATATTTTAAATTTTATATTTTACTAATGTATAAAAAGAGATGTAAAAATGGGACACAAGGATGACAAACAGATAGCAATTAGGGATGAGTGGACCCGTGGAAGTTAGGGTTCTGCGGGTTCAGCCGGACTTTCTCTAACGTTCTGTTCCCAAACCCCATTGAAAGTCACTGATTGGGCAGTTCAGGTCTGCGCCCACATACAGACAGCCATAAACAGATCACTTCCGGGAGAGGGAGTGCCGGGGTTCTTTTTTTTTTTTGTACACACAACATCCGATAACGCTGGTTTCACCCCCAGTGCGAGCCGATCAAACACTTCAAGCGGCTCGCACAGGATTGAGCATGCCCGAGCACGCTCGAGTGGTTAGCATTATAAAAAGCATCGAACACTGAATTTTTTGTAAAATCTCTGTGAGCTGTACGAACACCGAACTTTAAAGTTCAGGTCCACTCATCTCCAGTGACAATTCAAATAAAATTTGTCCATTTTTCCTGGATGAAAATTGGACGATTTTTCATATATTTTTTCTGAATCCAGCCTAATGGGAAGAAGCTAAGAATTTACTTTTCATACGAAAAAAAAACCTGGATGCAATTATAATTGTAAAATCTCACACAGACCAAAATTGGGTCCAGCACAGTGGAAAAAAACTATTTTGACCTATGAGAAAAAAACTGACCTAAGGCCCTGTGCGCACGCTGCGGATTTTGCCGCGGATTTGCTGCAGAAAATGTGTCTAACATTGCTGCAGTCATTCCCCAGCAAATCCTATGGGTTTTAAAAAATGCTGTGCGCACACTGCGTCTTTTTATTATCCGCTGCGGAATTAATGAGCATGTCGCTTCTTTTCTGCAGGTACCTGCGGTTTTTGCCATAGATAATGGTAAAAATCCGCAGGGACCAACCTGCGGCAAATCCGCGGTAAAACCACATGCGGATTTCGTTGCGGTTTTGCTGCGTTTTTTTTTACCGCGGGTGCGGGATTCTTTGAGGGTCCGGTTTATTATTAAGAAAAAGGCACTTTCTACTGCGCACATAGCCTAAGGCTGGAATCACATCTATGCGAGTAAAATCGGTCCGACTGGGCTGAAAAAAAACTCGGCTGATTTTAGTTCACGTTAGGTCCGAGTGCAACGCAAGTGCGATGCTTTTTCTGAATAAATTAATGATTTTACTAGCGTGTGTAATGCGTATTTTTTACTGTCATCTGCCATTCAGCGCTGCTACATGGCTGCTGACAGCAGACACAGACAGCCATGCAGCAGAGCTTAATGGCAGATGACAGCAGACACAGACAGAGCCGCACGATCAGAATGAACTCGGGTGAACTTCACCCGACTTCATTGTCATGCTGCGGCTCTGTCTGTGCCGCAACCTGATTAGCGGTCACCTGTGAAGGACTCACCGGTGACCGCTAATCCCCTGAGTGACTGAAGTTAGCAGCCCTCTCTCATATACTCACCGATCCCCAGCGCGGCGCTGCACGGCGTTCACACTGCTGCGGCGGCTTTTACTATTTTGAAAAAGCCGGCCGCTCATTAAACAATCTCGCATTCCCTGCTTTCCCCGCCCACAGGCGCCTATGATTGGTTCAGTGAGACACGCTGAGTGACAGGTGTCTCACTGCAACCAATCACAGCAGCCGGTGGGCGGGTCTATACTGTGCAGTGAAATAAATAAATAATTTAAAAAAACGGCGTGCGGTCCCCCCCAATTTTAATACCAGCCAGATACAGCCATACGGCTGAAGGCTGGTATTCTCAGGATGAGGAGCTCCACGTTATGGGGAGCCCCCCAGCCTAACAATATCAGTCAGCAGCCGCCCAGAATTGCCGCATACATTAGATGCGACAGTTCTGGGACTGTACCCGGCTCTTCCCGATTTGCCCTGGTGCGTTGGCAAATCGGGGTAATAAGGAGTTAATGGCAGCCCATAGCTGCTACTAAATCCTAGATTAATCATGTCAGGCGTCTATGAGACACCCTCCATGATTAATCTGTAAGTTACAGTAAATAAACACACACACCTAAAAAATCATTTATTAGAAATTAAAAACACTAACAAATTCCCTGGTTCAGCAATTTAATAAGCCCCAAAAAGCCCTCCATGTCCGGCGTAATCCACTGACCTCCAGCATCGCTTCCAGCTCTGCTGCATAGAGGTGACAGGAGCTGCAGCAGACACCGCTGCTCCTGTCAACTCCGCACAGCAACTGAGGTGAGTAGCGCAATCAGCTGAGCTGTCACTGAGGTTACCCGCTGTCACTGGATCCAGCGGTGGCCGCGATTAACCAAAGTGGAGGTGACAGGAGCGGCGGTGTCTTCTGCAGCTCCTGTCACCTTCATGCAGCAAAGCTGGAAGCGACGCTGGAGGTCCGTGGATTACGCCGGACATGGAGGGCTTTTTGGGGCTTATTAAATTGCTGAACTAGGGAATTTGTTAGTGTTTTTAATTACTAATAAATTATTTTTTCAGGTGTGTGTGTTTATTTACTGTCACTTACAGATTAATCATGGAGGGTGTCTCATAGACGCCTGACATGATTAATCTAGGATTTAGTGGCAGCTATGGGCTGCCATTAACTCCTTATTACCCCGATTTGCCAACGCACCAGGGCAAATCGGGAAGAGCCGGGTACAGTCCCAGAACTGTCGCATCTAATGTATGCGGCAATTCTGGGCGGCTGCTGACTGATATTGTTAGGCTGGGGGGCTCCCCATAACGTGGAGCTCCTCATCCTGAGAATACCAGCCTTCAGCCGTATGGCTGTATCTGGCTGGTATTAAAATGGGGGGGACCGCACGCCATTTTTTTAATTATTTATTTATTTTACTGCCCAGCATAGACACGCCCACCGGCAGCTGTGATTGGTTGCAGTGAGACTGCTGTCACTCAGCGTGGGGGCGTGTGTCACTGCAACCAATCATAGGCGCCGGTGGGTGGGTAAAGCAGGGAATACGAGATTGTTTAATGAGCGGCCGGTTTTTTCAAAAGAGGAGAAGCCGCCGGAGCAGTGTGAACGCCGTGCAGCGCCGCGCTGGTGATCGGGGATCGGTGAGTATGGGAGAGAGATAGACCGACATTGACAGAGAGTGAGGGACAGAGATAGTGACCGACCGCAGAGAGATAGTGACCGACGCAGAGAGAATAGAGTCCGAGAGGGAGACACCGACTGACAGAGAATAGTGATTGACAGACATTGTGACACATCACTCGTTTCCAGATTTTTAGGAAACATGCGAGAAATGTATTTAGAAAATCGCATGTCACTAGGATGGTGTGAGTGCCGTCCCGTGACATCCGATTATTTACACGCTCCCATAGACTTGCATTGGAGAGACTCGCAGTAGAAACTCGCAAAAAAGCAGCATGCTGCGATTTTTTTTTCTCAGTCCGATTTGGACTGAGAAAAAAATTGCAGATGAGAGCTGAATCATTCACTAACATGTGTCCGATTCCAATGCGAGATTTTCTCGAATTGCTCTACTGCGAGAAACTCGCAAGTGAGAAGCAGCCCTAAAGCCAGTTTCACAGACATTCACAACCCTAGCTGTCAAGAGAGCAGATTTTGACTGCAGAAAAAGCAGCAAAATTGCTTAGTGTAAGCATAGCCTTAAGGGGGCTTTACACGCTGCGACATCACTAATGCGGAGTCGTTGGGGTCACGGAATTTGTGACGCACATCCGGCCGCATTAGCGATGTTGCTGCGTGTGACACCGATGAGCGATTTTGCATCGTTGCAAAAAGGTGCAAAATCGCTCATCGGTGACATGGGGGTCCATTCTCGATTATCGTTACTGCAGCAGTAACAATGTAGTTCGTCGCTCCTGCGGCAGCACACATCGCTAAGTGTGACACCGCAGGAACGAGGAAGCTCTCCTTACCTGCCTCCCGGCTGCTATGAGGATGGAAGGAGGTGGGCGGGATGTTCCGGCCACTCATTTCCGCCCCTCCGCTTCTATTGGGTGGCCGCTCAGTGACGTCGTTGTGACGCCGCACGGACCGCGCCCTTAGAAAGGAGGCGGGTTCGCCAGTCACAGCGACGTCGCCGGGCAGGTATGTATGTGTGACGGGTCTGCGCGATGTTGTGCGGCACGGGCAGCGATTTGCCCGTGTCGCACAACAGATGGGGGCGGGTACCCACGCTAGCGATATCGCAGCGTGTAAAGTAGCCTTTACACATCTGGCCCACATATAGACCCCAGTGTGAGCTGGCAAATTAGAAGAGTAGTCACGTGACCCAGAAGAGGACAGTAGTGGCACTAGAAACCAGGGAAAATGGTGTTAAGTGAGTACATTACCATATACTTACACTATACTACATATGCATTTTCACTTGTTTAGCCAATAAGTTTGGTAGGAGTGTTTCTTCAATAATACATTTCACAATGGACACTTGTTGAAGCTTGATGTGGCTCTTCTAACCTGAATTCGACAGCCTTGAGTCCAGGTGGTGTGGACATCACAGTCTGTACTTAGGCCCTTAATGTTGGACTTATTGTATGAACCTGTTGTTCAGCTAATCAAAACAGTGTAATATCAAGCCTTAAGGCCGCTTTACACACTGCGATATCGATACCGATATCGCCATCATGCGTACCCGCCCCCATCGGTTGTGCGACACGGGCAAATCTCTGCCCGTGTCGCACAACATCGCCCGGACCCGTCACACGGACTTACCTGCCCTGCGACGTCGCTGTGACCAGCGAACCGCCTCCTTTCTAAGGGGGCGGTTCGTTCAGCGTCACTGAACCGCCGCCCAATAGAAGCGGAGGGGCGGAGATGAGCGGGACGTAACATCCCGCCCACCTCCTTCCTTCTGCATTGTGGCCGGGAGGCAGGTAAGGAGAGGTTCCTCGTTCCTGCGGTGTCACACGGAGCGATGTGTGCTGCTGCAGGAACGAGGAACAATTTCGTTACTGCTGCAGTAACGATATTTGAGAATGGACCCCCATGTCGCCGATGAGCGATTTTGCACGTTTTTGTGACGATGCAAAAATCGCTCATAGGTGTCACACGCAACGACATCGCTACAGCGGCTGGATGTGCGTCACAAAATCCGTGACCCCAACGAGATCGCTGTAGCGATCTCGTAGCGTGTAAAGCCTGCTTTAGTCCACGCTCCCATTAGTGTATAAATAATCATTCCGATCTGCATACAGAAAAGTGGGACAAGTGTCAAGCGTATGTCAGTCCATATGTCATGCTAGTGCTATGCAAGTGTGCGATTTATTTTTTTTCTCTCACCTAGCATGCGTATGCTATCCTTGTGCACCATTTTTTACATGCTAGAATATACTATGCTATGTAAATGTTTGCTAGTTGTCAGAAATAGTAAAGCAATCAAATATAAACAGACAGACAGATATTCTGCAGATAAATAATGTCCCAAATCCTCTCTTCATATTTTACACTTGCACCCTTTGAGTGTTTCTCAAACTATTTTGTGTGGGGGTTTTTTCCCTTTTACTTACTGGGTTAGTAATGAAGGTTTCTGATAGACGCCTCTCCGTTACTAACACCAGGGCTTGATGCCAGCTGACATTACACAGCTGATATCAATCCCCAACTACCATTACCCTGATTGAATATGAAAGACTACATGGCAGCAGGTTTACTAGTCCTCTAATATTAATCTGCTGATAAAACAGTAATCAAAACTGCATTAAGCAGCCCAGTAAATGACACATCACTGGAATTGGGGTCTTTTTGCCCCTACATTATGCTGCTCTCAGATCAGGTGGCAAAAATCTGGTGACAGATTCCATTTAATCACGAGTATACTAAATCTTCATGGTAAAGGACACTTGCTGTGTTTGACACGCTTTTAAACATTTTTACTGCACTGAAAATCTGGTGTTTTTTTAAAGGATATACAATAAAGATTTTTTTATTATGAATCTATCAGATTGAGATAGTCCATAAATCATTAACAGTCGGCTTCTTCAATATTCTACAAAACATGATCCTTGGACCTCCTCTAAAGATTCAAGCAAATGGACATGTGAGCGGTCATTGATTTTAATTTTGTGCCTGTAAAATATCATTCGGAATATAATAGTGCACTGACCACTACAACTCCCTTCTATTCTGCCCACGTTCTCTAAAGATGCAAACAAAATTTCCTGCTCATCAGAACATGCACTGAACATCATATAAGTCCAATATTCTAAAACTGATGTCTCTCCATAGTTTGGTGAGGACATGCTTCAAAAACATCCTTCAGCCAAGGACAGACGACTCAGACGATATCCAGATTCTCAGTTTCTCTTTCTTTCTTTTTCTTTTTCGGACTTCCTTGTCAAGCCACCACTGATCCTCCGGACCCAGATTATTAGCAATACGCTCAACTCTACCCATGACCCTTCTATGTAAGCATGAACACTCATCAAGATTCATAGAATAAATGTAGAAAAAAGTCATCTAGTTAGTGGCAAAGGTTAATGAAGATGGAGCCTGTAGAGCAGGGGTGGGGAACCTCCGGCCCGCGGGCCGTATGCGGCCCGCCATGACCTTTTCTGCGGCCCCCGGGCACATTGCACAGTCCACAGAGCTCGGGAGGCAGCAGCGTCTTGCTTGCTGCTGGCCCTTTAAACCCTGTATGGCTTACGTCCTCATGCTAGCGTGAGGACGTACTTTGTGGGTGGAGTTAGCGCTCAACTCGCTCTTTTTCCACAGAAGAGAAGCTACTACCTCAGCGTCCGACAGGTGTGTTTGTGCTCCCATGCCTGTGTGTGCCCCTGCACATCCCCACTGCAGCCTGTGCTCCGTGCAGCGTCCCATCCACCTTGCGCATTCCCACTGCAGCCTGTTCTCCGTGCAGTGTCCCGTCCTCGTGCATTCCCACGGCAGCCTGTGCTCCTCACTCTCCCCCACGGCAGCCTGTGCTCCTCACTCTCCCCCACGGCAGCCTGTGCTCCTCACTCTCCCCCACGGCAGCCTGTGCTCCTCACTCTCCCCCACGGCAGCCTGTGCTCCTCACTCTCCCCCACGGCAGCCTGTGCCCCTGTGGCCTCCCCACGGCAGCCTGTGCCCCTGTGGCCTCCCCATGGCAGCCTGTGCCCCTGTGTCCTCCCCACGGCAGCCTGTGCCCCTGTGGCCTCCCCACGGCAGCCTGTGCCCCTGTGGCCTCCCCACGGCAGCCTGTGCCCCTGTGGCCTCCACACTGCTACCTGTGCCCCCCTGGTATGTCAGAACCCCTAGCAATGTCCTTAAATTTCTCCCAGCCCTCCCAAGTGATATATAATCCTCCCTAGTGATGTCTAGTCCTCCCAGCCCTCCCCAGTGATGTCTAGTCCTCCCAGCCCTCTCCAGTGATGTCTAGTCCTCCCAGCCCTCCCCAGTGATGTCTAGTCCTCCCAGCCCTCCCCAGTGATGTCTAGTCCTCCCAGCCCTCCCCAGTGATGTCTAGTCCTCCCAGCCCTCCCCAGTGATGTCTAGTCCTCCCAGCCCTCCCCAGTGATGTCTAGTCCTCCCAGCCCTCCCCAGTGATGTCTAGTCCTCCCAGCCCTCCCCAGTGATGTCTAGTCCTCCCAGCCCTCCCCAGTGATGTCTAGTCCTCCCAGCCCTCCCCAGTGATGTCTAGTCCTCCCAGCCCTCCCCAGTGATGTCTAGTCCTCCCAGCCCTCCCCAGTGATGTCTAGTCCTCCCAGCCCTCCCCAGTGATGTCTAGTCCTCCCAGCCCTGCCCAGTGATGTCTAGTCCTCCCAGCCCTGCCCAGTGATGTCTAGTCCTCCCAGCCCTCCCCAGTGATGTCTAGTCCTCCCAGCCCTCCCCAGTGATGTCTAGTCCTCCCAGCCCTCCCCAGTGATGTCTAGTCCTCCCAGCCCTCCCCAGTGATGTCTAGTCCTCCCAGCCCTCCCCAGTGATGTCTAGTCCTCCCAGCCCTCCCCAGTGATGTCTAGTCCTCCCAGCCCTCCCCAGTGATGTCTAGTCCTCCCAGCCCTCCCCAGTGATGTCTAGTCCTCCCAGCCCTCCCCAGTGATGTCTAGTCCTCCCAGCCCTCCCCAGTGATGTCTAGTCCTCCCAGCCCTCCCCAGTGATGTCTAGTTCTCCCAGCAATGTATATTCCTTCCAGCCCTCCCCAGTGATGTATATGCCCTCAGCATCTCCTGTGATGTATATGCCCTCAGCATCTCCTGTGATGTATTTACAGCAGTCCCAGCTGACACAAACGTGGAAAAACAGTTGTGAGAAGCAATAAGATCAATATTGAATAATATAGCCGCACCAAAAACAAGAAGCTTCAGCCGCCACGATGAGTTAATTGTTTGACTAAGTATAGCAGGGTAATTTTAAGTTGATAGTTTTGTGCGGCCCCCGAAGGTTGGTAGAAAATTCCAAATGGCCCTCGGCATTAAAAAGGTTCCCCACCCCTGCTGTAGAGTGACGAAGCTGCACATTTGTGATCTCCGCCATAAACACCAGCAAATAATATCTCTGCTGCACCCTGTGAATGACACACACATCTATTTTAGTTTTATCTTGTTTAATCTGTGTATAAATATATGTTTGCAAGCGACATTTACTGCAACAGAGTAATAAAATGGCAGGAAGAAGAATGTAACACCCTGAATAATGAAAGAAATTGTGTAAAAATATATTTAACACTAAATATACAGTATGTGAAACCACTGATATGCAATACGGGTGAATAATAATAACACAATGAGCTTTTTTTGACTCTATGAATTTTCACTGTGCACAAAACACAGCATCTGACAGTTCCAGCACAGCGGATGGGATTTATACAAATCTCCTGCCCACTGGGCTTCTTTATTACTCCGCATAAACTCACCTGCGGTGCGTGTTTTTAAATCCTCAACTCTTGAGGGTACGCTGAGTTTTAAAAACAGATTATCCCCATAGAATTGCGTTAGATGCAGAAAATCTACAGGTGAAAAGCACATGTAATCACATGACTGTATAAATAGAGTTTTGTGAATGCCAAATACCAGGGTCAACAACAAATAACAGAGAGTAGTAGATAGGGATGTCAAACCGCGGTTTGACATCCCTATCTACTACTCTCTGTTATCTGCCAATTTTGGGTCCGCTGCCGTGGCTTGGATTTATTAACATGCTGTTATAGGCGTTGTGACTTTCACAACCCCTATAGGTGAGTAAGACCACCCTCCTTGATCCCCCCCCCATCTACTGGGGTAAGACCCTATTGCGCTTCTCTTCCACAGTTTATCCTCTGAGGGTCAACAACAAAGCAGCTATATTCAACCCCTTAACCAACAATGACGTATTATGTCCATCATGGGTCATCTCCCTGCCTTTGATGCAGGCTCACAGGCCGAGCCCACATCTTTCCCTGCACATGTCAGCTTATTTGAGTAGCTGACATGTGGCCTAACAGTCGCAGGTGGTAACCAGTTAAATCCCGCTGTTAAACTATGACAGAAACAGTTTACATGCTCCGGCACGGCGGCACGTCATTCCCTGCTTCCATCAGTGGCCATGTGAAGTGATCATGGGTCACTGATCTGTCGGCCAGCTCATGGCACCTGTTACTACAACTCTCTTGTAAACACTGGCTGCAGGCCGGCATTTATAGAAAGTCAGCATTTGGCTATGTGCGCACGTTGCGTTGGAGTACCTGCAGTTTATTCTGCACATTTTCCTTCCCTTGGTTTTTGACCAAATGGCTTTTGACCATTTTTTAGCGCTAAAAACGCATGCGTTTTTACCGCGTTTTTAGTGCGTTTTTAGCGCTTTTTACCTGCGTTTTCACCTGCGTTTCTGCAGATGCGTTTTTTAGATCAAGACACTGAGAAATGAAGTTGAATTAGTCAAAAAGAATGAAAAAAGAGAAAAAAAGTATAAAATTAACTTTTAATAAAACTATATGGGAAATTATCAATTTTAATGAAAAAATAGTGGTTATGCACATTTTATCAGAAAAATAGGTGAAGTTTCTAATTTTTTAACATTTAAATTTTCGGTTATTGTGTGTGTGTAAAGGAACATTAGAACCCATTAATTTTTGGCCAGAAAAGCATGCGTTTTTGGAGCCAAAAACGCAGTGGAAAAGCAGGTAAAAAGCATGAAAAACGCAGGAATTGTGATTTTGGTTGCATTTTCCCATTTCTCATTGACTCCAATGTTAAGGAAACGCTGCAGAAATGGCAAAAACAACTGACATGCTGCTTCTTTTTCAGCATGGTTTTTGACCACAAATATGCAAATTAAACGCTGCAGAAAAAAAAGCAAAATGCAGACAGGATTTCTGCTTTTCCCATAGACTTTGCTGGCAATCAAAAACGCATATGTTTTAGCGCAAAAACGCTGCTGCTAAAAAACGCTGCAGAAACGCGGAAAAAAACGCAACGTGCGAACATAGCCTTTCTGTTGTACTGATGCAGCACTCTGTACAGCGCAAGCGATTGGATGATCACAAGTTCAAGCCCCTAAGAACAGAAAAAAGTGAAGAAAAAAGTTATTAAAGATATGAAAAAATGAAACAAGCTCAAATCACCCCCCTTTTTTCCCCGTTGAATATAAAACAATTAAAAAAATACACATATTTGGTATCACTGCATTCAGAAATGTCTGATCTATCAAAATCTAAAGTAAATTAATCCAATCAGTAAACAGTGTAACAAGAGAAGAAAAACCAGAATTGCAGTTTTTCAGCCTCAGCAACAACAGAAAAGAATGAAATTTCAGAAGATCAAAACATCATATATCCCTCAAAATACAGTAATATCAATAATGTCATCAGCTCAGGGCACAAAAAATAAGGCCTCACACAGCCCCAGATCCCAAAAATTGATTGAAAACATTATGGCTTTCGGAAAGTCGTGACACAAGCAAGATTTTTTTTTTTATTTTCTGAATTTTTTTTCACTACTTAGATACCAAACCTATAGTTTTTGTTTTATTTATGTAAACAACCAAAAACAAATTGCAGAATTTCATTTTTTTTCTATTTTGCCACACTTGGAATTTTCTCCCGCTTACTGTTACAACATATGATAAAATGAATGGTACAACTCATCCCGCTAAAAAACATGCCCTCTCACAGCTATATCGCCTGAAAAGTAAAAAAGTTATAGCTCTTGGAATAAGGGGAGTAGAGCTGGACGAACTCGCAAAAAACCGGGACCGACGAGTCCCTGCTAAATTTAAAAAAAAAAACAAAAAAAAAACCCCGACCCGCTCTGGAATCCGATACCCATATAAGTCTATAGGGACCAGAATCCGGAGATTAAAAATGTTGGTGGAAGGATTAGGAGGGGAGGAGCGCGCGTGGTCTAGTCACTGAGGCGGTGTCATGGCTGCACAGTCCTTCCGGTTCATGCTTTCCCTTCCAGAGCCGACAATTGAATATTCACTGCTTTGCCCGCCTACCGACACGTCTAATTTGTACAAAAACATATCCTCCTTCACCACTTTATTAACCCCCAACACACCCCTCCAGGTCCGGCGTAATCCACACGAGATCCCACGCTGCTTCCAGCCTCTGTTACATCTCACAGTGAGCGGCCATAGAACATGACCCCTGGCTGTGAGCGCAGACAATGACTGAGCCACGATGACCAATGACTGCAGGCTGGGGGCACATCTAACTGCAATCAGTTACAGACGACAGGACAGCCGGTGGGCGGGGAAAGCACGGAAGGCTGTGTGTATGTGATGAGCCTAACGTGCAGTACAGGAAGTGAATGCGCGACCCGGAAGCAGTTTGCCACCATAACACCGCCATGACAAGTCTCCATAAGTATGAAACGCTTGCTTAATTCTTTTTTTCTTTATTTTTTTTATTTTTCCTTTAGTTTCCCCAGTGCTGAATCCTGATCGTACATCCGGAATCCAGGGTCCGGCACCCGGGCATCTTTGCAACCGCGTGGATCCGGACTATAGCAGTCTGGGTCCGCTCAGCCCTAAAGGGGAGGAAAAAAATAGAGTGCAAAACCAAAAAAATTGCCAGGTCCTTAAGAAAAGAAACAAAACGCAGCTTAAAAATCGCAATGAAAAAGGCTATGTAAAAAAAAATTCAAGTAACCTAATATAACTAATAGGTGCAGAAATGCTGAAAAAAATATGGAAACATCAAAAACTCACAAATACTCAAAGTGGGGATATAGTCTTAAAAAACACAGCAGATTTTCATTGTGTGGATTTAAGATATCACACGCAGTGAAATATATCCACAGCTTAAATTGACAGGAGTTGTGAGTTTCAGATCCGCAGCATGGCAATTTATGATGCAAATGTAGATGTAAGTTTTAACTTTTACAAAGCAAAGAGTGAAATGTGCGGTTCACAATGATATCTGCAGTAAATGATACTGCTGTGGCTTCTCCACTGAAGGAGGTCCACACTAGAGATGAGCGAACCTCTGAAGGCTCAAGTTCGGTTCGGTTCGTCGAACGGAGGGCTGGTTGGACGAACCGTTCGACGAACCATTCGACGAACCTCTCGAACCCCATTGAAAACAATGGGAGGCAAACACATAAAAACACATAGAAAACACATTCTAAGGTATCCAAAAGGTGACAAGCAACTCCCAAGACACCACAAACACATGGGAAAGTGACAAGGACATATACTCCTGCGAAAACAAAACAGCTGGACGAGGAAAAAGAGGTAGAGACACAGATATATGAGTATATGCAAGTGAACATCGATGCCATTACTGTGCAACTTGAGCCTTGCTCATTTTAGGCTTCCAATCTGGATAAATTGCCTGAGCTCGCCACTTACGCCTTGGGGATCTTGTCGTGTCCCGCAGCCAGCGTTCTCTCGGAACGTGTCTTCAGTGCTGCTGGGTGTGTGCTGACAGATAAGGCTGCTTTCACACATCCGTTTTTTGCTGAGCGGCACAATACGGCGCTTTGCAGAAAAAACGCAACCGTTTTTTTTGCCGCCGGTTGTGTTTATTCCGCATAGACTTGCATTAGCGCCGTATTGTGCCGCATGGCTTTGCGTTGCGTCCGTTTTTTGCCGGATGCGGCATATTTAGCCCATGCGGCGGCCGGATGGAACGTTGCCTGGCACGTTTTTTTGTGCGGCGAAAAAAACGCATCACGCCGCATCCGGCGTGATGCGGCGCGATTTACAATGCAAGCCTATAGATGCCAGATGCGGCGTCCTGCGGCAAAAAACGCATCCGACGCCCAGATGCGTTTTTTTGCACTGCCCATGCTCAGTATCAAGCCGCATCTGTCAAAAAACAGACGGGCCGCATGGAAAAACGTATGCAACGGATCCG
Source organism: Anomaloglossus baeobatrachus (assembly GCF_048569485.1). Classification (NCBI taxonomy): domain Eukaryota; kingdom Metazoa; phylum Chordata; class Amphibia; order Anura; family Aromobatidae; genus Anomaloglossus; species Anomaloglossus baeobatrachus. Next base: position 228,730,317 of record NC_134354.1, read on the forward strand.
TTTTTTTTGCCGCATCCATTGCATAGGTTTTTGAGCCGGATTGAACCGCACTGCAAAAACCGGATGTGTGAAAGCAGCCTAAGCGCATGCATCTGTCCACTGACAATGTGGACAGACTAACGTTCATCAAGATGAAGAAGTCATGGATCAGAGAGGACTTTTCTACCCCTGTGTCATCCAGGGGAGGCGAAAGGCTGGTGTATTTTTCAGAGTGCTTCATGCAAAGCATCTTTTTAAGATTGCAACTGGGGGAAAACTGATGCCAGTGAAGTGGTGTGTGTGTGGCCTAATTTTTGGAAACAAGGGAGACTGTGGTTGGAGTCCCCTTGCTGTGTTTTACATGATTTTAGAAGGGCATGACATGGCTTTGAGGTTGACTTTCAGCATCTGCAAACTGTTGGTCACAGAAATGCTGCCTTTCCAACCTTTTGAACACAGTATTTTCGAGACCTTATGCCCATCTCAGTGCCCCAAGAGCCGATGCCCAGTCGCCACTCCTCCAAGAAAGGTATGCCCGCACTACACCAGCATGTCGCACACAACATCACCGCTTCCTTGAGAAACTCTGTGTGTGACAGGGTGCATTTCACCACAGATACTTGGACCAGTAAGCATGGACAAGGGCGTTACATGTCGCTGACTGGATACTGGGTAACTATGGTGAGAGATGGAGAAGGGTCTGCTGTAAAAGTCTTTCCGTCCCCACGAGTTGTGTGTCAATCCTTCCTCTGTATGTAGAAGTTCCTGCACTGCTTCTGCCTCCTCAACCTCGTCTAGGTCCTCAACCTCCGCTCAAAACCTGTATTGTAAGGCCACCGGCGTTGTAACTGTGCACAAGGAATCCCGCACACCTCCTTACTATGCTGGCAGCAGAGCTCAACGGCATCAGGTGGTCGACTCTTTACTTTGAAATGTCTGGGAAATGTGAGTCACACCGCTGAGGGGAACTTGTGTGTTGGAAAGGAGAAAAAAGTTTGTGTCCGTGGGTTTGGTGGTTAAGCAACAGTAACAGCTGCTGAAGAAACACCATCTGTTACGGGGGGACTGGCAGATTAGGATAAGGTGGTATAAATCCCAATCGCCAGTCGGGGTCCACCGTTCTCCCAGATGGAAAAGGAGATGCTGGCAACAAGAAGTTTAGGCGGAGGATACAGAGCTGGGTGGCTCTGAAACTAATAGTAGCCTGAACCGAGTTAGATGACACTCGGATCTGGAGACTGTGAACCCTGTTAGCATCACAGGGTCCACACACCCAGCCCAGGATCTCACTGTTAACAACACAGGGGCCATTGGGTATGCTGTCCGTGTGCGTAGGGGGCACACCTGTGGACAGCATGCGCAGCAGCCAAGTTAATGCCACTGGGCTGCACTAGCATGACTGGTAGAACAGGAGCTGGTCTTAACCATTCCGCATTACCAAGTGTGGTGGCGGCCTGAACCGACGCCCTATCCATGCGTACCTCTGGCCTAAAGCTGCAATGGGTTCAACACATGGAGGTGTGCTCTTTCTGAGCATAATAGAAGACTGTGCACCTCCTTGTTGTCTCCAGCCCCTTTTATAACCTGGGTTCGCCCCAAACCAGGGTGCACCACAATGCACCTCCAGGAGCCAAAAGCAGAGTGCTACGTCATCATTGCCATAACCAGCGGCCTATTCGGAACCGCCACTTCAATGATGACCTCATGGCAGCCACGACCCAAACACCTCACCAGTCATCGTCTGACGAACAATAATAATGAGGTGACAAATCATAGGGGCGGGCCTCTGCAAGCCAGTCCGGAGTGGCATGGCCTAATCATCAGGACACCTGATGCCCTGTGGCCTATCTGGGCCTGCCACGTCACGGACAGTGCCAAAGAGTTCATTACCGGACCTAGCCTCTGATGCAGTAAGTGACTGAGCATGCTCAGTAGCCTGAACAACACTCTCAGAAAAAAGACTTTCAGCTTCAGCATGCTCTCTAGGCACAACACCGGACTTAGACACGGCACGGAGTCCAAGTACCTGTGCAAAGAGGCTTTTCGCACTAAGTGTGGGAGCATGCGCTGTAGCCCGAACTGAGGACTTAGCCTCAGGAAGGGCACAATCAGGCTGAGCATACTCACTAGGCAAAACACTGGAAATCTGATATAATTACAGTATGGTAATGGTGGGTTTCCTAAGTTGTTATTCTCTGAAATATCCCTTGCAATATAAAGGAAAAAATACATTTCTAGAGTAGTGAGCACTAGTCATGTTGGTGGTATCGCTCTAAGAAGCCACCATTCAGTACCAAACCCCTCCTGCCTTGATTGACGTTCCAGGATTTATTATCACAAATAGAAAGCTCCTGCAGCTTCGTGCGTGGCGAAGCAAGGTGTTCTGACCCTGGCTTCATCTGCAAGTGTCAGATGTACTTTTATGGGACTGGCTTTGTCATGGTGTATCCCAAATAAGCCAGAACTACTGAGATGACTGAGAACAACCAAGCTCTTTACAGGTAGTGTATCCTATGTTATAACTTAATGTTTCTTGCTACATTTATTAAAAATATTATCGAGAGCAAGATCTCTAGTAACCTATTATCATCCCACATAAAGCTATGGCAGAAGCTTACCATCTCTATCCCCTTTAAAGTATATCACAGATGTATTCTTCATGAGTGCTGGTAATCTAACACTATGGAGGGTATTCCCATTAGTCTGATCAGACTGGTACTGCCCCTGTTCCTGTGTGATCAGCTGCCAAAGCCCAGCTGATGTATATCGACCGGGTCCTACTGAAACTGTGGGGATATATGAGAACACCAATACCTGCAGTTTAACCCTTTAGAAATCAATTGGCATACAATGGGTAAAATAAGTATTTGATACACTGCTGCAAGTTTCCACACCTACAATCAATGGAGAAGTCTGTAATTTTTATCATAGGTACACTTCAACTGACAGAATTTAAAAAAAAATCCAGAAAATCACATTGCATGATTTTTAAATAATTAATTTGCATTTTATTGCATGAAATAAGTATTTGATCACCTACCATTCAGCAAGAATTCTGGCTCTCACAGACCTGTTATTTTTTCTTTAAGAAGCCTCCTACTCTGCACTCATTGCATGTATCAATTGCACCTGTTTGAACTCGTTATCCGTATAAAAGAAACCTGTTCACACACTCAATCACACTCCAACTGTCTAAGGATACTAGGTACAAAATTGTAGACCTGCACAAGACAATGCACAGGACAATAGGCAAGCAGCTTGGTGAGAAGGCAACAACTGTTGGCGCAATTATTAAGTTGGAAAACTTTTAAAAGGGGCAGTGTACCAAATACTTCTTTTCCCCACTGTTTACCTGTTAGACAGAGGGAGGAGCTCACTTGGCTTTCTCCTCAACCCGTTTGTAGGGTTATTGATGCATGTGTCATGTTAACTAGGGTCTTACCAATGGCCCCATTGAGCTGTCTTGATTCGTTCTCTTGTTAAAACCAGCCAGTGGGTCTAAGCACATTGTAAAAAAAATTTAAGAGAAGTAAAAATTAAAAAATATATATTTTTGCCTTTACCCACTTCTTTAAATTGTAAAAAAAAATAGAATAAAAAGGAACATAAGTGGTGTTGCAACATTCGTACGATAAAACTCCAGCTATAAAGGTGTCATATTATTAAACCATATCGTGAACATCTTGGGTAAAAAAAACCTATGGCGCAATCATTGTTTTTCATTCATTCACCTCCCAATAACTGGAATTAAAAAATGAGGGGAAAAAAACACATTTTCCCCCCAAAAATACTAATGAACACATCAATGCATGCTGCAAAAACTAAGCTCTCATTCATCTCCGTCAATGTAAATAATAAAAATGTTATGGCTCTCAGAAAACGGCAACATTATATGTAATACAAAATGGCAGTTATAAAAATGCAACTTGTTATGAAAAAAACCCTCATATTGCTATATCAAATGAAAAATACACAACTCTATAAAAAAAAATAAAATCACTGTGTCCTCAAGACCCCAAATAGTTATCCTTCAGGGGTTCACAGACCAGCCAGAATGGCTGCAATAAGAGGGGATCAACTACATTTACTGGCACAACTTTTATATTAGACAGCCCTGAGGTCACATAAGGATTTATCTGAAGAATCTATTGCCTCCAGGCCAGACTAAGACAACAGTGCTATAAAAGGTAAATGTAGCTTCTGATAACTGTATTTTTCACTCATAAGATTAGATGGAAAAAGTAATGACAAGCATGAGATGGAATCATCATTTAATAGAAGTAAAGTAGCTAATTTCCTTTTAGCTTTCGGACTTTCTACAATTTCCTACATTATCAATCTTAATTGCATTCTTGCTGCCACCACACTGAGATACTAAGAAAATGTAGAGGCACACACACTAGTACCATTATCTGTGTATATATAGTTATGGCCAAAAGTGTTGCCACCCTTGAAATTGTTCCAGAAAATGAAGTATTGATCCAGAAAATTATTGCAAATACACTTATTCTTATACACATGTAAATTTCCTTTCTGGCTATTGTAAAAACACACACAAAAGAAAACAGAGGAAAAAAAGGCAAATTGGACATAATGTCACACAAAAAAAACAAAAATGGGCCAGACAAAATTGTTGGCACGCTCAATTTAATATTTGGTTGCACACCCTTTGGAATAAATAACTACAATCAATCACTTCCTATTACTTACACGCCCGCTCCGGGGCCGTGGGGCACTAGTTACTGGGCCGCGGTTCTGGGATGCTGCGGTGGCAAGGCTCGGTTCCGTGACCCCAGCCGTGTCCGTTAAAGAAAAGGGAATAATAGTTTGTGACGCCACCTGTGGTACTCTGCCAGAGATAGCCGACACTGCGGCATGGGACCTCTGGGGCAGATGGTGACACAGCTTGGTTGGGATAGCTCTCCACAGGTAGAGCTGGACCCCAGGGCAGTTGGGAGTAGTAGTCTATGATGGCGGGGGTGCAGTACTGAGGACGCCTGTAATAACTGGACAACACAAGGGCCGTAGTTTCCTTTACCTTTTACTTGGTAGATGATGGTACAGGCCTGGGAGTCTGGTCCAGTAGATAACAGAGGTCCGGTCAGCCTGGAAGCAATTGAGGGGATCCACCTAGCCAGGCGGGTTCAGAGGCCTTCCTGCTTGCGCTGTGATTTGTGGGTCCCTGCGGCTTGAAGCCACGCTGAGACCCTCTTCCTTGTGTAGGTTCTGGTTTTCACCCATATGGCAGGCAGCGCGAGTCCTTTACTGGTGCCGCTCTTTTGTCACATCTTCTGGCTCTATTATGCTGCTATGCCCCGGGTACTCTGTGGGCCAGGAAACTTGAAATCTCCTGCCCTCCAGATTCTGCTAGTGGGACTTTAGTACCCACACAGCCTAGGGCTTTGTTGCCCTTTTCTCTGCGCTCGGTCCTGAGGAAGCTTTTGTGCAGCTCCCTTCCCAGCGACCGTCTTCTCTCCACTCCTGACTTGTTCTGCCATTTAGTTTCACTTTCGTGTGTCTGTGTGTTTCTAACTCCTCCTCCAGGCCAGAATGTGTTGCGGGCGGGGAGGAGGGTGTCAGCACTGCGCTCACCCCTCTGCTCGGGTCCGGCTGCTGCTGCTCAGTGGTGGCTCGAGCGGTGGGCCGGATCTCGGGGGTCTCGAGCGGCACTCCTCGCCCGTGAGTGAAAGGGGATTGGGTTTTGGGATATAGTCTATTGTCCGTGACGCCACCCACGGTTGTGGTGATTTGTTAGCACCACCGCTGCTCGGTGTGGGGATCCCGGGAGTGATGGTGTGAAGCAGCAAGTTGTTGTGCTGCCCCTCCGTGGGTAGGGGTTGGTAATCCCGGGGCCCAGTGATGAGGTGGGAGATGCAGGGCTTGGTTGGTGCAGGGACGCGGGGGCAGCGCTGTGCCTTGCGGCACTGTGGTACTCACTCAGCCTGAGACGATGACACAGTTCTCGGTAAAACACACGGCTGGAAAGACGGTTCCCACGGACGGCTGCACTTGCTTTCCCCAGTAGGTGACGGTGATGTCCCTCTGTCCTGCACCTCTGTTGTTGATGGTTGCGATGGGTTCCCACCGGTAACCCGCTCCCCGGCTTCAAGCTGGACCGGAGGAGCTCTACTCTTTGCCCGCAGGCGCTGGCCCTCAGAAACTGGTGCCCTGGCGGTGGCGGTGTCTCTGCTTTAATGGTTGGGCTGTTGCCTTCAATCGGGACTTGGTTGTTGGGAGACAGCCGTCCCCTTCACTGACGGATTTGGCAAATTATGGCGACTCCTAGCCTTGCCGGGGTCCGAGAGGCCCCTGCCCTGGTGCTGACTGTTCTTTGTACACTGCTCCAGACCGCCGGGTCACCACCCGTCCGCGGTCCTTCCAGGAACCTCCGAGCAATCACCCCTCCAGACAGTCACCGCCGTCTGCTGACCTTGCTGTCTCAGTCCGGGGCACACACCCGGACCAGCTTCAGGCTTTCTTACTGTCACTGTCACTTTTACTCATTTACTCCAGTTTTCTCCTTTGCTCCACTACTACTTCCTTCTACTTCACTCCCCTGACTTGAACGCCCTGGTTCCTCCCGCCTCCAGGGCTGTGAACTCCTCGGTGGGCGGAGCCAACCGCCTGGCCCACCCCCTGGTGTGAACATCAGCCCCTGGAGGAAGGCAACAAGGAATTTGGTAGCCTTGGTGTTCCTAACTGGGGTGTAGGGTGTGGTGGTGTGATGACCTGTGACCCCTGGCTTGCCCAGGGCGTCACAAATGCATAGGGGAAGCTCCCCTCAAAAGGAGCTTTCGAGTTCCCCCTTCTGGTCTGGAGTAGGTAGTTTTGAGTGCTAGTGTATCTAGCATGTGATCACCCCCTCTTTATTCCAGGCATAACGTCACCCCTGTGAGGAGGGCAATGTTACTGTGGCAACCGGACTCTAGGGTGCCACATTCCCCCAGTGAAAGTCAGTTCTCCCGGACTGGGGAAAACATTTTTCAAACAATAACAAAGCAGTCACAATTTATAAATCTTTAACATTTTAAGGAAACGGAACATTTACATTATTAATTTTACATTTCTTAACTTTTTCTATACATTTGACTAGCTCTACTCTCGAAACCGGACAGGGAGCTGACCGAGGGTACTATGTTGGGACCTATGTAGGACTGGTTGTAACTCCTCACTGTCTGGTGTGTCTACTGACCCGTCCCGGTTTTCTATCTCTATGTTACAAGTAGGCCTAGGTCTTACTGGTAGGGCGAGCAGTCTCCTACGACTCCTTGGACTCACCATGGGCATGACAGGTTCGCCGCTGGCAGGGAGTAGGTTCTCTGGTTCCTCTGCTGGTGTGGCTTCTGTTCCCGTAGCCGACTGGTCTCCAGGTTGGTCTTGAGTCTTTGCCGTTTCAGGTAGGACAATTTGAGGAAAGGTTAAGACTGGTACTAGAATGGCTTGGTTCACCTGTGTCCAGGTCTTGGGGAACTCTCCAAGGATGGATTGAATGGTCTCTACTACTTTTTCTGTAGGATGGAGAGCTTCTTGATCTTCTTCTCTAGTCTTTATTTGATTAGGGCATACTTTCAGGTGATCCCTTGAAACCGTTGAAGTCTTTCCTCCATCTTTACTGATGAGGAACACTTTGAGGCTGTTAAAGATCGAGGGCATGATGGTGTATGGCTAAGCCTCCCACTGGTCGTCTAGTTTGTGCATCCTCCGCTTTCTTTTGAGGACCTGCTCTCCAGGTGCTAAGGGAGTCGCTGGGGCTGTCAATTTATAATTTTTCTCCTGTCTCTGCCTTGTTTGGGATAGACTCTCCTCCACACACTCTTGGACTTTGTGGTACTGTTGCTGCCGTTCAGTATCCCAATCCGCATCTGGTTGGACTGTCTCAGGCTCTAAGACTCCCATGTCGAAGTCCACAGGTAACTTGCCAGGTCTTGCCCGCATCAAGTAGCCCAGGGTACAGTTGGTGGAGTTCACCGGAATATGGTTGTACAGGTCTACCAGATCCGGCAAGTTCTCTGGCCACAGGTTTCTTTCTTCAAGGGGCAAAGTCTTCAACAGGTCTATGACCACCTGGTTCATCTTTTCACATAGCCCGTTAGTTTGGGGATGGTACGGCGTTGTTCTTATTTTCTTGCAGCCGTACAGGTGCCAAAACTCTTGGAACACTTCTGCTTCAAAGGCTGGCCCTTGGTCGGTGAGTACTCTTTCAGTGTAACCATGCGGTTGACAAAAGTATTCCTGCAATGCCTTGGCTGCAGTCTTGGCCATTTGATCCTTTACTGGAACCACTACCAGGAATCGGGAGTAATGGTCTACAATGGTTAGGGCGTAGACATAGCCTGATTGGCTTGGAGCTAGCTTCACATGGTCCAGGGCTACCAGTTCAAGCGGCTGCTTCATGATGATTGGCTGCAGGGGAGCCCTCTAGCTTTCACGGTCTGTCTGCCTCAGGTGGCATGGGCTACATTCTCGGAACCATCTCTCAGTCGCCATTCTCATGCCAATCCAGTAGAAACGGTCATGAAGCAGCACCTCTAGCTTCTTCCATCCAAAGTGTCCTGCTCCATCGTGTTACACCTCTAGGACCATAGAGGCATCTTTCTGTGGAACCACTATTTGCTAGACCAGCTCATTAGTCCACGGGTTGACGTGTCTCCGACATAGCTTGCCTCTGTAGATAAACAGCTTACTCTTCTCTCTCCACGGCTGTCGGGTTTCCTGTGGAGCATCAGGTCCTGGGTGTGAGTCGGATTGCGTTAGCAGCTCCTTAATTAGGCGGATGGCCGGGTCACTGTCTTGCGTTTCTTCCCATCCATGGTGGGACAACTGGTTGAAAGAGATCTCTCGCACGGTTGAGCGCTTTTCTTTCACTTGAAGCAGGCACTGGGATTCACTGCGCTGGTGGAAGGTTGGCAGCTCTATTTCCTCCAGCTCATCCTGGTATTCTCCTGCTTCAGGCAAGTGGGGCATCCTGGACAGCGTGTCTGCGTTGACGTTCTTCCAGCCTGCCCTGTACATGATGGTAAACTCAGAATTGGACAGCCAGGCCATCCATCGCTGCTCCATTGCACATAGCTTTGCGGTGGCCAAGTGAGTCAATGGATTGTTGTCTGTAAAGATTGTAAACTTCGCTGAGGCCAGATAATGCTTGAATCGCTTGGTGACAGCCCAGACTCGGGCGAGGAACTCCAGCTTAAAGGAACTGTAATTCTCGGGATTCCTTTCAGTAAGACGAAGCTTCCTGCTGGTGTAGGCGATAACATTTTCTCTGCCTCCCTGTATTTGGAACAGTACCGCTCCCAATCCCATATTGCTGGCGTCTGTGTAGAGTATAAACAGTTGGCCATAGTCAGGGTAGGCTAGGATTTCCTCTCCCATGAGAGCCATCTTCAACCGGATATAGGACTATTCTTGTCGCGGGCGGAGGAGGGGACGCTGCGCTCTCCCACTGCTCGAGTCCGGGATCGTGGCTGGGGCTTGAGTGGCAGCCGGATCCGGGGCTCATGCAGCGGCCCGTCGCCCACAACAATGAAAAGTGGGTATTTACAGGGGAAGAGTTTGTCAGTGACGCCACCCGTGGGTTGTGGTGATGGATGGTGACACTGCCGCTGTCTTGCTATGGGACGCCTGGGGTTGATGGAGCGGGGCAGCAGGATGGTATCCCCTCCACGGGTAAGGGAGGTGTTGTCCCAGGGCCTATGTGTACGGGAAGGAATGCTGCGAAGCATGTTCTGCAGGGCTGGACCGGGTGGTAATGGTGTACTCACAGTTCCAGAGAAATTCACACAGAGTCCAGTGGTAAACCAGATTGCCAGTGACCGGTGACCTCCAGCGGGTGTATTCGGGTCCCACACCCTGGTACAGCAAACAGGGGTCCCTTCCTCCTGCACTTAGTGTTTGTGTCTTCAATTTGACTACTCCGCTTCAAACGGGGAAGTCCACTCTTGGTGATTCTATGTGTTGGGAGCTGTGGCCCGCGAGAACTGACCTTTTTGATTTTAGCAGGCAATTGCGGAGCCCTATCCCCCTCGTTGGGCTTCCGTCTCGCTCTATGGGCTTGCTGGTGGGACAAGACGTGGAGACTTGTCCCCGGCTGACTAATTGACAAGGGGCTTGAAGCAGTCCTCGCCCTAGGGTCCAGGCACCCCGACTGTGCACGGCCTCCGGACCGGATTCCCGCTGTCGGCAACGGCGGGCTCCAACCCTGCCCCGGTCCACTTAAGGTCTCCCGCAGCTGGATCTCCGTCGCCTGTGGCCCTGTCTACCGACTGCCACCTAGTCAGTAGTCTGGTAGTCCAGAGGCTCCAACCCCTGACTACCCTGTCACTTCACACTCCTCTCACTTCCACTGTCTAAGCTTGTCTGCTGTGTTCCCTCCCAGAACACCTCAGGACCCCTAGGTGAGTGTCACCATACGCTTGGCCCCAGCCACTGGTGTGACCCTATTGTCATGGGGGGTGACTAGACTTTGCTGGCTGGTGTTGTGTACCTGGGTGTGGGTTTGTGTTGGTATGCCAAGGACGTCACAGCAGCACTCCATTAACCTCTGGAAAGTCCCTGGTGCATTGCAGAGCCCTAATAGCATGCTGTTAAACTTACAGAGTCCCATGGGTGTCGTGAATGTGGTCTTCTCCTTGTCTGCCTCCACCATGGGAACCTGCCAGTACCCGCTGGTGAGATCCAAGGTGGAAAAATAATTAGCGGACCTCAAAGCTGCTAGTGACTCCTCAATTCTGGGTAACGGGTAGGCATCTTTATGTGTAATGCTGTTAATTTGCCTGTAGTCAACACACATTCTCATTGTGCCATCCTTCTTTCTCACGAGGACTAATGGAGCTGCCCAGGGACTACAACTATCCCGGATCACCCCAGCCTCCTTCATTTCTCGAAACATCTCTTTAGCATGTTGGTAGTGAGTCGGGGGCACGGGGCAGTACCTCTCTTTAATGGGGGGATGGTTTCCAGTGGGGATTTGATGTTGAACCCCTTTTACCTGCCTGAAATCTAGAGGGTGTTTGCTAAAGACCCGCTCATATTCCTGAACTATCCTGTAGACTCCTTGCTTTTGGTGAGAAGGTGTGGAGTCAATGCCTATGTGTAACTTTTGACGCCAATCCTCCAGCTGCCCCTCGACGCCGTTTCCCTCCGCCTGGTCAGATGGGATCAAGGGTCCCACTGTCTCTATTGCGTTATTACTGACAGTGAACAGCTTAGCCACAGTGGCATACCAGGGTAGTTTGACCTCTTCCTCCCCACAGTTCAGAACATGGATGGGTACCCTCCCCTTGCAGACATCGACCACTCCTCTGGCTGTCAGGACATTAAGCCTGCTGTCTGAATATACAGATTCTACCAGCGCCTGGTAATCTTGACCCCTGAGGCCTATTGCCACCCGACACCAGATTAACATTTCACTTCTTGGGGGTATTATGATGGGGAAGGGGTCACTTACCCTGACACTGCCAATTTCCCCTCCAGACAGTGACACTGCCAATTTCCCCTCCAGACAGCTCTATTTGTTGCCTCTGCATCAGGGCTTTAATCTCCCTTTGCAGAACTCGCTGCTGCCCGGACCTGGCAGTCTCGGCTACCTGCTATAACAAAACAATTACTTCTGCAAGACAATTTTCTATTACATTGGTACCGATAGTCATCATTGTGTTACATTCTCGATGATCAATATCCACAATTATCATTCCTTGTGACTTTAACTCTACTCGTTCCACCTTAATGGGTACCTCCTTATACCCCACTTGAGGCAAGGGCTGACCATTACTGACGACTATGGTCAGGACTGCATCTGGGCCACAATTGATGTCAGAATCCGCCCAGTATCTTTTGTAAAGGATATATAGCATTGTTGTTACTTGGGACCCAGTGTCCAGGAGGGCAGTCGTCGGGATGCCATCCAGCACAATTGGAAGCATCGGTTGTCCTCCCACATACTTGTCCCACCAATTAGATGGGCCGGATCTTCTATCACCTGAGGGTTGGCCCCTGGCTCCAGGCACCTGAGGACTGGCACCAGGCCCCAAGTTCTGCCCGTTTACAGGACAGTTTAGTGCGTAGTGTCCTGCCTTATCGCAGCGGCGGCAAATCGGTCACCCTGTGGAGCTATAGCGATTAGCGTTTCTTCCCCTGGTGGGGAGGATCGTCTTCTGCCATCGCCACAGGACATCATCTGGACTGGAGGCCAGCTCGATGTTTGCTGGCTGAAGAGCCACCCGTAATGACTGCACGGTTTTTGCTAAGGCAGCCATGCCTTTACTCAGTTCTTGGACCTGGAGCCTCAGATTGGCGGAGGGGTCGGCATCCAAGGTCTGTGCATCTGCCCCTACGGTTGTCCAGGGTGAGGGCACCACCTCCGTGTATGTGATAGCAGGGAGCCAGAGGAATGTAGCGTCACTTGGGGGCGACTCTCGCAGCACCCGACTGGCTCGATCCTTGAATTGTGTGTGACGCCCTGGCCTATCAGGTCGTCACAGGACATTGTGCAATCTGCCCTTTTGCATGGTGTCCATCTCCTCCTTGCTGACGGATCCCTAGCCTTTGGTGTTGCTAAGAACAAGCTAATCAAAATCCTAGAAACACTCTGCACCACACCCACCAGACACACCAGTGGACAGCCTGAAGGGAATAGGGCTGGACACTTGGGGGGTTGGTAAGGGGAGGACAGGAGTGTCAGGAGTAGTCAGTCAAGTGGTGACTCTCGAGAGGAGAGGTTGCAAGTCGTTGGAGGAGGTTAGGAGCTGGGCTCCTCAGTTACTAGGTGGCAGACATTGGTCTGGGCCTGGTAGGAGCTGGAACCCCAGTCGCAGGGGATCGTGTAAAGGGGCACAGAACTGCCGAGCAGGGCAGCCGGCGGCCTTGAGCCATCTCCGGGCAGGGGCCAGGGCACGTCGGGGTACGTGGACCCTAGGCCGGGAAGTAGCTTCACGCGTCCTGGTAATTTACCCGACGAGGACGAAGACTTCACGATTCGTTCTCCACCCTTTCCAAAATCAGGGTACTAGCGCAACGAGGGGGATAGGACTTTCCCAATATACAGTCCAGAAAATCCCAAGCATGAACCCTGAGAGCAAGCTCACTCCGTTAGCCATACGGGTGAGCAGGACCCGTTCAGTTTCAAGCTGAGAGGGACAAACTACAGACAAAGATGCCAGGGTCAAGGTCACAGGCCAACAGGCAACACCATAGGGCACGGGATCCCAGCGTGCTCCCTCCTTGCTGCAGAGGTGCTAAGATTTATGGTTTACAAGTTGCCGGTGTCAGCGTTATTGGACTGAGTGAGTACGCAGTGCTCCTTTCCTCCCCAACGGTGCTCCCCTCTCACCATCACCAAGCCCCAGAGAATCTTCCCCGTACCCACGGAGGGGTTAAACATCTGGCTGCCATTCCACCGCCACTGGGCGCTCCCAACAGTAGCGGTGGTACCCCACCTTACCACACACCGTGGGTGGCGTCACGAACTCTAACCACAAAATCCCCTGGAAATTCCCCCCTTTTAGTTCGAGTGTCCGCGCGACCCCATTCGGGTCCGGAGACCCCTCGAGCCACCGTGGATCCGGATCCGAGCGGCGGCCCAGCTGCTGGCGCTGAGGCGGTGCATGTGCAAAGTTGAGGTCAGGGTTTTGTATGGCCACAATACGCAGCTGTGTCCGGTGGGTGTTAGACAGGAGCCCCTCAATACTGTAAACTGCTTGGTTAGCACCCTGTCTTCATTGTGCACACTTTCACGATCCACCTGCTTAACAGCCCTCATCACTTCTTGGAGGTTCAGAGCATAGTCCCGTACACTGTCCTGCACCCTTTGTTTGCACTCAAAGAACTTCATTTTTATTTCTGCTGCCGTGCGGGTATCAAAGGTGTCCTTTAGCCTGGCCAGGGTCTATTTGACAGTTCTTTTATCAGTGTCCGGCCAGGATTTTACCTCCCGCTGGGCTGCATTGGTTAACTGGCCAATTTTAGAATGCTCACTTTCTGGCTTTCAGCCAGGGGGTATACTTCAAATAAACTACAGTCTTGGGGGCGTGTCCTGGCCATGAGGGAGTGAGGTTGTGCTTTGCCTCAGCTCCCCCTTATCTGCTGGGAAATCAGCGGCTAGACCAATTTTTCGGCCCTTTGTCCCAGACTATGAGCACGAGGAGGCGGAGGGGAGCTCAGAGACACCACTCCGTGCAGAATCGAGGCGGCATCCAGCGATTCCTGGCTAAACCAGCAGTGACACGGATGGAGCGGGAAGGGAGTAAGATGGCCGCCGGCCCTATCAGTTACGCAGCGGTGGTGGCAGGGGAGGAAGTGGAGGCGCACGGAGTACCTGGCAGAGGCCCGCAGCAGAGAACAGCCCGACTGGCGGAACATGGAGGCAGAAATGTTCCCGGCGGTGACAGATCCCGTTCATCTGGAGGAGAGGTGGTGATCGGGGAGCCAGGTACTCAGAGGGAGCAGGCTCTGGTGTCTTCACAACGTAGGGAGCTGGTCCTGGCAGCAGGGGAGGAGGCGGACGGGCGGCAGGTCTGGCTCTTGCAGAGTCTGCAGCTTCCCCTGGAAGAGGAGAGAGGGACCTGACTTTGCCCCTGAGCTCCTCATTGTCAATGGAGCTCCAGGAGGGACAGGAGGATGGGGCTCCCTGGGCCTCCAGCCCCTTGCTGCTCAGTGACACCGCTGGTGCCATGACAGGCACGGAGGTCAGAGCTAATACAGAAGATATGGAGGGAATGGAGTGCTCCACCAGCCAGATTTCTCAGCACCCTGGGGCTGGGGCAAGGAGGTTCCGGTGTTCTGAGGGAGCTCAGATCAAGAATCATCAGCATCCCATCCAGAGAGGACATGGAGGGCTATATCTCCAGATTGGAGAAGGCGTGCAGGTCAGAGCTGGCAGAAGTGCACTCCAGTGTGCAGAATATAGATGCAAGGGTCCTGTCTCAGGAGACCCAATTACAAGAAATGCAAAGAGACTTATCCTCTCATAAAGAGTTGCTAGAGACCCAATCTCGTCAGCTCCATTACCTGACTGAAGCACTGGACAACGCAAAGAACAGAGACGACGTATAAGAGTACTGGGTCTGCCAGAGTCCGTTGATTCCAAGGAACTCCCGCGTGTCCTCCAAACAATCTTCAACAAGATTTTGTGGCTCCCTCCAGCCACGGAGATCGAACTTGATAGAGCACACAGAGCCTTGGAACCCAAACCAGCTGACTCTGATTTCCCACGGGACGTGATTTGTCGGGTTCACCACTATTTACAAAAGGAGTCTATTCTGCTGAAGCTCCGGGAAGGGGTGCCGATCCTTTTCCAAAAGATTAAGTTACAGATCCTACCCGATCTCTCTCGTCTTACCCTTCAGAGGAGGAGGGCGCTACGACCTCTGTTGGAACTCCTTCGGTCACGGGACTTGGTGTACAGCTGGGGCTTTCCTTTTCACCTTCAAATCCGCAGTGGCGGCCGAATGCACGTTCTTCATTCACCAGCTGATTTGACATCCTTCTCAGAGGCCTTGAATCTCCCCAGGGTTGAAATTGAGGATTCGCCTTCTATTCCAAGGTAATTCTTGCGGGGGCTTCCTCAGCATCCTCCAAGAAATAATCGTGGGGAGAGGAATACGGGAGGAGGTCGTCCCTCTTCCAAGGACTGATGTTCGTCAAGATGGGGCTTGTATGCTTCTTACATTTTATACTGTACTTGAGTAGTATTGTTACTTGGGGGTTGGATATGGGGGGCTGATTGAGGGGTAAAGTTTAAGTAAATGAAGCCATGGGAGAGGCTTAACTCTAGATGTAATAACCAATGTGAGTTGAGACGGCTCCTTCTCTCTGCGGCTACAATTTTGCCTTCCTGCCCTTGATCCTGTGGTAATGTTCTTACAGATTTCCCAGCACTTTCATATAGGGCTTGTATGGTTATGATTAACACCCCCCCCCCCCCCCCCCCGTTTTTTGGGTTTCCTTCAGCTTCCTCCTTCTGTGTTCCCTTCGACCTTTTCTCGCCTCTTTTCTGGTATGGCCTCCCCGCCCTTTCTCTGCCCCCTTTCTTCTTGCCCCTCGTGAAAGTTAAATTTTAAAACCATCTTGATTTATTTATTGTTGAACAACAAATATACCCACTCTTACATACTTTAGCAAGCTTTCAATGAGGTTTTAAATGGTTGTCTGAGGATGTTCTACCATGCTGAATGCATTTGGGCAAGCAAGTCCTGAAAATCCTCTGCTGGCAGCATCCTTTGCAATTGCCGACCAATGACATCTCAGATGTGTTTGATGGAAGATGAGCCTGGAGACGCTTCAGGCCATGGTAACATGTGTAGCCTATGCAGACTGCACGAGCAACATGTGGCTTCTCATTGTAGTGTTAAAAGATGGCTCCTGTAATATGTTTCCCACCACCAAATCAATGTAATTTTGATCTGTTAGTGTAAGAATAATTAAGAGAACATACAGCACTCATCAAGCTGTGAAAAATGACTCCTTTATTCAAGACATAGAATTTTCCATGGGAGAGAGTGACTGGGTGTAAAACAGGGCAATGGTTGTTTTGCACTCACTTACCGTATGCACTTATGCCTTAAAAAATTCATAGCTTCTGAACCCAGGGCCGCCATCAGGGCATTACAACCAATACTGGCTTATGGGGCCCGGCCTGGGCCCATGGTAATTACTTAGCTTTATTAAGCCCCGGGCCAGGCCCTCTTCCTCCCCGGGTCCCAGTCACAGCCACAACAGAGGAGGCTGACATTGTCGCTTCAGCCACTAGACATGGCATATTTGCATGCAAAGCATTTCAGATGCATTGCATGCAAATTAGCCATTTGGTGGAGCCAGGGTCAGTGGGGCAGAGCAGGGCACAGGCGTGTCATCCCGCGGCCCAACATGCAGCACCGTGATGAGGTCATCACTCTGCGGCCTCAACATACTGCTACAGGCAACACAGAGCCATGGAGGTGGTGAGGACACAGCAGCCGATGGGGAAAGGTAAGTGCTCCTTAAGTTGAAGACAGAAGTGGGACGATCACCGGGGTGGTGTGGGAGCAGGCCAACCCCAGTCCCTGCCTTGCAACATCTGGATGTGCATCAGAGGGCACACATCCAGCTGAAATGCATTGCTTCTCAGAGAGGACACCGTGCAACTTGAAAGCTGGGGAGGGTGAGAATAATGTTTTGGTGCTTTTTATTTTTGCAGCAAACAAATATATCAATAGGGGGACATATGCACTAGGAGGGGCACAGGAAGGGGACATACAGTTAGGTCCAGAAATATTTGGACAGTGACACGAGTTTTGTTATTTTAGCTGTTTACAAAAACATGTTCAGAAATACAATTATATATATAATATGGGCTGAAAGTGCACACTCCCAGCTGCAATATGAGAGTTGTCACATCCAAATCGGAGAAAGGGTTTAGGAATCATAACTCTGTAATGCATAGCCTCCTCTTTTTCAAGGGACCAAAAGTAATTGGACAAGGGACTCTAAGGGCTGCAATTAACTCTGAAGGCGTCTCCCTCGTTAACCTGTAATCAATGAAGTAGTTAAAAGGTCTGGGGTTGATTACAGGTGTGTGGTTTTGCATTTGGAAGCTGTTGCTGTGACCAGACAACATGCGGTCTAAGGAATTCTCAATTGAGGTGAAGCAGAACATCCTGAGGCTGAAAAAAAAGAAAAAATCCATCAGAGAGATAGCAGACATGCTTGGAGTAGCAAAATCAACAGTCGGGTACATTCTGAGAAAAAAGGAATTGACTGGTGAGCTTGGGAACTCAAAAAGGCCTGGGCGTCCACGGATGACAACAGTGGTGGATGATCGCCGCATACTTTCTTTGGTGAAGAAGAACCCGTTCACAACATCAACTGAAGTCCAGAACACTCTCAGTGAAGTAGGTGTATCTGTCTCTAAGTCAACAGTAAAGAGAAGACTCCATGAAAGTAAATACAAAGGGTTCACATCTAGATGCAAACCATTCATCAATTCCAAAAATAGACAGGCCAGAGTTAAATTTGCTGAAAAACACCTCATGAAGCCAGCTCAGTTCTGGAAAAGTATTCTATGGACAGATGAGACAAAGATCAACCTGTACCAGAATGATGGGAAGAAAAAAGTTTGGAGAAGAAAGGGAACGGCACATGATCCAAGGCACACCACATCCTCTGTAAAACATGGTGGAGGCAACGTGATGGCATGGGCATGCATGGCTTTCAATGGCACTGGGTCACTTGTGTTTATTGATGACATAACAGCAGACAAGAGTAGCTGGATGAATTCTGAAGTGTACCGGGATATACTTTCAGCCCAGATTCAGCCAAATGCCGCAAAGTTGATCGGACGGCGCTTCATAGTACAGATGGACAATGACCCCAAGTATACAGCCAAAGCTACCCAGGAGTTCATGAGTGCAAAAAAGTGGAACATTCTGCAATGGCCAAGTCAATCACCAGATCTTAACCCAATTGAGCATGCATTTCACTTGCTCAAATCCAGACTTAAGACGGAAAGACCCACAAACAAGCAAGACCTGAAGGCTGCGGCTGTAAAGGCCTGGCAAAGCATTAAGAAGGAGGAAACCCAGCGTTTGGTGATGTCCATGGGTTCCAGACTTAAGGCAGTGATTGCCTCCAAAGGATTCGCAACAAAATATTGAAAATAAAAATATTTTGTTTGGGTTTGGTTTATTTGTCCAATTACTTTTGACCTCCTAAAATGTGGAGTGTTTGTAAAGAAATGTGTACAATTCCTACAATTTCTATCAGATATTTTTGTTCAAACCTTCAAATTAAACGTTACAATCTGCACTTGAATTCTGTTGTAGAGGTTTCATTTCAAATCAAATGTGGTGGCATGCAGAGCCCAACTCGCGAAAATTGTGTCACTGTCCAAATATTTCTGGACCTAACTGTATATACAAGAAGGAAAACATGCGATGTTGCAGTGTGTAAACCCAGCTTAAGGTGAGGCTCCACAGCCAGGCATTGTGTGTTTTGGAATTATATTATTTATCTGCGGATGCTGCCTTGTTTATATACTTATTGTGCATTCTATTATCAGTGCCCTGATACTTCATTGGGGATAAGTACAGGATTATTAGGTCCATCCCCTTATTTCATCCATTCTTTTTTTCTTGTCAATCATGTTTTTAACCTATGTTTTTGTCAGTCTTATATGTTTTGTATCAATAAAGGCCATGTTTTACATAAATAGTTGGGTGTGCACATTTTTACTATGTAGCCTTTTTCCTCTCATATTGACAGTGTTGCGAGGAGCAGTGTGGGCAGGATATTAGACAGAGGGGCAATGTTTGTATGGGGACATATTATACAGAGGGGCTGTGTGTGTGTGTGTGCGTCCGTGCGTGCGTGCGTGTGTGTGTGTGTGCTCCTGCCACAACTAACTTCTTTTCTATTCACATTCTGAAATTCCTTGCATTCTCTCCTCCCTCCTATCTCCGTTTCCCTAGTAACCATTCTACTGCTTGCTTCCTGTGTCCCTGTTCTAACCTATTAACTATCTAATTACCACTTAACCCTATATATATATGAAATACTTATCTGTCCTATCTTATTAGTAATACTCTATCTATCCTTAACCCTTTACCTACAGTGCTCCTATCACCTCACACTACATCTCCTGCCTGACACAGCGTGAGGGGCTAGTACTCTACATTACATAGCATTCACAGTTCTCTACAACATACATTACAATCAAATAACTTTCTTACCCTAAAACATGTAATACCTGTGGCCGCTCAGTGGGACCGAACGCCGCTCCCATTCAGCTCTGCTACATCCTATATTTATATATACATATGCATTTTTATATACATTATATTTACATTACAAGAACACCTTTACCTAGGAGTGGGTGCTATTCTCTCCCTCCTATACACCTCCTTCCTTTAAGGACGGCCGTCCTCAGCCAATTTGATCAACAAGACGCATTGCATCTTTTTTCACTTTTACTCAAATTGATCATTTTTTTCAAAACATTCTTTCCAGCGGTGTAGATGGTGTATTATGGAAAGGGACAGTATAGAGCGCGTATTATGGAGAGGGGTGGTATAGGGGTTGTACTATTCATTTTCTGAGGGAAATACTTCGTTTTCTAGAACAACTTCGAGGGTGCTAACACTTTTGGCCATGACTGTGTGTATATATATATACCAGGAGCCTCTATGGTAAATATATATTTATATTATATAAATAATATTTTCCTCCAGCAGATGGTGTTTGATGGGAGCTGTTAGGCTGGAATCACACTTGCGAGTGTAAAATCGGACCGAGTCTCATGCTAGAAAGTAGCATGAGCTCTGCTCTAGTTTCGATCAGTGTGCAATGCAACAGCAATGCGATTCTGTGATTTTTAAATTGATTGTAGTCCGTGTTCAATCCGTGTTTGATGCTTATGTGATCCGTTTTTATTCTCAGCAGCTATGTCATCTGCCATACAGCTCTGCTACATGGCCGCTGACAGCAGACACAGACAGAGCCGCACGATCAGAATGAAGTCGGATGAACTTCACCCGACTTCATTTTCATCCCGCAGCTCTGTCTGTGTGTCGTGCCCTGATTTTCGGTCACCGGTGAAGGTCTCACCGGTGACCCCAAATCCCCTGAGTGACTTAAGTGATCTGCGCTATCAGCGGTGCCATCACTGAGGTTACCTGTGGCCACAGCTGCAGTCCTCCAACTGAGATCTGTGGCCGCGGGTAACGTGAGTGACGTCATCGCTGATAGTGTGACTCACTTCAGTCGCTGCGGGAAGCTCACAGAGAGCGGGCGTGGTCTGTGACCGCTCTCTGTCAGCTTCTGATGTAGCAGAGCTGAAAGCGTCGTGGGACCTCTGTGGATTACGTCGGACCTGGAGGGGTATTTGGGTACTTGAATAAAGTGGTGAAAGAGGGTGGGGTTTTTTGTCATTTATTTCAAATAAAGGATTTTTGGGTGTATGTCTTTATTTTCTTTAACTTACAGGTTAATCATGGAAGGTATCTCGGGGAGATGCTTGCCATGATTAACCTAGGACTTAATGGCAGCTATGGGCTGCTGCCATTAACTCCTTATTACCCCAATTGCCACCGCACCAGGGAAATTCGGGATGAGCCGGGTACAGTCCCGAGACTGTCGCATCTAATGGATGCGGCAATTCCGGGCGGCTGCTGGCTAATATTTTTAGGGTGGGGGGCTCCCCAGAACGTGGCGCTCCACATCCTGACAATACCAGCCTCCAGCTATATGGCTTTACCCTGGCTGGTATGAAAATTGGGGGGAACCGCACGCCATTTTTTAAAATTATTTATTTAATTTACTGCACGATATAGACCCTCCCACTGGCGGCTGTGATTGGTTGCAGTGAGACAGCTGTCACTCAACGTGGGGGCATGTCTGACTGCAACCAATCATAGGCGCCGGTGGGCAGGGAAAGCAGTGAATACGTGATGGAATAATGAGCTGCCGGCTTTTTCAAAAGAGGAAAAGCCACCGGAGCTTTGTGACAGCCGTGCAGCGCCGCGCCGGTGATCGGGGATCGGTGAGTATGAGAGAGGGGGGGAGAGGGATAGACAGACAGAGAGAGATAGAGACCGACGACAGGGAGACAGAGAGACCGACAGAGAGAGAGACAGACTGACTGACAGAGATAGAAATTGACCGACATCGACAGACCTCACTCATTTCCAGTGTTTTCTGCAACATGCGATAAATGTATTTAGAAAAACGCATGTCACTACGATGGTGTGTGTGCCGTCCGTGTGACATCCGTTTTTTTCCACGCACCCATAGAGTTTAATTGGGGAGACACGCACGATAAACTCACCAAAACGCAGCATGCTGCGATTTTTTTCTCAGTCCGATTTGGACTGAGAAAAAAATAGCAGATGGGAGCTGCCTCATTGATTAACATTGGTCCGAGTGCAATGCGAGATTTTATTGCATTGCACTCGTGCGAGTTAATCGCAAGTGTGAAGCCGTCCTTAGGCGGGCTTTGCACGTTGCGACATCGCAAGCCGATGCTGCGATGTCGAACGCGACAGTCCCCGCCCCAGTTGCAGGTACGATATCTTGTAATAGCTGGCGTAGCGAAAATTATCGCTACGCCAGCTTCACATGCACTCACCTGCCCTGCGACCGTCGCTCTGGCCGGCGATCCGCCTCCTTCCTAAGGGGGGCGGGTCGTGCGGCGTCATAGCGACGTCACACGGCAGGCGGTCAATAGCGGCGGAGGGGCGGAGATGAGCAAGATGTAAACATCCCGCCCACTTCCTTCCTTCCATAGCCTCCGGCGGCAGGTAAGGAGATGTTCCTCGCTCCTGCGGATTTACACACAGCGATGTGTGCTGCCACAGGAGCGAGGAACTACATCGTACCTGTCGCGGCACCGGCATTATGGAAATGTCGGAGCCTGCAACGATGATACGATAACGACGCTTTTGCGCTCGTTCATCGCATCATCTAGGATTTACACACTACGACATCGCAAGTGACGCCGGATGTGCGTCACTTTCGATTTGACCCCACCGACATCGCACCGCGATGTCGTAGTGTGCAAAGCCGCCCTTAATGTGTGATAGGTGAGGGTGTAGTGCAGAAGTGGCATTTTTTCGAGAGTGGCGGTGAGACTGGAAGGTTTGAGGCGTGGAGGCGGAGCTGGGGTAGAGCCTGGGCGAAGCCTTAAGGGGGCCCGGAAATTTTGCCAATAGAGGGCAATGAAATTCCAGGGGACAGTCCTCACTGAACCCATTCTATGCCTGGGTGTCAAGCATTGCTATTGGCACATTTTTAATTTTATGGAAACAGCTGGAAATGAAATTTTATTAAAGAATTCAACTACAACATGAACTTAGCACTGCAGACACACTGGCCATACCAGTTTCGGAACGAAGGACATGTTCAGCATTATATTGTTGGTTATGCTTGATAACGGGATAGATGTCCATAGCAATCAATTAGAGCTCAGCTCTCACTTTACCTCAGTAGCTTCGATGCTGAAAGGTGCACTCTGGTTGCTACAGGCAACCAGAACGATCTTACTTGGAGGTAATTTTCATAAATGAAGCCCCAGTTACTTCTGCAGTGGTTATAGCCAACCACAACAATCTTACTGTGGGGCAATACTCATAAATGAGGCCCCAGTTACTTCTACAGTGGCTATAGGCAACCAGAACGATCTTACTGTGAGGTAATTCTCATAAATGAGGCCCCCAGTTACTTCGGCAGTGGTTATAGGCATCCAGAATGATCTTACTGTGAGGCAATACTCATAAATGAGGCCCCAGTTACTTCTGCAGTGGTTATAGGCATCCAGAATGATCTTACTGTGAGGCAATACTCATAATTAAGGCCCTAGTTACTAATGCAGTGGATAACTTTTAAAAAAGAAATAAAATATTGAAAAAATAGGCCCTTTGGCCAATCAAACAGTTCAATCAGACAGAAGGACGCATTCAGCATTCAGCATTCAGCATTCAGCATTACATAGTGAATGTCAGAACGTCCTATTTATCATAGGCTTATGTGGCAAAATTAAAATACCAAATACAATTGTCTAAAGACAAAATAGCAATGCACATCATACAGTGTTGTATAATATGCATTTCTTTTGCTGTGTTACCCGTCACCCTCTCCTGTGAAAAATTGCACGTCTTGAATAAAGGAAGATTTTTTTTTCACAGTTTGGCAAGTGCCCTATGTTTTTTACCTTTTTTTTTTTTTTTTTTTTTTTAAGAATATTGTCATCAACTTCCTTAGTATACAGAACTTCATCGCTGCTGCAAGCTCCACAGACCTGGCAGATACATTCCCGACTGCTTCAGTTGTGTTTTGTGCCAAGTGCTAAATTCTTTTCTATGGGCTTCAGCTGTTAGTGCACCTGGAATGAATACTAGAGGGGTCCGGTCAGTGTTAGTTTGGAGAACACAGGGCCCACCAGAGAATATCATTGTTCGGGACTACCATCCAGTAATATACAAATAAGACAGGGCAGAGTCTGCAGCAACAAGGAGGACAGTGCTGTGTATATTACGATAAATCATGTAACACTGAATTAGAGGGTTTTTTATTTATCATCACTATTTGGATTATATTGGGCCAATATGGGATCTGGTTGGTTAATAAAATAGTCAGGGATGTGCAGGGTAGTGTTTTTCTTTCCTTTTAAATAAAGTGTTTTGTTTTTTTGTAACACTTTATTGTGGCATTAGTAATGGAAAGATCTGACAGACACCTTTAAAGCACTACAATATGTTTTTTATTGCACCACTGGAGTGGTGCTTTAACTCTAAAGGCCCCGTTACGCGCAATGACATCGCTAACGAGATATCGCTGGGGTCACGGAATTCGTGACGCACATCCGGCGTCGTTAGCGACGTCGTTGCGCGCGACACCTACGAGCAACCGCCAACAATACCAAAAACGGCAAAAATCGTTGATTGTTGACACGTCGTTCCTTTCCCAAATATCGTTGCTCTTTTTCGACGCAGGTTGTTCGTCGTTCCGGAGGCAGCACACATTGCTACGTGTGACACCCCGGTAACGACGAACAACAGCATTCCTGCGTCCTCCGGCAACGAGGTGGGAGTGACGTTAATGCGGCTGCTCTCCGCCCCTCCGCTTCTATTGGTGGCCCGCTATGGGACGTCGCTGTGACGCCGCACGAACCTCCCCCTTAAAAAAGAGTTTGTTCACCGGCCACAGCGACGTCGTTAGGATGGTATGTGTGTGTGGCACGTACTAGTGATATTGTTCGCCACGGGCAGCGATTTGCCCGTGACGCATGCACGGCGGGGGCGATCGCTAGCGACATCGCTAGCGATGTCGCAGTGTGTAAAGCGGCCTTTAGTCTCCTAACCCCTGTCATATACTCATCGTACAGAGACTTCATCGGTTGGTCTCGGTGATTTGTGACCTGCTAGCAGCTCCAGTGTTTCATGGAGCACACCTGAGGTCGCAACTCAATGAATCTCTATGACAGCTTCGTTTTGGCCTCATTCTTATAGACATGCATTGGGAGCTTGTGATGTAACTTCTAGTATAAGGGTAATACTTCGGCACTCAAATAGAGGGTATATAGAAAATCGAAAAACAAAGAGCAAAAATTCCTCTTTTTCTGTAATATTTTTATTGTGTACTCAAAGGCAAGATTAAGAAAGACATGTAGTTCATCTAACAAAGTGAGGAACCCGGGCTGAGCTTCCTGCTTCAAGCCTCAGGCTCCATGAAGAAGAAGAAGAAGAAGAAGAGTGGTGTCGTGCTGCCAGAACTGTAGCCCCGACTTGACTGAAGTTTGTGTAAGAGTTGCTCCTACTTCTACCCCAAGTGGTGCCCACCCCCCAGGTGGTTGTCCTAGTGACTGGGAAAGTCCCATGCATCATGATGGCCACCCCCCAGACTACCCTAGTCCAGTCCCCGGTGGGAGGGTACCTAAGCTGTATGTAAGGTGAAATGTGAAAACACCAGTGGTTAACCCCCTCCTTACCCGAGATGAATACTGCACCTTAAGTGAGGTGCAGTACCCTGTGGCGACTGAATCCGCAGGGGCGCCACATATAAGTGGGCTTGCTGTGCCTTAAAGATTGTGTCTGTCCATCCAAGAATGTGTTTATACGCAGCGTATATGGAGGCTCCATCTGAGATCTGCCTGCTATAAAAACAGAAGGTGAATTAAGGCTACCGTATGGATGACACTGCTTTCAGGATGAAGGCCTACTGTATTTATCACTGTTCCGTTCTACCTTACAGTTTCTGCTTCTGGTTTTGGTTCTCACACACATATATATATATAGATATATATATCTATATATATATATATGTGTGTGTGACGCCCTGGACTAGCCAGGTAGTCACAGATAGACCCCCACACCACACCTGTCCCCCAAAAAGGTGTCATCAGCCAACCATTAAAACCTAGTCACCTCCCTGTAACACCTGCCTGGATAAACAGACTCAGGTAGGATGTAATGGACAGACTAGAGGGAAGCCCCTCACCAAGCAGGACCCCAGAACCCTGAGACCCTTTAACCCCTATACAGGGATTTGATTTGGAATTACACTGGGAACTGGAGATCTCTACCCGTGGAAGGCTGCAGTCCGATGAGAGTAGTCGTCAGGCAGGGTCAAACCAGGAACAGCAGAACAGGGACAGAATCGGCAGGCAAAGGCGTAAACAGAAAACGTAGCAGTGGTCAGATCCGGGGCGGGCAGCGAGGTACAAAACAGCAGGCAGAAGGGTAGTCAACAACAAGCAAGTCAGCGCACAGGAATCACAAAACAAACAGCACATGAGCCAGAATCAGAACTATCTCTGGCAGAGGCCAGCAGACAGGAGGGGGAATAAGAAGGGTGTGGTGTCTTCCCAGTAGCTGTAGCTGAATGATGGTACTTCAGCTGGGAGACACCCGCCACCTACAGTCAGCCAGCGGTACTGCAGATCCCAAGATAACCCAGCCCAGTGGATTATCGGAGCCTGCGCCCACCGGTGCTGCTGGCATCGACTCCTCTCCCATCACCAGCACCATCCACGGCAGAAACACTGCGTCGCCTGGCGATCGGAGCAGAAGTCGCTGGAGCAGACTCCGGCGGTGACGTAACACTCCCTCAGTGCTTGATAAACACACCAGGGGGCAGAGCCAGGCGGTTGACCATGCCCACCGAGGAGCTCATAGGGCCTGAGGCAGGAAAAACAGTGAGTTGTAGACAGTCAGTGAGTAGTCAGTGTGGAAGCAGGCCTGTGCCCAGGTCTGCAGCAGTCTGACAGGTGTCAGGGTTGGAGCCCTGGTACCTTGGCTTGGAGGCAAACGGTGGCCTTAGCCTGCAGGAGCCTGGAAGATGGCTCGGTGGAACCGTGGTGGACCGGGACAGGGTAGTGGCCCGCCGGTACAAACTCGGGGAACCAACTCGGAAACCGGAGCACACAGGGGGGTACTCAGACCCTGAAACGAGGTGCAGAATCCACTGGACTGAGTTAATTGACTGATTGCGGTCTGGACTATAGGTCCTTTCCCACCCAAGTCCCGACTGAAGACAACAGCCCACCAAGGGGGATAGAAAGTCACCGCACAGGCAGAGAGATCCCACGGGCCAGCGTCTGCAGGCAAAAGGGCTCTCCCGACATCTACAAAGCCGGGGAGTGGACTCCAGTCGCTAAAGCGCAGGCAGCCCAAATACACAACACGGTGCAGAAGAAAGGCCAAGACCACCGAACCGGGTGGGGGACCAGACGCAGACGGGACCAGACGCAGCCGGCTGCGGGCACCGACCACCATCAACTTGGTTTACCAGATATTTGTGTGTGTTAATAACAACAGTGCCCTCTGGCCGCGCATCGCCCTACACCGCCCAGCTATCCCCAACGGGCCCCGGGGCCACCATCCCTGCCCACGGAAGGGTTAACATCTTGCTGTACTACCATCTTCCCTGGGTGACCCCTAACTGCGGCGGTGGTGTCTATCGTCACCACATCCTGGGGGTGGCGTCACGAACTCAAGCGCGGCTCCGGCCGTGCACCTACCTAACCCCCACCAAAAGCGCCAGCATCCCCTTTCAGAGCGAAGTGACCCTGGGTCCGGAGGCGCTCGAGCCACCCACCAATGAGCCTGGATCTGAGCGGCTCGGCTGCAGCCAAGCGCGGGGCAGTACATATATATATCTTAACCGTGTCCAGCACCCCATTACAGTTACCCAGTACTGGCATGAAAAAAACAAAAGTTACAAATTCATGGTTCCGCCTCTATCAGCATAACATCCTAGTCATCCAGACACCCCAGCTGCTAGAGTCAGACAGGCTGGTGGGAGGAGTCAGTTAGACAGTTTTGAGTAACGGTAAAAAGTGGGAAGACCTAGAGAGTAGGAGCTCCCTGAGGAGAGTCTGGCTAGGTCGCAGACAGTGGCCTGGGCCCGAGGAGACGGAGACCCAGTCATGGGGGACTGGAGGACAGGGCAGGACGGGTCAAGAGGACCGTCGACCATCGGATCCACAGTAACCGGTCTGGGGCCGAGCACACAGCGGAGGACAGGCCCCTAGATCAGGAAGTAGCTGCAGGCAGCCCGGTAATTGACCTGCAGAAAAATAGTAACTTAAAGTGTTATTTCCACACGGCCCTAACAATCGACAGCATCAGCACACCACGGAGGATAGGGCGTCCCAAGCCAGCAGCCCACTGAAATCCTATGTGTCCGCTGTTGAGAGCAAGGTTCCTAGATATACAGAGGAACGGGACCCGGACGGCTCCAGGCCTATGGGTCACAAGATACAGTAAACAAATTTGTGCATGGAGGCAGGCTACAAACCACTAGGCGGAACCAGGAGTGAGGGCTTGTGGACTGAGCTGTTCCAGGGGACAGCGGGACCCGGAGTATTGTTTACTAAGTTGGCTGTGTGAACTTATTGACTATTGGACTGTAACCGGTGCCTGAGTGAGTAACCTGCATTCCCCTTTCCAACCCTCCTGCCTGCCCTGCGGCCCACATAGTGCTCCCCAGCATCATCCTCCCAAGTCCCAGGGCCTCCCTACCTGCGGAGGGAATCACCACAAGGCTGCCCCAACAACATCAGCCCCGGCACTCCCATACGGCAGTGGCGATATTCCTTATTACCGCACACCGCAGGTGGCGTCACGAATATTCTCCCCTGTAAATAACCCTTTTTTTCATCGAAGTGTCTGCCGAGCAGTCCGACTGCTGCTAGGGCGGTTAGTATACATTGGATGGTCTTTTTTCAGTAATATGATTATGCAGGGGTTGTACAGTGGACCTCTTAAAACTTAGATAAATTTCTTTTTTAGGGGGGTTAATCTACTGCTCAAATCACTGTCAAAAAAGGTTTGTGATCTGATATCAATGACAGCCTGATACCTATTTTCTTTTTTGACATCTCACATAATGAAGTCCTTTGATTTCACATTCCATGTGACCCATAAATATGTTTTCACAATTTGTATGGATTAAACTTGAGGTGAATAAATCTTGGATACTGTAATTCATCCTGTCCAGTTCAGTCAATACAGAGGCAGCTGCTACATGTGGCTAATATTCCCAGAGGAACGTGCACTGGGCTGAATGGAGGTTACATGGCACCATTACTGTCAGCAACACCTTCTCTAATTCACTAGTCAATTATCTTCTTGTTTTATGCCATATTGCGTTATTCTGATACTTGAAGAAGTACCATGTCATAAGTTTGTAGAAAACCATAATTGCTTATATTTTTAACAATACAATTAAATAGGGCTTCAGGGTTTTCCGGTTTTAAGTAAAATCTTAAAGCACCTTCCAGCCCAGAAACCAAATTTCTCTATATACAGCGTGGATAAAATTGTTGATACCGTTCTGTTAAAGGAAGTAAAACCCACATTAATCACTGTAATTACTTTAAACTGACATAAATAATTTTCAATTTAACTTTACAGAATAACTAATGAGAATCAGACATTGCTTTTGAATTGTGATTAAAAAAAATAAAAATAAATAAATAATGAAAATGGCCTGGACAAAAATGGTGATTCCCTTAACTTAAACTGAACCTGTCAGGTGCAATATGCACCCAGAACCATGAGCAGATCTTGGTGCATATTGCTAATCCCGGCCTAACTGTCCCTGTATATAGTATAATACATAAAGAGATCTTTAGAAAAAGTATTTCTAAAGATCCATTATAATATTCTAATGAGCGCAGGAACTAGTCGCAAGGGAGTTATATCCCCGCGACCAGTGGCGTAACGAGACTTTGATGAGCCCGGGTACAAAGTTTGGACCTTGGCCCTACCCCCAACCGTACACTGACACTCAGGGTACAGGAGAGTGATGCTGACACTTGGCTCTTTCCCTCAGCACCCATGTTTCCCATTATCTGAAATCCCTCTTTCTATCAGCACCCAGCTTTCCTATGTTCTGATATCCATCTTGTCCTCAGCACGCAGCTTCCACATGCTCTGCTATACATCTTTCCCTCAGCACACAGCTTTGCCATGCTCTGATATACATCTTTCCTTCAGCGCCCAGCTTTCCCATGATATCAGGGCATGGGAAAGCTGGGTGCTGAGGGAAAGATGTATAGCAGAGAATGTGAAAGCTGGGTGCCGAGTGAAAGAGCCCTTAGCACAAAACTTTCCCATCTCATGCTTTTGTTGCGGGAGGGGAGGACGCCGCTGCTGCGCTCGCTCGCCAACGCTCGGGTCCGGCGCTGCTGCGGCTGCTCGGTGGCTCGAGCGGTGGGCTGGATCCGGGGACTCGAGCGGCGCTCCTCGCCCGTGAGTGAAAGGGGTGGTTGGGATGGGGGATTTAGTCCGTGATGCCACCCACGGGTTGTGGTGAAGATGGGCACCACCGCTGCTGTTGACGGGGATCCTGGGAGCGATGGTAGGGAGCAGCTGGGATGTTGTTTTCCCCCTCCGTGGGTAGGGGTCGGTGGTCCCAGGGCCCGGTGGTGTGACGGGGAGGACAGGGTCGGTGAGGTGCAGGGTTGCAGGGACAGCGCGGCGCGGTGCCGGATGGCACGGGTGTACTCACTCCTTAAGAGATGCACAAAGTCCTCGGTAAACAAACGGCTGGATGGACGGGTCCCGCAGCCGGCTGCAGTGTCTCTCCCCGGACAGGTGATGGCGGCTGTCTTTCCCTGCACCTTGATGTACTTAGTTGACTACTATGGATCCCCAACGGTAGTCCGCTTCCCAGTGGATGGATGCCAGAGGAGCCCATTTGCCCGCAGGCACTGGCCCTTGGGTCTCTAGCCTTAGGCGGTAGCTGTATACCCTCACGGTGTGGGCGGTTGCCTTCTATCGGGTCTTTGGCTGTTAGGAAACCCCTGGGGTTCCGGTCACATTCGGATTTGACTATTGTCGGCGGCTCCAAGCCTGGTCGGGGTCCGATGGCCCTGCCTGTGTGTGCTGGCTTCACTTTGCTCCCCGGTCGGTACCGGCGGGCCAAAGGCCCAACCCCGGTCCTATGGTTCCGCGTTGCTTCACCACTCCTGCAGACGGCCACCACCGTCTGCCAACCTTGCTGTCAGTGCCTGGGCCACAAACCCAGACACCCAAGTGTTTACTCCTCTCACTTCCACCTCCTGGACTAAACTGTCACTTTTCCCGCCTCCAGGACTGTGAACTCCTCGGTGGGTGGGGCCAACCGCTTGGCTCTGCCCCACCTGGTGTGGACATCAGACCCTGGAGGGAGGCAACAAGGGTTTTGTGTTTGGCTAATGTTACTGTCTGATGGGGGTGGGGGTGTTTGAGTGTTACCTGTGACGACCTGGCTAGGCCAGGGCGCCACATTCCCCCTTGGTGAAATGCAGACTGTCCGCGGGCTGCCCGTCCATCACCGGTTTTATTTTTTTCAAAAACTGTAGAAATACAAATAACATGTAAACATTTTAAACATATAAGCATTTTTGTTAGGACACTTCAAACGTTGCACATATAAAAACATTTTTAATGACGGACGGATGTCTTCCGCTCTTCCACCCAAGCAACCTAGCCCTGATGCTGCCCCTAAGAAGTGGGCAGCACCCCTGGACCCCAGTCCAGGTTCAGGCTGCCCGAGCGGGAACGGGTACGGTTACTCGCACCCGGCTGTCACTTCAGGGGACCCCACGTCCAGGGGGGCCCCTGACCCCCGGAGGATGGCCACCGGTCCTGGTGGTGGCCGGGCCCCAGCCTGCTCTGCTGTGGGCCCTTCCTCCAATCTGCCTCTCCGGAGGTGGCAACGGTTTCCATCCCATAAAACTATTTACAAGCCCACCAGTTCGTGGGTGGCCTGCCAGTTCTCGGCCATGTCCATGAGTAGTCTCTCATGCAGGTGGTAAAACTCAGAAAGTCCCTCCAGGGACAACTTGCCGGCAACGGCCGAAATAATCAGGTAGACAATCAGGTGAAGATCACGGTTGATTAAGGTCATTCATTTAAACTGCTGAGGGTCCCAACGGGGACAACTGCTTGCAACGGCGGACCGCTGCCACTACTTGAGGTCGTACTCCTCTAAGACCTCTTCCAGCTCCACATCCGGACAGCTTGGTGGAGGAGGAGGGGGCTGGGGCCGCATCTACTCACCACGGCTCTTCCTCTGCTTAACGTCCAGGGTGAACCAGCCCCTTTCCCCGCAGTGGCCGGTGTAAGTCACCAGGTCGCCCAGCAACAGATCACGACCTGGATGGCCCGTGGGGAGGTGCGAATTTACATCGCGTCGGGCCACAAATACTTCGGCCTCCAAGCCCGGCTCGTAGATGAAGCCGAACCCCCTCTGTTGGTCAAACTGACAGACTTGGCCCTCGTACACCGGGCCCCGCACCCAAAAGGTGGCATGGCGGAGTGCATCTTTCTCTTTAATCACCCTCGCCATCAATTCGGCCCTCTGCTGCTCCCTGGCGGCAATCTCCCGTCCCAACGGGTTCGGTTCCCTGTCCCAATAAGGGGCGTTGGCAGGCCCCTGCGCCCGGGTCGGGCCCCGCTGGACCGCGCCCACACCGGCCACTACCGGTACTCTTTCTTGGGAGTCCTGCGGTGTCGTGTCCTGTACTGCTGCTTGGCAGTGGCGGCCCGGCGCAGCCTCAGCCGAGGCGGAGAATTCAGGGTCAGTTGGCCTCACCGGTTGGGCCTTCGGGCCGGCAGCGACCGGTTCTTCCACGGCCGGGCGGACTGCCGGAGCCGGGACGGTCTCGGATGCGGCCACTTCCGGGGCCGACGGCTTCTCATCGCGGATGGCTACTTCCCGCGGGGCCTTCCATGGTAGTGGGAGGGACAGAGGCCGTTCCCGAACAACGCCCCCAGGCCGGTCCTCTAGGGCGGACAGGTTGGATTCTGCTACCGATGTTGGGGGTAGCGGACCGAGTGGAGGGGCAACAGCAACCGGTACGGGTGGCGGAGGAGGCAGGAGGGTGAGCGGGCGCAGGCCGGGCCCCTCAGCCGCAGCAGCCGGTCTTTCTCGGACACAGGGGCGTGGGTCGCTTACCCGCTCCTCCAACTCTCTCCGCCTCGCGTCTCCGCACGGCTGCCGCCACTTCCTCCATCTCGGCCACCCAGCGCTCCATCAATAACCGGACCTGGGCTTGAAGGCGGCAGCACATTTGTGCGGTCTGGGCTTCCACCCACGCCGCTGTTCCTGGCGTGGGCTCGGGGATTTCTGCGGTGCCGGACGGATGGGACATCGTGCGTGGCCGTGTTCCAGGAACTAATTGTTTGCAGAGTCCTGGCATCCCCGCTTTTATAGCCTCGGCTACATCAGGCAGACACACACCCGCCCCCCTTGGTTCTCTTCAGCACTTCCGCTTGTTGGGGGCGGGGCTTCGCTTTCGCGCCTTCCCTGCTTGGAGAAGACGCTCGAGCGGGAGATTTTCGCGTTAAGATGGTGGCGCTTCAAAATTTTTTTCCGGACATCGTCTGCGGAGATCACAAGGCGCACTTCTACTGGTAAGTAGATGGGTTCAATCCTGTTCGTGACGCCAAGTTGTCGCGGGCGGGGAGGACGCCGCCGCTGCTGGTCGCTCGCCAACGCTCGGGTCCGGCGCTGCTGCGGCTGCTCGGTGGCTCGAGCGGTGGGCCGGATCCGGGGACTCGAGCGGCGCTCCTCGCCCGTGAGTGAAAGGGGTGGTTGGGTTGGGGGATTTAGTCCGTGATGCCACCCACGGGTTGTAGTGAAGATGGGCACCACCGCTGCTGGTGACGGGGATCCCGGGAGCGATGGTAGGGAGCAGCTGGGATGTTGTTTTCCCCCTCCGTGGGTAGGGGTCGGTGGTCCCGGGGCCCGGTGGTGTGATGGGGAGGACAGGGTCGGTGAGGTGCAGGGTTGCAGGGACAGCGCGGCGCGGTGCCGGATGGCACGGGTGTACTCACTCAGTAAGAGATGCACAAAGTCCTCGGTAAACCAAACGGCTGGATGGACGGGTCCCGCAGTCGGCTGCAGTGTCTCTCCCCGGACAGGTGATGGCGGCTGTCTTTCCCTGCACCTTGATGTACTTGGTTGACTACTATGGATCCCCAACGGTAGTCCGCTCCCCAGTGGATGGATGCCGGAGGAGCCCATTTGCCCGCAGGCGCTGGCCCTTTAGTCTCTAGCCTTAGGCGGTAGCTGTATACCCTCACGGTGTGGGCGGTTGCCTTCTATCGGGTCTTTGGCTGTTAGGAAACCCCTGGAGTTCCAGTCACATTCGGATTTGACTCTTGTCGGCGGCTCCAAGCCTGGTCGGGATCCGATGGCCCTGCCTGTGTGTGCTGGCTTCACTTCGCTCCCCGGTCGATACTGGCGGGCCAACGCCCGACCCCGATCCTACGGTTCCGCGTTGCTTCATCACTCCTGCAGACGGCCACCACCATCTGCCAACCTTGCTGTCAGTGCCTGGGCCACAAACCCAGACACCCAAGTGTTTACTCCTCTCACTTCCACCTCCTGGACTAAACTGTCACTTTTCCCGCCTCCAGGCCTATGAACTCCTCAGTGGGTGGGGCCAACCACTTGGCTCCGCCCCACCTGGTGTGGACATCAGACCCTGGAGGGAGGTAACAAGGGTTTTGTGTTTGGCTAATGTTACTGTCTGTTGGGGGTGGGGGTGTTTGAGTGTTACCAGGGCGCCACACTTTTATCTTTGTCCCCACTTGTATATAGCTCTCCAAAAACTATAATGGCCCCCACATAGCCTTCCATATAGTATAATGGGTCCCACGTAACCCTTCATATATTTGAATGCACCCCCATAGTCTTCCATATATTATAATGCACCTCCCATAGTCCTCCATGTATTATAATTCACCCTATTGTCCTCCATATATTATAGTGCACCCTATAGTCCTCCATTTATTATAATTCACCCCATAGTCCATGTATAAGGTATAAGGTGTCCATCATGTTGTATTGTACAGCCCACATACTGTTTAAAGCACACCCATAGGCCTCCATATAGTATAATGCAGCCCCATAGTCCTGCATGTATTATAATGCACCCCATAGTCCTCCATATATTATAATGCCGCCCCATAGTCCTCCATGTATTATAATTCTCCCCATAGCCCTCCATGTTTTATAATGCAGCCCCATAGTCCTTCATATTATATTATGCAGCCCCCATACCATTTAATGCACCCCCATAGTCCATGTATAACTTGTCCTTCATATTGTATTATGCAGTCCCCCTATGATTTAATGCACCCCCATAGGCCTCTGGCCACTGTGTACTCACTGATTAAACAAGTCCTCACTTCTCCTCATTCCCCCGCTGACCTCTCCTCATTCCTCTGCTGCTCCAGTCAGAGTGTCCTCCCGTCGTGCGCTCTGCATGTCTCAGCACAGCAGTCGTGCAGTAGTGATGTTGAACCCAAGCACAGGGGGAGAATGATGAAGGATAGAGTGCTCCACTCTATCCTTGATCATTACTTTGTGTGACGACGGGCGAGGGCCCGGTGCCAGCAGTGGGACTGGGCCCCCCGACTCACGGGTCCCATAACAGCTGCCACTGAACAGCACAGCTTTTCTCTTAGAGAGAGGAGCCGGGAGCTTTTCTGCAGGGTGGGTGCCGGGCCCCTAACCCTGCCGGGCCTGATCGCAGTCACGATCTCAGTGATCGCAATTGTTATGCCTCTGCCCGTAACTAATCTGCCCACTTAGCAAGGTTTTAGCTCAGTTCCTTTTTTAGAAGGCATGAATAAACATTCTTAAAAGATTGTTAAGATTGGTTAGTGGCATTCCATATTGGTATTATCTTTAATAATCCGGAATAATCTAATACATGGAATCAATGTGTAATCACCCAGGATCCCCACATTTAGGGCTCATGCAGGCGTCCATTCACATAAATTATAATAAACTTGTTTTATTTAACGTTCAAATGGGAAAAATGAAATAAAGATGTTTGCGGATATCCTTAGTGTCACTTGGGGATTGTTAATTAGATAAATAACTAAACCTCTTTTACTGCTCAAATCCAAATCAACAGAATTAATTTATTTCTAGATATAAAAACAATC
The DNA here is from genome assembly GCF_048569485.1 of Anomaloglossus baeobatrachus. Classification (NCBI taxonomy): domain Eukaryota; kingdom Metazoa; phylum Chordata; class Amphibia; order Anura; family Aromobatidae; genus Anomaloglossus; species Anomaloglossus baeobatrachus. The sequence continues at coordinate 228,766,211 of NC_134354.1, forward strand.
AGTCTCTGCCTGTCATGCTGGCATCTCCCTATTAGCGGCCTCTGTCAGTTCCCAAAAAGACAACAGGAAGTTTCTTTCACATGTCAGCCCCGCATGAAAAGTTTCCATCTGCTCTAAGAGGATTATTCATGTCTGTGGGGTCTAAGATTAATTACCACTCTCCTCCTCCCTCATATCAATTGCATTAATGAAACTGGTCTTCAGATCAGTCCAATTAACCCCAATAGAAACATTACATACCCAGCTTTCCATTTGGATAATGGCTAATGTAATTGATCTTCAGATTTAGTGTTGGTTGCAGATAAGTTTTGGAGCATTTAGGGTCCCTTGGGTTTTATAAGCAGTTTCACTATTTACTATCAATTCCTTAGATAATACAAGGTCCCCTGAACATTCCTGCAGTGACCTGAGATAAGGACAAGAAGATAAAAGGTCATATAATCCATGTTGTCCTCTGTCATCCACATATAATTCTAAAACATTAAAAGGCCTTTCAACCTCAAACTTAAAAAATAGTCATGTGTAAACATGATGTTCGAACAAGAGGTTCCTAAATGAACACCCCAGTGCCTCATAGCAGGATCTTCCACTGATGACTATAATAGGGGACACTTTTCCCCTGTTCCTCCTCACTGCACGATATCAGGATGCTATTGCAAGATATGTATTTTCTGCCTATATTTCTCAGTTTTTAGAACACTAATCATCTTGCCCAAGCCCCTAACTCTATTTGCTAAAATTCATCTTAGGTTATGTGCGCACGTTGCGCAAATACATGCAGTTACGCTGCGCTTTGTAGCGCAGCGTAACTGCATGCGTCCTGCGTCCCCTGCACAGTCTATGGAGATTGTGCAGGGGCCGTGCGCACGTGGCGCTTTAGAGCGCAGTGCTTCGGCTACTGCCGAAGCGCTGCGTAAAAAGAAGTGACATGTCACTTCTTTCTGCGCTTTGCCGGCAGCTCCTGCTCTGTCTATGGCAGGAGCTGCAGGCAGAGCGCATGGAATCGGCTTCACTACGGACATTTTCTGCAGCGATTAGAAGCGCACATGTGCTCTTCAGATCGCTGCAGAAATTTCTGCAGTGAACTGTACGCAACGTGCGCACATAGCCTTAACCTTGGTCAGGCTGCATAATTTTGCCAAAATTTCTCGACCTCTTATTTCGGAAGGGGGTGGAGATATTTTATTGAAATTTGGCCAATATATTCTGGACCAAAACTGCTGAGATGAGATGTCATGAAATTTCAGTCCTCTACGGCTTTTCGAAAAAAAAAAAAATTATTGCAATTTTAAAACGGAATAGTTACAATTGTACCTATTCAGCCAGACGAAGGTTAAAACTTGTGGGACCTCCACCATGATTCATTCTTGCCTGCAGACACTCATTATTTTACCGCTCTCAAGACCTTCCGTGAACAAACTGCCTTCTGATACAGCAAAATATTTTAAATTTTGACTCATCAGTCTAGAGATATGGTTTTTAGCTTTAGTTTTTAGTAATTCTTCCATGAAGATAATTTGTGGTCAGATGTTTCCAAACAATAGATGGGTGTATCTGGGTTCCACTGGTTGCTGCTAGTTCTGAGCTGATTGCACTGCTGGTTGTCTTCCGATTTTAAAGGGAAGAAAACATAATGTGATTTTCATCTGCTGCACTAAGTTTCCCTGGCCAACCACTATGCCTATGGTCCTCAAAGTTGCCCATTTCTTGGTGTCCCCAATGATGAGAAATACAAGCAGATACTTATCCATCATGCAATACCATCAGTTAGGTATCTGATTGGCTCCAAATGCATTCTACTGAAAGGCAATGACCCCAAACATACAATCAATATTTTTAAGAAATACCAGCAGTGTAAAGAAGAACAAGGAATATTGAAACTAATAATTTGGCCCCCACTGAGCCCTGATCTCAATATTATCAAATCTGTCTGGGATTAAATAAAGAGACTGAAGCACTTCCACAAGCCTATCAGCTCAGATCTGTGGTTAGTACCACAATATATTTGGAACAATCACCCTTCCCAGTTCCTTCAAAAACTATTATAAGTTAATTTAGAAGAATTTATGACGTTTTGAAGGCAAAGGGTGGTCACACCAAATATTGATTTGATTTAGATTTGTCTTTTATTCATTCACTTTGCATTTTGGTAATTAATAAAAATAAACACTATTATTACTTCTATTAAAAATACATGTACTTGTAATGTGATGGCAGACTGAATATATACGCATCCAACACCCTACAGTATCTGCAAGCAAATGTTGCCATCTGTTGATTGTACAATGCAAACAGGAACTGAAAAAACAGAGAGTATATTCCTTGAGGAGAGGATACCAGGACAGGTGACAGTTGTGGTGCAGTTGTTTAATATAAAAGGCCAGGATGCTCACAAATTTGGTGCCAAGACTTGATAGGTGGCAGACGTGTGATCAGCAGAGTGGTCTTTCAGCTCATAGTGTTTTAGAAGCATTTGAAAGTGATCAAAAACCAGAGAGAACCAGATTTTGCAGGTAAAGCACCGAAGACCAAGCACTGAGAAAAAGAGTTTGCCAGTCAAGAATCAAAGGCCAGAAACCGAGGATCAGACTTTGCCGGTCAAGCACTGAAGACTGAATACTGAGAGCCAGACTTTGCAGATCAATTATCGAAGACCGGATGCCGATGGCTGGATCCAGAAGATAGAAGTGCCAAGTGAGCTGGGCCGTTACTTCCTTCCCAGTCGTAGGGTACTGATTAAAGAGAGTTTCTAACTAGAATTGGACTACCGGCTTACCAGAGCCCCATTCAGCTTGTGTGCTGAATTATAGTTTTATTCATTGTTCTACCAACTCATCCAGTTAGGGGGAAGTGTCAACCAGTTACCTGCGATCCCTATCAGGTCACATCGTTTTCGGGATCGCTGGTAAGTCGTTGTGTGTGACTGGGTCTTTAGGGATGACACCGACATTTCCCTGACAGAGAGACCTGAGTTGAGTTAACGCTAGATAATACCTGTTACTTAGAGTTTTTTATAGCTGTGTGTTAGATATCACATTTATGTTCTGTATATTACTAAAATTATTATCTGCCTCCTGAAAGTCGTTTATATTGTGCCCACATTACCTATGTTTACTGCTAACTCTCTACTTCTGTAAAATAAATACTTGCTGTGAGTCACCGTTAATAATAATAATAATAATAATAATTTTATTCATTTATATAGCGCTATTAATTCCACAGCGCTTTACATACATTTGCAACACTGTCCCCATTGGGGCTCACAATCTAGAGTCCCTATCTGTATGTCTTTGGAGTGTGGGAGGAAACCGGAGTACCCGGAGGAAACCCACGCAAACACGGGGAGAACATACAAACTCCTTGCAGATGGTGTCCTTGGTGGGATTTGAACCCAGGACCCCAGCGCTGCAAGGCTGCAGTGCTAACCACTGAGCCACCGTGTCGCCCGTTGAGTCGTCTTTACTGCGTTGTTGCATTCTCCTAAACTGTTTTAGGCCCCCTTCACACGCACGTGTCTCCGATACGTGTTAGGTCTGTGCCCGCATGTACCGGAGACACGGGCACACGTAAACCCATTAAAATCAATGAGTTTATGTGCACGTACGTGTGCAGCTATTGGCCCGTGCCTCCGTGTGAAGCATACGTGTGACCGTGTGCTCCACACAGATGCATGTCCGTTTTTCTCCGGCAGCACGGGTGTCACACGGCCCGCATACGGACCACACGGATATAGTGTGGATGCGGTCCCGTGTGACACGCGCCGGAGAAAACTCATGTGTCAAAGAAAAAAATAACAAATCTTTACTCACCTTCTCCTGCTCTCCTGTCTCTGCCGCTGCTGTCACTTGCTGCCGACCACCGCTCATTATGGTCATTTAATATTCACTTCACTGCGGTGGAAGCAGTAGCAGCAGGGAGTCAGCAGGGCTGGAGACCAAAGATCAGCACCACGGACAGCGACGCCAGGGACAGGTGAGTTGAAAGTTCTCGTTCTCAGTGTGTTATCACGGATAACACACGGAGAACACACGTAGTGCCATAAACACGGCACACGGAGGGGAAAACGCACCTTTGACACGTCCGTGAAACACATGCGTGATTTTCACGGACGTGTGAAGGGGGCCTTACAATTAGCCTAGTTGGCAGGATGCAATATTTTAGAACAGAAATGGCGGACCATTCAGCGACCGATTTCACTAGAGGCAGCTTTCCCCTGGGGGAATAATCTGTTGCTACAAGACTGGGTAGAGTATGTTACAAATGCAACCCATGACACCCGCCTTACAGGTGGAGCATGGAGATGGCCCTGCTTAATTTAGACAGAGAGCCCTGACAGATAGTTATGTTTTGACAACCTTGACCCTGAGACAGCGATACAGTACATAAGCTAATTAGAATCCTAGAAGAGATGCATGGTGACACTAGAGATATTGGCAATTTGTGAATTTGCTTATTCCGTCGGGTTCAGGGGGAAGGAGAGACATTGGCTCAGTATGTGAATGTCTGCAGGAAGTAACCACTCACATCACTAAGAACATTGATGAAGAGTATCAGGGATTGGAACCGCTAGATGAGGTGCCGTGGGACTAGTTAGTTGCTGGTTTAAGGGATCCCTACCTGAAACAGGGTCTGAAAGAATGTTTACAGTATAATCCCTGTTACGAACCGGCGCTGCCATAGCCGCAAGCAGCCTGCTGTGGTTCCTGTTGCGTCCAGGTGCCGGTTATTGTTCTTGGCCGTGCCTCGGGTCGTCCAGTTGGCTGCTCCTTCCACCACGTCTAAGTGTGGAGAGGCGGCTAGTGCACTTGTGCGCGCCGATTTGCCCCAGCCTGAGTCTAAGCCAGGTGTTTTGCCTAGTGAGCATGCTCATCCTGATTGTGTCATTTCTGAGACTAAAGCGGGCTTTACACGCTGCGACATCGCTAATGCGGAGTCGTTGGGGTCACGGAATTTGTGACGCACATCCGGCCGCATTAGCGATGCCGTTGCGTGTGACACCGATAAGCGATTTTGCATCGTTGCAAAAACGTGCAAAATCGCTAATCGGCGAAATGGGGGTACATTCTTAAAAATCGTTACTGCAGCAGTAACGAAGTTGTTCCTCGTTCCTGCGGCAGCACACATCGCTGCGTGTGACGCCGCAGGAACGAGGAAGCTCTCCTTACCTGCCTCCCGGCCGCTATGCGGAAGGAAGGAGGTGGGCGCGATGTTACGTCCCGCTCAGCTCCGCCCCTCCGCTGCTATTGGGCGGCGGTTCAGTGACCCTTCAGTGACGTCGCTGTGACGCCGCACGGACCGCCCCCTTAGAAAGGAGGCGGTTCGCCCATCACAGCGACGTTGCCGGACAGGTAAGTATGTGTGACGGCTGTTGTGCGACACGGGCAGCGATTTGCCCGTGTCGCGCAACAGATGGGGGCGGGTACCCACACTAGCGATATCGGGACCGATATCGCAGTGTGTAAAGTAGCCTTAAGTCCTCAGTTCAGGCTACTGAGCATGCTCCCACAATTAATCCTAACAGCCTCTTTGCACAGGTACTTGGACTTCATGCTGTGTCTAAGTTCTGGGATGTGCCTACTGAGCATGCTCAGGCAGATAGTCTGATTTCTGAGTCTGTTGTTCAGGCTACTGAGCATGCTCAGGCACTTAGTGCATCAGATGCTAGGTCCGGTAAGGACCTTACTGAGCATGTCCGTGAGGTGGCAGGCCCTGATAGGGCAGAGGGTGTCATGTGTCCTGATGACGTGGCAACTCCGGACTGGCTCGCAGAGGTCCGCCCCTATGATCTGGCACCTCACCATTGGTCGTCAGACGATGACTGGTGAAGTGTTTGGGGCGTGGCTGTCATGAGGTCATCAATGACGTGGCAGTTCCGGATAGGCCGCTGGTGATGTCGCTGATGACATGGCACTCTGCAATTGGACCTTGGTGGTTCCACCCTGGGTTTGGGGTGGATCTAGGTTATAAAAGGGGCTGGAGACAACATGGAGGTGCGCAGTCTTCACTTAGAATTCATGGTGGCATAAGCCTTGTTGGAAGCAGTAGGTAGGGCTAGGCGACCGGTGCCTGTCACGCCAAGATTCGTGGCTCAGCACATGAGGGTCAGGCGCCGTGCTTCCTTGCTACTGTTCCTGTTGTGCTATAGCAGTCCAGTGGTGTTAACTGGGCAGTGGCTGCTGCGTCACCTGTCCGGTTGTGCCTCTTACGCGCACGGACAGCATACCCCGGGACTCCTGTGGAGTTAACAGGGTGTTCCAGGATTGGGTGTGTGTACCTATTATCCTCCTTGGCTTCCCAGTCAACACTACTGGTGTGATATTTTGGCCTGACGTGTCCTCTACACACGTGGCCATTCTAGTAGTGACCAGAAACGCTAATCGGAGGACCGCTCGGCCTGTCATGTCTGACACACTTTGCCGACGGGGCGCTGTCACAGCGGTCTTCTCGGTCAACGCTACCTGGTCACCATCCGACCTGATGTCTTCCCTACACACGTGGTCGGAGTAGCGCCCGCTCCACCGAAACGCTAACTGGGTTGTCGTCCAGTTTGACGTGTCCCTACACACGTGACCGGTTCCCAGGTCTCCTGGGTTATCTCTGAGTCATCAGAGCTATAGTCTCCGCCTAACCCACAGGGTGCCAGCAGCTCCATTGCCATCTGGAGCACGGTGGGCCCCAACTGGCGATTGGGATATATACCCCCTGGTCCTAATCTGCCGGTCCCCCCGTAGCAATCCCAACATGAATTTTATGGAGATTAGAGCAGAGGCCAGTGTCCGGAAACGAGAGGCACCAGTTCTGAAGGGTCATCCCAAGCTATGAAATCACCCTTTCCAAGCTAACGCTGAGCCAGAATGAGCCCAGAAATTGTGACAACAAATTCAAGAAATCAGAGGAGAATTACACAGTATCAGAAGAACTTCTGCAGATGCAGGTGAGCTGTATGCCACCCCCTATATGAAGAGAAACTAGAACGAGGGTGTCTCCCATCTAGAGACCAGCTGTCTAGAAACCAGCAGTACTGGCCACGTCGCAGGCCCAAAGAGCGCAGAATCTAATGTTGGACCTGTGGGGAAAAAGGACACATCTCTATGAATTGCCTGGCCTAGGAAAAACAACTGATAGGGCAGCCGTTAATCTAATGTGCCCCAATGGTCGAGGTGCACATTGTGGGGTTCGTTACTCCCAGAGACTGGGACAAAGACTCTGAACACATAGTCTCTGAGAAAACCACAACGTGGGCTGAATTTAATGGATGAAAAGTTTGTTGTTTAATGGACATGAGGTTGCAAGAGATTACTGTCGCGGGCGGGGAGGGAGCAGTCGCTGCTGCGCTCTCGCTAGCGCTCGGGTCCGGCGTTGCTGCTGCTGCTGCTGCTCGGTGGCTCGAGCGGTGGGCCGGACCCGGGGACTCGAGCGGCGCTCCTCGCCCGTGAGTGAAAAGGGGTGGTTTGGGTTTGGGGAGTTGGTCCGTGACGCTACCCACGGTTTGTGGTGAGGTTGGGACACCACCGCTGCTCTGGACGGGGATCCCGGGAGCGATGACAGGGAGCAGCCGAGATGTTTCTCTCCCCTCCGTGTGTACGGGGTTGGTGGTCCCGGGGCCCGGTGAGGTGGGATGGGGAGGCAGGGTTGGCGAGGTGCAGGGTCGCGGGGGCAGCGCAGTGCCAGATGGCACAGTGGTACTCACTCAGCCAAGAATGGATACAGAGTCTCTGGTAAAACAAACGGCTGGATGGACGGGTCCCGCAGCTGGCTGCTGTGGTTAAACCCGGTAGGTTGGTGGTGGCTGCCTATCCCTGCACCTGTTGTGTATCTTCGGTCCTGATGGCTTCCCACCGGTAACCCGCTCCCCAGCTTGGATATGGGACGGAGGAGGCCCTTTTGCCCGCAGGCTCTGGCCCTGGGAATTCTAACTGTGGCGGTAGTTGTATTTCCCTTTCTTGGTTTGGACGGTTGCGTTCAGTCGGGTCTTTGTTGCTAGGAAACCCCGGAGGTTCCGGTTGCTAACGGATTTGACCGGTTTAACGGCGACTCCAAGCCTGGTCGGGGTCCGTAGACCCTGCCGTTTTTGTGCTGGCTTCTCTTCGCTCCCCGGTTCGGTACCGGCGGGCCACCGCCCGTCCCTGGTCCTACGGTTCCGCGTCGATCGGCCTCTCCTGCAGACGGCCACCACCGTCTGCCAACCTTGCTCTCGGTGCCCGGGCCACGTACCCGGACACGGTCAGTCTGCTCCTCTACTCCTTTCTTACTCCTTCTCCTTCACTCTCCCTACTCATCTGACTTCCTTTCCCGCCTCCAGGACTGTGAACTCCTCAGTGGGTGGGGCCAACCGCCTGGCTCCACCCCACCTGGTGTGGACATCAGCCCCTGGAGGGAGGCAACAAGGATTTGTCTGTGACTGGTGTGCCTATCTCGGGGTGTGGGGTGTGTTGCTGCAGTACCTGTGACGACCTGGCTAGTACGGGCCCCGTACCCGGCTCTGCGGAGGCTCTCCTTTTCTTGGATGGTGCGGGCTATCAGCTCAGCCCTCCGCTTTTCCCTCTCCGCAATTTCTCGGCCCAACGGGGTCGGTTCCCTGTCCCAGTAAGGGGCTACTGCGTGCCCCTGCGCGCGGGTCGGGCCCCGCTGGATTTCCACCACACTGCCCACTACTGGCGTCCTCTGTGGAAGATCCTGCGGTGTCATGGCCTGGGGTGCTGCCTCACAGCAATGACCTGGCGCAGCCTCAGCCGAGGCGTGGGGGATGGGTACAGGGGTCCTCTCTCGCTTGACTTCCGCCTCCTCCTGCACGGGACGGACCGCCGGTGCCAGAACGGAACTAGGGACTGCATGTGTCACCGGTACATCTTCGCAGGCGGACAATGTCTTCAGCGACTTCCAGGGAAGCGGTTCAGGGCGGCTACGGGTTTCAACTGCAGGTCGGTCCGCTTGGGCGGATGGGCAGGGTGCCGCTACCGGTTGTGCGGGTAGCGGGCCTAGTGGCGGGGCGGTAGCGACTAGCACGGGTAGCGGGGGAGGCAGCAGGGTGAGCGGGAGCAGGCTGGGCCCCTCAGCCGCAGCTGCCGATCCCTTGGGAATACAGGGGCGTGGGTTGCTTAGCCTCTCCTCCAAATCTTCCTCCACCTCGCGTCTCCGTATAGCCGCCACCACGTCCGCCATGTTGGCCTCCCACTCCTCCAGGAGGAGCTGCATTCGGACCTGCAGTTGGCTGCTCAACTGGACGGTCCGGGCTTCCACCCACGCTGCGGTACCTGGCGCGGGCGTGGGGACTGCGGTGTTATCGGACGGACTGTACATCTTGGCAGCGGTATCTTCCAGGAACCAATTATGGCCGCAGAGTCCTGGCGTCCCTGCTTTTATAGCCGCGGTTTACATGCGGCCGGACGCCATCCGGCCCCCCCTTGGTCTTTTTTCAGCACCTCCTCTTCAGGGGCGGGGCTTTGGCTTTCGCGCCTCCACTGCTCGAGAAGACGCTCGAGCGGGAAAATCTTCGCGCCCAAGATGGTGGATTCTGAAATTTTTCGGCCGGACACCACCGGCGGGACACAAGGCGCACTTCTACCAGCCGATGGAACGGTAAGATCCTGTTCGTGACGCCAAGTTTGTGTCGCGGGCGGGGAGGGAGCCGTCGCTGCTGTGCTCTTGCTGGCACTCGGGTCCGGCGCTGCTGCTGCTGCTCGGTGGCTCGAGCGGGGACTCGAGCGGCGCTCCTCGCCCGTGAGTGAAAAGGGGTGGTTTGGGTTTGGGGAGTTGGTCGGTGACGCCACCCACGGTTTGTGGTGAGGTTGGGACACCACCGCTGCTCCGGACGGGGATCCCTGGAGCGATGACAGGGAGCAGCCGAGATGTTTCTCTCTCCTCCATGGGTCGGGGGTTGGTGGTCCCGGGGCCCGGTGAGGTGGGACGGGGAGGCAGGGTTGGCGAGGTGCAGGGTCGCGGGGGCAACGCGGTGCCAGATGGCACAGTGGTACTCACTCAGCCAAGAATGGATACAGAGTCTCTGGTAAAACAAACGGCTGGATGGACGGGTCCTGCAACCGGCTGCTGTGGTTACTTCCGGTAGGTTGGTGGTGGCTGCCTATCCCTGCACCTGTTGTGTATCTTCGGTCCCGATGGCTTCCACCGGTAACCCGCTCCCCAGCTTGGATATGGGCCGGAGGAGCCCCTTTTGCCCGCAGGCTCTGGCCCTGGGAATTCTAACTGTGGCGGTAGTTGTATTTCCCTTTCTCGGTTTGGACGGTTGCCTTCAGTCGGATCTTTGTTGCTAGGAAACCCCGGAGGTTCCGGTTGCTAACGGATTTGACCGGTTTAACGGTGACTCCAAGCCTGGTCGGGGTCCGTAGGCCCTGCCGGTTTTGTGCTGGCTTCTCTTCGCTCCCCTGGTTCAGTACCGGCGGGCCACCGCCCGTCCCTGGTCCTACGGTTCTGCGTCAATCGGCCTCTCCTGCAGACGGCCACCACCGTCTGACAACCTTGTTCTCGGTGCCTGGGCCACGTACCCGGACACAGTCAGTCTGCTCCTCTACTCCTTTCTTACTCCTTCTCCTTCACTCTCCCTACTCATCTGACTTCCTTTCCCGCCTCCAGGACTGTGAACTCCTCAGTGGGTGGGGCCAACTGCCTGGCTCCACCCACCTGGTGTGGACATCAGCCCCTGGAGGGAGGCAACAAGGATTTGTGTGTGACTGGTGTGCCTATCTCGGGGTGTGGGGTGTGTTGCTGCAGTACCTGTGACGACCTGACTAGTCCAGGGCGCCACATTACCATGCCCGAAGAATACTTCCAACAACATTTCCCAAATGTCAGTCAAATCCAAAAGTTGCCCGCCTCCTCTAAGCCATTAGGGAAAGTGACAAGAAACAAGATCCAGCTATCTCAAGCAGGAATGGATTAATAAAAAATTAGTTTATTTTACATATTAAAATAATCCGTACAGATTGTTTTCATATGTAAAATAATCTGTACGGATTATTTTAATATGTAAAATAAACTAATTTTTTATTAATCCATTCCTGCTTGAGATAGCTGGATCTTGTTTCTTTTTGGATTTACTAGCCCTAGTCTGGACTTCTCTGTGCAAACATCGTGATCAACTCTGGACTGAACAGTGGTGATGAGCTGGCTTTTATTTTTCTTACCTTATTAGGGAAAGAAGTGGTGCCCCCTAACACTGCTTTGACTCTGCTTTTGGGACAGACAGTGCTTACCTTGCTGGTTCAGGCCCATGTGCTATTGTAAGGGGGGGAGGTGCAGGTTGAACCCTTAGAAGAAGGAGAATCAGTACCAGTGCTAATTGGTCACCAGCACCCTCGCAACCATGCGCCAGGGACATGTACTGGTGAGGTGGATAACCATGAATGGGACAAGTCTGCATCTAATTCCCAAGAAGGAAGTGGCCCTGGTTTATGTGATATCGGAATATCTCACACGACAAAAAACATTGACTCCTGTATGGGGAGACCTGTGGACCTTGTCGATATCACTGGAACAAAAACAAAGAAAAGGCATGGCTAGTGTCGACCATACCATCTTGGAACAAATGGCAGCAAACTTGTCTAGATTCTCTTCCTGACAAGTGGGAGAGATAAAAGAGCTACTCAGCCAATATCAGGAACTGTATGCCCGACACAATGATGATTTTGGCTGCATCAGAGCCATTAAATCCGTCGTCGAAACACGGCTCCCATCTTGGAAAGATGCCAACAGATTCCACTCCAAATCAAGAGATGAAGGACTTGCTGTCACACGTTACAGAATGGAGTGATACAGGACAGTCAGAGTCCCTGGGCGGCACCCATTGTACTGGTTCGGAAAAAGGACAGAACGCTGAGATTCTGCATAGATTACTGGCCATTTAAAGCCTAAGCAGTTTGGGGCTCATATGCCAAGGATAGAAGAGTCTCTGTCCGCATTGGAGAAAAATAAATACTTTTCCTCCCTTAACCTGGCCAGCGGCTACTGGCAAGTACACATGACAGAGCAGGATTGGCTAGAGATGGCTTTCTTCCTTTCCATGGGACTATTTGAGTTCAACCAGATCCTATTCAGACTAATCAACGCTCCAGGGACATTCTGTCTGATAGAAAGATATCTGGGGGACTTTAACTTTGAGTCCACACTAATATACTTCAACATCATTGCCATATATTCCACCACCTGACTAGGGCAAATACTGGAGTGACGTCAAAGACTTGGGTTGAAGATTAAACACCAAAAGTGTCATGTGTTCCAAGAAGAGATTGAGCACCTGGGGCATACAGTTTCTATTGAAGGGGTGTACTAGAAAAAGGAGAAGGTCGCTGCTGTGCAAAAACGTCTTATGCCCACAACATTGGGAGAAATGAAAGCCTTTTTGAGTCTCTTCATTTACTACCTAAAATTAAAGAATTTGCCGAGATTGTAACGCCATTGTATGAACTATTGAGGTTCAGCAAGAGCAGCTATTCAGCAAGAAATGCCAAGCCCTGGTTGATCCAGTGGGTTCCAAACAGGTCCAGGCTTTCTGGGCCTTGAAAATTGCATTGACTAATGCTTCCATCCTAGCGTACGCAGACTTCTCTCAACCCTTTGTGCTATATATGGACAGGAGTCTCTATGGTTTTGGGGCAGTACTGGCCCAGGTGCAATAGGGTTGAGAACAAATGATTGCTTATGCCAGCCAGTCGTTAAGGGACTCGGAGAAAAACCCCGACAACTACAGTTTGTTTAAACTGGTGTTACTAGCTCTGGTATAGGCCATGACTGAGACGTTTGTACAGTACCTGTCGGGATTGCAAGTCCATGTGCAGACTGATAACAATCCACTAACCAACTGAAGAATATGAAACTGGGATCAATGGAACATTGGGTAATGAAAATGTCCAAGTACCAATGCAAAATATCCTACTGATCAAAAGCTGAAAATACACATACGGATGTGTTGCTTACAGTAGAGTGACTAAAGAGAAACCAACTCATGATGTGGATGAATAACTGGGGGGAGATGAAACCCCAGACTTCAGATGCTTCGGCACAGCCCTGGTGGCAGCGTAAGAGTCAGAAGAAGAGCCCTGATTGACCCGAATTTTGGGGTGTCCCAGTGATGAATGGGTACAACTACAACAGTTTGATACTGTACTGGCTTAGCTGCGAAAGTGGGTGACCCCAGGCCAGAAGCACAGCTAGGAAGAAAGAGGAGCCTTGTTGAGTAGTGCTCTACAGATACTAGGCCAGTGGGAATGACTTTGCATGAATAACGGCTTGCTATACAGGTGGATACAGTTGACCTGGGAGTTCAGAACCCCATGCCAGGTGGCGTTGTCAGAAGGGATGAAATTGAGCTTAGCGAAGGAGATCCATGAATAGGGTGCACACTTTGGGGCAGAAAGAACCTTTCAATGGTAGCAGCATCTTGTGTACTGGCCTTAACTACAATGGGTGGTGGAGGCATCCTGCCAAAGATGTAAAAAATGTAAGTTGATCAACCCTTCAGAAAAGAAGGCCACCACTCAAGTGTTAATGATGTCTGAGCCACTAGAGGTGCTAATGATCGACTATCTCTAATTGATTTGTCATAGAATGGCTATAAATACTGCTTGGTGATGACTGACTACTTCACTAAATTTGTTGTTGTGACCCCGACTAGGAATCAGATGACTGAGTCTGCACCTAGGGCTATCTGTCAGGACTTTATACGCGTTTACAGATGATTGAAGAGGATCCACTCTGACCACGGAGCCGGCTTCCAAGGAAAAGTCATGGAAGAATGACAACAACTCTATTGCATCAATAAATCGCAAACAACGCCTTAGCATCCTCAAGGAAATGGAGCCTGTGAGCGCTTTAATAGAATGCTGCTGCAGATATTGAGAACACTGGAGGTGGACTGGAAGATGAGGTAGCTTGAATTTGTCTCAGAATTAGTATGGGTGTACAACAACCGGGTCCATGCCACCACTGAGCATCCCAGTTCAGCCCTCTCAGAAGGAACAGGGATAACCAAGTGTACTGCTCCCGTGTCAGCGGCCAAGCCGCTCAGATCCGGAGCCGCGGTGGCTCGAGGGGTCTCCGGACCTGAGATGGGGGTCGCGCGGACACTTGAAGTGAAGAGGGGGATATGTACAGGGAATTTAGAAGTTTGTGAGGCAACCCACGGTGCGTGGTAAGAGGGTATACCACCGCTGCTGTTGGGGAGCCCGGTGGCAGTGGTATGGCAGCAAGGTGTCTAACCCCTACGTAGGTAGGGGTGTTGTGCCCCGGGGCCTGGTGATGGCAGCGAAGGGGTGCCATTGGGAAGGAAATGGTTTCTGTGTACTCACACACACTGAACTCTACTGGCAAGAAACCACTTCCTGATATGCTTTCAGAAATATAAACAACGGTACCTTAAACCCTAAGCCTACTACCCAGTGAAACCCTACATATGACATTTCTTGACTCAGACATTTCTCCCATATCTAATTTGTTCTGACATAACTATGTACTTGTGATGCCCTGGTATTGTGCAATCTGCCCTTCTGCACAGTATCCGCCTCCTCCTTGGTTACGAGTCCCTGACCTTTGGTGTTGCTGTACCGTCCCCGTGTCTGCGGCCGAGCCGCTCGGATCTGGAGCCGCGGTGGTTCGAGGGGGTCTCCGGACCCAGGAGGGGGTCGCACGGACACTCGAAGTTAAAAGGGGGAATATGTACAGGAGATTTAGAAGTTTGTGACGCCACCCACGGTGCATAGTAAAATGGAGTACCACCGCTGCTGTTGGAAGCGCCCGCTGGCGGTGGTATGGCAGCAAGGTGTTTAACCCCTCTGTGAGTAGGGGATTGTGCCCTGGGGCCTGGTGATGGTAGCAAAGGGGTGCCATTGGGGAGGAAAGGGTTTCTGCGTACTCACTCAGTCCAAAAATACTGACACCGACAACTTGTAAACCAGAATTCTGAGCACCGCTGCAGCAAGGAGGGAGCACGCTTGGATCCGTGCTCTTGGTGTTGCTTGTTAGCCTGTGACTTTTTCCGTGTCACCTTCTTCACTGTTTGGACCCTAAAGTGTGGAACTAATCGGGTCCCGCTCACCCGGATGGCTAACATAGTGAGCTTGCTCTCAGGGTTCACGCTTGGGATTTGATGGACTGTGTTTTGGGAAAAGTCCTATCCCCTCGTTGCGCTAGTACCCTGATTTTGGAGCGGGTGAGGGATGAATCTTGAAGACTTCACCCCCGCTGGGTAAATTACCAGGACGCTTGAAGCTACTTCCCGGCCTAGGGTCCATGTACCCCATCGTGCCCTGGCCCCTGCCCGGAGATGGCTCAAGGCCGCCGGCTGCCCTCCTCGGCAAGTCCGTGCCCCTTGACACGATCCCCTGCGACCGGAGTTCCAGCTCCTACCAGGAACAGACCAACGTCTGCCACCTAGTAGTCTTCAGGAGCCCTGCTCCAAACCGGTGACCTCTCACTCAGAGAGTCACCACTCCACACTCTTACTCCTTCCACTCCTTTTTCACCTCTCCTGTCACTTTTCACTTTTCCTACCAACCCCCCATGTGGGCGGCTCTATTCCCTTCAGACCCCCCCAATGGTGTGTCTGGTGGGAGTGGTGCAAAGTGTACCTAGGGTTTTGACTGGCTCTGATCTTAGCAACACCAAAGAACAGGGATCTGTAACCAAGGAGGATGCAGATACTGTGCAGAAGGGCAGATTGCACAATACCCTGTGATGACCTGATAGGCCAGGGCGTCACACAAGCATGCCAATTTTGGTATCCTACGTACGAGGTATGCACAAGACGAGTTCATATGGTAAAGCATCGTACAAAAGACATGAGATTGTGCTCAGCTTTTCACGACAATAGGGCCACCTTTCAAGAATGCTAAAACACCTAAAGAGTCTTCTCGCCCAAGAACTGGCGAGATAAAAGAAAGGAGGAATGTAAGGGGATGGCAGACAGAATATACATGCATACAACACCCTAGGTATCTGTGAGCAAATGTTACCATCTGCTGGTTGCACCATGCAGACGGGAAATTAATAACAGAGAGTGTGTTCCTCAAGGAAAGAATTTGGAGAGGACACAGACTCATGTGACAGCTGTGGCACAGTTGTCTAATATAAAAGGGACGCTCAAGAAGGGGAGGAGTTTGCGCCAAGATTTGGGAGAACAATGGAGAAGATGGAAGAAAAGGGTTAATCTGCGCTGTCAGAAGAAGATCCCTGAAGATCGATGGGGATTAAAACATCTGATTTTATTGTTCTACGCGTTTCAGAACTGTATAACCCCTTCTTTAGGAATAATGTATATTACCTCTATGGTCTATAACACAACTGCAACAGGATAGTGCACCTTTTCAAACCCTGTTTGGTACCACCGAAAAAGACACCATTTGCGCCCACCCCCCCTTGTCATTTCCGTTTTTACAAAATACTTGAGATAAGGTAGACATGTGAGCAGCAGAGTGCCTTTGTGGCCTATACTGCTGTAGAAGCACTTGAGAATGATCTGAACTTAGAGAGAAACAGTCTTCACAGGTCAAGAACCTAATAACAAATACCGAGAACAAGACAATTTCCAGTCAAGCAACAAAGACCAGATACCGAGGACCAGACTTTGCAAGTTAGACATTGAAGACTGATTACTTCGAGACAGACTTCGCAGGTCAAGTACCAGATCCCGAATACTGGATCTAGAAGATAGAGAGAATAGCCCGATAGATAGAGCGATAGCTAGCTTGACCAGATGTTTTTTTTAATTATTTTTTGGTAAAAAAATGACGTGTGGTCCCCCCATTTTTCATATCCAGCACAGGAACAGCAACAGCTGCGGGCTGCAACCCTCAGTTGTCTGCGGTACCTTTGCTGGTTATGAAAAATAGAGGTTATGAAAAATGGAGGTGATCCTATGCTTTTTTTTTTCCATTCATTGACTTTAAAAAAAAAAAAAATGACGTGGGGGTCCCCCCCCATTTTTTCTAAAACCAGCCAAGGTAGCGAAGACAATTGGGGTCTGATATTATTAAGGTGAGAAGAGCCCCACAGCTGCCGCAGAAGTGGTGCATCCACAAGGTAATAAGGAGTTAGGGGTGCTTCACACACAGCGAGCTCTCTGCCGAGATCGCTGCTGAGTCACGCTTTTTGTGACGCAGCAGTGACCTCATTAGCGATCTCGCTGTGTGTGACAATGAACAGCGATCTGGCCCCTGCTGCGAGATCGCTGCTCGTTACACACAGCCCTGGTTCGTTTTCTTCAAAGGCGCTCTCCCGCTGTGATACACAGATCGCTGTGTGTGACAGCGAGAGAGCGACAAATGAAGCGAGCAGGGAGCAGGAGCCGGCGTCTGACAGCTGAGGTAAGCTTGTAACCAAGATAAACATCGGGTAACCAAGGTGGTTACCCGATATTTACCTTAGTTACCAGACTCTGCAGCTCTCACGCTGCCTGTGCTGCCGGCTCCGGCTGTCTGCACATGTAGCTGCTGTACACATCGGGTTAATTAACCCGATGTGTACAGCAGCTAGGAGAGCAAGGAGCCAGCGCTAAGCAGTGTGCGCGGCTCCCTGCTCTCTGCACATGTAGCTGCATTACACATCGGGTTAATTAACCCGATGTGTACAGCAGTTAGGAGAGCAAGGAGCCAGCGCTCAGTGTGCGCGGCTCCCTGCTCCCTGCACACACAGCTAAGCAGTGTGTGCTGGTAACTAATGTAAACATCGGGTAACCATACCCGATGTTTACCTTAGTTACCAGTCTCCGCAGCTTCCAGACGCCGGCTCCGTGCAAGCGCAGCGTCGCTTGCACGTCGCTGCTGGCTGGGGGCTGTTCACTGGTCGCTGGTGAGATCTGCCTGTTTGACAGCTCACCAGCGACCATGTAGCGATGCAGCAGCGATCCTGACCAGGTCAGATCGCTGGTCGGATCGCTGCTGCATCGCTAAGTGTGAAGGTACCCTTAGTGGCAACCCCCAGCAACCAATACATCCTAGATTAGTAATGGCAGGTGTCTAGGAGACACTCCCATCACTAATCTGTAAGTGAAAGTAACTAAATACAAACCCTTCATTTGGAATAAAGGACTAAAAAGCCATCCTCTTTCACCACTTTATTAACCCCAAAAATACCCCTGCAGGTCTGACGTAATCCACACGAGCTCCCACGATGCTTCCAGCACTACTATATCTGAAGCTCACAGCGAGCACCATAGAACATGTACAAAATGAAACCAAACCTGTGATGTATTTGCCCCAGCCCCTCCTGTGATTTTTAGGCCCCTATCCCTCCTGTGATGTATATGCCCGAGCCCCTCCTATGATGTGTATGCCTCCAGCCCCTCTTGTGATGTGTATGCCTCCAGCACCTCTTGTGATGTATATGCCCCCAGCGACTCCAGTAATGTGTGTATACTGCAGCCCCCATGTCTCCTGTGATTTATATACAGAAGTAACCATGTCTCCTATGTGATGTATATGATTAACAAAACATATTATCACAAAGAGTTGACCGCGATCCGAATCGAGACAAACCTGGAAAAGCAGCTGTGAGAAGCAACATGATCAATATCTCCTAACATCACGGCCACACCAAACAGAAGCAGGTCCAGCTACCACAGTAGGAGTGAGTTAGTTCTTTGACCAAATACAGCAGGGTAATTTTCAAGTTGATAATTATGTGCATCCTCCAAATAATGGTAAAAAATTTCTAAGGGCCTTTGGTAGAAAAAAGTTCCCCACCTCTTCCTTACACAGTATGTTGGTCACCACAGAAACCTATACCGTATGATATACACATCGACCCTCTAATTATATAGCAAGGTTACATCCATAGGCCCACCCAATAATTGCCCATACAAACCCCCATACAGTATTAAGGCCTCCACAATCCCTAATGCAGTATAATAGCCCCCACAGCCCCTTGTATAATGTAACCCACAGCAGCCCACACAGTATGATATCTCCCACATCACTCTATACAGTATGGTCACCAAAGCCCCCAGTTCACCAAAGCCCCCCAATGTTCAATATATAGTGGGGAAAAAAAGTATTTAGTCAGCCACCACTTGTGCAGTTCTCCCACTTAAAAATATGAGAGAGTCATGTAATTGACATCATAGGTAGACCACAACTATGAGAGACAGAATGAGAAAACAAATCCAGAAAATCACCTTGTCTGATTTGGCAAGATTTTTTTTGCAAATTATGGTGAAAAATAAGTATTTGATCAATAACAAAAGTTCATCTTAATATTTTGTTATATATCCTTTATTGGCAATGACAGTGGTCAAACGTTTTCTGTAAGTCTTCATAAGGTTGGCACACACTGTTTGGTGGTATGTTGGCCCATTCCTCCATGCTGATCTCCTCTAGAGCAGTGATGTTTTGGTCCTGTCGCCGGTCAACACGGACTTTCAACTCCCTCCAAAGGTTTTCAATGGGGTTGAGATCTGGAGACTGACTAGGCCACTCCAGGACCTTCATATGCTTCTTACGAAGCCACTCCTTTGTTGTCCTGGTGGAGTGTTTGGGATCATTATCATGCTGAAAGACCCAGCCATGTTTCATCTTCAGTGCCCTTGCTGATGGAGGGATGTTTGCACTCAAAATCTCATGATACATGGCCTCATTCATTTTCATGAACACGGATCAGTCGTCCTGGTCCCTTTGCAGAGAAACAGCCCCAAAGCATGATGTTGCCACACCCATGCTTCACAGTAGGTATGGTGTTCTTTGGATGAAACTTAGCATTCTGTCTCCTCCAAACACGACGAGTTGTGTTTCTACCAAACAGTTTTACTTTGGTTTCATCAGACCATATGACATTTTCCCAATACTCTTCTGGATAATCCAAATGCTCTTTAGCAAACTTCAGATGGACCCGGACATGTACTAGCTTAAGCAGGGGAACACATCTGGCACTGCAGGATCTGAGTCCCTGGCGGCATAATGTATTACTCTTGGTAATAATAATAATAATATTTATTCATTTATATAGCGCTATTAATTCCACAGCGCTTTACATACATTGGCAACACTGTCCCCATTGGGGCTCACAATCTAAATTCCCTATCAGTATGTTTTTGGAGTGTGAGAGGAAACCGGAGTACCCTGAGGAAACCCATGCACACACGGGTAGAACATACAAACTCCTTGAAGATGTTGTCTTTAGTGGGACTAGAGCCCAGGACCCCAGCGCTACAAGGCTGCAGTGCTAACCACTGAGCCACTGTGGCCTTTGTTTATGTGGTTTCAGGTCTATGTGTGGCCCCCCTGAGGCTTCAGGCGCCACAGAGTACAGCACCTGATTTTAGATGCTGTGCTTATCCCGGATTCCTAGGTGACCAGTGCCGGTAAACACAAACCACACACATTTTTTGCCTTTTTTCCTTTTCCTGGTAACAGACTAGAGATGGATCTGATGGATAGCTGCCCATTGGTCGAGACCTGTCCAATCCTGCTGGTCAGAAACCCGGGAGGGGGAGGGGCTTATCAAGACAGTTGACAGTTGTCAGTCAACTTGAGTCCTGAGGGGCGCTCACCCAGTGACGTCGGTGAGACATAGGAGTTACGGTCTCCGGTGGGATACAGTGTCAGTACCCCGGGACCGTCGCAGTCATGGTGTAAAGCCCTAGATTAGGGGACGCTTCAAGCTAGCCTAATAAATCTACCAAGCAAAGAAGATTTCACATTTCTTCACCTACCACAGTGTACGGGGCACAGCAGCATAGAAAGCCTAGGAGTTGAGACTTAGGTTCAGCCCACTGCAGGCTTGTGCTGCCTGCGAACGGACTGCGACTTGTACATACAAGAAAGGTGACCCCCAAGTAGCTTCAAACAACGGGGATCCGCCAACAACAGAGCTCATAGAGGAAGGGCCCATCAGTCACAATACCGGCACCGGGATCCGAAGAGTTCAGGATCGCCTGGGGCCCATGTTGGTGGAGACCGGCACCCTGCGGGCAGTAATAACGAACAGTGAGTAAACATCTTAAACCGCAGACCCGGTGTCGTCAGCTTCTTTGCCATCGCCCTGCACCTCAGCACCGCCATCACTACAACCACCATCATCCTGACTAGGGCCTAGCTCTGCTTGCGGAGAGCTGAAACATCCTGGCTGTGTCTCACCATCAGCCCCAGCAGTGAGAGAGACTACGCAGCCGCGGCTCCCTCTCATAGCCGAACGCCGCAAGTGGCATCACGAACTTCATCTTATCCAAAAATACAATTCCCATCATCATCCTCCCTTTATTACTGAGACACCGCCAGGGTCACGAAGCCAGAGCACCACCACCGCCGACATCCCCGGAAAAAGTCTAGCCCGGTTCAGAGTATCCTAACCCTGCGGCGGGCGTGTCACATTTGCAGGTTATTCACTAAGTCCCCCATGGGGTTCTGGGATTTTTGCGCACCGTTCTTGTGATCATTTTGACCCCACAGGGTGAGATCTTGCGTGGAGCCCCAGATCGAGGGAGATTATCAGTAGTCTTGTATGTCTTCAATTTTCTTATTCTTGCTCCCACAATTGATTCCATCATACCAAGCTGGTTCCCTATTGCAGATTCAGTCTTCCCAGCCTGATGCAGATCTACAATTTTGTTTCTGGACTCCTTCGACAGTTGTTTGGTCTTCACCATATTCAAGTTTGGAGTGTGACTGTTTGAGGTTGTGGACAAGTGTCTTTTATACTGATAAGTTCAAACAGGTGCCATTACTACAGTAATGAACGGTGGACAGAGGAGCCTCTTAAAGAAGAAGTTACTGGTCTGTGAGAGCCAGAAATCTTTCATGTTTTTAGATGACTAAATACTTATTTTCCACAGTAATTTGCAAAAAAAAAAAATCTTGCCAAATCAGACAAGGTGATTTTCTGGATTTGTTTTCTCATTTTGTCTCTCATTTTTGTGGTCTACCTATGATGTCAATTACAGGCCTCTCTCATCTTTTTAAGTGGGAGAAGTTGCACAATTGGTGGCTGACTAAATACTTATTTTTCCACTGTAGTATGGACAGCACAGCTCTTAGTATAATGTCCCCCACGGCCCTACCTTTGATGTCCCCCATAGCCTTACTTTTGATGTCCACCTCAGCACCTCCTTTGATGTCCCCCAAAGCCTTAACGTTTATGTTCACCTTAGCTCTACCTTTGATGTCCACCTCAGCCCCATCTTAGCTTTCCACCTAAGCCCCACCTTTGATGCCCACCTCAGCCCCACATTTGATGTCCACTTCAGTTCTTAATGTTTGACCAAATATTAACAAAAAAAATCCGTACACTGACTCTCCTTCCACCGCATCCTCTGTCTCTTCTGCAGACTTGAAGAAGCTGTGGGGATGCTTTTCTTTAGCAGGGACAGGGAAGCTGGTGATAGTTGATGAGAAGATGGATGGAGCTAAATACAGGGCAACCCTTGAGGAAAACTTGTTGAAGGCTGCAAAAGACTTGAGACTGAGGTGTCGGTTCACTTTGCACAGGACAACAACCCTAAACATCCTGCTAGAGCTACAATGGAATGGTTTTGATCAAAACATATTTATGTATTTATGTGTTGGATTGGCCCAGTGAAACTCTAGACCTAAATCTAATTGAGAATCCTTGGCAATACTAAAAAGTATTGCTGTTCACATACACTCTCCATCCAATCTCACTGAGATAGAGCTATTTTACAAAGTAGAATGGGTAAAAAATTTAACCCTTAGATATATGAATGTAAAATACATTTCAGTGTGTTGGTGAGATGTAAAAAAAAATGTAGAAAAGTTCACTAAGTATGATTACTTTTTCAAGGCACCGTACATGTTCTATCCATGTAAAACAAAAATAGAACACAAAATGAAACATGAACATGTAAATGTGTAATAAAAGTTTGACATTGGAATAAGTTCATCCTGTACTAAATTAGGTAAGTATAGAACAATAATACAAGATCTGTATTGTGTGTGAGTTATAAGTGTACATAAATTCAGTTCATGGAGGTAAATGAAAAAGGTTCTAGTTTGCTGGGGAAAGAGGAGCTCTGATGTGCCTAATAGGGGAGGGAGTCATTAGGTGACTACTGGTAGAAGTTAGAGGCATTGTGATTACATGGGAAAGAGTTAGGTTTTTTGGTATTAATTTTATATGTATGAGTGGTTCTTTAATAGGTGACTTACCAAATTGTTTGGAATGGATGTATTTAGGATTGAAAAGGTTAAGATTGCATATCACTTCAAAAATGTTTGAATTAAAAAACATCATAAAATTATTTTGGAAGACCGAGTTGTCCCAAATTCCAATTATGAGAAATAGATACTAAGGCCCCATACACATTAGACTAATGTCTGCAACACACACCGATATTAATTGGTTCGACCACTAATCTAAAGTGTATGAGTGCATTGGTCAGCTGATCGTTGGGAAAAATGTCAAGGGGGTATGTCTGATTTCGGACTACCAATTGGTTTGTTCCCCCGGAGATCTCTTTCAGCTTCTCTCTCATAGAGAATACAGGTGTGCTCGTATGGCCTAGATGGCTGATGGATCATCATTCAACTGAAAGCCATTGTTTTTGGGGCCTTAACACTTTTAACAGATAAATGGAATGTGGCTACCTGGTGAGACTGGGTTTACAGGACCAGAATTGAATGTGTAGTAGTGTAAAACTGGCGTTGGCCTCAGTTGTGCAATATTAAATATTTAGGTGACGCACATGGATCTTCTACTGTATGTGAGTGTCTGTTCTAAGAAAATGGTAAGATTGATCAGTGAAGATCATCACCACTCAGCTACAGGTGTAGAATGATAATCAAGGCACGTGGCAGTGCCCAAGAATCCCTACAAGGAGGAAGATGAAGAAAGTATACCACTACCGATATTTAAGACATTGAAATAGCATGAATTTTAATGTACCAGTTCTCAATGTTTTAGTTGGATACTCCAAAGAGAGCTCAACATTGTGGTCAGACATTCATAAACCTCACAAGTCATATTGTTGAATATATGGTTTTCATTTTGCAAGGGTTGGCAGGCATGATTTTCCAGCTGCCTCACATTGCATTACAGAAAGGCAAATCTTTAGTAAATCACTAAGATAAAATAAGTTCATTGACACACTAGAACAAGAAATTGTAAAATTTACAAATTGCCAATATCCTAATAAATGGCACACACTACCTTATATGTTCCTTTTTCTCATGTGCAATCACATAAGTTAAGTAAAAAAAAAGGTTCCCAGATATGATGTGAATGATATCAATCAATGGACAGGAAGCCCCTGCCTTTTTAGTCATATATATGGATCCTGTATGAGAGACTGAGGGGTCCTTGGAGAAGATCTTTCACTAACGAGCTTTGTCTTCTGATTATCCATTAAACCCATCACTCTCACCCTGCATATTCCATTAATCCACCTGCATTATTAATGGTACTGGGAGCAGAGCAGATGGGATGCAGCATGCGTCCGTGTGACCCCCTACTATGCTTCCATTGTATTTCTGACTGTTGACACCTTCTGTCTGGGTTTGGTAGCCTTACACCCTGAAGGGTTAACCTCATGTTCTGAGGATATATTTAAAGTAGGAAAGAAACAGATCACATTGTGAAGTAGGAATAAGCATGCTGGGTAGCTACGGGCAGACTCTACACTGTTCATTGCTTCATGAATATTCAGTAAAATAATAAGGATTCTTCAGAATTTACGCTGCATATTCATAAATGTCCTCCACTTGTGTGAAATACAGTAGGAGCTCCGTGTTTTAATTGTCTTTTATAGGGTGAAAATTTACCTATTACTTTTTTTTGCAGTGAGATCATGCTCTGAATTTGGTTTTCTAGTGACATTTATCCAAATTAAATAATTATTTAAAAAAAATAAAAAGAAATTGTAGCACTGAAACGCATGGAGAGAGTCATATCATGCAGGAGGTGGTACAGATAATCCAGCACCCTAAGATTACTTTAGTCTTAGGCTGTATCTCAGATTTTATATGGAATTATGTATAAGTACCATGCTTCAGTGTGGGACTTAAGCTGGGTTTACACACTGAAACTTTCTAGCGATCCCACCAGCGATCCAAACCTGGCCGGGAACGCTACAAAGTCTCTGGTGAGCTGTCAAACAGGCAGACCTGGCCAACGACGCAACAGCGATCCGGACCTGCAGAGCGACCTAGCTGGTTGTTGGGGACGTTGTAAAGCAGCTTTTTGAAAGGGAAGTCGCTGTAAAGTCCCCTTTACACACTGAAACTTTCTAGCGATCATGCTGCATAGCGGGAAACAAAGGACCTAAGAATGGTCCTGAACGATTTGTAGCGATCACAACTTCACAGCAGGGGCCAGATCGCTGATGTGTTTCACACACTGCAATGTCGCTGGGGAGGTCGCTGTAACGTCACAAAACCGGTGACGTTACAGCGATGTCGTTTGAGATGTTGCAGTGTGTAAAGCCACCTTTACTATGAAGGTTTTTCATTATTTCTTCATGAGAACAACGTACCCAAGAAGGCATCAACGGGTCGAGAATACAGAAATGTTGAGGCTATATGTGCCATTAACTTGCTTAACTTAATCTTCTCATTCTCCATTCATTTATTGAAACAACATTTGAGGAAACACTACAATACAGTGTTATGACTAATCCAGGGCCTAAATGATAACTTTTCCAACAGTGTTGCTTTAAAACGAAAAATTGATACAAATTTTCAACTTCATTCTTCAGTTGTGCCATCAATCACGTTTACACAAAAATCCAGCTCAAGGCATATTGGTCATACTCATGCTGTTAAAGAAGGATGGTTGCCCACCATCTTTGTTAGTACACCCGACAAGTCCCAATGGCCATTAAATACAGTATTAACATTATATCAATCCAGGCCACCAGCAGCAAACTAGCATGTGTTTATGAGAAAAATCATTAAATCCATCTAGTAACTAGTAACAAATGATTGTTTACATATTCAAATGCATTAAAAAAATACCCACTTCAGGGGCATATTTATTTTACTTAACTGCATATTTGTGTTTAAAAAAAAAATAAAATTCTGTAGCTTTTCATAACAAATTTTGGACTTTATTTTTGTAATGAGTAAAGATGAGCAAAGTCGAGGTTTGATGTTTGGTGTTCGTACCAAACACAAACTTTACAAAGAAAAACAGAGCTCGGGTCCAGAGTTTGGGTGCTTTTACGCCTGCAAACCACATGCGTGGGCATCTCTGTGATCAGGTATGCTTGGTTCTCAGCACAGAGCACTTGCAGTGTTTGATCGGCTTGCACTGGAAGTAACAACAGCATGATCAGATGTAGTGTGCACCAAACAAAAAAAAAATGGAAAAACACAGTTCACCGACCCAGGAATGGTCTGTTTATGGCTGGCTGCATGTGGTCGGAGACCCGAACTGCCCAATGTTGCACTCACAGGTGGAGGACCATGGGAACCTCCAGCTGTGACTGCAAATAACCTGAGTGACATCACCGCTGATTGCGTGGCTCATTCGTTCTTTGCCTTAAGCTCACAGGGGGCAATCATTGTTCTATGGTCGCCATCTGTCACTTTAGATGTAGCAGAACTGGAATCGTCATGGGACCTTGTGTGGATTATGTCGGACCTGGGTGTTTTGTTGGTTAATAAATTGGTCTAAGAGGATATTTTTTGTATTTTATTTCAAATAAAGGATTTTTTTGGTGTTTGTATTTATTTCTTTTCATTTACAGATTAGTAACAGGGGGTCTCATAGATGCATCCCATTACTAATCTAGAAAATCCTGGGTGGCTGCAGGCTGCTATTTTTAGGGTGGGGGACCCAATAAACATGGGTCTCCCGAGTCTGAGAATGCCACTCAGCCCAGTTATCGGGCTTTATCATAGATGGAAAATTACAAAACTTTATTGATGTAAAACCAGGTAAAATCAATCATGTAAGAGAAATGATCCAGAAAATGAAAAATGTATGGATAAAGGGGAAGGGGGCAGAGAAAAAGGAAACACAGAAAGTCCAGTTCCTGCTGCAATAAATGGTACAATACCAAGAGTAGTGTGGACATTGCCCCGCATGCTCTAATGTTCTTCGTTGTACAACTTTTCATTCTTCGGATGGTTCTAGATCTTATACCATCAGACATTATATTTCTTGTGCCACTACCTTTATTGTTTATTTTTCCACCTGTGCAGATCCCCTGACCTACGTGGGACTCACTTCACGTGAACTCCGCGCTAGAGTCAGGGAACACATACAATGGAGCTGTGAGGAGTGTTGAGGATGTGTCTTTGCTCAAGACGCTTACTTGACACTTTAAATCTCACCACGGATGTGACCCTGGATCCCATAAAATTTTTGGGATTGACATTATCCACGTAGGGATCAGGGGAGGTGATTTAAAGTGACGACTTGCACAATGTGAAATGAAATGAATTGTGACTCTTGACATGCTCGTCACAAAAGGTCTGAATGAGGCTTTGAGCTTCTCTTCCTTTTTGAGATTGCTCATCAGTTGTTTTTCTTTTTTTTTCTTTTTTATGTGTTTTTTTCTCATTAGTTCCCTACTAAACCATCCAACAATCCCCTCCTCCATATTTGGAAGTGAGTGTGATTTGCTCCTCCTGCACCTGTGATGCCTCCATTTAGTGGGTGTTTAGCTGTATCCTGCTGGAGTAGTAGTAGTCTTTTGGCCTGAGCAATATACAGCTGCAATTTCATCTTGCTGTAAGTAATGATATTCTTTTTTGCTTTTTTTTATAGTGTAGGGACCTACAAGCATGAGGTTCCCGTGACGAGGGTTGTAGGCTTACGTCTTATGGCCATAATGCTAACAAAAAACCTCATATATATTTTTTTGTACAGGATACAGCCAAGCCCCTTTTTGTTAGGCCTTGCTATCAGAGTTTCAGAGTCCCTGTGTAGCGCGCAGTGAGAGTACGGCTTGGCAGCCCTCCTGATCTAATAGTATGGGCGTCACCTAATAGGCTGCGGGTTTGTGACTGTGCGTCTGCTAGTGTGAACAGTGCTCTATGCAAGCCACTAGTGTGCAGTTTTACCATCCAGCAATCCCCTCCTCCATATTTGGAAGTGAGTGTGATTTGCTCCTCCTGCACCTGTGATGCCTCCATCTAGTGGGGGTTTAGCTGTATCCTGCTGTATCCTGCTGGAGTAGTAGTAGTCTTTTGGCCTGAGCAATATACAGCTGCAATTTCATCTTGCTAAGTAATGATATTCTTTTTTGCTTTTTTTTATTTTATCTGTGCTGGATATCATACTACGGGGAGGACACTACGCCAATTTATTTTTTATTTTTATACTATGATATAGACACGCAGACAGGGCCTGTGATCACAAGCAGTCAGACACTGTCACACAGCCTGGGACGTATCTGACTGCAACAAATCACAGATGCCAGGACTATCGGTGAGCAGGGGAAGCAGTGAATATGCATGAAGGTAAATGAATGGCCCCGAAAGAAGAGTGAGAGGCCCAAAAGCAGTTACAGCCACTTCGGAGACTCTGTAAGTATACCGCTCTTCCTTTAATCCCCCTATCCCTTATACCACGCATTTTAAGTGTCGGATTCTAGTCCCCATAGACCGGCATCCAGCCAGATATCCGCGATCAATTCCAGGTCAGAACCAATTTTTTTTAAGATCCGTTAGTCCATCCAGCCAATCCCGGATTTCTGCGAGTCCGCCTATCACTACTGATCTCTAAAAATGTAAAATCAATTAATCGGATTGGTAAAGAGTGCAGCAAGAAAAAAAATCGAAATGCCATAATTACGGGTTTTTAGTCATGTCAACATTGCATTAAAATGCAGTAACAGGTGATCAAAACATCACATCTACCCAAAAATAGTATAATTAAAAAAAGGTCACCTCAAGACACATAAATAACCCCTCACTGAGTCCCAGAAAAAGATGAGAACACTACGGATTTCGGAAAATAGCGCCAAGAGCGTCATTTTTACTTTTACAAACGTCTGAATTTTTTTTCACCACTTAGATAAAAGTAAAACTATACAAGTTTGGTATCTACGAACTTGTACTATCCTGAGGAATCATACTGTCAGGTTAGTTTTGCCATGTAGTAAAAATGTTAAATAAAAAAACGCAAAAACTATTTTGGAATTGCACTTTTTTGTAGTTTCACTGCACTTGGAATTTATTTCCGGTTTTCCAGCATAATATAGGGCAGAATGAATGGTGTCATTCAAAAGTACTACTTGTCCCACAAAAAACAAGCCCTCATATGGCAATATTGATTTAAAAATAAAAGGTTATGGCTCTTGGAAGAAGGGGAGAAAAAAAATGAACACAAAAATGGAAAATTGCCATGTGCTGAGGGGGTTAAATGAAGGTTCAGTTTTCATTGAATTATAAATCCGTTTAGAACATAGTTGAGATAAGAAATGTAAGAATTACAAGTTCTGCAATCAGAATAAGTTAATTGAGAGAATTGACTAATAAGGGAATTGCGGAGTGGGGGTCCTGAATATATACCGTAAGTAGCCGTGGTTGCACAACCGGAAAATATATTGTAAGGTTGCCACATCAGTACAACATTTAACAACCTAAAAAAAGAAGAAAGCAATACAATATTGATGTGCAAATAAGAATTTAATATGAAATATATTTTATTGAAAAACCCTCAAAAATCAATACTCCATAAAAAAATAAAAATGCAAAAAAAGATCCACAACACTGACATTACAACGTAACTATGCATGTACAAAATGTACAGAAAAAAATAAATCCCATACACAGATATGGGTGACAATATATTCAGGAATAAAGCCGTAAGTATATGAGAAATGTGCAGGATATTAAGCAAGGTGCAAATATAAAGGGATATTAAGCAAATATATTAAAGTGAAAACATGAAAGCTAATAAAATGTGAATACCTATATATCAAACACATGATATGAAATCCAAACCAGTCTAGAGGAATGCCAGTGTAGAAACCCAACAAGTATCGCTGGTCAAGCCAGCATTATCTGAGGAGAGTCCGACCGCTGCAGCCCTCACTGATCACTAGAATGGGATATTTTTATCCCAGGTGGGGCAGTTTTATGCCTATTACAAAAAAAAGCAGCAGGTCAGATCCTTAACTGCTCATCCATTCATTCTCTATTGGGTCGCCAGAAATGCAATGCGTTGTCACGCTAGGTAAGAGGAAGTACCATGTGCACGGCGAAAGGGAAGAGAAACTCTGTGTGTAGGGAGAGGAAAGATGGTGACCCCTGACTGAACCTACTGCTGGTCCCTGGGTTCCCTGACTACCCTAGATAGGTTCCGCACCTATGCACTGAGCCAGATACTTGACCCTTGGTATCCCTAGTGCTGGGCCCCAAATAGGGAACGCATGGGATGAGCTCTTCGTCAACCTCACTAAACATTATAGATGACACGAGGAAAACACACAAACACACAGGGGGAAAAGCATGAACTACTTATCATTAGATGAGTCGGGTAGAAGTTCAGCAGAGCTTTCAGCAACGATATCACAGAGGAGTTTAAACCACCTGCTTGCAACCTCAGCTTGAAGGAACTGAAAATATCACCAGGACAGTCCAAAGAAAGGAAGGGGTATTTAAGCACCAAGGGAATACTGATAATCAACAGCTCGATAGAAGCTGAGCTCTTGCTGGGTCCAAAAGGGAGAGAGATGAATCCAGCAAAAAGGCTACCTATACCAATGAATACTGACAGCAAGAACAATGGAAAGTCAGGGAGCATTATGCGCAGACAGACTCTGTGACCTTCTGTGGCCAGAAACCACATGACTGTCTGTCACATTTGACACATCCCTGACATGTGGCTTGTGCATCATAGCTAGGAGACAGGCTGTGGAGCCATCATATAGGTGTTTTTAATGTGGGGCCATCATAATGTGAATGTAGGGCTATAAAGACATGATACTATATATAGGGGGTTGTGAGACCATCATACTGTATGTAGGGGTTTGTGGGGTCATTATAATGTATATTATAGGGAGCTGTGTAGGCCTCATTTGACATATAGGGAGCTGTGGGGTCATCATAATGTGTATGGGTTCTGTAGGAACCATCATATTGTGTATGGTAGTTGTGTTGGTCACTCTTTTGTTTATGCGAACTGTGGGGGCTATCCTACAGTGCATGGAGTGCTCTGAGGGCCACCTTCTATATATGGGAGGCTTTGGGGGTATCATACTCTGTAAGGGGGTTTTAAGCCCATCTAACTGTGGGGTGCTGTGGTACAAATCATACTACAAATGCGGAGCTATGGTCCATCATTCTAAGGAGGCACAATGGTGAATCATCATTATAGGGAAGCTCTGAGGTATTAAAATTAGAAGAAAGCCTGGGTTACAGTTACAGTTATGTTACAGTTCATAAGGGGCATGGCATGGAGGCCATAGTTCATAACTGCAGACAGTGTGGAAGTTATGGCTCATATAGATCTAAATGGTGATAGCATCATATAGCTCATAAAGGGGAACAATAAGATGAACAATAAGTAAAAGAGATCACGGTCCATGATGATTACCTCTCTTGAAAACTAGACTGAGATGTATGAAGTAGAGAGTGGATCCAAATTGTGATAAAAAAAATGAAAAAAAAATGTTTTTTTATTTGTTGTTAATTCATTAAAATTGGTTAAAACATTTAGCAAAGTACAACGCATTTCAACTATTAATGCCTTCCTCTGTACATTGCTAAATATTTTTATCAATTTTAATGTTTTTAACAAAAAATAAAACATTTTTTTCATCTACTCTGTACTTTGTATATTTAAATCCAGTATTCAAGATCACCAACCGTAATCTCTCTTACTTGCAACCTACTTGGGGTCCACTGAAGGATTCCCATTCAGCGGGTTCAATCAGATGTCACCGGCCCTACGGTATCTGGACATTGCTCTCCTACATGCTTTAACTTTCCACCGCAAGGTGAGTTTGTTAATCACTTCACATTATTACAGTGTTAACTAACTACTACACCCAGAAAGCGCCACATTTACTTATTCCTTCACAGGATACTTTCCAGAAACGATTATTATAAAGACAGTGTGAAGTCAATATTTTATAGAAGACAATGAGGAGGCCATGTACCAAAAGAGGAACAGTCTGGGGGACATATTTTGTGTAGGGAGCAAATATAAGTGTAATCTGTATTCAGTAGCACAGTATGGGCAGAAATGTTTATGCAGGAGCATTATAATGCCACTGTTACTTTTAAGGTCCATCAGTTTGCGATATGCAACAGAAAAACTGAGAAGATAGACGTCTGCAGAGATGAGCTGTGAATGTCCCAGGCCATCATAGCACCTGCACCAGATGGAGAAAAAGAAAGGATGATTTAGATAAGATTAGATTACATGTAAATGTTTATTTGTGATACTGACTGCATTTAATCAGTACTTTGGTTCTTGGTGATGTACTCATGTACTGTTGTTGGTGCTGGTGATGAATTTAAATACTGATGATGATTCTGATGCTTTATTCCTGTACTGTTGATGGTTCTGATGCTGTATTCATGTATTGATGTTTGTTCTAGTGCTGTTTTTATGTATTGATTATGGCTATTTTGTTACACTCATCCACTAATGGTAGTTCTACTGTTGTATACATCTACTGATGGTGGATCTGGAGATGTATTCATGTGCAGATGACTGTTCTGGTGCTGTATTCATGAGCTAATGGTAGTTTTAGTGCTGTATTCCTGTAGTAATGGTGATTCTGGTGTTGTATTTCTGTACTGATGATGTGCCAATGTATGTAAAGCGCTGTGGAATTAATAGCACTATATAAATGAAGAAATATTATTATTATTATATTGTAGTGATACAATTATGCACTGATAACAGTTCTGTTGCTGTGTTCATGTGCTGTTGATGGTTCCAATGCTGCATGTACAGTCATGGCCAAAAGTTTTGAGAATGCTACAAATATTAATTTTTACAAAGTCTACTGCTTACGTTTTTCTAATGGCAATTTGCATATACTCCAGAATGTCATAAAGAGTGATCAGCTTAACAGCAATTACTTGCAAAGTCAATATTGGCTAAGAAAATGAACTTCAACCCCCAAAACACATTTCAACATCATTGCATTCCTGCCTTAAAAGGAGCAGCTAACATTGTTTTAGTGATTGTTCCATTAACACAGGTGTGGGTGTTGATGAGGACAGGGCTGGCGATCAATCAGTCATGATTAAGTAAGAATGACACCACTGGACACTTTAAAAGGAGGCTGGTGCTTGGTATCATTGTTTCTCTTCAGTTAACCATGGTTATCTCTAAAGAAACACGTGCAGCCATCATTGCTCTGCACAAAAATGGCCTAACAGGGAAGAGTATAGCAGCTAAAAAGATTGCACCTCAGTCAACAATATATCGCATCATCAAGAACTTCAAGGAGAGAGCTTCCATTGTTGCCAAAAAGGCTCTGGGCGCACAAAAAGGACAAGCAAACACCAGGACCGTATCTTAAAACTGTTTCAGCTGCGGGATCGGACTACCAGCAGTGCCAAGTTAGCTCAACAATAGCAGCAGGCTGGTGTGAGTGCTTCTGCACGCACTGTGAGGCGGAGACTGCTTGAGCAAGGCCTGGTTTCAAGGAGGGCAGCAAAGAAGCTACTTCTCTCTAGAAAAAACATCAGGGACCGACTGATATTCTGCAAAAGGTACAGGGAGTGGACTGCTGAGGACTGGGGTAAAGTCATTTTCTCAGATGAATCCCCTTTTCGATTGTTTGGGACATATGGAAAACAGCTTATTAGGAGAAGAAGAGGTGAGCGCTACCACCAGTCTTGTCTTGCCTTGCCAACTGTTAAGCATCCTGAAACGATTCATGTGTGGGGTTGCTTCTCAGCCAAAGGAATCGGCTCACTCACAGTCTTGCCTAAAAACACAGCCATGAATAAAGAATGGTACCAGAATGTCCTCCAAGAGCAACTTCTCCCAACTGTCCAAGAGCAGTTTGGCGCCCAACAATGCCTTTTCCAGCATGATGGAGCACCTTGCCATAAAGCAAAGGTGGTCACTAAATGGCTCATGGAACAAAACATAGAGATTTTGGGTCCATGGCCTGGAAACTCCCCAGATCTTAATCCCATTGAGAACTTGTGGGCAATCATCAAGAGACGGGTGGACAAACAAAAACCAACAAATTCTGGCAAAATGCAAGCATTGCTTATGCAAGAATGGACAGCTATCAGTCAGGATTTGGTCCAGAAGTTGATTGAGAGCATGCCAGGGAGAATTGCAGAGGTCCTGAAGAAGAAGGGTCAACACTGCAAATATTGACTTGCTGCATTAACTCATTCTAACTGTCAATATAACCTTTTGGTACTCATACTATGATTGCAATTATATTTCTGTATGTGATGTAAACATCAGACAAACACAATTAAAAACCAGAGGGCAACAGATCATGTGAAAATATAATTTTGGTGTCATTCTCAAAACTTTTGGCCATGACTATATGTACTGATGGTTGTTCTGGTGTTGAGTTCATGTACTTATGATGCTTCTGCTACGATATTCATGTATTGAAGGTTGTTCTTGTGATGCATTCATATATAGATTGTTATTCTAGTGCAGTTCTCATGTGTCCACATGAATTTGGAGCTGTATTCTTGTACTGAGTGGTTTTGGTGCTGTGTTACTTCATAAGAAACAGTGATTTGTTATATATACTGCAATACTGTGGTGATGCAGTACTTAATATAAGTCATTAGCAGAAGCCAAAGACCTTAAGATCATGAGAGTAAAAATATTTATGTTGTTTCCATATAATTTTTATTACTCACTGTATATTAGGCCTGCACAATATACGGCATGAAGGATATTGTTGGGCCCATGGAAATCCATGAGACTTTGGGTCTTATGTTCCTGTATTCATGTTTTTCAGATATGAATACTGTTGAACACTTTGGCGCAGGAACTGGGGCAGAGCAGAGAAGTGCTCATGCAGCAGTGTGCTGAGGTGATCAAACTGTGACCTTATCACACTGCTTCTGTCACAAGCACCACAGTGCAGAGGAGACGAGGATGTGGCTGGAAACAGTAAGCGCTCTTTGGAGGAGCCCGAAGAGTAAATATACTATTATAGGAGGGCCTAGTATTAGTGTTACTTTTCCTATAAGTGCATCTTATGGAGTAACAGGAGATTGGGTGGGGGGGAATTGTTAAGGGGGCACCGTAGCAGAGGGGTAATGCGTGAGATATTTTGGAGAGGTGCTAGATGTGGGGGATTTTATGGATAGGAACAGTATAGGGGACATTATGGAGAGGAACAGTGTGTGTGGGATATTACAGAAATCGGTAGTGTGGGGAGACATTACAGAGAGGGGCAGCTTGTGAGAGGGAAATTTCAGAGAGGGGCAGTGAAGGGGAATATTATGCAAAGGGGCACTGTGTGAGGACATTACGGATAGGGGCAGTATGGGAGGCTATATTATGGAGAGGAGGAGTTTGTGAGGGATATTATGGATAGAATCAGCATGGGGTGACATTATGAAGATAGGCAGTGTGGGATGTACATTAGGGAGCAGGGTAGTGTATGCACGGGGCAATGGGGGAACAGTATGGAGAGGGGCAGTGTAGGATGGATATTATAAAGAGAGTCAGAGTGGGGGGACATTGCAGAAATTGGCAGTAAGGGAGAATATTATGAAGAGCTTCACAAGTTCAGTGTTTGTGAACATCATGTTAAAATTGAAAAATCTTGTTTTTGAGATTATGATGTGGATTTGGTTGAGTTTCTACTCCAAAAACCTAGGGTAATTTTGGGTGTGTTCACACTGATTTTTTTTTGGGAGAACAAGCTCTCCAAATTCTTCTCAAATACTCACTTGGTTCTCATAATGTATAAATGTACTTACGATGGTTCTGGTGATGTATTCATGCAAGTTCCCTTTTAATTTTTCTGTTGTCCTTTGGATTTTTTCAGTTTGACAATATGGGCCTTGGACCAAAACATGTTTTGCACCCCTGCTGTATATATTACGCACAGCATTTATTTTGTCCTTTTTATTCCCCACTGTAGCGACCATATGCTAAAGATTCAGGAAGGGTCAAAATGTGCTTATTTAGTCAGTTGCTTTATGTCCTTAACCTCCATACTTGACCACTTGATCACACTCTACTGTACCTGCTTCATAATGAAAATCTGATAATGAAAAGAAACCTTGAGAGTGTGGTGAATACTTCGTTTATGATATTTCAAGATATTACCTCACTCTACCACTCACTCTACCAGTAGCTCCTATCATATCCGAATGAAAACTAATTATCTTAGCTGGATCTCAGAATATTGCAACACAATAAATTGTTTTGCTTTTTATTTATTCAAGTTTGTTTTATATTTTTTAAAACAGTAAATCATAAAAATACGACATGATGATATTTCACCTGGCATCTAACAGATCTGTATTTGTCTTGTCTTTCTGAAAAAGGGTAAAACAATACAAATTTACATTCAAATCATTGTAGGCCCTTCTTAAACAGTAGATGAAAGCAGTCACCAGCAGGGTCTGGGAGGTTGTGATTGCTGCTGCACAAAAGTTGTCAATAAATTAAGAAAGTGACAGACTTCATGGATGGAAGGCTTATGACTGTCATTGAAGGGTGACGATCTTGTCACTGATAAATACATTTCTGACTTTTCACAAAAATGATGTACGTTTGAGTTGTTCAGTTATTATTCTCACTTTATCAAATGAAAATATGCAATTGAGATGGGAAAATGTACTTTTTCATTTAGTTGCATCATTTTTCATCCTAAGGGGTACTTTGCGCACTATGACATCGCAGGTGCGATGTCGGTGGGGTCAAATCGAAAGTGACGCATATCCGGCATCGCTGTCCACATCAGAGTATTACTACGATTAACGAGCGCAAAAGCGTCGAAATCGTATGATCGGTGTAGCGTCGGTCATTTCCATAATTTGGAAGGACTGATGTTACGATGTTGTTCCTCGTTATTGCGGCAGCACACATCACTGTGTGTGAAGCCACAGGAGTTAGGAACATCGCCTTACCTGCGTCCCAGCTGCAATGAGGAAGGAAGAAGATGGGCGGGATGTTTACGTCCCGCTCATCTCCGCCCCCCTGCTTCTATTGGCCGCCTGCCATGTGACGTCACTGTGACGCCGCACGACCCGCCCCCTTAGGAAGGAGGCGTTTCGCCGGCCAGAGCGACGTCGCAGGGCAGGTAAGTGCATGTGAAGCTGCCGTAGCGATAATGTTCGCTACGGGAGCTATCACAAGATATCGCAGTTGCGACGGGGGCGGGGACTATCGCGCTCAGCATCGCTACCATCGGCTTGCGATGTCGTAGTATGCAAAGTACCCCTAAGAGTTGCCCAATAATTCTGCCCACAGATATTCTCCTAAGAAAGACAAAACTTGGCTTTTACTTTCTTAAATATTCAGGCTTCAGAATTATTCACCGTTTGGATTAAGTGACAGCACTGTAGTAGTTCAATAATTAAATAAATTATAAAAAATGCAGATTGTCCAATAATTGTGCACACAATGTACAGTGTGATACACCGACTATGAATTTCCCCACACATGCACCATATGGTGACCCCAGGAAAGTCTGATGCCTCTATGTACAGTATGATTGCCCATCCCCTACCTACATAACAGTATGGCCTAATAGCTCCCCTATATATAGCATGATGCCCTCTCAGCTCCCATAAATATACACTGATAAGCAAAATGGTAACAATGTTGTGAACTTTTTACTTTCAAGTTCCATATCTCCATCCACTACAGTTTTGAGGGTGAAACTACCTTAATTTTATAGACAATTATCTTGGCTATCTCATACATAAATTTGATTTGCAACTATTTAGCTTATGATTAGTTATGCATATTCTTGTCATGTCACTGTTTTAATTTTTATTTTTTTGTTAGTATTTGTAAATCCACCTTTGGCTTTCAACAATCCTTTTGGGCATGCTCTTGATCAGATTCAAGCTTGTCTCAACCAAAATCTGATTCCAGGTCTCTTCTACGCATTGTTGGTCCATACTGGTCGAACTCCTTGGGTATGTATCCAGCTTTATCTTCAACTCTACCCACAAGTGCTTGATTGGGTTGAGGTCTGGAAACTATGGGGGCCAATCCAGCATCTCTGCTTCATTGTCATTGAAACATTTTTTTCGCCAATCTCAAGGTATGCTTTGTGTTGTCCTGCTGAAACACTATGTAGTCCTTTCATATCCATAGTACTGTAGTGTCTGAAGTAACTCGTCTTGTAGGATTCTCACATTAAGCTCAGCATTGTGACCACCATCGATTCTACCATGTTTGTCCAAAATTAAGGCAGTGTCTTTTAATATTTTTTGCTCCAAAAAATGCTAGCGCTTATTTTTAAGTGATGTCTTATATTTTATATTGGCATCAGTGATTGGGTCACCTGTTAATGAAAAATTAACATTCACCCCTTCCCCCGCCAATAATCCAATCCATTCCACCCCTCTGCCAGTGTCGCGGGCGGAGAGGGGTTTTTTGGGGAACGCCGCTCGCCTGGGGAATCTCTGGCGCTGGGGTCCGGTGCTTCTGCTCCTTGGTGGCTCGAGCACGGGGCCGGACCCGGAGGCTCGAGCAGCGCCTCCTCGCCCACGAGTGAAAAGGGGGGGGGTGGGGGGTTGGTGGTGTGATGTAGGTTGTGACGCCACCCACGGGGTTGTGGTGATGGTGGGCACCACCGCTGCTGGTGACGGGGGTTCCCGGGAGCGATGGCGGGGAGCAGCTGAGGTGTTGGCCCCTCCGTGGGTAGGGGCGGTTTGTCCCGGGGCCCCGGTTGGGGGATTAAATGCCTGGATGTTGATGGGTAGGGGCTAGGTGCTGGTGCCGATGCGGGGAGGCAGCGCGGATGCGGGGCAGTGGTGCAGCGCTGTGCCGGATGGCACTGGTGTACTCACTCAGGTAGTCAATGACAGAGTCTCTGGTAAACCAAATGGCTGGATGGACGGGACCCGCAGTCGGCTGCGGTTTCTTCACATTTCCCCGGATGGGTTGGTGGCGGCTGTCTTTCCCTGCACCTGTGTGTAAGTGTTTTATCCCTATGGATTCCCACGGGTGGTCCGCACCCCGGCGGCTTGTATGTGTCGGGAGAGCCCGTTTTGCTCGCAGGCGCTGGCCCTTGGATCTCTGGCCATTGGCGGTGGCTCTTATCCGGACGGGTTGGGCTGTTGCCTTCTAACGGGACTTGGGTGGGAATGAACCCCTGAGGTCCAGACCGCAATCAGAGAATTTGACCGTTACGGCGGCTTCCGAGCCTAGTCGGGGTCTGAGTACCCTGCCTTGGTGCTTAGCTTCACTCCGCTCCCCGGTTTGGTACCGGCGGGCCAACGCCCGACCCCGGTCCTATGGTTCCGCAGACGTCCACTAATTCCTGCAGACGGCCACCACCATCTGCAGACCTTGCTGATTGTGCCTGGGCTCCAACCCAGACACACACAGTCTCTACTCCCACTCCTCTCAACTCCACTTCACTTGAACTCCAACTACAAAACTGACTACTTTTCCCGCCTCCAGGCCTGTGAACTCCTCGGTGGGTGGGGCCAACCGCCTGGCTCCGCCCCACCTGGTGTGGACATCAGACCCTGGAGGAGGCAACAAGGGTTTTTGTTTGACGGTTGGTCCCTACCAGGGAAGGGGGGTGTGTATGTGCGTGATGGTGTTCTGTGACCCCTGGGGTCCAGGGCGTCACACTAGCACCAGTAATTGGAACGTAATGAATATTCCACTCTTTCGTTGCTCACCCCTCAGTGAGTGCAGCATCAGTGATTCACTCAGACTATTGTATTACTGACTGAGGATCGCAGTTTAATGGTTGCATTGACCAGCGGCTTTTCTGACCCAAGAGTGTCAACATGTATTTCTACGCAGGTGTGGAGAGCTGATACCCAGTGCAAGCAATAATATGACAGTTTGAGTGAATGACTGGGAAACCTATTACCAACCTAATAGAAAACAAAAGGAACGTGAAGGAAAGACAAAGGAGACAACACAGTGTAAAAACCAAACAGTTCTCTGTCAAACAGCAAGCAAAATCCTAAGCCGCAAAATTGGATCTCCTTAGAAGCTTTCCATACAGAATTATAGAGAGCACTGAATGCTAGAAACAGAAAACTATTTATAACCCCTCCCAGGATGTGATTGAAAAGATACAATGTGCAAGTCAAGACACATGTGACTATACCCAAAGGAATAAAAGCAGAGGGAAAAGTAAATCAAGATTTGGACAGGTAACTACCCATCCTATGGATCAACAGAAAGGGAAACAGACTTTGGAGCAGAAGAACACAGATCAAATCCTGAGGCATGACAATTGCACTCGAGGCTTCTTCACCTTTTTTTCAGGCCACCATTCGAGACTTATGCAATGTACATCGAATGGTGCTTGCATGGACATTTGTGATCTCATTATTACAAAGCATACAAGCCACCTCCACTGCCATGTTTGTCGTGTCGGAGCTAATAGACCTTGTGATGACTTGTTGACTCCAGAATTTTGCCTGTA
The DNA here is from genome assembly GCF_048569485.1 of Anomaloglossus baeobatrachus. NCBI lineage: Eukaryota > Metazoa > Chordata > Amphibia > Anura > Aromobatidae > Anomaloglossus > Anomaloglossus baeobatrachus. Next base: position 228,806,649 of record NC_134354.1, read on the forward strand.
TGTCCTCCACTCCCTTAAATGGATGGACGTCTTAATTTCATATTCTCCCGACTGTCATGGCACTCACATAATACAGTTTGGCAATTTTCTTGGCCGAGAGATCGCAATCAATGAGCTGAATGATGCTGTTTCTCTTTTCTTGAGAAATCTTCTTCATGACTGCTCCTCGATTCAAACCAGTCACCATTTGCTTGGGAATCAACCTAATAACACACCGAGCTTTTAGAGTATGTGAGAACAGGTTGTAATTTGTAGTACACAGAAAGAAAAACATTTTGTAAACACCATGAGAAAAACAGTAACAATGCAGTGACATGATAAGAATCTGCATAACTAATTGTATGCTAAATAGTTGCAAGTCAAATTTATGTATCAGATAGAAAAGATGATTGTCTATAAGATGAAGGTACTCTCATACTTAAAGATGTAGTGGATGGCAACATATTAAGCCTGACATTCAAAAGTTCAAAACATTGTTACCCTTTTGCTCATCAGTGTAGTATGATGCCCCCCACTGCTCCCTATATACAGTATTATGCCCCCCACTGCTTCATATATATAGAGTAATAGCCCCAGGGACCTATATGAAGACTATGAGATCACTACAGCTCTCCTTACACATTATTTTAGCCCCAAAGCAGTCTACACTGTATGGTTACTGCAGCTCTACAATCTATAAATATATGATATCCAATACACATTTTGAGGCCCCCACAACTACCTATACACAGTATGAAGACCTCAAAGCTTCCCTATACACAATATGAGGCCCCAAACCCTGCCTATACACATTATGATGGCCCCACAACTTTGCTATAAATAGGATGAAGGCCCGACACCCTTCTATACTGTCAGGGCCGGGAGGACTGGTAGGCCCAGGAGGTGGATCCACTGGATCGAGCACCCCACCGGAGGGCAGGGTACACGGCAGCCGGAGCACTGGCGTGGCAGGGATGGGTCCCTCCGGGGACGGGTAGAACAAAGTCACACGGTACTAGGGGACCAGCGTCCCTCCGGGGACGGGTAGAACAAAGTCACACAGTACTAGGGGACCAGCGTCCCTCCGGGGACGGGTAGAACAAAGTCACCGGGGTCCCAGAGTTCCTTGAGACAGTGCAGGACACTGGTACAGGTGCCGGGTAGTAAAGACAGGCAGTATTACAGGACACAGCACAAGGGGACCTGAGCACCTAGCTCACAAGACAAAGCTTCAAGACACGTTGATCAGGCCCCGCCCACATGGAAAGGCCAGTCTTATATACCCAGCACATCCTCATGTCATTTCCTGCTGCAGGTGTGCTGGGCCTATAAGACCAGGAGAGTGGGCGCGGCCCGGTCCTATACAGTGAGTCTAAGGGCGGCTTTGCACACTACGACATCGCAGGTGCGATGTCGGTGGGGTCAGATCGAAAGTGACGCACATCCGGCGTCACTTGCGATGTCATAGTGTTTAAATCCTAGATGATACGACAAACGAGCGCAAAAGCATCGTTATCGTATCATCGTTGCAAGCTCCAACTTTTCCATAATTTTGCTGCAGCGATGGTATGATGCTGTTCCTCGTTCTTGCGGCAGCACACATCGCTGTGTGTTACGCCACAGGAGCGAGGAACTTCACCTTACCTGCCGCCGGCGGCTCTATGGAAGGAAGGAGGTGGGCGGGATGTTTACATCCTGCTCATCTCCGCCCCTCCGCCGCTATTGGCCGCCTGCCGTGTGACGTCGCTATGACGCCGCACGACCCGCCCCTTTAGGAAGGAGGCAGGTCGCCGGCCAGAGCGACGGTCGCAGGGTAGGTGAGTGCATGTGAAGCTGGCGTAGCGATAATTTTCGCTACGCCAGCTATCACAAGATATCGTACCTGCGACGGGGGCGGGGACTATCGCGTGCGACATCGCAGCATCGGCTTGCGATGTCGCAACGTGCAAAGCCTGCCTAAGACTCAGGGTCAGACTCATGAGACCAGGAGCAGGACACAGGAGAGCACGAGCGGGAGCGGCAGCCATGACCGGAGGACATGTGGGCTGGATCAGTGGTAACGGAGCGGTGCAATGACGGTGAAGCCGGATCAGTGGGTACAGAGTGGTGCAGCGACGGTGAGACCGAAACCAGTGGGTAAGGAGCGCTGCTTGGACACCGGCAGCGTGACATATACATACAGGGTGATTATAAAAGATTCACCAGGTTTCATTTATATTACTGCACAGATATAAATTTCACCCATTTATAATAACAACGTATCCAAAGGTCAGATTTCAGGGATTGTAACTCTCATGTGCATACTCACTTGTGACTCACCAGGTGGCAGTGCAGCATCAGAACACTGTATTACGAGACCCCACAGCTCTCTATACACATTATAAGGCCTCCAAAGCTCCCTATACACAGTATTATAGGCCCTGTTGCTTTCTTATAAACAGTATAAAGCCCCCACAGACCCTATAAAAAAAAACTATTGCTGAACTGCTGTTTCATATTCAATCTGCCTACCAAAAAAAATTGAATAGAAAAAAATTAAAAATCATTATGTACCTGAAAATGGTACAAATACAAACATCAATTCTTGCCATAAAAAACAAACCTTCATATGACTGTCAGCAGAAATTTAGAAAAATGATAGCTCTCTAAATGTGGTGATCTCAAACTTTTTTTGTAAACAAGTATTTTTTAGTGTGTGATAGAAGCCAAATAAAAAAATAATATAAATTTGGTATTGCTGTAATCACATAGAGCTGAAGAATAAAGCTGTCCTATCACTTATACCACACAATGAAAGGCGTAAAAAATACATAAAAGCGATTCTTGACCTACAGTTGATTTATTTTTTTTTTCTCCCAAAGATCGCAGTAAAGCTAGGTTCATATTTATCCTGCACTCTATGCTGAGCATTTACACTGGAGCTTACTTGTAAATCTCTGAAATACGTGATTCAGACACAACTCACAATGGAAAATTCAGTATGATGAGGTAGAACGAGTAATTTTGGACTAGGTCTATCATCTTAGTTACATCACTCGGAGATTTAGATGGAAACCGCAATGTAAGTGCAACGTAGAGCGCAGGATAAATGTGATCCAAAAATATATGTAAAATGTTCCCAATAAAAGCTTCAACTCAATCCATAAAAAAAAAAACAAGGCCACACTCAGGTCCATCATCGGTCAATGGAAATTTAGCATGTTTTCACATTACTGGTAACTAGAGATAAGCGGACCCGTGGAAGTTCGGTTTGGCGGGTTCAGCCGGACTTTAGATAAAGTTCGAATTGTGACTTCACCTGAACCCCTAATGAAAGACAGTAATTGGGCAGTTAAGGTCTCCGCCCACATACAGTGAGCCATAAACAGATCAGATCCGGGGGTGGTTGAGCGGGGCTTTTCAATTTATTTTTTTGGGTGCACACTACATCTGATAATGTTGTTGTTACCCCGAGCCATTTGAACTCTCCAAGCGGCATGCACTAGGTTGAACACAGAGGGTACCCGAGAACAGCGATACTCATGCGTGTGGTTTGCATACGTAAAGCACCCGACTTTTTTTTGTAAAATCTGTGTTCGGTACTGTAAAAGGGGAATAAAACTGCCCTATGTAAAAAGGCTTGCCTACCTTTGTGGAAAGGGGAAAAAGGGCGGAAAAATACAATAATATACTTATTTCCTCCTTCCAGCACAAAGGATCAATTCCCACAAGACTGATATACTGCATATAGTCTCAAGGGTATATTTTCTCTGTTACTATTGCTTTACTGCTTTACTCTATCTATCTGGTGTATTCTATACACGCGCAGACTCAAAACACTTTGTTATAATAGAATATAACAAGTTTATTCACTAACAAGACTACGCTTAATACATAATTAATACTAGCACATGTAATCAATATGAAAAGCATATACTAAATTATACACAAATACCATACAGGAAAACACCAGTAAATAATACCTTCACAATTACAGCATTAAACCCACAATTACATACCATCCACTTTGACTAAAGCACTCACACCATAACTAATAATATCCCTATATGGTTAAAGGTAAAGTACACAGGGTTTGATACTCAGCCATGTGGTTATACTTCCAAAAGCAAAGAGATAAGAGAAAAGAGAGAAGGCCCTCACAGGAAATGAGGTCAGGTTATATAGAGGGCCTGTGACCTAGATTAATTTCCCCCTATCATTGGCTGAAGTCTGTGATATCATGGGGTGTGTGCATTGTCAGGTGTTGAAGGCTCCTCCCAATCTGGATGAGGATTCAAACATATGGTTCTCCTTTGTCTGCCCAACCCTCGCTCCAGCACAAGAGAGATACTTTATACAAACACTTTCCTTCTACGGGGGGTACAAACACAGAATTTCAGGTTCGCTCATCTCTACTGGTAACACAAAGGCTCTGGAAAAGCACAATGGCTCCCCAAAAGAAATCGAGTTAATGCTGTGCTCCCAAATCCAAATGTCTATATCCAGTGGCGTAGCTAAGGGATCAGCTCAGGGGTTGGGCGAAACATCTGAGTGGGCCCCTAACCAGGTAACCATGATAACTACGGTGGCACTGCCACATGACGCTGGATTTAAGGCCGGAGGTCCAGTCATGAGCACTACTTCAGTTTGAAGCCAGGACACGTATACTCGGCTTCATAGTGCGCATGACCCAAACTCTGGGATCATGCGCACTGAGCTGAAATCCAGCATCAAGTGGTGATGACGGCGGAGAGGTGAGTGAGATCATCCTCTGATGCTGCGCATTCATTAGCATGTTAGCACGCCCAAAGGGACGTACTAACATGCTAATGGGGACGACTAGGAAGGGAAGCAACGCCCTTGGGGCTACTGCCTCGCTCATTAGCATACGATATAAGATCTTTAGAAATACTTTTTCCAAAGATCTCTTTATCTATGCTAGTGTATATGTGGCGCCCCTGACCTGGTCAGGCACCACTGAGTACTGCACCCATGCTGGGGACAGTACAATACAGGTAATCCAGAAGGCTGACCGGGGTGTGGAACACAGGCGCATAGTGATCAGGTCTCACACATGTACCCATGAGAGGACCCCTGGGGATCCCAGGAGGGGGAAAAGCCTTCACCTTCACTGGAATAGTGGAGGGGGCCAAAAGCCTCCATCTCCTCTCAAGGGGTGTGGTAAGAGAATCTGGTTGCTAGGTGGCGTAGGCAGGCACAAAAGGGAAAAGAGAAGGAGGAGTAAACAGTCTAGAGTCTGCAGCAGAGTGTGGAGGAGTGAGGAGCAGGAAAGTGAAGCTCAGACAGGAGCAGCAGCGAAGGTCCCAGATGTGAGCCGGTTCAGTGCAGAGTCCAGGGAGCTCGAGTGAGGAGCAGATCCCGTGGGCTGCTGTAGTCTGACAGCGTCCGCGCAGTGGCTACCGACGGGGGAGAACGGTCAACTAGGAGTGCTACCCGAAATCCATCTTCAGCTAGAGAGAGCAACGGAGTGGGAAGTAAGGAGACTGCTAGAGAGTACCAGGCCCAAACGGGCGGCAGATCCCGAAGCGGAGATAGATCCAGCTTTCTTTTGCTAAACCTGCCGGTGTGGGGCTCTCAAAGCCCACGCCACAACACCACAAAAGCCGCAGCCACGTAGCCACAGTTAGGGCCCATAGGTCACAGGAGGCAAGCAGCTGGAGTGGCCTGGTCCAGGCGACAAGCAAACGGCAAACGAAGGGGAGAGAGGCTGCAGCATCTTCCCTGGGTGACCCCCATAGGGACTCAAAGTCGGGGTTACCCCAAACCACCAAGGGCTAAGGAAGGCGAGTTAGTAGTCACCCTCACAAGTCAGCCTGAAGGACACCTGGTTCCCACTTGGTTCATCCCAGCTACGCCCGGGTCACTCACCCTGCCATCAACTGTGAGTAAAAACCCTGAAAGACATCCTGCCTGTGTTGAGTCATTCTGCGCCTTGTAGTTCTACACATCTACACAGGGCCCTGGGGCTTGCCTCACTCTCAGGAGGCTACTACAACTGGCTGCACTCACCATCAGCCCCAGGCATCCCTTAACCTGCAGTGGCGGTCCCCACTGACCGCAAATCTGAGAGTGGCGTCACGACAAACTACAAAGAAGGTTTCCTACCTGTGACCAGACAGATCCATCTACGTGGAGTCCCTGAAGGTAATGCACCGACACAGCGTTTGCGGGGCCCCACAACTATACAGGGACGGTTAGGCAGGGATTAGCAATATGCACCCAGAACTGCTCGTGGTTCTGGGTGCATATTGCACCTGACAGGTTCCCTTTAACTAGTTGATACTGTACAATTGTGTTGCAGTTTTTTTTTCCTGATGAAGAAGTGAGGCAGCTTCAAAATGCACTGAATTAGTAAACATTTTTTTGAAAAACAAACAGCATTGTCTTTGACCTGCATCTTTCCTTCCTACCTATTGGCTCTTTGAGCCTATGGAGCTGCAGCAGTCATTTACAGTGGGGAAAAAAAAGTATTTCATCAGCCAGCAATTGTACAAGTTCTCCCACTTAAAAGATGAGAGAGGCCTGTAATTGACATCATAGGTAGACCAGAACTATGAGAGACAAAATGAGAAAACAAATCCAGAAAATCACCTTCTCTGATTTGTTTTTTTTTTTTTTTTAAATTATAGTGGAAAATAAGTATTTAGTCATCTAAAAACATGCAAGATTTCTGGCTCTCACAGACCTGTAACTTCTTCTTGAAGCGGCTCCTCTGTCCTCTACTCATTACCTGTAGTAATGGCACCTGTTTATTGTAGTTGTGGTCTACCTATGACGTCAATTACATACCTCTCTCATCTTTTTAAGGCCCCTTTCAGATGTCCGTGTTTAATCAGGTACAAGCTACATGCATCGGTATGGTAATTCGTGTGTCATGCGTGTCACGCGTGTATCACACGTGTGTTACACATGTGACATCTGTGTTTGCATCAGTGACACATACCGGTCTTCTTTGAAATAAAAAGATTTTCTATATTCACATGTATCCAGCGCTGTTTTCTTCGACTTTGCTGTCTCCTGCTTCTGACTCCCACTCATTATATTAATTGATTATTCACTGCACCTCGGACTTGGAAGCCAAAGCATTGCGGGAACAGCATCGGGGACCTCATCGCCGGTGACAAGTGAGTAACCAGCAAGCAGTGTGTGTGCAGTGACGTCCAGGAGGTCATCGGAGTTCCCAATGAACTCTGATGAATCCTGATGACACCTCCACGACATCCACGCTACAGCTGGTGTTACTACGGTGACCTCACGGGTTCATCAGAGTACATTGGGAACTCAGATGACCTCCTGAATATCACTGCACATAGACTGGTTGCTTGCTGAAAACTCACCTGTCACCAGCGATGCGGTGATGCTGTCCCTGGCGCTGTCCCCGGCGATGCTGTCCTCAGCACTGCTGTCCCCGATGCTGTCCCTGCAATGCTCCAGCTTCCAGGTCTCGCATGTGAGAGAATCGGATCACAGTAGAATGACACTTGGTTCACGCTCGCAGCAGAGCTGGAACCGAGAGTCATTAGCTTATTGCATCCAATGCTCTTGAATCAGATGCTATGTGCTGTGAACCCGGCCTAAAGTTATGTACAAGAACACAGCAAAAGTTGCTTTGAGTTCAATAAGAACCCTTTGATGCAGCCAAACCATGACCAGACCTTGATCACTTTGGCTATATTTAACATCACTTGGTCCATATGTATGTTTAACCATCTGAGCATATTAGATTACATATTTACCCTTTCACGACCTTTGACGTACATTTACATACGTGCTTATGCACTGCTCTGTATAGCACAAGCGATTGGACGATCACAGCTTCAAGTCTGGTAAGGAAGGGACTAGTAAATACAATAAAAAGAGGGGAAATTTTTTTTAAAAAAAATATGAATAAATAAAATAAAACACAAGTTAAAATTACCCCCCTTTTGCATCATTGAAAATAAAACAATTTAAAAAAAAGAATATACACATATTTGGTATCGCTGAGTTCAGATCTGTCCAATCTATAAAAATCGAAAATAAATTAATCTGATTGGTAAACGTAGTAACAAAAAATTTTTAAAACGTCACAATTAAGTTTTTTTGGTCTTTGCAACATTACTACAAAATACAATACAATAAGAGGCAATCAAAACATTTTTATTTATAAATTTTGGATTTTTTTCCATCACTTAAATTTGAAAAACTAACTACAACATGTTTGATATCTACCTACTCATACTGAACTGGAGAATCATATTGAGAGGTCAGCTGAATCCAGAGAAGAAAGGAGGGCGGCACTTCACGTTGGGATTCCGCAGTTTTAATAATTTTTTGTAAACAAGTTACAACATGTAAGGGGAGAGGGGAGTGCAGGCACGCTGTGGACCCATGGAAGTGTTGCGGGCGGGGACGAGGGTGTCAGCACTGCGCTCCCCTCTCTGCTCGGGTCCGGCTGCTGCTGCTCAGTGGTGGCTCGAGCGGTGGGCCGGATCCCGGGGGTTCTCGAGCGGCGCTCCTCGCCCGTGAGTGAAAGGGGATTGGGTTTGGGATATAGTCTATTGTCCGTGACGCCACCCACGGTTGTGGTGATCTGTTAGCACCACCGCTGCTCGGTGTGGGGATCCCGGGAGTGATGGTGTGAAGCAGCAAGTTGTTGTGTTGCCCCTCCGTGGGTAGGGGTTGGTGATCCCGGGGCCCAGTGTTGAGGTGGGTAGATGCAGGGCTTGGTGGGGGCAGGGACGCGGGGGCAGCGCTGTGCCTTGCGGCACTGTGGTACTCACTCAGCCTGAGACGATGACACAGTTCTCGGTAAAACACACGGCTGGAAAGACGGTTCCCACGGACGGCTGCACTTGCTTTCCCCAGTAGGTGACGGTGATGTCCCTTTTCCTGCACCTAATGTTGTTGATGGTCTCGATGGGTTCCCACCGGTAACCCGCTCCCCGGCTTCAAGCTGGGCCGGAGGAGCTCTACTCTTTGCCCGCAGGCGCTGGCCCTTAGAAACTGGTGCCCTGGCGGTGGCGGTGTCTCTACTGTAATGGTTGGGCTGTTGCCTTCAATCGGGACTTGGTTGTTGGGGGAATCTACGTCCCCTTCACTGACGGATTTGGCAAATTATGGCGACTCCTAGCCTTGCCGGGGTCCGAGAGGCCCCTGCCCTGGTGCTGACTGTCCTTTGTACACTGCTCCAGACTGCCGGGCCACCACCCGTCCGCGGTCCTTCCAGGAACTTCCAAACGGTCACCCCTCCGGAAAATCACCGCCGTTGCTGACCTTGCTAACTCTGTCCTGCACACAGCTGGACCCACTTCAGGCTTTCTTACTGTCACCGCTCTTACTTTCCTCCTTTTCCACTTTACTTCCTTCACTTCACTACTTTCACTTCCTTAACTCATCTTAGCTGTTTACTCCTTCACTTCCCTAGCTTATCTGCTGGTTCTTCCCGCCTCCAGAGCTGTGAACTCCTCGGTGGGCGGAGCCAACCGCCTGGCCCAACCCCTGGTGTGAACATCAGCCCCTGGAGGAAGGCAACAAGGATTTTGGTTTAGCTGTGATGTTCCTAACTGGGGTGTAGGGTGTGGTGGTGTGATGACCTGTGACCCCTGGCTTGCCCAGGGCGTCACAGAAGCACTTTGCCTTAGTGCGAAAAGGCCATTGTCCGGCGTACCTGCACTCCCCTCTCCCTTTACATGTTGTAACTTGTTTACAAAAAGTTATTAAAACTGCAGAATCCCACCGTGAAGTGCAGCCCTCCTTTCTTCTCCTTTGCTTCAGCAGGGACAGGAAAGATGGTTAAAATTGATGGAAAGATGAATGGAGCCAATACAGGACCATTCTTGAAGAAAACCTGTTGGAATCTGCAAAAGACCTGAGATTGGGACAGAGATTTGTCTTTCAACAAGACAATGATCCCGAACATAAAGCAAAATCTACAATGGAATGGTTCACAAATAAACGTATCCAGGTGTTAGAATGGCCAAGTCAAAGTCCAGACCTGAATCCAATCGAGAATCTGTGTAAAGAGCTGAAAACTGCTGTTCACAAACGCTCTCCATCCAACCTCACTCAGCTCGAGCTACTTGCAAAGGAAGAATTGGCTAGAATTTCAGTCTCTCGATGTGCAAAACTGATAGACGCATACCCCAAGCGACTTACAGCTGTAATCGCAGCAAAAGTTGGCGCTACAAAGTATTAACTTAAAGGGGCCGAATAATATTGCACGCCCCAATTTTCAGTTTATTATTTTTTACAAAAATTTAAAATAAGCAATAAATATCGGTCACCTTCACAATTGTGTCCCACTTGTTGATTTTTCACCAAGGGGCCAAACACGTTTGCAAGGCACTGTATATATACATATATATGTATATACAGTATATACAGTATTTGTGTGTGTATATAGATATTATGATTAGCCAGCGCAACATGTGAAAAAATAAATAATTGCTCTCTGCTCATGTACACTACTCTACACACACACTGCTCACGTGTATGCACACTGCTCCGCACACTACTCATGCGCACTGCTCCACACACACTGCTCCACATGCACACACTGCTCTGCACACACACAGACTGATCCGCACAGATTGCTCCGCACACACACACACAGACTGCTCCGCACACACAAACTGCTCCGCACAGACTGCTCTGAACACACACACAGACTGCTCTGCACAGACTGCTCGCACACACTCAGACTGCTCGCACACACACAGATTGCTCCGCACAGACTGCTCCGCACACACACAGACTGCTCCACACACACTGCTCTCTGCACACACACTGCGCTCTGCTCATCCTCTCACCTCCACCCCCCGTGCAATAACATACACACCCGACATGACTCCTCCTCTACCTCTCCTCTCGCTCCTGGTGCTGGCCCCTCACACAGCTGCAGGATGGATAAGTAAACCCTCCTTTCCTTCTCCTCACGCTGAGCTGTGACATGCGGTAGTCACCGCCCACATCCCGGTCACTCAGGATCAGAGACAGCTGCATCCGCTGATGTCACGTCCACTTTCAGAGCCCGTAAGTTGACGTGACATCAGCGGATGCCAGAGGCCGTAGCACTCGAGGGTCATGTGACCAGCACTGAGCGAGGGAGATAGCGCCGCTCAGTGCCAGAACTGGAAATAAAAGGCAATTAAGAAGACAACTTAAATAGTAAGTTACACTGATAGAGAAAATAAAAAAAAATGGGTGAACCACCCCTTTAATCCTTCCTGCCTTGTTCCGGAGGTCAGGCCACTATATTATGACGCTGCATCTCTGGAGCTACGACAGTGATATTTCCGGCTCTGCTGCGTTCTGCTTGTGAGTGACCTGTTGTTGACCTCCTCTGTACTCTGTTCCCGTCCTGTCAGTGTCTCTCTTCTGTTCTCTGCTCTTCTGCCTCCCTGTTCGGTCCTCATCTGCATAACCTTAGATTTTGTTCCTGTCCCTCCCTGCTCCTGAGCTCTAGACTTCACGGTTAGCGACTCCTTGCTTCCACCTGACTACGTTTTGCTTTGTCCCTGTGTATTTTTGAGACCTCCTGTTGTGATCCGGCGTCCTGACGATTCTACTGTCATCTGGTGGGCTTTTCTACTATTACCTCTGTTAGGGAATATTCTGCTTGTATGGTTTATTCACTCTACCACCCTCTAGTGGTTTACCTGCTAACTACCTTCTCAGATAGAGTACAGTGTGACAGACAGGATATATTTTTGCTTAAATGATGAGACACTGCCTTTGTCTGTACCTAGGGAATCAAGTGTATCGTGCCAATATTGCTCATGTAGAAAGGTGGGGCTCACTACTCAGCTACATACAAATATTACAATACCCTTATTACATATTACTTATGCTCCTGTGTCGCCCAGGGCTATAGGGTACTCAGTCTATGGCAGGGGTCTCAAACTCGGCTGGGTGTATGGGCCGCACACAGGAAAAAAATAATTTGAGGGGCCGCATTCCTTTCAGGACAAAGTGACATTGGTAGTGGTACCATTTTTTCTTTCTATACACCCTTGAATCACTGTTTTTGAACATTTTTCATTTGTCCCATTATAACAAATGTGTAGTGTGTGTATATGTATGTATATATATACAAAAATACATACACTTTTTTTTACATTTTTTTTCCCCTTTTTGTAAGTAATACAGTTTTACAATAACCACCGCATAGTAATTTTGGCCAACATCTTGTAGTAATGTGCCCCATCTTGTTTCCCATTCTGTAAAAATGTGTGCATCCTTGTCCCCTTGTAGCAATGTGCCCCAGCCTCAGCTAACACACACACACACACATCCCCCCCACCCTGTGCAGCCTCAGCTCACACGCACACATCCCCCCCCCACCCTGTGCAGCCTCAGCTCACACGCACACATCCCCCCCCACCCTGTGCAGCCTCAGCTAACACACACATCCCCCCACCCTGTGCAGCCTCAGCTAACACACACATCCCCCCCACCCTGTGCAGCCTCAGCTAACACACACATCCCCCCCACCCTGTGCAGCCTCAGCTAACACACACATCCCCCCCCACCCTGTGCAGCCTCAGCTAACACACACATCCCCCCCCACCCTGTGCAGCCTCAGCTAACACACACATCCCCCCCACCCTGTGCAGCCTCAGCTAACACACACATCCCCCCCACCCTGTGCAGCCTCAGCTAACACACACATCCCCCCCCACCCTGTGCAGCCTCAGCTAACACACACATCCCCCCCACCCTGTGCAGCCTCAGCTAACACACACATCCCCCCCACCCTGTGCAGCCTCAGCTAACACACACATCCCCCCCACCCTGTGCAGCCTCAGCTAACACACACATCCCCCCACCCTGTGCAGCCTCAGCTAATACACACATCCCCCCCACCCTGTGCAGCCTCAGCTAATACACACATCCCCCCCCACCCTGTGCAGCCTCAGCTAATACACACATCCCCCCCACCCTGTGCAGCCTCAGCTAATACACACATCCCCCCCACCCTGTGCAGCCTCAGCTAACACACACATCCCCCCCACCCTGTGCAGCCTCAGCTAACACACACATCCCCCCCACCCTGTGCAGCCTCAGCTAACACACACATCCCCCCCACCCTGTGCAGCCTCAGCTAACACACACATCCCCCCACCCTGTGCAGCCTCAGCTAATACACACATCCCCCCCACCCTGTGCAGCCTCAGCTAATACACACATCCCCCCCACCCTGTGCAGCCTCAGCTAATACACACATCCCCCCCACCCTGTGCAGCCTCAGCTAATACACACATCCCCCCCACCCTGTGCAGCCTCAGCTAATACACACATCCCCCCCACCCTGTGCAGCCTCAGCTAATACACATCCCCCCCACCCTGTGCAGCCTCAGCTAATACACATCCCCCCCACCCTGTGCAGCCTCAGCTAATACACATCCCCCCCCACCCTGTGCAGCCTCAGCTAATACACATCCCCCCACCCTGTGCAGCCTTAGCTAATACACATCCCCCCCACCCTGTGCAGCCTCAGCTAATACACATCCCCCCCACCCTGTGCAGCCTCAGCTAATACACATCCCCCCACCCTGTGCAGCCTTAGCTAATACACATCCACCCCACCCTGTGCAGCCTCAGCTAATACACATCCCCCCCCACCCTGTGCAGCCTCAGCTAATACACATCCGCCCCACCCTGTGCAGCCTCAGCTAATACACATCCCCCCCACCCTGTGCAGCCTCAGCTAACACACACATCCCCCCCACCCTGTGCAGCCTCAGCTAACACACACATCCCCCCCCACCCTGTGCAGCCTCAGCTAACACACACATCCCCCCCACCCTGTGCAGCCTCAGCTAACACACACATCCCCCCCACCCTGTGCAGCCTCAGCTAACACACACATCCCCCCACCCTGTGCAGCCTCAGCTAATACACACATCCCCCCCACCCTGTGCAGCCCTCAGCTAATACACACATCCCCCCCACCCCTGTGCAGCCTCAGCTAATACACACATCCCCCCCACCCTGTGCAGCCTCAGCTAATACACACATCCCCCCCACCCTGTGCAGCCTCAGCTAACACACACATCCCCCCCACCCTGTGCAGCCTCAGCTAACACACACATCCCCCCCACCCTGTGCAGCCTCAGCTAACACACACATCCCCCCCCACCCTGTGCAGCCTCAGCTAACACACACATCCCCCCCACCCTGTGCAGCCTCAGCTAATACACACATCCCCCCCACCCTGTGCAGCCTCAGCTAATACACACATCCCCCCCACCCTGTGCAGCCTCAGCTAATACACACATCCCCCCCACCCTGTGCAGCCTCAGCTAATACACACATCCCCCCCACCCTGTGCAGCCCTCAGCTAATACACACATCCCCCCCACCCTGTGCAGCCTCAGCTAATACACATCCCCCCCACCCTGTGCAGCCTCAGCTAATACACATCCCCCCCACCCTGTGCAGCCTCAGCTAATACACATCCCCCCCACCCTGTGCAGCCTCAGCTAATACACATCCCCCCCACCCTGTGCAGCCTTAGCTAATACACATCCCCCCCACCCTGTGCAGCCTCAGCTAATACACATCCCCCCCACCCTGTGCAGCCTCAGCTAATACACATCCCCCCCACCCTGTGCAGCCTTAGCTAATACACATCCACCCCACCCTGTGCAGCCTCAGCTAATACACATCCCCCCCACCCTGTGCAGCCTCAGCTAATACACATCCGCCCCACCCTGTGCAGCCTCAGCTAATACACATCCCCCCCCACCCTGTGCAGCCTCAGCTAACACACACATCCCCATACCTCCCAACTTTTAAAGAAGGAAAAGAGGGACAAAGTTTGCGGCGCGCGTAGCGCGCCGCGGCAAATTTTTAGGCCACGCCCCCTAACCACACCCATTTCACAGTCACGCCCATATCCACTCCCCATCCACACCCATTCAGCACAAACACGCAGGCAGCCGGCGGGCCTCCAGCACGGACACGCAGGCAGCCGGCGGGCCTCCAGCACGGACACGCAGGCAGCCGGCGGGCCTCCAGCACGGACACGCAGGCAGCCGGCGGGCCTCCAGCACGGACACGCAGGCAGCCGGCGGGCCTCCAGCACGGACACGCAGGCAGCCGGCGGGCCTCCAGCACGGACACGCAGGCAGCCGGCGGGCCTCCAGCACGGACACGGCAGGCAGCCGGCGGGCCTCCAGCACGGACACGCAGGCAGCCACAGTGAGGCGGCTGGTCGCCCGCACAGTGAGGGCGGCCGGTCGCCTTCACAGACAGGCGGCCGGGCCGCCTTCACAGACAGGCGGCCGGCCGCCTTCACAGACAGGCGGCAGGCCGCCCGCACAGAGAGGCGGCCAGCCGCCCGCACAGAGAGGGCGGCCGGCTGCCCGCACAATGAGGCGGCGGGCCGCCCGCACAGACAGGCGGCGGGGGGCGCCCGCACAGACAGGCGGCAGGGGGGCGCCCGCACAGACAGGCGGCAGGGGGGCGCCCTCACAGACAGGCGGCCGGCCGCCCGCACAGACAGGCCGCCGGCCGACCCGCACAGACAGGCCGCCGGCCGACCGCACAGACAGGCCGCTGGCCGGACCGCACAGAGAAGCGGCCGGCTGCACGCACAGACAGGCGGGCCGTCCGCCGGAACAGAGAGGCGGCCGGCCGCACGCACAGAGATGCGGCGCGCCCGCCCGCACAATGAGGCGGCGGGCCGCCCTCACAGACAGGCCGCCGGCCCGCCCGCACAGACAGGCCGCCGGCCGACCGCACAGACAGGGCCGCCGGCCGACCGCACAGACAGGCCGCCGGCCGACCCGCACAGAGAAGCGGCCGGCTGCACGCACAGACAGGCGGCCGTCCGCCGGAACAGAGAGGCGGCCGGCCGCACGCACAGAGATGCGGCCGCCCGCCCGCACAATGAGGCGGCGTGGCCGCCCTCACAGACAGGCGGCCGGCCGCCCGCACAGGACAGGCCGCCGGCCGACCGCACAGACAGGCCGCCGGCCGACCGCACAGACAGGCCGCCGGCCGACCGCACAGAGAAGCGGCCGGCTGCACGCACAGACAGGCGGCCGTCCGCCGGAACAGAGAGGCGGCCGGCCGCACGCACAGAGATGCGGCCGCCCGCCCGCACAATGAGGCGGCGGGCCGCCCTCACAGACAGGCGGCCGGCCGCCCGCAACAGACAGGCCGCCGGCCGCCCGCACAGACAGGCCGCCGGCCGCCCGCACAGACAGGCCGCCGGCCGACCGCACAGACAGGCCGCCGGCCGCCCGCACAGACAGGCCGCCGGCCGACCGCACAGACAGGCCGCCGGCCGACCGCACAGACAGGCTCCGGCCGGGGGGTGAGGGGGGGGGGGAGGGAGGGAAATCAGCGCTGGGGAGATTTTACTGTACCAGCAGCAGCACAGGCAGCGCTCCTCTCTGTTATGCCACGTCTACTGGGATGGTAGGAGGGAAAAGCAGGGAGGCAGAGAGAGTGGGTGGGCGGAGCCCGGGAGCCGGCCGTCCCGCCCGTGGCAACGGGACAAACAACATAAAGCGTGGAAAGTCCCGCTGTATCCGGGACGGTTGGGAGGTATGTGTGAGCTTCAAGGGAAATAAAAAGGGATTGTAGGTCAACGTCTCTGGGGGGGGGGGGGGGGGGGGGGGGTGCAATAGTGTGCAGCACTACTTGAAATGCTCTGCCTATTGGTAGGGGAGAGAGGGTGCGATGCTCTGCCTGGGGGAATGGGGGAGGGGGAGAGAGAGGGGTGCGATGCTCTGCATGGGGGAATGGGGAGGGGGGAGAGAGAGGGTGCGAATGCTCTGCATGGGGGAATGGGGAGGGGGAGAGAGAGGGTGCGATGCTCTGCCTGGGGGAATGGGGAGGGGCCGGGGGAGAGAGAGGGTGCGATGCTCTGCATGGGGGAATGGGGAGGGGGAGAGAGAGGGTGCGATGCTCTGCATGGGGGAAGGGGGAGAGAGAGAGGGTGCGATGCTCTGCCTGGGGGAATGGGGAGGGGGCCGGGGGAGAGAGAGGGTGCGATGCTCTGCCTGGGGGGATGGGGAGGGGGGAGAGAGAGGGTGCGATGCTCTGCCTGGGGGAATGGGGAGGGGGAGAGAGAGGGTGCGATGCTCTGCCTGGGGGAATGGGGAGGGGGAGAGAGAGGGTGCGATGCTCTGCCTGGGGGAAGGGGGGAGAGAGAGAGGGTGCGATGCTCTGCCTGGGGGAATGGGGAGGGGCCGGGGGAGAGAGAGGGTGCGATGCTCTGCATGGGGGAATGGGGAGGGGGAGAGAGAGGGTGCGATGCTCTGCATGGGGGAATGGGGAGGGGGAGAGAGAGGGTGCGATGCTCTGCATGGGGAATGGGGAGGGGGAGAGAGAGGGTGCGATGCTCTGCATGGGGGAATGGGGAGGGGGAGAGAGAGGGTGCGATGCTCTGCATGGGGGAATGGGGAGGGGGAGAGAGAGGGTGCGATGCTCTGCCTGGGGGAATGGGGAGGGGCCGGGGGAGAGAGAGGGTGCGATGCTCTGCCTGGGGGGATGGGGAGGGGGAGAGAGAGGGTGCGATGCTCTGCCTGGGGGAATGGGGAGGGGGGAGAGAGAGGGTGCGATGCTCTGCCTGGGGGAATGGGGAGGGGGAGAGAGAGGGTGCGATGCTCTGCCTGGGGGAAGGGGGGAGAGAGAGAGGGTGCGATGCTCTGCCTGGGGGAAGGGGGGAGAGAGAGAGGGTGTGATGCTCTGCCTGGGGGAATGGGGAGGGGGAGAGAGAGGGTGCGATGCTCTGCATGGGGGAATGGGGAGGGGGAGAGAGAGGGTGCGATGCTCTGCCTGGGGGAAGGGGGGAGAGAGAGAGGGTGCGATGCTCTGCCTGGGGGAATGGGGAGGGGGGAGAGAGAGGGTGCGATGCTCTGCCTGGGGGAATGGGGAGGGGGAGAGAGAGGGTGCGATGCTCTGCCTGGGGGAATGGGGAGGGGGAGAGAGAGGGTGCGATGCTCTGCCTGGGGGAAGGGGGGAGAGAGAGAGGGTGCGATGCTCTGCCTGGGGGAATGGGGAGGGGCCGGGGGAGAGAGAGGGTGCGATGCTCTGCATGGGGGAATGGGGAGGGGGAGAGAGAGGGTGCGATGCTCTGCATGGGGGAATGGGGAGGGGGAGAGAGAGGGTGCGATGCTCTGCATGGGGAATGGGGAGGGGGAGAGAGAGGGTGCGATGCTCTGCATGGGGGAATGGGGAGGGGGAGAGAGAGGGTGCGATGCTCTGCATGGGGGAATGGGGAGGGGGAGAGAGAGGGTGCGATGCTCTGCCTGGGGGAATGGGGAGGGGCCGGGGGAGAGAGAGGGTGCGATGCTCTGCCTGGGGGAATGGGGAGGGGCCGGGGGAGAGAGAGGGTGCGATGCTCTGCCTGGGGGGATGGGGAGGGGGAGAGAGAGGGTGCGATGCTCTGCCTGGGGGAATGGGGAGGGGGAGAGAGAGGGTGCGATGCTCTGCCTGGGGGAATGGGGAGGGGGAGAGAGAGGGTGCGATGCTCTGCCTGGGGGAAGGGGGGAGAGAGAGAGGGTGCGATGCTCTGCCTGGGGGAATGGGGAGGGGCCGGGGGAGAGAGAGGGTGCGATGCTCTGCATGGGGGAATGGGGAGGGGGAGAGAGAGGGTGCGATGCTCTGCATGGGGGAATGGGGAGGGGGAGAGAGAGGGTGCGATGCTCTGCATGGGGGAATGGGGAGGGGGAGAGAGAGGGTGCGATGCTCTGCATGGGGGAATGGGGAGGGGGAGAGAGAGGGTGCGATGCTCTGCATGGGGGAATGGGGAGGGGGAGAGAGAGGGTGCGATGCTCTGCCTGGGGGAATGGGGAGGGGCCGGGGGAGAGAGAGGGTGCGATGCTCTGCCTGGGGGGATGGGGAGGGGGAGAGAGAGGGTGCGATGCTCTGCCTGGGGGAATGGGGAGGGGGGGAGAGAGAGGGTGCGATGCTCTGCCTGGGGGAATGGGGAGGGGGAGAGAGAGGGTGCGATGCTCTGCCTGGGGGAAGGGGGGAGAGAGAGAGGGTGCGATGCTCTGCCTGGGGGAAGGGGGGAGAGAGAGAGGGTGTGATGCTCTGCCTGGGGGAATGGGGAGGGGGAGAGAGAGGGTGCGATGCTCTGCATGGGGGAATGGGGAGGGGGAGAGAGAGGGTGCGATGCTCTGCCTGGGGGAAGGGGGGAGAGAGAGAGGGTGCGATGCTCTGCCTGGGGGAATGGGGAGGGGGATAGAGAGGGTGCGATGCTCTGCCTGGGGGAATGGGGAGGGGGAGAGAGAGGGTGCGATGCTCTGCCTGGGGGAATGGGGAGGGGCCGGGGGAGAGAGAGGGTGCGATGCTCTGCCTGGGGGAATGGGGAGGGGGAGAGAGAGGGTGCGATGCTCTGCCTGGGGGAATGGGGAGGGGCCGGGGGAGAGAGAGGGTGCGATGCTCTGCCTGGGGGAATGGGGAGGGGGAGAGAGAGGGTGCGATGCTCTGCATGGGGGAATGGGGAGGGGGAGAGAGAGGGTGCGATGCTCTGCCTGGGGGAATGGGGAGGGGGAGAGAGAGGGTGCGATGCTCTGCCTGGGGGAATGGGGAGGGGCCGGGGGAGAGAGAGGGTGCGATGCTCTGCCTGGGGGAATGGGGAGGGGGAGAGAGAGGGTGCGATGCTCTGCCTGGGGGAATGGGGAGGGGCCGGGGGAGAGAGAGGGTGCGATGCTCTGCCTGTGGGAATGGGGAGGGGGAGAGAGAGGGTGAGATGCTCTGCCTGGGGGAACAGGCGGCCGGCCGCCGGAACAGAGAGGCGGCCGGCCGCACGCACAGAGAAGCGGCCGGCCGCCCGCACAGAGAAGCGGCCGGCAGCCCGCACAATGAGGCGGCGGGCCGCCCTCACAGACAGGCTCCGGCCGGGGGTGAGGGGGGGGGGGGGGGAGGGTTGGGAAATCAGCGCCGGGGAGGAGATGTTACTGTACCAGCAGCAGCGCTCCTCTCTGACTGTGTTATGCCACGTCTTACTGGGAGGTAGGAGGGAAAAGCAGGGAGGCGGAGAGAGAGTGGGTGGGCGGAGCCCGGGAGCCGGCCGTCCCGCCCGTGGCAACGGGACAAACAACGTAAAGCGTGAATGTCCCGCTGTATCCGGGACGGTTGGGAGGTATGCATCCCCCCCACCCTGTGCAGCCTTAGCTAATACACATCCACCCCACCCTGTGCAGCCTCAGCTAACACACACGAAAACATTCTTCTCACCTGCTGTCAGCGGCATGCAGGCACGTGGACTCGGTGAAGCCTCAGCTACCACACACACAGTGCAGCCTCAGCCAGCAACAGACACAGACACAGACACAGACAGACACAGACAGACACAGACAGACACAGACACACACACACACACACACACACACACACACACACACACCGCAGCCTCAGCCAGCAACACGAAAACATTCTTCTCACCTGCTGTCAGCGGCACGCAGGCACGTGGACCCGGTAATGATCACAGCTGCTGTCATCGCTGACCGTTCGGCCGGCGCGTGCAGAGCAGTTCTCACTGCACAACAGCCACTGGCCAATCACAGGCAAGCATCTGAGGTCATATGCAGCAGGTGCTTGCCTCTGATTGGCAGGCGGCTGTTATTGCGTTCTGCAGCGAGAACTTCACTGTGCGCGGCAAACACAAAACTGTAGGCTGAAAAAAATAACTGACAGCTGCGGCCCCTGCACCGGTCGCCATCTTTACCAGGTCCACGGGCCTGCGGGCCGCAAGAAGCCACCTGAAGGGCCGCATGCGGCCCGCGGGCCGCGTGTTTGAGACCCCTGGTCTATGGGGATGCTGTGTCACGGTTGTGTAACGGCCGATGCCCGGTTCTGTGACTCTGGGGGCGCTTTTTAAAGGGGAACATGTACAGGGGAGATGAAAGAGTTTATATTGTGACGCTACTTGTGGGTTGCGGTTATGGTGATGGAACCGCCGCTGCACAGTCTTTTACCACTGGGGCTGATGGTGGTGGCAGCCTGGATGGTAGGCCCTCCGCAAGCAGGGCCGGGCCCCAGGGAGTGGATGGTGGGATCCATCGCAGAAAGAAGGGAGACCACACAATGGGGATGCAGTGCAACTTCTGTTTTACTCACAGTGATGTTGAGCTGTGGTGACTCGCCCACCCCAGGGCTATGGGACACCCGGTGCCGGGCCGGACTAGTCCGGTGGTAGTCAGTGGTGGCTGGGCCCGGCTCCGTGGCCCTGGTGGGTGTCAGTTGAATATGTGGCTGATGAGTTGAAGTTAATGTTCGTGACGCCACCTGTGGTATGCGGCTATTAAGCCGCCGCTGCTATGGGAGAACTCCGGGGTGATGTTATGGCAGCTATGATGTTACTGCTCCCCACAGGTGGAGCGATGCCCCGGGATACAGTTGGTGCCCGTGAAAGTCTATGGTGTTGTGTGGCTAACACGGTGCAGGGCCGACAGGCGAGGAAAGAACCAGGCACAAACAACAGTCTCTTTACCTTCTCCTCTTTTACTCTGGGAACAGTCCAGTCCTGGGAGACCGTTACAGGTGGTGATGGGGATCCGGTCGGCCTGGAAGTACTTGGGATGATCTTTCTGGCCAGCTGAGTATGAGGCCTACTCCTGTACTTTGCTTTGTGATGATAGGACCCTGCTTCTCTGAATCCAGCAATGGCCCTCTTTGCTGCTGGGACCGATGGCACGTCCCTTCTTTCTGTAGGTGGCTGCGCAGACCCTCTCTCTGGTGCTTCTCCGCTGGAGTCCACACCGGGCCCTGATGCTGCAGCTGTACCTTGGATGTTTCTGGGCCAGGGGCTTGCAGCTCTCCTGCCCTTCGGACTCGGCTACCAGGGGCGGATTTTATACCCTGGCAACCACAGACTCCGATGTCTGAGTCTCTCTGCTGCCTCTCAGCTATTCCTGCTTCTCTGGGCCAAGCTGCTCCAGCTCTAGGCCCCAGATTCACAGGACAGCTCACTCTGCGTCTGTTCACTTCCACTACTCCCTACAGACTGGCTGCACTTCCTCCCTCTGGTCAGGTAGAGGAAGGCTCCCTGGAATTCCAGGTTCAGAGCTCCCCCTGCTGGCCGGAGGGAGAACTGTGTTGGGTGTTAAACCTGCTGGCCAATGGATCTCCCAACTACCTCCAGGCTCAGCATTAACCCTTTGGGAGGGCAATGCTGCTGTGGCGACCAGGTCCTAGGGCGCCACACTCCCCCTTAGTTAAATTCAGTACTCCCGGACTGTGGAAACAAAACATAACATGTCATACATTTCATCCCAATATGGGAGGCACATTATTTTTAACGTTACAACTTCAAACAGTACTATAAGAGTCCAGTGTGGCTCCCTGCCGGGTGTCCATTACACTGCTCCATGGGGGACCCGCCGCGATCAAACCCCCAACGTAGGCTCTGGGCGTGCGTCAGAGCATTGATGACCCCACTCTATGCACGCCGGACGGGTTTTTCTTCAGGGGTGTTGAGCACACTGGTGCTAACTATAAACAATTTAGGTGTTGGCCACCCATAGTCCAGTGGCCCAATTGTCCATTTTCGCAATCAAAAAAAAACATTTTGTACACGACATTACAGACTTTCACATAACTATTTACATTCTAATAAATACTCCTTCTTTATATAGTTGATTCCCTATACCTTAGAGGGGGTTGTCCCCGAGTGCTGCGTTGAGACCTGCGTAGCTCTGGTGTTTGTCCCTGACTACTTAGTGTGTCTCCTATCTCAGCACTACCGGTAGGCCTAACCCCAATAGGTATGCATGATGATTGCCTATGTGGTCTAGGAGTCGCCAAGGGTATGACAGGTTCACCACTGACAGGGGGTTGATCCTCCTGTTCCACTGCTGGCGTGTCACCGCGTGTCGGGGCGGACGGTTCTTTGGGTGGACCCGGAACCTGTTCTGTTTCTGGCTCGACCAACTGTGGGAACGTCAGGACCGGTACCACTACGGCACCATTTATGCGGGTCCAAGTCTTGGGGAATTTGCCGAGGATCGTTTGTATCATCTCTTCCCCTTCTTCTCGAACTTCCTCCACTTCCCTTTGAACTTTGCACCGCTCAGGGCACGTCTTCAGGCGGTCTCTGGATATTGCTTGACAAGTCTTGCCTTCGTCCTTGCTTATGAGGCATACCTTACTGTTGTCAAAGTTGGAGGGGATAATGGTGTAGGGCTCGTTCTCCCACTGATCATCCAATTTATGCGTCCTCCGCTTCTTCTTGAGGACTTGTTCTCCAGGTGCTAAGGGAGTTGCTGGGGCCGTTTGATTGTACTGCTGCTCTTGTCTTGTTCTGGCTTGAGACAGGCTCCTCTCTACGCATTCCTGGACCTTACGGTACTGCTGCTGCCGTTCTGTATCCCAATCCTCTATTTCTTGAACCGCCTCAGGCGACACAGTCCCCATCTCAAAGTCTACAGGCAACCTGCCAGGTCTGGCTCGCATCAGGTAAGCGGGGCTGCAGTTGGTCGAATTTACTGGGATATGGTTGTACAGGTCGACCAGATCTGGCAGCTTCTCTGGCCATTGGTTCCTTTCTTCCAGAGGTAGAGTCTTCAGCATATCAATAACCACATGGTTCATTTTCTCGCACAGTCCATTGGTTTGGGGGTGGTACGGTGTTGTTCTGATTTTCTTACAACCGTACATGTTACAAAACTCTTGGAACACCTCCGCCTCGAACGCAGGACCTTGATCGGTCAGTACCCTTTCCGGATAACCGTGAGGCCGGCAAAAGGATGCCTGGAACGCTTTAGCTGCTGTTCTGGCTGTCTGGTCCTTCACAGGCACTACTACCAGGAAACGAGAGTAATGGTCCACAATTGTGAGGGCGTACACATAGCCTGACCGGCTTGGTGTTAACTTCACGTGGTCCAGGGCCACCAACTCCAGGGGCTGCTTCGTAACAATTGGCTGTAGGGGAGACCTTTGGCTGGCATCATCCTTCCGCCTCAGGTTACACGGGCCACAGTCTCGGCACCACTTCTCGATCACCTTTCTCATGTGCACCCAATAGAACCGATCACGGAGTAGGGCCTCCAACTTCTTCCACCCAAAGTGGCCTGCGTTATCATGATAAGCTGCTAGGACCATTGGAGCATCCCTCTGCGGAACCACGATCTGCCAGACAAGTTCATTTGTTCGCCAGTTGACGTGTCTCTTGCAGAGCTTGCCTTGGTAGGTGAACAGTCGTCCCCTCTCTTTCCACAACTGCTGGGCTTCTTCTGGAGCATCTGGACCAAGATGAGTCTCAGCTTGTGCTAGCTTTTCTTTGACCAATCGCACCGCCGGGTCACCGTTCTGTGTCTCTTCCCAATTATGGTGGAGTAATGGGTTAACCGGGACCTCGTGTTGGCTCGAGCGCTTCACTCCCACAGCATGCTCACACTGGGAAACGCCCTGATGATGGAAAGCCGGTAACTCTATCTCTTCGAGTTCATCCAGGTCTTCTCCAGATTCGGGTAAGTGAGGCATTCTGGACAGCGCATCAGCATTGTTATTCTTCTTGCCAGCCCGGTACTTGATGGTAAAGTCAAAGTTAGACAGCCGGGCCATCCATCGCTGTTCCAACGCCCCTAACTTGGCTGTTGCCAGGTGTGTCAACGGATTGTTGTCCGTGAAGATGGTGAACTTGGCCGACGCCAGATAGTGTTTGAAGCGTTCAGTCACTGCCCAAACAATAGCGAGGAACTCCAGCTTGAAGGAACTGTAATTTTCTGGATTCCTTTCTGTGGGCCGAAGCTTCCTACTGGCGTACGCTATCACCTTCTCCCTGCCTCCCTGCACCTGGGACAAAACGGCTCCCAGGCCCACGTTGCTGGCGTCTGTATACAGTACAAACGGCTGGCTGTAGTCAGGGTAGGCCAGAATTTCTTCTCCCGTGAGAGCCCCTTTCAGCTGGACAAAGGAGGTTTCTAGTTGGCTGCTCCATTCAAATGGAGGGCCCTGCTTCTTAGCCTGCTTTGGCTGGCCCACCAGGAGATCTTGAAGGGGCGCTGCTATCTTGGTGAAACCATCAATGAACCTTCGGTAGTAGCCCACCAGCCCAAGGAACTGCCGCACCTCCTTTACCGTGGTGGGTCTTGGCCAGTCCTTGATTACGGTGACTTTCTCCGGATCAGGTGCCACACCTTCTGCGCTGACCACATGACCCAGGTACTGTACCTTTGGCTTCAAGAGGTGACATTTGGACGGCTTGATCTTCAGGCCATATTTTGACAAAGACTCGAACACTTCTGCTAAGTGCTTCAGGTGGTCTTCATAAGTCTTGGAGTAGACTATGACGTCATCCAGGTACAACAGCACGGTTTCGAAGTTGTGGTGGCCCAAGCAGCACTCCATCAACCGTTGGAATGTCCCTGGGGCGTTGCAGAGCCCGAATGGCATGCAGTTGAACTCGCAGAGGCCCATCGGCGTCGTGAATGCAGTCTTCTCCTTGTCCGCCTCTGCCACGGGAACCTGCCAATACCCACTGGTGAGATCCAAGGTGGAGAAATAGTTAGCTGACTTTAAGGCTGTTAGTGACTCCTCTATTCTGGGTAGGGGATAAGCATCTTTATGTGTAATGCGGTTAATTTGCCTGTAATCTACACACATTCTCATTGTACCATCCTTTTTCTTTACGAGCACTAGTGGAGCTGCCCAGGGGCTACAACTATCTCTGATAACCCCAGCCTCCTTCATTTCCCGTAACATTTCTTTGGCACGCTGATACTGTGCGGGGGGTACAGGGCGGTATCTCTCTTTAACGGGAGGATGATCACCCGTGGGGATTTGATGTTTAACCCCTTTCACCTGCCCAAAATCTAGGGGGTGTTTGCTGAAGACCCGCTCGTACTCCTGTACCACCCGGTAAACCCCATTCTTTTGGTGTGAGGGGGTGGAGTCGGTGCCCACATGTAAGTTTTGGCACCAGTCTTCCAGCTGCCCCTTGGAGCCCTTGTCTTCCGCCTGGTCGGACGGGATCAAGGGTTCCACTGCTTTGATGGTGTTGTTGCTGACAGTGTACAGTTTTGCTACAGTGGCGTACCGGGGCAATTTGGCTTCCTCCTCCCCACAATTCAGGACACGGATGGGCACTCTCCCCTTGCGGACGTCTGCTACCCCTCTGGCTATCAGGACTCCAGGCCTACTGTCTGAATACACCGGTTCTACCAAGGCATGGTAATCCTGACCCTTGAGGCCTATTGCTGCCCGACACCATATCAACATTTCACTTCTTGGGGGTATTGCAATGGGTAGGGGGTCACTTACCCTCACACTGCCAATTTCTCCTCCGGCCAGCTCCACCTGCTGCCTCCTCATCAGGGCTCTGATCTCCCTCTGTAGGGCACGCTGCTGCCCGGAGCTGGCAGTTTCAGACGCCTGCTGCAACAAAATTATCACTTCGGCAATACAATTTTCTATCACATTTGTACCAATGGTTACCAACGGGTCAGATTCTTTGCGATCAATATCTACAATTATCATCCCCTGACATGGCAATTCCACCCGCCCCACTTTAATGGTTACTTCTTTATACCCAATTTGAGGTAAGGGCTGACCATTACTGGCCACAATTGTTAAATCATCATCTGGGCCATGGTCAATGTCTGAATCAGCCCAATATCTCTTGTACAGTTTATAGGGGATGGTTGTTACCTGGGACCCAGTATCCAGGAGGGCATTCAAAGGGATTCCATCCAGCACAATAGGAAGGACCGGTCGTCCTCCCACATACTTGCTGCGGCTGGGGGTTGAGCCGGGCTTCCTTACACCTGGGGGTCGGCTCCTGGCCCCAGGCTCGGCCCATTTAAAGGACAGTATCGTGCAATGTGGCCCGCCTGGCTGCAGCGGCGGCAGATCGGTTGTCCCGTTGAATCATACCGGTCTGTGTCTCTGCCTCGGGTCGGCGGAACCCTCCTCTGTCGCATCCATGGGACGTCATCTGGGCTGGAGGCCAACTCGATTTTTGCAGGCGATGGGGTCACTTGTAGGGACTGCACGATCTTGGCAAGGGCAGCTACAGTCTTGGTCAGCTCCTGGAACTGCTGTCTGAGCTCTGCAGTGGGATCCTTATCCAGGGACTGCGCCTCAGCCCCTGCAGCGGCTCGTGTTGCAGGCACCACCCCGGGGTACGTGATAGCAAGAGGCCGGAGGGGTACTGGGTCATTCGGTGTAGATTCTCTCAGTACCCGGATGGCCTGGTCCTTAAACTTTGCAAAGTCCAGAGCAGGGTTCTGCAGGACCATGATACGCAGCTGGGTCCTGTGGGCATCTGACAGGAGCCCCTCTATGAACTGCTCAGTTAGGAGTTTGTGTTCTTCACGTACACTCTCTGGGTCCACTTGTTTAACCGCTTTCAGGGCCTCCTGCAGGTTTAAGGCATAGTCCCTTATGCTGTCTGTGGGCCGCTGCTTGCACCCAAAGAATCTCATCTTTATCTCTGCTGCGGTGCGGGTGTCAAAAGTACTCTTTAGCTTGGCCAGTATCTGGGTTACTGTCCCTTTATCTGTATCAGGCCAGGACTTCACTTCACGCTGGGCTGCGCCGGCTAGCTGTCCCATTAATATGCCCACCTTCTGGCTCTCAGTCAGCGGATACACCCGGAACAAGCTGTGCAGGCTTTCTCTGAAGTCGCTCAAGGTATGGGACTCCCCGGAGTACTGCGGCAGCCATTCTGCGCCCGGTATGTACGGCATGGTGATCGGCATTACCGGCGCTACAGCGGGGGATGGGGCGACGGCGACAGGGATCGCTTCGGCGGGCGCTGCGGCGTCTCGGGCTATGGCAGCCACCTGCCCTCCCTCTGCGTCGGACATCTTCCTCCCCCTTAGTGAACCTTACCAGGCTCCGTTCACTTTTCAAATTTCCTTCCGGGTCGCGCGGGGTTAACAGCGCTCTGCTCTGATGGCGCGCTCCCTTCGCGCTCTTTGTCAGGCACGCCCCCCTTCTTCCTGCGCTCAGTGAGGATAATGGCGGCGGCAGTTTTCAAACAGTGAAACACGCAGTAATACAGTCTTTAAAGCGCAATTATTCAGGCGCACAGTACCCGGTGGAACCGGGCACGAAATCCTGTTCGTGACGCCAAAAGTTGACTCGCCCACCCCAGGGCTATGGGACACCCGGTGCCGGGCCGGACTAGTCCGGTGGTAGTCAGTGGTGGCTGGGCCCGGCTCCGTGGCCCTGGTGGGTGTCAGTTGAATATGTGGCTGATGAGTTGAAGTTAATGTTCGTGACGCCACCTGTGGTATGCGGCTATTAAGCCGCCGCTGCTATGGGAGAACTCCGGGGTGATGTTATGGCAGCTATGATGTTACTGCTCCCCACAGGTGGAGCGATGCCCCGGGATACAGTTGGTGCCCGTGAAAGTCTATGGTGTTGTGTGGCTAACACGGTGCAGGGCCGACAGGCGAGGAAAGAACCAGGCACAAACAACAGTCTCTTTACCTTCTCCTCTTTTACTCTGGGAACAGTCCAGTCCTGGGAGACCGTTACAGGTGGTGATGGGGATCCGGTCGGCCTGGAAGTACTTGGGATGATCTTTCTGGCCAGCTGAGTATGAGGCCTACTCCTGTACTTTGCTTTGTGATGATAGGACCCTGCTTCTCTGAATCCAGCAATGGCCCTCTTTGCTGCTGGGACCGATGGCACGTCCCTTCTTTCTGTAGGTGGCTGCGCAGACCCTCTCTCTGGTGCTTCTCCGCTGGAGTCCACACCGGGCCCTGATGCTGCAGCTGTACCTTGGATGTTTCTGGGCCAGGGGCTTGCAGCTCTCCTGCCCTTCGGACTCGGCTACCAGGGGCGGATTTTATACCCTGGCAACCACAGACTCCGATGTCTGAGTCTCTCTGCTGCCTCTCAGCTATTCCTGCTTCTCTGGGCCAAGCTGCTCCAGCTCTAGGCCCCAGATTCACAGGACAGCTCACTCTGCGTCTGTTCACTTCCACTACTCCCTACAGACTGGCTGCACTTCCTCCCTCTGGTCAGGTAGAGGAAGGCTCCCTGGAATTCCAGGTTCAGAGCTCCCCCTGCTGGCCGGAGGGAGAACTGTGTTGGGTGTTAAACCTGCTGGCCAATGGATCTCCCAACTACCTCCAGGCTCAGCATTAACCCTTTGGGAGGGCAATGCTGCTGTGGCGACCAGGTCCTAGGGCGCCACAGTGGCACTGAGGACGGCTGGTTCAGACCCCTGGTCCTTTTTGTCCCAGTGCCGGTGTGGTGACCTGGTAGTCTTTTTCCCCGCCACCTCTCACTGGTTTGTGGGACCCCGTAGCTTGGAGCGTTTGCAGGTCCCTTACTGTCTGTCGGCAGTCTCTCGTCCGTACGGCGGGCAGTGCGAACCCTGTAGGGTCGGTGTTCTGTTCCGGTCCCTGGCTCAATCTGTACTGCTGGTGCCCCCGGATTCTTGGGTCAGTGAGGTCCGTGAAGGTCCCCTCACTGTGCAGGTATTTGTCAGGTTGCCTGAAACTGTCGCCTGACCTAGGGCCCTGTGCCCCGTCGGTGCTCTGGTTCCAGAGGTACCTGGCTGTACCCTCCCTGGCAACCACTCTCCTTGCCACCTAGGTCACTGTTACAGAACCCCGTCTGGAGACACGTCCATCCCCTTCAACTGTCATTACCGGACTCCCTGAGTATCTGTCTGTCCCATCCCACCGGGTTGTCGGCTAGTGGACTGGACTGGCTCCACCTCTGAGTGGCCATCCATTGGATCCCGGAGTAGTCAGTCACCCCTAATGAGGAGTGGGAACTGGGAATGTTATGTGTTTTGGTGGTACTGGCACTGGTCTTCCAGGTCCCTGGGGTAGGTCCTGTATCTTTGCCAGAATGCAGTACCTAGTAGGGCCCTGAGGGGTTCAGGGGCGGTACACTTCCATATAATAATACTTCTCACTCACTATTTAGGAGTGCCATGTCCTTTTCTCATATCTATATAATAATAATAATCTGGATATATTTTTGAATGAATGACAAGGCGCTGCCTTTGTCTGTACATAGGGAATCAAGTGTATTGTGCCACCTAGTGCTCCTGTAGGAGGGCCCACCCGGGGATTTACCTGCTCCCCTGTGGGCCACTCTCAGCTTGATTAGATCTGTAAAGATTTTAAGTCTTTGGATATTACCTACAAAGTTCCCATTCACTGACATCAATCAGCCTAAAGACAATGAGGATTTTAAAGTTTATTATAAAGTCGCAACTTTTCATTTTATAGTGCTAAGCTTTATTAACAAAAATCTGGAAAACTACACGAAAGCGAATGTAGCAGATATCTTACTCTAATGTATTGTATACCGTAAATGATATGTTGTGATATAGCAATGACTTTTGCTAAATGACAAATTCTAGACGGCTACTCTTGAGAAACTCAGCTCCACTCCACTTGATGACTGCAGCATGTAATATTGCCATTGCGCAATGTTATGGAGCATATGGTAATCCCTGTTATAGGATGACACAACAGGAGAGCATCCACATTTATCTACAGTATAATGTACCAGTGCAAGGAAACCTGGCACCGTCTGTGCATCTGCCAATGTGTCTGTGCTCCTGCCCTCATAGGGAGGACTCTGGAGGGAAAGGGAGGGAGTCTGAGGAAATAGGGAGGAAGAGAATAAGAGAGAGAGCGAGAGAAGGAGAGAGAGGAGGAGCGTATACTGATGCAGTCAGCTTGCAGTATCCTGATACACACACACATATATATATCCACAGCACTGAGCCTGCACCTCCCTCCTTGCTGCAGATTTCTGTATGTGATGTGAAGAGAGCGACAGAAGTACCCGCTGCTGTGGCATTGGCACCTGTCTGTTTAATTCAGGTAGGATTTATTGTGCACCACCAGATAAGCTGCCATTTAATCATTTGTTTATAGCAGACTTCGATTTTTTTATATTATTAGTGATGTGCACATCTTGCGGGACACCTAGTTTGTGAGAAAAATTTGTCTTGAAATTGTGTTTTACATTATCTGGGAAACATTAAAATGCAATGTTTGCATCCAAAGGCTAAATGACTGGAGGTGTTCAGGAATGCATGTCTTGGCAAAATACCTAGAAGCAAGAAGGCACAGACTGCTGAGTCTATATCTTAGGCTTACTAGATGTTCTAGCAATAGTCTTAGGTTCTTTAGTATGGCCTTAAGAACATGGACTGCAAGGCAGGACGGTTCAGATGTGATGCTGGTTGTGCTGCATAGAAGTCTAAAGTCACAAGTAGTGTTCGGGTGACTTCATAATACGACAGCAGTGTGACAATGCAAGTCAAGTCAAGAAAATTGGAAAAATTGCAAACATCCAAGTGAGTCTAGTGATTGATTACTTGTTCAGTGGTCGTTCTCAAAGTGGACATACCCATAGAGAAGTATTACAATAAATCTGGGAGAAACCGGCATTATGATCTGCAGATGTCTGGAATCATTAGGATGGGAAGTCTTTAAATTAAAGAATGGTACATAAAATACAGTAATGTGTGGTGTAGGATGCTACTGATTTATAGGTAAAAAAGCAATATATATGTTTGAATCCCTTTCTGAAAGTATGTATGAAGTATGATGTATGAAGTAGGCCTAAGGTGTTGGTGAAACTGGGTGGATCACTGAAAGAAAAGACAGCAGAAGAAGTTGAAGACAAACTTATATAGATGAGTTGTAGTAAAAATAAGGAGCAAGTAATGTAGCTGCTAGTATACAGAAGTCACGGCCTGACTTTTGACCCCATAAACATGCCAAAGGATGCTCAATTTAGGTTACAATGGTGAGGGTGGTTTATGGCCAGATTAATCGCATGGATTGCCTTCCTCTGTCCCTCAGAGTAAAAAGGGCCTACTGGGGAAATCTAGCCAGAAGCTGCACTCTTATGACATGTACATCCATTTGGTAAAAGATATTGTAAATGTCATCCATTCCGTGGTTCTTAAATATTCTTGTATTAATAATTTCTAAAGTGAAGACCTAAAGCGTTACACGAATGTTGGCAACTGTTCTATAAAGTGGCCAAAACTTCAGTGCACTTTTTAGATCCAAATTACTAAAAGGATCAATTGTCAGCAGTCGGAATTCTAGAATATGTAACTTTTACAATGAAGGCAAAACTCAAAGAAGGGAAATTGATTAAGTTTAATTGCAATTTTTTTCTAATGTGTTTTTGCTGCTTGTATTACTCACTCATCTGATCATTAATTTTTTTTTATAAATATATTTCTTTCCATTAGACTATTACTTATTTCTCAATACACAGCTGGATTCTTTATGGAGAGTTGGTTACCCCTGTCCCCCAAAAATGAAGCAATTACATTGTAACTTACTTTATACCATATTAATGAAGAAAGTCCTCCTACTACAAGTAATACATCTTTATAAGTAAGGGTAATGCATTCCATTAGTAAAAGAGTAGCCCTAATTCAGATCAGTAATGGTGTGTAGGACTTCAGGGTGCCAACCTTCCCAAGGATAACAATGTGAATCAAATAATATATGGCAATTGATTAGGTGCAAAATAGATGGGTTTCAAAAGAG
Organism: Anomaloglossus baeobatrachus; assembly: GCF_048569485.1. Classification (NCBI taxonomy): domain Eukaryota; kingdom Metazoa; phylum Chordata; class Amphibia; order Anura; family Aromobatidae; genus Anomaloglossus; species Anomaloglossus baeobatrachus. The sequence continues at coordinate 228,839,072 of NC_134354.1, forward strand.
CTTTAGCAGTTAATATCCAATAAACAACGTGTTTTGGGGATTTATTCCCCTTTATCTAGTTTGTAATTTACAACAACTATCTCACTTTTTGCAAATTTAAGAAAGGGGATTAAATCCACAAAATGAGTTGTTTTATGGAAATTCAATAAAGGATATTCAACTTTATTCCTAGATGCTGAGCACCTATGATCTTTTGGAACCCACCAGTTTGGTACCTAATCAGTTGCTTGATATTATTGGATTCACAAGCCTCAAAAGGGGTTGTTCACTGTTTTACATTGATTGGCTATCCATACGATGGGTCATCAATGTCTGATTGGCACTCCTGCTGATCAGCTGTTTTCGGTGTCGGGAGCAACAGGAAGCTGAAATGCTCAGTTCTGGAGCTGCCCGTCAATTGATAGCGGCCGCAGCCGGGAACTACATATCAGTCTTCCCTTTAAATCAGTAGAAGGCAGATGTGCAGTACCTGGCCACAGCTACTATCAGAAGAGGGGGCAGCTCCGGATTAGAGTATTTCCTGCTGCCGACTCCAGGAACAGCTGGTAGGCAGCGGTGCGGGGTGTCGGACCCCAGCCGATCAGACATTGATGACCTATCCTAAGGATAGGCAATCAGTGTTAAAGTAGTGGCTAACCTCTTTAATTCCAGTACACAAACTACTGAGTTTGGGACAACTCCATTTTTTTGCTTTTCATTAGATATGCATTTATTGAAGAATGTCTATGCTCTGCTTTTTATGATATATCCTTTTTTTTATTTAAATATATATTATTTCTTAAAGTTATGTTTCCTTGTGATGAACATTTCATGACTCTTTAGTAGATAGAAAAAGTAATCAATAGAAAGAACTCCTAATGTCTCATACTTTACGTAGACGGATTATGGCATATCAGAGTAGTCCTACCCTAGGGTATACATCACAATGTCCATTCTGCAATGTATCATATAACAGATGTAGCATGTAAAATATATGCATTATGATTTGTGTGTAAGTTGATACATCTGTCACTATATAGCAAGTAGTTTTCTACTATAATTAGATCAAAACCCTGTGTTTTCATTTTTTTTAATTGAAAGCAATTTTCAAAGAATTAAATGCTTCTCAAATGCACATTTCATCTGAGCACAACATATTCATTCATTTGTTCTTTTGGCCCTTGATGGTTTTTGACCCATCTGTTGCGGCAAACCCTGAGTATAAGTAGCCTGGGGTGATGGATGCCGTATTAGAAGCAGCTTAAGAACTGGACAAATACTCAGTGTAGCTGGCAAGTGAACAAGTCCTGTACCAGACCACACACATCTGTATGGACCTTATGTTTCTACCAATATTGATCCATATTCTATGCATCCCATTTATAGTCATCAGCTAATGCAGCAGTATCATATAATATTTTGTAGACTTCATATATAGGCAGGTATATTATTTTAATCACTTTTAGAAGTGGGATAAATCAGGTGCAATGGTGTTCCCTATAAAGCAGGGTGACTCACAAGACTTCTAGATTTCTTCCTATTTATAGGAATTTAGCTACTTCCAAACGTGGCTTTTATTACAAATAAGACAAATTAAACACCAAGACATAGCCGTAGCAGCAGAATGTTAAGAAGTAATGAACCATGTTTTGTAATTTTAGGTTCGTTATTTTCAGTGCCCGAGTCACAAGTAAAAAATGCATTTTAACCCTTTCACGACCGGCTGATTTTTCGCTTTCCGTTTTTTTTTTTCGCCATTCTTTTTCTGAGAGACGTAACTTTTTTATTTTTCAGTCAATATGGTCATGTGAGGGCTCATTTTTTGCGGAACGAGCTGTACTTTTAAATGAAACCATCAGTTTTACCATATTGTGTACTAGAAAATGGCAAAAAAATTCCAAATGCTGAAAAATTGCAAAAAAAGTGCGATAGCACTATGGTTTTTGAGATATTTTATTCACTGTGTTCACTATATGGTAAAACTGATGTGTGGGTGTGATGCCTCAGGTCAGTGCGAGTTCGTAGACACCAAACATGTATAAGTTTACTTTTATATAAGGGGTTAAAAAAAAATCGGAAGTTTGTCCGAAAAAAGTGGCGCACGTTTTACGCCATATTCCGTGACCCGTAGCGTTCTCATTTTTCGGGATCTTAGGCTCAATGACGGCTTATTTTTTGCGTCTCGAGCTGACGTTTTTAACGGTACCATTTTTGCGCAGATGCTACGTTTTGATCGCCTCTTATTGCATTTTGCGCAAAAGTTGTGGTGACAAAAAAACGTCGTTTTGGCGTTTGGAATTTTTTTGCCGCTACGCCGTTTACTGATCAGATTAATTGATTTTATATTTTGATAGATCGGGCGTTTCTGAACGCGGCGATACCAAATGTGTGTATATTTTTTATTTTTTTAACCCTTTAATTTTTAATGGGGCGAATGGGGGGTGATTTGAACTTTTAGGTTTTTTTGTTTTTTTTTAATTTTTTAAAACTTATTTTTTTACTTTTTTTTTTTTTTTTACTAGTCCCCCTAGGGGGCTATTGCGATCAGCATTCCGATCGCTCTGCAATATCTGCTGATCACAGCTGGAAGGCTGTAAACAGCAGATACGCACTCTTTCTCTTTTGCTGTGCCCCGGGCACAGCGAAAGTGAAACCAATTCATGTGTAGTACAGGAGTCATCACATGACCCTGTACTACCATGACAACTATCGGGAGTCACGTGATCGCGTCACGTGACTTCCGGTTTCGGCGGTAAGTAAAACTTTACCGCGATTGCGCTTATAATGGCGCTGTCATGTATTGACAGCGCCATTATAAGGGGTTAATCGGCACGAGCAGATAACGATTCTGCTTGTGCCTAGCAGGCACACATCTCAGCTGTGAAAATCAGCTGAGATGTGTGCCGATCGCGGCATGCTGCCGCCGGAGGACCGCGGGCAGTAAGATTATGTCATTTAGGACGTAATTTTACGGCCCGCGGTCGTTAAGGGGTTAAGATCTGAAAATGTAGACTTATTCTCATGAATAAGAAATAAAAGAAAGAAGTCAACTGAGCAGTATGAGATGTTCATTTAAAGAGCAAACTAAGATAGCACAAAAAGCGTATGACTATACCGGTAAAATGTGTAGTATATAACCTTACTGCCCTCACCAATTATGGCTCTTTAGAGTTCGCTCACATCTGAATATAAATACGCCAAGTGCATTAATGTTAATCAATGGGTCAGTGCTGATGTTCATCATGCTGTGTATGACGTCCCAGACTCGCCAATGCAAATCTATGGGTGCGAGAAAAAAGCGGATACACATGGACCATCTGTATGCTGTCAATTTTTTTACGGATACATTACCATTCTGTAGCATAGAACACTGTTAATGGGCCTGTAAATAATTGTAGAATAAAAGTTACTGAGAAAAAAAAGCATTGCAAACGGATGCTAGGCAAGAAAAATATCGCACACTCACATGACATACAGAATAACACATGAATTTCCAACTCATCCAACTTTTCTGGATGAAAATCAGTGACTTTTTTATACACAGATGTGAGCGAACCCTTAAAAAACTACTCAAAGAACTATGACCTAGCATTATCACTCATGAAAGTAGTGATATGGCTCTATAGGCACTTACCCTCTAATAAATATGATACCTCTTTTTGTCATGATGACTCTGAGAACTGTGTCCCCTAAGCTGTCCCTCAAGCTAGGGGGTCCTATGTTATCCCTATTCTCAGGGATACTCCTAATGGTGGAGATGTCTGAGTCTCCATCCTGGCCCTGCTCCTGACCAGTCATGATCCATTTCCCCCTCCCCAGGGAGGGACGGGACAGGAATGTAGTGAAAGACACAGATAAAGACAGACAAGGGAAAAAAAACAAAACTCTGTCACACAGCACACACACCCATAGGTAAAGACAATAAGAGATTCAGGAAACACAAGAGAAGGAAGCTACAAAACAACATGGGTAAACCCCACAGCTGCAGCAAGCAAATAGCACAGTTTACATCAGAGAATCTGGGACACCACACCTCACAGACCAATATAGCAACTATAACTGGCATGGGCAGAAGCTTTCACCCAGCTTAAATAGAAGGGGAACTGATGTGAGTGGCCTCGCCACCACGTGATCAAAGGAACCTAACAAGCAGAGTAGCAGAGACTAACTTCCCGCTAGCCTACCTACGAGTCAGCAGACTGCAGGTTGACACCTGAGTCTGCCTATGTTGATTCTAGACACTAGAGGAACCCATTGGGCAGAATGTCAGAATCTGCAATGTAAACAGAGCCCGATGCTACCATGACAGTCGGCGAAGTTTGTGCAAAACTCCGTGTGATAAGCTGGGTTTACACACTGCAACATCGCAAAGGACATCGCTGTAACATCACGGGTTTGGTGACGCAATAGCGACCTCCCTAAGTCTCTGCTAAGTCTCTTTTGAGCTGTCAAAGAGGCAAACCTGTCCAACAACTCAACAGCGATCCGGACCTGCAGAGCGACCTAGCTGGTTGTTGGGGACGTTGATAAGCAGCCTTTTGAAAGGGAAGTTGCTAACAAAGTCTCTGCAAAGTCTTCACACACTGAAACTTCATGCTGCACAGCGGGAAACAAAGGACCTAGGAATGGTCCTGAACGATTTGTAACGATTACAACTTCACAGCAGGGGCCAGGTCGCTGATAGGTTTCACACACTGCAACATCGCAAACAACATCGCTATTGCGTCACAAAACCGGTGACGTTACAGCGATGTCGTTTGAGATGTTGCAGTGTGTAAACCCAGCTATACTTTTGTAAAGATCTGATGTGCCAGTGATTAGACATTTAGCATACAAACCATATGCAAATTAGGTGGGCAGTACAATGGGGGGGTGTTAATGAATTTGGAAGAAGCAATTCAAATGAACATGACACTCCCAGTGTACTTCTAGCCTGATTTGCATATGGCTTCTACTTTTCATTTTTCACGACTTGCACATCAAACCTTTGCAAAAAAAGTATTCTTTTTATTGGGCCAATAAACCCATTGTTACGGGGGCTGTCTGATTATAAAAACCAAAGAGATATCAGACTGTCAGGGTCCACCGTGCAGAGACTCTGCTGCAGACTATGGCAGAGTGCAATACCTCTGTTAACTCACAGAAGGATATAATAAGTAAGTAAAGCAATTCCTCCCTTACTTGAAGGGTGTGTGGAATGATCTCTGTTAATAATCACAGAGACAAAGGCAATGTGTGCGAAATGGCACCTACCTAGGTCCGCTCTTCTAGTGGTGCAAAAGAGACGAACAGCAGCGTAAGCCGCACAAAGCTCCTACCTGCGTTCGCTCCACTAGTGTGCGAGGACACGAACCACTAGATATGGCACCTGCCTAGGTCCGCTCTTCTAGTGGTGCAAAAGAGACGAACAGCAGCGTAAGCCGCACAAAGCTCCTACCTCTGTTCGCTCCCCTAGTGTGCGAGGATACGAACAACTGCCAGACGCAGCATAAGGAACGTTACCCTAGCGGCAACGTCCACCTACGAGTCGAATCACAAGGCCCAGCCAGACCATGTGCCTCAGGCACCTGCCTATGTCCGCTCCCCTAAGAGGTAAGGATACGGACAGCAGCCAAAGCTGTAAGGTATAAGAACGCTACCCTGCCGGTAGCGCTCACCTAGCATAGACAGAGAGATGCCTAGAGGAACGTGCACAGAGCGTCTACTCTCATGCATGAACCAAGAGGACTGAGCACCATGCGGCGTGTGTCAGGGTCTTATATAGACTCTGTGCCTCATCCAAGATGGAGGACACCAGAGCCAATCCGCTGCCAGAACGACAGGAGTGACGTCATGCTGGCCTATCACCGAGCAAGGCGTCACAAGCACATGACCAGCGACCAATCGGCATAGAAGGTGTCAGAGACATGTGACCTCGTGTCAGCGATGATGTCACCCGCACATGTGCAATGGCTCCAAGATAGGACTTAGTCTCCAGCGCTCGCACATGTGCAGTAGCAAGAAATCTGGACTTAGTCTCCAGCGCTCGCACATGTGCAGTAGCAAGAAATCTGGACATAGTCTCCAGTGCTCGCAGCAACCGTAACACCCATACACTGCTTCCATGTGTAAAAATATGCTACTAGGTTACATATAAGGTCTTATACAATTATTGATGATGTATTTTTGTGATATTACATAAAGACGACAATGATGCCAAAACATAGACCATGTATGGTGATCTAAAGTGTAGGCAATGCCAGATATAATAATCAGCTGGTAAATGTCCTGGATATTATGTGATTCTGCCCTTCTTAGAGAATAATTGGACAGTGCCCATAGCTGTAGGAAATACATCATATAGTATTTGGAACGTTTTCAGAATAGGGAGAATTTACAAAGACTGGTCTTTTATAAAGCAATGTTACAGTCTACCTGGAGTAGGATATACCAAGTTTATGATTCATGATAAATTTGATGCATCTTCTTCTGTCCATACAGCCCAATCTATAATCTATGTCAGGTATAATTTGGCGTAGATTTAAAGTATGATTCATGCCAATTTATAGCATAAACTACAGTAAATCTGTCAAACTATGGTTGGCAACACCTTCATGCTAAACTATGCTCACTCTTTTTCTTCAGTGGCAAGGACAATTCAAAATAGAAGAAGTAAGAAAATATTGCACATTACCGTTGCGCTTTTTTCCCCCAAAACTAAAGAATATAGATTTCTAAAAGTAACACATTTTTTTTCTTTTCCTGTTTAGTATAATGAACAGAAGTTTAGGAACAAGAACCTAAGCAATGTTTGTTTGACCATAAAAAAAAAATTGTCATTTATCCCAACTAAATGAGAGCACCTATTAAGTGTCACAATTGAAGCAGACCAATGGGTGATATTGATTTTACTAATGTACCATAGTTGTCAGCTCAGAGGGTCACAATAATTCTTGTAGAACCACTGCTATATCAGTAGAGCTTAGTCATTCAATATGGAACTTATAATTTTGATATCCGATACACTCAGCTGCATTGAGATAGCTTAACATAATTTTTCCTGCTAAACTCCATGTACTGTCTTTACAAATGTTTACAGAAAGAAAAAAAAATGCTCGATTGACAAAAATACCTTCTATTTGATAAGATTATTTTAAAAAAAAATCTCTGTAATCTAAAAATTTCCCCAATTTTTTTTTTCCAAAATTGTGTGCTTTTGGGCAAATATGTCATACATATTGCAATCTATATACCTAACTCTAGAATACGGATTAGGTTTTCTGATACTATATAACTGCCACATGTGGAATCTAAGACAAGTACAAGAAAGCCTTTCATAACACGGGTCAGAGCACATATTTTCCATCTGATTTGTCATTTATTGATGAATATGTACTAAAGAAAAAAATAGTTCCGAGTCCTAAAAATATGAATTGCTTGTTCTGCATATGTATTGATCAGCCCATTGTCTGCAAGTATAACAAAAAATCGATAGTTCACAAATGACCACTAAAACAGTGGACGAGAACTTCCTGCCGATAGACAATAATTTTGTCTTTGACATAAAATATTTCTTTCCTTTTTTAAGTATAGTCTATATCCTATGACAATAAATGCTTATGTCATTATGGACCATGCCATATACCAGAACATCCACTTGGAACATCTGTGACCAGTGTCCAACGATTCAGGATCTGGCAGCCCAGTTATTACAATGATGTTATAGTTTCTGAATTCTATAGTAAAAAATATGTTACTAAATTCTCTATTTCTTAAAAGTATCCTAGGTGCACCTATGTATGTGCTTATTGAAATGCTTGCACACAAAAGCAATCTTCGAGGATCAGGCATTCTAACATATGCATGAGCAGATATCTCATCACAAGGGCTTCCAAATGACTCAACAATGGACATCCAAGATTTTAATTTTCATTAGGAAATATTACCCACAGATTTATCACAAAAGCTCCTTCTAAACGTAATCCAATATCATTGATGTATACCAAAGATATGACTGTATCTTAAATCTTTAATAAATTTCATGGATTGGCCACAAACCCTAAGTGCGGAATAAAGGCACTCACTTTGACTTATTTTAATCATTTTAAAAGGATACTTTGTGATGTGTCTTCTGATGAGATGGACTATAATGGAGGGGGATACTTTGTGTAGTGTTTGATAGAGAAGATACTGGGTCGAGTGTCATCTATAACTTCAACAAACACTAATGGAAAACCATAAGTCAGACCTGCTCATCTTTCTCATTACACGCTAAGTAACGTCTCATAATCTCAAGATGAGATCATAGAAATTAATTAGGGATGCGCCTTAATGAGATGATGTATGGTGGCTAAGTTATAGGTCCGACTAACCCGCAGCTGATATCTTTTATTCTGTTCATTAATGCAAATCCATTTAATATCTTTAATCACTTAGAGATATTTCATGTCAATTTAGAAATATACATTTTACGGCGGGTCAAAGTTTTTGAAGCCTAATTTGGCAAAGAACAGATTGATTATTTTTTTTCACCAGATGACAGAAAAGAACTTTAATCTTTTTTTATCACTTTTATAAAGAGCAATTAGATTGGGAGTTAAAATCTTTTATGCTAAATCAAACCATGGAAGTCTATACAGACATGCAAATAACTTAAAAGGAATACTATGCTAGGTAAATTATCTTGCTGTCATAAAAGGAGACAAAATTACACTTTGAACATTTAAATCAATGCAATACATAAAAATTGTCAGAATATCCTTCAGAAGACAGAATGTACTCATTGGAGCTCAACACTATTCTAAAGAGCCTACTCTTATTTGGTAAAGGCGGTTCACGTTAAATTTTCCTTCACACATTTGGATAAACTTTCATAGGAAGCCAATTAAAGGGGTTCACCATGACTATTCCTCAATGAAAGCCTGATCTTTACTTGCAAAAAGAACTTTCTAATACACTTACAGTTCCAAAAATCTAGTGTTATGCTGTCAAACGATGCCCCAGTTCTCCAATATTCAACATTCTGTAACATCCACTAAGTTTTTCTTGTCCTTCTGTTACCACCCAAGCAATATGAGAGACATCACAACTAAGGTTGATGCCCCAGAGAAGAAACTAGATTTCCTCAATGGATGCACTTTGGAGCTTGATAAAAGCATAGACAGGCTAACAATTTTCAAGGGTGCTTGGTCAGGCTGAAATAGTGTTGGCTGAAAAGTCATCGCAAGATATGATGGATATTAAAGAACACAGGAGCTCGAAATTGCTGTTCCAGAAGTGGCGCTGGAGAAGATACTTGGAGGTAGTTGGTTAAACACAGAAATACTTTTTTCAAAAATCAATTTCATTGTCTGGAAACACTATTTAACCTGTCAGTAAGAACATGAGAGAAAATACAGATCACGTACAAACATTGAGAGAACATATACAGTCCGTAAATACAGGAAAGTCTGATCATTGCTCTCGAGAGATGACTTTTGGTCCTAGCCATGATTTCTCAGTCACTGTTCTCCAAAATGAAAAGAAATTATGGAATCCTCCAAGTGTTTTGATGGCCTTGGCTGACCATTGTCATTCAATGTATCTCTGGACTCTGTAAAGGGTAGTTAAGAACATGTGAGTACAGTATAGCTTCAGGACAGGTCCTCATTCTGGAGAGTAGTGAGGATCTCAGCAGTTTACTCAACCCTGTAGAGATGGTAGTCCGATGTTCTGACTATTCTATTTTTCTATACTTCATCTCCAATTCCTTCTTAATTGGGCAATAATTAGCAATAACAAATGTTACTCAATGACATGTTTACCTACTGGCTTCACAGTAGCACAAAGATTTTTAGTATAAGGAACAAGAGGAAAAGCAAAATATGTATTAACTGATTTTCTATCACCTTGGTTGTCATGGGTTTTTTTTTGTTTAAATAAATAGGGGCCTTAGATTGATGGAACTAAAGATATATTTATATTATTAATATTTCAAAACGTACAAATTCCTTTGAGCGTTAAAAAAAATTATAAAATAATAAATAACTTTTTTTTGGTTGTCCACTACTTTTACATTGATGGCTTATCCTTAGGATAGGTCATCAATGTCTGATCAGCTGGGGTGTGACACCCCGCACCCCCATCGGTCAGTTGTTCTTGGTGCCGCTACCGGCAAGAGGTAGCTGGAAGTGCTCAGTTCCAAAGGTGCCCCGTCTTGTTATGGCCATGCCTGTGTACTGCACTTCCACCTCCTATTCATTTGAAAGGGAGGTGGATGTTAAGTACCCAGCTGCAGCCAATATCAGTTGTTGGGGCACCTCCAGAACTTAGCATTTCTTGCCATCTGCTGCTGACGGCAGCAATGAGAACAGGTGATCGATGGGGGTCCGGGGTGCCAGATCCTGCCCGATAAGACATTGATGACTTATCCTAAGGATAAGCCATCAATGTAAAAGTAGTGGACAATCTCTTCTTTAAAGTCAGAGTTGATGCATTTCCACCAGTTCTGACTCCACGCAAAACTAGCTCCGACTCCGACTCCATCTCCACATCCCTGTCCCTGTTAATTCTCTGATAGACACATCCTAAAAGTCATAATAATTAATAATTAGCGTAGCACCTTTAATAAAAGCTCTCTCTGAAACAGGAACATTTTTCTCCATTATGGACAATGAAAGCATAGTTTATTTTTTTGTTACTATTGTAATCACCATGGGTTACAGGAGATACTCCATCTCCATCTCTACTATACTGAGTGACATGACTTTTGGGGGGGGTTGCATTGCACAATCTTGCATTATGTATTTTTATATTTCTTCCTGAGATTGGTGCCGCACAACTTACCAAGCACTGTACTTTACATATTTGCCTATACAGTTTCTTTCAATTTTTCTCTTTTTTTATTTTGTACCGTATATATTATGTATTAATGTATTTATATATGATTAATAAAATTTATATTTTTAAACATTACTAATTTGTCTCTTCTTTAACAGGCTTTTGTAGACACCACACATATCTGTTAATATGGTCATATACGGTAGTTATATTGCCTTTTTAATAAACACAGTACCGGCATTTTTTTAGCCTTTCATTCTGTTCAAGGTGCAGTTGTCAAGTCTCGGTCAGTAAGGTCTGCTACATACTTCTGAATCTTCTAGGTTCTGCTAAGTGACCAGATCTACACTCTCGATTGAATTTCCTTGTTGAGCTCAGCCAATATTGTTTGCATACATTGTTACTGCCAATACCCGAACTCTACTAAAGAATAATGAAAAAGAAAAAATTGAGCACTAGCACATACAGCACTGAAGGTGTGAAGGAAAACATGAGGAAATGTCACAGTTTGTAGCTTCCTCACTATGCCTATTTTCTATACCGTCTCTCTATATACTTTACTATATGTGTGATATTCCCTAAATCAATGTTCCCCAACTCCAGTCCTCAAGAGCCACCAACAGATCATGTTCTCAGGATTTCCTTAGTATTGCACAAGTGATAATTCCATCATATGCGTGATACTAAGTAAATCCTAAAAACATGCACTGTTGGTGGCTCTTGAGGACTGGTGGTGACAACACTGTCATAAAGTATCCCTAATAGTTATGGGTATACATAATCATGGGGCCCCATAACAGAATTAATTAATTAATATTCGGATGTGTCACATAAAAGCATATCACACAACTTTGCAGCCCTTACAAAATAATTTTCCTTCTATTGAAGCCCATAGCTTTCCCTTTCATTGCACCCATAAGGTATGATGCCAGCAGAAGTGCTCCACAAACACTGCATGAAACCCCACAGTAAATTCTTCCAAGTACCCTCCATAGGCACAGTATGATGACCCTCCTGTATCCACCCTCAACTACCCCAGCAAAGTATGGTGACACCAACACAGTATGATCCCCAAATGTGACCCCCACACACCCCTCCATACAGTATGATGGGCTTACATACAGTATAATGGCTGCCACACCTTTTCATATTGTATAATGACCCCACTAGTCCTACATATAGTATAATGGCCCCAACACAGCCCTCTACACAGTATGGAGGAACTCACACAAACCTTCACATTGTATAATTGCTTGCATACAGTATAATGGTCCTCAAGTAGCCCTTCATAAAGAATAAAGACTCCATCATAACTCTTCAAATATTATAATGGCCCCACATAGCCTTCCATATAGAAAAATGAGCCTAACATAGTCCTCTGTATAGTATAATGAGCACTACATACATAGTACTCTATATAGTATAATGGACCCCCCATAGTCATCCATATAGTATAATGGACCCCACATAGTCCTCCATACAGTATTATGCACCTCATAGTCCTCCATATAGTATAATGCACACCCATAGTCCTCCATATAGTATAATGCGCCCTACATAGTCCTCTATATACTATAATGCATCCCTCATAACTCTCCATATAGTTTAATGGGCCGCACACCCACATAGTCTTCTATATAGTAAAATGCACCTCCCATAGTCCTCTATATATTTTAATGCACTCTTCATAGTTATCCATATCGCATAATTCACCACATAGCCCTCCATATAGTAAAATGCACCTCCCATAGTCCTTTATATATTTGAATGCACTCTTCATAGTCGTCCATATCTCATAATTTGCCACATAGTCCTCTATATATTATAATGCACTCCCTATAGTCTTCCATATGTTATAATGTACTGCATAATCCTCCATATTATATACTGTATTGTACCCTGCACATTTTGGTACAGCGGGCACGCAGTAATAGCATCATCACACCTGCTTCGCTGAGTTGTCTAATCTCAGACGTCGAGGGACACTGATGAAGGTGGGAGCATCAGTAGATCGCTCCCTCCTTCACCATTGCCTTCAACTGTATTGGCATCAAAGCTGAAAGTGTGATGCCGGCTGGGGGGGCCCAGTACAGGTGCTAGCACCGGGGCCCCCTGACTCACAGGACCCCGGGACCAATAGCAGCCACGTGGTCTGCCGCCATTGGCAGTACGCCACTGCTAATATTGCAGGCATAGAGATTCATCAATAAGATCATAGGATACAGGTATTCATGATTTGGCGCAAATTTTTTAAAACTTCACAAGTAGAATTGCACATTTGTGCACATTCCCAACCTAATTCAGAAAAATAAATGATAATCTTTTATTTATATTTTATTATTACGTATTCAGCATCACTACAATTTAGAGGGAACATGTAGAAACAGAATCAATGATTACACAGCAAGTAGTAACAAATTAGTACACAGTGCAAGCAGTAGGAGCGAGAGCCCTGATCATAAGAGCTAACACTCTACGGAGTTCATGTACTATTAGGCATTATGGAAAAACAAATGGTGTAAACCTTAGTACAGTTGATCAATTTAATGACATTTTATTTTCTTGTTTTCTAAATATTTTCCAAACTTTTTCAAATTGCTATATAAAGTGTCTGAAAGACATATTACACTAGACTAATCAGTTTAGTACAATTTACGACCGAAATCTGTTGCACCCTGTGTCCCGTATTTTTATAACAGAGAGGATTGTGTTTGTCTATGGAAGTATAGCAGCTCATTCCTGGTTTTATGACTCCTAAGAGTCAGGGGCTAGCAGACAGTATTTATTGCATGTGACTTGTGGTCCAGCATAACCTTCATGGGCCATCAATAAAAGCCCTGTACACACATTCATCAAATGCATGCATGTATGAAGATCCCTGACTGACAGAGTATTATACCTTACCTACAGATCCTTGCCTGGCTATCACCCGAGAGCACTACTGTGATTAATCTGCACCTAATGATTCCATACATTAATTACACTTATGATCCCTTTAAAGCTCTTGATTCTGCAATGTGTCTGATACTTCTTCAAGTAGATTCACACAATATTGATGCACAAAGGGAAAACCACTCATGAAAACCATTCCAGTGTTTTATCCATTTCTGTAGCCTTTTTATTGCTTTCCATGGTATGTTATTCTATTTTCCTGGAGAATCTTTACTAGAAAGATACTCTATCGCCTACATACTACCGGCGATTTAAATGAGTGTGTGTATATATGTATATGTATTGGTGTCAGAGGATCAGCGTATATGATGACTACCAAACCTTTAAAATGATGGGCGCATGAGTCTTGAATCTTAATCTTAAATATAAAGCGGGCTTTACACGCAATGACATCGCTAACGAGATGTTGTTGGGGTCACGGAATTCGTTACGCACATCCGGCCTCGTTAGCGACGTCGTTGCATGTGAAACACACAAACGACCCTTAACGATCAAAATTACTCACCTAAATGTTGATTGTTGACACGTCATTCTAATCCCAATTATCGTTGCTGCTGGAGGACGCAGGATGTTCGTCGTTCCTGCGGCAGCACACATTGCTATCTGTGACACCACAGGAACGACGAACATCACCGTACCTGCGGCCCCCGCAATGAGGAAGGAAAGATGTGGGCGGGATGTTCCGCCCGCTCATCTCTGCCCCTCCGCTTCTTTTGAGCAGCCGCTTAGTGACGCCGCTGTGATGCCAAACGAACCGCCCCCTTAGAAGGGAGGCAGTTCGCTGGACACAGCGACGTCGCTAGACAGGTAAGTATGTGTTACGGGTGTCAGTGATGTTGTGGGCCACAGGCAGCGATTTGCCTGTGATGCACAACCGACGGGGGCGGGTGCTATCGCTCGCGATATCGCTAGCGATGTCGCAGCGTGTAAAAGCTCGCTTTAATCTCATCTTGTTTAATGAGTAATATCGTAAAGTGTTTGTAAAAACAAGCAACTTTACAATTTATCGTATTTATATTCTTGAGAATGGAGGAATTTGTTTTTCTTTCGTTTACGGATTATTGCCCATAGTATCTGGCACTGCTGATCAGAGATGGTTGGTTTTCTAGACCAGCAGCGAACGTTCGAAAGCTCTTTGCTTTAGAGCTTGTAAGCTGTCACGAACCACCGGGGGGGTCACTCAGAAATCCCCCGCGCTGGCTACCAGTACGTCACAATCGGGGGGTAACAAGTGGGGGTCACCCCTCCTTTATACCTCCCGACTGACAGACAGAGCACGTGACGCGCTCTCTAGCGCCCCTCTTATAGTCAGGCCAATTATGGAATTGCCCGACAATAAGCAAGGAGGCCGCTATACTACTTATGCCGATTATTGAAGGGTCCCCGGTGAGAGTAGGGTATATATTCCCCCGACCTCCGCGGGCGGAATATATCTAAACCTCCCAGAATCTCACTGGCCTCCCCACAATAATCCTTGGCACAACTCGCTGCCACCAACCGCTTCACGGTAACTATTAGCCGAACACACAGACGTGGGATTCAAGATCGAGATAACAGAACAGCCCAAGATTAATTATATAATTTAATCAGCCTAAAGCACACTAGAAACTACAATATATACAATAGGGAATCTACAGAATATACAGTTATGTCAGAGTACAGTTACAGATAAAGCATGGTTTACAAACAGGTATGCAACTCAATCAGTTACCTTGTGCGTCTGGCCACAGGGGGGCGCTGTAGACCAGGTTTCTAGGAACTCCCACAGATGTTTCCTGCACGTGACCCCCAGCGAAAGAACACTGGAAAATGGCCGAAGTAGGGTTATCAACCTGGGCAAATCCAGGTCCCCTCCTACCTTCGTGACCTCAGAGGGAGCACTGCTCCACCCCTGGCTGGAGTTATGGACAAAATCCACAACATGGAATATGGCCATAACTTGGCCTGGGAGCGTCGTAGGCGGACGCCAATGCTCTCATTGTGACAGTTATGAATTTAGCTACAGAATGAGAGGTTTCATGACTTGTCTACTAGTTCCACATTGGCTGATATCACGCCTGGGGTATTTCCCAAGCTCCCGCTCCCATAAAAAAGGTGTGCCAGCATCGTCCGCATGCGAAAACACCATTTTTATGGTTGCCGTATTTATCGGAAATATGGCTTGCGAGATATGAACCATTTTTTACTGGAGTCGTTCTGTCTGGCTAGTTCCAGAGCCTTATAATGAGATACAACTCTTGTTACAGGGTGACGGCAGGGAGTCATCCTGTGACCTTTGTTCCCACATCACCTAATTTCCACATCACAGGAGATGGCCATGGGATGGGTTGCTAAACAAGTTGTGTGAAGGAAAGGGGGGGTGACACCAGGAGAGGGCTTCCTGACATAACTTGAATATCATGATTTATCGTCATATCTCCGGATTTACCTCACACCTCCCCCCTTTTGAGGGCGCTAGGGGGCAGCACACTCCGGTGTTCCCCCGTGCGCCCGTCCGCGACCTCTCCTTGTCGGGACAGCCCGTCTGCGTTACCGTGGTCACGGCCCCTTTTGTGGCGAATGGTGAAGTTGTATTGCTGGAGCGCAAGGCTCCATCGCAACAGTCGCCCATTCGTCCCAGAGACGGTGTGCAACCAGCTGTGGGGGTTGTGGTCCGTCTCCACGATGAAGTGGCGCCCGTATAGATAGGGTTGCAGACGCTGCAGGGCCCACACTATGGCCAGGCACTCCTTCTCCATTGTGGAATAGGCCACTTCCCTCGGTAACAGCTTCCTGCTCAGGTACAAGACTGGGTGCTCTTGGCTCGCAGAGTCCACCTGGCTGAGCACCGCACCGAGGCCGAAGTCACTGGCGTCGGTCTGTACTACAAACGGCCGCGTGAAGTCGGCTGCCTGTAGCACGGGCGGGCTGGACAGGGCGTCCTTTAGGGCCCGGAAGGCTGTCTCGCAGTCCATTGTCCAATCGACTGCAGAGGGCAGCTTCTTCTTGGTGAGGTCCGTCAGGGGCTTTGCCAGGCTACTATAGCATGGAACAAACCTCCTATAGTACCCAGCGGTCCCCAAGAAGGACATCACCTGCTTCTTGGTCCTGGGGGTGGGCCAGGTACGTCACAGGGTTGAGCTGCTGGAACACGAGGTATGGGCCTTCCCAGGCTGCCTGAAGCTTGTCCTGTGGTACGGGGACCAGTACCCACACCTTTTGACCCACTTGGTAGGTCCTCTCACAAGCGTTCTGGTCGTACCAACGCTTCTGATCGGCCTGGGCTTGAGCCATATTGTCGTGTACCAGTTGCGTCAAGGCCTGCATTTTGTCCCGGAAGCGCATGACATACTCGATAACCGACACTCCAGGGGTGGCCAAATCCCCTTCCCAAGCCTCTTTCACCAGAGCCAGGGGGCCCCGCACACGTCGCCCGTACAGGAGCTCAAACGGTGAGAATCCTGTTGAGGCCTGTGGAACCTCCCGGTAAGTAAATAACAGGTGTGGGAGATACCGCTCCCAGTCACGCCCATGGGAGTCGACCAACATCTTAAGCATCTGCTTTAAGGTGCCATTAAACCGCTCGCACAGGCCATTAGTCTGTGGATGGTACGGGCTGGCCACCAGATGTCGCACCTGGACTTGCTTACAGAGGGCCTCCATCAGCTGGGACATGAATTGGGTCCCCCGGTCAGTGAGCATTTCCTGGGGAAAACCCACTCGGGAGAAAATCTCCAGCAATGCGGTGGCCACCTTGTCAGCCCGAATGGACGACAAGGCCACTGCTTCTGGGTACCGGGTGGCATAGTCCACTACCGTCAGTATGAAGCGTTTCCCGGAGCTGCTGGGGATGGCCAGCGGGCCGACCAGATCCACAGCCACCCTCCTGAAAGGCTCATCGATGATTGGCAAAGATACTAGTGGGGCTTTGGGGTGTGGCCCCGCCTTCCCCACTCTCTGACAGGTTTCACACGAACGGCAGTAGGCAGCCACATCGGCCCCCATTTTTGGCCAGTAGAAATGCTGGTTTAACCTGGCCTTGGTCTTAGCGATCCCTAGGTGTCCGGCCATCGGAATCTCATGTGCGATCCGCAACAACTCCGTCCGGAACGGATAGGGTACCACCAACTGTCGGTCCCTGGGCCACGCCTCCGGTGAACCCTGCTGGACCGTGGCCCGGTACAGCCGTCCTTGGTCCCAGACCACTCGCTCCGGGTCCGAGTCCGAGGGAGGCTGGGCCGCCTGCTCCTTAAGAGCTTTCAGGCTGTCGTCAGCTTCTAACGCTGCCTGAAACCCCTGACTAGATGTGGCCAGAATCGACGAGACTGTCACATCTTCGGTCAGTACCCCGGGACCTGTGTCCTGGCCTCCACCTGACTCGGCTGCCACTTGGTCAGAAGGGGAAGAGCTATCGGACCTCCGGGAGGCCCCTTGGCTTCCAGCACTCCCACTGCGGGTGACAGCGGCCACAGCCGCTGCGACCGTGGGTCGTGCCTGCTCCTCCTCCGTTCCTGACCAAGTCGCCGGTTCAGGCAGACCTACCTGGCTTCCTGACACCCCGGTTGTGGGGGAACCATGCACCGAGATCTTACCTGGGAGCACTTCCGCTCCTGGACCGGCCCCAATCTCACCTGCCTGTTCCCCTCCTGCAGCAACAGAACCCCGCTGTGAAATCTCTGGGGACCCCACATTTGCTGTGGTAGCCCCCACCCCACACACTGGTCCTCCCCCTGCAGCACCCTGCTCTCTGCTTATCCCTGCAGAGGGCAACAGATCCCAGCTCACAGGCTGATTACTTGTAGAGGCATTGTCACACCTTTCTCTGACCCCCTCCCCTGTCACAGCTGCAGCTGTGTGTGTGTCTATGGTGTCTATGCAAGCAGAAATATCAGAGTTCACTCCCTCCTCCCTTACATCATTCATAGATAACACATTAACATTGTCCGGAGGCATGTCAGTACTGGCTGAAGGTTCAGCCCTTGGTTGGGGCCCAAACTGGGAGGTTATCTGCCCCAAATCTGTCCCAAGTAGCACGTTTGCGGGGATCCGATCAGTTACCCCCACCTCCCTCACCCCTCGCCCTGTGCCCCAGTCCACATAAATGTCAGCA
Source organism: Anomaloglossus baeobatrachus (assembly GCF_048569485.1). Taxonomy (NCBI): domain Eukaryota; kingdom Metazoa; phylum Chordata; class Amphibia; order Anura; family Aromobatidae; genus Anomaloglossus; species Anomaloglossus baeobatrachus. The sequence continues at coordinate 228,857,889 of NC_134354.1, forward strand.
ACAGGCAGCGCCGGGTCAGTGCCTCCAATCCCGGAGACAGCGAGGGTTTTTCCAGGGATCAAGTCTTGGGGGGACACCATCTCAGGCCGCACCAGAGTCACCTCCGAGGCGCTGTCTCGCAGTCCTATGGTCACAGACCGGCCGACGGTGACAGGTTGGAAGCTGTCCAGGGACCTACCACCACCCCCACCCACACAATACACCTTGGGCGGCCCTTGGGACGGGGACGGAGCCGGGGCCTTGGGACGCTGAGGGCACATGGCCTTGAAGTGTCCAGGTAGGTTGCACTGGTGGCACCGTCTTGGTTCTGCCACGGGCCTGGAGAGGGGAGTTGAGGGGGACACCCCCTGCAGTCTAGGGGCAGGTGGGGCAGTCGCAGAGTTCATCTTACCCCCTCTCCAGGTGCTGCTGGTGGCTGCTCTCCTGGCTTCAGGAGCCCGATTGTTGGTGTAGTCATCGGCCAGGGCAGCTGTAGCCGTGGACCCCTTTGGCTTCTGGTCCCGGATGAACTGGCGGAGATCCTCAGGGCAGTTCCACAAGAGTTGCTCCGTGATGACCAAGTCCAGGATCTCTGGTCCGGTGGAAAGCTGCAGGCCTTGGGTCCAGTGGTCGGCAGCTCGGGCAAGTGCCCGCCTGTGGTCAGCCCAGGAGTCCTTTGGTCCCTTCTGTAGGCTCCGGAACTTCTTGCGGTAGGACTCTGGGGTGAGGTTGTACTGTTGGATCAGGGCCCGCTTGATGGTGTCGTAGCCCTGATCTGCCTCAGCAGGCAAGTCCCCAAGGATATCCAGGGCCTTACCCCTTAAACGGGGGGTCAGGTATTTGGCCCACTGGTCCTTGTCCAGATGGTGCTGCAAGCAAGTCCGTTCAAAAGCAGTCAGGAAAGAGTCCAAGTCTCCATCCTTCTCCAGCACTGGGAAGTCCTCAACACGGACCTTTGGAAGTTTGGTGTCTTGAAGGTCACGTGTGGCTGATGAGGGCCGGAGCTGAGCTAGATGCAGCTGGTAGTCACGGTCTGCCTGTCGCTCCGCAGCCTCACGCTCTGCCTGGCGCTCTTCACGTGCTGCTTGCCGCTCCGCAGCCTCAGCATCACGCGCTGCCTGCCGCTCTGCCCTGCGCTCTGCCATGAGTATCTCGTAGGTATCCCGGTCTCCCGCCTGGAGAAGGGCCATAGCCATTTGGAGAAGGCTATCCGAGCCTCCCAGGCTCGGTGGAATGGCACGTGGTGATCTGCGGCCCGCTGCGGAGCCTGGTGCTTCACTGTCCCTTGCAGAGCGGAGGGCTGGCATCTGGCTCGTTGAGGACCCTTGGGTGAGCTGCTCCTCATCTTGTCCATAATTGCTAGGTTGTGCAATGTCCTCTGCAGAACGGTTTTCTGGCGTCGAGCTCCTGGAGGACTCGTGGGCAACCTCCTCATTACTGTCCACAGCACCGTCCTCCCTCTCTTCGGCTCCTGCCTTAGCATTGGCCAGTTGCATAGCTCTGCTCCTGGTGCCATCAGCCATTCTTGCAGACTTTTGGTCACTGACACAGAACTGACACCTGATGCCTCCACACACCTTACAGTATCTGCACTCTGACACTCTAGTGTTGAGCTGGTCTGAAGACCCCAGCAGCCACAGCTGCTGCAGGCAGTCTTTAGTGTCTGGGAGTATGGGTCTCACACTCACACACACTATTATCTCGATCCCACCGCTATGCCACCAATATGTCACGAACCACCGGGGGGGTCACTCAGAAATCCCCCGCGCTGGCTACCAGTACGTCACAATCGGGGGGTAACAAGTGGGGGTCACCCCTCCTTTATACCTCCCGACTGACAGACAGAGCACGTGACGCGCTCTCTAGCGCCCCTCTTATAGTCAGGCCAATTATGGAATTGCCCGACAATAAGCAAGGAGGCCGCTATACTACTTATGCCGATTATTGAAGGGTCCCCGGTGAGAGTAGGGTATATATTCCCCCGACCTCCGCGGGCGGAATATATCTAAACCTCCCAGAATCTCACTGGCCTCCCCACAATAATCCTTGGCACAACTCGCTGCCACCAACCGCTTCACGGTAACTATTAGCCGAACACACAGACGTGGGATTCAAGATCGAGATAACAGAACAGCCCAAGATTAATTATATAATTTAATCAGCCTAAAGCACACTAGAAACTACAATATATACAATAGGGAATCTACAGAATATACAGTTATGTCAGAGTACAGTTACAGATAAAGCATGGTTTACAAACAGGTATGCAATTCAATCAGTTACCTTGTGCGTCTGGCCACAGGGGGGCACTGTAGACCAGGTTTCTAGGAACTCCCACAGATGTTTCCTGCACGTGACCCCCAGCGAAAGAACACTGGAAAATGGCCGAAGTAGGGTTATCAACCTGGGCAAATCCAGGTCCCCTCCTACCTTCGTGACCTCAGAGGGAGCACTGCTCCACCCCTGGCTGGAGTTATGGACAAAATCCACAACATGGAATATGGCCATAACTTGGCCTGGGAGCGTCGTAGGCGGACGCCAATGCTCTCATTGTGACAGTTATGAATTTAGCTACAGAATGAGAGGTTTCATGACTTGTCTACTAGTTTCACATTGGCTGATATCACGCCTGGGGTATTTCCCAAGCTCCCGCTCCCATAAAAAAGGTGTGCCAGCATCGTCCGCATGCGAAAACACCATTTTTATGGTTGCCGTATTTATCGGAAATATGGCTTGCGAGATATGAACCATTTTTTACTGGAGTCGTTCTGTCTGGCTAGTTCCAGAGCCTTATAATGAGATACAACTCTTGTTACAGGGTGACGGCAGGGAGTCATCCTGTGTCCTTTGTTCCCACATCACCTAATTTCCACATCACAGGAGATGGCCATGGGATGGGTTGCTAAACAAGTTGTGTGAAGGAAAGGGGGGGTGACACCAGGAGAGGGCTTCCTGACATAACTTGAATATCATGATTTATCGTCATATCTCCGGATTTACCTCACATAAGCGCTGCTCTAAAGCTTACCAGATCTCTGACTCGGCTACCCTCAGTGTCCTTGTGCTCCTCCAATACTGCAGGAGCAAAGCTACCTCTGCTTGCAGTATGAGAGAGTGAACGGTTCAGAACAGCTGTGCCACCATGGCGGCAGTCTGAAATGTCAATATTTTGTGCACGACCCCTGGGCAAGCAGAAAAAAAAGAGGCAGGGAGCACTGTGCTACTGAAGAAAGAAACTAAGAAAATCCCTTTAAATCATATCTCCATGTGTTGAGCAGTTTATTGTTCTTTGTTTTCAGCATCTCAGGCTGAGGAGTGCCTGACTGTAGTGTAATTTAATGGGATTAGTGATGGGAAGTCAAGAACAAAGTCTGCACTGATGATCAAGGCTTAGTCATTCATATAACCAAATATGAGAACATCAAGAAACATCTACAAAATATCTCAAAAGTGAGTACATCCCTCACGCTTTTCTAAACATTTCATTATATATTTTCATTAGAGAACATTGATATGACACTGTGATACAATGTAAAGTAGTCAGTGTACAGCTTGTGTAACAGTGTAAATATGGTGCCCTCTAAATAACTCAACACAGCCATTAATGTCATAACCGCTGGCAACAAAAGTGAGTACACTCCTAAGTGAAACTGGAAAATTGTGCCCAATTATCCATTTTCCCTCCCCTGTGTCATGTGACTAATTAGTGTTACAAGGTGTCAGTTGTGAATGGGGAGCAGATGTGGTAAATTTGGTGTTATCACTCACACACTCTCTCATACTGGTCACTGGAAGTTCAACATGGCAGCTCATGGCAAAGAATTCTCTGAGGATCTGAAATAAAAAAATGCTGCTCTAAATAAAAATGGCCAAGGCTATAACACGATTGACATCACCCCGAATCTGAAATGCAGCACAGTGGCAAAGACCATATAGCAGTTTAACAAGACAGGTTCCACTCAAAAAAGGCCTTCACATGGTTGACCAAAGAGAGCACGTGCTAAGCATCATATCCAGAGGTTGTCTTTTCAAAATTGATTTTTGAGTGCTGCCAGCATTGCTGCACAGGTTACAGGGATGGCGGATCAGGCTGACACTGCTCAGACCATACGCCACACACTGCATCAACATGGTCTGCATGGCTGTAATCCCAAAAGGAATCCTTTACTAAAGATGATACATAAGAAAGCTTACAAACAGTTTGCAGAAGACAAGCAGACTAAGGACATGGATTATTGAAACCATGTCCTGTGGTCTCATGAGACCAAGATAACCTTATATGGTTCAGATGGTGTCAACCGTGTGTGGCGGCAACCAGCTGAGGAATACAAACACAAGTGTGTCTTGCCTACAGTCAAGTGTGGTTGTGGGAGTGTCATGATTTAGGGCTGCATGAGTGCTGCTGGCTGTGGTGAGCTACAGTTTATTGAGGGAACCATGAATGTCAACATGTACTGTATACTGAAGCAGAGCATGATCCACTCCCCTTGGAAACTGGCTGCAGGGCAGTATTCCAACATTATAAAGACCCCAAACACACCTCCAAGATAATCACTGCCTTGCTAAAGAAACTGAGGGTAAAGTTGCTAGACCTAAACCATATTGACCATCTGTGGGGCATCCTCAAACAGAAGGTGGAGGTGCACAAGGTCTCTGATATCCATGAGATCCGTGATGTCGTTATGGAGGATGGAAGAGGATCCAGTGGCTCCTGCTAAGATGTAGTGAACACCGTTCACAAGAGAGTTAAAGCAGTGCTTTAAAATAATGGTGGCCACCAAAGCTATTGACACTTTGAGTACAATTTGGCCATTTTCACTTAGGGATGTACTCACTTTTGTTGCCAGCAGTTTAGACATTAAAGGCTGTGTGTTGAGTTATTTAGAGGGCACACCAAATTTACACTGTTATACAAGCTGAACACTGACAACTTTATATTATATGAAAGTGCCATATCTGCAGTGTTGTGACTTTTGTGGTATACTGTATATCATTTACATTATTATTGAGCTTTAAAGGTTTTATACTTTATGTTTAGTGCTAAAAACATATCTCACAATCGAGATGCAAGTTCAGAGAGGCAAGAATTGCCGTCTACTCTATTAGGTGTCCTAATTTCCAGACCCTCTTTTGAGCATAGAACATACAGACAATATTTCTTTTTACATTAAGTTTATTCTCTCTCTCTCTATTCTCTTGTTAATTAAAAGCCAAGTTCCTGAAGTGCCAACTCCTTCTTATTGCTTTACTATTTCAATTAATAGTAGAACTTTTAGTAAGAAGGGGATGTGAGTGATAGTTGATTTCCTAAAATATATGGCTTCCTTCCAATTATTCTATCCCATGCCACAGTTATCTGTGTCTAAAATAATGATTGTATTATTAGAAATGTAAGTGATCACCCCAGTGGGGGGGTCTGGGTTCTAATATCATGAAGAAATTATTTTTATATATACAAGATTTAAAGTTGCACACATATTTCTTGCATTTTGGAACATTAAGATGCTGGACATTGTTTTTCTGAATTTCTTATATATTAATTGTACTGAAACATGAGTGCTCAGTAATGTTTTGTCCATGTGTTATATGGCCCCTCATTTTGTACTTCATTATGGAGTGCGTTGCCATCCTATAAATAAGTGATGACATTGTGGATATACTATGCCCTCATCTGCTAAGAGCCTGTAAATGAGCTAGCCTCTTCCTGCTATCCCATAAGGAGCCTTTAGTAAAATGAGTATGTCCTTTAGTATAAGGGGGTGAGGGAGACAGAGAGTGAGTGAAATGAAAGACTGGGGGTCTACATTTTACTGTTGTGAAAGAAAAAGTGTGTGACCTACTGTAATGGATTCAGCGACCCCTCAAGGGAGCAATGACAAGGGATTAACAAGAAAGGAGGAGGGAGCAATGCTCTCAGCATCAATAGCCCCCATCATATCACTCCAGGGAGATAGTCATTAGAAACAAATTTATTAGCCAAGCCCTTTTATTCTGGCAGCTTGTGTATGTCCTGTTGAGAAATAGGAATATGGAACAAAATGGCTTTCTTATAAAGCTATTATATTGATTTACAAACATAAACATAGATATAGATGTGATCTATATGATATACATGTAGTTTTATACAATATACATTAGGTAACCATAAAACTAAATTATATGACTCTCGGAAGATGGAAAGACACATTACAGTGAAGTAAGGGGTCATGTAAGGCGGACAGCTGGTGCCAGTCTAGTCAATGGCCTTTATCTCATTTATCTGTGATATCAACTAGTGCCAGGTTGCTAGTATTAATGTCATAATCACTCTTCGTGATTTATGGAAGATTTATTATATTGCTCAATTGCGCTGCAGATAAAATGTTAATGAAAGCTTAAAGGGAATCTATCAAAATGATTTCACACCCTTAACTAGGTATATGTGAATGTACAGTTGAAAGCAGAAGTTTACATACACTATGTCAAAAGACATATGCATGTTTTTATCACTATCTGACAGTTTTAGGTCAATTAGGATTACCAAAATTTTTTATATTTGCCAAATGCCAGAACAATGAGAGATAGAATGTTTTAAGGCATTTTTATTACTTTCTGCAAAGTCAAAGGTTTACTTACATTTCATTAGTATTTGGCACCATTGCCCTTAAACAGTATCACTATGGTCAAATGTTTTGGAAATCCTTCCACAAGCTTCTCACAATAGTTGGTAGGAATTTGGTCCCATTTCTCCTGCCAGAACTGGTGTAACTGAGCCATGTTTGTAGGTCACCTTACTCGCACCTGCCTTTTCAGCTTTTCCTCATAAATTTTAAATAGGATTGAGATCAGGGCTTTGTGATGGCCACTCCAAAACATTGACTTTGTTATCCTTAAGCCACTTTGCAACCAGTTTAGCAGTATCCTTTGGGTCATTGTCCATTTAGAAGATTCATTCTGCCAAAGATTTAAGTTCCTGGCTGATGTCTTGAGATGTTGCTTCAGTATTGCCACATAATCTTTTTTCCTCATGATGCCCTCTATTTTGTGAATTCCACTAGTCTCACCTGCACCAAAACAACCCCACAACATGATGTTGCCATCCCTGTGTTTCACAGTTGGGATGGTGTTCTTAGGCTTCAAAACCTCTTCCTTTTTCCTCCATATGTAACGATGGTCGTTATGACCAAATAGTTTAATTTTAGTTTTGTCAGACCACAGGACATGTCTCCAAAAATTAAGGTCTTTGTTCCCGTGTGCATTTGCAAACATTAATCTGGGGGGTTTTTATGTTTCTTTTGGAGCAATGACTTCTTTCTGGCAGAGTGGCCTTTCAGCCCATGTTGATACAGTACTCGTTTCACTGTGGATAATGACACAATCTTACCAGCTTCCGCCAGCATCTTCACAAGGTCTTTTGGTTTTGTTCTTAGGTTTATTTACACATGTCTGACCAAAGTACATTCATATTTGGTACACAGTACCCGTCTCCTTCCTGTGCGGTATTATGGCTGGACATTCCCATCTTGTTTGCACTTTGTGTATAATTGTCTGTACGTATGTACGACATTTAGTGATCGCTGCTGTAGCGAACATTATCGCTACGGCAGCATCACACGCACATACCTTGTGTGCGACATCGCTCTGGCCCCCGAACAATCCCTCCTTGAAGGGGGAGGTGCGTTCGACGTCATAGCGACGTCACAGTGGCGACACTAAGCGGCCGGCCAATAGCAGAGGAGGGGCGGAGATGAGCGGGACAAACATTCCGCCCACCTCCTTCCTTCCTCATTGCCGGTGGACGCAGGTAAGGAGATGTTTGTCGTTCCAGCGGCGTCACACATAGCGATGTGTGATGCCACAGGAACAACAAACAACATCGTACCTGCAGCAGAACCGATATTAAGGAAATGAACGACGTGTCAACGAGCAACGATTTTGCACGTTTTTGCGCTCGTTGATCGTCGCTCATTTGTGTCACACGCTGCGATGTCGCTACCGGCGCCGGATGTGCGTCACTAACGACGTGACCCCGACGATATATCGGTAGCGATGTCGCAGTGTGTAAAGCCCCCTTATGTGTAGGTAAACTTTAGACTTCATGGAAAGTAAAAAAAAAAATGCCTTAAAACATTCTCTCTCAGTCATTATTCTGACATTTGGCAAATATAAATAATTTTGGTTCCTAACTGACGTAAAACAGGAAAGATTTATTCTGATTTCATGCCAGATAGTGAGAACAACATGCAGATGTGTCTTTTTAGATAGTATATGTAAACTTCTGGATTCAACTGTAACTCTATCAAAGACAAATCCAGCAATTCTTTACATGGCCAGTCTGCTTCTCTATTACTGAGAAATCAGCGTTTGAATTTATATACAAGTGAGAATGAAATACTATGGTATATCAGGAGTCTCTGTCACTCCAGCTCTATCCCTTCACCCCCCTGTGACTGTGTTATCTGCATATGTGAACAGCGCTCTATGCAAGCCACTAGTGTGCAGTTTTATCATCTAGCAATCGCCCTTCTCCATTCCATGGAGGTGTGTGTGTGATTTGCTCCTCCTGCACCTGTGACGCTTCCACTTTAGTGGGGGTTTAGCTGTATCCTGCTAGAGTACTAGTTTTTGGCCAGGGCGATGTACACACTGCAGCCCATCTTGCTGTAAGTAATACTTAATTTTTGGAGGATATTTTCCTCTTTTTGTTGCTATGTTTATCCTCTTCACCCCCCACCAACATCTCCTCCTACTTGACCTACAGCCTCTACGTTGTGTGACTTCAGGCGAAGGAGCTTTCAGTAAAGAAGAAGGAGGCAGCGGTGGGCTAGGAATAAAGCTTGAGTGACAGAGGCTTCAGATCTACCATAGTCCTTCAGCCTCATTTGCATATCAATTTAAACACTGATTTCTCAGTAAGAGAGGAAGGACTGGCCATATAAAGATATTGCTGCACTTGCCTTTGAAAGAGCTACATGTGTATGTAAATAATTTGGGGATTCAAATTTTGCTCATAGATTCCTTAAAAAATATTAGCATTTTTGGGAACTTTTTTTCCTCCAGTCCTGTATCAAAGAAGACCCACACCTCCATCTCAGGTGAATATTCACGAGAAAAGACAACTGTGAGGATTTACATGCGTATCCAGTTTACTTTAAAAAAAAAAAAAATTAAACTCATACATGGGCCTAGAGGTGGAACTGATAGTATTTATTCCTAAGAACTAAAAAAAAATAATTTGACCTTTTTGACTGGTTAAAATATTGAAGTGAACTAGGAAAAAACAATCTTAATTCCAGTAAAGAATTGCCATCACTGCAATAAACATGTGTAATGTGCCCCCCTTATTCTTGAGCCTGGTGGGGGTCCAGGAACCACCCCCCAGCTGATTTTAGTTTTATGGAATGTTCGATTGACAAGACTTAAAGATCTGTCTTTAGAAAAGAAAGGATCATATTAATTGATTCACATTAGATAGCTCAAACAAAGGTCTTTATGCAGAGGCATAAGCCAGCTATTTGTTCCTAAGTGACTTTTGCTAATGGAGGGTGGGTCAAAAGAGTAATCCTTCTTACTAGCTAAGCATATGCTTACACCAATATTTTTGGGGAGGTTATCCAACAGTGGACCTTTAAAATTGATTAGAAATTAACCACAAGAGTTTATGTTACATTCCAATAGAACGAATCATCCCAAAAACATTTTAAGTACTGTACTTTATATTAAACATATTCAATGAGGCATGATGTGCAATGCCTAAAGAAACAAATCCCAAGTAAGTGATGGACCTTAGGGCAAATAGTGACCATTCAAAAGTATACGATTTTACAGGAATTTATAGGACCGTGGAACATTTACGCTGTTCACTTTTAAACTGTCCTAATTGTTTTAGATACTAGAAAAATAAGCTGAAAAAATGTACAGATTTTAAAGCTATCAAGTCAGCCCATCAATGCTGTCTGGCCACCACAAATGACCCAGATGTCCCTTGTATACTGACTGATTATTATAATTGTTTTACTGTGATATACAGAGTAATATTAAAAAAGTCACTTTTTTTTATGCATTTCAAATCAAAAGGTTAACTATATACTTTCATGTGCATACATAATGCCACTAACTATGGAAAAGAGTTCCATGTAACCGAAAGTTTACTTAAAGGGAACCTGTCAGGTTCTAAATGCCTTCCAACTCAGCAGTATTCACATGTGTATGCCAAAACTCCCTGCCTAACCAGCCCTATATAATGCAATTTACTAAAATAAATGTTTAAATAAAGCATTTATGAAGTGTGCTGATCCTATGCTAATTAGAGCCTTCGACTAGTTGAACTGACGTTATTTCCCCAGACTAGTCGGCCCTCTTTCCATGTTATCATGCCTCTGTTGGCGTGATTTATTTCAGTGAGCAAACATCAACGCAACTCTTGTAAATCTTGCGCATGCGCTCAGTTCATTTCGGCAATGTCACTGCTCCTCAGAAACCAGGTGTACGCTTCCCAGCTTCAGAAAGGTGCACTGTACATAATCGTAAGTACAGCATTTCAAAAGTTGGGAAGAGTACATTGGGCTTCAGAGGCACACTGATACTGCCAAAATGAGCCAAGCCACTATGGAGACTAGTTGGACAGGGGAGACCCCGGCGGCTTCTCACAACCCGATGCCCTGGATTGACTGGTCTTTCTCTATACATGTATGTAGGGAGAACCTTGTCAATTTAGGGCAGCAGGTAGAGATAATCTGCCGGGGACCTACCTATCCGACTAGTTTCCTGTACAGCTCGGTGCCTGGAAGCTTCTTAAACTGTGCAGCTTTTCAAAGTCACATATAACTGGCTAAGATCATATAGCCAGTGTCTAATACATGCTACCCACGGATCGGGCAGCATGTATCCTCTGTTAGGAAATAACTCCATATTTACTTCCCTAAAGACAACCTATCACTCATTTGATCTGAATATATATATATATATTTTTTTTTTTTTTTTTAAGTTAAACACTGTTTATGATTCTTTTTAGCTCGATGGGAAATTTTAGTACCTAGAGACTGGTACATCAACACTTTTACGCCAGAAAACTATCATAAAATGATTTGTAGAGTCTCAAAATTTTTGTGCAACATGGAGTTTCACAAAATGTTGTGATTTTTTGTGTTTCCACACCAATTTGAAGCAGCTTCGTCAAAAATGTAATCTTTTAGACCACAACTGGACAAACTGACCACATTGAGGACTGTTCAATCCAAGGAACCCACAGACAGGGACAGCAAAAAGTAACAGAAATCAAATGTAACAAGTAGAGTTGAGCGCGGTTCGCGGTTCGAGGTTCTCCAGTTCTAAGCTCGAGTGATTTTTGGGGCTGTTCGAGATCGAACTAGAACTCGAGCTTTTTGCAAAAGCTCGATAGTTCTAGATACGTTCGAGAACGGTTCTAGCAGCAAAAAGCAGGGCTTTTTACAGCTACAGTGTGCAGGAGCCATCGCTGGCAGCCTGCCAGAAGCTGGTAACCAAGATAAACATCGGGTATCCAAGCAAAGCGCTTTGGTTAGTAACCCGATGTTTATCTTAGCTACGTGCAGGAAGCCCACACTTCCCCGCTCAGCTCGCTCCGCCCCCTCCTGCCCGCGGCATGTATACATACATATACACACACACACACACACACTCTGTGTATATGTATGTATACATACATATACACCCCCCCCCTCCCCCCCCGCTCGGCTTACCTGCGGTGATGAAGTCCCGCCATCCCGACCTCAGCGCTGTCACTGTCCTCCATGGCCGCCGCTTGTCACATCACCTATCGCTTTCGACCCGAGACTGACACTGGCGGTGACGTCACGGACCTCTCGCGATACTTGATGTGAAGGCGCCGGTCATTGACCTTAGTGACAGGGGCTGTCAGTGTGCTGGAGATCAGCGCAGGTAATGTACCTCGCTGACAGCAGCACTTGTCATCCCCTGCAGTGACCTGGGCTGACCCATTGATGTTAGCTCAGGTCACTGCATTGCTCTCCCAGCCAATGGGGAACATCCTGCTCTTCTTTGACTGGGACAGTGTGGATCGTCATGGCAACCCCTTGGATTACACCAGACCTGGATTTGTTTTTCTTTCTAATAAATTGGTTAAAGAGGGAATGTTTTGGGGAGTGTTTTTTCAAATAAAAATGTGTTTGTCGTCTATTTTTTTTTATTACTGACTGGGTTGGTGATGTCGGGTATCTGATAGACGCCTGACCTCACCAACCCCAGGGCTTGATGCCAGGTGACATTACACATCTGGTATTAACCCCATATATTACCCCGTTTGCCACCGCACCAGGGCGCGGGATGAGCTGGGGCGAAGCACCAGGATTGGCGCATCTAATGGATGCGCCACTTCTGGGGCGGCTGCGGCCTGCTATTTTTAGGCTTGGGAGAGTCCAATAACCATGGACCTCCCTAGTCTGAGAATATCAGGCCCCAGCTGTCTGCTTTACCTTGGCTGGTGATCCAATTTTGGGGGACCCCTACGTGTTTTTTTTTTTTTAAATTATTTATTTAATTTAAAATAACAGCGTGGGGTGCCCTCAGTTTTGGATTACCAGCCAAGGTGAGGTTGCCAGCTGTGGTCTGCAGGCTGCAGCCGTCTGCTTTACCCTAGCTGGCTACAAAACTAGGGGGAACCCTACGTCATTTTTTTTTTCATTTTTTTGGCTAAATACAAAGCTAAGCACCCCTTAGTGCCACATGAAAGGTACCAAAGGGTGCTCCACTTTTTCTCCATTTTTTTCTCCACTTTTTCTCCACTTTTTCTCCACTTTTTCTCCACTTTTTTCTCCACTTTTTCTCCACTTTTTCTCCTCTTATGCTCCACTTTTTCTCCACTTTTGTCCACTTTTTTCTCCACTTTTTCTCCTCTTATGCTCCACTTTTTCTCCACTTTTTCTCCACTTTTTCTCCTCTTAATCTCCACTTTTTCTCCTCTTATGCTCCACTTTTTCTCCACTTTTTCTCCACTTTTTCTCCTCTTATGCTCCACTTTTTCTCCTCTTAATCTCCACTTTTTCTCCACTTTTTTCTCCACTTTTTCTCCTCTTATGCTCCACTTTTTCTCCACTTTTTCTCCACTTTTTCTCCTCTTATGCTCCACTTTTTCTCCACTTTTTCTCCACTTTTGTCCACTTTTTTCTCCACTTTTGTCCACTTTTTTCTCCACTTTTTCTCCTCTTATGCTCCACTTTTTCTCCACTTTTTCTCCACTTTTTCTCCTCTTATGCTCCACTTTTTCTCCACTTTTTCTCCACTTTTTTCTCCACTTTTTCTCCTCTTATGCTCCACTTTTTCTCCACTTTTTCTCCTCTTATGCTCCACTTTTTCTCCACTTTTTCTCCACTTTTGTCCACTTTTTTCTCCACTTTTTCTCCACTTTTTTCTCCACTTTTTCTCCTCTTATGCTCCACTTTTTCTCCACTTTTTCTCCACTTTTTCTCCTCTTATGCTCCACTTTTTCTCCACTTTTTCTCCACTTTTTCTCCTCTTATGCTCCACTTTTTCTCCACTTTTTCTCCACTTTTGTCCACTTTTTTCTCCACTTTTTTCTCCACTTTTTTCTCCACTTTTTTCTCCTCTTATGCTCCACTTTTTCTCCACTTTTTCTCCACTTTTTCTCCTCTTATGCTCCACTTTTTCTCCACTTTTTCTCCACTTTTTCTCCACTTTTTCTCCTCTTATGCTCCACTTTTTCTCCACTTTTTCTCCTCTTATGCTCCACTTTTTCTCCACTTTTTCTCCACTTTTTTTCTCCACGTTTTTCTCCTCTTATGCTCCACTTTTTCTCCACTTTTTCTCCACTTTTTCTCCTCTTATGCTCCACTTTTTCTCCACTTTTTCTCCACTTTTTCTCCTCTTATGCTCCACTTTTTCTCCTCTTAATCTCCACTTTTTCTCCACTTTTTCTCCACTTTTTTTCCACTTTTTCTCCACTTTTTTCTCCACTTTTTCTCCTCTTATGCTCCACTTTTTCTCCTCTTATGCTCCACTTTTTCTCCACTTTTTCTCCACTTTTTTCTCCACTTTTTCTCCTCTTATGCTCCACTTTTTCTCCACTTTTTCTCCTCTTATGCTCCACTTTTTCTCCACTTTTTCTCCACTTTTTTCTCCACTTTTTCTCCTCTTCTGCTCCACTTTTTCTCCACTTTTTCTCCACCTTTTCTCCACTTTTTCTCCTCTTATGCTCCACTTTTTCTCCACTTTTTCTCCACTTTTTCTCCACTTTTTCTCCACTTTTTCTCCTCTTATGCTCCACTTTTTCTCCACTTTTTCTCCACTTTTTCTCCACTTTTTCTCCACTTTTTCTCCACTTTTTTCTCCACTTTTTCTCCACTTTTTCTCCTCTTATGCTCCACTTTTTCTCCACTTTTTCTCCTCTTAATCTCCACTTTTTCTCCTCTTATGCTCCACTTTTTCTCCACTTTTTCTCCACTGACCAGTCTGTAGCCAATGAGATAATAGCCACGTGACTGGTCACATGGCTATTTTGACGTCACGATAGGTCCTGCATCTCTGCTGGCAGTGCAGGTCACCGGGAGGATTCAGCGATCATCGGATGGAATAGCGGCAGGAGACAGAGTGCAGAAGGGATCGCGAGGACCGGTAAGTGTTATGGCAATGTTTATTAACTGTTTGTGTACATTTATCATGCATTTTTATGTGTTTGTGATTGCCTCCCATTCTAGCCTATACGTTCGAGTTCGGTTCGTCGAACGTTCGACGAGCCGAACTCGAACGGGACCCCCGTTCGGCGAACCGGCCTCGAGCCGAACCGGGACCGGTTCGCTCATCTCTAGTAACAAGCAGAACTCTAGAACTGACCTGCGTAGACTTGTAGAAATGCAAAGTAGATGCACACACTACATTGTACACTCTACCTGCAGACTATACAGCTGTATCTAGCTGCTCCTTGCTGCAATTCCTGAGCAGAAAGAACTTAACTCCATGCCACCTGTGAAAAAAATCTAGTATTAGGCTATGTGCCCACGCTGCGAAAAATGCGCGGAATTTGCCACGATTTTTTCACGGAAATTCCGCTGATTTTTCAAAAATCCGCAGTACAGCGAGTCCCCAGCCATTTCTATGGTATTTTGGAACTGCTGTGCTCATGCTGCGTTTTTTTCCACAGCGGAAATAATGTAAAAATGTGCAGCATGTGAATTATTCCTGCGGATTTCTCCGCAGGGTTCCATACTTACCTGCCTTGATAGCAGACACCGGAGTCACTTCCTCCGCTGCAGAGGAGCGCAGTGGAGCCAGGAGCAGGAGGTGGGCGGGGCCTGCACAAGATCCGGTTATGTGACAACCATTGCTAGTGCAGGCCTGCCCACCTTCTCCGGCAATGTGCAGACAGACACGGCCGGAGAGTGAAGTGCTGAGTGATGGCGGTAAGTATGAACTCCCCAATCACTCAGCACTTGTTCTGCATTGAGGATGCAGTGCCGAAGCCATGGTACTGTATCCTTAATGCAGAATGACCCCAGCATATCCGCAGGACATTCCGCAATAAACCGCAGCATGGAAACAAACAAAGTTGTGCTGCGGTTTTCTGGGAGCTTCTGCGGAATGTCCTGTGGATATATCCGCAGGACACTTTCCCCGTGGGCACAAGACCTAGTGGCAGACCCATGGTTAGCAAATGTAATCTAATGTCTAATTGAATGTTCCAAATATCTTTTCCCCTAGCCCATAGTGTGCTTCTGATGGTTATTCTGTTCAAGAATCATACTTTGGGCTCGGTAGAAAAATATTTGAGCCTTATACACTTGTAACATGACCATATCATGGGTTTATGTAGCAACAATAGCAGTTGAAAAATGCACATCAGTTACATAATCGTGACGCCTTAAGGGGGGTTTTGTAAATGGATTTTCTGTCCATTTGCTTGTGCTGTATGAAAGCAACAAAATGAGCAGAGACTCCAGGGACAAATCTCCACACCACTATCAGTGCAGCTTATCATTACATATATTCTTATCAGTATAAGCTAATCAAAACCATATCATTTACTACTTGAAAATGAATATTGAGCAGAATTAAGTTAATTCAATTGGTTCAGTGCTTCACAACAGTCCCAGTCTCATGTGTGAAAAATAATTCTCCACTTCCTAGACTCAAAACTAGTTGTAAATGGTGCTGTGCTGTTTGTGGTGTGCTACTTTAAATATAAGGGCAAAGTCACACTTGCATATGACTCACACGAGAACAGTGAGAAAATCTCCCATTGCACTCGGCCCCATGTAAGACAATGCTACAGCTCACATCTGCAAGTTTTTCCTCAGGCCTAATCGGAGTGAGGAATAAATCACAGCATGCTGCGATTGTCTGCGAGAGCCGTGTCACTCGCACCCGTACAAGTCTAAGGGTGTGAGAGAAGCATCGAACAGCACTCGGATGTCATCCAAGTACAGTGCGACAATGGAGGAGATGGGGAGATTAGTCCCGCCCTCTCCTTTCCTCCGTAGCTGTGATCCAATCTCAGGAACGGACCACAGTCGCATGACACTCGGCTCACGATCTCAGCAGAGCCTTAGCCGAGGGTCATTATCATATTGTATCCGATGCTCTCGCATCAGAAGCGATATGTAAGTGTGACTCTGCCCTAAGATAGGATATAGAGGTCTATCATGGTAGGGTGACTTTCACCTGGGAATAGTGGAAAAATGCACTCGGACACAGATGTCAATATTTCTGTTCACATGTAGTCATTAAGCGTATTGGTAACAAATTTTTTTTATGAGGCGAGGAGCTTTATGGTTTCAACAATATTACAATACGCAGCATGTTGACGTGAACTGAGAAAGATCTGTAATGGTAGGTAGACACTTACCAACAGTCTGCTAGCAAGACTTTAACAGCACCTTCTTCTGGTACAGTCTCTGTGTCACTTTGTCAGAAAGATAACACACACTCACACTGCTAATCACAAGGTTGAGCTTTTTTTAACATCTCCTCTGTGACTGTCCCAAAGCCCTGGGGTAGAATACCCCAACTAACCCAAACTTGCCAGCTAGTTTACCACAGGCATTTCTCTATGCAGCACTTTCTCCTCATTTCTACCTCTATACCCCATCTATTTATGTCTGAACTCTACTGGCAAGAAACCACTTCCTCATATGCTTTCAGAAATATAAACAACGGTACCTTAAACCTTAAGCCTGCTACCCAGTGAAACCCTACATATGACATTTCTTGACTCAGACATTTCTCCCATATCTAATTTGTTCTGACATAACTATGTACTTGTGATGCCCTGGCCTATCAGGTCGTCACAGGGTATTGTGCAATCTGCCCTTCTGCACAGTATCCGCCTCCTCCTTGGTTACGAGTCCCTGACCTTTGGTGTTGCTGTACCGCCCCCGTGTCTGCGGCCGAGCCGCTCGGATCTGGAACCGCGGTGGTTCGAGGGGTCTCCGGACCCAGGAGGGGGTCGCACGGACACTCGAAGTTAAAAGGGGGAATATGTACAGGAGATTTAGAAGTTTGTGACGCCACCCACGGTGCATGGTAAAATGGAGTACCACCGCTGCTGTTGGAAGCGCCCGCTGGCGGTCGTATGGCAGCAAGGTGTTTAACCCCTCTGTGAGTAGGGAATTGTGCCCTGGGGCCTGGTGATGGTAGCAAAGGGGTGCCATTGGGGAGGAAAGGGTTTCTGCGTACTCACTCAGTCCAAGAATACTGACACAGACAGCTTGTAAACCAAAATTCTGAGCACCGCTGCAGCAAGGAGGGAGCACGCTTGGATCCGTGCCCTTGGTGTTGCTTGTTAGCCTGTGACCTTTTCCGTGGCACCTTCTTCACTGTTTGGACCCTGTAGTGTGGAACTAGTCGGGTCCCGCTCACCCGTATGGCTAACGGAGTGAGCTTGCTCTCAGGGTTCACGCTTGGGATTTGATGGACTGTGTTTTGGGAAAAGTCCTATCCCCTTGTTGCACTAGTACCCCGATTTTGGAGCAGGTGAGGGATGAATCTTTAAGACTTCACCCCCATCGGGTAAATTACCAGGACGCTTGAAGCTACTTCCCAGCCTATGGTCCGCGTACCTCGTCGTGCCCTGGCCCCTGCCCGGAGATGGCTCAAGGCCGCCGGCTGCCCTCCTCGGCAGATCCGTGCCCCTTGACACGATCTCCTGCGACCGGGTTTCCAGCTCCTACCAGGCCCAGACCAACGTCTGCCACCTAGTAGTCTCAAGGAGCCCTGCTCCTAAAGCGGTGACCTCTCACTTTGAGAGTCACCAGTCCACACTCCTACTACTTCACTTTCTCTCTCACTTCTCCTTCTACACTTCTCACTTCCCCCTACCAACCCCCAAGTGGGCGGCCCTATTCCCTTCAGGCCCCCCAATGGTGTGTCTGGTGGGTGTGGTGCAAAGTGTTCCTAGGGTTTTGACTGGCTCTGATCTTAGCAACACGAAGGAACAGGGATCCGTAACCAAGGAGGATGCAGATACTGTGCAGAAGAGCAGATTGCACAATACCCTGTGACGACCTAATAGGCCAGGGTGTCACATTCCCTCTTGGTTAAACGTAGCTCGTCCCCGAGCTACAGGACACCAGAGGTTTATTTTTGTTTTAACTGTAGAAAAAAAGGAAAATTTAAACATTAGCACAGTATTTATTAACAGGTTCCATCCCACACAGGGGAGGCACTTTTCTTAAACGTTACTAACTTTTTAGAGTTCACCGTCCAACAGTGGGACGCTACCGGTTTCAAGAGTCTCAACCTACTCTGTTGCAGCCCCTTTCCTGCGACAGTCCAGTCCCGATGTCCCGGACCCAATAACCCGCCACCCAAACAACCTGCCCTCTTGCAAACTTAACCGCGGGTCCGTGACCAGGTTAAGGTCCCGGGTGTTGTTTTTAGACGACTCTGGTTGGCACAGGAGGTGCAACTATGTACAATACACAAGTTCGTGACGCCAGTCCTGTGACCATGGTCCATATTTACTTTTATATATACCTATAAAATATGACGTTCATGTACCGGTTGTACACACTGAAAAGGAATTTGGTTGTCAATCAGGTAACTTCTTCATTCATTTTCAATTATTTACTCTAACTTTCATTTGCTGATATCTATATGAAAAATAACAAACTGTGAAAAACAATAAACGAAAACACCGATACCTTACAGTTCTATGGCATCGTAAAACTACTGGCATTGTAACATTTTTCAACAGTAGTGCCGCTCACTGGGAGGCTGGTAGTCGAAGGTGATGGCTGGTACTACTTGCTCATCGTTTATAGCGAGCCGCTTCACATCTAGGGTGTACCAGCCCCACTCACTCCAATGCCGAGTGTAAGTGACCACCTCTCCCGCCTCCACGTTGCGGCCTGGATGGCCACTTGGGAGATGTTGCTCAATATCTCTCCGAGCAACAAACACCTCTTCTGAGAGATCTGCTTCCCAGAGGAAACCCCACTCTTTCTCGGGGTTAAACCGCCTGACGTACCCTCTGCGCTGTGGCTCTTGGATACGGAAGGTAGCCTTCCTCAAGTGCTCCTTCTCTCTCCTAGCTCGGGCAAGCATCTCTCGTTGTTGCTGATCTTGCGTTGTCATCGTTGGCATCATCTGTTGTGGGTGTCGTTCCCAGTAGGGGGTATCAGCGTCCGGCCTCAGCTCCCTATCTGGCTCTGGCTTTATCTGGACTCTTGCAGCCCCAACAGCCATCGGGATGCCGCGCGGTAGCGGAACTGGTGGATTTCTGGGCTCCGCTTGCATAGCTGTAGGCAGAAAGACCGACTGATCCGCAGCCAGGGTTGCAGGGTCCGGGTGCTCCGCCTCTGAGGACGGGCAGGGTCTGGTCTAGCCAGTGTCTGGGGGAGCGCTGCCATGACAGGAATGAGGGCCATAGTCAGGATCTCCGCAGCTGGAGCTTCTTGTAGAGGCACCAAAGGTTCCGCTGCCAGGGTTGGTGTGGGCAACTCGGCGTCCGCCGACGACAGGGTAGTTGATGGTGGAGTGCTCACCCCGAGCGGGGCGGTCCGGATCCCTCAGCCGCTGTGGCCGGATTTGGGCAATCAGTAGGGACTGGGTAACCGCTTACCCTTTCTTCACATGGGATTTCAATCTCACGGGCTCACACTGCCATCACCAGGCTCCTCATCTCTTCCCTCCAGTTGTTCAGTATAAACGGAACTGCGTCCGCATTCTCCTGCACAGCTGCTCCGTCTCCTCCTCTATCCATGTCGCAGCCCCAGGGACAGCACGTTCTGGGGACCAGTCTCGCTCCACAATCTTGCCACTGCGTCGTTCAGGAACGTTATGGCAGAGTCCTGGCGTCCCTGCTCCACTTCCGCTGGGATTACATTCAGTCACGCCCCCTCGGTCTTTTCTCAGCACTCTTTCGTGCGCTGTGGCCCTCTAAGAACTTTCAGTTCCGGCCTCACACGCAAGTTGAAGGGCGGGGCTTAGGCTTTGCACGCTTTCTCAAAGAAGACAGCGTTTTGGCGCGAAAAGATAGCGGAATATGGCGGAATTGGCGGGAAAAGGACTCTTGACTTGCGGCTTTTGGCTTTGAAGGCGCACGTCACCCAGGTAAGTGGGTCCTGCTCATATCCTGTTCGTGACGCCAGATTTTTCGAGGTGTACTGCCCCCGTGTCAGCGGCCGAGCCGCTCGGATCCGGAACCGCGGTGGCTCGAGGGGTCTCCAGACCCAGGAGGGGGTCACGCAGACACTCTAAGTTAAAAGGGGGAATTTGTACAGGGGATTTAGAAGTTCGTGACGCCACCAACGGTGCGTGGTAAAATGTAACACCACCACTGCTGTTGGAAGCGCCCGGTGGCGGTGGTATGGCAGCAAGGTGTTTAACCCCTCCGTGGGTAGGGGGTTGTGCCCTGGGGCCCGATGATAGTAGCGAAGGGGTGCCGTTGGGGAGGAAAGCTTTTCTGCGTACTCACTCAGTCCAAGAATACTGACACTGACAGCTTGTAAACCAGAATTCTGAGCACCGCTGTAGCAAGGAGGGAGCACGCTTTGATCTGTGCCCTTGGTGTTGCTTGTTAGCCTGTGACCTTTTCCGTGGCACCTTCTTCACTGTTTGGACCCTATAGTGTGGAACTAGTTGGGTCCCGCTCACCTGTATGGCTAACGGAGTGAGCTTGTTCCCAGGGTTCACGCTTGGGATTTGATGGACTGTGTTTTGGGAAAAGTCCTATCCCCTCGTTGCGCTAGTACCCCAATTTTGGAGTGGGTGAGGGATGAATCTTGAAGACTTCAACCCCGTCGGGTAAATTACCAAGACGCTTGAAGCTACTTCCCGGCCTAGGGTCCGCGTACCCCGTCGTGCCTTGGCCCCTGCCCGGAGATGCCTCCAGGCCACCGGCTGCCCTCCTCGGCAGATCCGTGCCACTTGACATGATCCCCTGCGACCGGGCTTTCAGCTCCTACCTGGCCCAGACCAACGTCTGCCACCTAGTAGTCTCAAGGAGCCCTGCTCCTAAACCGGTGACCTCTCACTTTGAGAGTCACCAGCCCACACTCCTACTCCTTCACTTTCTCTCTCACTTCTCCTTCTACACTTCTCACTTCCCCCTACCAACCCCCCAAGTGGGCGGCCCTATTCCCTTCAGGCCCCCCAATGGTGTGTCTGGTGGATGTGGGGCAAAGTGTTCCTAGGATTTTGACTGGCTCTGATCTTAGCAACACCAAAAAACAGGGATCCGTAACCAAGGAGGATGCAGATACCGTGCAGAAGGGCAGATTGCACAATACCCTGTGACGACCTGATAGGCCAGGGCGTCACATTGCCAAAAACAAGCTAATCAAAATCCTAGGAACACTCTGCACCGCACCCACCAGACACATCAGTGGCTGACCTGAAGGGAATAGGGTCACCCACTTGGGGGGTTGGTTAAGGGGAGGTCAGGAGTGTTAGGAGCAGAACAGTACAGTGTTGGAGGTGAAAGTGAGAGGAAGTCATGAGCTGCGCTCCTTGAGACTACTAGGTGGCAGACGTTGGTCTGGGCCTGGTAGCAGCTGGACCCTGGTCGCAGGGGATCGTGACCAAGGGCACTGACTGCCGAGG
Source organism: Anomaloglossus baeobatrachus (assembly GCF_048569485.1). Lineage (NCBI taxonomy): Eukaryota > Metazoa > Chordata > Amphibia > Anura > Aromobatidae > Anomaloglossus > Anomaloglossus baeobatrachus. The sequence goes on from NC_134354.1 coordinate 228,879,900, forward strand.
AGGACAGCCAGCGGCCTTGTGCCATCACCGGTCAGGGGCCAGGGCACGACGGGGTGCGTGGACCCTAGGTCAGGAAGGAGCTTCAGGCGTCCTGGCAATTTATCCGACGAGGACAGAACCTTCAAGATCGGTTCTCCATCCGCTCCAAAATTGGGGAACTAGCGCAACGAGGGGGATAGGACTTTCCCAATACATAGTCCAGAAAATCCCAAGTGTGAACCCTGAGTGCAAGCTCATCCAGTTAGCCACACTGGTGAGCGAGACTCGATAGTTCTATGCTAAAGGGACCAGTTAGAAGTAAGGTGCCATGGAAAAGGCCACAGGCTAACAAGCAAAACCAACGGGCACAGGATCCAGGTGTGCTCCCTGCCTGCTGCAGCAATATCAAGAACTTTGGTTTACCACGGTTGTCGGTGTCAGTATTATTGGACTGAGTGAGTACTTAAGTGGTCCCTGACCGTCCCAACGGCACCTCCCTGTCGTCTACACTGAGTCCCGGGGCATCCCCCCTACCCGTGGAGGGGTTAAATATCTGGCTGCCTACATCATCGCCACCGGGTACTCCCCATTGCAGCGGTGGTACTTCATCTTACCACGCACCATGGGTGGCGTCACGAACTGTCCATACAATCCCCTGTAAATGTCCCCCCTTTATTCTGAGAGGCCGCGTGATCCCAACCCCCAGGTCCGGAGACCCCTTGAGCCACCGCGGATCCGGATCCGAGCAGCGGTGGCAGGCTGCTGACGTGGGGGCGGCACACACTCACATCTCTCATGCAGCAGATCAGACATATTTTGTGCACATTTGTCACAGCTTTGATGCATTACCCCCATATTAACCCCTTAATGACCGCGGGCCGTAATGGTACGTCATATGCCACCAAGGTGTAATCACCTGCAGCTGCTGCAGGTAGACTAAGGCTATGTGCGCACTTACCGGATTTTGCCGCGGATTTTCCGCGGATTTGCTGCATGTTTCGCTGCAGAAAATGTTCATAACATCTCTGCAGTGATTCACCAGCAAATCCTATGGAGAAAAAAAATCCTGTGCGCACTAGGCATAATTTGACAGCTGCATGTTTTGCTGCGGAAATCCCGCAGCAAAAACAAGTGCATGTCACTTCTTTTCCGCAGGTAGCTGCGGGCTTTCCCTAATCTAATGTAAAAATCACGCAGGGAACAGCTTGCAGAAAAACCGCACCAAATCCGCACCAATTCCGCACCAAATCCGCAACAAAACGCGACAATCCGAATGCGGATTTTGGTGCGGAATTTGGTGCGGATTTTTTCCGCAGGCGATAACATCTTTGTGAGCCTGCGGAATTTACGCAAGGAAATTTCATTTCCCAGTGCGCACATAGCCTAAGGGTGATTCCTGCACATGTCAGCTGATTTTAACTGCTTAACGGGCGGATCCGCGATCCATCTGCGCCTGTTATCCCCTTAAATCGCGCTGTCAAAATGTGACAGCACGATTTAAATGCCCGCCGCGGTAAATGTTCACTCCATCGGCCGTGACGTGACGTGATCACTGTGAGCCGATGGTTGCAATGGTAGCACATGGTCATATGATGAATCCTGTAGCTATCATGACTCACTTCCTGATTCACCCAGTGGAGTGCTACCTGTTACAAGACATGAGCATTTCTGGTGATCTCAGCTGTATAGCTGTGATCAACAGAAATGAATCAGCGATCAGAGTGCTGATCCTTATAGTCCTCTAGGGGACTAGTAAAATAAAAAAAAATAAAAAAAAAGTTAATTTTTTTTTAAAAACTTAAAAAAAATTCAAAAACTAAAAGTTCAAATCAGCCTCCTTTCACCCCAATGAAAATGAAAGGGTTAAAAAAATAAAAAATATACACACATTTGGTATTGCTGAGTTCAGAAATGCCCGATCTATCAAAATATAAAATCAATTAATCTGATCACTAAACGGCATAGCAGCAAAAAAATTCCAAATGCCAAAATTACGTTTTTTTGGTCAACACAAATTTTGCGCAGAATGCAATAACAGGCGATCAAAACATAGCATCTGCGGAAAAATGATACCATTAAGAATGTCAGCTCAAGGTGCAAAAAATAAGCCATCACTGAGACAAAGATTCCAAAAAGTGAGAACAGGTCAAGAAAAATGGTGCAAAAAGTGTTCCACTTTTTGTAGACAAACTGCTGATTTTTTTTAACCCCTTATATAAAAGTAAACATATACATGTTTGGTGTCTAAAAACTCATACCGATCTGAGGAATCACAATGACATATCAGTTTTACCATATAGGCAATACAGTGAATAAAATATCCCAAAAAATATTATGCAATCGCACTTTTTTGTAATTTTTGCACACTTGGAATTTTTTTGCCATTTTCCAGTACACTAAATGACACAACATATGGTTTCATGTAAAAGTACAACTTGTCCCTCAAAAAACAAACCCTCATGTGGCAAGATTGACGGAAAAATAAAAAAGCTACAGCTCTTGGAAGAAGGAGAGCAAAAAAAAAACAAAAAAACGAAACGGACGGGGGGGTGGGTTTAATATTGCATTAATACGCACTAGTGCAACACTCTGAACATACCTAACCTATAATGCTTCCTAGCAATAGTACATTGCTGGTACTATACAGCCGGCTTTATATGACAAGTATAGCATGTGATACCATATAAGGCTTCTGCCACACTCACGTGAAATTCACGCACGTGCCGAGAGACACGTATTTTCCCTGCGTGTTGCGTGCAGGTAAGTACGTGTCTCTGGTACGTGCGTGACACGTGTGTTCTACTTGTGCTATCCGCGATAGCACACGTAGAACCGGTAATTATCATACTCACCTGGTCCTTCCTGATGTCCGCGCTGCTGTCCGTGGTGCTGATCCTCGGTCTCCAGCCCTCCCGTCTCCCCGCTGCTGCTGCTGCCAGGCAGTGAAGTGAATATTCAATGAGAATAATGAGCGGCGGTCGGCAGCAAGAGGCAGCAGCGGCAGAGACAGGAGGGCTGGAGAAGGTGAGTTAATGTTTTGGTTTTTTTTCACTGACATGTGTGTTTTCTCCGGCGCGTGTCACACGGGACCGCATCCACACTACACCCGTGTGGTACGGGTGCGGGCCGTGTGACACCCGTGCTGCCGGTGAAAAAACGGACATGTCAGCGCTTTGAAAAACGCACACACGTACAAACGCACACGGACACACGTTCCGTGTGGTTTTACGTGTGTGTGCCTGCTACCATAGGGTAGCATTGCTGTACGTGTCTCCGTGCCGCCGGTACGTGTAAAAAATGACAAACACGTGCCGGCGGCACAGATGTGTGGCGGAGGCCTAAAGCATAGCATACCAAAATAATTACATTTGCCATGTAATAGAGTAATTTAAGTGCCAGGTGCACTGCAGCAGAGTCAGCAGTAACCCATATCAACCAATAAAGAATATATCAGTCTTGGATGGTCCCAAACATAACAGGATTTTGGATGAGATCAGCCCTTAATTGGCGGACCCATTTTATCATCCTCCTACTGTGTAACACGAGTTGCTCATCTTTTATGATCAATTTATCCTTACGTAATGGAAATTAGCTGTCCATGCACTGACTTCTTGGTGAGATTGGTGGTCTTTTATTTTCACTCACTGGTCAACTGCAGCGTAAAGCATAAGGAGAATGACAGAACATTAACCAGATGTGAAGAGGATTAAGAGAATACAGCTAAAATATAGTCAATCACCAGTAAGGTGCCTTGGAGGGGGGTTACAAAAATTCTGAATTTCAGGAAATAAAGTTTGATCAGCTTAGACAAGACCTTCGCCAAATTGATTGGGACAATGTCCTCAAAAATGGGAGCAAAGAAAATAAGTGGGAAATTTTTAAATCGGTATTAAACACCCACTGCGAGCGAGCCATACCATACGGAAATAAAAGGGCTAGGAACAGGAGAAAACCAATGTGGCTAAATAAGGATGTAAAATAAAAGTAAAAGGGGCAATAAATAATAAGAAAAAGGCATTTACAAAGCTAAAACAAGAAGGCAACGAAGAAGCATTAAAAAGATATAGAGAAAAAAAATGTGTAAAAAACAAATACATTTAGCAAAAGTAGAAACTGAGAGACTCATTGCTAAGGAAAGCAAAACAAATCCCAAACTATTCTTTAATTATATAAACAGCAAAAAGATTCAAATTGATGGTGTCGGGCCTTTAAAGAACAATGAAGGTAAAATCAGAGAAAGCGATGTGGGAAAAGCAAATGTTTTAAATACTTTTTTCTCAACTGTGTTCACACAGAAAAAGGATATGCCAGGGGAAATGCAGAGTGATCATGTAAATGCCCCATTAAGTATGACCTGCCTAACCCAGGAAGAAGTGCAGAACCGAATTAGTAACATTAAAATTGACAAATCACCAGGCCCTGATGGCATTCACCCTCGGGTATTAAGGGAGTTAAGTAATGTGATAGACAGGCCTCTATTCCTTATATTTAAAGACTCTATAGAAACTGGGTCTGTTACACTGGATTGGCGGCAAGCAAATGTGGTACCAATATTCAAAAAGGGATCTAAAAGGGAATCTGGAAACTATAGGCCGGTAAGCTTAACATCTGTTGTGGGTAAAATGTTTGAACGGTTTTTAAGGGATGCTATTATGCAATATCTCAATGTTAACAAATGTTTAACTCCATATCAGCATGGATTTATGAAGGACTGCTCCTGTCAAACTAACCTGATCAGCTTCTACGAGAATGTAAGCTCTCACATGGACCGAGGAGAATCATTGGATGTCATTTATCTTGACTTCAGTAAAGCATTTGACACTGTCCCACATAAAAGATTGATAAGTAAAATGAGAAAGCTTGGGCTCGGGGAAAATGTGCATAGATGGGTAGGTAGCTGGCTTAGTGATAGAAAACAAAGAGTGGTTATTAATGGTGCATACTCAGATTATTATTATTATTATTTATTATTATAGCGCCATTTATTCCATGGCGCTTTACAAGTGAAAGAGGGTATACGTACAACAATCATTAACAGTACAAAACAGACTGGTATAGGAGGAGAGAGGACCCTGCCCTCGAGGGCTCGCAGTCTACAGGGAATGGGTGATGGTACAATAGGTGAGGACAGAGCTGGTTGTGCAGTGGTGTACTGGACTGAGGGCTATTGTAGGTTGTAGGCTTGTTGGAAGAGGTGGGTCTTGAGGTTCCTCTTGAAGCTTTCCATGGTAGGGGAGAGTCTGATATGCTTAGGTAGAGCGTTCCAGAGTATGGGGGAGGCATGGGAGAAATCTTGTACGCGATTGTGGGAAGATTGGGCCAGGGTTACAGTGGGGTGCCACAGGGGTCTGTATTTGGCCCCCTACGTTTTAATATATTTATTAATGATCTGGTGGATGGCTTACAGAGTAAAATATCAGTATTTGCAGATGATACAAAACTATTTTAAGGTAGTTAACACAAAGGAGGACAGTTTGCAACTACAAATAGATTTGAGTAAATTGGAGAATTTGGCTGAAAAATAGCAAATGAGGTTTAACACTGATAAGTGTAAGGTTATGCACATGGGAAGGAGAAACAGATGCTACGATTACCTACTAAATGGGAAACTGCTGGGGAAATCAGACATGGAAAAAGACTTAGGCATCTTAGTCAATAAGAAGCTAAATTGGAGTGCCCAGCGTCAGGCAGCTGCTACCAAAGCAAATAGGGTGATGGGATGCATTAGAAGAGGTCTGGGGGCACGAGATGAAAACATCATTCTCCCTCTGTACAAATCACTCGTCAGACCACACTTGGAGTATTGTGTGCAATTTTGGGCGCCGGTGCTCAAGAAAGACATTACTGAACTTGAAAGGGTTCAGAGGCGGGCAACTAAAATAATAAGTGGAGTGGGTGCATTACAATACCCAGAAAGGTTATCAAAATTAGGTCTATTACACTCTAGAAAAGAAAAGACTTAGAGGAGACCTAATAAATATGTACAGTCATATGAAAAAGTTTGGGCACCCCTATTAATGTTAACCTTTTTTCTTTATAACAATTTGGGTTTTTGCAACAGCTATTTCAGTTTCATATATCTAATAACTGATGGACTCAGTAATATTTCTGGATTGAAATGAGGTTTATTGTACTAACAGAAAATGTGCAATCCGCATTTAAACAAAATTTGACTGGTGCAAAAGTATGGGCACCTCAACATAAAAGTGACATTAATATTTTGTAGATCCTCCTTTTGCAAAAATAACAGCCTCTAGTCGCTTCCTGTAGCTTTTAATGAGTTCCTGGATCCTGGATGAAGGTATATTTGACCATTCCTGTTTGCAAAACAATTCCAGTTCAGTTAAGTTTGATGGTCGCCGAGCATGGACAGCACGCTTCAAATCATCCCACAGATTTTCAATGATATTCAGGTCTGGGGACTGGGATGGCCATTCCAGAACATTGTAATTGTTCCTCTGCATGAATGCCTGAGTAGATTTGGAGCGGTGTTTTGGATCATTGTCTTGCTGAAGTATCCATCCCCTGCGTAACTTCAACTTCGTCACTGATTCTTGCACATTTTTGTCAAGAACCTGCTGATACTGAGTTGAATCCATGCGACCCTCAACTTTAACAAGATTCCCGGTGCCGGCATTGGCCACACAGCCCCCAAAGCATGATGGAACTTCCTGGGGAAGTGGAGATGGCCAACTCACTGAATGAATTTAAGGACCACTTTACACGCTGCGACATCGCTAGCAATTGCTAGCGATGTCGAGCGCGATAGCACCCGCCCCCGTCGTTGTAACGATATGTGGTGATTGCTGCCGTAGCGAACATTATCGCTACGGCAGCGTCACATGCACATACCTGTGCAGCAATGTCGCTGTGACCGGCGAACTGCCTCCTTTCTAAGGGGGCGGTTTGTTCTGCGTCACAGCAACGTCACAGCAGCGTCACTGAACCGCCGCCCAATAGAAAGGGAGGGGAGGAGATGAGCGGCCGGAACATGCCGCCCACCTCCTTCCTTCCTCCTTTTCTGGTGGACGAAGGTAAGGAGATGTTTGTCGTTCCAGCGTCGTCACACATAGCGATGTGTGCTGCCGCAGGAACGACAAGCAACATCGTTACTGCAGCAGCAATGATAATTGGGAATAGGGGGGCATGTCACCGATGAGCGATTTTGAACGTTTTTGCGACTATTCAAAATCGCTCATAGGTGTCACACGCAACAACATCACTAACGCGGCCGGATGTGCGTCACAAATTCCGTGACCCCAACGAGATCGCTTTAGCGATCTTGTAGCGTGTAAAGCCACCTTTAGAGAGGAATGGATGCTTTTCTTAAAAGCAACAGTATGGAAGGTTATGAATAACATAATATTACAGGTAGATAGTTGACACAGATTAGGAGTCGGAAAAGAATATTTTTCCTTATGAAAAAAATTGGCTTCTACTCTGTGGGTTTTTACCTTCCCCTGGTTCAACACTGCAGAACAGCTGTACTAAAAACAGGCTGAACTAGATGGACATAATGTCTTCCTTCTGCCTTACAAACTATGTTACTATGATACTAATCATGCAAAAAAAAAAAACAGACTATAAAAAATAGTGTATTAGCTTTGTACTAAAGGCATATACACAGGGATTATTGCCTTACAGTTTTGCAGATGCAACATAAAACCAAAAGTTCTTTTCAGTCCTATATTCTATTCTAGACCCATTAATACCGCTCTTAGCTGCATTAAATATAGGGAGAGTTGCTGGAGAAGAGATAGTGTATTAGTTTTGCATTATTGGTAGGGGTATTTGCCTTACAGTCCTTGCATTAAAGGCATATAGGCAGGGATTATTGTCTTACAGTCCTTGCTGCTGCAGTGTAAAACTAAAAGTCCTTATCAGTTCTACATCTCTTATTATAGTGCCTATTAATACTGCTTCTAGCAGCATTTAGTGTAGGTAGAGTTGCTGGAGAAGGGATAGTGTATTGTGCATTAAATGCATATGGGCAGGGATTACTGTCATACAGTTGTCACGCTAGGTACGAGGAAGTAGCACGCAAACGGTGAAAGGGAAGGGAAAACCTGTGTCTAGGGAAGGGTCAGAAGGTGACCCCTGACTTAACCTACCACTGGCCCCTGGCTTCCCTTACCACCCTAGATAGGTTCAGGACCTATGCGTTGAGCTAGATACCTGATCCTTGCTGACTCTAAAATAAGCCCTAGGTAGGGGACGGATGGGATGAGCGCTTAGTCAACCCCACTAAACTCTACAGAACACACCGGGAATACACACAGGAGAAAGTAAACTAATAACTTACCTCCAGATGACTCAGGGAGAGGGAACTGCAACAACAACAAAAACGTTTCTCCAGATGAATACAAGCCAACTGTTTGCACTGAAGACTTCTTAAGAATATTAAACCTATCACCACCACAGAGTAAGGGGGAATGAGGGTATTTAAAGACAAAAAGGGAAGTGCTGAAGATTAACAGCTGAAAAAATGAGAATATCCGAAGGGTCCTAAAGAGAAAGGGATGAACCCCAAGCAGGGAAAAAGGTAAAGTCAGAGAACAGCTTGTATAGGCAAACTACAGGGCTGTCTGTCAAGTGTGAAACACCTGAGACAACAGTCCTTCCTGTTGCAACATAAAACGAAAAGTCCTTTTCAGTCTTATATCTATTCTATTGCAGTCCCTATTAATAAAGCCGTTAGCTGCATACCTAATTTAATATGCGCAAAGCGCATAGTAAGGGACAAGAAAATTGACATGTTACTGATGGTGCACACAGATGCCAACTCCATGGGCCAGGTAAAACTGTGTCTGCTGTAGAAGTACAACCAGTATGATCATTCACGAGATCTATCTTCCTGTCCCACTTTGCAGATGTGCGCAGGACACTACTGTTGAAGTCAAAACAGTGCAAACAGTTGGTTGGTGAAATGGCAGATATGCTTCCAGTCTATCTCCCAGCACCACCCTGTTTTCCACATGGTCCACTCTCACTTTCCAAGAGTCTGGATTACATAATCCCCACCCTAATCCTACATACCACCATGGCGAGTCCCAGGAGACAAGTGATCCCACAATGGGACACTCCAAGGAGTTCTTTGCATTTACGTGTATTGATTTTGGCCTCTCGCTCTGCACGTTACAAGAGGGACATGAGGATATCGTGTTCAGTGATGCCCAAATATTTGAGCAGTCACAGTCAGAAGAAGATGATGGTGGGGAAAAGGAATTACTGTCTCAAGAGGTGAGTGATTATAAGACATAGTTGCCAACAAGTCATGTTATTAAGTTAACGAGTCAGGAAGAGGACCAAAGTGCAGAAGTGGAAGATGAGGTGGTGGACAGTGAAGTCACTGACCCAACCTAGTAAGGTGGCATGCAGAGCGAGCACAGCAGTGCAGAGGAGAGAAATCCACAGCACTTCAACAAGCAGGAAGAGGCAGTGTGGTGGCCAGAGGGAGTAGGCGTTATACTGTTCCACATAGTACACACACGCGGCAAGTTCCCAGGCCAATGGTTAGGTGTTCCCCAGTCTGGCGCTTTTTTTAAAAAAAGTGCAGATGATAAAAAAATGGTAATTTGCAACGTGTGACATAACAAGATCATCAGGGGTCTGACCACTAGCAGCCTGACCACCACCAGCATGCTCAGGCAGATTTCATCAAAGCACTAGGTGGTTCGAATGCCTGTGTCCACTATCAGTGTCCATGGGAGACACCATTGCCTCTTCCCCTGTACTACATGCTTGCCAATCCCCTGGTCAGGACGCTGGCTGGGGCCGGGGATGCCTTCTTCCATACACCTGTCATTGCACATTTGCAACCACCATCAACAACCACGTCCAATTCCTTGGCCCAGTGTAGCATTCAGCTGTTTCTACCACAGGTTTTGGAATGCAAGTGGAAATAGGCAGTCACCCACCCACAGGCCCAAACACTAAGTGGCCCCATTTCCAGGCTGCCACTATTTCTCCCGACAAACAAAACCAATATAAATATAGGACCGATAGCCAGAATAAAATTACAGTAAAATATCTGATGATGAAGGAGTACCTAGAAAACCTTACCAGCATCTTCTGTGATTCCTCTGTGCCATACAACTCTTGGGTATCAAAGCTGGACTTGTGGCATAAACTGTCCCGCTACGTCTTGGTGGTTTGTCTGAGCGGGTTTTTAGTGCCATCGGGGCCATAATAACTGATAGGCACATCAGTCTGTCACTGAAAATGCTGCCAGGCTGACCCTTATCAAAATGAACAAGGCCTGGATTGGCCTAGACTTCTCAACCCCACTGAATGACAGAAGCTGAAGATAATGGCAATTAAAATATTCCTTTCTGTACAAATATACCAATTACCAGGCTGTTCTTCCTAGATTAGGATCCTCCCCCTCCCTTTCACTTTTATTTTTCTCTTTTTCTTTCCTTTTCATTTGTACTTAATTGAATATAAATTTAAATACTTGTAACACCTCTGCGATGGGAAATCATTCTGCTGCGAATGTTATATTTTATGTCATTAAAAAACCTAATAAAATATTCCGGAAACTAAAATATTCCTTTCTGTCTGGTGTAATTCCCATGCACCCCTTCCCACACAAACAAGGGTATACGATTTATGATTTCTTCTTCTTGTGTCCTCCTTCACCATATGAACAAGGTGATCATGCGACTCTTAATATTTCAAGGCTTTTTATGATGCTCTCCTTCACGGTTTTTAAAGGCCACCTTGAAAATTCTGTTTTTATATATAGGGTGGTCCTAAAGTAGCTTAACAGTATGCGTAATAGGGTTATGAAGGAGGAGATTTATCAAACATGGTGTAAAGTGAAACTGACTCAGTTGCCCTTAGCAACCAATATACTATACTGTATATATACTAGTCAAGGAGTCCCACTATTAATAATGAGGAAAGAAATCTGGGGCCTTCCTCTGCGTGTCTTCCAGAGTGTATTTGACCCTCTCCTTCTAAATTTTGTCAGCCCTTGCATATAGTGCACATGATTTACTAGTCTAGCAGTGCCACTCTTAAAATGGGGAAAAAATTGATTCTGAGGCCTTCCTCTACATGTCTTTCAGCGTGTCTTTGAGTCCCTCCTTCTAGTTTTTGGCAACATTTGAATATAGTGCATAGGCTTTATTAGTCTAGGGATCCCACTCCTTAATTTTGGGAATATATGTGGTATTCTGAGGCCCTCCTCTACGTGTCTTGCAGGGTGTATTGCAGTCTCTATTTCTAAGTTTTTGCAGCCCTTGCACACAGTGCTTATGCTTTACTAATCTAGGAGTCCCAATCTTTAATAATGGGAAAAATGTATTCTGAGGCCCTCCTCAACATGTCTTTTGGAGTGTATTGCAGTTCCTCCCTCTAATTTTTGGCAGCCCTTGCATATAGATATAGTGCATAGAATTTACTAGTCTAGGAGCCCCACTCCTTAATAATAAGCAAAAATTGTATTCTGAGGCCCTCCTCTACATGTCTACAAGGGTGTATTGCAGTACCTACTTCTAATTGTTAGTAAACCTTGCACACATTGTTTAGGCTTTACTAATCTAGACATCCCAATCTTTAATAATGGGGAAAAAAATATTCTGAAGCCGTCCTCTACATGTCTTCTGGGGTGTATTACAGTCCCTCTTTCTGATTTTTGGAAGCCCTTGCAAATAGTGCAAATAGACATTTAGGCTATGACCGCACTTTGCGCCGTGCTACTTGCAGTTCAAAACGCACGTTTTGGCCTTAATTGATTTATAAAAATAGCAACAAAAAGAGGATAATATCCTCCAAAAATTAAGTATTACAGCAAGTTGGGCTGCAGTGTGTACATCGCCCAGGCCAAAAACTAATGCTCTACCAGGATACAGCTAAACCCCCACTAAAGTGGAAGCATCACAGTTGCAGGAGAAGCAAATCACACACACACCTCCATGGAATGGAGGGGGGCAAATGCTATATGACAAAACTGCAGACTAGTGGCTTGCATAGAGTGCTGTTCACACATGCAGATAACCCAGTCACAAACCCGCAGCCTATTAGGTGACGCCCATACTATTAGATCAGGCGGGCTGCCAAGCCGTACCCCACCTGTGTATCACGCACGGACAGACACTCTACAATGCAAGACCCAACAGAAAGGGGCCTGGCTGTATCATGTACAAACAAAAAAATATGAGGTTTTTGTTGGTATTTATGGCCATAAAACGTAAGCTTACAACCCTCGTCACGGGACCTCATGCTTGTACGTCCCTACACTAAATATAAAAATAGAGGTTTTATCATCTAGCATTTGCCCCCCTCTATTCCAAGGAGGTGTGTGTGTGATTTGCTTCTCCTGCACCTGTGATGCTTCCACTTTAGTGGGGGTTTAGCTGTATCCTGGTAGAGCATTAGTTTTTGGCCTGGGCGATGTACACACTGAAGCCCAACTTGCTGTGAGTAATACTTAATTTTTGGAGGATATTATCCTCTTTTTGTTGCTATTTTTAGATTTAGTGTAGGGACCTACAAGCATGAGGTCCCGTGCCGAAGGTTGTAGGCTTACCCTCCTCATAGCGACATCACACAGGTGGCCAATAGAAGCAGAGGGGCGGAGATGAGCGGGACGTAAACATCCCGCCCACCTCCTTCCTTCCACATAGCTGGCATGAGCCGCAGGACGCAGGTAGGAGATGTTCCTCGCTCCTGTGGCTTCTCACACAGCGATGTGTGATGCCGCTGGAACAAGGAACAACATCGTAACATCGGTCATTTCCAAATTATGGAAATGACCGACGCTACTCCGATGATACGATTATGACGATTTTGCGCTCGTTAATCGTATCAAAAAGGCTTTACACACTACGATATCGCCTGCGACGCCGGATGTGCGTCACTTTCAATTTGACCCCACCGACATCGCACCTGCGATGTCGTAGTGTGCAAAGTGCCCTTAAGAGTCTAGGAGTCCCACTACCTAACAGTTTTTCCAGAATGTGTATGAGGCCTTCCTTTATGTCTAATACAAGGTGTATAGGAGCCCCTCTTCCTTCTAATTTTTGCCAGTTCTTGCATTGTTCGCATAGGCTTTGTGAGGTTCAGAGTCCCGCCATCATTAATTAAACAGGATGTTTCTGACCATGTCACAAACAGCGCATGCTCACATAAGGTAATAAAATGTTAACATTACACTTACCAGTGACTACCAGCGAGTGTTGTTTTATTTCCCCCTCTACAATGTCATCTACTGTAGCCATAGGCAACGGGGTAATACGGTGAAAGATGGCCCGGCTATTAAGGCTATGTTCACACATCGTATTTTTGCAGCTTTTTTTTTTTGCAGCGGTTTTCAAGAGTTGTATGCAACATAAGAGCTGATTTTTACAGTACTAACAGAAGCTAGGAGATTTCAGAAATCTTATGCACACAATTGTTTTTTTTTTCCTGACTGAACTGGAAAACTGCTGTATTTTTTAAAGAAGTAGCATATCAGCTTTTTCAGTATTTTTGCAGTTTTTTTCAACATTGAAAGCAATGGGAAACTGCAAAAAATGCTGTGTGAACATAGCCTATAGGGAGAAGGAGGCAGAGTTTTTTTCTGTTTTTTATTTTGACTTACATACAAGTCATTATACAGGAAAGAATGTTTCTTAACATTTTTTCCTGTAAAATCCATTTTGTTTGGTTTTGTATGTTTTATTGTCAGTCCGTAAAAGAGGCGTGATACTCTTACAGCATTGTTCCCAGTAGTGACAAGGGAGTCAGACATGCGTCAAGGTGTCTTCTCCATGCTGTTCTCATTCCATTTGAGTGCTTTTTCAATCCATTTTAGTGATTTTCTGCCCCCCTCCCCCCAGCCCTCCTTGAAGGGGGTCTTCCGGAAAAATGCTTGAATTTCCCATTGTCTTCCATTATACTCGAATCGAGCCCGTCCAAACGTCCGACCTGCTTGATTTGAGTATCGAGCATTGTAGCGTCTTAGTATTCACTCATTGCCACTGGCAGCACAATATATAGCACATAAGGGTCTTTTCTTTGACTTTCCTTTTTACTTTTCAAGGACTCAATATCATTAGGCATACTGCCTAGAAAATGTGAATATGTATCCATTAATGGCAAAGGCAAAGATCACAACCTGTAATTACTGAACAGCGTGTTGAACATCGACGTACTATCAGTATTATAAATGCTGGAGTAAAATCTGCCAAACACATTTATATTGAAAATGAAATTATATATTGTAAAAGCTAAAAGCGTGTTTTAAAGGGAACCTGTCACCTCTAAAAATGCTTTTTACCTGCAGTTATAGTGGTAATCTGCAGCTAAATAGTGTGTAAATCATGTTAAGCTGGTTAACTGGAAGTGCAGCTAAATTGAGAAAATTAAATTATATTCTACTGAATCCGCTAGCTTCCAGTCATCAGGGCAATGCAATGGGTAGTAACAGTCACCTTTTACTATACAGTGTGTGTACGTGCGTGTGTGTGTGCGTGTGTGTGTGCGTGCGTGTGTGTGTGCGTGTGTGTGTGCGCGTGTGTGTGTGCGCGTGTGTGTATGTTTACAGCAGGCCGTCAATCACTTTGCCAGGGAGTGATCACAGCCAGCTGATGACTATTTTATACTTCTAGCTGAACTTTTATCCGATTTCTTTTTATCATTTAGCACTCGGTCTAATTTTATTTAATGGGGCAGTGCTGATTAAAATGTTTTGTCTCATACCAATAGCATGGTCCGATTTGACATATAAAACAGTCAATGCTCACCACTCTAGTCTATGTGTGCGTGGAAAACATCAGACTGCACTCGTACTGCCCTCGAATGACATCTTCCGAAGACTCACACAATGAAGATGGAGAAATTTTGTTCTCCATCTTCTCCTCACAGTGTATTCCGATCTCATATGTGAGAGAATCGGAATACACTATGCTTACACTAAGGGTACGCTCACACAAGCGTATGAATCGGACAAGTACAATGTGAGAAAATCTCTCATTGCACTCGGACCAATGTTATCCATTGAGGGAGTTTTTTTCTCATCCAGATTCTGGATGAAAGAAAAGTTGCAGCATGCTGCGAATGTCAGAGAGAGATGTGTCACTCGCACCCATACAAGTCTATGGGTGCGAGTGAAACATCAGACTGCATTCGGATGACATATGAGTACAGTGTGATAATTGTATCAGCTGACAATGCAGGAGATGGGGAGATTAATCCCTCCATCTCCTCCGCAGCTGTGATCTGATCGCAGGATCGGATCACAGTTGCATGACACTCGACTCACACTGGCAGCACAGCAGGAGCCAAGGGTCATTAGCATGTCACATCCGATGCACTCACATCGGATACCATACCATCATGTGAATTCAGCCTAAAATCAAACTCTGATCAGAGTTTGATCATAGTGTCATTTACATAATCAGCCCGATGCTCTCAAATGACAGAATCTATGGCCGTCTGAAGTAACGCCAACAAAGGAAACAAAAAAATGGAAGTGGCACTCACCATCCATAAAAATGTAGAAGTTTATTGAAAAGTCATTAAAACATTCCAAGGAAGAAGCAGGTAGCGTCTGACCCTAGCGTTACAAATTTTAAAAAGCTTCTTTCACCAGTTTTAGTATGTTAACCTGAACACATCATGGAACAGTGGCTGTGGAGCTGAGTAAAATCTTGCTTTTATTTTTTAATTTCTCATCTTCAGTGCACAGACTTTTAGCTTGAAAAGCTAAGATTCTAATTTCTAATAAGATCAAGGGGGCGTTAGCAGAGATTGGTCTCTGGAGGTTGACGCTTTCCCCTGCATGACATTGATCAATTAAGCAGGAAGTATTAAGCTGAAGAAAAAAAACATACCCCCCAGAGAAAGTCAGGCATGGCTTTCTCTGTGTGACATGTATGACACATAGCCCTGCTCTTCTCACCGATCTCACTGCCGGCATCCACTATGATTCCAAGATTAGAAGGGGGTTTGGGGAGTAGAAAACTGTAAGTGGAGATAAGCGGAACCATGGAAGTTCGGGTTCTGCTACCAGCTGAACTTTTAACGTTTGGTTTTGGACTCAGATTTGATCTAAACTTCATTTGAGCCACTGATTCACAATTTGGGTCTACATGCAGCCAGCCATAAACAGAATACTTCCGGGGGACAGTAAGCAGGATTTTTTCCATTTTTGGGGGGTGCACACTACATCTGATCATACTGTTGTTATCTCCAGTGCGATCCGTTCAAACACTACACCGTGTGCAGAATTATTAGGCAAATGAGTATTTTGATCACATGATACTTTTTATGCATGTTGTCCTACTCCAAGCTGTATAGGCTTGAGAGCCAACTACCAATTAAGTAAATCAGGTGATGTGCATCTGTGTAATGAGGAGGGGTGTGGTGTAATGACATCAACACCCTATATAAGGTGTGCTTAATTATTAGGCAACTTCCTTTCCTTTGTCAAAATAGGTCAGAAGAGACATTTGTCGGGCTCTCAAAAGTCCAAAATTGTGAGATGTCTCGCAGAGGGATGCAGCAGTCTTGAAATTGTCAAACTTTTGAAGCGTGATCACCGAACAATCAAGCGTTTCATGGCAAACGTCCAACAGGGTCACAAGAAAGGTGTTGGGCAAAAAAAGGCGCAAAATACAGTCATATGAAAAAGTTTGGGCACCCCTATTAATGATAACCTTTTTTCTTTATAACAATTTGGGTTTTTGCAACAGCTATATCAGTTTCATATATCTAATAACTGATGGACTGAGTAATATTTCTGGATTGAAATGAGGTTTATTGTACTAACAGAAAATGTGCAATCTGCATTTAAACAAAATTTGACAGGTGCAAAAGTATGGGCACCTCAACATAAAAGTGACATTAATATTTTGTAGATCCTCCTTTTGCAAAAATAACAGCCTGTAGTCGCTTCCTGTAGCTTTTAATGAGTTCCTGGATGAAGGTATATTTGACCATTCCTGTTTCCAAAACAATTCCAGTTCAGTTAAGTTTGATGGTCGCCGAGGATGGACAGCATGCTTCAAATCCTCCCACAGATTTTCAATGATATTCAGGTCTGGGGACTGGGATGGCCATTCCAGAACATTGTAATTGTTCCTCTGCATGAATGCCTGAGTAGATTTGGAGCAGTGTTTTGGATCATTGTCTTGCTGAAGTATCCATCCCCTGTGTAACTTCAACTTCGTCACTGATTCTTGCACATCAAGAATCTGCTGATATTGAGTTGAATCCATGTGACCCTCAACTTTAACAAGATTTCCGGTGCCGGTATTGGCCACACAGCCCCAAAGCATGATGGAACCTCCACCAAATTTTACTGCGGGTAGCAAGTGCTTTTCTTGGAATGCCATGTTTTTTTGCCTCCATGCATAACACCTTTTTGTATGACCAAACAACTCAATCTTTGTTTCATCAGTCCACAGGACCTTCTTCCAAAATGTAACTGGTTTGTCCAAATGTGCTTTTGCATACCTCAGGCGACTCTGTTTGTGGCGTGCTTGCAGAAACGGCTTCTTTCGCATCAATCTCCCATACAGCTTCTCCTTGTGCAATGTGCGCTGTATTGTTGACCGATGCACATTGACACCATCTGCAGCAAGATGATGCTGCAGGTCTTTGGAGGTGGTCTGTTGATTGTCTTTGACTGTTCTCACCATTCTTCTTCTCTGCCTTTCTGATATTTTTCTTGGCCTGCCACTTCTGGGCTTAACAAGAACTGTACCTGTGTTCTTCCATTTCCTTACTATGTTCCTCACAGTGGAAACTGACAGTTTAAATCTCTGAGACAACTTTTTGTATCCTTCCCCTGAACAACTATGTTGAATAATCTTTGTTTTCAAATCATTTGAGAGTTGTTTTGAGGAGCCCATGATGCCACTCTTCATAGGAGATTCAAATAGGAGAACAACTTGCAAGTGGCCACCTTAAATACATTTTCTCATGATTGGATACTCCTGCCTATCAAGTTCAAAGCTCAATGAGGTTACAAAACCAATTTAGTGGTTTAGTAAGTCAGTAAAAAGTAGTTAGGAGTGTTCAAATCAAGAAATTGAAAAGGGTGCCCATACTTTTGCACCGGTCAAATTTTGTTTAAATTCGGATTGCACATTTTCTGTTGGTACAATAAACCTCATTTCAATCCAGAAATATTACTCAGTCCATCAGTTATTAGATATATGAAACTGAAACAGCTGTTGCAAAAAAACTGTTTTAAAGAAAAAAGGTTACCATTAATAGGGGTGCCCAAACTTTTTCATATGACTGTAACTGCCCATGAATTGAGGAAAATCAAGCGTGAAGCTGCCAAGATGCCATTTGCCACCAGTTTGGCCATATTTCAGAGCTGCAACGTTACTGGAGTATCAAAAAGCACAAGGTGTGCCATACTCAGGGACATTGCCAAGGTAAGGAAGGCTGAAAAACGATTACCTTTGAACAAGAAACATAAGATAAAACATCAAGACTGGGCCAAGAAATATCTTAAGACTGATTTTTCAAAGGTTTTACGGACTGATGAAATGAGAGTGGCTCTTGATGGGCCAGATGGATGGGCCAGAGGCTGATCAGTAGAGGGCAGACAGCTCCACTTCGACTCAGACGCAGCAAGGTGGAGGTGGGGTACTGGTATGGGCTGTTATCATCAAAGATAAACTTGTGGGACCTGTTCAGGTTGAGGATGGAGTGAAGCTCAACTCCCAGACCTACTGCCAGTTTCTGGAAGACAACTTTTTCAAGCAGTGGTACAAGACTTCAAGAAGTCGGTAGCGTTCAAGAAAAACATAATTTTCATACTGGACAATGCTCCATCACATGCATCCAACTACTCCACAGCGTGGCTGACCAGTAAAGGCGTAAAAGATGAAAAAATAATGACATGGCCCCCTTGTTCACCTGATCTGAACCCCATAGAGATCTTGTGGTCCCTCATAAAATGTGAGATCTACAGGGAGGGAAAACAGTACACCTCTCGGAACAGTGTCTGGGAGGCTGTGGTAGCTGCTGCACGCAATATTGATTGTAAACAGGTCAAGTAACTAATAGAAACTATGGATGGTAGGCTGTTGAGTGTCATCAGAAAGAAGGGTGGTTATATTGTTCACTAATTTTTGGGGGTTTTGTTTTTGCATGTCAGAAATGTTTATTTTCACCAGGTAAACCAATATAACTGCACAAAATTTAGAAATAAAGACGTGAGATGGGAATATATTTGTTTTTTATTAAGTTGCTTAATAATTCTGCACAGTAAGTTACCTGCACAAACAGATATCCTCCTAAGATAGCCAAATCTAAAAAAAAAAACCACTCCAACTTCCAAAAATATTAAGCTTTGATATTCATGAGTCTTTTGGGTTGATTGAGAACGTAGTTGTTGATCAATAATAAAAAAAAACCCTAAAAAATACAACTTGCCTAATAATTCTGCAGACGGTGTAGTGGGCACCATGCATATCCGAGCACAGTGATGCTTGCGTGAGTAGTTTGTACTCGTAAAGCACCCGAACACCTAATTAAAACTTTGTTTCCTTGGAAAATTCTGAGTTCGTAATGAACAACGAACACTGAACTTCAGATTCATTCATCTCTAACTGTAAGGGGTACTTTGCACGCTGCGACATCGCAAGCTGATGCTGCGATGCCGAGCGCGATAGTCCCCGCCCCCATCGCAGCTGCGATATCCTTGTGATAGCTGCCGTAGCGAACATTATCGCTACGGCAGCTTCACATGGACTCGCCTGTCCTGGGACGTCGCTCTGGCCGGCGACCCGCCTCCTTATTAAGGGGGCGGGTCGTGCTGCGTCACAGCGACGTCACACGGCAGGCGGCCAATAGGAGCGGAGGGGCGGATATGAGCGGGATGTAAACATCCCGCCCACCTCCTTCCTTCCACATATCCTACGGAAGCCGCGGTGACGCCGGTAGGAGATGTTCCTCGCTCCTGCGACTTCACACACAGTGATGTGTGCTGCCGCAGTAGCGAGGAACAACATCGGACCGTCGCATCAGCGTAATTATGGATTACGCCGACGCTGCACCGATGATACGATTACGACGCTTTTGCGCTCGTTAATCGTATCATCGAACCTTTACACACTACGATGTCGCATGCGATGCCGGAAGTACGTCATTTTCAATTTGACCCCACCGACATCGCACCTGCGATGTCGTAGTGTGCAAAGCCCGCCTAAGTCATAGCAAACACCACTGAATCTGCAGCTCTCATACCGTAGCACTGTCAACTCTGCTCTACTCCCCCTCCATTTACACTGACACTGCTTTGTAATGAAACATGTATTTTATTTACATGTATAGTATCTTCAATGAAACATTTATCAACAATAAAATAATAATACTGTTTTACATATTTTAAAAACTTGTCAGGTTCAGTTATGAAATGAGCCATTTCTTAATGGTTTTGACCTCCTGAATTCAAATCTGGCAATTAATTTTTAGTTGACTCTTGTTTCTATGAAATGAATGAGTTTTCTTTCTACTGCATGAAAGTTTCAGTGCTTTGAAACATTATTATTTTGAATTATAAAGATGCAGAATACTTTGTTATGCCAATTTTCTGATATTTATTTAGAGAAAACTTAGCAACAATTAAAAAAATTAAGACATTTCTAAACACTATTGCGAATTAAACATTTATAGAAATTGCACTACAAAATTTGGTCCTCATTCAGTGACAACTCTTTCTGCTTGTTTCTTATACTCCTGCATCGGTTCATCTTTTACACTTGTCCAACAGTACTCTGCAAGCATTGATGGATTCCATTTTCCTTGATATCTTTTCTCCTTAGCCGCAATATCTTGGTGAAATCTCTCACCATGCTTGTCACTCACTGCTCCACAGTTTGGTGGGAAAAGTCTAGATGCGAATATAAGAAATTAATCTTTAAGGGCACGTTACAGCCAAGATTTTCCACCAATTCTTCATAGTTATCTGCTTTTGAGTTTCTCAAAAAATGAGTTACCACTAATGCGAATGCTACCCATGCAGCCTTTTCCTTGCCTTGCAACAAGCAGAGAGACTTCCCAACTTTAGGGTAAGTTCACACAGTGCGTTTTTGGCGGCGTTTTTGCACGTTTTTTTGCGGGTGCGTTTTTGGCTTCAAAACTGCATGACATTGCTTCCCCTGCAAAGTCTATGAGTTTTCATTTTTGCTGTCCGCATACAACTTTTTTTTAAGCTGCGTTTTTTAGCTTAAAAAAAAATGGACATGTCAATTCTTTCCTGCCTTTTTCTGCATTTTCCCCCCATGCAATGCATTGGAAAAACGCAGGAAAACGCAGAGATCAAAAACGCAGCAAAACACACCAAATCGTGGCAAAAATGCATGCGTTTTTTGATGCGTTTTTTGCCGCGGGTGCATTTTTGTGCGTTTTTAGCGGCCAAAAACACACAACAATGCAGCGTCAAAAAAACGCAGCGTGTGCACATAGCCTTAAGAAGCTTACGAATCTGAAGTCCAATAAAGACTTCCTCCTTTATCTTTGCTTCACTCAACCTTGTAAAATTATCTTTGAGATACTTGAATGCTTTTGTCAATTTTATCAATTTCTTTTACAAAGTTCTTTTTTAGGGCCAACTTGATATGCAATGTTGGTAACAAAATATTCTGTGGATCAACAAGTCCTGGATGGAGGACATTTTTACTCCCTCACTGAAGTGAAGGTCTGAGAGGCCAGACTCTTATTGTAGTGATGTTCTCTTGCATGACTATCCTCTTCACACATAAATCAGCAGTACTTTGTGTATCCATCCTGGAGACCAAGTAAGAGGACAACCACCTTTAAGTCACCATAGAGCGGCCACAAATGTTGGTCATAGCTCAGGCACCTCAACAGCTGTTTCATGTTATCATAAGCTTCTTTCATATGAACTGCATAACCAACTGAAATTGAAGGTAGCACATTACCATTAAGCAGCAAGATGGATTTTAGGCTTGTTTTGGATAAATTGATGAAGAACTTCCATTCCACTAAATTATGACTTATCTTCAGAGTTTCCATTAAACTATTGATGTTATTGCATGCCACAAGATTACCTTCCAAGGAGAAGTATTGGACAAGATCTTTATCTCGGTTTCGGAACAAAGAAATCTGAGCATTGCCCGCTTGGAAATTCCACTGCTGTAGCTGGAACCTAAGAGTTCAGCCTTACTCTTGGGCAGATCTCTATTTCTAACAAGATCATTCAGTTCACTTTGTGTTAGGCCTCTGCCACATTCACGTGAAAATCACGCACGTGCCGAAAGACACGTATTTCCCCTGCGTGTTGCGTGCAGGTAAGTACGTGTCTCTGGTACGTGCGGGACACGTGTGTTCTACGTGTGCTATCCGCGATAGCACACGTAGAACTGGTAATTAACATACTCACCTGGTCCTTCCTGCTGTCCGCGCTGCTGATTCTCGGTCTCCAGCCCTGCCATCTCCCCGCTGCTGCTGCTGCCAGGCAGTGAAGTGAATATTCTATGAGATTAATGAGCGGCGGTCGGCAGCAAGAGGCAGCAGCGGCAGAGACAGGAGGGCTGGAGAAGGTGAGTAAATGTTTGGGTTTTTTTTCACTGACACGTGTGTTTTCTCCGGCGCGTGTCACACGGGACCGCATCCACACTACACCCGTGTGGTACGGGTGCGGGCCGTGTGACACCCGTGCTGCGGGAGAAAACACTGACATGTCAGCGCTTTGAAAAACGCACACACGTACAAACACACACGGACACACATTCCGTGTGGTTTTACGTGTGTGTGCCTGCTACAATAGGGTAGCATTGCTTAACGTGTCTCCGTGCCGCAGGTACGTGTAAAAAATGACAAACACGTGCCGGCGGCACGGATGTGTGTCGCAGGCCTTATAAGGTGTGGTTCAGTTCAGGTTGCTGACAAAGTTTGAGTCATGAAAGGAAGATGCTTCATGTTACCACGCACCCTCTTATTCCTTTCCAATTTTTGCCTTAGTGATGCAAAAGTGACTTCGCACATGTAGCAGAAACTATCCACTATCCACTTAAAAACATGTCAATATGCTAAACAACTAAGCTAAGAAATCCTAAAACTGTATACCTTACACAGAGAGCATTTATAAAAGTAGGTGATGCAACTGTAATTAGGATTATGTCATTGGTGCTGAAATGGCATTTTGTGATTAGTCACCCTAAGATGATAGAATAGTGAAGGATCAATAGACTAAATAAATGATAGCTACTAACAATACAGTAATGATGATGAAATAATAAAGACACAATTTTACTATTAACCTACATGAAAGGTGTTAAGTAACAACCTCTTCTGGGTCTTGAAAATTAGAGCCAATCAGCAAATTTAAGCATCATATTCATTTTCAGCCTCACAAAATTAGTCGGGTTCAACTGTTTTTGTCTCTGAACCAATTTGGCTGTAGAACAGTATAATTGATGAAATACAATCTGTTAGAATATTTTAGAAAGCGTTTCAACTAAAATGTTTATACTAGCTGAGGTGTTGAACAAGCATGTAAACAAAGATCAGAATTTGACAAATTTGTTTTTTATTTCTTTTGTAATTCAAATATAAAAATATTCCTGATAGCCTTTACTCCAGAGCTCTATCTCTAAGCCCGTGAAAGAAGATTTTAGAATACATGTGGAAACTTCCCTTGCATAGTAAAAGTCATTAAGCATATACATCCTCTAATATTGCTAATGTTACCAGTATATAGTTTATATGACAACTTCTGATTTTAACCTTGGCCCTGCCGTGAAGAATTCCAACAACAAGTGTCTATCTTCTGTATGCAGAGGTGTGGAAACAAGTGGTGTGTGTCACAAGGTGACTGTTAGGATAGCGGGGGAAAGGGGATCTTATTCTGTCCCTAATGCTAGGGGACCATAGGCTAACCTTAACATCAGGGTTACTCCTAACGGTGGAGATGCCTGAGTCCCTTTCCCGGCTATGCTCCTGACCAGTATTACTCTGATACCCCCATCTCACCAGGGAAGGACGGCGTAGGAGTGTGATTGAAAACAGATAGAGACAGAAAAAGGCAACCCAAAACACTTGACACACTGAATACATAGGAATATACAAAGAGAGAAACTCATGAGTAAAGCAAGAGCAGGAAGGTAACAACAAAAAGGCAACAAGGGTTAACTCCACAACAGCACTCAGCAACAAGTATAACAACCACTAGATAGTCTGGATCACAACACCTCACCAGACCAGCTAAGATAAACTATAGCTGGCATAGATGAAAGAGTCTAGTCACCATATATGGGATGGGAGCACATGTGATTTGCTTGCCCACAACATGTAATTAAAGGAGACTAGCAAGTAGACTAGTAGATATTAACTCTTGCTAACCTGCCTATGAATTACCCGTGTACTGGTTGGCGCCCGAGTCTGCCTGCGTTGATCACAGACACCACAGTTATTGGGTGCAGTGTCAGAATCTGTTGTCTGAACAGAACCCAACGCTGCCATTACAGTCGGCAAAATTTGTAAAGGTCTCTGTGAGACAATGAGGTCTCATGGCAAACATAAAAATGGAGCCCTCATTCTGGAAAGTCATGAACTATGGTCAACGTCTCCATGGAATGTTTGCATGGATTTTGTTTGGTTACTGCAGATTCTTTTCACACTCTAAAGACATACTGAGTGATAGCAATCTTAGATCGGGAGTGGACAATCAGTGATGGCAATGTCTGTAAGATGAGGTGGAATATTTTGGTGCTATATAGACAACAGAAAAAGAAGGCGATAATAAGTTCTCACAACTCAATAGCTAAAACTGGGCTGGATCCCATCTCTCCAGGGGCACTACAAGAGCTGTATTGTCTCCCTCATCAGCATTTATCCATCTTGATCAATAAAAGAATGTTCAAGCAGGTGCCATTATTTTTGTATCAAAGTCACATGCTGTATAGTGTTCATCATAATTTATATATAACTAGATATGCGAATTAAGAACATGGGACATTTTGTCTTTCTACTAATACAAACAGGTCTAATTTGTCATTGTGTCACTTGTGACTCAGAGAACTGGCCATAAAATATTAGGAAGGAAATGATAAGATGCATTAGCACCTACACTACACTTGGGGGTATTTTGTGAATGCACATCCATTCAACCGTATTATACAAACTAAGGTCAAGGTCAATATACTGTAAGATCAGAAGTAATATGAGATAGTACAGATCACTCACTGGCATCCCTGGAGGTTGTATCCATCTGCAATATTCATAATGGATATTAACAATAACACTAATAAGCTGCCATACATTGAACACTCACCGCAGATGGAAACTTAGGACACTAAGGTTCCAAAGGTGGATTATCAAGGGGAATACAATGATTTAGTGATAGGGATCTGCCTGGAGTCTGAGGTTAAGTAATTATGAGTTTTGTTCTTCATATATTTTTAATATTTTGAAAATGATGTGAACATTATATGAACTTAGTAAAAAAGGGAAACTATTTCAAGAAAGAATGCGAACAAAACACCAAATATGTGTCTTCTGGAGAAGAGAGGTCCTTCTGAGCCAATACATTGCTTTCTGGTTTATTTTCACTGTCACTCCTTATTCTGTTGATTATAGGTAGATTACGGTAAGTGTAATGTAGAAAATGTGAACCTGAATGTTGTATATTCTGTCCTTGTCCTCAGCCTGTTCATGTTCAAAAACATATTTGAGATGATCACTAAACATGCAGTGAAAAATGGTTTAGTAAAAGAGTGATCCCCTCAGAGCTAAGGACCAATATGAAAAAGATATAGAATTAAAAATCTGTTACTGAACAATGTGTTGCCAATCAGTGGTGTTCTTCTCATAGAGGTGGAGTTTTAGAGACCTGTCATGGACTGCTAATTAAGAAGTCAAAAATGTGTGCAATATACTTCTACAACTGCTGTTTCAGTTCTTTTTTCCACTTATAAGTCTATTTCTCCTTGTGCAGAAGCACCATGCTGCCTCCTTCCTCTGCCTTCTTCTTGTCCTCTGTTCTTCTCTGTTGTTCAGGTAAGTTCTTCCCTTTATTCCCATCATTTTATTGCTTGCTTCACCTTCAGTCTGTCCCTTTTTTCATTAGCAATTGTACTCCCATTTCTAATGTTTATCTTGATTATGGGTTAGGGCTCATAAAGACATCCGATCCAATTCCAGCCGAAGCGTGATGGCTTCATATATTTCTATGAGGCTTTGACTCTCAGGTCAGGATAGCCATGGCCAGTCCGTGCAGATTGGTCCGATTCCAATCAAAGTATATATTTTTATGAAGCTGTGACACTCAGGTCAGGATAGCCACGGCCAATCCATTGCGGGAAGAGATTGGACCGATGTGCATGAACATCTGAATGAGCCCTAAGTCTTATCATTGTAAATGGGTAAAATTGTAAAGTGCTTGTAAAAGAAATCCTCTGTGTTCTCAAGAGCAGAGGGATTTTTCATTTTATTGCTCATTGGTTATTGTTTATACTAGCCACTTTTGCATTTCTAGTAGCAGTGGTCAAGCATGTGCAGTGCTTACAAGCTATTTTCTATAAAACGTGTAAGCATTGCTTTGTAGCTAGCCAAATTACAGGATCCCATCAGCTTCAGTGTCATTGCCCTCTTCTGGTACTGTGTAAGCAGTTTGGACTGGCAGGATAAATCACACCCCAGAACCGAACTGTCAGTCAATCAGCAGCCCAACTAATTGAGAACATGGGACAACCCCTTTAAGTATTCTTGCAGATGAAACAGTCATGTGGAGCTGTACAGTTTCTGTGGCTCCGCAGATTGAGATGAAAGACTGTTGTTTGCTGCTATATTTTGCTCTGTATGTTTCTGCATTAGGCCATGTGCACACTCAGTATTTGGTGAGTTTTTACCTCAGTATTTGAAAGCAAAAGCCAGGAGTTAAGCAATCAGAGGAAAAGTGTAAGAGAAACAAGTCACCACTTCTGTATTTTTACCCACTCCTGTTTTACAAATCCTGAGGTAAAAAAATCACCAAATACTCAACATGTGCACATGGCCTGAAATTAAATTCAGTTCAAAGGTTACAAACAATACAGGCCCAATTCGTTATTGCATTTACATCTGTTTTTTGTCAACCTTTTGGTATTTTGTTGAGCTTTTTAATAAGATGTGACAAATTAATTAATAAGTGCACGCCGCTCAATGAATTAGGCTCATCTGATCAGTGGAGTGTGCCTCCACGCGCCTCACCAGAAATGTCATTCCAGTCATGGAGTCAGACACTGGAGTAACATTTCTGATGTAAGGAGCGCCACCACTTCGGGCGGCCATTGTTACAGCCCACCTGACCAGTTCTGCTCATTTTGGTGGAGCTGCACAAAGCTGGCATGAAAACGCCAATAGTCCCTATATTTCTTCATATTGCCCAAAAATTCTACAACATTTGAAGGAGTTTTATGACAGAATTCCAAACTTAAACACTGCGATGAATCGGGGCCTTAAGCGGGCTTTACACACTGCGATATTGGTCCCGATGTCGCTAGTGTGGGTACCCGCCCCCATCTGTTGCGCGACACGGGCAAATCGCTGCCCGTGCCACACAACATCGCCCAGACCCGTCACACATACTTACCTGCCCGGCGACGTCGCTGTGACCGGCGAACCGCCTCCTTTCTAAGGGGGCGGTCCATGCGGCGTCACAGTGATGTCACTGAGCGGCCGCCCAATAGCAGCGGAGGGGCGGAGCTGAGCGGGACGTAACATCCCGCCCACCTCCTTCCTACCGCATAGCGGCCGGGAGGCAGGTAAGGAGAGGTTCCTCGTTCCTGCGGTGTCACACGGAGCGATGTGTGCTGCCGCAGGAACGAGGAACAACCTCGTTACTGCTGCAGTAACGATTTTTGAGAATGGACCCCCATGTCACCGATGAGCGATTTTGCACGTTTTTGCAATGATGCAAAATCGCTCATCAGTGTCACACGCAACGGCATCGCTAATGCTGCCGGATGTGCGTCACCAATTCCGTGACCCCAACGAGTTTGCATTAGATGTCGTAGCGTGTAAAGCCACCTTTAGTCTGAACTTGTGGGTGTCAGTTTTACAAAAATGTCCAATGCCAACATCTCTGTATATACCTAATTGTATCTACTTTGGGTTATCATGTTTAAGTAGGTGCAATTGATTTTCCAACTGATGAGTAAAAAGTCTCCACTAATAACCAAGAATCAAATTAGCTGAATTATCAAAATTTAGGGCCATGCTACGAAATAAACTGCTCTTCTACCTAACTATATATTGGATACCATATTCTACAATGTAAATTATTTCCTGAGTTGTTGAGTGCTCTATGCTATTCTTTATATTCAGTGCTCCAACTGACGAAACATAGGATCCATAATTAGAAATAGTGATGATGGGGACGACATCATTCGTGATGGAGAGGCAGGTGTTTACAGCACAGATGGAACAAGAAGCATTTGTCATCTATCTGATGCTCTCCACCATGGCTGCAACCCTCATAGCGATGGCTATTCTGAGATCTGTTACAAGAGCCAGAAACCCATCAGTATAGAATATTTCTAATTGAAATCTCCATTATTTGAGTCCCTTGAACAACTCTGTATGTTTTCTGCCTCTGTATAAACAGAGCAGAATGACAGAGGTTAATGAGGTTATTGTTAATTGTCATCGCGGGAGTAGCAGAAAGAAGCGACATAGATCAACATGAGAACTTTGAAAACAATGGATTCCAGGATATTCTAACAGATCTATTATCTTCCCTTTGAGGCCATGTTCCCATGATGAGCATTGCTGAGTTTTTGATGTTGCAGATTATCTGCAGCATTTCTATACATATTAGGTAAATTGGGCTACTTGCTTTTTTGTGTGCTTTTATTGCATTTTTCATGAGTTTTTTGTCTCTTGTTGGTATGTCTTATTTTAAATAGAGCTGCTGTGGTCTTTTTTTTATACTTCCTGGTATTTGGCTTTGACAAAACTTTATTGATACAGACATGTGCGGATTACATGCGTTTTAAGGGTGTTTCTGAAGCAAAAACAAAAATGCATTTGCCTTTTTTACCTGCAGATTTTTCGGCTACAATGCAATTCTATGGGGAAAATCTGCACATAAAACTCAGCTTAGCTTACTCTCAAGAAAAAAAATTATATGTTGATTTGAAACACACCACCAGTGGTTAGTTTGCGCATTGTAAAAGAAACACAGTAGGTATGAGATTTCTATGAAGCCTATCCACTTTGCTGGAGCAATAAGATTCTGTGTTTTTTGCACAGCAAAAATACATAGCATCAAAAACTTACTAATAACTAATAATGGGAACTTAAAGAGGTTGTCCACTACTTTTACATTTATGGGCTATCCTTAAGTTGGTTATCAATGTCTGATCGGCTGGGGTCTGACACCCTGCACCCTCAACAATCAGTTGGTCTCAGTGCTGTCGGCAGTAGGCAGCTGGAAATGCTCAGGTCCGGAGCTGCCCAGTCTTCTGAGAACGGTGGCTGGGTACTGTTCATCCGCCTCCTATTAATTTAACTGGGAGGTGCATGTGCAGTACCTGACCACGGCCGCTATCAGTTGACAGGGAGGCTTCAGAACAGAGCATTTCCGGCCATGCCGAGTGTCAGACCCCAGACGATCAGACATTGATGACCTGTCCTAAGGATAGGCCATCAAAGTAAAAGTAGTGGACAACCCGTTTAAAGTGAACTTGTCAGATGCAATACGCACCCAGAACCACGAGCAGGTCTGGGTGCATATTGCTATTCCCTGCCTAACCGTCCCTGTATACACTAGCATAAATAAAGAGATCTTTAGAAAAAAGATTATAAAGATTCTTTATAATATGCTAATGAGGCCATTGACTAGTCGTGAGGGCATTACTTCCCCCGACTAGTCCACCCTCATAGCATGTTAGTACATCCATAGGGGCATGCTAATATGCTATTCAATGCAGCGTCACTAGTGGTGATGCGCGTACCTGTGTCCGCGGTGAACACTGAAGCTGAATGTCCTGCACTTCTGGTCATGCACACTAGACCTGTCTGAAGCTGGGACCTGTACACCTGGCTTCATATTGCGCATGACCGGAAGTGCTAGGCATTCAGCTCAGCGTTCACCACGGACACAGGTACGCGCATTACCACTGGTGACTCTGTATTTAATAGCATATTAGCACACCCCGTGGGCGTACTAACATGATAAGAGGGCAGCTAGTCGGGGGAAGTAATGCCCTCAGGACTAGTTGCTGGCCTCATTAGCATAAGATATAAGATCTTTAGAAATACTTTTTCTAAAGATTCCTTTATCTATGCTAGTGTATACAGGAATAGTAGGGCAAGGATTAGCAATATACAGCCAGAACTGCTCGTGGTTCTGGGTGCATATTGGATCTGACAGGTTCCCTTTAATCCAATAGTTTTTAGTACTCAACAAAAAAAGTTACATCCAATATAACATTTGTTGCTTCTTGAAAATAATTCATTTTTCCAATTAGCCTTTAACCCCACCAAAGGATCAAATGGAGAATATGGACCAGTGTTTGAGGAGCAGCCACAGAACACTTTGTTTCCAGAGGGGTCAGAAGAACAACTTACCCTTGCTTGCCGTGCACGGGCCAAGCCTCCTGCCACATACAGGTATTACTGAAAGATGGCATGACAGATTTAGCTAATGAAGATAACATATCATGATCATTAGCCATAAATTCAGTTTTCTAGTATTTACTAGATGTTAAATATATTGCTCTTACTTTTCTTGCAGGTGGAAACTGAATGGTACAGAACTCAACCTTATGGCCAACTCCAGTTACCAACTAGTAGGAGGAAACCTAGCAATCTCTAACCCGACACAGTCTAAGCACACGGGAACCTATCAATGTGTAGCCTCAAACCCAAGGGGCGCCGTGCTTAGTAATGAAGTCTCGCTGCGCTTTGGATGTGAGTGTCCAAAAATAATCCATCCCCTATTATAATAGTACGCACATTAATGCTTTGTTGGCTTGTAAATAATTATTAATTAAAAAAAAATAATCTTTTGTTCTTTGTCTTATATCTCAGATTTGCATGAATTTCCGTCAGAGGAGAGAGATGTAGTTAAAACAACTGAAGGATGGGGAGTTATGTTGCCTTGTAATCCTCCGCAGCACTACCCTGGTAATAATCCGCCCGAATAGATCTCCTATCTGTCTGTATTGCCACCAACTCATCATGTTATTTTTTATTCAGTGAATTTTTAGCTTTATCTTGGCAAGGACATATGTTTATGGATGAGGGTCACAGCCTGGAGATGAAAGTGGCAGAAGTAACCAACCCCTTACCCTTGTGTATTTACCATCTAAAGGCGTCTGGATCTTATTATATTCTCCCAGACATGGCATTCATATACTGTCCTATTGGCTGCAGCCCTCTTGCTATGCCCTTCAAAAATGATATAAAACAAATGGAGATGGCAGGAGCTTAGGGAAACAAATAAAGTGTTAGAACAAAGAAAGCCCTAGTCACCTGCTAATCCTTACAGCCACATAGCGGGTGTCAAATCTCAAGCTGTGAGGAACATCCCTGAACATCTGCTGACCCTAGAGTCCTACCACTAATATATGCCAATGGGTAAATCAATTCACCGGTGGCACAAGAGGTTTCTGTTCTGCCTTGTAAAAGAAAGCAAACTAATTATTAAAATATAAAAATACACTGCCATGGCTACATGTGCTTAGCATTATGTTAAAAATACAAAATATATAACAAATTTCAGACCTAAATGATAGTCTGGAATCTGCTATTCAAATGCCAGGTAAAATTACGGTGATATCAGGAGCATGGCTGACACTGAGTGGTATATATACAGATTATGATGCCAAAACGTTAGGTGTTTCCATTATTTTGTCCAACCCCTGTAGGTGACTGTAATACAACATTACACGTAGTACAGAAAAACTACTCCTCATTAACCCTTTCCTCAATGGGATCATTTTTGCTTTCGTGATTTCATTTTTTTACCCCTCCCTTTGTTTCAAGAACCACATCTGTTATTTTTTAACATGGCAATATGAGGGCTTGTTTGTTTGTTTTTATTTGCAAGACAAGTTGTAGTTTTAATTAATTTAATTCATTTTACTATAGAATTTATGAAAAATGTGAGGAAAAAATTCTATGCGTGGTGAAATGGTGAAAAAAAATGAAATTCTGCCATTTTTGGGGGGGGGGTTGTTTATATGATATTTACTCCTTCACTGCTAAAAATGACCTGGCAAAATGATTGTACAGATCAGTATAATAATGATGATACTAAATTTGTTACTTTTTTTTTTCTTTCAAATATTTTAGCGGTGTTATAGAAAAGTCAGAGTTTTCCAAATTAAAAAAAAAGTGTTTTTATGGCTGTTATCCAATAAACACTGTTTTATTTTTCTGGCAATTGAGCTATTTGAGGGCTTTTCTTTTGAGAGGAGTGATGATGTTGTCATTGGTACAATCTTGGGGTAAATTCAACTTTGTTTATTTACTTTTATTCTAATTTTTGGCAGATAAGGGGGACCAAAAAATTACTATAAGGTCATTTTCATTTTTTTTTTCTTTAAAGAGAATCTGTCCATAGGATCACTACTCCCGAGCCGTCTATGTGGACATGCAGGTCATAGGAACTTGAATAAAATGACACCTTGATGCCTTATTTCAGAGAAATCCACATTCTCAATATGTAAATGAGCTGTTAAGATCTATGGGCTGGATATAGATCCATAGATCTATGGGCTGGATATACATCCTCCTGAGAATCTGCCTCCAGAGCAAATTATAAATGAAAGGAGCTGTTTACAGTGTGAGACATGTAGATCAGGAGAGCAGACTGTCAGTAAGTACATGTCTCACACTGGTAACGCCCCCTTTCATTTAAAATAAGCTTGGGGACAGATTCTCAGGGATATCTATGTCCGACCCAAAGATCTCTGGAATCAGACATCAGATCGTAAATATCAAGGCATTTTCTTCTACTTACTAGGATCTGCATTTCTATATAGGTGACTTAGGAGCTTAGGAGGGTTGAACATACTGTCAGTTTCACTTTAAAGTAAACTTGTCAGGTGCAATATGCACCCAGAACCACAAGCAGTTCTGGATGCATATTGCTAATCCCTGCCTAACTGCCCTGTATACACTAGCATAGATAAAGAGATCTTTAGAAAAAGTATTTCTAAAGATCCATTATGATATGCTAATGAGGTCAGCGACTAGTCGCGAGGGTGTTATTTCCCTTGGCTAGTCGGCCCTCCGTAGCATGTAAGCACGTCCCTGTGGGCATTCTAACGTGCTAATGAATGCACAGCATCAGTGGCATGGTTGCGCTCACCTTAGCTGCCACCGCTGGTTTTCGGCCAAAGTGCACAAGGTCAGAATGTCCCCGTACTTCCGGTCATGCACACTACACCAGTTTGAAGCTGGGACACGTACACCAAGCTTTCTAGTATGAATGACTGGAAGTCCCAGACTTCTGATCATGTACACTTAGCCGAAAACCAGCGGTGGCAGCCAAGAGGTAAGCGCAACCATCCCTTTGACGCTGCGCATTTATTAGCATCTTAGTGCTCCCACAGGGGTGTGCTTACATGGTAAGTGGACCAACTAGCCAGTTGAAGTAACGCCCTTGCGACTAGTCGCTGGCCTCATTAGCGTATGATAAAAGATCTTTAGAAATACTTTTTCTAAAGATTTCTTTATCTATGCTA
Organism: Anomaloglossus baeobatrachus; assembly: GCF_048569485.1. Lineage (NCBI taxonomy): Eukaryota > Metazoa > Chordata > Amphibia > Anura > Aromobatidae > Anomaloglossus > Anomaloglossus baeobatrachus. Next base: position 228,913,529 of record NC_134354.1, read on the forward strand.
GTGGGACGGTTAGGCAGGGATTAGCAATATACACCCAGAACTGCTCGTGGTTCTGGGTGCATATTGGACCTAACAGGTTCCCTTTAAATAATTTCCCATTTGGGTTAAATAATTTTTGTGTTTTGAATTTGATAAAAAATTGTATTGTAAAAGATGGAGGTTAGAACGTTTAAGGGGATAATTTCCAAATTGGAAAATACCCCTTTAAGAAAACATAGCATCAGGAATAGATATTGATTTTTGGATAATGTTTTCCATTTATTATATCTGAACTTTCAAATTATATTTTGTTTCTAGCAAGCTGGAAATAAGTCCAAAAAGCTTAAGGATCACACATTAGATTGCATATTATCAACATATGAGTTGTTCTGTAAAATATTGTTTTAACACATCAATATACTATTGACCTCATTTAGTTTACATATTAAGCTGTGAATCATGTGTTGTCATTTAGAGATGTCGATCCAAAACTTAAAGAGGTTTCCACTATTACGATATTGCTGGCCAATCTAGCTTCTTCCATTGGGTCCAGCGATTATGTGAATATTGGGCCTTAGGGCGGCTTTGCACACTACGACACCGCAGGTGCGATGTCGGTGGGGTCAAATCGAAAGTGACGCACATCCGGCATCACTTGCGATGTCGTAGTGTGTAAATCCTAGATGATACGATGAACGAGCGCAAAAGCTTCGTTATCGTATCATCGGTGCAGGCTCTGACATTTCCATAATGCCGGTGCAGCGACAGGTACGATGTAGTTCCTCGCTCCTGTGGCAGCACACATCGCTGTGTATGAAGCCGCAGGAGCGAGGAACATCTCCTTACCTACCGCCGGCCACAATGCGGACGGAAGGAGGTGGGTGGGATGTTTACATCCTGCTCATCTCCACCCCTCCGCCGCTATTGGCCGCCTGCCATGTGACATCGCTATGACGCCGCACGACCCGCCCCCTTAGGAAGGAGGCGGGTCGCCGGCCAGAGCGACGGTCGCAGGGAAGGTGAGTGCATGTGAAGCTGGCGTAGCGATAATTTTCGCTACGCCAGCTATCACAAGATATCGCTGCTGCGACAGGGGTGGGGACTATCACGTGCGACATCGCAGCATCGGCTTGCGATGTCTCAACGTGCAAAGCCCGCCTTAGTGTTTCAGCAAAAGCCCAACAGTGACGGTTACTATTTTGTAGGGCTGCTTAACACTGTTTGTAGTGCTGTTGTGGTAGTTCCAACTTTAAAAGAATAAGTAATAAATAAGTTTTAAAAAAAATCAAGTCTTCAAATTACTTTTCCAACCTTTCGGAGGGACAACAAAAAAAGGCTAAAAAAAATGGACAATAAATAAAAAATATATAAGTGCCTGCCAATCATACACAAAGTAAAAAATTGAAAATAACTGTCGTGAAATAGTGAAAAAAAATACAGTTTTCATGTTAGGACTTTTTTTTTGTATATTATTAAACATATCAGTTTGAACAGTAGGAAAAAATAGTAATTTCACATTTGTTGCAATGTCTTACAGGTTTGTCATACCGATGGCTACTGAATGAGTTCCCAGCGTTTTTGTCCATTGATAGCAGGAGGTTTGTTTCTCAAGTAACAGGAAACTTGTACATTGCGCGCACAGACGCCCAGGATGAGGGGGGATACTCCTGTCTGACCACCAGCCACATTGCTTTTACAACCAAAAGTGTTTACAGTAGCTTTACTCGACTTAGTATCACTCCAGAAGGTAAGTTAGGTTTTAAAAAGCCAAGAGTTTTGGCCAAGTGTATCAGAATGGTCAACCATGAAAATAAATTAAAGGTGTAAGCCTAAGGTTAAAGGTTAATTTACTCTCTTAGATCACGGGACAAGTAGGAAAGCGGGGCACTTTTAGAACATTCACCTAATGTGTACAGTGCTGAACAAAGAAGATGCTTCTAAATCGTTATTTCTTATTGACTACCTTGCATAATTGCCGGTATCACTCTATCACTTTTGTACAAGGAGATCCAGGTGGGCTGACTGAGGCACAGAATGTGTGTTACCACGAGCACTGGACACATTAGATTGTCGTACAGGGGGAATCACAGGAACACTAGGGGGGCACTTTCAGTGTGGAACTGAGCTGCCAAGGTCCCACCAGTAACACTGGATCTGGGGTCCACTATGACCCACATGCAATTATTACATTAGCCTCATTCACACATTTATCGGTACTTCTATGTAAAAATGCACCGGGTAGTTTGTTGAATGAATGATGTGATGCTGCTTTTCTGTACATAGTGAATAATGTAATGGGGCCAAATACTTTTTAAATTGTGGGTTAATTGGTTCACTCTAACACAGGGCCCACCGGGAGATTCTCTTGTTCTCCGGTGGGCAAATCCAAACCTGGGCACTATAATAAGTATGTAACAGCAATATCGAGAAAATGGAACATTTTTTAAATTATTCAAATTGAAAAATTGTGTGATCTAACAGAGAAAATTAATATTTATATTTGTACAACCTCTTTAGAGGGTATCTGTCACCATATTTCAGCATACAAACTGAATAGATGAATAAATAGACCTCATAAACCTGATGAGTATGGTATGCATACTTTGAAAACTCATGTCACAATGACTTTACAATCCTTTCTGAAAATGTAAACTTGGTCTCCAGACAACTAGACTGATTGACAGCTCCTCAATGTCCCTCTCCCCTGCTGCTGAGGTCTTACACTGCTCAATACAAGCTCCAAAAGTCATTCAGTCTGAGTGGGTGGAGAGTGAATACACTTAGGCGGGCTTTGCACACTACGACATCGCAAGCCGATGCTGCGATGCCGAGTGCGATAGTCCCTGCCCCCGTCGCAGCAGCTATATCTTGTGATTGCTGCCGTAGCGAATATTATCGCTACGGCAGCTTCACATGCACTCACCTGCCCTGTTACGTCGCTCTGGCTGGCAAACCACCTCCTTCCTAAGGGGGCGGGTCGTGCGGCGTCACAACGACGTCACACAGCAGGCGGCCAATAGAAGCGGAGGGGCGGAGATGAGCGGGACGTAAACATCCCGCCCACCTCCGTCCTTCCGCAGAGCCGGCGTGAGACGTGGTGATGCAGTTAGGAGATGTTCCTCGCTCCTGCGGCTTCTCACACAGCGATCTCTTTAGCTGGACCCGTGAAATGCTCAGACAACCATTCCGACATGAACTTTCAAAGTAAGCATACCAATTTTATTAGTCCTGTTAAGTGATCTATTGATTAATGAATCAAATTAGTGTTGTTGAATCTGATGACAGATCAGCTTTAAGGAGAATCCAGATGCTATGTTTATTCTATATCAAAGTCTACTTGTTTATATATACCACCTATGCCAACCTATTTGGAAATGTATATGTACACTAGCTGAGCACTCACATATTCCTCTATCCAGTTCAGGCAAATGAGGCTGAATTACAGCTTATTAATCATATCAAGGTTGGTTTAAAAATGGGTGCTATCTCTTAATTGGCATTCTTAGTATATCATAGCAATACTATCTAAACTTAATTCTTAGACAGTCAAATTTAAACTAGGAAGGCTTAAGATCTCACAGGTTTATTATAGGGGTTCAGTTTGTTTGAGAAATCTGTAGTATTTTAACACTGCCTAGTCTAAATTGACACCATTTATTAGTTGGCTTGCTTTGTGCCAGAAATGTGCACCACCATATCTTATAAACCATGCCCTTTTACTGATAAACCCCACCCATTTACTTCTAAACCATGCCTGTTATCTTATAAACTGTGCCCTTTTACTGATAAATCACACCTCTTATCTTATAAACCATGCCCTTTTACTGATAAACAACACCACTATCTTACAAACCTGTGATGCTAGACACTACGAGTAGTATGAATAGAAGGGTAGTCAGACAAGCCAGGATTATAAGCCAGGAGGTAACATATAAGGTTCAGAGAGCAGACAGAGACATGGTCAGGAAGAGGTCCAAGGTCAGAAGCCGGGAGGTGTGACGGGGACCTTCTCCCAAATCACACAATCAACAGAGCGAGAGAGGGCTGTACAATCTAAAGAGCATTTATTCCAAGCAAATCAAATGGTCCATAACATAATCCACAAAACAGAGGGTAAAATTAGTCTAGTAACACAACCTGGTAAGCGATAAATGTATAGGTCTCTCTGAGAAGCCACAGCTTCTCCCAGAGGATCAATCCTTCTTTCTTCAAGTTCTCCAAACAGACTGACTCATCCCCCCCCAGGTAAGCAAAGAGGTTAGGTGGATCCCAGGCCCACCTCCCCCAGACTTAGAAACAGGAACACTACAGGGGGTGATTACCAAAGACAATACAATGTACACACAAGCAGTACAAATAATGGACAGTGAACTAAGCTTAAAATATGAATCTACACAACATGATACACCTCCCCTCATATCCCACCATCACAGTAGGTAGCGAATAAGGGTTCAGGGAACAGACAGAGACGTGGTCAGGAAGAGTTCAGAGGTAAGAAGCCGGGAGGTAACGTATAAGATTCATGGAGCAGGCAGAGACATGGTCTGGAAGAGATCCGAGGTCAGAAGCCAAAATCAGAACATTTACACCAGACAAGAGCCATAGCACACTGAGCAAAAAGCACAACTAGTGAAATTCAGACAGAGCAAGCCCAGTAAAGAAACAGAGCAAGAACCAGGAATGAGACACATCTGTGAAGGCACCTCCCAAAACCAGTGTGGACCCTAGTGCTGAAAGACAACCTGTCAGCAATTGCACAAGACACATAGCAGTAAATTTTCAAATGCAAAATGCTCCGCATAGTGGAGCTGTGACAACCATGACAGTATAATGCCCTTTTACTGATAAACCACGCCCCTTATCTTATACACCATGCCATTTTACTGATAAACCATGCCCCTTATATTATAAACCATGTTCTTTTACTGATACACCATGCTTCTTATCTTATACACCATGTCATTATACTGATAAACCACACCCCTTACCTTATAAACCATGCTCTCTTGCTGATAAACCATATCTTATCTTATAAACCATACCCTTTTACTAATAAACCACAGCCCCATCTTATAAACCATGCCCCTTATCTTATACACTATGCCAGTTTACTGATAAACCACACCCTATTTCTTATACACCAAGACCTTTTACTGATAAATCACACCCCTGTCTTACAAACCATGCCCATTTATTTATAAACCACACCCCCTATCTTACAATATAAACTATGCCCTCTTGCTGATAAACCATGCCCCTTATCTTATACACCATGCTCTTTTACTGCTAAACCACTACCCTTATCTTATAAACCATACCCTTTTACTGATAAACCATGCCCATTATCTTTTAAACCATACCCTTTTACAGATAAACCATTCCCCTTATCTTATACACCATGCTCTTTTACTGATAAACCATGCCCCTTATCTTATACACCATGCTCTTTTACTGCTAAGCCACTCCCCTTATCTTATAAACCCTACCCTTTTACACATAAACCACACCCCTTATCTTATACACCATGCTCTTTTACTGCTAAATTACTCCCCTTATCTTATAAACCATACCCTTTTACAGATAAACCATTCCCCTTATCTTATACACCATGCTCTTTTACTGATAAACCATGCCCCTTATCTTATACACCATGCTCTTTTACTGCTAAGCCACTCCCCTTATCTTATAAACCCTACCCTTTTACACATAAACCACACCCCTTATCTTATACACCATGCTCTTTTACTGCTAAATTACTCCCCTTATCTTATAAACCATACCCTTTTACACATAAACCACGCCCCTTATCTTATACACCATGCTCTTTTATTGCTAAATTACTCCCCTTATCTTATAAACCATACCCTTTTACAGATAAACCACTCCCCTTATCTTATACACCATGCTCTTTTACAGATAAACCACGCCCCTTATCTTATACACCATGCTCTTTTACAGATAAACCACTCCCCTTATCTTATAAACCATGCCCTTTTACACATATACACTGTACCCTTATCTTATAAACCAGGCCCCTTATCTTATACACCATGCCCTTATCTTATAAACCATACCCCTTTTCTTATACACTGTACCCTTATCTTATACACCAGGCTCCTTATCTTATACACCATGCTCATTTACTGATAAACGACACCCCTTTGTCAAGCAAGGTGCAGAAAGTGTCTAAAACACATGGTACCTATGATATGATACTCCTCTCCCTGTGTTAGGTGTATGTATATTGTAATATCTTACTCTCCATCCATATTCTCTCCCATCTGTCAGTTGGACTTGATTGACATCTATTTTCAACCATACTGTGTATGTGTAACATAGATATTACAAATCAAACATTAGCTCTATAAAACTTCTTTAGTAAAATAAAAGTGTAGTCATTACTGTGTTTTAGTTCATTAAATAATGTGGTTCATTTTAGCTTTTTATCTTGCAGCAGAGCCGCGGTTATACGCCCCCAGTATTAAAGTGCGTTTCCCAGCGGAGACATATACTCTTTCCAGGCAGTCAGTGACATTGGAGTGTTTTGCCTTTGGAAAGTAAGTAGCTTCAATTTTTTTATGTCTACAGTACGTGGAAAAATCAGTTCTTAGACATTGATTTAAAATGAATGTATAATAAGAAAATGAGATTTAGGTTAAATCAAGATTTTTTTGTTAAAGGGGTATTCTCATCTCTAAGGTCTTATCCCAATATGCAATAGGTGCAATAATAAGAATATTATTAAATTTATCTCTAATTAGAAATGTAGTATTGTTATCCTGATATAGCCATGTCTCTTACCTTATGTGCAGGGCATTGCAGCTTAGGTATCCAAGGTTACACCCACTAATATTGTGACAGTTAGTTAGTTGCTTGTGATCATAAACATGGATACCCAAGCTGTAATGCCCTGCACATGAGGTAAGTGACATGGCTATATCAGGAGAATTATACTACATGTCTAAGGGGAGGTATTATTACGCTTAGTGCATATTGGGATAGGATCTTGGAGATAGGAGTAAACCTTTAAAGGGGTGGTTCACCCATTTTTTTTATTTTCCCAATGAGTTTCACTTACCATTGTATGCATCTTCTCCATTGGCTTGTATTTCCAGTTCTGGCACTGAGCGGCGCTATCCTGCACGCTCAGTGCCTGTCACATGACCCCCTGGAGCTGTGGCCGCCAGCATCCTCTGACGTCCCGGCATTTCCGGGCTCTCAAACTTGACGCTTACGTCAGAGGATGCCGACGCCACTCACACTGATTGACTGGGCTGTGGGCAATGACTACCGCACGTCACAGCCCAGCATCGAGGGGAGGATCCGGAGGACGCCAGTGTGGAGCGGTGAAGGCAGAGCGCGCCGCTTACGATCGGCCAGATGTGGGAGGTACGGGCTCCAGTGTGGAGTACAGGGGGGGTTTCCCCACTGAAATCCCCCCTGTCACGCAAGTATGTGATCACACTGCCCACCCGACAGCTGTGGTCAGCTGTCAGGAGAGCGGGCGGTGTCGGCAGTGTGATCATATAATCCTACCAGCAGCACAGGTGACTGTACGCTGCATGGGACCAATCTGCTCCACTCTGTCACCTGCACAACAAGTCCCAGAGTGGAGACAGTAAGTTACATGTAGCATCCGGTCACCTGCACAACAAGTCCCAGAGTGGAGACAGTAAGTTACATGTAGCATCCGGTCACCTGCACAACAAGTCCCAGAGTGGAGACAGTTAGTGACATGTAGCATCCGGTCACCTGCACAACAAGTCCCAGAGTGGAGACAGTGACATGCTCTGCTCTGACACATAGTGTGCTATATGTCACTAACTGTCTCCACTCTGGGACTTGTTGTGCAGGTGACCGGATGCTACATGTCACTAACTGCCCCACTCTGAGACTTGTTCAGGTCAGAGTGTATACAGTTGGTACAATGCAGCAGAAGTCACAGAGTGGAGCAAGTTAGTGACATGTATCATCCAGTCACCTGCACAACAAGTCCCAGAGTGGATACAGTTAGTGACATGCAGCACACTATGTGTCAGAGCAGAGTATGTCACCAACTTGCTCTGCTCTGTCACCTGCGGAGCTGCATGTCACCAACTAAAGGTAAGTTCACACAGTGCGTTTTTCGCTGCGTTTTTGCTCAGAAAACTGCATGACTTTGCTTCCCCAGCAAAGTCTATGAGTTTTCATTTTTGCTGTCTGCACACAGCATTTTTTTCAGCTGCGTTTTTGTGGTGCCCACAAAAACGCAGCATGTCAATTATTTTTGTGTTTTTTCACTGCGTTTTACACCCATTGAGTTGAATGAGATGTTCAAAAACGCAATGAAAAACACAATTTGCAAATACAGCTGCGTTTTAGTGCGTTTCTATGACTAAAAACGCAGCTATAAACACAAGGGGTGGGTAGTAAAGTGACGTGTACAGGAAGAGGATTCCTTCTGTCATTAAACACAGAAGCGTGAATCCTCCCGGTACCGTCACCACCACTTCCATCTCCCGTCCGGTGCCATGTCAGCTCCCGTGCGGCGCAATGTACGGGCGGGAGATGGAGGCAGCTGCTAAATCAAAAGTGAACAATAGAAAAAAAAAATGTCATACTCACCTGTCTGCAGACTCCCGGTACCATGTCCGCTCCCAGCTCCTCTCCCAGGACTGCCGCTCCGGCTGTGTGCAGACTCTCCGGGCATGTCCGATGCCTGCAGGACCTGGCGCTGATCACCTGATGCGGTCACCTGACGCATCAGCTGATCATAGTCTCGCGGTGACGCCATCTTTTTAGCGCCCGGCTGGCTATCAGCTGATGCCGTCAGAAGACTTCATCAGCTGATTACCGGCAGCGATCTGACGGGATCAGACTCCCGTCCGATCGCTCCAGGAGCTGTCGGTAATCAGCACATAAGTGAGTATTTTTTTTTTTTTCACTGATGCATCAGCTGATTGTATAACCGGCTTTTATACAATCAGCTGCTGTGTCATCTGATTCATGTCCTTTAACCTGACATCATCTGATCGCTTTGCCTTCCAGCAAACCGATCAGATGATATTGGATCCGGATTGGATGGCGCGGGACCCTTGACCCAGGATTACTGCGGAGGGGGGTTCTTTATTTCAATAAAGATGGAGTCACTAATTGTGTTGTGTTTTATTTCTAATAAAAATATTTTTCTGTGTTTTGTGTTTTTTTAATCTTTACTAGAAATTCATGGTGGCCATGTCTAATATTGGCGTGACCTCATGAATTTTGGGCTTAGGGCCATCTTATAATTTACAGCTAGCCCTAACCCCATTATTACCCAGCGAGCCACCAGTCACCAGGGCAGCTGGAAGAGTTGGATACAGCGCCAGAAGATGGCGCTTCTATGGAAGCGCTATTTTCTGGGGTGGCTGCGGACTGCAATTCGCAGAGGGGGTGCCCAGAAAGCTTGGGCACCCTGCACTGCGGATTCCAATCCCCAGCTGCCTAGTTGTACCTGGCTGGACTCGAAAATTCAGCGAAGCCCACGTCTTTTTTTTTTTTTTTTTTTTATTAATTATTTCATGAAATTCATGAAATAAAAAAAAAAGGGCTTCTCTATATTTTTGGTTCCCAGCTGGGTACAATTAGGCAGCTGGGGGTTGGGGGCAGCCCGTAGCTGCCTGCTGTACCTGGCTAGCATACAAAAATATGGCGAAGCCCACATCATTTTTTTAAAAAAGTTTTCAGGCAAAAACCTTTATAATAAAAAAAAATAAATGCTTCCCTCGATTTCTATTGCCAGTGAAAGTAACACCAAGCAGCGGGGGTTAGCAGCCAGTAGCTGCTTGGCTTACCCTTAGCAATAGAAAATGCACACAAACAATGTGATTTTTTGGGGTTTTTTTATTTTTAATGAATTTTTTTTAAAAAAAAATCGACATGGACTTCGCCCATCGAGCACCAGAGCATTTTACTGCTCAATTCATCCCAAGTAATCATATGACTCCAGTGTCGGCCGATTACTTGTTCTGTATCCCCCTGCATCCATTGCAGCGTGTACGGGCTGTGAGGTCAGCGGAGTTCAGTCCAGCACTGGAGTCAGCTGATCTGAACTCAGCTGAACTCCAGCCTGCACACGCTGCGATGGATGCAGGGGGACATAGAACAAGTAAGGTCTAAGGCACACGGCGAGAAACACAGTGCGAGTGGAGTGCGATAAAACATCGCATTCCACTCGGACCAATATTAGCCTGTGTGTCAGCACACATGAGCGATTATTTTCTCTGCCCTAATTGGACTGAGAAAACAATCGCAGCATGCTGCGACTGTAATGCAAGACTCTCTCTTTTACCCATTCAAGTGTATGTGGTGAGAGAAAAATCGCACTGCACTTGCGGTACATCGGTGGACTACGGAGGAGAGAGGGAGAGAAATCCCTCCCACCCCTCCTCAGTGCTGGCCCACCCCTCGAGTGGCGGACCGCCCCCCGCAGCTGAGGTCTGCTCGCACAGTCGGACCTCAGTTGCAGGGACACACGCATGACACTCAGCTCTGCTGTACTGAGCGTGAGCCGAGTGTAATGCGAGGGGATCGCAGTAATCCCCGTGTGGCCCCAGCCTGATCGGCCGACACTTGAGTCAGCTGATCTGAACTCAGCTGAACTCCTGTACACACAGCCCACACACACAGCCCACACACGGTCACATGTGATCGGCAGCAGGCAGTGACTGCTGTTAAGGCTACATTCACATGACCGTTCCGTTTTTGCGGGCCACAAAAAACGGTCCTTTTTTTTCACGGATGCATCCTAGTGGCATCCGTGTGACATCTGCGTGCCTTCCGTTTTTTTTTGCGGACTGCAAAAAACTGAAGCAGCAAGAAAGATAAATAGACGAGTAGATATAGAGATGGATAGATAGATATAGAGACAGAGGGATAGAGGGATGAATGAATGAATGAATGAATAGAGAACTGGATAGATAGATAGATAGATAGATAGATAAGAAAGACATATATAATGTCCTACCCCCCTGCATATTCTAAGCTGGCACCCTTTTGTGACTGTCATGTGGCACTAAGGTGCTTAGTCTTGTATTTAGCCAAAAAATAAATAAATAAAAAAAATGACATGCGGTCCCCCTATCTTTTGTAGCCAGCTAGGGTAAAGCAAACGGCTGCAGCCTGCAAACCACAGCTGGCAGCTTCACCTTGGCTGGTAATCCAAAACAGAGGCCCCCCCACACTGTTATTTTAAATTAACTAAATAATTTAAAACAAAAAACACGGGGTGCCCCGAAATTGGATCACCAGCCAAGGTAAAGTGGACAGCTGTGGTCTGGTATTCTCAGACTAGGGAGGTTCACCGTTATTGGACACTCCCCAGCCTAAAAATAGCAGGCTGCAGCCGCCCCAGAAGTAGCGCATCCATTAGATGTGCCAGTCCTGGTGCTTCGCGCCAGCTCATCCCGTTGCCCTGGTGCGGTGGCAAACGGGGTAATATATGGGGTTAATACCAGATGTGTAATGTCACCTGGCATCAAGCCCTGGAGTTAGTGATGTCAGGCGTGTATCAGATACCCGACATCACAAACCCAGGCAGTAATAAAAAAAAAAAAATAGACAACAAACACATTTTTATTTGAAAAAACACTCCCCAACACATTCCCTCTTTCACCAATTTATTAGAAAGAAAAACAAATCCAGGTCTGGTGTAATACAAGGGGGTCCCACGATGATCCATACCATAGTCAATGTCCCAGTCAATGAAGAACAGAATGTTCCCTATTTGCTGGGAGAGCCGTGCAGTGACCTGAGCGAACATCAATAGGTCAGCCCAGGTCACTGCAGGGCATGATGAGTGCTGCTATCAGGAGATTAGCGAGGTATATTACCTGCGATGATCGCTGAACTCCTGACAGCAGCGCTGTCACAGAGTTCAATGACCGCCGCCTTCACAAACAAAGTATCGCGAGCGGCCCGTGACTTCACCACTAGTCACAGTCTTGGGTCGACAGCGAGAGGTGATGTGACAAGCGGCGGGCATAGAAGGCAGTGACGACCGCTGATGTCAGGAGGGCAGGACTTCATCACCGTATGTAATGAATTTACTAACCTCCTGACGTTAGTGCTTGTCATCCCCGCGGCTGCTGACACTGCAGTGCGGGCCGCTGCTGACACTGCTGAGCGGGCAGCCGCGGGGCTGGAGCTAGATACTGACTGCACGGGCACCCAACGGAAGTCACATGGAAGTGCTTCCGTGTTGCTTCCGTGAATTTTGCGGACCCATTGACTTGTATTGAGTCACGGTTCGTTATTACGGAACAGAAAAGGACATGTTCCATAATTTTTTTGTAGGATCGGATGCACATGGAAGTGCTACCGTGTACCATCCGATCCTACACAAAAGACATTGAAAAGATGGTCCTGTCTGTGGGGCCGCAAAAAAACAGGAACTGACCAGGACAAACGGAACGGTCATGTGAATGAGCCCACCTGCAGACATTGCAGCGTGTGCGGGCTGTGAGATCAGGAGTCAGCTGACTCCAGTGCCGGCCGATAAATTCTGTGTCCCGCTGCAGAAGGATCCGGTAAAATAACGGTTGCATGTGCTGCACATTTAATCCACAAGATCCGGTCATATGCGGTTTGCGGATGATACGGATGACACACAGACTAGGCAAGAGGGAAAAAAGCAATCTCATCACCCCGTCACTTTTTTTTCCCCAATTATTTTTTTCACATGTTGCGCCGGCTAATAATCATAATTTCTGTACATACACTCACACACACACACACACACTCACACTCACACACACTTTCTTCCCCTGGTTGTGTGCAGAGCTGGCAGCTTCGGATGTCTCTGTGTGATTTCTCTCAGTGCATCCACACATTGAAGAGGCAGGGAGGAGGCTTTGGGTGGAGAGCTGAGGGGGGTGTATTAGATAAGCTAGACACCGCCCTAGAGCCACAAAGAATTCTGGTACTTGTAGGAACTGAACACAGGAAGTCAGAGGAGAGATTAACCCCATCAGAGCTGTTGCCAGCAATGAGCATGTGCTACTAGTGCACAATAAAAGGTAATTTTGCTGAAAAAACATAATAGATGTGTTGAGGGGAACATATTAGCAAGATTTATCAGAGAAAAAAACAGTTTTGGTAACTGGACAACTTCTTTAATTTTACTTTTAACATTTTTTTCTAATGCTTTTTCTTTCAATTTTCATATCAAATCTGGCTAAAAAAAAATCCACAATCTTAACATTTTAAAGTGAGCACTTGCCCTTATACTGGCTTCATACTTCCTGTTCTGTACAGCTGACTTTTCAGCAATCTCCTTATCATTACAGACAAGATTACAATGAAAGGATAAACATCTCTGTAGTAAATAACACAAAAGTCACCATTCACAAAAGGTGATATCACAGTTCACCTCCTCCCCCTCCCCTCATAATGACCTTTGTCTTAGGCCCCCTTCACACGTCCGTGAAAAACACGCACGTGTGTTACGGGCCATTTTTCGGGTCCGTGTCCCGTTTTTGTGTCTGTTTTTATGGTCCGTGTGGCACCTGTGTGAATTGCGTATGCTAGCCGTGTTTGTGTGTAGAACGTCCGTGTGTGCGTGTGGAATTAACGTGTATGTGTACGTGGAATGTCTGTGTGGAATGTCCGTGTGTGTGATGCACAATGTCGTTTATAAATGTCGGCTGACAGCAGACAGAGTTGCGCGATGAGAATGAACTCGGGTGAACTTCACCCAACTTCATCCTCATACCGCGGCTCTGTCTGTGTCGAGTACTGATTAGCGGTCACCTGTGAAGGATTCACCGGTGACCGCTAATCCCCCGAGTGACTGAAGTTTCCCCCCCCTCTCTCATACTCACCGTTCCTCGATCCCCGGCACGGCGCTGCACGGCATTCACACTGCTGCGGCGGCTTTTACTATTTTGAAAAAGCCGGACGCTCATTAAACAATCTCCTATTCCCTGCTTTCCCCGCCCACCGGCACCTATGATTGGTTGCAGTGAGACACGCCCCCACACTGAGTGACAGGTGCCTCACTGCACCCAATCACAGCAGCCGGTGGGCGTGTCTATACTGTGCAGTAAAATAAATAAATAAATAATTAAAAAAAACCGGCGTGCGGTCCCCCCCAATTTTAATGCCAGCCAGATAAAGCCATACGGCTGAAGGCTGGTATTCTCAGGATGGGGAGCTCCACGTTATGGGGAGCCCCCCACCCTAACAATATCAGTCAGCAGCCGCCCAGAATTGCCGCATACATTATATGCGACAGTTCTGGGGCTGTACCCGGCTCTTCCCAATTTGCCCTGGTGCTTTGGCAAATCAGGGTAATAAGGAGTTAATGGCAGCCCATAGCTGCCACTAAATCCTAGATTAATCATGTCAGGCGTCTCCCCGAGATTCCTTTCATGATTAATCTGTAAATTACAGTAAATAAACACACACACACCAGAAAAAATCCTTTATTAGAAATAAAAAACACACACATATACCCTGGTTCAACAATTTAATCAGCCCGAAAAAGCCCTCCATGTCCGGCGTCATCCAGGATGGTCCAGCGTCGCATCCAGCTCTGCTGCATGGAGGTGACAGGAGCTGCAGAAGACACCGCCGCTCCTGTCAGCTCCACACAGCAAATGAAGACAGACGCACGATCAGCTGAGCTGTCACTGAGGTTACCCACTGTCACTGGATCCAGTAACAGCGGGTAACCTCAGTGACAGCTCAGCTGATCGCGCGGCTGTCTTCATTTGCCGCGTGGAGCTGTCGGGAGCGGCGGTGTCTTCTGCAGCTCCTGTCACCTCCATGCAGCAGAGCTGGATGCGACGCTGGACCATCCTGGATGACGCCGGACATGGAGGGCTTTTTGGGGCTGATTAAAGTGGTGAACCAGGGTATATGTGTGTGTTTTTTATTTCTAATAAAGGATTTTTTCTGGTGTGTGTGTGTTTATTTACTGTAATTTACAGATTAATCATGAAAGGAATCTCGGGGAGACGCCTGACATGATTAATCTAGGATTTAGTGGCAGCTATGGGCTGCCATTAACTCCTTATTACCCCGATTTGCCAAAGCACCAGGGCAAATTGGGAAGAGCCGGGTACAGCCCCAGAACTGTCGCATATAATGTATGCGGCAATTCTGGGCGGCTGCTGACTGATATTGTTAGGGTGGGGGGCTCCCCATAACGTGGAGCTCCCCATCCTGAGAATACCAGCCTTCAGCCGTATGGCTTTATCTGGCTGGCATTAACATTGGGGGGGACCGCACGCCATTTTTTTTTAATTATTTATTTTACTGCACAGTATAGACACGCCCACCGGCTGCTGTGATTGGGTGCAGTGAGGCACCTGTCACTCAGTGTGGGGGCGTGTCTCACTGCAACCAATCATAGGCGCCGGTGGGCGGGGAAAGCAGGGAATAGGAGATTGTTTAATGAGCGTCCGGCTTTTTCAAAATAGTAAAAGCCGCCGCAGCAGTGTGAATGCCGTGCAGCGCCGCGCCGGTGATCGGGGAACGGTAAGTATGAGAGAGGGGGGGAAACTGACCGACAGACTGTGAGAGAGGGACAGAGAGACCGACAGAGAGACCGACCGACGGACTCAGGGAGATTGACCGACATACACAGAAATAGAAAGAATAGCCGACATCACTAGAAATAAAAACACCAAACGGACACGGACTATAGGTAGATGCATACGTGTTTACTAACGTGTGTGCACATACCCATAGACTTTCATTGTGTCCACGTGTGCGTGCTCCGTGCAGATAACGGACATGCATCCGTGCAAAACGCAAACACATACGGATCACGGACACGCACACACGGACATAATGAAATAACGCACGTGTGACCACAATCATAGATTAACATTGGTGCACGTTTGGCCGTGTCTCCGGTATATACGGAAACGGACCAAACACGCACGTGTATCACGGACGTGTGAAGGGGGCCTTAATGACAGCATGCTCATTAAATACTTCAGTACAATGCAGTTAGTTTTAGTCAGTGTCTTGCTGTCGATGTTCATGTGCAACAAGTAGAAGTTTAATATTGGGCTTAGTGGCCAGTGTGAAATTTGCTAATTTTTTTAATATACTGATATGAGAAATAAAAAAAAAAATCAAACAAAATATTTAACTAGAAATGATTGAATTTGCTGAGATTAATATTTGGCAATTTACTCAAATTTTGCAGGGAAATTCAATTTTATGTGAAGTGAATGTTCTACATTATGCCTGAGACATTTCAAGATCCCAGAGGAAAATAAAGTTGAGATGGAAAAAACAAAACTTCACCTCTTACCTGGCCCGATGGCGCATCTCGTTTACTGGTGCTTTGAATGCCCTCTCGCATCTTCTTCCACGATCTTCATGGTGCCAAGTAGGCCTCAGATGTTATGATGGAGTGATGTCATGAAGCGCATCTCCCAAGGTGCTGCCCAGGCCTCAGGCAACACATGACATGATGTCTAAAGACCACTTTATACACAGCGACATCGCTAGCAATGTCGCTGGTGAAAGCACCCGCCCCCGTTGGTTGTGCATCATGGGCAAATTGCTGCCCGTGGCGCACAACATCGTTAGTCCCTGTCACACATACTTACCTGCCTAGAGACGTCGCTGTGGCCGGCGAACCGCCACCTTGCTAAGGGGGAGGTTCGTTCGGCATCACAGCGACGTCACTAAGCGGAGGAGCGGAGATGAGCGGCCGGAACATGCCGCCCACCTACTTCCTTCCTCATTGCCGGCGGCCGCAGGTACGATATTGTTCCTCATTCCTGCGGTGTCACACATAGCGATGTGTGCTGCCACAGGAACGACGAACAAGCTGCGCCCTGCAACAGCATTAATATTTGAGATTAGAACGACGTGTCAATGATATGGTGAGCAATTATGATCATTAGCGGTCATTTGTGCGTTTCACACGCAACGCCGTCACTAACGAGGCCGGCTGTGCGTCACGAATTCCATGACCCCAACGACATCTCGTTAGTGATGTTGTTGCGTGTAAAGCCCCCTTATGGCCTACTCAGCGTCTGAAGCCCTAGTGAAAATTGGGGCAAAAAAAGCAAGAGGATGTGTGTTGCTTTGGTCAATGGAAGTGGCATGCGAGTATTATTTCACTTGCTCCTTGGCTATCCATGTCATAGCATTTTCCAAAAACTAGTGACTTAAAAAAGTATCTCCACTTAGTAGACTTTTATGAGAGTATAATGATGCATTGTGGTACGGTAGATGTTTGAACTGCTAGTAGTTTGGACTAAATTACTATTCATTTACATCATGAAATATCATTTAAAGCCCAGTGCCTCGCATTCGATGGAGGAAGGTAGATACATCGCAGCCCCCTCAGTGGTTCGCTTCAGACCCCGTTCTGCATATTGAAAGCGTAAGCTTTGATGATGATGGAACCTATGAGTGTGAAGCTGAAAACCCTAAAGGCAGAGATACCTATCAAGGTCGTGTGATAGTGCAAGGTAAGGAGTCATTGTATACTGCCTCTTTCTTCTTGAATTCCCTGTATAAATCTTGAATGAATGGAATCAAGTTTCTTCAATTATTTGCTAGTCAGAAATCCAAACTCTTGGGAGATGAACCTCATTTCAGATGACAACTGGGAATCAATAAAAATACAAGACAATTTATCAGATAAAGTGGTGATCTAATATTGAGTAAATAAAAGTAAATATTCAATTTTGACTATTTTCCTTTTTTAGATAATTTTTCTATTTATCTCAATGTGGGTTTATTTGGGCCATATTTTCATTTTTTTACAAATCCACAACATCAATTGAAAGTTAAAGGAATTGTCCAGTCTTGAAGTTAAAGCCTGCAATCACTCTAAGTGACTGCAGACATGTGAATCCTCACAGTGCGCGCACTGCAAGCTGTCAGGATTCTCCATTGTTCGTTTTGGGAGCCGGCGGGTGTGTGCCCTCAAGTATGTGATTTACATACATGGAGTCATGTGCCAACCAAACATGCGCGGCCTAGCTCAATACGAGTGAATTGAGAGAGATCTGACATGTCTAGTGGGTATTTGGCCAGAAGTCTGCAAATGGCACATGACCGCTTCGAGCGCCGACCCCAGAGAATCCTGACAGCGCACATTGTGCACTCTTGTGAGGATTCATAAGTCTGCAGTCACATAGAGTGATTTAAGCCCCTAGTCTGGACAACCCTTTCAAAAAGTTGTCCAAGAGTGACCAAATAAATTATAGTTTGGATGTGATTAAAACTGAAATGACTCAATCTTATGAAATATATAAGTGATAACTCTACCAATGGTCAGATCTCATTGCTGTCTCTTGCAATTCCACTTTGCTTTGGTCCAGCCACGGAAGAGAGCTTCTTCCCTTGGTTGGCACAAAACCAGTGATATGTGCACAAAGGGGACTAGCCATCTGCCTCAATTCTATAGCCAAGCCAGCTCCTTTTATTATTACGACTGATGCAGAGATAAAGAGTATTTCCCGGCTACTGAGCTTAACCTGACAGCTAGCTCTTTGACACAGATCTCTAGTCATGTGCCAACCTGGGGATAGGCTTTGCTTTGTCCTGTATTGATCTTTAGGAACCGGGCCATTAGTAAAATCGGGCCATAGATAAAAGTTTCGTAAATAAAGTATGGTATATTAATAATTTTAAAGAATATTGGTTTAAAACATCCAAACCACTTTTTATTTGAGTAAATTGCTCTTTTAAATGGTCACTGTACTGTCAGACAATTTGATCTGATATGATAGACTTTGGCGGGCTTTGCACACTACGACATCGCAGGTGCGATGTCGGTGGGGTCAAATTGAAAATGACGTACTTCCGACATCGCATGCGACATCGTAGTGTGTAAAGGTTCGATGATACGATTAACGAGCGCAAAAGCGTCGTAATCGTATCATCGGTGCAGCATCGGCGTAATCCATCATTACGCTGACGCGACGGTCCGATGTTGTTCCTCGCTCTTGCGGCAGCACGCATCGCTGTGTGTGAAGTCGCAGGAACGAGGAACATCTCCTACCGGCGTCACCACAGCTTCCGTAGGATATGCGGAAAGAAGGAGGTGGGCGGGATGTTTACATCCCGCCCATCTCCGCCCCTTCGCTCCTATTGGCCGCCTGCCGTGTGACGTCGCAGTGACGCCACACGACCCGCCCCCTTAATAAGGAGGCGGATCGCCGGCCAGAGCGACGGTCGCAGGGCAGGTGAGTCCATGTGAAGCTGCCGTAGAGATAATGTTCACTACGGCAGCTATCACAAGGATATCGCAGCTGCGATGGGGGCTGTGACTATCGCGTGCGACATCGCAGCATCGGCTTGCAATGTCGCAACGTGCAAAGCCCGCCTTTGTGTGAAATACAATCTGCAAATTACAATATTTAAAATTGATGTTATCTTATACCTGAATAATCCATCCAAAGTGCCAGCCACTAGGGAAGACCCCTTCTGTCTAAATTGTTGTTCACTGCCTGTTGTCAAATGTAATCCACCTCCAGCAATAAGGACAGTATACAGGGAATGGGGATGGGTCTTTGTGTCTCTGCTTCTGCTCTCCGGGCAATGAAAAACTACGCATGGCAAGGCAAGTTGCAAAGCATAAGTATCATGACAGTTCCAGGACATATAATTAGTGTTCAGCGAGTAACTAAATATTCGTACTCACTATGCTGTTAGCGAGTACTGTCCGCGACTCGCATATTCGTTATGAGTAGAGGTCACAATGTAAGTTAATTGGAAATATTCGCTAAGTAGCGAGTAACCTGAAAGCTGTACTTCTTGTGCGAGTAGCGAATAGTATGGCTTGCGGGTTACTCGCTACTTAGCGAGTATTTCCCATTAACTTACATTGTGCCCACTACTCGTAACGAATCTGCGAGTAGCGGACAGTACTCGCTAACAGCATAGCGAGTACGAATAGTCAACTACTCGCTCAACACTCTATACTGTACAGTCATGGCCAAAAGTTTTGAGAATGCTACAAATATTAATTTTTACAAAGTCTACTGCTTAAGTTTTTCTAATGGCAATTTGCATATACTCCAGAATGTCATTAAGAGTGATCAGCTTAACAGCAATTACTTGCAAAGTCAATATTGGCTAAGAAAATGAACTTTAACCCCCAAAACACATTTCAATATCATTGCATTCCTGCCTTAAAAGGAGCAGCTAACATTGTTTTAGTGATTGTTCCATTAACACAGGTGTGGGTGTTGATGAGGACAGGGCTGGCGATCAATCAGTCATGATTAAGTAAGAATAACACCACTGGACACTTTAAAAGGAGGCTGGTGCTTGGTATCATTGTTTCTCTTCAGTTAACCATGGTTATCTCTAAAGAAACACGTGCAGCCATCATTGCTCTGCACAAAAATGGCCTAACAGGGAAGAGTATCGAAGCTACAAAGATTGCACCTCAGTCAACAATCTATCGCATCATCAAGAACTTCAAGGAGAGAGCTTCCATTGTTGCCAAAAAGGCTCCTGGGCGCCCAAGAAGAACCAGCAAACGCCAGGACCGTATCTTAAAACTGTTTCAGCTGCGGGATCGGACTACCAGCAGGGCCAAGCTAACTCAGCAATGACAGCAGGCTGGTGTGAGTGCTTCTGCACGCACTGTGAGGCGGAGACTCTTTGAGCAAGGCCTGGTTTCAAGGAGGGCAGCAAAGAAGCCACTTCTCTCCAGAAAAACATCAGGGACCGACTGATATTCTGCGAAAGATACAGGGAGTGGACTGCTGAGGACTGGGGTAAAGTCATTTTCTCAGATGAATCCCCTTTTCGATTGTTTAGGACATCTGGAAAACAGCTTATTAGGAGAAGAAGAGGTGAGCACTACCACCAGTCTTGTCTCATGACAACTGTTAAGCATCCTGAAACGATTCATGTGTGGGGTTGCTTCTCAGCCAAGGGAATCGGCTCACTCACAGTCTTGCCTAAAAACACAGCCATGAATAAAGAATGGTACTAGAATGTCCTCCAAGAGCAACTTCTCCCAACTGTCCAAGAGCAGTTTGGCGCCCAACAATGCCTTCTCCAGTATGATCGAGCACCTTGCCATAAAGCAAAGGTGATCACTAAATGGCTCATGGAAAAAAACATAGAGATTTTGGGTCCATGGCCTGGAAACTCCCCAGATCTTAATCCCATTGAGAACTTGTGGGCAATCATCAAGAGACGGGTGGACAAACAAAAACCAACAAATTCTGGCAAAATGCAAGCATTGCTTATGCAAGAATGGACAGCTATCAGTCAGGATTTGGTCCAGAAGTTGATTGAGAGCATGCCAGGGAGAATTGCAGAGGTCCTGAAGAAGAAGGGTCAACACTGCAAATATTGACTTGCTGCATTAACTCATTCTAACTGTCAATATAACCTTTTGGTACTCATAATATGATTGCAATTATATTTCTGTATGTGATGTAAACATCAGACAAACACAATTAAAAACCAGAGGGCAACAGATCATGTGAAAATATAATTTTGGTGTCATTCTCAAAACATTTGTCCATGACTGTATAATACTAAAATATACACTAGAAATTGTTTTGACATGTCAAAAGGTGCCATGTGCTGATAATCTCTGTGCAGTACAAGGGAACATGTTGGCAACCGGAAATAAATAATGCTGGGTTAATCAAAATATTTGGGCTCCTGCTTTCCTTTGCGTGTAGTTAAATGGATAATTTTCTTTTTATTTCTCAGCACAACCAGAGTGGCTCCAAATTATCTCTGATACCGAGGCCAAAATTGATTCTGATCTTCAATGGAACTGTGCAGCATCTGGAAAACCCCGACCCACGATTCGCTGGTTAAGAGATGGAAAACCATTAACATCACAGGTGAGGAAAGCAAGATCAAAAATATATGTGTAGTATGTGTGTATTAATGTATATTATGTAGTAGGTAACTGTTGTATACTTGTTGAGGGTTATGTTCTGCTGCACAAATCACAAGAAGCCAGTATTGAGTACAAGGGTTACTATTATAATGGTAATGTTTCTTCTGCCTTCACTAAAGATTAATTAGACCTGGAATATGAGCAAATTGGGTTGTTGAGAAATTAATGAACGGAGGTAGTGCACAGAATAAAAAAAGCTCCAGCCTCTATAAGAATTATGTTTCAATTCTGGAACAGGCACGAATAGAAGTGAACAATGGGCAGCTGAAAATCACCAATCTGTATCGAAAAGATTCCGGCATGTACCAGTGTGTGGCAGGAAACAAGCACGGCACCATTTACACAAGTGCGGAGCTCACGGTTCAAGGTAAGGAAGAACTGAGCAGAGATAACAGAATGCTGTCTTAGCACAAACATTGCCATATTGAAAAATTATACTCCCATACGACCAGATTCTTTCAGAGCTCTCTATGGACCTAATTAATAAAAGTGAGAGTATGAAACACATCCTAATATATGACTAAGGTCAACACTTAGTATTTAGTACATTACAAGAAAATGTACTTTGTATGAGTATCTTAATATTGTTGGGCAATACATTAGATATATTATTCATGAAATATTCACTTTGACCATAAGAACACTGTCTGTCCAGCTGAAAATTTTATTAATTTTAATCCCGGATATCACTTTGTACCTCTGAGTTCTTGTTTAACGAGCATTAAACTTTCATGTCAGAATTTAGTTCACTCTAAAGCTGCCCATACACAATCGAGACAATTCTCTCAGTAACTAGAGTTAATTTTCGAAATGCCTCCATACACATTAGGTGAAAGATGTCTGAACCCAGGAATGTCTATGGGGGCTTCCCAACTCTTCTCTAACAGATGTTGAGGGAAAAGAAGGATTGGCAAACTATAATTTCAATACCTGATCCTTTTGTTTTCATGGGCGATAAATCGTCAGCTTTCTCCTCGCTCTCCATTGAAAACACATGAATATTCAACCGAGCCAAGAGCTCATGTAAATAAGAGAGTTGGGAGAGACAGCTGTCTGCCAAACCAATCTCATGTGTATGACCAGCTTCAGCTCCTCTGAAATTGGCCAAGTATATATTCCAACGGGGGAAAGAAAAGCAAACGGATTTGTTACCGTAAACGATGAAAGGTCCAGTCCTTGTTTCCACTAGTGAGGAGACTCACAGGATTGTGGAGCTGTTTCCATATAGGATTGTCAGTGGATCCCTTTGAAACTATTAGGATACACCAGCACCTTTACCTACTAATTACTTCAATTCCACTACTCCTACTATTGTTTCCTATGTACCGTCATCACCCTCCAAGATCTAAGAATAGACACAATGTAGCTAAACATGCATCCCCAAAATGTATTTTATGTCTAATTAATACAATACTTAATTTTTTTTTCCTTTATTCCTTTTCCATCAAGCTATGGCTCCTGATTTCCGCCTTTCGCCAGTAAAACCCCTGATTCCTGCAGCTCGAGGTGGAGAAATCAAGATACATTGTAATCCAAGGGCTGCCCCGATCCCAACCATCTTATGGACTAAAGGGACTGAACTTTTACACAACAGTAGCAGGTATGGGGGTGATGAATGGGGCAAAAGTCAACATCAATTTTTGATGTCAAACATGCTCTGTTCTAGACCTGTATCCATATTCATGCTTATTAGTCTGATGGTCATTCAAGTATCTTTTGATTATTCACAGGATCACAGTCACTACTAATGGAACGCTAATCTTGAAGAATATATCCCGAGCAGATGAAGGGAACTATACATGTTTTGCGCAAAATATTATGGGGAAGTCCAATAGTACTGGAATTCTTAGCGTGAGGGGTGAGATGGCTACATATATAACAATACATTACTATATAGTCCAGTCTATGTGAAGAAGGCAAACAAGAAAATGAATCTGTCATCTTTTGTCAGTTATACATAATAAAGTGGACAACAGACATAGCTTTTTGTTAGCCTACAGAATTAATTAAACGTAATCTTAGGGGAAAAAACAGTACTAATGCATCTAAATTCTTGATTGAGCCCATTGTCACATACAACCACTCTTCTTACCGACAGTGCTAAGAAGTTAGGATAAAGTGGATGTGTGATTCTATGTTTACATAGGAACCTAATTGTCTAGATTCTGCAGCCCTAAACCTCTGAAATCGACAAATTTCTGCGACCAAACCATTCCCATATGGACCCTATAGATATGACATTCAGTCTAAATAGCGTATTTCATGTATAATTGCTTGAAAATGCCTTCTGTCATAGGCTAGTTTCACACTTGCGTTGAACGGCATTCGTTGCATTTCGTTGTGCGACGGATGCAACAGATGTGTTGCATATAGTGGCACAACAGATGAAACGGATCGTACAAAACAACGGAATCTGCTTTTTTACCGGCGGTAGACTATTGTGAACGATCAGCTGATCACCAGGCTGCCGGGCGATCAGCTGAGCGCTCTCAAAAGCCGGCTGCCGGGCGATCAGCTTAGCGCTCTCAAAAGCCGGCCGTCGGGCAATCAGCTGAGCGCTCTCAAAAGCCGGCTGCTGGGCGCTCAGCAGATCGTTCGGCCACCGAGAGACAAAACAACGTTTCTGTGATTTAAAAAAAAAAAGATGAGTATGCGCAGGGAAAAAATAAATGATTCCGTCACTCAAAAAACGTTACATGCTGCATTGCTTCCGCCCAGCGGAAGCAACGCAGCGTCGGCCAGCGGAAGCAACGGAGGTCCATCAGTCGCAGTCCGTCGTCCATACAAGTCTATGGGAAGCAGCGGAATCCGTTAACGGATTCCGCTGTTTTCCAAAATGGTGGATTGCGACTGAAGGAAAACAACGCAAGTGTGAAACTAGCCATAGTCAGCTGATAAATCCAACCATTTTTATCTTACAGAAGCAACAAGAATTACTTTGGCCCCTTCAGGAGCAGATGTCAATGAGGGGGACAGTGTTACACTACAGTGCCATGCTTCACACGATCCCACCATGGATCTCACATTTACATGGGAACTGGATGGAATGCCCATAAACTTTGAGAAGGCGGAAGAGCATTATCAAAAAGTTTCACGGGTGAGGGACCCTAGTATAATGTGTTTATGTTGCATCCCCATTGATTCCATAAGTTTTAAAGATAGATTGGAAAATATCTATCCTATGGTTCATTAGGAGAACCATTGAGGTCTGTGGACTGTGGCTGCAAAACAGATGTTAAAGGGTGCCTGTTAGCAAAAAAATGACTGTTCAAACCAAATACAGGTGCGCAGTACACCCTTGGCATGACTGAAGCAACCAAACAGTTCAGAGCACCTTCCCAACTACTGAGCTCAGGTGCGTGGTTTGAACAGTCATTTACTGCTGACAGTTTCCTTTTATATACTTCCTACACCTTGACCTAACAGTACAGCACTAAGTAGCTGGCATCGTCGCACTTCTTGATTGGAGAACTTCTGTAATATACAGCCTTATTGTGACACAGCTGTCAGGATCGGTGGAAACTTCCAATCTCAGTAGTCAGCCTATAGTGTCGCATTTAGGGCTTGACCTTTTTTAACGTAGACTAAAAAATAATAAAACTTACCCTGCATTACGTCGGACTGCTAAACCAAGGTGAAGGTAAATCTACATTTATTAAGAAGGTAATCATTTATCGTACATTGAAGGAGTTTTCCGCATGAATAATGAACATTATTATTTAATAGATTTTGGAATAAAAATAATTTCCACAATTGGATGTGTTAAAAAAAAATGTTCCTTTACTGAGATAATGTTATATATGTGTCCCTGCTATGTGCTGTGTAATGGCCGTGTCTGACCGTACAGGAACATGGTCTGATCATACCACAGTCCCTGGCCAGTTGAGAAAGCTAAAGAGTGTACAAACTAGATAACTTATGATTGCAGCTTCTGCTTTCTGTGAGGTAAAACATTTCCCTGCATATTTAAAAATGTTTTACCTCACAGAGAGACTCAGCTGATATCCAATGCTGTCTTGTCTATTTACTCTTTTGCGCCCTCCCCTGCCCAGGAGATGTGGTATGATCAGACCATGTCCTGTACGGTCAGACACCGTCATTACACAGCACATAGCAGGGGCACATCTATAAGATTATCTCAGCACAGGATCACTTTTTTAAACACTATTGTGGAACTTATTATTATTTTAAGATCGATTGATTAAAATGTACTTTGTTCATGGCATAACTGCTTTAAATGCCTTTATTTTTATGTATAATCTTTACTGTATCATAAAACAGCATCTAAAGAAACAAGAAGTGAAAAAATATTCTTCCAGTTTGAATATGGCCGAAGTGATGGCACCATTATAAACCCTGCGTGTGAATATCATTCCTAGTAATACATTGATATCAACAGAGTCTGAGACAATACACTTTTTGCAGGATGAATCTGTTGGGGATCTTCACATTATAAATACTAAATTGAGGCATGCTGGGAAATACACATGCACAGCTCAGACTGTGGTGGACCGGGCCTCCGCTTCAGCTTCTCTCCTTGTGCGAGGTAACCCTGGTGTTTGCATCTAGTCTGTTTAGTAATATAATGAACTTTCTTTATATATTTTGGAACTTCATCTACTTTATATACTTTCTGTATCTATTCCTTATGGTTTTCTGATTAAAATAATACTATGTTTTAGCCAGTTTTTCATTTATTTAATTGAAAATATATGAAACACAAGAATGAATATAGAATCTACTGCTAAAGCAAACTTCTGATTATGTGTTTGGCAAATATTGGCTACGTTTGGATATTATGACTTGTAATAGGTGTCACGAAAAACAGAATATTCATGTGTTTGTCTCATATAGGACCCCCTGGACCATCAGGAGGTTTAGTAGCAAGAAATGCAAAGGAAACGAGCATTCAACTAAGCTGGAGTCGAGGGTTTGATAACCATAATCCAATCAGTCGCTATACGGTGGAGCTCAAAGAACCAGAAAAGGACGAATGGAAAAAGGCACGGACAGGTCGGTGTAAATTGATGACTTCAGAAGTGGAAACTTGAGCCATGAAGCAAATTCTGCTACATGAACCTCAAATGTGCTGTGGGTCTAGTGCCTAGAGATATCAAGTGAAAAATTCATCATTATTTCAGATTGTGTCTGCTGTGATTGTAATAGAGTGATACATCAGATTTCTTCTCGAACAGCAGTATGCATTTCACTGGTGCCTGAATATCATGTACATAGTTCTGACCTTGTGTGTCCTGCATCTTCTCCAACTGTTCAGGGATGTCTTCTCTTGGCACTAGAACAGTACTTGATGCTTTCATTGTTTCCTTCATCCAATGTATGGATCAATTAACATCCAAGGCAGCAACAAGCTAGCTTCTGTGCCATCTGCTGATGTGACTTCCGATACTGAACAAATATCCAACATCTTAGCCTGCTTTCACACTACGTTTTTTTAACATGCGGCATGAACATTTTTTTAACGCAAAAACGGATCCAGTGCAAATGCGTTTTCATTTCAATGCATTTGCAATGGACTCGGGTCAGCATGCGTTCACATGAGTTTGCGTGTGTTATAGTGAGGATCCAGCGACTTGCAGTTTTTTAACTTTTTTCAAAAACGCTACTTGTAGCGTTTTTGAGCTGCATCCAAATACTGTTTTTCACTGGATCCTGACTATACTGCATGCAAACGCATGTGAACGCTGGCATGCTGATAGACAGGATCCTGCTTGCTCTACTGAGCATGCACAGAAACCAGACTGGCGTGATCATTCTTTCTCTCCCCCTCCCTCTCTCCCCCTCTCCCATTCCCTCTCTCTCTCTCTCACCCCCCTTCCTCTCCTCTGTCTCTCCCCCGCCTGAGAGCGGCGGATGCTCGTAGCCAAGGTAAATATCGGGTATCCAAGGAAAGCGCTTCGCTTAGTTACCCAATGTTTACCTTGGTTACCAGCGTCTGCAGCTGTCAGATGCCGGCTCCCAGTCTATCACGTTCAGTTTCCCTCACTCCCGATCACATGACTTCAATGCCCGCCCATAAACTTCAAGTGACAGGATCCTGCAAAATAACACATGCGTTTGCATGCGTTTTTCTTTGTAAAAACAGGATCCACTTTTACAGCAAAAAAAACGTTCATGACGAATGCTAAAAAAACGTAGTGTGAAAGCAGCCTTACATCCAACACTCTTCTGGACTTCTTGGCCTTTTTACTGTGGTTCTTGCTAAAAATATTTTATTGCTTCTCTTTTAAGTTTTATCATACAATCCTTCCACTCTTATGTTCAGGTCATTATTTTTCTTCTAAGAAATCTGAGCTACCTATTGCTGACCCCGAGTATTGTCATTTCTCGGACATGATGATGACGACGCATTTTTCTATGGGTCATCACTTAATGTGGAGTTAACTGTTTCCTTCCATATCAGTAGACAATAGATGCTTCAGAAAGCTGGGAAAAGCCATTAAAGTTTGTAGTAAGGCCATATTGCGCTGTCAAGATGGATAGAAAATGCTGTTGGACTTCTAGGGATGCACTAGTATTCCTTCGAATAAGCTTTTTTTTCCAGATCAATTGATTTCACCTCCCCAGACATTTTATAAAGTTTATTACAGGCAATGTCAGCCAGGAGCTCCGTTGCTTACTATGAATGTTGTTCAATCTATTAGAGGCCCCTAAAATTAAATGTCCATACATCAACAAAGGGAACCTAAAGAATAGTGTAATTTCGCTCTTTACCCAATATATTTAATACATTGATTTATTTAAAAAGGCTAAACTCTTTACTTTCCAGACCCCACCACCGTGGAAGGAAATGCAGAAACTGCTTCAGTAGTAGGACTTACACCATGGACTGACTATGTATTCCGAGTCGTGGCTAGCAATATTTTAGGAGCTGGAGAACCAAGTGTTCCATCAGCCATTATAAGAACAAAAGAGGCTGGTGAGTAAATGAATGCAATCACTTATATAATCTGTAGTGTTATGCTTTTGACTATTATTGGATAACACAAGCAATGTAGAGATGGTAATGGCTGAAAAATTCAATGATGACAAATAATTCACACAGTGATGCCACAGTATGTGGATAACTAAAGACCACTTTACACACAGAAATAAATCTGCGGCAGATCTGTGGTTGCAGTGAAATTGTGGACAATCAGTGCCAGGTTTGTGGCCGTGTACAAATGGAACAATATGTCCATGATTTCACTGCAACCACAGATCTGCCAAAGATAATTATCTCTGTGTGTGACAGAGCCTTAAGGGTTATCCACAGACCGTCTGGCGACATGATACAACAGCAGATCTGCAAACTTTTATCGATTGGCAGTCATTACACAGACATATGAAAGTAAACGCTACGCACTGAGTGGTTCATGATACAGTATATCATAAAAAGGAATACATCCAGTCCCCCACCCCTTTAACCTCACACCTGAGACCTTGTAATACAAATGTGTCACATGACACCGGGGAGGGAAAATGGCTAATTGGGCACAATTTGACCATTTTCACTTTAGGGTGTAATCACTTTTATTGCCAGCAATTTAGACATTAATGCCTGTGTGCTGGGTTACTTAGAGGGCACCAAATTTACACTGTTATATAAGCTGTACACTGACTACTGCACATTGTATCAAAGAGTCAGATATTCAATACTGTCCCGTGAAAGGATATAATAAAATATTTGCAAAAATGTGAGGGGTGTACTCTCTTTTGTGATATACTGTAGATTGTTCAGTGTTGTGTATTCACTATTGTGATTCAGTGCGCATAGCCTGCCATTGTTGTTGGCAGTGCGGGTTTTGTTTATGCTAAAAAAATGTACCGCCAAGAGCAGTGATCTTTTCGGCTGCATACATTTCACCCGGTGAATGAATGTTAATCTAAGATAATATTTCTAGTAAATACCATAACTACGCATCTTGTCATTGAAATGTAGTACCTAACCTGTCCTATAATTCCCCCTAGCACCAATCGTGGCCCCATCAGGCCTTAATGGTGGAGGAGGGGCACCAAATGAGCTCACCATTACCTGGAAGGTAAGTCCATGTCTAGTGAAACACCACTTATTTATTGAGAGTTGGTCAAATATTAGCAGAAAAAAAGGTATGGGCTAATAATTACCAATTAGGTGCCAAAATGTTTGCATAAACTAACTCACTACTAGGGGGTGTAAAATCTAGATGCGGTAGATTCATCATACATCATGAGCGAGGTGATAAATTTGGAGCACTAGTCTGAGATCACATTGTATAAATATTAAACAGTAAATTTGCCCCCATCGATACTTTACAAAATTACTTAACATGACTGGATTGACAGTATCATTTACAGCTGTCAGGTGCGAGCACACATGATCAGCATTTTTTGTTCTTGTTATAACAGCCATTGGAGAGACAGTATCAACATGGAGATGGCTTTGGATACATTATTGCCTACAAGAGAATAACTGAGGACTCCTGGCAGACAGTGAAGATTCTTGGGGTGCAGTCTGAACACTTTGTCTATAGAAACGAGAGCTTAGCCGCATACACCCCCTTCAATGTCATGATCAAGGCATTTAATCAGAAAGGAGAAGGACCTTACAGCCTGGAGGCCATTGTCTACTCTGCAGAGGAGGGTATGATACTCATCAGATTTTTCAGTCTTCAGGTTTGGTACTGAGCTGTACCTATGTCTGCTAGCAGTCCTTCCTGTATGTGTGATTTCTAGATTTTCTTCTTTCCAAAGAAAAGATTTTACTATTTTATTACAAATTCATGAGCTTATTATATGATATGTCATTTTCTAATCCCTAGAGCCGAGCGTTTCGCCATCCGATGTGAAAGCAACAGTTCTATCATCTTCCGAGATTAAGGTGGAATGGAAGTCTGTGGCCACGGTCAAGGGGGTTTTATTGGGATATGAGGTAAGGCACGCAACTCCTATTGTGTAACTGTTGAGCAGAAATTTTCACACTGCCCTGGTCCAGCATTCATTCTGATCCTCCTTTGCAGTCCACATCTGGGAGTTTCTGTTATATACTAGGCCCCATAATGTCAAGATGTCACTTGAAATATAGTCATTAGGCATATGGCCTTGCAAACACCAGATGTGCCCAGGTTGTTGGTCAGAGGATTCCGGTCACAGATCTGAAGACTTCCATAATCAGGCTTTACCAACTAGATCTGGTTCGACTATTGTAAGTGTTGGTGCTCTAAAGCTAACGATGACCAGACTGGACGCTGGACTAGGGCAGTACAAATCTATTTGCTGAACTCTAGTATCAATTTTCTAAAATGATTAGACTAGGTCCTATGCAGGCTGAAAATATTGCAGAGCAGTGGTTGCCAGTATCAGGTATACGGATGAGAGATCTGCATTAACTGTGTACTTTCAAACAGATCAGATACTGGAAATTAGGTGATAAAGAAGGTGCTGCTGATCGAGTGAGGTCAGAGAGCCTGGACACAGTTGCCAGAGTGAGTGGACTGAAAGCAAATACTCTATATCATGTGACTGTTCGAGCTTACAACAGAGCTGGCACTGGACCACCGAGCCCCATTGCCAATATTACCACCACCAAATCACGTATGTATAACACAAATAAGTTATACTATTGTATGATCAATGCATCATTAGATGCATGATATTTAGATTGTGACTTTCGCGACACTAACCAATGGTCATCCTCCAGCTCCAAATAGACCCCCAGGCAATATATCCTGGACTCTTTCCCGTTCCAGTGTCAGGATTAAGTGGGACCCAGTGACATCAATGAAAAATGAATCTTCTGTAACTGAATACAAGGTAACTATTGTAAAGAGCAGTTAAAAATTCTCACTTTGTTTTTTCTCCTTAGTAACAATTTATTCTATTTGTGTAGATTCTTTATACTATCGATTCCCATTCAACTCCAACCCTGTATGTAACAAGCAAGACACAAGCAGAGCTGCCACTCTCCGAAGGTGTCAATCATGTGACTATTCAGCTACGTGCAACTGGATTAGGAGGGGATGGGGAGCCAGCAGAGGTGCATATTCCCACAAATTCAGGTACCATTGTTTCTATATTATTAGAAACATAATGAATCAAATCTACAGTTGGTGAGAATAGATTTCCAGGACCTATTCCATTATCTGTGCCAGTGACCCCCTCTTTCCTGGTGGTATTGGCATCTCTTTTATTGATTAGTCATCCTGGAATTATATCATTGTCACCTTTAATCAGAACCTATAACATACAGTGCCTTGTGAAAGTATTTAACCCCCAGGGCATTTTATATGTTTTGCTACCTCGCAGCCTGAAATTTCATAGTTTGCTTTTTGGGGGGGGGTTTACATCAGTTTACGGCTACAACTGTAAACATTTGTTTTTCTATTTATTCTACCATCCATCTTCCCCTTGTATCAAACCATTTTCCCTTTCCCTGCTGCTGAAAATCATCACCACAGCATGATGCTGCCACCATGTTTTACTGTGGGTATAGTCTTTTTGGGGTGATGAGCTATGTTGTTTAGCGTCAGACACAGCATTTACCTTGGTGTTCAAAAAGTTACATTTTTGTCTTATCTGACCACGGCACCTTCTTCCATACATTTGTGGGAATCTCCCACATGTCTTTTGGCAAAATCAAAATGAGCCTTTCAATTTTTGGCTATGTAAAGGTTTTTTTCAGGCCACTCTTCCATAAAGGCCTGCTCTATGGACTGCACAGCTTATTGTGCTCGTATGGACAGATACTCCAGTCTCTGCTTGGGAACTCTGCAGCTCCTTTAGGGTTACCTTTGGTCTCTGTGCTGCCTCTCCGATTAATGCCCTCCTTGCCCAGGCTGAGAGTTTTGGTGGGAAGCCCTCTCTTGGCAGGTTTGTTGTGGTACCATGTTTATCCATTTGATGATAATGAATTTGATGGAGCTCCGGGTGATCATCAGAGAATGGGATATTTTTTTAGAACCCAGCCCTGACTTGTACTCCTCAACAACTTTGTCTTTGACTTCTTTAGTGATCTCCTTTGTCTTCATGATGTTTTTGGTTAGTGGTGCCTCTTGCTTAATGGTGTTGCAGCCTCTGTGGCTTTTCAGAAAAGGTGTGTATATACTGACAAACCATAGGACACTAAAGGTACCGTCACACTAAGCGACGCTCCAGCGATCCCACCAGCAACCTGACCTAGCAGGGATCGCTGGAGCGTCGCTACACGGGTTGCTGGTGAGCTGTCAAACAGGCAGATCTCACCAGCAACCAGTGACCAGCCCCCAGCCAGCAGCGACGCGTGGAAGCAATGCTGCGCTTGGTAACTAAGGTAAATATCGCTTAACCAACCCGATATTTACCTTGGTTACCAGCGCACACCGCTTAGCGCTGGCTCCCTGCACTCCTAGCCAGAGTACACATCGGGTTAATTACCCGATGTGTAGTCTGGCTATGTGTGCAGGGAGCAGGGAGTCGGCACTCGCAGCGTGAGAGGGGCGAACGCTGGTAACGAAGGTAAATATTGGGTAACCAAGGAAAGGGCTTCTTGGTTACCCGATATTTATATTGGTTACCAGCCTCCGCAGAAGCCGGCTCCCTGCTCACTGCACATTCAGTTGTTGCTCTCTCGCTGTCACACACAGCGATGTGTGCTTCACAGTGGGAGAGCAACAACTAAAAAATGGTCCGGGACATTCAGCAACAACCAGCAACCTCACAGCAGGGGCCAGGTTGTTGCTGGATGTCACACACAAGAACATGGCTAGCAACATCGCTGTTACGTCACAAAAGTCGTGCCTCAGCAGCGATGTTGCTTAGTGAGACGGGGCCTTTAGATTGCACCCAGGTGGACTTCCTTTCACTAAGCATGTGACTTATGAAGGTAATTGCTTGCTCCAGAAAGTTTTAGGGGCTTCATAACAAAAGGGGTGAATACATATGCACATGACAATTTTTATTTATTTTATCCCATAAATTTAATTTTTACCTATATGTTTCTCACTTCACTTCCCAAACTTAAGGTGGTGTCACACACACCGACGGCAACAGCGACGTCGCTGCTACGTCACCATTTTCTGTGACGTGGCAGCGACGCCCCGTCGCTGTCGCTGTGTGTGACATCCAGCAACGAGCTGGCCCCTGCTGTGAGGTCGCCGCTCGTTGCTGAATGTCCTGCTTCATTTTTTGCTCGTCGCTTTCCCGCTGTGAAGCACACATCGCTGTGTGTGACAGCGAGAGAGCGACGAACTGAAGCGAGCAGGGGCCGGCGTCTGGCAGCCTGCGGTAAGCTGTAACCAAGGTAAACATCGGGTAACCAAGAAGTCCTTTCCTTGGTTACCCGATATTTACATTAGTTACAAGCACCGCGCTCTCATGCTGCCAGTGCCGGCTCCCTGTTCCCTGCACTCCTAGCCAGAGTACACATCGGGTTAATTACCCGATGTGTACTCCAGCTACGTGAGCAGGGAGCTGGCACTGGCAGCATGAGAGCACACCGCTGGCTCCCTGCACACGTAGCCGGAGCCAGGGTACACATTGGGTAATTAACCCGATGTGTACCCTGGCTAGGAGAGCAGGGAGCCAGCGCTAAGCGTGTGCGCTGGTAACCAAGGTAAATATCAGGTAATGGTTACCCGATATTTACCTTAGTTACCAAGTTCAGCATGGCTTCCACAGCGACGCGTGTCGTTATGATCGCTGCTGCGTCTGCTGTGTTTGACAGCTAAGCAACGATCATAACAGCGACTTACTAGGTCACTGTTGCGTCACAGAAAATGGTGACGTAACAGCGATGTCGTTGTCGCTGTCGCTATGTGTGAACCCAGCTTTAGACTACTAGTGCTGATGCATCACATGCAAATCGGATTACAAAAATATTTATCTAGACTCATTTTACTGATATGCTGGATCATTGTCCACCTAAGGGCTCCAACACACATCCGTTAAAACCACGCACGTGTGATACGGGCCGTTTTTCGGGTCCGTTTTCCGTTTTTATGGTATGTGTGGCCAGCGTTTGTATCCCGTATGCTAACCGTATGTGCGTGTGGAATGTCCGTGTGTGCGTGAGTGAAATAACTGACGTGTGTGTGTTGTCCGTGTAAAATGTTCCGTGTGTGTGTGTGTGTGTGTGTGTGATGCACAATGTCGTTGATACATGTCAGCAGACAGCAGACAGAGTTGCGCGATGAGAATGAACTCAGGTGAACTTCACCCGACTTCATTGTCATGCTGCGGCTCTGTCTGTGCCGCGTACTGATTAGCGGTCACCTGTGAAGGACTCACCAGTGACCGCTAATCCCCTGACTGAATTGAGCAGTCGTCTCTCATACTTACCGTTCCCCGATCTCCGGCGCGGCGCTGCACGGCTGTTATAAAAACTTCGGCGGCTTTTACTATTTTGAAAAAGCCGGCCGCCCATTAATCAATCTTGTATTCCCTGCTTTACCCGCCCACCGGTGCCTGTGATTGGTTGCAGTCACACACGCCCACCACGCTGTGACAGCTGTCTCACTGCACCCAATCACAGCAGCCGGTGGGCGTGTCTATACTGTGCAGTACGCAAAGTAGCTGGATAAATGGGGCATAGAAAATAAATTCAGACATAAAACGTAACTTTTACTGTGTTCCAATAAAACATGAACTTGCGTTCATAAAGTGAGTTAAAATCATAGGGTGACAATCATCCGATCACTCATGTATGCACCCTCAGGGTCAATGGAAAGACCCAAATGATATGCGCTACCTTAGTTAGCTTAGAGTGGAAATACGGCTATACCACCTCAAACCACTATACCAGACCAAGATAGTAGTATCATATACACACAGAACAGTGTATATTCTGAACTCCCAGCTCAAGGGAAAAGGAACGTTCATGTGTGTGTATCTAAAGGGATACTCATAGGGGGAAGACCATATAAAGCAGTGGTCCCTGTAAGCGGGAATGGTCTTACCACATCCCTCGATGCACGGCGGGCATAATCTATGGAATACCGGTTCCGTAGGGGGAGCTGTCACTCAGCACTTTAGATCCCAAACCAGCCGGTTATACCATGTCAGGCATGTCTCAGTAGGCTCCCACTCCCAACGTTTCAAAAATGGATCATCAGGGGAGTCCAAGTGGGATATAGGTAGCGGACATCAGTATATCATTATCATCCACCGATGTCCCGCACACTATAAGAGCAATGAACAATAATCAGAAAAGCCCAAAAAGGATAGCAATGAACCGCATATCAATCGGTTATAGTAACTCACCGCTCACTGGCGTATCTCCAGTCTCATTCAAAATAGCCGCGCTTCGCACCCGGAAGAGCGCTCCAGATAAAGCCCGGCGCATGCGCGGAATGGCTGGATTTTCGTGACGCGTACTCCCAGAACACCCCTTACCGGAAGTTACGCGTCATCCAGGCAACGTCACTGGAGCGACGTGGCCGTCCTCACCCGATGCAATCACATCCGGTTGAGTGGAACGCACGCATATCCATTACCAGGAAGCCGCAATAGCGCCTCCATAGCAACGATAACATCATATGTTGCTGCCGCGTTAGTGTTAGTGAATTATAGGGCATGAAGGAACAAGTCCAAACAAAGAATGCCCATGTATATGGTATGTGTCACAGGTCAGGTATATGTAAAAAGTACCGGGCAATGGGTCAGAGGCCATATAAAGGTACCTGGGGAAAGGGGGGACAGATATAGCAGGGGGATGTATTATACCAAATAGTCATCGAGAGAGGGAGGCCAATCCCAAGGGGGCGACCATCAGGGCAGCCCGAAGGAGACGGGAGGGGATCATCCAAAGAGGGGTACAGCGGCGATTCTAAAGTGCACACTAAACCGCTGACCCTACCGGAAAAAGGAGGCCCTACCTAACATGTGGGGGTCGGCACCCTAGCAATCTACACGTCCATGGTGCCCCCACTCGGGCGTCGTCTTTCCCTCCTATTATAGCCCTAGATTCTAAGGTGCTCCTAAAAAGGGGGTGAAAGAGAGGGATTCGTTCAATCCCATTGGCGCCACAGTGTCCAGGGTATATATCCAGAAGCACTCTTTCTGGAGGATGATCTTATCCCAATTTCCACCACGTGGGGGGGGGTTGATCAAATCAATCCCCATTACCTTGAAACTATCCAGGTTGCCATCATGGAAGGCGTTGAAATGCCTTGCCACTGGTGTGTCATTCTTCTTGACGATGTCATTTCTGTGTTCTCCTATTCTACGCCTCAACTCCCTGATGGTTTTACCCACATATAGCCGGCCACATCCGCAGCTCACCCTATACACCACCCCCTTCGATTTGCATGTTATAAGTGACCTCAAGGAATAGACTTTGTTGCCCTT
Source organism: Anomaloglossus baeobatrachus (assembly GCF_048569485.1). Classification (NCBI taxonomy): domain Eukaryota; kingdom Metazoa; phylum Chordata; class Amphibia; order Anura; family Aromobatidae; genus Anomaloglossus; species Anomaloglossus baeobatrachus. The sequence continues at coordinate 228,950,682 of NC_134354.1, forward strand.
TGAGTTTTTAAATTCTTTTCCTTCCTCTACATATTTACAATTGATGCAATCATGGCACTTAAAACAGCCTTTTACACCACTCCTTTCCATGGTTGAAGTCCTCTCTTGAAAATGGCTATGGACTAATCTATCACCCAGGGATCTCGCCTTTCTAAAGGTGATCGATGGGTAGTCAAATAGATGTTTGTCAATTGTGGGATCCATGTGTAATATGGGCCAGTATTTAGACAATGTTTTTCTCAAGTCTACTGCACCATTGTTGAAAGTTGTGATAAACCTCAAGGTATCCGGGGTGGCAGTTTTTTGGTGGTTGGAATTAAGTAAACTACTGCGGTCCAAGCCGCAAGTAGATTGGTACGCCTCCATGATCACCCGCTCGGGGTAGCCTCTCTCCCTCAGACGTCCCATCAGGTCGGCTGATTGTGTTTTAAAGGTGGCATCATCCGAACAGTTTCTCCGCATTCTCGTAAACTGTCCCTTAGGGATCCCCCTTTTTAAGGGAACAGGGTGGGCACTCTCCCATTTTAGCAGAGAGTTTGAGGAGGTGGTCTTTCGATAGGTAGTTGTTCTTAAGCGGCCCTCTGGACCTTTTTCGACCAGGACATCAAGAAACGCCAACTTGTCACCACCCACCTCACTAGTGAAGTGTAGACCTATGTTATTAATGTTCAGTCTGTTCATGAACAAGTTGAAGGCCATCTCTGAGCCCTTCCAGACAACGAAGACATCGTCAATGTATCTAACCCATAAGACGATGTCTTCGGTGTCCACCAGGCCCCCAAATACCACCTTCTCCTCCCACCAGCCCAGGAGGAGGTTGGCATACGATGGGGCACAACACGTCCCCATCGCTGTCCCCCTGAGCTGATGGAAGAACCTCCCCCCAAAGGTGAACACATTTTTGGTTAGACAAAAGGTTAGGGCCTTAATCACGAAGGTGTTGTGTTGTTCATACTGATTGCCCCTAGTGCTGAGGAAATACTTCACTGCTTCCACCCCTGCATCGTGGGGGATGGACGAGTATAGGGCCTCCACGTCAATACTACACAGTAGCATGCCTTCCTCTAGAAAGATGTCGTCAATTCTACGTAGGAAGTCCGTGGTGTCCCTCAGATACGAATTGAGGGAGAGCACAAAGGGTCTTAGAATCCTGTCTACATAAATACTCAATTTTTCAGTGAGACTGCCAATACCCGACACAATAGGACGACCTTTCAGAGGGTCATACCCCTTGTGTATCTTTGGTAAAATGTAGAAAGTTGCCATTATTGGAAAACTAGGCAGTAGATAATCAAACTCATTTTTGTCTATGATATTTAGGTCAAGAGCTTCAACCAGCATATTCTTCATTTCATTTTTAAAAATCATGGTTGGGTTTGACCTAAGTTTCGCATAGCACGCCTCATCATTAAGTATATCAAGACAGATGTTTTTGTAGTCCCTGGAATCCAGTATCACCACGTTGCCCCCCTTATCAGAGGGCTTGATGGTGATACTAGGATCCTTCTCTAGACCCTGTAAGCTGAGCACTTCCATTTTTGACAGGTTATATTGACCCCTACGTGTTCTTGTACAATTTCTTATGTCCTCAGTCACTAGATTCACGAACACGTCTATAGCATCGACCTCCGCAGATGTAGGGGGCATTCTCACACTTTTGTTCTTTAGATCCGTGAATGGACCTTCACCTAATTCATTGGGGTTGGTATCACTGAGATGGAATAGTAATCTCACATCCTGTATGAGGTCCTCTGGGATCCCCAATTCTGCTGATGTTTTCTCGTTTTGTTTACCAAAAAATTTCTTCCATTTAAGGCGCCTAGCAAACAGGTTGAGATCTTTTATAGCTGTGAATTCATCAAAATCCGTGGTGGGGACAAAGGACAAGCCCTTGTTCAAAACCAATAGTTCGGTATTGTTAAGATGTCTGGAAGACAAATTTATCACCTGTGGAGCTCTACCCATTACATGGGATTGATTACACCTTTGCTCCTCAGGTGATATTGGTTGTCTAAAAAACCACCACGGCCTGAATTATGGTTGGCTCCCCTAAAGTTGCCTCTACCCCTTCCTCTGTGTTTCTTATATTGTTGTTGAGGTTTGAACGGATTATTTCTAGAGTCAGTATCAGAGAGTTCCGCATCAGTGGAGGAAAAGTCTGTCTCGCTCTGTCTAATGTTCCGGTTATTAGATGGGAAATAGACCTTGTTATCTTTAAAATCTTGAAGATCCCTGATATAGAATTTATGTTTTCTTTCTTTCAGTTTGTATTGAAATTTCTCAATTACGCCTTGCAATACAATTTCTTTGTTGGCAAACTCGCTCTCGCCAGAAAATTTGCGTGTTATATCTATATGTTCCTTTAGGGAATCTTCTAGAGCTGACAGACTTTTCCTCTCTTCTTCTAACAGAAGTTTCATAAGCCTAAGGGAGCTCTCAGTAGCTTCCTTTTCCCATTTGGTTATGAAGTCCGGGTTTTTATGGCGATACCCCGGCTGAAGTGTAATCCTAAGATGTCTAGGGACGATTCTATCTTTTAGATAGCTTTCAAGTGATTGAACTTCCCACCAGGATATTATCCTTTCTTTATAGACCCTAGTGAGGTCTTTGAAAGCACCACTTAGGGTGGGGGTATACCTTTTCAGAACCAGATTTTTTTCGGAAAACACATCCTTTGCCTCAGAGGCCCACTGCCTGGTATCAATATCAGCGGATAAAAAACCTGCCATAGAACAGCTAGTAATTATGTAGTATAGCAATATACAATATATCCAATTAGAAGAAGGCAAAGTAGCTGGATAAATGGGGCATAGAAAATAAATTCAGACATAAAACGTAACTTTTACTGTGTTCCAATAAAACATGAACTTGCGTTCATAAAGTGAGTTAAAATCATAGGGTGACAATCATCCGATCACTCATGTATGCACCCTCAGGGTCAATGGAAAGACCCAAATGATATGCGCTACCTTAGTTAGCTTAGAGTGGAAATACGGCTATACCACCTCAAACCACTATACCAGACCAAGATAGTAGTATCATATACACACAGAACAGTGTATATTCTGAACTCCCAGCTCAAGGGAAAAGGAACGTTCATGTGTGTGTATCTAAAGGGATACTCATAGGGGGAAGACCATATAAAGCAGTGGTCCCTGTAAGCGGGAATGGTCTTACCACATCCCTCGATGCACGGCGGGCATAATCTATGGAATACCGGTTCCGTAGGGGGAGCTGTCACTCAGCACTTTAGATCCCAAACCAGCCGGTTATACCATGTCAGGCATGTCTCAGTAGGCTCCCACTCCCAACGTTTCAAAAATGGATCATCAGGGGAGTCCAAGTGGGATATAGGTAGCGGACATCAGTATATCATTATCATCCACCGATGTCCCGCACACTATAAGAGCAATGAACAATAATCAGAAAAGCCCAAAAAGGATAGCAATGAACCGCATATCAATCGGTTATAGTAACTCACCGCTCACTGGCGTATCTCCAGTCTCATTCAAAATAGCCGCGCTTCGCACCCGGAAGAGCGCTCCAGATAACCTGATAATCTGGAGCGCTCTTCCGGGTGCGAAGCGCGGCTATTTTGAATGAGACTGGAGATACGCCAGTGAGCGGTGAGTTACTATAACCGATTGATATGCGGTTCATTGCTATCCTTTTTGGGCTTTTCTGATTATTGTTCATTGCTCTTATAGTGTGCGGGACATCGGTGGATGATAATGATATACTGATGTCCGCTACCTATATCCCACTTGGACTCCCCTGATGATCCATTTTTGAAACGTTGGGAGTGGGAGCCTACTGAGACATGCCTGACATGGTATAACCGGCTGGTTTGGGATCTAAAGTGCTGAGTGACAGCTCCCCCTACGGAACCGGTATTCCATAGATTATGCCCGCCGTGCATCGAGGGATGTGGTAAGACCATTCCCGCTTACAGGGACCACTGCTTTATATGGTCTTCCCCCTATGAGTATCCCTTTAGATACACACACATGAACGTTCCTTTTCCCTTGAGCTGGGAGTTCAGAATATACACTGTTCTGTGTGTATATGATACTACTATCTTGGTCTGGTATAGTGGTTTGAGGTGGTATAGCCGTATTTCCACTCTAAGCTAACTAAGGTAGCGCATATCATTTGGGTCTTTCCATTGACCCTGAGGGTGCATACATGAGTGATCGGATGATTGTCACCCTATGATTTTAACTCACTTTATGAACGCAAGTTCATGTTTTATTGGAACACAGTAAAAGTTACGTTTTATGTCTGAATTTATTTTCTATGCCCCATTTATCCAGCTACTTTGCCTTCTTCTAATTGGATATATTGTATATTGCTATACTACATAATTACTAGCTGTTCTATGGCAGGTTTTTTATCCGCTGATATTGATACCAGGCAGTGGGCCTCTGAGGCAAAGGATGTGTTTTCCGAAAAAAATCTGGTTCTGAAAAGGTATACCCCCACCCTAAGTGGTGCTTTCAAAGACCTCACTAGGGTCTATAAAGAAAGGATAATATCCTGGTGGGAAGTTCAATCACTTGAAAGCTATCTAAAAGATAGAATCGTCCCTAGACATCTTAGGATTACACTTCAGCCGGGGTATCGCCATAAAAACCCGGACTTCATAACCAAATGGGAAAAGGAAGCTACTGAGAGCTCCCTTAGGCTTATGAAACTTCTGTTAGAAGAAGAGAGGAAAAGTCTGTCAGCTCTAGAAGATTCCCTAAAGGAACATATAGATATAACACGCAAATTTTCTGGCGAGAGCGAGTTTGCCAACAAAGAAATTGTATTGCAAGGCGTAATTGAGAAATTTCAATACAAACTGAAAGAAAGAAAACATAAATTCTATATCAGGGATCTTCAAGATTTTAAAGATAACAAGGTCTATTTCCCATCTAATAACCGGAACATTAGACAGAGCGAGACAGACTTTTCCTCCACTGATGCGGAACTCTCTGATACTGACTCTAGAAATAATCCGTTCAAACCTCAACAACAATATAAGAAACACAGAGGAAGGGGTAGAGGCAACTTTAGGGGAGCCAACCATAATTCAGGCCGTGGTGGTTTTTTAGACAACCAATATCACCTGAGGAGCAAAGGTGTAATCAATCCCATGTAATGGGTAGAGCTCCACAGGTGATAAATTTGTCTTCCAGACATCTTAACAATACCGAACTATTGGTTTTGAACAAGGGCTTGTCCTTTGTCCCCACCACGGATTTTGATGAATTCACAGCTATAAAAGATCTCAACCTGTTTGCTAGGCGCCTTAAATGGAAGAAATTTTTTGGTAAACAAAACGAGAAAACATCAGCAGAATTGGGGATCCCAGAGGACCTCATACAGGATGTGAGATTACTATTCCATCTCAGTGATACCAACCCCAATGAATTAGGTGAAGGTCCATTCACGGATCTAAAGAACAAAAGTGTGAGAATGCCCCCTACATCTGCGGAGGTCGATGCTATAGACGTGTTCGTGAATCTAGTGACTGAGGACATAAGAAATTGTACAAGAACACGTAGGGGTCAATATAACCTGTCAAAAATGGAAGTGCTCAGCTTACAGGGTCTAGAGAAGGATCCTAGTATCACCATCAAGCCCTCTGATAAGGGGGGCAACGTGGTGATACTGGATTCCAGGGACTACAAAAACATCTGTCTTGATATACTTAATGATGAGGCGTGCTATGCGAAACTTAGGTCAAACCCAACCATGATTTTTAAAAATGAAATGAAGAATATGCTGGTTGAAGCTCTTGACCTAAATATCATAGACAAAAATGAGTTTGATTATCTACTGCCTAGTTTTCCAATAATGGCAACTTTCTACATTTTACCAAAGATACACAAGGGGTATGACCCTCTGAAAGGTCGTCCTATTGTGTCGGGTATTGGCAGTCTCACTGAAAAATTGAGTATTTATGTAGACAGGATTCTAAGACCCTTTGTGCTCTCCCTCAATTCGTATCTGAGGGACACCACGGACTTCCTACGTAGAATTGACGACATCTTTCTAGAGGAAGGCATGCTACTGTGTAGTATTGACGTGGAGGCCCTATACTCGTCCATCCCCCACGATGCAGGGGTGGAAGCAGTGAAGTATTTCCTCAGCACTAGGGGCAATCAGTATGAACAACACAACACCTTCGTGATTAAGGCCCTAACCTTTTGTCTAACCAAAAATGTGTTCACTTTTGGGGGGAGGTTCTTCCATCAGCTCAGGGGGACAGCGATGGGGACGTGTTGTGCCCCATCGTATGCCAACCTCCTCCTGGGCTGGTGGGAGGAGAAGGTGGTATTTGGGGGCCTGGTGGACACCGAAGACATCGTCTTATGGGTTAGATACATTGACGATGTCTTCGTTGTCTGGAAGGGCTCAGAGATGGCCTTCAACTTGTTCATGAACAGACTGAACATTAATAACATAGGTCTACACTTCACTAGTGAGGTGGGTGGTGACAAGTTGGCGTTTCTTGATGTCCTGGTCGAAAAAGGTCCAGAGGGCCGCTTAAGAACAACTACCTATCGAAAGACCACCTCCTCAAACTCTCTGCTAAAATGGGAGAGTGCCCACCCTGTTCCCTTAAAAAGGGGGATCCCTAAGGGACAGTTTACGAGAATGCGGAGAAACTGTTCGGATGATGCCACCTTTAAAACACAATCAGCCGACCTGATGGGACGTCTGAGGGAGAGAGGCTACCCCGAGCGGGTGATCATGGAGGCGTACCAATCTACTTGCGGCTTGGACCGCAGTAGTTTACTTAATTCCAACCACCAAAAAACTGCCACCCCGGATACCTTGAGGTTTATCACAACTTTCAACAATGGTGCAGTAGACTTGAGAAAAACATTGTCTAAATACTGGCCCATATTACACATGGATCCCACAATTGACAAACATCTATTTGACTACCCATCGATCACCTTTAGAAAGGCGAGATCCCTGGGTGATAGATTAGTCCATAGCCATTTTCAAGAGAGGACTTCAACCATGGAAAGGAGTGGTGTAAAAGGCTGTTTTAAGTGCCATGATTGCATCAATTGTAAATATGTAGAGGAAGGAAAAGAATTTAAAAACTCAAAGGGCAACAAAGTCTATTCCTTGAGGTCACTTATAACATGCAAATCGAAGGGGGTGGTGTATAGGGTGAGCTGCGGATGTGGCCGGCTATATGTGGGTAAAACCATCAGGGAGTTGAGGCGTAGAATAGGAGAACACAGAAATGACATCGTCAAGAAGAATGACACACCAGTGGCAAGGCATTTCAACGCCTTCCATGATGGCAACCTGGATAGTTTCAAGGTAATGGGGATTGATTTGATCAACCCCCCCCCACGTGGTGGAAATTGGGATAAGATCATCCTCCAGAAAGAGTGCTTCTGGATATATACCCTGGACACTGTGGCGCCAATGGGATTGAACGAATCCCTCTCTTTCACCCCCTTTTTAGGAGCACCTTAGAATCTAGGGCTATAATAGGAGGGAAAGACGACGCCCGAGTGGGGGCACCATGGACGTGTAGATTGCTAGGGTGCCGACCCCCACATGTTAGGTAGGGCCTCCTTTTTCCGGTAGGGTCAGCGGTTTAGTGTGCACTTTAGAATCGCCGCTGTACCCCTCTTTGGATGATCCCCTCCCGTCTCCTTCGGGCTGCCCTGATGGTCGCCCCCTTGGGATTGGCCTCCCTCTCTCGATGACTATTTGGTATAATACATCCCCCTGCTATATCTGTCCCCCCTTTCCCCAGGTACCTTTATATGGCCTCTGACCCATTGCCCGGTACTTTTTACATATACCTGACCTGTGACACATACCATATACATGGGCATTCTTTGTTTGGACTTGTTCCTTCATGCCCTATAATTCACTAACACTAACGCGGCAGCAACATATGATGTTATCGTTGCTATGGAGGCGCTATTGCGGCTTCCTGGTAATGGATATGCGTGCGTTCCACTCAACCGGATGTGATTGCATCGGGTGAGGACGGCCACGTCGCTCCAGTGACGTTGCCTGGATGACGCGTAACTTCCGGTAAGGGGTGTTCTGGGAGTACGCGTCACGAAAATCCAGCCATTCCGCGCATGCGCCGGGCTTTATCTGGAGCGCTCTTCCGGGTGCGAAGCGCGGCTATTTTGAATGAGACTGGAGATACGCCAGTGAGCGGTGAGTTACTATAACCGATTGATATGCGGTTCATTGCTATCCTTTTTGGGCTTTTCTGATTATTGTTCATTGCTCTTATAGTGTGCGGGACATCGGTGGATGATAATGATATACTGATGTCCGCTACCTATATCCCACTTGGACTCCCCTGATGATCCATTTTTGAAACGTTGGGAGTGGGAGCCTACTGAGACATGCCTGACATGGTATAACCGGCTGGTTTGGGATCTAAAGTGCTGAGTGACAGCTCCCCCTACGGAACCGGTATTCCATAGATTATGCCCGCCGTGCATCGAGGGATGTGGTAAGACCATTCCCGCTTACAGGGACCACTGCTTTATATGGTCTTCCCCCTATGAGTATCCCTTTAGATACACACACATGAACGTTCCTTTTCCCTTGAGCTGGGAGTTCAGAATATACACTGTTCTGTGTGTATATGATACTACTATCTTGGTCTGGTATAGTGGTTTGAGGTGGTATAGCCGTATTTCCACTCTAAGCTAACTAAGGTAGCGCATATCATTTGGGTCTTTCCATTGACCCTGAGGGTGCATACATGAGTGATCGGATGATTGTCACCCTATGATTTTAACTCACTTTATGAACGCAAGTTCATGTTTTATTGGAACACAGTAAAAGTTACGTTTTATGTCTGAATTTATTTTCTATGCCCCATTTATCCAGCTACTTTGCCTTCTTCTAATTGGATATATTGTATATTGCTATACTACACTATACTGTGCAGTAAAATAAATAAATAATTTAAAAAAACGGCGTGCGGTCCCCCCCATTTTAATACCAGCCAGATAAAGCCATACGGCTGAAGGCTGGTATTCTCAGGATGGGGAGCCCCACGTTATGGGGAGCCTCCCAGCCTAACAATATCAGTCAGCAGCCGCCCAGAATTGCCGCATACATTATATGCGACAGTTCTGGGACAGTACCCGGCTCTTCCCGATTTGCCCTGGTGCGTTGGCAAATCGGGGTAATAAGGAGTTATTGGCAGCCCATAGCTGCCAATAAGTCCTAGATTAATCATGTCAGGCGTCTCCCCGAGATACCTTCCATGATTAATCTGTAAGTGACATTTAAAAAACACACACACACACCCGAAAAAGAAGGATTTTTGTGTACTCACCGTAAAATCTCTTTCTCTGAGTCTTCATTGGGGGACACAGGACCATGGGTTATGCTGCTGTCACTAGGAGGCTGACACTAAGTAAACAGAAAAAGTTAGCTCCTCCCCAGCAGTATAACCCCTGAGCCGGAGGCGGGCTCAATCAGTTTAGTGCACAAGCAGTAGGAGGAGAATCAAACCATTCTGGATAATACAGATAAAAACTATGAATAATAGTCGAGTGACCAGTGGCCTGGGGAAATAGCCACTGAGGTAACCGACAGGTAATATATATAGCAAATAACACAAGCAGGGTGGGTGCTGTGTCCCCCAATGAAGACTCAGAGAAAGAGATTTTACGGTGAGTACACAAAAATCCTTCTTTCTCTATCGTTTCATTGGGGGACACAGGACCATGGGACGTCCAAAAGCAGTCCCTGGGTGGGAAGAAAAACCATCACCGGAGATAGGAAGGCAACCGCTTCACCGTCGGGCTTGCGCCAGACTTACAAGCCCTTACGTTGTTACAGGTGTGTCACTGCCACCCGCAAACCCTACTCCAAGGCTGGCCGATGCCGAAGCTTGGGTGTGAGCCTGGTAGAAACTAGTAAAGGTATGCCGACTAGATCGGGTGGCGGCCCAGGGAACCTGGACGGTCGACATCTGGAGTCCAATCGTCCAAGGGGGTACCCCTTGCTCGGTAGACCGCGGCGGAAGTCCGCCCTTCATGCGATAGTCTTCACATATGGAGTAATGGATCCATGTGAAAAATCTGGCCCCTGGCGCCGAAGGTGGACTGGTTGTCGGTGTAACCGAACCGGGTGTCCTGCAGACATGTAAGACTGAGGGCTCATACCAGTTCTGGAACGAACTAGGCCCCTTTCCGGCTGAGAGAGGAGACTAGAACCGAAAACCGAATACTAAACACCTCTTCTGGAAGGAAACAGCGAGCTGCCTTGGACAGAAACGAAGAGTTCTGGCCGGAGCCTCCCCTTGTCCTGCTGGAGGCGCTGGAAAACAAAAAGGGGGGAAGAACAACAAGAGGGCTGTCCGCCCTGATGCTGTCTGTAACAACGAGATGGCCACGAGGAGCCCACCTAACAAAAACAGGTGGAGCTGGGAAAAAAGGGGGTACCTTGAACGAACCCTCACTGGAAAAAAGAACCCACGTTCTTAGGGAACGATGAAACAGCCGAGCCAGATGAACGCTTCTCTGAGCGAAGGCTCTGATTGGAGGACGGAAGTGAAAAGACTCCGAAAAAAATCGAAGCGAAACGGGCCGACACCTGGCCGATACAGGGACGCGCGAGAGGGCCGCATTCGGATCTGACTGGAAGAATGCCAGCAAAAAGGAAGGAAGATGTGGTCCTCACCCACCGGGGGAGCTCTTTCCTAGTGGAAATAGATCCTGGAGGAAACTGGATTCCCGGCCTTCAACGTTGTCTGTAATCCTCTTGTCAACAGACCTGACCGAGGCAGTACCCGGGATCCACTGGTGAGGCCGTCGAACTTGGGACCTTTGAGTCCTGGTAGAGGAGAGGGGCCCCGACACGGAGAACTTGGCGGTCGGGAAGGAGCCCCGGGGCCTCCGTGAGGAGTTGAGTAGGCTATGCGAACTATGCTCGCCTGGGTCACTCCAGAGGCATCGTTGCCTTGGTCCATCCTGAGAACCCTCGAGACCATGGGAAGCTGCGGGAAGATGCAGGAGAACCTGAACAGGCTACTGACCGGTCCAGGGTGTCGTCACCTAGTCCAGAGCAGGTGGTACACTCGAAGCACTATTGACTTGAAAATTGGAACGGGAGAACAATAAGTCCACGACTGGAGGTCTTCCCTCGCCCGTGAACTGACTGGTGACTTCCCTGTTGAGGAGCCCTTTCCCCAAGGAAGGTCTTTCCTACCGAAAAAATCGGCCGTCCAAAACGTCCATGCCGGGGATGGAATGCCGAGATTAGCGAGTTAATGGACCCGTCCCAGGGCAAAATCTTCTTGGCCTCTTCCTTTGCCATGACACTCTCTGCGTCTACCTGGCGGATGATCCACGTCACCGCTGTGGCATGGTCCGACTGGAACCTGACTGGGCAAGGCCCGACCCAGAGAAGAATTGTAGCCGTGCTAACCGGATGACTCTGGCTTCCGGAATGTTGAAGGGAAAACAACGCTCTAGGGCTGTCCCTCGGGACCGTGCCGAGGAAAAAGTGGGGGTAGCATACCCTAGCACGGGAGACTGGTGACGGTTGATAATATCCTCCAGCGGAGGGAAGGGAAGCTTCTCAAGGGACGATTTCGAAGACTGGTCCGCTATGAGAAGATTGGCGGATCAACCGTGAAGACGGAACCCTCTTTGTCTCCGATCTTCAGTGTGGTCCACTGGAGAGAAAAGGATGAAATCTGGTACGTGCACCGTCACCATCACCTGCACAGACTGCCGAGGGCTCGCATAGCCAAAACGGGAGCGGGTGGCAAGGGTACGCGGGACTCTGTGCCAGGAAGGAAACTATTCCTGCGTGAGGAGTAGCTACCCCTGACCGGGCTCGAAGAAACCGTGCCTAAGGGATGATGGACCGAGCCGGGGTCTGGGAGGACTCGTTCCGGTATCTCAGCTACCCTAGTAGCGGAAAGTGAATATGACGGTCTAAACCTCAAGCAAGGAATCTTGAAGGGAGAACCCTGGGCCTCCCGGCCGTACTTGGGCGTAGAGAACCTGGCAGCCCTGTAGAGTAGGGTGCGCAGGGACAGAGATCCCTGCCAGCGCTCTTACAAAAAACTGGAACGGTCCGCTGCCACGCAAGGCGGAGGGGCTGTTGGAGGGAAAGAGGCTTCCTGACGAGAGCGGCGTGAACGGGCTGGGACCTAGTGTGAGGGAACGATCCTGATGCCTCTGGGTCGATGCAGGGAAAGGGATGAACCCTTCCCTTACGTAGTCTAGAGGAGAGAAGTACTCTACCCTGACGTAGCCAAGGGGGGCCACTGAACTCGCCTACCTTCAGAGGGGCGTTCCCTAAAGTCGGAAGGGAAGTCAGTGACCTCCTAGATGCCGAATCTGCGTTCCTGATCCCTAGTCAGAGGTCTCGACGGGTGGACACACTGATGGTAGAGGCACAGGCCGAGCGGCAGGCAGGCCCCAGGTATGTGAAGAGAGGGTACTCACTGAAGATGATAACCAGTCCTGGGACGGCATAGGTGGAACTTGGTCCGCTGCGTATGGAGTTCGCTGATTCTCTGAGGGACGCCACGTTCGGGACGAGAACCCGGAGGAACACAGGCGGGTCGACTACGGGGTGGGGTGCCCCTTTCCATTTGGAGCCCCCTTTCTAGAAGGGGTAATGACAATAAAAGGACTTACCACTGGTAAAAATCGAGGCCTGGGATTATCCGTGATAACGCAGTCCCACGGCGAACTGTATTCCAATGAAACCGCAGGGGCCTGCCCTCTCCGTCTCTGCAAGGCGACTGCCCCCTCTCTCCAGAGCCCTTCGGGGGAATGATAATGACAAAAACACACGACTTACCGCTGGTAAACGCCGTGTCTGGTAGATGTCTGTGATCAAAGACTCCAGTGTAGCATGGCCATACTCTCCGAAAACCCCTTTGGAGAAGGGAATAATGACAATGACATGGCTTACCGCTGGTAAACGTCGTGTCCGGTGGTTGTCTGTGAACACGCGGTAACTCGGCGAACTCTGGATGTCCCCCGAGCACATCAAGGGTCTGCTCCAAACGCCCTAAAGGAGACCTGGGTGCACGGAGAGAAGAGGGGCTGACCGTAGCCTTACGGCTTGACTCACCATTTCTAGCATGCTATTCGTCCTGCGCCAAAACATCCAGGCCCTGCTCGGAGTCCAGCGTAGATGGAAATCCTGGCCAACACCCGAGGGGTCGTAAGACTACCGTAGGAAGGGCAGTCTGGACCTGGGGAATAAGGTGGAAACACTGGGGGGCCACGAAAGACGAGACCTGGCGGGTCCGCTTTTAGCCTAGGAAAAAGGTCCCTGGTACGGGACCCGTCTCCCCGAGGGAATGGCGCCGTTCTGTGGATGGTATGACCAAGCGTCGGCGGGGGACGCAGCGCATGTGCACGAACCCGAGGGACGTCAGCGAGGGAATCTATGGCCTGAAACAGGGCGTTAACCAGCCGGGAGGGGCGAGATACAGGGGCGAGCGGTGCCAGGGACTGCGGTAGCTGTCAACACCAATCTGCCATTATGTGCGGAAAATTACCATTAAGGGAAACGCAAACTTGAGGTACCGGTCCCAAATAACTAAAAAGAACTCAGCTCTGAGAGCTCTATAGACTAACCCTATTGGGATGTGTCTTGATGCAAAGACCGAAAAAGGTACCTGAAGGGTTAAAAAATCTAATGTACAAAACGCAAACCCTGAGTAAAAGAAAAACCACACTGTATTTAATAATCCTGGAAAACTTGGGTCTATTTTCCCCTGATATACTGGCTGCTGCAGCGTCAGCAAACCGCATACCAGGAGTTTGACATAATCCCCTCTTTTTTTTTTTTTCAAATGAACGCTGAGGAGGCTGGAGGCGGGCCCAGGAGAGCGGGAAAAAACATCCACCGCCCCCACTGTGATGCCTGGGGCTGAGCGGAGGGCGGAGACGGAGCGGCCGGCGGCCAATAACGATGCGGCGGGGGGCGGGCCTGTGACGCCGGAGACAGGGCCGAAGCCGGGGCCTAAATTTTGAGGCAGCCGGCGCATGTGAATCTAGAGACCGCGGTACTACTTGCGGGAGCGGCGGCGCGGCAGCTGGTACCGGCCGAGCACTGCAGGTGTGGAGAGGAGTCCAGCGCCGGATGGAGACGCGGCTGGGGCGCCCGGTGAGTAGGCCCGGACTGGGGCCTAAATTTGAAACAGCCGGCGCAGGGAAAGGTAGAGACCGACGGTCCTACCTGCGGGAGCGGCAGCGCGCAGCAATGTCCGGGCACCGGCCGAGCCCTGCCAGTGTGGACTCCAGCGCCGGATGGGGGCGAGGCCGGGGTGCTCGGTGAGTAGGCCCGGACCGGGGCCTATATCTTGTAGCCGCCCGGGAGAAGGTAGGGGGAGTGTCCTACCTGGTCAGCGGCGCCGCATCTGGCAGTGTGCAGGTGTGGAGCTCTGCACCTGTGCCAGTGTGCTCCGCACACCGGAGGGCTGGCTGCGGGCCGCAGAAGAAGAATGAGGCAGGCAGGCTGGCAGGCAGGGAGATGGACGCCGGTGAGGGTAGGGAGCCCCTCTGTAGTGAGGCAGCGCTGCGGGCCCGATCATCATCCAGACGCGCTGCGAGGTCCAGTCCCTGCTGTATGCCCCTTGCACCCCTTGGGGTGATACCGCAGGGTGAATAGGGGGTGCCCCGTAAGGATTAGCCCCGCGTGCCAACCCGGGAGTGGTACCGTGGAATTGGACGGGGGAGAGGGCCCGACAAGTCAAGCTTCTGCGACCCAGGGGAGTGGTACCCACACGGGCTGCGAGAGCTGAGGTAGAGAAAACGATACCTGCAGAAAAAGAGAAATCCAACAGATGAGAGCGACGAGCGTCGCCGAGAGAAAAAAGAAAAAATATACGCAAAAAATCAAGTGGCTGAAGGGGGCCCAGTCGGCCCACATCAGCCTCCTACGACACTAAGCAAAAAACTGATTGAGCCCGCCTCCGGCTCAGGGGTTATACTGCTGGGGAGGAGCTAACTTTTTCTGTTTACTTAGTGTCAGCCTCCTAGTGACAGCAGCATAACCCATGGTCCTGTGTCCCCCAATGAAACGATAGAGAAAATAGTTTATTAGAAATAAAAAACACTAATAAAGTCCCTCATCACCAATTTATTAACCCAGACAAAGCCCTCCATGTCCGGCGTAATCCACGGACCTCCAGCGTCGCTTCCAGCTCTGCTACATGCAGGTGACAGGAGCTGCAGAATACACCGCCGCTCCTGTCAGCTCCACGCAACAAATGAGGTGAGTAGCGCGATCAGCTGCTGTCAGTCAGGTAACTCGCGGCCACCGCTGGATCCAGCGGTGGCCGCGGGTAACCTCAGTGTCAGCTCAGCTGATCGCGCTACTCACCTCATTTGTTGCGTGGAGCTGACTTAGATAATGGTATAATGCCTCAAGCATATGGAAAAATATTGGAAAATACAATGAAAAATGCTACTTGCTAACTTGAACATGTGAATAATGAATTGCATACCTGCCATGAATATTAGGAAAAAGGAGATATTTAGCAATCGCATTGATCAATGTAACTGAGCCCCAAAACCTCGTCAAGGTATATTTCTATATTGGGGTCCCTAGCTCTGTGACCCTAACTGTGTGTCATCTCATTGCAATTAAAAACTGCTGTGGGTGGAGAGGGGTAACCAATGACTGTCTTATATAGGAGATGGAAAAAACATGGCCGAAAGGGGCGGAGCTGTGTTCACATTCAGAAAAAAACTACATATAACTGAATAGGATAACTGAAGTGAGCACTAATATATATTTTCTGAGTGCAAGCCAAAAGTACATACTATACAAGGATAAGGCTGCACATCAAACTTAGATAATGGTATAATGCCTCAAGCATATGGAAAAATATTGGAAAATACCCGATGTGTACTGTGGCTAAGCGGTGTGCGCTGGTAACCAAGGTAAATATCGGGTTGGTTACCCGATATTTACCTTAGTTACCAAGCGCAGCATCGCTTCCATGCATCGCTGCTGACTGGGGGCTGGTCACTGGTGAGATCTGCTTGTGAAAGCTCACCAGCAACCCGTGTAGCCGCGCTCCAGCGATCCCTGCCAGGTCAGGTTGCTGGTGGGATCGCTGGAGCGTCGCTTAGTGTGACATCTCACCAGCGACCTCCTAGCAACTTACCAGCGATCCCTATCAGGTGGTATCGTTGTTGGGATCGCTGGTAAGTTGTTTAGTGTGACTGGGCCTTTACTGATAAGATATTTGTGTCTCCTGTTGGTGAGGTGAGTTGGTGAGTGGTCTACAGTACTATCATGTCTGGCAATTTCAAGTTCATAAAAGGTGATCTGTAGCTTTAATGCCCTCATACACATTAGGCTAATGTCAGCTGAACCCGGCATATTGACAGGTTCGGACAACATTCTAATTTGTATGGGAGTGCTGGTCGGTTGATGGTCGGGAACATATCGATTGCATGTATCCGATATCGGACTGCTTTTCGCATCGTTCTCCCAGATATAAGGCAGCTTTCTCTTTAGAGAACACAGAAACACTTGCTTAGCCAGAAAATGACTATGGAACAAGTGGACGTTCTCTCACGCAGATTTCCAAATGTTTAGTTTTACCATATTGGCGGATTATAAGGGCACCTTAAAGGGGTTGCCCACCTTTATGGACAAATGTTTTCCTTTAATGTATGGATTGGGACTGAAAATAATGATTACAATTGGGTTTCATTGAAAAAGTTGCACGTTTGGCTTTTACAGGTTGTTTTTTTTATCTGCACATTCTTTGTGGGCTGTGGTCATAAATCATCTGAGAGGAACTCAGAGAAAGATAGATCAAAGAGTTTCAACCCGCCACACCATCAAAGCGGACTGACTGACAGATTTTCAGTTAACTTATTCTGCAAACAGTGCAAAATGTATAAACTCAATTGCAAAAGTGACCTTAATGGAGTTGAGGTCAGAAATGTGTATGGATACATGATAGCCCTAATAATACACATTAAAGTAAAAAACAAGTTCCCAAAAATGGCTAACCCCTTTAACCTTACATATTACAGCCTTTGCTTATTTTTAGTTTATTGTTTTTGCCTTATTATATGCATTTTATTCCCACAGGAACCAGCATGATGGTCGAAAACTCTGCATCCCAGAATTGCATGACTAAAACAGTTGCAGTCTTGGTCCTGATAAGATATCTTGCAGTTTGAGGCCTCACAAGATGGAAGATTTGGCCTCACACTTCCTGGAAGTTGACAAATAGCTATCCCTAACAGCAAAAGACAGGATTTTTCTGTAGAAAGCAGAATAAGGGGAAAGAAAAACTTGCTGGCAGAGTATAAGTGCCGTATAAAAGCAAAAGGGGCTTAGTGCCGATGTGTTTTCCTAACATTGGGATTTACTTTTAGAAGGCGGGGCGGGTGCAAGCACTTTTTGATGGGACATATTTTGGGATTTTGTCTTATGAAGCCATGTGTACATGCTTTATAAATAGCAATTTTTTTCTACTATTGCCTTTGATTCCTTCATTTATCACTTGCTGAAATGATCAAAAGGGCAATATAAAGTACCTTGACTGTGATGGATGGTCCTCAGGTGATTCTAGAAAAGACTAAAGCATATAAATGGCTCCAATAGAATTGTGTCAGAATGTAAGCTCTGAAAGAAAGACGGGATTGGGAGTTTTTGTGCTTCTTTCATCAGCTCTTATGTTTCATAAACTTTGAACATCATTGATTTCAGCCATAGAACATTTTTAAATCAGTCTCCGGGCTCTTTCATAATTCGGTCCAATGTCAAGATCACAATGCACGGACTGGACACGGATCTCCTGACCTGAGAATGGCAGTTGCATTTATCCTATGAGGCCGTCATGCTCAGAGCGGGAGAGCCGCGGCCAGTCCGTGCATCATGATCTGCCATCAGCTAAATTATACAGTAAATACCATAGAATCCAAGACACCAAAACTCCTTCACAGAAAATATCTTTATTGGTCCCAGCATACACAGAAGAAAAATACAAAAACATCCAACGCAGGGCCTTTATCAGGCCATTAAAAGGTGTATGCTTGATAAAGGCCCTGCGTTGGCCGAAACTTTGCGTTTTTGTATTTTTCTTCAGTGTATGGTGGGATCAATAAAGATATTTTCTGTATAGTTTCAGTGCCTTGGATACTTTGGTATTTTCTGCAAGTTTACAGCCAATGGAAGGCTGTACCAAGTAGTACGAACAGTGGAGCAGTGCATGGAATACAGCTGCTTATACACAGTATCAGACCACATTATACAGATGTGTGAAAGCGACCTTACAGAACATATTAATTAAATGTATAATAATCCGAGCTTGTATACAGGGATGGAACTACAGTCAGTGAAAAATTAGGTGTAAGAGGTGCTGGTCGTTCCATGGTAATTGAATCTGTGAACTGCACTCCACAATTCACTCAAGCTGTGTTGAATTTGGAAAAAGAGAGTAACAATCGCACATTACTTGACTGCGGATTGGGTCTGGTATTACGACACTGGTCACATTTTATGGACTGTATTGAAGCTGTTACTGGAGAAAAAACTAAAGTCCCGTTTTATTAATATGTTTCCTAGTGTAAACTTGCTAGAAATGTTGCAGAGTTTTGCACAACTAGTAGCTGGGTAAAAAAGGACTTTTCAGGTTATTACAGCAGCTCTGCTTATATTTTGAAAAGTGGATGGAGTATAGACAAAATTGTGGCTGTGTTGGATTAATCAAAGTGAACATCGTAAATGTGGCATACACTTAAACACAAATGTACTTCAGTCTAAGAAAATTTCAAAGTAAAAGTAAATGGTGCACGCTAAAAGAGGCACCTGATTTATTTAATGCTGCATGCCTCTTAATGATGTTGGTATATCTTACTGCAGCACACTTTTATCAAGGAAAATGCCAGTCTTGATGAAATTGGGCCTAATGTGGGTGTCGAGACGAGCTATCGCGCGATGCATCGTCGGGGTCACGGTTTTCGTGACGCACATCCGGCATCGCTTGCGACGTCGTTTCGTGTGACACCTCCGAGTGACGCAGAATCGCTCACAAATCGTGAGTCGTGTACTCGTCGCTTATTTTTAAAAAATTGTTTATTTTTAATGGTGCCGGTTGTTCATCGTACCCAGGGCAGCACACATCGCTCCGTGTGACAGCCCGGGAACGATGAACACAGCTTACCTGCGTCTCCTGCCGGCAATGCGGAAGGAAGGAGGTGGGCGGGATGTTTACGTCCCACTCATCTCCACCCCTCTGCTTCTATTGGCCGGCCACTGTGTGATGTCGCTGTGACGCCGAACGTCCCTCCCCCTTCAGGAAGTGGACGTTCGCCGCCCAGAGCGAGGTCGCTCAGCAGGTAAGTACGTGTGACGGGGGTTTAACGACTTTGTGCGCCACGGGCAACTAATTGCCCGTGACGCACAAACGACATGGGCGGGTACGATCGCTCGTGCAATCGCACGATAGATCATACCGTGTGAAGACCGCATAAGGGTATGTGCACATTACATCTTTTATTCCTTTATGACCTATGACATACTAGTACGTTATTGTTCATGCACTTCCCTTTGATGTAGACTCACGTGGCGAGCCTGTATCTTTCTCTGCACATGTCGGTTGATCTGATCAGCTGACATGTGTCTCTAACAGGCAAGGGTGAAGCTCTGATCTACCCTTGCAAGTTAAGTAATTAAATCCCACTGTCAATCTCTGCGACGGCAAGGAGCCATTCCCCGCTCAAATCGGCAGCCATATGAAGAAAGGAAGTAAGAACGAAAAGCAAAGTACAACCATTACAGGGGTCCCCTACCTGTGGCTAGAGAGGCACATGTGGTTCTCGGGCCAAAGATGTGTGGCTTGTGGCTGCCTGCCAGCTAGGGGAGTTTTCATCAGGTCTTCCAAAAAGAGCAGGTCTCCAGATGGTGAGATTTGTGAGTAGGCCCTAATAGAAGAACAGATCTCAATGAAGGTATACTGCCTCGGTGTGGTAATTTCTAAGGAAAAGCTTTGGTTGTCATAATACTGGTAATGGGGGCCCTGGGTGTTACTATTGTGAGTGGTGGAAGCTAAAAGTGGCTTGCAACCCTATCTCAGAGCTGGATGCGGCTTGTGACCCTCTTTCAGAGCTGAATGTGGCTGTCAACATCAGTAGGGTTGGGGATCACTTCAATACATAGTTGAATGATCTGTGTATTCTTGCAACCACTCTCATCACAATCAATAACTTGGCATTTTCTCAACTGGTACTATTTCGAATTTTGCAGCCAACTAAAAGCAATTTATTCATACACTTGTCAACCACGAGTAGTGTTTCATGCCCTGAAATATATAAGTTCTTCTCAGTACATGGTAAAAGACAACCTGTTAGCACGATTTAGCAATATAAAGTAAAGGAACAATGATGACGGTGCTGTAATACTGATTAAATTGATACCTTTGGTGAAGAAATTCGCTATGTGGTTCTCGTTTAATCAGGATTTGAAGATTTCATCTAATAAGATTTTGGTGCACAAAAGGTGGGACTGTGGATACGGTGTTCTCCTCCTGCTCCAGCCCCTCCACCTGCTTCTGGTGTTTCAATGTTAGGTCGCAGATTTTTCAGAGACCTGCAACCTTGTTTGAAATTTTGCGCTCCACACGCTTTCTTTGAGCCGAGACATGAATCTGTCCATGCGCACCTCTGGCACCATTTTATTGAACACCAAAAGACCAGCCATGAAATCAAACTGCACATGCGCCACCCACAGTAATGACAAACAAGAGGCAGGTCTTAAGCACATAATTAAGATCCGTAGAAAAAACAAATATGATGCACCACATTTTGTTGCTCCAATTCCATCATTACAAAAAAAAACAACATATGAATGTTGATATTAAAAGGACATATTACGAGAGACGATAAGGACAGGCTACCTTGACACATCTTCAAATATTAAAATAAATTTCAAAACCAATCAGTCATGGTGGAAATTAATTTTTACATCTGCATTTTATTGATGTACCACAGTATATAGAGAATTATCTGGCAATTGAAGGTTTCTTCTTAGTAATTAAATGAGTTAGTGGATGGGTCATGTATGCTCACCCCATACATATGTTGAAGTTTACCGATGCTACAATTCAGTAGTACTCTCCAAGTCCTCATTTTTTGTAGAAGTAAAGTTGCATCGGCAGAACATCAAAACCGCTATTCCCATAAGTATTCCTATAGTACTCCCAATTACAACATAGGTGGATGTTCCGCCATACTTTTCAACAAATTTCTTAACACCCTGTCGATTATGCTCTTGTGCCAAAGCTTCCAATTTGGTTTTGCTGATGACGTTCTTGTCGTAGTTGATATCAATTATTCCAGGGGTAATAACCCTAACTGCAAAGTAAATGCGTTTGACTATTTTCATATCCTCGTTTCTCTGCACATCACATCGATACGTTCCAGCATCTTTTTCCTGTATGGATTGAAATGTAATGGAGGAATTCCTGACCTTCAGTGTTCGGAAATAGTTATCATTAACGCTTACAATTCCGGCCGCTTTTTTCCAGTAGTAAAACTTGAGGTCACCTACGAAATTGGAGGACATCGGAATCTGACAGTCCATAGTGAGTCTCTCACCATACCTCAAAGTGTACACTTTTGTACCACAAAGCCAGTTACTCAGACATTCCACCATCACCACCTCACAGTTTGTATGATGGCCGGATCTGTCCACAAGGCACCGTTTTTCTCTCTTGGTGCCTGTCCCACAGGTCACGCTACATTCTGTAGTTTCTACAACAGCCATCATAGACACACCTTCCCATTCTCGTGGTATCGTGACAGTAAAAAACTGTGCTGTAACCTGGGCAGAAGAACTGGTGATCTCAAATAAGATCAGAAACAAGGACAGTAGAAGCATGTCTTGTCTTGTCTGCATTGTACTGACTTGGAATGATGAGTCTTCTAATTTGTTCTTACACAATACTACATTCTGACATCATAATGGAGATTTAGAACATCCAATCATACAAAACTTAAAGGGTTGTATGAGAATAGAGACCAATGAGTGCTAGCCTTCAGAAACAGCGCTGTGCTTGGTATTGAAGCTCAGTTCCATTCACGTGAATAGGCTGAAATGCAATAATGACAGTATTGTCAGTTAAAAAAAAGATGTGGTTTTACCTGCATAAATCTTTTAACACTAGAAATCCCAGAAATTTCGAGCTCCCCCCTGAAGTCCCGAAAGAGGGTCAAATGACATACAATAAACTGAATAGAACTAACTAGAAACTAAATGGCTAAACTCAATGGAAAGCAACAACCTCCTGTGGTGCGACAGTAATGGCCTTAATTACAGAACAAAAGACGGTGATTATAGGATGTTAGCTAAAATCCTTCAGGTCATTCGACCCGTCTCTAGGTTCCAAAGGTAGAAATGTTAAATGACCCCTCTCTGGGACTTCTAGTGTTAAAGAGCACCAGTCACCTAAAGAAACAACACCCTATCGTGTGCTCTGGTGGTTAGTGTGAAAACTGGAACGTTACCGTGGTTTGTTTTTTTTCAGATAAAACACCACCTAAGATAGTAAAAAAAAACCAATGTGTGGACACATTATAGTTACTGAAGCTTGTATGACATGCAATCCTAAATTCATAGCTATTATGGAACTGGGTACCTTTGATGCTATAGTAGCCTCCACTCTTCTGGGAAGGCTTTCTGCGAAATTTTGGAATATGCCTATGGGAATTTTCCCTCATTTATCCAGAAAAGCATTTATGAAGTAAGATAGTGATGTTGAACAAGAGGGTCGCAATCTCTAGTTTATCCAAAAGCCGTTCAAGGTGGTTGAGGTCAGGACTCTATATGGGCAAGTCAAAGTCTTCTACACCTAACCATGTCTTCATGGATCTTGCTTTGTCCACTGGGGCACTGGAACAGAGAAGGGCCTTACCTAAAAAGCCAGAGGCGCACTATTGTCCAAAACATTTTGGTACATACTGAAGGGCTAACCTCTTAATGACTGACCCTTTTTATCTGAACTTTTGAATCCCTAACTTCCAAGAGTAAAAAGAACATTTTTTTATTTTCCATATTAGAGATTTTTTTTTCTTTTACGAGTTGTAGTTTTAAATTACACCATTCACTTTACTGTATAATGTACTAAAAATAGGAAGAAAAATCTAAGTGCGGTGAAATGGTGGAGAAAAAAAAAATCAATCCTGCCATTGTTTTTATGCTTAGTTTTTACAGGTTTCATTGTGTGATAACAATTACCTTGGAACATCAGGGATTCGGCCTTTCCCAAAATGCATCTTAAATGGGCTAGAGTGCGTGGGGGAAATACCGGCAGCATTCAGACACCGCTCACTCTGGGAATGGAGAACTGTTAATCAGAAGCAGAGAAAGGCCCCTAATATGCAAATGAAGAGACATAATAGTACATCAAACTCTTGACTAATGGTGCACCAAAGCTCCTCACTTGCATATGAATTAAAAGTTATTTTCTCAGACCCTGAACCAGTGACAGGTATAGTGCTAGTATGGTTGTTATAAGTGATTAATCAACAACACTGTATAGCCCATTTAAAAGGAACCTGTCAGGTCCAATATCCACCCAGAACCACAAGCAGTTCTGGGTGCATATTGCTAATCCCTGCCTAACCGTCCCTATATATAAAGAGATCTTTAGAATAGTATTTCTAAAGATCTTATATCGTATGCTAATGACCGCGGGGACTAGTCCCCTGGGCGTTAGTTCCCCTGGCTAGTCGGCTCCATTAGTATGTTAGTACATCCCTGTGGGCGTGTGAACATGCTAGTGAACGCGCAGCGTTAGAGAATGAGCTCTCACACCTCACCGGCTGCCATCGCATCCGATGCTGGATTTCGGCTCAGTGCGCATGACCCCGGAGATTCGGTCAAACTCTGGGGTCATGCGCACTGAGCCGAAAATCAGCGTCGGACGCGATGGCAGCCGGAGAGGTGAGATCATCCTCTGACGCTGCGCATTCATATGTTAGCATGCCCACAGGCAGGGCCGGCGTCAGCACCCGGCAAACCCGGGCAAATGCCGGGGCCCTGGAGAGCCGGGGGGGCCCACTCGGCCTCGTCAGTTCTCCTGTCCCTTGGCCGGGGCCCACTCGCCTTTACAGTTCTGCGGTCCCCGGCCGAGTTCCGGGGACCGCAGTCCTCGGCAGCAATCTGCGGCGCCGTCACTTTAAGGCGCGCAGACATCCTCGTTTGAATTTCACCTGTGGGCGGAGCTACCGCCTTCTCAGTCCCACAGATGAAGGAGGCGAGCTTCTGTCCGGCGCTGTGTGGGCCCCCTCTCCACCGTGACCTAATCGGGTAAGTGCCCTACCCGCCTCCCCATTATAGGCCCCGGTGAGCTGCTTCTACCCCCTGGATGTATGCCCTGGCCCCTGCCAATGCCCCCACCCGCCGATTCCGCGGGTGTGGGCCCCGCCGAGCCGCGGGTGCTGTACCCGCCGAGCCGCGGGTGCTGGCCCTGCCGAGCCGCGGGTGTGGGCCCCACAGAGCAGCAGAGTTGTGTGCATTTGTCTGAATGTAGCAGAGTTGTATGTGTTTGTCTGAATGTAGCAGAGTTGTATGTGTTTGTCTGAATGTAGCAGAGTTGTATGTGTTTGTCTGAATGTAGCAGAGTTGTATGTGTTTGTCTGTATGTAGCAGAGTTGTATGTGTTTGTCTGTATGTAGCAGAGTTGTGTGTGTTTGTCTGTATGTAGCAGAGTTGTGTGTGTTTGTCTGTATGTAGCAGAGTTGTATGTGTTTGTCTGTATGTAGCAGAGTTGTATGTGTTTGTATGTAGCAGTTGTATGTGTTTGTCTGTATGTAGCAGAGTTGTATGTGTTTGTATGTAGCAGAGTTGTATGTGTTTGTCTGTATGTAGCAGAGTTGTATGTGTTTGTCTGTATGTAGCAGAGTTGTATGTGTTTCTGTATGTAGCAGAGTTGTAGGTGTTTGTCTGTAGCAGAGTTGTATGTGTTTGTCTGTATGTAGCAGAGTTGTGTGTTTGTCTGTATGTAGCAGAGTTGTATGTGTTTGTCTGTATGTAGCAGAGTTGTATGTGTTTGTCTGTATGTAGCAGAGTTGTATGTGTTTGTCTGTATGTAGCAGAGTTGTATGTGTTTGTCTGTATGTAGCAGAGTTGTATGTGTTTGTCTGTATGTAGCAGAGTTGTATGTGTTTGTATGTAGCAGAGTTGTATGTGTTTGTCTGTATGTAGCAGAGTTTGTGTGTGTGTTTGTCTGTATGTAGCAGAGCTGTATGTGTTTGTATGTAGCAGAGTTGTATGTGTTTGTCTGTATGTAGCAGAGTTGTGTGTGTGTGTGTGTGTGTCTGTAAGTGTATATGACTGTATATATTTGTCTGTTTATATGTATTTTTGTGAGTTTGTCTTTAAATATGTATATGTTCGTATCGGTGTCTGTGTGTGGATGGGGCCCACTGGGACTCTTCCGCCCGGGGCCCACAAAAACCTGGAGCCGGCCCTGCCCACAGGGATGTACTAACATATGGAGACAAGTAGCCAGGGGAACTAACACCCAGGGGACTAGTCCCTTTGCTCATTAGCAAACTATATAAGATCTTTAGAAATAATTTTTCTATAGATCTCTTTATCTATGCTAGTGTATACAGGGACGGTTAGGCAGGGATTAGCAATATGCACCCATAACTGCTCATGATTCTGGGTGCATATTGGACCTGACAGGTTCAATTTAAAATGCCGTTGGTGATTCTCCAGGTCAGTATGATTACGCATATGCACTTGTATAGCTTTTTTTTTTATTTAGTTAATTTATTTTATATTTTGATAGATCTGAGTTTTACGAATGCCACAATATCAAATATCTGCATTTCTCCTTTTTTATTTCCTTATTTTTAATGAGACAAAACAGGAGTGATTTGAACATTTATATAAGGTAGCCAAACCCCTATAAGTCTTCATTCAAGGTACACTAACAGCTCAGTCTTACATATTTGGCCATGAAACCAGTGGTACAGTAGGAAGATTTCTCCAAAAATGTCCCAGCAGCCTTTATTCAACATTACAAATACAGGCCATGTTGTTTGTGCTTCTTTGCGCAGCCAGCGTGACCCAAATGTCCTACCATGGCTTGCAGGGTCTCTGAACCCAATCGAGCACATCGGACATGTCATTGGTTGGCAATTGCAAAAGGAGCTGCCAGCAGCAGAGCTTGATGATTTGTGTACCCAAGTGCATTCAGCGTGGTAGAACATTCCTCAGACAACCATTAACCTCACTGATTACAATGCCAGGCGTGTACGTGCGTGAATTGCTGTGTGTGGCGCTCAAACTCGATACTTAATAAATCAAGGTGTTTTTTTTTTTATTTTGTTTACATTTTTTCATTATTTGCATATTATTAACATGTTTATCGTGTGATCTGCTCAATTCCGGTCTATTTTTGCTACACAATTTTAATTCCAAAAAGTGCTTCCCCTTTTAGGGCCATGGTTTCATTGTCTGGGATATTACGTGAGGGTTCCTCTGCTGACAATTTTGCTATATCACCTGTGCATTGTACCCCACCTGTCCATTTTTGCTACGCAATTTTAATTGCAAAAAATGCTGCCAGTTTTAGGGGCATAGTTTCATTGTCTGTGGTAGTCAGTGTTGGTTCTTCAGCTGTCAATAAAGCTAGACCACCTCTGCAATCTACACTACCTCTTCAGTTTTGCTACGACATTTTAAGTGTCCAATTTGGTCACAAACAAAATTAGTGGCAAAAGGACAGATGCTGGTGGATAGGGGAAAAGGCGTGTTGGAAAGGGAAAAAAAAAAGTTTGTGTCCGTGGGGTAGGAGGTAAAGCAAAAGTAACATTTGTTGAAGAAAGGCCATCTTCCAGCAAAAGTAAGATGTCTACTACTTTCCGTGGACAATCTGATGTGATCCCTTTTTTACAGAACCGACCAACTCTACCATAGGTAGATGATGCACAAAAAAAGCACATGCTTGAATGGATCTCAAGTGCTCCATCAAATGGCCTCTCCTCCACCTCAACTTCAACATCCCAAAGATTCCAGTCCTCTGAGTTGTCACCCAAATCGCACTTGCTCTCTAACAGCTCTCAAGTCTCCACCCGCCCTGTAGAGTATGGGGTAACAGAGATGGTTGAGTCTGCAGAGCTGTTCAGTCACACTATAGCCTGGGAATCAGAGGTCTGCTCCAAATATACAGTGAGTCCAGACCATGAAATGATCTGCAGTGATGGCCAGAAGCTTTGTGAGTGAGATGCAGGCCCTGATGAAGACATTTCTGAGCATAATGTAGACCCTCATTCCCAAACTGTAACTCCTATTGGTGGAGACAATGAGGAACATGCTGATGACGATGAGACTCAGATACCTGATTGGAATGACAACTAAACTATTCGGTCAGGGCAGGAAGAGATTAGCTCCGAGGACGAGAGGAGTGCAAACACACAGGGTGATGATGAGGTTGTAGATCCCACTTACTGTCAACCCACAGTCAGGCACTCGAGGAGGTTCAGCAGAGGTGATGGAGGAGGATGCGACTGACGACGAGGTTAGCTTGCGTCTTCCTGGACAGAGACTGAGTACTGGAAGCACGTCAACAACTCCATCCTCAGCCACAACTCTGCCTCTGAGCACAAGTCGGGGTGGCTCTGCAGGTCACATGGGCTCTAAGCCTTGCCTAGCCTGGTCCTTTTTTGACATCGCAAACGATCTCCCAACTCATGTCATCTGTAAGATTTGTCGGCAATCTCTTAAGTAGAGGCCAAAACCTCACTAGTTTGACTACTTCGTCCATGAACCGTCACATGGATATGAAGCATAAGTCCCAGTGGAGAGCTCACTGTGCTACAATGCGGCCTAGCCAAGCGGGCCAACCACCGTCTGCCCCTTCAAGTGCATTCGCGCGCTCTTCATCCTCTATGACTGTGGGGACAGCAATCACACATGCTTTGCGACGCAGACCTTCCACCTCTTTAACCGCAACAGCCAGTATGATTGGCAGGTCGGCATTTGTTTTGGAAGTGGAAACAGCTGCTGGTGTTGAGCTCTCTCGGACATCGAGAGCACCAACTTTGGATGAAGGCAACATTATGTCTCCGCCTGCATTTTTCTCACAGACCAGCACTTTTCCAGGGACACCCTACTCAACATCGTCTCAGCACAGCAGCCAGCCCTTGGTCCCTCAGATGTGGACAAGTATAAGACCATTTCCTCCTAGCCATGACAAAGCTAAGAGGTTGACTTTCACCCTCTGCAAGCTGTTGGCTACAGAAATGCTGCCTTTCCGCCTGGTGAACACAGAGGATTTTCGAGACCTTATGTCCGTCGCAGTGCCCCAGTACCAGATGCCCAGTCGCCACTACTTCTCCAAGAAAGGTGTGCCTGCGCTACACTAGCATGTCGCACACATCACCGCTTCCTTGAGAAACTGTGTGTGACAGGGTGCATTTCATCACCGATACTTGGACCAGTAAGCATGGACAGGGGCGTTACATGTCGCTGACTGGGCACTGGGTAACTATGGTGAGAGATGGAGAAGGGTCTGCTGTACAAGTCTTGCCGTCCCTACGAGTTGTGCGTCAGTCTTCTGTATGTAGAAGTTCCTCAACTGCTTCTGCCTCATCAATCTCGTCTGGGTCCTCCACCTCCACTCAAAGCCTGTCTGGTCAGGCCACCCGCGTTGTAACTGCGCACAAGGAATCCCGCAAACCTCCTTACTATGCTGGCAGCAGAGCTCAACGCCATCAGGCGGTCTTTACGTTGAAATGTCTGGGAAATAAGAGTCACACAGCTCTGGAGACCGAGTTTCGTAAATGGTTGTCTCCACTCAACCTGCAGCCAGGGAAGGTCGTGTGCGACAATGCTGCAAACCTGGGTGCGGCTCTTTGCCGGGGCAAGGTGACACACGTGCCTTGTATGGCTCACGTGTTGAACTTTGTTGTCCAGCAATTGTTAACCCACTATCGCGGCCTAGATGGGCTTCTGTACAGGGCATGGTCACTATCTCCTCACTTCCGCCGTTCAAACGGCGCAGCTGACCGACTTGCATCGCTACAGAAGTCTTTCAGCCTGCCGGTTCACCGCCTGAAATGCGTTGTGTGTTGCTGGAATTCGACTCTCCACATGTTGCAGCGACTGGCAGCACCGCAGATCCCTGGTGCAATACGTTATGACATATAGCCTGGGCCAACAAGATGCAGAGGTGGGGCAGATCACGCTGATGGAGTTGTCTCAGCTCAAGGACCTATGCACCCTTCTGCACAGTTTCGACATGGCGATGAAGATGTTTAGCGCTGACAATGCCATTATCGGCATGACAATTCCAGTCATTTACATGCTGGAGCACACTCCTAAACAGTATTCGGAGTCAGGTGGTGGGACAAGAGGAAGGGGAGGAAGTACAGGAGGATTCATATGCGGAAGGGATACCAAGATCTACAAGGTCCAGACGTTCAGCATCACCAAGGCGGCAGGCATGGGACAGTGGGGGAGAGGGTTAACAAGGGCGCATGGTAGCAGCCAAACTGTTGAGGAAGGTGCAGGAGCCCAGGAAGAACTGGATGACGAACTGGCGATGGGCATGGAAGACTCAGCAGATGAGGGAGACCTTAAATCACATTTCGGTTGTTCAAGGTTGGGGGGAGAGGTCAGAGGAAGGAAGCATGGTTATCACCTCGCCGACACAAACACAGCAAGGACTTGGTCCACATGGATGCGCAAGACACATGAGCGCCTTCTTGCTGCACTACCTACAACATGACCCTCGGACTGTCCGAATTAGAAGTAATGCTGACTACGGGGTTGCCACACTCTTAGATCCCCGGTACAAGTCAAAATTTGGCAAAATAATTCCAGCCATAGAAAGGGACGCACGTATGCAGGAGTATCAGCAGAAGCTGTTATGCAGTCTTAGCTCGGCTTTTCCACTAAACACCAGTGGTGCACAGAGTGAATATCACAGTTGTAACTTGACAACCATGGGGCTGTTGAGTCATCATCAGTCAAACCGTACCAGCAACACCGTATCTGGTGGTAACAGCAATTTTATGGAATCGTTTCATGATTTCGATTTCTTTAGACCATCCTTTGCAAGGCCACAAGAGACAAGAAGTTGACACATAGTCAACGGCTGGAGAGGATGATACAGGGGTATCTCCAAGTGAATATAGATGCCATGACTCTGCAACTGAAGCCTTGCTCATTTTGGGCTTCCAATCTGAAAAAAATGGCCTGAGCTCACCACTTACGCCTTGGAGATCTTGTCGTGTCCCGCAGCCAGCGTTCTCTCGGAACGTTTCTTCAGTGCTGCTGGGTGTATGCTGACAGATAATACACCAGATAGATAGCGAGGATCCTGCACCACTGCATGCCACTTAGTAGTAGCACACGTGTGCTCAAGGAGGGCTGCGAAATACCGTGTCCTGAGCGGGGGTGCTCGTCCGAGAGGAGAGTCCACGTACAGCTGAGAAGAAGAGAGGAATAAGGGACCGCACTCCATCCGCTGAGCAGGAACTTCAGTTTATTGATCGGTGCAGGGTAAAAGGCTGGAGACGCGCCGTGAGCTGGCTCCCAGGTAAAGGACGACGGCCGTTTCGCCTAATTAATTAGGCCCGTGGAAGCCTAATTAATTAGGCGAAACGGCCGTCGTCCTTTACCTGGGAGCCAGCTCACAGCGCGTCTCCAGCCTTTTACCCTGCACCGATCAATAAACTGAAGTTCCTGCACAGCGGACGGAGTGCGGTCCCTTATTCCTCTCTTCTTCCCATGCTGACAGATAAGCGCACAAGTCTGTCCAGTGACAATGTGGACATACTAACGTTCATCAACTGGGGGACAAGTGATGCCACTTAAGTGGTGTCTGTGGCCCAATTTTTGGAAAAAAAGGGAGACTCTGGTTGGAGTCGCCTTTTTGTTTTTTTAAAAATGTTCCAAGATGAACAAGTCATTGATCAGCAAGGACTTTTCTATCCCTGTCATCCTGGGGAGAGTAAATGCTTGTGGATTTTTGAATGTGCTTCATGCAAATCAACATGTGAAGTTTGCAACTGGGGGAAAAGTGATGCCACTTAAGTGGTGTCTGTGGCACAATTTTTGGAAAAAAAGGGAGACTGGTTGGAGTCCCCTTGCTGTGTTTTACATGATTTTAGAAGGGCATGACATGCCTATATCTGTGTCTCCTCCTCCTTTTACTCGTCCAGCTCTTTTGTTTTCGCATGAGTATATGTACTTGTCACTTTGTTTGTGGTGTCTTGTGAGTTGTTTGTCACCTTTTGGACACCTTAGAAGGTGTTTTCTATGTTTTTGTATGTGTTTGCCTCCCATTGTTTTCAATGGGGTTCGAAGGTGTTCGTCGAATGACTGAGCCGCCGTTCGACGAACCGAACTCGAACACTAGGGGGGTGGCTCAACACTAGTTATTACTCACTATCACAATGTAGGTAACGTTTGTTTATTTTAAACAAAAAAAAAAAATAATAATATTTATTCACTTATATAGCGCTATTGATACCACAGTGCTCTACATACATCATCATCATCATCACTGTCCCCCATTGGGGCTCAAAATCTAAATTCCCTATCACTATGTCTTTTGAGTGGGGGAGGAAACCGGAGAACCTGAAGGAAACCCACGCAAACACGGGGAGAATATACAAACTCCTTGGTGGGATTTGAACCCAGGACCCCCAGGGCTGCTGTGCTAACTACTGAGTCACCATGCTTGTGTCTTTATAAGGCTATGTGCGCACGTTGCGTACAGTCACTGCAGAAATTTCTGCAGCGATCTGAAGAGCACACGTGCGCTTCAAATCGCTGCAGAAAATGTCCGTAGTGAAAAAAAAAAAAGCCGATTCCATGCGCTCTGCCTGCAGCTCCTGCCATAGACAGAGCAGGGGCTGCCGGCAAAGCACACGGAAGAAGTGACATGTCACTTCTTAGAACGCGCGCTTCAGGCAGCAGCCGAAGCGCTGCGCTCTAATACGCCACGTGCACACGGCCCCTGCACAATCTCCATAGATTATGCAGGAGACGCAGGACGCATGCAGTTACCCTGCGCTACAAAGCGCAGCGTAACTGCATGTAATTACGCAACGTGCGCATAGCCTTAGGGTGCTAAAGAGAAAAGTTAGCAACATTTTTTTGTAAAGTTCAAGTAAACTTTGTTGGTGTAAACTTACAAAAAAAAAACACAAACATTATTTAGTGTTTGGAACAATTTATGCCAAGCAGCTTTATGCAAAATTTTATATGAATTTCTATTTTTGCCAAAATTTCTTTTTGCTGTAGACAATTTGTTTTATTTTTTTCAAAAATAAGGTTTAATCCTGCTTGGTTAATTTTGCTTGTTCTGATTTTTTTTATTACTAAAATTTTTCTCTTTTTTTACATTTATAAGTTTTCTTTTTATTTTCTTCCTGAAAGTTTTATACGCCCGACACAATACATGTGCAAAAGCAACATACAAACACAAGATTAATAAAATAAATACATTTAAAAATGTACAAATCGTAACAAAGGCTCTATGCAACGGAGGAGGCATTCGCCTTCCCTTGCTGTGGCACTGATTCGGCCATTTAGGAGAATGCCATCATTCTTTCTCCTTCCAGTGAGAGAGACCCTTGGCAAGGCGCTCCCGGACTCCAGCTGAGGCAACACTTGCAAGCAATTGATTGAAGGCTGGAGTCACACTTGCGTATGACTCACATGAGTGCAATGTGAGAAAATCTCACATTGGCCTCAAACCAATGTTAATCAATGAGGCAGCTACTATCTGCTTTTTATTTTTCTTCTCAACTGCAATCGGACTGAGCGGAAAAGAAAAAAAAAAAATTCGCAGTATGCTGTGATTGTAAGGGTATCTCACATGAGACTCGCCAATGCAAGTCTATGGGTGCGAGAAAAAATAAAAAACAAATGTCACAGACAGCACACAGACCATTCTAGGAAAGTTGTGCAGTCAAACTGTACAAGCTGTGTGAGAGCGTCTCATGGTCAGGGGAATTGCTAGAGTCAAAGATTCAGGGATCTGGAACCAAGCTTCAAAATGAAATCTGTCAGTGTCAACATGATGCAGACAGACAGAGTTCAATCCTGTGTTAAAACAGGGAGCAGAAGCCGAAGCAGTTGTGCGAAACAGCGTGCTGTCCTCCTCACCCCACTTGCCTCTCCTCGCCTCCCCCTTTTGCGGTTTCCTGATGTATTTGCTCTGCGTTTATAATTAAATCATGGATACTAAAGTACGGTGATTGCTGCCTTTCTTTTCTCCGGATGAATTCATTCTATCCACACACACACACACACACACACACACACACACACAGAGTGTGTCCACCCATATCCTGTCCACCGCATTTAACTTGAGAACAGCGGCAGCTATAGGCATAGGAGTGGTGTCTAGGTATAGTAAAGTAGCCATGCGCTACGCAATGAAACCACCTATAGTGCCACCTAGTGGAAAACAACAGAGTTAGCATTTTTATCTCGAAAATGAAACGAGATAGAGAAAAAAAGTGAATTACAAAATTGTAGGGCATCATCAATTCGAATCGACACTTGCATACAGAAATGCTATGATATGAAACCCATGACACCCCCCCCCCCCCAAAACATTGAATGCTGGTCACACATATGGCGCTCATTTAACTTTGATGCTCAAAGTGGCCACCGTCAGCTGCAATGCACATCTGGACTCTGGACAGCACTGTATCTTGCTGCATGTTGTGCAATATGGTAGCTGACACGTTTGCACAAGCATCTGTGATACATCGTTGTAGGTCCTGCAATGTTGGTGGAGGGGTCGCATACACCTGCTGTTTGATGTCACCTCACAGAAAGAAGTCCAATGGGGTCAGGACTTTACTATACCTAGACACCAGTTCTATGCCTATAGCTGCTGCCGTTCTCAAGTTAATGGCGGTGGCCAGGATATGGGTGGACACACTGTATATACACATATACACACACACACGTGTTTCTCAATAAATTAGAATATCATGAAGAAGTTAATTTCAGTTATTCAATACAAAGAGGGAAACGCATATATTATATTGAGTAATTACACACAGAGTGATCTATCCGATATATTATATAGAGTCATTACACACAGAGTGATCTATTTCAAGTGTTTATTTCTGTTAATGTTGATGATTATGGCTTACGGCCAATGAAAACCCAAAAGTCATCAGAAAATTAGAATGTTATATAAGACCAACTGAAAAAAGAGAATTTTGTTTACTTACCGTAAAGTCTTTTTCTTATAGTTCCGTATTGGGAGACCCAGACCATGGGTGTTTAGCTTCTGCCTCCGGAGGACACACAAAGTACTACACTTAAAAGTGTAGCTCCTCCCTCTGAGTTTATACACCCCCTGGTGAGCCAGTCCCAGCCAGTTTAGTGCAAAAGCTGAAGGAGAATAGCCACCCAGGGCCGGCTCCAGGTTTTTGTGGGCCCTGGGCGAAAGAGTCTCAGTGGGCCCCATCCACACATAGACATGCACAGATACATACACATACAGGCACACGTACACATACTTATTTAAAGAGAAATTCACAAAAACACACAAATAGACATAAATCTAGACAGTCAAATACACTGACATACATAGATACACATCATACATACACACACACATTATTTTTATATATTTATCCTGTATATATATTTCTAATATTGGGAAGCCGGCAACAGCCTCATTCACTTCCCGGCTTGTCTAACAGACATGGCCGAACATAGGGCACACTAACACTGCTGTATATACATCACAAGAGAGGCTGGGGACAAACACAATACTGGGGGGAATACATATTACTGAGGAAAGGGGTATACAGCTCTAGAGGAGGGCAGTGACTGAGGTGGGGGGGGGCAGCTGTGAGGTGGGGGGTTGACATGCAGCTCTGGGTGTATACAGCTCTGGGGTGGGGGGGGACATACAGCACCTGGGTGGAGGGGACATACAACTCTGGGGGTATAGTAGTATGCAGTCCCATATTGTGTTATGAAGCCCCCATTGTCCTCCATATAGTATTATGTAGCCCCCATATGCACTATGCAGCCCCCATATAGCACAATGCAGACCCAGATAGCATTAGGCACCTTCATGTAGTATACAGCCCCTAAATACCACAGTGCAGAGCCAGATAGCATTAGGCACCCTCATGTAGTACACAGCACCTATATAGCACAGTGCAGAGCCAGATAGCATTAGG
This sequence comes from Anomaloglossus baeobatrachus, assembly GCF_048569485.1. Lineage (NCBI taxonomy): Eukaryota > Metazoa > Chordata > Amphibia > Anura > Aromobatidae > Anomaloglossus > Anomaloglossus baeobatrachus. Next base: position 228,985,877 of record NC_134354.1, read on the forward strand.
TATCCTCATGTAGTACACAGACCTATATAGTACAGTGCAGACCCAGACAGCACAGTGGAAACCCAGATAGCATTAGGCACTCTCATGTAGCATACAGCTTGTATATAGCATAGCCTGTATATAGCACAGTGCAGAGCCAGATAGCAGTAGGCACCCTCATGTAGAATACAGTGATTAATACTCAGTGGCGTAACTAGAGTTTGATGGGCCCTGGTGCAAAATTTGGACCGGGGCCCCCCTCCACGTACACCGACACTTAGGGTGCGGGATAATGACACTGACACTCGGGGTACAGGATAATGATGCTGACACTTGGCTCTTACCCTCATCACCCAGGTTTCCCATGATCTGAAATCCCTCTATCAGTACCCTGCTTTCCCATGTTCTGATATCCATCTTTCCCTCAGCACCCAGCTTTCCCATAACAGAGTAAAGCTGGGTGCTGAGAGATGTATAGCAGAGCATGGGAAAGCTGGGTGCTGAGGGAAAGAGCCTTTTTCCCTCAGCACAAAACATTCCCATCCCATACTTGTATCTTTGTCCTCCTTGTATATAGATCTCCAAATACTATAATGGCCCCCACATAGCCTTCCATATAATATAAAGGGTCCCACATAACCCGTCATATATTATAATGCACCCCCATAGTTCTCCATGTATTATAATTCACCCCATAGTACTCCATATATTATACTGCACCACAGTCCTCCATGTTTTATAACGCACACCCATGTGTGACCATGTGTAAGGTAGCCTCCATATTTCTCCATTTATTATAATGTAGCCCCGATAGTGCTATATGTATTATAATGTAGCGCCATAAATCATCATATTGTATTATGCAGCCCCATACTCCTCCATGTATAATGCACCCCTAGTCCATGTATAAGGTGTCCTTCATTTTGTATTATGCAGCCCCATACTCCTCCATGTATAATGCACCCCTAGTCCATGTATAAGGTGTCCTTCATGTTTTATTATGCAGTCCCATAGACCTCCATGTATCATGCAGCCAGTAAAATAAAAAAACAAGTACCTCTCTTCTCCTTCCGACCCCTGCGACTGCGGTAGTTACGCCCCTGCCCCCAAATGTCACACACCCTGCACCCCCATATCACACACACTACACCCCCATATCTCACACACCCTGCTTCCCATACAGCCTGCACCCCCATATCACACACACTACACCCCCATATCACACACACTACACCCCCATATCTCTCACACCCTGCTTCCCATACAGCCTGCACCCCCATATCACACACACTACACCCCCATATCACACACACTACACCCCCATATCTCTCACACCCTGCTTCCCATACAGCCTGCACCCCCCATATCACACACACACTGCTCCCCATACAGCCTGCACCCCCCATATCCCACACACACTGCTCCCCATACAGCCTGCACCCCCCATATCCCACACACACACTGCTTCCCATACAGCCTGCACCCCCCAGATCTCACACACTACACCCCCATGTCACATACCCTGCTCCCCATACAGCCTGCACCCCCCATATCACACACAATACACCCCCATATCACACACACCCTGCCCACATATCTCACCCTGCCTGTACCCCAACTTACCCCTCTCAAACACTGTGCACCCCTTCACATCCTTCTGTCAGTCTGCAGCCCTCATATGTCACTCACCCTGCAGCCCCCCTCACCCTCATGTCCCCTCTTTTCTTATTACCAGTCATCATGTGTCCATTATCTCCTTCAGGATTCAGTATCTTGCTTTCTGCCCGGCATCCTGTGTCTCCTCCCACACAGTCACATGGGCGTGACATCATCGCAGGTCCTGCAGGATGGAGATCCCGTCTGCTGTGCAGGTCAGGACTAGCACTCCTGCAGCTCAGACACGGCTGGTGGGCCTCTCCAGGTCAGGGGCCCCTCTACTGACACTGGGCTCCCCTTACTCACAGGTCGGCCACTACACAGCGGCACTACACATAGGGGCCCGGCAGCCGGCTCTGCAGAGCGGCTGCCGGGCCCCTATGTGTACTAGTGCCGCTGTGTAGTGGCCGGCCTGTGAGTCAGGGGAGCCCAGTGTCAGTAGAGGGGCGGCTCACGTCTCCTCGTTCCCCCACTGATCCGGTCTCCTCGGTGCGTCGTCCATTGCTGTCGCTCGCTCTGACCTCTCAGCAGGCGCGCAGTGATGACGTCACCGCGGTCCTCTGCAGAGCTGTCAGAACGCCGACAGTCACAGCGGGGAGAATGATAAGAGAGGGAGCGCGCCGCTCACTCTCTCATCATTGCTCTCAATTGTATCGGCACCTGCGATGCCGATGCAATTGAAAGCTCGATCCTCGGCGGGGGGGCGGTGACAGCACGGCCACCGGGCCCCCCTGAGTAGCGGTGCGCCACTCCTGCCACCGCGAGTGGGCCCCCCCCGGCAGCTCAGGGCCCCGGCATTTGACCGGGTTTGCCGGGTGCTGGCGCCGGCCCTGTAGCCACCCACAAGTAGAACAGAGCAAGAGCCGGAACAACCGGAGACTCTGTCTTGACAACAGCCGGTGATAACACACGGAACAAGAAAATTGCCAACGGGCAACAGGGAGGGAGCTGGGTCTCCCAATACGGAACTATAAGAAAAAGAATTTACGGTAAGTAAACAAAATTCTCTTTTTCTTTATCGTTCCTATGGGAGACCCAGACCATGGGACGTTCCAAAGCAGTCCCTGGGTGGGAAATAAACAGAAAAACTAAGAAGTAGGCAGAACCTAACTTCACAAGTGGGCGACAGCCGCCTGAAGGATGCGTCTGCCCAAGCTCGCATCTGCCGAAGCATGAGCATGCACTTGGTAGTGCTTCGAGAAGGTATGCAGGCTAGTCCAAGTGCCAGCCTGACAGACTTGTTGAGCCGTAGCCTGGTGCCTAAAAGCCCAAGAGGCACCGACAGCTCTGGTCGAGTGTGCTTTGATCCCCGGCGGGAGAGGCACCTGAGTACTCTGGTAGGCGTCCGAAATGGTCGATCTAATCCAACGGGCTAAGGTCGGCTTAGAAGCAGAGAGGCCCTTGCGCCGCCCTCTGGTTAGCACAAAAAGAGAGGTGCACCTCCTGAGCGCAGCAGTGCGAGATACATAGATCCGGAGAGCACGCACCAGATCTAGAGTATGCAGCGCTTTTTCAAAGCGATGAACAGGGGCCGGACAGAAGGAAGGTAAGGTAATGTCCTGGTTAAGGTGGAAGGGAGAGACCACCTTAGGAAGAAAGTCTGGAGTCGGATGGAGAACCACCTTGTCTTGATGAAAAACTAAAAAAGGTGACTCCGAGGAGAGCACAGCCAAATCAGAGACTCTCCTGATAGAAGTTATGGCAACTAGAAAGGCCACTTTCTGAGAAAGACGATACAAAGAAACCTCCCTAAGAGGCTCAAAGGGGGGTTTCTGCAATACCGTGAGGACCAAGTTAAGGTCCCAGGGATCCAAGGGCCGCCGATAAGGCGGAATGATGTGAGACAGAGCTGAGACTTGTCCCTTGAGAGAGTTGAGGGACAGTCCTAGCTGCAGACCGGACTGTAGAAAAGACAGAAGGGTCGGCAAAGAGAATGGCCAAGGAGGATGGCCGGAAGAGCGACACCAGGACAGGAAAATTTTCCAAGTCCTGTGATAGATCTTGGCGGAGGAAGACTTACGGGCCCGAGTCATAGTGGAGATGACCTCAGGAGGAATACCAGAAGTCGTCAAAATCCAGGACTCAAGAGCCACGCCGTCAATTTGAGGGCCGCAGAATTCGGGCGGAAAAACGGACCTTGCGAGAGTAGGTCCGGACGGTCCGGAAGATGCCACGGCATCTCTACGGACAGTTGGAGCAGGTCCGGATACCAAGCTCGTCTGGGCCAGTCCGATGCAATGAGGATGACTCGACAGCCCTCCATTCTGATCTTGCGCAGGACTCTGGGCAAGAGAGCTAGAGGGGGAAACACGTAGGACAGACGAAACTGGGACCAGTCTAGAACCAGAGCGTCCGCGGCGAAGGCCTGAGGATCGTGGGAGCGAGCCACGTAAACAGGAACCTTGTTGTTGTGACGGGATGCCATTAGGTCCACGTCCGGAGTGCCCCATTTGCAGCAGATGGACTGAAATACTGCCGGGTGCAGGGACCACTCGCCACTGTCCACGCATTGACGGCTGAGATAATCTGCCTCCCAGTTTTCCACGCCTGGGATGTGGACTGCGGATATGGTGGACTTGGAGTCCTCCGCCCATTGAAGGATGCGTTGTACCTCCATCATTGCCAGCCGGCTGCGTGTCCCGCCTTGGTGATTGATGTAGGCAACCGCTGTTGCGTTGTCTGACTGGACTCGAATGTGCCTGCCCGCCAACAGGTGGTGAAAAGCTAGGAGAGCTAGAAACACGGCTCTGGTTTCCAGCACATTGATTGAAAGGGCTGACTCGGACGGAGTCCAAGTGCCCTGGGCTCTGTGGTGGAGATATACCGCTCCCCAGCCGGATAGACTGGCATCCGTGGTGAGAATCACCCAAGACGGGGCCAGGAAGGAGCACCCTTGGGACAGGGGCCGAAGCCACCACTGAAGAGAGCTCCTGGTCCGTGTCCTCTGTAAGGAGGAAGGCCGCTTGTCCCAGCAGCGGAAAATGTCCAGTTGCAGAGGGCGCAGATGGAACTGGGCAAAGGGAACAGCCTCCATGGACGCCACCATTTGACCCAGCACCTGCATCAGGCGCCTGAGGGTATAACGGCGGGGCCGCAGCAGAGAGCGCACCGCTAGCTGGAGAGACTGCTGTTTGATTAAGGGCAACTTCACAAGTGCCGGCAAAGTTTCGAACTGCATCCCTAGGTACGTGAGACTGTGGGTCGGAGTCAGAGTGGATTTGGGAAGATTGACAAGCCACCCGAATTGGGCTAGACTGAGCGAGACACTCCGCTGACAGTCTGCGCTGGATGGAGCCTTGACTAGAAGGTCGTCCAGGTAAGGAAGCACTGCCAACCCCTGGAGGTGCAAGACCGCAATCACTGCTGCCATGACCTTGGTGAATACCCGAGGGGCCGTGGCTAACCCGAAGGGGAGAGCCACGAATTGGAAATGATCCTCTCCTATGGCAAAACGTAACCAACGCTGGTGTGAAACTGCGATTGGCACATGTAGATAGGCATCTCTGATGTCGATGGACGCCAGGAAATCCCCTTGGGTCATTGAGGCAATGACTGATCGCAGAGACTCCATGCAAAAATGCCGCACCCGAACATGCTTGTTGAGAAGCTTGAGATCCAGGATGGGCCGGAAGGTACCGTCCTTTTTGGGAACTAGGAAGAGGTTGGAGTAAAAACCTCTGAACCGTTCCCGAGTGGGAACTGGTACAATCACTCCGTTTGCCTGCAGGGATGCCACGGCCTGTGAGAAGGCGGCGGCCTTGGAGCAGGGGGGAGTTGAGAGAAAAAATCTGTTTGGCGGGCTGGAAGAGAATTCTATCCTGTAGCCGTGAGATATATCTCTCACCCACTGATCGGAGACTTGTTTTGTTTTTTTTTTAAAAACAAATTTAAATTTCTTTTCTTGTAATGGTAAAAAAAGGGTACAGAATGAAGAAAATAAGGGTCAACAAATCAAAATATCAAATAACATAGTCTCTACAATTTATCGATCAAATATTTGTCACGGTCATCAAATTTGTTCCTTCCCCTTCTTCGTCAATGTATATTTCCATTATTCAGTCTCTGCTACCCCCCTTCAGCATTCCTTGATAACTTGTTACAAACATTACTTATAAACACTATCCCTCCCACCCACCCCCTCCCCTCTCCATGCGACACAACCCAGAATTTGGCCAACTATACTTTCAGCTCGCACAGGGACCCTGACAGGTCTTCCTTCATGTACCATTCCGTAGACACAAATGTGGACATTATTTGTATTGTTTCTTCTCTAGAACATATAACGCTTATAAACTTTATCCATTTACTGAAAAATTTTGCTGTCATCCTTTCTTTACACCTCTCCACCATCACCTTCTCCAACATGAGCGTTTTTTTCAATTAATTAACAAGTTCTTCTTTTGTTGGTATTTCCTTCACCAGCCACTTCTGAAGAATAGCCCTTTTAGTTATCCCTCCCTCCTCCCGATGCCGATAGTGAAATAACTAGACCATTGGATCTAACTCTACATTTCTATTCCAGATTTTCCTCACTACCCATTGGACTTGTTTCCAAAGTCTTTCAATCCTTTCGCACTGCCATATCCCATGATATAGATCTGTTTTTTCCGTACCACAATTTGGACAACTCATCATCTTATCTGGATGTCTAGCATTCAGTATATTAAATCCATAGATAGCTCTATGTATGATCCTGAATTGGGTATCTCTTAAGTTCTCATTCACAATCTTCTTTCTCATCACCATCCAACCATTCAAAATCTTCTCCACTTCTTGATCTCCCAACTGCTTTGCCCACCCTTTCAACATTCTTCCTGGTATGTTAGGGACTAACACTTCTCTCATATTTCCATAAAGACTTGATATATTTGTGGCATGGATGTCCCTTAATATGATCGCATCCATCTGATTTGCCTCATATTCGTTATTTATGTTGTATAGTTTCTTCATTATCCCTTGCTTCACCTGCTCATACTGGAGAGTCTGGAATGGGCGCAAGTCATACTTTGCTCTCAACTCCTCACACGTCATCCATCTCCGTTCTGTATCATGCATCAGGTTTTTTAGAGTTCCAATCCCTTTTTCCCTCCATTCTTTAAAGAGATAATTTTCCCTTCCCTGTGGAAAGTCAGGACAAGCCCATATATTAAGGAATTTGGAGATGTTCCAGGCTAACCTGAACTTTTTCCTAACCGCCTTCCAAGTCATCACTGTGACTCTACAAATCAGTGAGTATTTAATGTTGGGCGGCAAATTTGGAATGGAGGTATGTAGGATTGAACTCAGGTCCCAAGGTTTACAAAATTCTGCCTCTATATCCCAGTCAGAATACCTACTTGTTCGTCTAATCCAATCGACTACATGTCTTAAGATACAGGCCAAATTGTACCCCCTGATGTTAGGCAGTCTGATCCCTCCATTTTCTGTTCATAACATTAGCTTTTTGGCACTAATCCTCGGCCTATATCCCTTCCACAAAAAACGTGAGAACGCTTTTGTCAATCTGTTCACATCCGAGTGTTTAAGAAGCAATGGGATTGTCTGCATTGGATAGAGAAGCTTGGAAAAGCTCATCATTTTTATTAGATGATTTCTTCCCAGAAGAGTCAGCGGCAAATTTACCCAACCTTGTAGTTCACGTTCAATTTTCTCGATCAAAGGGAAATAATTTAATGAATATATGGTTTTTGTATCCCTCCCAACCTGTACTCCCAAATATTTAATTGTATTTCTAGCTATTGGAATGTCACATAATGCACCCCTCTCCCCCTCCGCTCTCTTTCCGTCCAAGAAGAGAATTTCACATTTGTTTTTGTTAAGTCTAAACCCTGCTAACCTCCCAAACTCCTCAATTTGTTCTATGACTCTACTCAATTGTGTTTTAGGTTTGCTCATGAACAGGATTATATCATCAGCAAATAAGGCTGAGTGCAATGACTTCCTCCCTACCTTGATCCCTTCAAACCACCCCCCCTCATTCAAACGTCTAGCCAGTGGTTCAATAGCCAAGTTAAACAATAGTGGTGACATCGGGCATCCTTGCCTGTTTCCCTTCATCAAAGGAAATGTTTTTGACAGAAATCCCGGGGTACTCACTCTTGCCTGAGGATTTGCATAAAGGACCCTCACAAAATTCCTAAAAGCTCCGTGAAAGCCCAGGTGATCTAACACCTGTTCCAGCCATGACCACCTCACATTGTCAAAGGCTTTCTCCGCGTCCAAGGTGATCAAGGCTGGATTCCCCTCCCCCCCTTCTCTCGTCTGCTTTACTAAATCAATTGCTAGCATTACTTTCCTAATGTTTGTCACCACTGAACGTCCTTTAACAAAGCCAGCCTGGGGGAGATCTATAATCTCTGGCAATACTGCCGCTAACCTATTTGCCATCAACTTTGCTAAAATTTTTAGGTCTTGAATAATCAGCGAGATGGGCCTATAACTAGATGGGTCTTCTAAATTCTTTCCTCCTTTAGGAATGAGCTTTATATAGGCTGTATTAAGTGTACCCGATATTCTTTCCCCATCCATTATCTTATTGAATAACTCTGTCAGTATAGGTGAGATCTGATCCTTCATAATTTTGAAAAAACAGCCGCTAAAGCCATCTGGTCCCGGGGCCTTTGTCGTTTTTAACTCTCCTATAACCTGTAGAACCTCCTCCTCTGTCACCTCTTTATTCAGAGCCTGTAAATTTTCCTCCGTGAGCGTAGGCATTTTTGTTCCTTTTAACCACTCATTTCCTTCTCTCCCATCATCTAACCCCTCCTCTTTATATAAACCTGCATAGAAGTCTCCAAGAATGTCGTTTATCTCTTTGGGATCTGTCGTTTTACTTCCCACAGCGTTTCTCAGTGTCATAATATGTGTCATCGGTCGTCGTCCCCTTGCCAGATTTGCCAATAACTTCCCTGCCTTGTTCCCAAAACGATTCAACTCTGCCTCTTGTTGTGTCCTGTACATACCTTCTTTCCTTTCTACCCAGTTCTCAAAATTGCCCTTCGCCTCCACCCACTTTGCTTTTGTCATCCTTGATGGTTTTTTTAAGAAGTCAGTATATGCTTCCCTGACTGCCCGGCTAGCCTCCTGAAACTTTACTTGTGCCTGTCGTTTCACCTTTGTCGTATATCCTATGACTTTTCCTCTCAAAACTGCCTTAGCCGTCTCCCAATACAATAGTGTTTCCCCACTGTGCTCCTGATTCGTCAATGTATAATCCACCCACCATTCTCTCAGTATTCTATGGAAGTTCTCGTCCAAAGTCAAGAATGAGGGGAAGCGCCATATATAATCCTGTCCTCTCTGGACTTTGTCAGCTATACTGACTACCACTTGGCTATGATCCGATATTACCATAGTCTCTATAACTATCTCTTCTACCCTCTGCAATAAATTCTCACTTGTCAGCCAAAGGTCAATCCTTGACCAAGAGTCGTGTGGGTAGGAATAGTGTGTAAATTCTCTCTTGCGGGTGATATAATCTCCAGCAATCCTGTAGTGTAGTTGTATTTAACAATGCTCTCAGCGACCCCTCCGTGTTCCTCCCCTGCTTCCCCTGACTCCTCCTGTCTTCTTCGTGAGAAACCACTGTATTGAAGTCTCCCCCCACCAATTTACATATATCCCCATCCAGCAAAATCTTACTAGCTATATTTTCAAAAAAACACCTTTGTTCCGTATTGGGTGCATATATATTATGGATACTAAAAGTGCCTTGAGTACCTGAAATCGTTATATGTATGTATCTTCCTTCTTCATCTGAATCTTGTGTTTCCACCTCGTGTGCAAAGGTTTTTTTGATCAAAATAAGAACCCCTGCTTTCCTACCGTTTGAGGCCGACCCATATACCCTTCCCACCCACATCTTATTCATACGGAAGAACTCATCCTTTTGCAAGTGCATCTCCTGTAATAAAGCAATATCAACCTTAAGCTTCTTGAGATGACGTAGTATCATATTTCGTTTGTGCAGCGATCTGAGTCCCTTAACATTCCACGTAATGAGCTTAACCAAAATCCCCCAAATCAACAGTTCCTTTTTCAGGCCGTGTCGCATGGATTCCCCATCTCTCTTCCCCTCCCCTCCCCTAACTGTATATAACCCCTCCCATCCCCAACTTTACAAATACAATTAACGTCTTCCATTTTTTCTGAGATGATTGAGACTCCTTTCAAACCCCTGCTTCAAGTCAAGCTCTCCATGAAGCCACCCCACTAAGTCACCTCTCCCCCTCTATTGGCTATTAACTCCTTGCCCCTAAACAGCCTTTATAAATTTATCAAGCTTCTAAAACCGTCATTAAGAGAAGAAAAAGAGAGAGAGAAGGAAAAAAAAAAAAAAGCATTAGTAAATGATAAAAGGGAAAAAGTGATAAGCATGAAAAAGAGAGAGAAAAAGGGAGCGAAAGAAAAAGAGATAGAGAAGAGAGAAGGAGGTAGGCGAGACTTTAGAGAGTTAAGGCACATTTGTCACCATACGGCTCCATTCAGCAGTCTCAAATTAAGTCCTTGTCTTGCCTGCTTGTTCATGAGCGGCTGCCTCTTCCAGAGACTTGTTTTAACCAAGCGTCGCCAAAGTGGGAGAGCTTGCCACCGACTAAGGACGTGGCTGGAGCGGGCCGAGAGTCATGAGGAGGCTGCCTTAGTGGCAGGACCTCCTGCGGGCTTCTACGGACGCGCTTTTGGGCGCCAGTTGGATTTCTGATCCTTAGCTGAGTTAGCGGACGAGGCGGAGGGCTTACAGGACGACCAGTTGGAGGAACGAAAGGAACGAAACCTCGATTGATTCCTACCCTGGGCGGGTTTCCTGGTCTTGGTTTGTGGCATGGAAGTACTCTTCCCGCCAGTAGCTTCCTTAATAATTTCATCCAGCTGTTCACCGAACAGCCAGGAACCAGCAAAAGGGAGCCCAGCAAGAAACTTCTTGGAAGAAGCATCTGCCTTCCACTCTCGAAGCCACAAGATCCTGCGGATAACAAGGGAATTAGCTGAAGCCACCGCAGTGCGGTGAGAAGCCTCTAGCATGGCAGACATGGCATAAGATGAAAAAGCTGAAGCCTGAGAAGTTAAGGTAACCATCTCAGGCATAGATTCCTTGGTGAGGGAATGCATCTCCTCTAGGGAAGCAGAGATGGCTTTGAGAGCCCACACTGCTGCAAAAGTCGGGGAAAAAGCGGCCCCCGCAGCTTCATACACAGATTTGGCCAGAAGATCAATCTGACGGTCAGTGGAATCCTTAAGTGAGGTGCCGTCAGCCACCGACACAACGGTCCGGGCTGAGAGCCTAGACACCGGGGGGTCTACCTTTGGGGAGTGCGACCACTCCTTGACCACCTCAGGTGGAAAGGGAAAACGGTCATCAGAACCACGCTTTGGGAAGCGTTTGTCAGGACAGGCCCTGGGTTTGGTCACAGCGGTCTGAAAACTGGAGTGGTTAAAGAACACACTCTTCACTCTCTTAGGCGAGGTAAACTGATGCTTTTCTGCCAGAGAGGGTTGCTCCTCTGAGACTGGCGGATTGAGATCCAGTACAGAATTAATAGAAGCAATCAAGTCACTAAAATCTGAGTCACCCTCGGAAAGATCGACGGGGAACATAGCCTCCGAGCCCCCTGTGAGGGCATCCTCCTCATCTTGAGAGTCAGCTCTTGAGTCAGAGCCGCGGGATGAGGAGGGGGAGGAAACCCTGCGCCTTCTCTTAGAAGGACGGGGTCTGGGACCTGATGATGAATCCTCTGTGAGCTCTGATGGACGGAGGTCAGAGGATAGGGATCCTCTGGCAAGAGTATTAGAGGCACCCTGTGAGGGCTGATGTATATTCATCAAAGTCCTGGACAAAAGTCCCATGGACTCAGCAAATGACTGGGATATGGACCTAGAAAAGGACTCTACCCAGGCCGGGGGTTCAGCCACAGGTGCAGAAGCAGCCTGAGAGACCACTGGGGGTGAGACTCCAGGCTGTGGCACCGCAAAGTTAGAGCAAACATCACAGCTTACATGCAGTGCATACAGAATAAAGCTTTGGAGCCTTGCTCCTTGTGTGAGACATGCTGCTGGAGTGGGGGCTTTGCAAGAGAATGAACCCCAGGGAGAATATACAGAGGTGCACAACCGGAGACCAGCTGTGGCTTACCAGACCGCTGGAAGCGGTGTTGTGTGCCCTCCAGATCCCGAAGCCCGGACCCCCAATGCACAGCACCTAAGCAGGGATGCAGAGTGCAGACAGGCCCAGTGCAGAGTGAACTCTGCCTGAGAAATGGCCACCGGAGCGAAGAGAGGGGGCGGGACTAGGGGGCGTTCCTGTAGGGGAGCGGGAACTGGAGGGCCATAGACGTGCAGGAGAGGAGACACGCCCCAGCAGTGGGGAGTGCCCTCCCCTGTGCAGAACGGCCGCCGGGAGGAGCCGTGCCTGTCCCTCTTGCATGAGTGACATGCGAGGGAAGTTAACAGCAACTAGGCCTCCGGCAAAGCCGGGGCCTAAATTTAAGCGGCGAGGCCGACGCGCAGGCACCATCGGCGCGGTTCTCGGGCGAAAGCTAGAGAACCCGTCGGAAATGTCAAAATAAACACATACAGCATACTCTCCCCATACAATAAAGAACAGGGACCCCCCACATAAACGTCTCAGGTACTTAGCTGCTGAGACGCAGGGCCAGGTCCCTGGGGATGAGTGCTCCGGTCCAACAGGATCCTCAAGGGGCTGTGGATGGAGACCGGTGTCCTGCCAGACATGGAGACCGTGCTGGCTCCCACTTCAAGCCAGAGCCCAGGAGGGATGGTGAAGGAGCACGGCATGTAAGGCTCCAGCCTTGGAAATCAACCTTAACAACACTGCCGACACAGTGGGGTGAGAAGGGACATGCCGGGGGTCCAGACGTGGACCCGCATTTCTTCAATCTCTTTCCAAAAAACAAAAAAATCATATGAGAATGCATGTGTGGATGTATGCCACCTGAACACAAAGCGATAAACTGGCTGGGACTGGCTCACCAGGGGGTGTATAAGCTCAGAGGGAGGAGCTACACTTTTAAGTGTAGTACTTTGTGTGTCCTCCGGAGGCAGAAGCTAAACACCCATGGTCTGGGTCTCCCAAAGGAACGATAAAGAAAAATTATTTTAAACTCAGAAATGTTGGCGCCTACTGAAAAATATGTACAATAAATGCGCACAATACTTGGTCGGGGCTCGATCCTTTTGCATGAATTACTGCATCAATGCGGTGTGACATCACTGCTACCAGCCGGGTCCCCCTTGTCAGTGTTTCCTGGAGAGATCAGACTTGTTTTTGACCTCTCCAGGCTTGGATGTAGCAGAGACCAGACCATCGTGGGGCGTTGTGTGAATTACAGTGGAACCTCAAGAGTTTTTTTGGGGTTAATAAACTGGTGAAAGAGGGTGCACCATTTTATTTCAAATAAAGGATTTTTCTCTGTGTTTATTTCCTTTTACTTATAAGATTAGTGATGCCATCACTAATTTTAGGCTTGATGACAGTTGTGAGTTGCCATTAACCCCTTATTACCCTGATTGCCACCGAACAAGGGCAATCAGAAAGAGCCGGATACAGCGCTGGGATTGTCACATCTAATGGACAATTCCAGGAGGCTGCTATTTTTAGGCTGGGGGGGCTTCCAATAACCATGGCTCTCCCCAGCCTGAGAATACCAGCCCCCATCTGTCATGCTTTAGCATGGCTGGATATCAAAATTGGACAGGACTGTTTTTGTTTTTTAAACTATTTAAATAAATAATAAATTTTAAAAAAAGTCACATGCAGTTGTTCCTATTTTGATACACAGCCAAGCTAAGCGCATAGCTGGGGGCTACAGCCTGAATTTGTATGCTTTATCTGAGCTGAGTATCATAATATGGGGGTCCCTTTTGTACAATACAGACCTACATACCGCGCCTGTGATTGGTTGCAGGCAGACGCTGTCACACAAGCGGGGGGCACATCTGACTGTAACCACAGACACTAGGATGCCCGATGGGTGGGGAAAGCAAGGACAGCTGTGCATATGCAATGAAAGTAATGAGCAGGCCCTGAAATGAACGGGTGGCTGTAGTGTACAGCTGTGCCGGAGCCTCCAAGTATAAAGCGCTTGTTTCATTCTTATTTTCTTTATTTTTTTTGTATTCCTCAAGGTACCGAATCAACTTTTACCATCCCAGGCCCAGCACTTGAGTAAGTTTGAAACCGTCTGGATCCGGACTTGAAATGCAAAATGGCGGGGGCTTACTATTTAAATATACTATCCTCTATGAAGCCAGAGCCATCAATCAAAGAAGAGGGGAGGGTGGAGATAGAGGAGAAAACAAGCAGGTGGGAAGGTGGATTTAAAGTATTTAGCTCTGCCATGTTGCACGAGCGCCTGTTCTTGGCTTGAACAAGCATTCTGTGCTGATGGAGTCCCTTTAAGTAAAGAGGCATACTATCAATATGCTACTTTTGCATCTCAAGATAGGCTGTGAGTCCACATGTGAGCATGTGAGAATCTGTTTGTGGATTTTTTTTTTTTTAATAAAGTTTATAAGTTTGATACTAAAAATCACTACATCAGTAATTAATTTTGCAATCACAAAAGCTGAAGATCAACTTCTAAATCAACAGAGCAATATATAGACAAAAGAATAATTTTTATTTCCCCAGCAGCTATGGTAAAACAGAAATCCATGGGATCAAAATGTATCTACATAGGAAAATAAAAAGATGAACAAAGTATTTGGAAACAAAAAGAATGTTGCTGTAAGAAGTGTCAGGTAAATTACATCTTCTTCCAGTGCAGGATCAATAAGCCTGGCTTTTCTAAAAACAGATGTATTCTCATTCTTCACAAAAAGCGATGGCCAACATGAAAAGTGATACAATAGTTGGAAAGGCAGGAAAGTCCAAAATTGTGTTAACTGCCCAAATTACCTTAAATACAACAGAACAATTTTCGCCATATAAAAAAAGAAAATGGCATCTTCTTCCCTGTGACAAATAGCAGAAAACATGTTTTTAAAGGGTAAGTGTTCGCTAATGAGATTGGCTGCGTTCCATCCCATCGCAGCAGGCTACAAACTAACACTTTCATCCATTGAATGCTGATAGATTGTAGTCTGCTACAAAAGGAGTACGACGGAGCAACGGAGAATTTCACATCGAATCTCATCGAAACTGAACTTGCTCTTTAAAAATATAGTACAGGCAACTGCACAAAACTGCTGCAAGATTCACAAATACGTCTATTTACAATAATGAACGATAACTGGAGGGAAAAGAAAAGAGACGCAATATGACCAAATATCCTGAGACGTCACTGGATTGGACCATATGAATGAAAAGTCTGTAGAATTCTCCATATCGGCAAGATAAAAAAGGGTCCAGATCCAAATAGTCTTCTCACAGCAGCTCAGAGATCGCACCTCCACCTAAAAGATAAACCACAGAAGTAAAAAGTGACACTTGAAGGTGATGTCCCATCTTTGCATAGCAGTAGCTATGAAGTCATCAAATAAAAAATCTAATTTCCTCCTCATATTTTCACATTTTTACGGAGATGCTAGATTTTACACTTGACAACTATGTAACCAATAGCAATGAAAAGTGGGGCATCACCTAATCTAGCAAAGGCATGAGCAGGAGGGATGAAGCAGCAAAGCACAAAAGCCTCTGAATTTCACTGGGGGAATCACAAATACTAATTTTCAGATTATCATGTCCAGTAACAAAGCTGCTTAGTAAATGGTTCTACTGGTAAAACAATTTCATCAACTATCCACGTACTCCTCAGGTCAAACCACCGAATGAATATGATCATTTTTATCAAGCGAAGTCCAGTCTACGTGATCTTCTTGTAGGTCCATAGCCAGATAACACACTAATAAAATATCTAAGGTGGTCACTGCCAAAATTCTAAGTAAACTACCATGGATTGAATGATCCTAGATCAGAGTTTTTAGACTCTTCCATTAGTGATCACGTCCCATCCCCAATGATACCGAGAAGTGTTCAGTAACATCAACACTAGTCTTTCATCTCACTGCACAGGTATCTATGATTAGTGAAGAAGATGAGTAAGAAGCTGAAGGATCAGTTTTTGGTCTGCTGTCAAGAGCTATTAGCCAAGTCCATATTAACACCTTGGGCTGAAAATTAGTTTAGAATTAATTTCCTCTGTGCCAAATCAGAGATCTTACATTGCGCCTCTTCACTGTGATCCACAATGGAGGCCATATTCTGTCTTGATTCTCCTTGACACCATGTAGCCATTAGGAGGGTCTTAAAACACTACAACACTTGCTGAATTTCATTCACATTTACTTTATCTCTTAGTGACAAAACGATTAACCACTAACCATATTAACATGTGTGAAAAATGCAAATTCCTGGACTGTATTTTCTATTAAAACACACACACACACACACACACACATTCACGTGACCAGCTAACTTGAAGAGTCAACACTAGTCTTATAAAGGAAAAGTCATAGCTAAAAGTGTTGACACCCTTGAAACTATTCTACAAAATGAAGTATTTATCCCAGAAATCATCGCTATTACAAATGTTTTGTTATGCATGTTTTATTTTCTTTATTTCTTTTCTGAACACAAAAAAGGAGAGGAAAAAAAAGGCAAAATTGTATATAATTTTACACAAACCCCAAAAATGGGAGGGACAAAATTGTTGGCACCCTCAACTTAATATTTCGTTGCACAACCTTTGGAATAAATAGCTGCAAACATTTCCTATAGCCATCAACAAACTTCTTACACCTCAACTGCAATTTTGGAAGACTTTCCTGTTGCAAACTGCTCCAGGTCTCTCATATGTGAAGAATGACTTCTCCCATCAGTAATTTTCAGATCTCTCCACAGGTGTTCAATGCAATTTAGATCCGGGCTCATTGATGGCCGCTTCAGAACTCTCCACTGCTCTGTTTCCATCCATTTCTGGGTTCTTCTTATGTTTGGGGACATTGTCCTGCTGGAAGACCCATGATCTAGGATGCAAACCCAGTAATCTGACACTTGGCATTACATTGTGACCCAAAATCCTTTGATAATCTTTAGATTTCATGATACCTTGTACAGAGTCAAGACACCCAGTGCCAGAGGCAGCAAAACAACCTTAACACTAGAAGTCCCAGAGAGGGGTCATGTAACATTTCTACCTTTGGAACCCAGAGATGGGTTAAATGACCTGAAGGATTTTAGCCAACTTCCTATAATCACCATCTTTTGTTCTGTAATTAAGGCCATTACTGTCGCACCACAGGAGGTTGTTGTTTTCCATTGAGTTTCGTCATTTAGTTTCTAGATAGTTCTATTCAGTTTATTGTATGTCATTTGACCCTCTTTCGGGACTTCAGGGGAGAGCTCGAAATTTCTGGGACTTCAACATGTTTGAACCTCCATCATATTTGACTGTAGGTACTGTGTTCTTTTCTTTCTAGGCCTCATTCCTTTTTTGGTAAACAGTAGAATGATGTGCTTTACCAAAAAAGCTCTATCTTTATCTAATCTGTCCACAGGATGCTTTGCCAAAAGGATTTTGCCTTACTCAAGTACATTTTGGCATATTGTAGTCTAGCCTGTTTATGTGTTTGTGTCAGTAGTAGGATCCTCCTGGGTCTCCTGCCATAGTGTTTCATTTCATTCAAATGTCGACAGATAGTTTGCGCTGACACCGATACACTTGAGCCTGCAGGACAGCTTGAATTTCTTTGGAACTTGATTGGGACTGCTAATCCAACATCCAGACTATCCTGAGTTGCAACTTTTCATCAATTTTTCTCTACCATCCACATCCAAGGAGATTATCTACAGTGCCACAGGTTGTAAACTTCTTGATTAATGTTACACATCATGGACAAAGGAACATCAAGATCTTTGGAGATGGACTTGTAACCTTGAGATTCTTGTTATTTTTCAACAATTCTGGTTCTCAAGTCCTCAGACAGTACTCTTCTCCTCTTTCTGTTCTCCATGCTTAGTGTGGCACACAGAGACACACAATGCAAAGATTGAGTCAACGTCTCCTCTTTTTATATGGGTTCAAGTGGGATTTTCATATTACCCACAACTTACTTGTCACATGAGTTTGAACAAACATTACTTGGAACAAAAGTTTACCCACAATTTTTAAAAGATGCCAACAAGTTTGTTAGGACCATTTTGGGGGTTTTGTATGAAATTATATCCAATTTTCCTTTTTTCTTAGGGTGTTTTTTGGGGTTGTTCCAATACACACAAAAGGAAATAAACATGTGTAATTGCAACAATTTACTGTGAATTATACTTCTAGAACAATTTTAACTTTCGGCCCGACTGTACATCATTATAAAATTTGTTACTATTTACAACAGACACAGATTCTTCTTTTTCTACCTGTACTTCCTGAACACAGACAGGAAACAAAAGGAACATTTAGGCATGCTCTGTGATCTGTGCAGAGCTCACAATGCAGAAGAGGAGCAGTGACAGCAGTAGTGGATCCTGTCTTATCTATATATAGGGGATACTTCTCATTGTAATCCAGTGATGATAATGAGCTGATTGCTGAGAAGTGACTTCATTCAGGAGATGTCGGCTTATTATTTAGCACCTTTTCCTTATTTTGTTGTTGTATGTCACTATTGTACTAATGTATATTAATGCTTTGAGATAGTAGAGGTCAGTATAGCCCAGTTCGCTCATAAAACATATATTTAAGTTGTCTATTGTATTTCCACACTGTACATTTTGGATGCATGTATCATTTGTATAACATTGATTGTATATACAAACCTTTCTGTACATTGTCTAAAAGCATTTCTGTTTTGTTATATTTATCTTTTCATTAGAATGTCCTTGAGAAAGACCTAACACAAGGTCGAAACGTTGGACCTTTCTTTGCACAAATTAAATAAAATGACATTTGTGTGTACTCACCGTAAAATGTCTTCCTTGGAGCCTTTCATTGGGGGACACAGACAGTGGTATTATGGTGTCTCCAGGGGAGGCGTGACACTAGATTGAAAAAGTGTTAGCTCCTCCTCCCACAGCATATACCCTAGCTAGGCAGGAAACTAGCTCAGTTTGGTGTAAATTGTAAAAGCAGTAGGAGAAGGACAACCAAAACCACAAGGGTGGGAGCTGTGTCCCCCAATGAAAGGCTCCAAGGAAGACATTTTACAGTGAGTACACAAAAATGTCATTACCTTTCTCGCCTTTTCATTGGGGGACACAGACAGTGGGACATCCCAAAGCAGTCCCTGGGTGGGAGCTGAACTATTAACAGTGTATAACATCAGACTAAGAGCTGACTAACGACTGCAACTGCAGTGAACATATAATCAAAACACTGTCAAAACTGAGCAGTGGCCACTTATAAATGGGCCACTGCCGCCTGAAGGACTTGTCTTCCAAGAGCAGCATCCGCGGAAGCATGCGTTTGCACTCTGTAGAATTTTGTAAACGTGTGCACACTGGACCAGGTAGCGACCTTGCAAAGTTGGGCCGCCGAAGCCTGATGGCGGATAGCCCAGGAAGCACCCACTGCTCGCGTAGAGTGGGCCCGTACAGATTGAGGAGGAACAACACCTCGTGTTTTGTAAGCCTCACAGATGGCAGTCCTAATCCATCGAGAAATCGTGGATTTAGAAGCCTGATTGCCCTTTTTGTGTCCTTCTGAGAGGACGAAGAGGGCATCGGACTTGCGCAACGGCGCTGTTCTGGAGATGTAGATCCGCAGAGCCCTAACAAGATCTAGAGTGTGAAGGGCTTTTTCAAAAGAGTGGACCGGGGCCGGACAGAATGACGGCAACACAATGTCTTCGTTCAAGTGGAAAGAAGACACGACCTTCGGAAGAAAGGCGGGGGAAGGCCGAAGGACCACCTTATCGTGATGGAATATCAGGTAAGGTGAGCGACAGGAAAGGGCCGCCAGTTCGGACACTCGTCTGATAGAGGTAATGGCGACTAAAAAGGCAATCTTCCAAGAGAGACGTTGAAGAGAAATTTCTCTTAAAGGTTCGAAAGGAGGAAGCTGAAGAGCTCCGAGAACCAGATTCAGATCCCAGGGATCTAAGGGGTGGCGATAAAAAGGGACCAAATGCGCTACCCCTTGAAGAAAGGTACGGACCTGAGGGCGAGAAGCCAGCTGCTTCTGGAAAAAAATTGACAAGGCAGAAACTTGACCTTTAAGGGTACTGAGGGCTAGTCCCGAGTCCAGACATTCTTGCAGAAAGGCAAGCACATCAGGGATTGAAAAAACAAGGGGCGACCGGTGATGACGGTCACACCAGGAAAGATAAGTCTTGCAGGTCCTGTGATAGATACTGGCGGAGGAGGGCTTCTGAGCATTAAGCATGGTATGAACTACCTTAGAAGAAAGACCTGACTTGGCTATAATCAAGGATTCAAGCGCCACGCCGTCAAATGCAGCTGTGCTGTATTCTGGTGGCATATTGGACCTTGCGACAGAAGATACGGGCGGTCGGGGAGACGTCAGGGAGTGTCGCTGAGAAGTTGTAGAAGCTCTGGGTACCAGGCTCTCCTGGGCCAGTCCGGGGCCACGAGGATCATGGGAATTCCCTCCGCCTTGATTTTCTTGATTACTCTCGGAATGAGAGGAAACGGAGGGAAGATGTAGGGCAGGCAAAACTGCGACCACGGGAAGACTAGAGCGTCGGAGCAGAGCGCTAGCGGGTCTCTCGATCGGGATATGAAGGGATGTACCTTGGCGTTCATCCGAGATGCCATGAGGTCCACATCTGGGAGTCCCCAACGAAGAGTGATCTGATGGAACACTTCGTCATGGAGGGACCATTCCCCTGCCGCTAGACCCAGTCTGCTGAGAAAGTCTTCGGCCCAGTTGTCTACTCCCGGAATATGGACAGCTGAAATAATGGGAATGTGCATCTCTGCCGAAAGAAGAATCCTGGATACTTCTTTCATCGCTGCCCTGCTGAGGAGTTCCTCCCTGACGGTTGATGTAAGCCACAGCCGTGGCATTGTCTGACTGGATCCGAACAGGGAGACCCAATAGCAAGGGCTGAAAGTTCTGTCTGAAGGGCCAAAAATATGGCTCTGATCTCTAGAACGTTGATGTGAAGGGAGCGTTCGGAGGGAGATAAGCGTCCGTGAACAGTGTGGTGGAGAAACACCGCTTCCCAGCCTATGAGGCTGGCATCTGTCGTGACTACTTGCCAGTGGACAGGAAGGAAGGACTTCCCTTGAGATAGGGATGAGACTTGAGTCCACCAGACGAGGGAGTGGAGCGCAGTCCGAGATAAGCGGACTGACTGGTCTAGAGAAGCTGGATTCTTGTCCCAGAAGGATAAAAGATCCAGTTGTAGAGGGCGCAGATGGAATTGGGCAAAGGACACGGCTTCCATGACTGTCACCATCTTGCCTAACACTCTCATCCCATTCCGAAGGGATGTGTGACGGCGGGAGCGGAGGGATTGGGCGGCCAGGATGAGGGAAGACCTCTTGTCTTCTGGAAGAAAAACCCGGGACTGAGCCGTGTCTATCAGCATACCTAAAAAGGTGATGCGCTGACGAGGAATGAGGGATGACTTGAAGTTGATAAGCCACCCTAGCCTTGACAGCGTGTCTAAGCATATCTGCACGCTTTCTGAGCAAACTTGAGGAGAGCTCCCATTGACAAGTAGGTCGTCCAAATAGTGAACGACCAGAACGCCTCTGGGATGCAAAATGGACATGACGGCCACCATGACCTTTGTGAAGGCCCGAGGCGCAGTGGCCAGTCCAAAGGGGAGGGCCCTGAATTGGTAATGACGGTGTCCTACGGCAAAACGAAGGAACCGTTGATGGGATACACATATGGGAATGTGTAAATAAGCATCTTGAACATCTATGGAGGCTAGGAATTCTTCCGGTTCCATGGCGGCTAGTACTGCTCTCAATGACTCCATTCAGAAGGTCCGAATGCGTACGGATCTGTTCAGTCTTTTGAGATCCAGGATAGGTCGGACAGAGCCATCTTTTTTGGGAACGACAAAAAGGTTTGAACAGAAACCTTTGCCGCGCTGTTCCATGGGCACTGGAATGATAACGTTTGCTTTTTATAACGAGGCTATGGCCTGAAATAAGGCCTGGCTTTGCGTTTCGGACTTTGGGAGACGAGAACGCAGAAACCTGCTGGCCGGCAGGGAATGGAAATCGATCTTGTAACCTGAGGTGACGATTTCTCGAACCCAAGCATCGTGAGTGTGGTCTAGCCAGATATCCCGAAAAAGCAGAAGCCGCCCTCCGTCGGATCTGAGGGATACCTGGCGTCATGCTGAGGGGGCCTGTGCAGGGCGAGGTCCCTTAGGTTTAGGTTGTTTGGAGTGGGAACGCCAAGAAGATGGTAGAATGGTACTTTTTCCACCCGTCGTCTCAGATATGAGTTTGTCCAGGGATTCTCCAAACAGGCGAAGACCATGCAAGGGGAGTGTGGACAGGGATTTCTTGGAGGCACTGTCCACGTTCCATATCTTTAGCCACAGGACTCTGCGGGCAAAAACAGCATTGGCTGCCGTTAGGGCTGACAAACTAGCTGCATCTAGGGAGAAAATAATTAGAGGCTAGGGAGATCAAATCAAGGATCTCAAAAGCCTTCGGAGGAATATTACAAGAACGAAGCATCCTGCGTAGGTTCTTACGCCACACACCCATAGCTCTCGCGACCCATGTCAAGGCAAATAGGGGGCAAAGAGAGGAGCCTGAAGCCTAGAAAATAGACTTGACCGCCGCATCAACTGCGTGGTCGGACAAGTCCTTGAGAGACGCGCTGTCTGAAACGGACATAACCGTGTGTTTAGCCAGCCTGGATACTGGTGGGTCCACAACGGGAGGTACTGACCAGGTCTTAACCAGTTCAGATGGAAAAGGTTAAGCGAATGAAGTGAAAGGTTTTTTATTAAACCTTCTATCAGGGTGATCCCACCGTTTAGACACGATTTGACGAAAAACCGGATCCTGGGCAAAGGACTTAGGAGGCTTCTTGGCCCGATTGATTGCCGACTGAGAAGTCGGGTCCGGAGGCTGATCAGAAATCGACAAAGTGATTGACAGCCGAAATTAGTGTGTCTTCTATATGCCTAGACTCGAAAGGGACATCTGAATCAGAGTCAGAGTCTTGGGAATTGTGACTACTAAAAGTAACAGAGCCCGTCACAGACTGACCATCGTCCGAGTCGGAAGAAATGTAGAAGTCGCAATGGCGCCTCTTGGAAGCAGCCTTTTTACGTTCTGGGGAAGAAGGACCAGACGAAGGAGGTGGGCTCCTCTGAGGGAGCTGAGCTGGGCGAAGGCTGCCTTAGGTTTGGGATATCTGAGTGACAAGGTCATCTATCCTTTTAGACATTAGAAGAGCCCATGCAGGGATTACATCATCAGACGGGGGTGCTGCCTGACCGGTGGCTGGGGCAGAATTCAAAACCTGCGCGGCCTCCTGGTCCGGCAACTGGGTCTGTTGTGACACGGTAGTAGGGGCATCGCAGCCCCGGCATAGTGGATAGCTTCGGCCATTAGAAAACGAGCGTCCACAGGTGGTACAAGCATAGTACAGGTCCGTAGAGGACGCCTGGGAAGCTTCATCACCCTTGCGGTTACGCATGTCAGCAATAGAGTCCTAAAGCCCTATAGGGATAGAGTTATATGAGTGAGGATCCACTAGTAGTATTATAAAGTGACTGCTATGCACAGCCGGTATATACCGATAGCAAAGAAGGGAATTTTGTTACTTACCGTAAATTCCTTTTCTTCTAGCTCTTATTGGGAGACCCAGACGATTGGGTGTATAGCACTGCCTCCGGAGGCCACACAAAGCAATTACACTAAAAAGTGTAAGGCCCCTCCCCTTCTGGCTATACACCCCCAGTGGGATCACTGGCTCACCAGTTTTAGTGCAAAAGCAAGAAGGAGGAAAGCCAATAACTGGTTTAAACAAATTCTCTCCGAGTAACATCGGAGAACTGAAAACCGTTCAACATGAACAACATGTGTACCCGCAAACAAACCAACAATCCCGAAGGACAACAGGGCGGGTGCTGGGTCTCCCAATAAGAGCTAGAAGAAAAGGAATTTACGGTAAGTAACAAAATTCCCTTCTTCTTCGTCGCTCTATTGGGAGACCCAGACGATTGGGACGTCCAAAAGCTGTCCCTGGGTGGGTAAAGAAATACCTCATGTTAGAGCTGCAAGACAGCCCTCCCCTACGGGGAGGCAACTGCCGCCTGCAGGACTCTTCTACCTAGGCTGGCGTCCGCCGAAGCATAGGTATGCACCTGATAATGTTTGGTGAAAGTGTGCAGACTCGACCAGGTAGCTGCCTGGCACACCTGTTGAGCCGTAGCCTGGTGTCGTAATGCCCAGGATGCACCCACGGCTCTGGTAGAATGGGCCTTCAGCCCTGATGGAACTGGAAGCCCAGCAGAACGGTAGGCTTCAAGAATTGGTTCTTTGATCCATCGAGCCAGGGTGGCTTTAGAAGCCTGCGACCCTTTGCGCTTACCAGCGACAAGGACAAAGAGTGCATCCGAACGGCGCAAGGGCGCCGTGCGGGAAATGTAGATTCTGAGTGCTCTCACCAGATCTAACAAATGTAAATCCTTCTCATACCGATGAACTGCATGAGGACAAAACGAAGGCAAAGAGATATCCTGATTAAGATGAAAAGAGGATACCACCTTCGGGAGAAACTCCTGAATAGGACGCAGCACAACCTTGTCCTGGTGGAAGACCAGGAAGGGAGCCTTGGATGATAGTGCTGCCAGCTCAGACACTCTCCGAAGAGATGTGATCGCTACCAGAAAAGCCACTTTCTGTGATAGTCTAGAAAGTGAAACCTCCTTCAGAGGCTCGAAGGGCGGCTTCTGGAGGGCAACTAGTACCCTGTTCAGATCCCATGGATCTAACGGCCGCTTGTACGGGGGTACGATATGGCAAACCCCCTGTAGGAACGTGCGCACCTTAGGAAGGCGTGCCAAACGCCTCTGAAAAAAGACGGATAGCGCCGAGACCTGACCTTTAAGGGAGCCGAGCGACAAACCTTTTTCTAACCCAGATTGCAGGAAAGAAAGAAAGGTAGGCAATGCAAATGGCCAGGGAGACACTCCCTGAGCAGAGCACCAGGATAAAAATATCCTCCACGTTCTGTGATAGATCTTAGCGGACGTGGGCTTCCTAGCCTGTCTCATGGTGGCAACGACACCTTGGGACAATCCTGAAGACGTGAGGATCCAGGACTCAATGGCCACACAGTCAGGTTCAGGGCCGCAGAATTCCGATGGAAAAACGGCCCTTGGGACAGTAAGTCTGGTCGGTGTGGGAGTGCCCACGGTTGGCCGACCGTGAGCTGCCACAGATCCGGATACCACGCCCTCCTCGGCCAGTCTGGGGCGACAAGTATGACGCGGCTGCAATCGGATCTGATCTTGCGTAGCACTCTGGGCAAGAGTGCCAGAGGTGGAAACACATAAGGGAGCCGGAACTGCGACCAATCTTGCACTAGGGCGTCTGCCGCCAGCGCTCTTTGATCGCGAGACCGTGCCATGAAGGTTGGGACCTTGTTGTTGTGCCGTGACGCCATTAGGTCGACGTCCGGCACCCCCCAGCGGCGACAGATTTCCTGAAACACGTCTGGGTGAAGGGACCATTCCCCTGCGTCCATGCCCTGGCGACTGAGGAAGTCTGCTTCCCAGTTTTCTACGCCGGGGATGTGAACCGCGGATATGGTGGAGGCCGTGGCTTTCACCCACATCAGAATCCGCCGGACTTCCTGGAAGGCTTGCCGACTGCGTGTCCCCCCTTGGTGGTTGATGTATGCCACCGCTGTGGAGTTGTCCGACTGAATTCGGATCTGCCTTCCTTCCAGCCACTGCTGGAAGGCTAGTAGGGCAAGATACACTGCTCTGATTTCCAGAACATTGATCTGAAGGGTGGACTCCTGCTGAGACCACGTACCCTGAGCCCTGTGGTGGAGAAAGACTGCTCCCCACCCTGACAGACTCGCATCTGTCGTGACCACCGCCCAAGACGGTGGCAGGAAGGATCTTCCCTGTGATAATGAGGTGGGAAGAAGCCACCACTGCAGAGAGTCTTTGGCCGTCTGGGAAAGGGAGACTTTCCTGTCCAGGGATGTTGACTTCCCGTCCCATTGGCGGAGAATGTCCCATTGAAGTGGACGCAGATGAAACTGCGCAAACGGAACCGCCTCTATTGCCGCCACCATCTTCCCGAGGAAGTGCATGAGGCGTCTTAAGGAGTGCGGCTGACTTTGAAGGAGAGCCTGCACCCCAGTCTGTAGAGACCGCTGCTTGTCCAGCGGAAGCTTCACTATCGCTGATAGAGTATGAAACTCCATGCCAAGATACGTTAGTGATTGGGTCGGTGACAGATTTGACTTTGGGAAGTTGATGATCCACCCGAACGCCTGGAGAGTCTCCAGTGCAACATTCAGGCTGAGTTGGCATGCCTCTTGAGAGGGTGCCTTGACCAGTAGATCGTCCAAGTAAGGGATCACAGAGTGTCCGTGAGAGTGCAAGACTGCTACCACTGCCGCCATGATCTTGGTGAACACCCGAGGGGCTGTCGCCAGACCAAATGGCAGAGCTACGAACTGAAGATGGTCGTCTCCTATCACGAAGCGTAGAAAGCATTGGTGCTCTGTAGCAATCGGCACGTGGAGATAGGCATCTTTGATGTCTATTGATGCTAGGAAATCTCCTTGAGACATTGAGGCAATGACTGAGCGGAGGGATTCCATCCGGAACCGCCTGGCGTTCACATGCTTGTTGAGCAGTTTTAGGTCCAGAACCGGACGGAAGGAGCCGTCCTTTTTTGGAACCACAAAGAGATTGGAGTAAAATCCTCGCCCCCGTTCGTGAGGGGGGACAGGGATCACGACTCCTTCTGCTCTTAGAGAGTCCACCGCCTGCAGCAGGGCATCTGCTCGGTTGGGGTGTGGGGAGGTTCTGAAGAACCGAAGTGGAGGCCGAGAACTGAACTCGATTCTGTACCCGCGAGACAGAATGTCTGTTACCCACCGGTCTTTGACCTGTGACAGCCAAATGTCGCAAAAGCGGGAGAGCCTGCCACCGACCGAGGATGCGGAGGGAGGAGGCCGAAAGTCATGAGGTAGCCGCTTTGGAAGCGGTTCCTCCATTTGTTTTCCTGGGGCGTGAGTGAGCCCGCCAGGAATCTGAGCTCCCTTGTTCTTTCTGAGTCCTTTTGGACGAGGAGAATTGGGCCTTGCCCGAGCCTCGAAAGGACCGAAACCTCGACTGCCACTTTTTCTGTTGAGGTTTACTTGCTCTGGGCTGTGGTAAGGAAGAGTCCTTACCCTTGGACTGTTTTATGATTTCAGCCAATGGCTCACCAAACAGTCTGTCTCTAGATAATGGCAAGCTGGTTAAGCATTTTTTGGAACCAGCATCTGCTTTCCAGTCCTTTAACCACAAGGCTCTGCGCAAAACCACAGAATTGGCGGACGCCATAGCGGTACGGCTCGTAGATTCTAGGACAGCATTGATAGCATAGGTCGCAAACGCAGACATTTGCGAAGTTAGGGACGCCACTTGCGGCACTGCTGGATGTATGAAAGCATCCACCTGTGCTAAACCAGCTGAAATAGCTTGGAGTGCCCACACGGCCGCGAATGCTGGAGCAAACGACGCGCCGATAGATTCATAGACAGATTTCAACCAAAGGTCCATCTGTCTGTCGTTGGCATCTTTAAGTGAAGCGCCATCCTCTACTGCGACTATGGATCTAGCCGCAAGCTTGGAAATTGGGGGATCCACCTTTGGACACTGGGTCCAGCGTTTGGCCACCTCAGAGGGAAAAGGATAACGGGTATCCTTAGAACGTTTAGAGAAACGCTTGTCTGGATGAGCGTCGTGTTTCTGGATCGATTCTCTGAAGTCAGAGTGGTCCAAAAAAGCACTTAATTTACGCTTGGGATATAGGAAATGGAACTTCTCCTGCTGTGCAGCTGCCTCCTCTGCAGAAGGGGCTGGGGGAGAAATATCCAACAGCCTATTAATTGCCGATATAAGGTCATTAACCATGGCGTCACCATCAGGGGCATCCAGATTGAGAGGGGCCTCAGGATTAGACTCCTGGTCACCGTCCTCAGTGTCATCACAGAGAGACTCTTGTCGCTGAGACCCTGAACAGTGTGAAGATGTGGAGGGTCTTTCCCAGCGAGCTCGCTTAGGCTGCCTGGGACTGTCATCTGAGTCAGAGACTTCAGCCTGTGATGCTTGAGACCCCCTTGAAGTACGGATTAGTTCCAACTGAGGGGGACCGGAGAGCATAGACACCGCAGTGTCCATGGTCTGAGTAACTGGCCTGGACTGCAAGGTCTCCAGTATTTTTAACATAGTCACAGACATTTTGTCAGCAAAAACTGCAAAGTCTGTCCCCGTCACCGGGGCAGGGTTCACAGGCGTCTCTGCCTGGGCTACCACCACATTAGGCTCTGGCTGACGGAGTGCCACTGGGACTGAACATTGCATACAATGTGAGTCTTTGGAGCCTGCCGGTAGATCAGCCCCACATGCAGTACAAACAGTGTACACAGCCTGTGCCTTGGCACCCTTGCGTTTTGCGGATGACATGTTGCTGCCTCCTCAGAGCAGTACAGGGTGTGCAGCCAAGAAGCGACCTTACAGTGCACTATATAAATATATATATATATATGGTACCAAGAAAAAAGTACACTAATATAACACTGAGGCACTAGAGGGGCCAGCACTACTGTGCTGCTTACCACCCGCTTAGGAGCGGTGTGTGGACGCCAGAAATCCCTCTAGTCTGGGTCTCCCAGAGCCTGCTGCCTTTCCCCAGCCAGACCGCATGTGTAATGGCTGCCGGCGTCCTTGTGGAGAGGGGGGGCGGGCCCTGGGCGTACACCGACGAAGAGCGGGAAGTCTGCTTCCCCCTGTGCCTAGTGAGAGGGCTGGAGCATGTAAATAAAGCTCCAGCCCTCGGCGCTGTTAATTGAGCAGCGTCTCTCCCCTACCCTGATTGACAGGGTGGGGGCGGGAACGAAGCGGCACTAGGCCGCAGAAGCCGGGGGCTAAAGTTAGAAGCGCCGCCGCCGTAAAAGCGCGGTCGGCGCAAAGTCCCCGGCGCACTACAAGTCGCAGCTGCGCCGCCGCTCCAGGAGCGGTCGGCGCAGTAGTTCCCAACATGAAACGTCACTCAGCAAAGCTGCAGTGACCTAACCCCGGCGCACAGCGCTACTGTCCCCGGCGCACTATAACGCTCAGCAAGCCTGAGAGTGTCCGTGCCTGCCGGGGACACAGAGTACCTGAAAGTTGCAGGGCCTTGTCCCTGAACGGCACTCCCGCTCCAAATCCAGCAGGTTCTATGGGTCTGTGGATGGAGCCCGGCCCCAGGGCTTGGGGGCCGGCAAGATCCCACTTCCACAGAGCCCTCCAGGGGATGTGGAAGGAAAACAGCATGTGGGCTCCAGCCTCTGTACCAGCAATAGGTACCTCAACCTTACAAGCACCACCGCGGGTGAGAAGGGAGCATGCTGGGGGCCCCATATGGGCCCTCTTTTCTTCCATCCGATATAGCCAGCAGCTACTGCTGACTACAAACAGTGGAGCTATGCGTGGATGTCTGACCTCCTTCGCACAAAGCAGAAAACTGGTGAGCCAGTGATCCCACTGGGGGTGTATAGCCAGAAGGGGAGGGGCCTTACACTTTTTAGTGTAATTGCTTTGTGTGGCCTCCGGAGGCAGTGCTATACACCCAATCGTCTGGGTCTCCCAATAGAGCGACGAAGAAATGCCATATACTGTCAAACAGCCGGCATATACCTGCAGGCAGAGCCAGGATATACCGCTAATAGCTGATATACACCGCTAGCCAGCAGGCGCACACCGCTAGAGACAGCGATATACCGCTGAGCAGAGCGGTATATAGTGCTGCAGAAGTGCAGAGCCAAGGAGGCGATCTGACCCAAGTCTGCTCCCCACGTGGAAAACGGCATCCAGTGTTCCTGGCAGCATGGAGGAGAGAGACGGCCCCCGGAGACTGATTGGTCTCAGGGCTAGGACTAAGCGTGACGGCCAATCGGAAGGAGCTGCTCCTGAGTGAGGGAGCGGCTTCCAGAGCAGTGAGAGGGGGCGTTGCTAGAATCCAGGCCGAAGCCGGGGGGCTAAATTAATGATGCTCCCCGGGATCACGGCCTGCATCGGCGCTTTTCCAGGCGGCGGTTCGGATGCAGGGGACAGATGACTCGTCGTCTCCATACCTGCTCCTGGCTCCGTCTGAAGACGCGTCGGTGATGGATGCGGGGATCTCAGGGACGCATCTTCGGCTCAAGGCTGAAGCAGGTCCTCGGCTCTGCTCAGCCCTCTGGAGCTACCTTGGTGTGAGGTGCTTCCAGGGAGCCTGGAGGGGTACGCAGACCCGACCACTTGGGCGCGAGGGAAGACTGACGGCTTGTGCACGCCAGGTTTCCTCTGCCCGTACACGGGGGGAACGGGGGTGGCAAGGCACCCTGGTATTGCCCCTATCAAAAATAGAATGAATAAGAAAAAGAAAAAGAAAATAAAAAATAAAAACAAAATAAGCTGGCCTAGGGCACCTGGTAGGGCAAGGTCAGACATGTCAGCCTCCCTGCTGACACTAGAAAAAACTGAGCTAGTTTCCTGCCTAGCTAGGGTATATGCTGTGGGAGGAGGAGCTAACACTTTTTCAATCTAGTGTCACGCCTCCCCTGGAGACACCATAATACCACTGTCTGTGTCCCCCAATGAAAAGGCGAGAAAGGAAAATATTCAAATACCGAAAAAAAATGTTTCTTGGAGTGTGCCAGAGTTTTGCTACAAAGGCTTATTATGAGGCACAGCGGACAAGGTGAAAACTGTGAGATTTCATGATTTGTAGAGGATATTCACAGTTCTAAAACTTGTATTGCAGCCAGGCACCAGTCAGTAAACCATTTGCAACCTGACCTTCCCTGTAACTTGTTCCCTGCAGTATTAATAATTCCCACTGAAGGTAAAGACTTTATAGTAGATAAGAGGTTAGTTAATATTCTTTATTTAGATGTGACAAATCAGATTTTGTATGAATGTTTTTGGTCCCCAATCTGTTGTGGATAATATAGATAATAAGTATATAGTAGATCAGTTTATACAAAAACAAAGAATATTATAACGAAATATTACATTAACTATCTACTCAGCCTAAACATTTATCCTTCGCTCTATAATAGCTATAAATAAAAAAAACTATGTTAAAAGTCAAATACTTGAGGATTGTCAAAGACCTAATCTTAAAATAAGGCTCCATTCACAAGTCCGTGTTTCACGTAACTGGGTACGACAAAAAAGGAGACATGTTAGATCCGATTTCCAGATCAAATTCGCTCAACCAAATGAATGAAAGAGATAGCACATCCTAGTGTAGACTGTTTTCCCGCTGTGTAACTAGAAGCTTGCAAAACCTCCATCACATTTTGTATATAAGAAAAACTACCAACTGATGATAAAAACTGACAGTGTCCAAAAATTGATGACAATCTAAAGGGGAATTTACACTACAAGATAATCCTAAACGTGCGTTTTTAAAAATAAAAAAAATAGGCTGGTTTCATCTTAATCTTGCCATATAAACAGGCTGCCTCATGAACTAGAAAACACCTATTCATAAGATGAAATAATAAGTCATGCGGCACAAACAAAAAACCATCGGTGCGATGGACCTGCTTAAACAGGACTCTCACTGCCGAGAACTGTGGAAACCTATGTGCACTGAACAATCTATTATAGATCACTCAGTGCACATCATTTACTTTTGATCTGCCTGTGTAAACAGGCATTTAGATGACCACAGAATGGTAAAACTTTAACAATCGGCAGTCCTATTGCACTGCCAGTTGGTCCGTGTAATCAGACCATAAGTCAACCACTCTATATATTCACTCAATTAACATGTCGTCCCCCCTTGACTCCTGTACCATTAGTTCATTCTATTAAGCAATATTCTATTCTAGTCTATTATTCATTAATATATGCTTCTCAGCCTCTTACAACGCCATAGCTTTCTCTTTATAAGCTACATAACCGATGGGGACGAGATCCCATTACCACAGCAGTCACACCCATATTCTGCTTATTCACCGTCTTATATGTGTGTGTGTGTGTATGTATGCATATATATATATATATATATATATATATATATATATATATATATATATATATATATATATATATATATATATATATATATATAACCCACTGTCAAGCAAACTCTATTTTAATCTATGTTATATGCAAAGTATTGTTGTTCTTGTCTTCTTCCGAATATTTAGAGAATCTGCTCACACTCCAAGAACACACTGGTACATTAAATGGCATCTGAGCAGCACTAAATACATATGCCAAGTATCGGGAGATAAATGTCCATACAGCTAGCCCACAGTGTGCATCACACATAGGGCTCATTCAAATGTCCGCGCCATTCCGTGCGATGTCGAATCGAAGAGCATGGACTAGCCACGGTTTTCCAGACCCAAGAGTGACAACTTCATAGAAATATATGCAGCTGTTACACTCACGTCAGGAGAGCCGGGGCCAGTCCATGCATTGCAATCCAACACAGACCAAATTGCACAGATGTGTAAAAGAGCCCAGAGGCCGCATTCAAACATCCAGGATTTAAGGAAAAACTTAGTGGTTTGGATCTGAGTTTCATCAGTATTTGGTCAGTGTGGCAGTTTTAACAATCAGTGTTTCATCAGTGACTTTCTCTGATAACAAAAAAACTAAAAATTGCAAAGCTTCGCCTAGACACTACAATGTTAGCGGATTGTATCCTACGTGGTCTGAGATTTTCATCAAAATCTTTCAAAAAACTTGTATGGGTAATTTCTGTGACTGGACTCAAAAACAGACATGTCTGTGCCTTTTTGTGCATTGCTCAGTCAACTATAAACCACGGATATGTGAACAGCCCAGAGTCTATATAAGTATGTGTTCTGTGAAAATCATGTCTATGACTCCGATATCTCAAGGAGGCCTTAGATTGCAAACTCTTGAGACAAGACCATTCTTCCTTTTGCATAATTATACATTGCCTTATATTTTACAGTATTCTTACTCAACTTGATTGTAAAGTCAGTTACATTAATAAAAGCCTATTCATGACATTTACTTTACCAAGCTTCCTGCTTTAGGTTTACTTCTCCTTTAGTTGTACCATTTATATAAAAACAATATGAACAAGTACCCTGCAGTAAGTATATAATAGTACATGTAATAACATAGGGTACTTAGGACAGTATTTTGATCTAAAGAGCGTACAAGCCATCCCACCATGACAAGGTGCACCCCAATCTGGATATTCCCTAGCTCTTGTAGTCACCTCACTATATGTCACAGATCTCATAGTTACTTGCTACAGGTTATTGTCTCATTTTGTTGTTATCTTAGGTTTTGTCTGTTGGCCACTTACAGTGCACTTCTACCAACGTGTTCTGGCTCATTTCTTTGATTTAGCTGTACCATTAGATATAACTGCATTTTATTCTTATAACACCATTATCACAATGCAGAGGGGCAATTTCACTTACTTTCTACAAACAGAGGGAGACATGGATGGGGATAATCGAGTCTTAAACCAATCATTAACAGGGGAACAGTATGACCATGTGATCAATGGGAATTACTGAATAGTAAATCCATGCTTCTTGCTTTCCCTTATGAGCATCCCTAAAGAGATGTCTTTCCATAATTTGTATACCCTCTATGAAACTGAATATGGTTCCCGCCTGGTGTGAAAGGTTTAAGACGTGTGTTTGCAAAGGGATGGCGGCTGCATGAAGCCAGAGCCACAGGGAGCAGCATTGGGGTTCTGCACCTATTTGTAAAGTGCTTACCTGTCAGCATTTGTGGCAGCTCACTCGGAGCTTTGCCTTTCATCGATGAATCCAGAGGCATGCCCCTGTCACCCATGAAGGTTTTCGATTTAAATGACGAGTCTCTTTCTTTACCTTTAGCTCCTTTTGGTCGTCCCGATTGCTTCTTCTTAGATTTACTGTCCCCTTTAACTCCCAACAGCGGGTGAACTTCTGTCAGTGGATAAATTTGAAGAAATGAGAGATTTGTAAGTAAAGCAGATAACCTCGAGGTTGCTGGTGATGGTGTCTGGTCACATGACCCTCTAAAATCGGATACGTTCAGCTCGCTGTGATCAAAGGGTTATAAGGGTGAAAGCAGATGCTGTGTGGCCAGTTCTAGGCAGTAGGTAATAAAGGGTTGGAATAAATAGACCTACACATTTAAGCCACAAATGCATCATTAAGGGTATGTGCCCATGATCAAGACCTGCTGCATCCTGGACGTGGCGGGTCCTGACCTGTGGGGCAGCGAGTCTCCTCCGTAGGAGACCGCAGATCCTTGTGGCCACAATCCGAGCTCAGGCAGTTGCAGTCTCTCTCTAGTTTATTCTCACTGTGGAGAACGTTTGACTCCGCCGTGAGAATTGACAAAGCTTGTGGCTTGGAAAGCCGCACCGCAGGTCAGTTTACGCTGCAGGCAGTACACGCCCAGTGGGCACAGGACTTCTAGAAATCCCATCCACTGTCCTTGTATTATACAACGCAGCGTTTTGGACGCAGCTGAAACACGCTGTGTCTAAATCGCTGTGAATTCTGATGGTGGGCATGCAGCCTAACATGAAAGCTGGATTGCCATTCTTGCAGACTGTGCCATAGCAAGCAAAGAACGGATGTTCATGTGTATTACTGGCTGGGTTTTTGGAAATATCTATTTTTCATAATATACATATATGATCTGGGTTCTTGTAAGATATATGTTTGTGTCACAAATAAAGACAACCCATCACCCCAGACAACGCCGTATCCCTCCAGAAATAATCTAATACCTAGGACTTATGCACCATACTTGCTCACAAGGCATCAGATGATTGCTTCCGCTTTTGAACTGCCCAGAGAGCAGGGTTCTCTCTCCACACTCGATGTCCGATCAGATAGAACAGAATTCCAGGACAGAAATCCTGAACAACGAATTTAATATTCTGAACATAGCATTAGTAGCAAAAAAGATCTAATTTAGCTATGACGCAGTAAGTAGTCACCACGAAAGACAGGAGCAAAGTCCACACTTTCCCACCACTGCTTAACACCACTAAATAAACCAAAATCAAGGAATGTACAGACTAAAGTCACAATAGTGGGAACACTATTAACCTGCAGAAATTGGGTGTAATGGGAACCTATCCCCAAATGCTATTATACTGCAAATTTAGGGTTAATATGCATATTCTTGGCGTTCTAAAGCTGTGAGACGGCTGTACTAAAAGCCTGGCTACCAGGAGGAAATTAACTTTATTCCTCTTGGCAGCCTGCGCCTTTCAGTCATTGATGTGCAGCTTCAGTCACCCATCAGTACAATATGGTTTCCCAGCTTCTTCTGTATTACTGAATGGCCATAGATAAGAAATGACATACAGTACATGTAATATGTCATATTTAAACCGGGATTTGATAGATTGATTAAAGGGAACCTTTCATGTAAACAAAATCTACCCATTATTAACTTGCAAATATAGGGTTTTATAGCGTTCTAAAGCGCTGTGGCCGCCGCACTGAATGCCCGGCTGCTAGGAGGAACCAAACTTTATTCTTCCTGCCAGCCTCGTTTTCAAACATAGAGGCGCGGCTTCAGTCATGCCACACCACAGTACATTGACTGACAGCTGGCTCTGTACAGATACAGTGCTGAGCCGACTGTCAGCCAGTGCTGGTATGTGGTTACAGCCACCACTCCGTGACTGAAGAAGCATCTTTATGTTTAAAAACTGTAGGTTGCCAGAAGAAGGGAATTTTGTTTACTTACCGTAAATTCCTTTTCTTCTAGCTCTAATTGGGAGACCCAGACAATTGGGTGTATAGGCTATGCCTCCGGAGGCCGCACAAAGTATTACACTCAAAAGTGTTAAGCCCCTCCCCTTCTGCCTATACACCCCCCGTGCTCCCACGGGCTCCTCAGTTTTGGTGCAAAAGCAAGAAGGAGGAAAAAGAATTATAAACTGGTTTAAAGTAACTTCAATCCGAAGGAATATCGGAGAACTGAAACCATTCAACATGAACAACATGTGTACACAAAAAAACAGGGGCGGGTGCTGGGTCTCCCAATTAGAGCTAGAAGAAAAGGAATTTACGGTAAGTAAACAAAATTCCCTTCTTCTTTGTCGCTCTATTGGGAGACCCAGACAATTGGGACGTCCAAAAGCAGTCCCTGGGTGGGTAAATTAATACCTCGTAAGAGAGCCGTAAAACGGCCCTTTCCTACAGGTGGGCAACCGCCGCCTGAAGGACTCGTCTACCTAGGCTGGCATCCGCCGAAGCATAGGTATGCACCTGATAGTGCTTCGTGAAAGTGTGCAGGCTCGACCAGGTAGCCGCCTGACACACCTGCTGAGCCGTAGCCTGGTGCCTCAAAGCCCAGGACGCGCCCACGGCTCTGGTAGAATGGGCCTTCAGCCCTGAGGGAACCGGAAGCCCGGCCGAACGGTAAGCTTCGATAATTGGCTCCATGATCCACCGAGCCAGGGTTGATTTGGAAGCCTGTGACCCTTTACGCTGGCCAGCGACAAGGACAAAGAGTGCATCCGAGCGGCGCAGGGGCGCCGTACGAGAAATGTAGAGTCTGAGTGCTCTCACCAGATCTAACAAGTGCAAATCCTTTTCACATTGGTGAACTGGATGAGGCTAAAAAGGTGAGGAAATATCCTGATTGAGATGAAAGGAGGATACCACCTTAGGGAGCAAATCCGGAACCGGACGTAGAACCACCTTGTCCTGGTGAAACACCAGGAAAGGGGCTTTGCACGACAATGCTGCTAGCTCAGACACTCTCCGAAGAGAAGTGACTGCTACCAGAAAAGAAGGGAATTTTGTTACTTACCGTAAATTCCTTTTCTTCTAGCTCCTATTGGGAGACCCAGACGATTGGGTGTATAGTACTGCCTCCGGAGGCCACACAAAGCATTACAATAAAAAGTGTAAGGCCCCTCCCCTTCTGGCTATACACCCCCAGTGGGATCACTGGCTCACCAGTTTTAGTGCAAAAGCAAGAAGGAGGAAAGCCAATAACTGGTTTAAACAAATTCACTCCGAAGTAACATCGGAGAACTGAAAACCATTCAACATGAACAACATGTGTACCCGAAAAACAACCAAAAATCCCGAAGGACAACAGGGCGGGTGCTGGGTCTCCCAATAGGAGCTAGAAGAAAAGGAATTTACGGTAAGTAACAAAATTCCCTTCTTCTTTGGGTCTCCCAATGGAGCGCCGGACGATTGGGACGTCCAAAAGCTGTCCCTGGGTGGGTAAAGAAATACCTCATGTTAGAGCTGCAAAGACAGCCCTCCCCTACGGGGAGGCAACTGCCGCCTGCAGGACTCTTCTACCTAGGCTGGCGTCCGCCGAAGCATAGGTATGCACCTGATAATGTTTGGTGAAAGTGTGCAGACTCGACCAGGTAGCTGCCTGGCACACCTGTTGAGCCGTAGCCTGGTGTCGTAATGCCCAGGACGCACCCACGGCTCTGGTAGAATGGGCCTTCAGCCCTGATGGAACCGGAAGCCCAGCAGAACGGTAGGCTTCAAGAATTGGTTCTTTGATCCATCGAGCCAGGGTGGCTTTGGAAGCCTGCGACCCTTTGCGCTTACCAGCGACAAGGACAAAGAGTGCATCCGAGCGGCGCAGGGGCGCCGTGCGGGAAATGTAGATTCTGAGTGCTCTCACCAGATCCAACAAATGTAAATCCTTTTCATACCGATGAACTGCATGCGGATAAAAGGAAGGCAAGGAGATATCCTGATTAAGATGAAAAGAGGATACCACCTTAGGGAGAAACTCCTGAATGGGGCGCAGCACTACCTTGTCCTGGTGGAACACCAGGAAAGGAGCTTTGGATGACAGCGCTGCTAGTTCAGACACTCTCCGAAGAGACGTGACCGCTACCAGAAAGGCCACTTTCTGTGAGAGTCGAGAAAGTGACACATCCCTTAGAGGCTCGAAGGGCGGCTTCTGGAGAGCAACAAGGACCTTGTTTAGATCCCACGGATCCAACGGCCGCCTGTACGGAGGTACGATATGACAAACCCCCTGCAGGAACGTGCGCACCTGAGAAAGTCGTGCTAGACGCTTCTGAAAAAACACGGATAGTGCCGAGACTTGCCCTTTAAGGGAGCCGAGCGACAAGCCCTTTTCCAACCCAGATTGCAGGAAGGAAAGAACGACAGGTAACGCGAATGGCCAGGGGGATACTCCTTGTGCAGAGCACCAGGATAAGAAAATCTTCCACGTTCTGTGGTAGATCTTAGCAGAAGTGGACTTCCTAGCCTGTCTCATGGTGGCCACGACCCCTTGGGGTAATCCTGAAGACGCTAGGATCCAGGACTCAATGGCCACACAGTCAGGTTCAGGGCCGCAGAATTCCGATGGAAAAACGGCCCTTGGGACAGTAAGTCTGGACGGTCTGGTAGTGCCCACGGTTGGCCGACCGTGAGATGCCACAGATCCGGGTACCACGACCTCCTCGGCCAGTCTGGGGCGACGAGTATGACGCGGCCGCAATCGGATCTGATCTTGCGTAACACTCTGGGCAAGAGTGCCAGAGGTGGAAACACATAAGGGAGCCGGAACTGCGACCAATCTTGCACTAAGGCGTCTGCCGCCAGAGCTCTTTGATCGCGAGACCGCGCTATGAAGGTCGGGACCTTGTTGTTGTGCCGAGACGCCATTAGGTCGACGTCCGGCACCCCCCAGCGGCGGCAGATTTCCTGAAACACGTCCGGGTGAAGGGACCATTCCCCTGCGTCCATGCCCTGGCGACTGAGGAAGTCTGCTTCCCAGTTTTCTACGCCCGGGATGTGAACTGCTGATATGGTGGATGTTCTTTCCTCCACCCACATCAGAATCCGCCTGACTTCCTGGAAGGCTTGCCGACTGCGTGTCCCTCCTTGGTGGTTGATGTATGCCACCGCTGTGGAGTTGTCCGACTGAATTCGGATCTGCTTTCCTTCCAGCCACTGCTGGAAGGCTAATAGGGCAAGATACACTGCCCTGATTTCCAGAACATTGATCTGAAGGGTGGACTCCTGCTGAGTCCACGTCCCTTGAGCCCTGTGGTGGAGAAAAACTGCTCCCCACCCTGACAGACTCGCGTCTGTCGTGACCACTGCCCAGGATGGGGGCAGGAATGATCTTCCCTGTGATAATGAGGTGGGAAGAAGCCACCATTGCAGAGAGTCCTTGGCCGTCTGAGAAAGGGAGACTTTCCTGTCTAGGGAAGTTGTCTTCCCGTCCCATTGGCGGAGAATGTCCCATTGAAGTGGGCGCAGATGAAACTGCGCGAACGGGACTGCCTCCATTGCTGCCACCATCTTCCCTAGGAAGTGCATGAGGCGCCTTAAGGGGTGCGACTGACCCTGAAGGAGAGACTGCACCCCTGTCTGTAGTGACCGCTGCTTGTCCAGCGGAAACTTCACTATCGCTGAGAGAGTATGAAACTCCATGCCAAGATACGTTAGTGATTGAGTCGGTGCCAGGTTTGACTTTGAAAAGTTGATGATCCACCCGAAAGTCTGGAGAGTCTCCAGCGCAACATTCAGGCTGTGTTGGCATGCCTCTTGAGAGGGTGCTTTGACAAGTAGATCGTCTAAGTAAGGGATCACCTAATGTCCCTGAGAATGCAAGACTGCTACCACTGCCGCCATGACCTTGGTGAAAACCCGCGGGGCTGTCGCCAGACCAAATGGCAGAGCTACGAACTGGAGATGGTCGTCTCCTATCACGAAACGTAGAAAACGTTGGTGCTCTGTAGCAATCGGCACGTGGAGATAAGCATCTTTGATGTCTATTGATGCAAGGAAATCTCCTTGAGACATTGAGGCAATGACGGAGCGGAGGGATTCCATCCGGAACCGCCTGGCGTTCACATGCTTGTTGAGCAGCTTTAGGTCCAGAACAGGACGAAACGAGCCGTCCTTTTTTGGAACCACAAAGAGATTGGAGTAAAAACCTTGCCCTTGTTCCTGCTGAGGAACAGGGATCACCACTCCTGCTTTTAGTGAGCACACCGCCTGCAGAAGGGCATCTGCTCGGTCGGGATGTGGGGAGGTTCTGAAGAACCGAGGCGGAGGACGAGAACTGAACTCTATCCTGTACCCGTGAGACAAAAAGTCTGTTACCCACCGGTCTTTGACCTGTGGCAGCCAAATGTCGCAAAAGCGGGAGAGCCTGCCACCGACCGAGGATGCGGAGGGATGAGGCCGAAAGTCATGAGGCAGCCGCCTTGGACGCGGTTCCTCCGGTTGCTTTCTTGGGGCGTGAGTGAGCCCGCCAGGAATCTGAGCTCCTTTGCTCCTTCTGAGTCCCTTTGGACGAGGAGAATTGGGTCTTGCCGGAGCCTCGAAAGGACCGAAACCTCGACTGCCACTTCCTCTGTTGAGGTTTGCTTGATCTGGGCTGGGGTAAGGAGGAGTCTTTACCCTTGGATTGTTTAATGATTTCAGCCAATTGTTCACCAAACAGTCTATCTACAGATAGTGGCAAGCTGGTTAAACATTTTTTGGAAGCAGAATCCGCTTTCCATTCCTTTAACCACAAGGCTCTGCGCAAAACCACAGAGTTGGCAGACGCCATTGAGGTACGGCTTGTAGAGTCCAGGACAGCGTTGATAGCGTAAGTAGCAAACGCAGACATTTGCGAGGTTAGGGACGCTACTCGTGGCACTGCTGGACGTATGATAGAGTCCACCTGTGCCAGACCAGCTGAAATAGCTTGGAGTGCCCACACGGCCGCGAATGCTGGAGCAAACGACGCGCCGATAGCTTCATAGACAGACTTTAACCAAAGGTCCATCTGTCTGTCATTGGCATCTTTAAGTGAAGCCCCATCCTCCACTGCAACTATGGATCTAGCCGCAAG
Organism: Anomaloglossus baeobatrachus; assembly: GCF_048569485.1. Classification (NCBI taxonomy): domain Eukaryota; kingdom Metazoa; phylum Chordata; class Amphibia; order Anura; family Aromobatidae; genus Anomaloglossus; species Anomaloglossus baeobatrachus. The sequence continues at coordinate 229,026,476 of NC_134354.1, forward strand.
CCTGGAGATTGGGGGGTCCACCTTTGGACACTGGGTCCAGCGTTTGACCACGTCAGGGGGAAAGGGATAACGTGTATCCTTAAGACGTTTGGAGAAACGCTTGTCTGGGTAAGCATGGTGTTTCTGGACTGATTCCCTGAAGTCAGCGTGGTCCAGAAAAGTACTCAGTTTACGCTTGGGATACCTGAAATGGAACTTCTCCTGCTGTGCAGCTGCCTCCTCTGCAGAAGGGGCAGGGGGAGAAATTTCCAATAGACTATTGATGGCCGCTATAAGGTCATTTACCATGGCGTCACCATCAGGAGTATCCAGATTGAGAGCGGTTTCAGGATTAGACTCCTGATCACCCTCCTCTGTCTCATCATGTAGAGACTCTTCTCGCTGAGACCCTGATCCGCGTGATGACGTGGAGGGTCTCTCCCAGCGAGCACGCTTAGGCTGCCTGGGACTGTCATCTGAATCAGAGCCGTCAGGCTGAGATGCCTGGGACCCCCTTGAATCACGGATTAACTCCAACTGAGGGGGACCGGGGAACGTTGCCGCAGCAGTGTCCATGGTCTGAGTAACTGGCCTGGCCTGCAAGGTCTCTAGTATCTTTGTCATAGTGACAGACATCTTGTCAGCAAAAACTGCAAACTCTGTCCCCGTCACCGGGACAGGGTTCACCGGCGACTCTGCCTGGGCCACTACCACCATAGACTCCGGCTGACGAAGTGGCACAGGGACCGAACATTGCACACAATGGGGGTCATTGTAACCTGCCGGTAGATCAGCCCCACAAGCGGCACAAGCAGCGCTTACAGCCTGTGTCTTGGCACCCTTGCGTTTTGCGGATGACATGTTGTCGTCTCCTCAGAGCAAGATAGGGTATACAGCCAAGAAGCGACCTTACAGTGCAATATATATATACATATATATATGGTATAGAGAAAAAAGGTACACCAAAATAACACTGTGGCACTAGTGGGGCCAGCACTAAAGTGCTGCTTACCGCCCGCTTAACGCGGGTGTGTGGTCGCCAGAAATCCCTTGTCTGGGTCTCCCAGAGCCTGTGTCCGTTCTCCAGCCAGACTGCATGTAGGAATGGCTGCCGGCGTCCTATGGAGAGGGGCGGGCCCTGGGCGTGTGCAGACAAAGAGCGGGAAACCTGCGTCCCCCTGTGCTCAGTGAGAGGGCTGGAGCATGTAAATAAGACTCCAGCCCTCGGCGCTGATTAATCGTACAGCGTCTCTCCCTTGCCCTGATTGACAGGGTGGGGGCGGGAACGAAGCGGAGCTAGGCCGCAGAAGCCGGGGACTAAATTTATAAGCGACGCCGTCGTAAAAGCACGGTCGGCGCTAAGTCCCCGGCGCACTACAAGTCGCAGCCGCGCCGCCGCTCCAGGGGCGGCCGGCGCGGCAGTCCCCAAAACATAAAGTCACTCAGAAAAACTGTAGTGACTGTAACCCCAGCGCGCAGCGCTACTGTCCCCGGCGCACTAGCACACCCAGCAAGTCTGGAATGTGCGCGGCCTGTTTGGGACACAGAGTACCTGAATGTCGCAGGGCCTTGTCCCTGAACGGTACCCAGCTCCGTATCCAGCAGGTTCCATGGGTCTGTGGATGGAGCCCGGCCTCAGGGCTTGGGGGCCGGTAAGATCCCACTTCCTCAGAGCCCCTCAGGGGGATGGGGAAGGAAAACAGCATGTGGGCTCCAGCCTCCGTACCCACAATGGGTACCTCAACCTTAACAAACACCGCCGACATAAAGTGGGGTGAGAAGGGAGCATGCTGGGGGCCCTAGTATGGGCCCTCTTTTCTTCCATCCGACATAGTCAGCAGCTGCTGCTGACTAAACAGTGGAGCTATGCGTGGATGTCTGACCTCCTTCGCACAAAGCAGAAAACTGGTGAGCCTGTGATCCCACTGGGGGTGTATAGCCAGAAGGGGAGGGGCCTTACACTTTTTAGTGTAATGCTTTGTGTGGCCTCCGGAGGCAGTACTATACACCCAATCGTCTGGGTCTCCCAATGGAGCGCCGAAGAAAACCACTTTCTGCGAAAGTCGTGAGAGGGAAATATCTCTCATTGGCTCGAATGGTGGTTTCTGAAGAACCATCAGAACCCTGTTTAGATCCCAGGGTTCTAACGGCCGCTTGTAAGGTGGAACGATGTGACAAACCCCCTGCAGGAACGTGCGTACCTGTGGAAGTCTGGCTAGTCGCTTCTGGAAAAAAAACAGAGGGCGCTGAGACTTGTCCCTTAAGGGAGCCGAGCGACAAACCCTTTTCCAGTCCAGATTGAAGGAAGGACAGAAAAGTAGGTAATGCAAATGGCCAGGGAGAAAAACCCTGAACAGAGCACCATGACAGAAAAAATTTTTCACGTCCTGTGAAAGATCTTGGCGGACGTTGGTTTCCTAGCCTGTCTCGTAGTGGCAATGACGTTTTGAGATAACCCTGAAGACGCTAGGGTCCAGGACTCAATGGCCACACAGTCAGGTTGAGGGCCGCAGAATTCAGATGGAAAAACGGCCCTCGAGATAGCAAGTCTGTTCGGTCTGGTAGTGGCCACGGTTGGCCGACCGTGAGATGCCACAGATCCGGGTACCACGACCTCCTTGGCCAGTCTGGAGCGACGAGGATGGCGCGGCGGCAGTCGATCCTGATCTTGCGTAACACTCTGGGCAACAGTGCCAGCGGAGGAAACACATAAGGGAGCTGAAACTGCGACCAATCCTGAACTAAGGCGTCTGCCGCCAGAGCTCTGGGATCTTGAGACCGTGCCATGAACATTGGTATCTTGTTGTTGTACCGGGACGCCATGAGGTCGACGTCCGGCACCCCCCAGCAGCAACAGATCTCCTGAAACACGTCCGGGTGAAGGGACCATTCCCCTGCGTCCATGCCCTGGCAACGGAGATAATCTGCTTCCCAGTTTTCCACTCCTGGGATGTGAACTGCGGATATGGTGGATGCCGTGGCTTCCACCCACATCAAAATCCGCCGGACTTCCTGGAAGGCTTGCCGACTGCGTGTGCCGCCTTGGTGGTTGATGTATGCCACCGCTGTGGAATTGTCCGACTGAATTCGGATCTGCTTGCCCTCCAGCCACTGCTGGAACGCTTTCTGGGCAAGATACACTGCCCGTATTTCCAGAACATTGATCTGAAGCGAGGACTCTTGCTGGGTCCACGTACCCTGAGCCCTGTGGTGGAGAAAAACCGCTCCCCACCCTGACAGACTCGCGTCCGTCGTGACTACTTCCCAGGATGGGGGAAGGAAGGATTTCCGCTTCGATAATGAAGTGGGAAGAAGCCACCACCGAAGGGAAGCTTTGGTCGCCTGAGAGAGGGAGACGGTCCTGTCGAGGGACGTCGTCTTCCTGTCCCATTTGCGTAAGATGTCCCATTGAAGGGGACGCAGGTGAAACTGCGCGAAAGGGACTGCCTCCATTGCTGCCACCATCTTCCCCAGGAAGTGCATGAGGCGCCTCAAGGGGTGTGACTGGCCTTGAAGGAGAGATTGCACCGCTGTCTGTAGTGAACGCTGCTTGACCAGCGGAAGCTTCACTATCGCTGAGAGGGTATGAAACTCCATGCCAAGATATGTCAGCGAGTGGGCCGGTGTCAGATTTGACTTTGGAAAATTGATGATCCACCCGAAACCCTGGAGAGTCTCCAGAGAAGCGTCGAGGCTGCGTTGGCATGCCTCTTGAGAGGGTGCCTTGATCAGCATCCAAGTACGGGATCACCGAGTGACCCTGCGAGTGTAGGAGCGCTACTACAGTAGCCATAACCTTGGTAAAAACCCGTGGGGCTGTTGCCAGGCTGAACGGCAGTGCCACGAATTGCAGGTGTTCGTTTCCTATGGCGATGCGCAAGAAGCGCTGGTGCTCTGGAGCAATCGGTAAGTGGAGATAAGCATCTTTGATATCGATCGATGCAAGGAAATCTCCTTGGGACATTGAGGCGATGACGGAGCGGAGGGATTCCATCCTGAACCGTCTGGTGTTTACATGTTTGTTGAGCAGTTTCAGGTCCAGGACCGGGCGGAAAGACCCGTCCTCCTTTGGGACCACAAACAAGTTGGAGTAAAAACCGTGGCTCAGTTACTGAAGAGGAACCGGGATCACCACTCCTTCTGCCTTCAGAGTGCGCAGCGCCTGCAGAAGAGCCTCGGCTCGCTAGGGAGGCGGGGATGACCTGAAGAATCGAGTCGGGGGACGAGAGGTGAACTCTATCTCGTAACCGTGAGACAGAAGGTCTCTCACCCAGCGGTCTTTTATTTGTGGCAGCCAGGTGTCGCAAAAGCGGGAGAGCCTGCCACCGACCGAGGATGCTACTAGAGGAGGTCGAAAGTCATGAGCAAGCCGCTTTGTTAGCGGTGCCTCCGGTGGCCTTTTAAGGACGTGACTTAGACCGCCATGCATCAGAGTTCCTTTCTTCTTTCTGAGACCTTTTGGACGAGGAGAATTGGGACCTGCCCGCGCCCTTAAAGGTCCGAAACCTCGACTGCCCTCTCCTCTGTTGGGGTATGTTCTGTTTGGGCTGGGGTAAGGATGTATCCTTTCCCTTGGATTGTTTGATGATTTCATCCAGACGCTCGCCAACAGCCTGTCGCCAGAAATTGGCAAACTGGTTAAGCGCTTTTTTGGAAGCAGAATCTGCCTTCCATTCCCGTAGCCACAAGGCCCTGCGGAGTACCACCGAATTGGCGGCCGCGACCGCCGTACGGCTCGCAGAGTCCAGGACAGCAATAATAGCGTAAGACGCAATTGCCGAGGTCTGGGTGGTAATGGATGCCACTTGTGGCGCGGCCGTGCATGTGGCTGCTTCAATTTGCGCTTGACCTGCTGAGATAGCTTGTAGCGCCCATACGGCTGCGAATGCTGGGGCAAAAGAAGCTCCGATAGCTTCATAGACGGATTTCAACTAGAGCTCCATCTGCCTGTCAGTGGCATCTTTGAGCGAGGCCCCCTCTTCCACTGCAAGTATGGATCTAGCCGCCAGTCTGGAGATTGGAGGATCCACTATGGGACACTGAGTCCAACCTTTAACCACGTCAGGGGAAAAAAGGATAACGTGTATCCTTAAGGCGCTTAGAAAAAACGCTTATCTGGACAAGCATGATGATTCTGGACTGCCTCTCTGAAATCAGAGTGGTCTAGAAACATACTCGCTGTATGAGAAGCTGACTCCTCCGCCGGAGGAGCTGAGGGAGAAATATCCAGCATTTGATCGATGGACGCAATAAGAACGTTCACTATGGCGTCCCCGTCTGGAGTATTAAGATTGAGAGCGCCCTCAGGATCAGAATCCTGATCAGCTGTCTCCGCATCATCAACCAGAGATTCCCCCCGCTGAGACCCTGAACAATATGATGTCGAGGGAAATTGTAAGCGAGCCCACTTAGTCGGTCTGGGGCTGGGGTCCAAGTCAGAACCCTCAGCCTGGGATGTATGAGATACCCCGGGAGGACATTGTTGGTCCAACTGAGGGGGGCCAGGGAACAATGATTCAACAGAGTCCCTTTGCTGAGATACCGGCCTGGACTGCAAGGCTTCTAGTATCTTAGCCATAGTCTCAGAGAGTTTTGCAAACTCCGTCCCCGTCACTAGGACAGTGTCAACAGGTGGCTCCCCCTGGGCCCCTCTTAGCAGGGGCCCTGGCTGAAGAAGTGTCACAGGGGCCGAACAATGCACACAATGAGGGTCATGGAACCTGCCGGCAGCTGGGTCGTACAAGCGACGCAGGCAGCATAATAAGCCTGTGCTTTGGCACCCCTGCCTTTTGTGGGCGCCCTGAGTAACACAATAGGGTATATAGCCAGAATGAACTGTGCTCATACAGTGTAAAATATATACTATAAACAAAGAATGTATCAATACACTACAGCACCATGGGGCTAGCACCACAGGTGCTGCTTACCATCCGCCTAAAGCGGTTATGAGGCCACCAGAGACCGTGTCTGGGTCTCCCAGGGTTTGTCCCTCTCTGCAGCGTCGTAGGAGCTGACAGGAAATGGCTGCGGCGTCCTGACGAGAGGAGGGAGCCGTGGTCGTGGCCGAGGTGCTCACACTGTGCACAGTGAGGGGGGTGGAGTATGGAAATCATACTCCAGCCCTCAGTGCTGCTCGTGCCGTGCAGCGTCCCGCCCTTCCCCTTGCCTGTCAGGGCTGAGGGCGGGAGAAAGGGAAACTAGGCCGAAAGCAAGCCGGGGACTCAAGTATAAGCGTGGCCGCCGTAAAAGCGCGGCCGACGCCGAAGTCCCCGGCGAACTACAAGTCCCAGCCGCGCCGCAGTTTCCCATGGCAGCGGCGGTTAGCGCGGTAGCCCCTACATATAAACACACTCAGCGACGTTGAGTGTGTAATGGCACAGTTTAACCCGGTCAGCGCCGCGGTCCCCGGTGCACTAGCACACCCAGCAAAGCTGAGGTGTTGCCGTGCGCGGTCCCCACAGGGATACAGAGTACCTTCACGTAGCAGGGCCATGTCCCTGAACGGTACCCGGCTCCTATCCAGCAGGCTCCACAGGAGTTGTGGATGAAGCACGGTCTCAGTGCCTGGAGACCGATAGGATCCCACTTCACCCAGAGCCCTGAGGGGGATGGGGAAGGAAAGCAGCATGTGGGCTCCAGCCTCTGTACCCGCAATGGATACCTCAACCTTAACAACACCGCCGACAAGAGTGGGGTGAGAAGGGAGCATGCTGGGGGCCCTATATGGGCCCACTTTTCTTCCAACCGACATAGTCAGCAGCTGCTGCTGACTAATTTGTGGAGCTGTGCTGTGCGTGTCTGACCTCCTTCGCACAAAGCAAAAAACTGAGGAGCCCGTGGGAGCACGGGGGGTGTATAGGCAGAAGGGGAGGGGCTTAACACTTTTGAGTGTAATACTTTGTGCGGCCTCCGGAGGCATAGCCTATACACCCAATTGTCTGGGTCTCCCAATAGAGCGACAAAGAAAGAATACATTTTGGTTTACTGTATGGCATCTCTTATCTATGGTCATTCAGTAATAGAGAACAAGCTGAGAAACCATACTGGTTGTGGACAGGACGTGAAACTTACCATCACTGGGCACTCCTTGTAATTCAACCATTGTGGTCTTTGGTTTTTTCTTTGGGGGCTGTCCACCATCTGATGAGGCCTGTCGTTTCTTCTCCGTTCCTGTCCCATCCTCAGAGAGTGGCATTTGGCCTGCATCAGGAGGTGGTCCATAGGGATTTTCCTCAGGATCCTCTACCTCTGGAGCAATGGGAAGGTATAAAAGTGCTTTTGTATCTTCTAATTCTTCATCACTGCAAAAAAAAAAACAAACAGTAGAAAACTATTTATATACAATAAAGAAATGTTACAAAACACACAAGGCACTAAACACAATACGCAAGGCAAGATAAGTGTAAAGGTGTTCTTTAAGAAAACTTTTGGGAATATGCTTCGGTAGTTATAAGAAACAAAAAAAAAAAAAACACCTGACTTATTTACCCTCTAGTCTCCATCTCTGAGATTAGCTGCAGCGCTGGAGACTAACCAGAGACTGAGGCAGCACCAGAGCCGGCACTGGACCTAGCAAGTGTAAGTAATACTCAGACTTATATTTAGATAATTACCAAAACTTTTACCCATAAGTTTCTGAAAGGGAATAGCTTTTTTTTAAGTCCAATGCCAAAACTCAACCACAATAGTTGCCCTTATCCAAAATTGAAAGAGAGTGGCGTTTTAGAACTAATCCACTACCTCAATAAAAGTATTGGGACACCTACACATAAGAGCAGCTGGAACGCCTATAATAAGCCATAAATATGGAGTTGGTCGTCCCTTTGTAGCTACAACAGCTTCCTCTCTGCTTGAAAGGGTTTCTACAATATTTTGGAACGTGTAGGTGGGAATTGCTGCCCATTCGTGCATTTGTGAGCTTAGACACTTGTGTTATATAAGAGGGTCTGGGTCACAATTTCTATTCTCATTCATCTTAAAAGGTGTCTGATGGGATTGAGGTCACAGCTTTGTGTGGACCAGTCAACTTCTTCCACATCAAACTCACCCAACGATTTCTTTATAGACCTTGCTTTGTGCACTGGGGCAATCAGGCTGGAACAGAAAAGGGCCTTCCATAAATTGTCCCCACAAAGTTGTAAGTGTATAGCTGTCCAACTAGGAAAACTGAAAACTATCCGTATAGGATTATCGCTTGTCCACCAAACTTTATATTTGCCACGAAGTGAAGTCAGGCAGGCAACATTCTCCTGCACTCTCCAAACCAAGGTTTGCCCTTTGACTGCCAGATAGAGCAGCTTGATTCAACACACCATAGATCATGTCTCCACTGCTCTAGAGTTCTTTACACTACTCCAACACTTGGCATTGTGCTTGGTGATGTAAGGCCTAATCACAGCTGCCTGGCCATGGAAACGCATGCCAAGAAGCTCCCAGCGCACAGTCTTGTGCAGATATTAATGCTAAAGGAGATTTGGAAATCAGAGTTTTGGCGATTGTCAGCACTATGTGCCTCAGCAGTATAGGACCCCACTGTGACTTTCTGTGGTATGTCACTCTGTGGCGAAGATGTTGTGGTACCTTAATGCTTCTACTTTTCAATAAAATAATTTTGATCGTGGAAATTTAGGAGGGAAGAATTTCCCCTGACTTGTTGCTACTTTAGCTTGAAATCACTGAGCTTTTTAGAATGTCCCTTTCTTGCAAAATTGTCTGTAAAGGCGGCCTGCACAGCGAAGGGCTTGATCTTATACACTGCTGGCAATAGGACTGAATGAAAAATTCAAAAACGTCAATCGAGAGATGTGTGCCAATAGGTTTGTCTTAGAAGGCCACTATGAATTTTACGATATAGTGCAATACTGCTGTACTGCAGTATCATACAAGCAATCAAAAGATCACAGATCTAAAGTGGCCTAAAATATAAAGAAACAATATATATATATATATATATATATATATATATATATATATATATATACACACATATATATATATATATATATATACACATATACATAGAGAGAGAGAGAGAGAGAGAGAGATAGATATAGATATATATGTATGCCATCTTTAAAAAAAAAAAATCTAAATTAATTTAAAAATTCAAAATCGCTTTCCTTTTCCTTCATTAAAATAACAAAAAATGTAAAAAACAATCATGTGGTATCGCAATGTCCATAAAAGTCTGATCTATCACAACATAAAATTAACCATATATATAAAAGATCTAATGGGAAAAAGAATCAAAATGCCAAAAAATACAGTGAGCGGCGATCAAAACATCACATTTACCGACAATGGTATCACCTAAAAACCATCAGCTTGACATAAAAAGAAAAAAAAAAACCCCAGCTCCAGCGATAGAAAAATGAAAACATTCAGTCTCAGAAAGTGGCAACACATGACAAATTTATGTTTTATTAAATAAAAGAAAAAAAATCCAACAAAACGAGTTGGATATTGCCATAAATGTGGAGAATCACACTGCCAGGACATTTTTTTTAGAATGGAATAAATGCTACAAAAAAAACCAAACAAACAACACAAGCAACACAAACAATACAAACAATACAAACAATACAAACAATACAAACAATACAAACAATACAAACAATACAAACAATACAAACAATACAAACACGCTTATTCACATAAATCCCCACAATCAGTAATGTACCTGCTGCAGAAAGCAGCAATACGATCCACACTGGTCACATCCACTTCTTCATCTTCTGCTGCATCCCCTCCTGGATATTAGGAAACAGATATTATCACAACCTGGTATCATGCGACCCTCTATTTTGTGTATATCTTTACCGTGGCGCTGCAGCAAACCTACCAGTGCCATTTACCACACATATCAGGACCAATTCTTCTTTAACCCTTTAAGGTAAAGCTATTTTGGGCCTTAAAGAGCACCTGACAGCAGGACTTAGCACTGTAAAGTAAAGTCATGGCCATAATGTTGCTGTGATGCTAACTAAACGGATACCTGCAGTGAAGGAATCGGATCTGTCGTTGTTGAATAATCTTCCTCTAAACTTTTTAGGATGACGTCTTCTGTGCATCGTGGTTGGACTTGGCGGGAGGGGTAGGGTCGTCTTCTGCTTCTCACCCCCCTTTGCCTGCCTCCTCTGTTTCTTTTACAGATTATTCAGTGACCTGCCTCCTTTTTGAAATTCTGTGCCACCATCATTGCGTTGGACGGGGTGTGTGCAGTGCGATTCTATGGGTGGTCTGCAGGTTTTCAACAAAATGGAGCCAGAGGCAGCGCATGCGCAGATAGAGATTTTGGCTTAATGAAGAAGTCATTGAGCTGAAATCTTGCTCTGCGCATGTGCCGCCTACAGGCTCTATTTTATTGAAGACCTGCACACAGGGTGATGCACCGAGATGCCCAGAAGACGTCATTAGATGGAAACTTTAGAGGAAGATTATTCAACAACTACAAATGGGATTCCTTCACTGCAGGTATCCGTTTAATCAGCATCTCAGCACCATTATGGCCATTGCTTTACTTTATAGGGAGGGCTAAATCCTGCTGACAGGTTCTCTTTAAAGACACAACACATTTTTAAATTTTATTCAACCTTAGAATTTAGTTTCTTACAAAGGAAATACCAATTCTATATACCTTTCTTATAATGCTTAGCATTTTTTGTACATAATTTTATAAAATGGCAAAATGAGGTTTATTTTTTCCCAAGTTTTTCAGTTTAGTTCACTATAGGACTGGAACATGTAATTTCTTCATTACAGATGTTAGCCAGTTCAGAAGTGCCTTTAGTTCCATAAAGATGCGGTACATTCTGGTATCCTCCATTTTGTTACAGGTAAAATATATCGTTGTACCGTGTTAGCCAGGTTTTCATTACTGATAACATAGTGTTATATTTCTGTACTGCATATACAACATGTAAAAGTGCATTATTATGCCTGTCAGTAATACTGACAAATATCATATTCGCAAAGTGAGGTGGCAGAACTTGGAGACATTGCTAGTCCCACCCTGGATGCCTTATGGCAACTAGATATCACATTCCAGGGAAAACCCATTCCATTACCATTCCTATAGAAGACACAGTTGTTATTGAATAGGACATTTCAGTGGGATCCCAGCCCCCTTCGATCTTGAGCATTACAGTTGTTTGTTTTTTTTTCTTTTCATCACTATCGTATAGTCGTCTGTAGCCGTATGATGGGGTATTTTTATCTGGAATAGTTGTATTTTTTTTTTTTAAAAGACGGGGATCAAAGTAATCTTTGATCCTGGGTATGGTGGAAAGGGCCATGCTGTTGATTACTGCCAGTTCCTGACGCTACTGGCATGGGCTCAGTTCCTGTGCCATCTAGAAGACATACGATGACATCCCTTGTGGGACAGAATTGTATATCCATTAAACCAAAGCGGTTCATTACAGCCCCTCAAACATTTTCAGGGAGCTATGAACACTACAAGTGATTAAGACTGAGAGATTGGCTCCATTTTAGCTGGTTCCTCTTCCATTTGACATGGGTATTTGTACTTGTTTGAATTTCTTTCTTATTAAATATATTAGGTTACACAGGTTTCAGAATAAATGGCTCACCACTAGGTGAATAAAAGTATTGGCTCCACCTTGTTGGCTATACCCTCATATGGTAAAGTAGGAGAAAAGCCGAGGTCTGGTGTTGTACCTGTGCTATGTTCTTTAATGTGGTGAAATATAACATATAGGAAAAACGGGTTCATTTCTAACGATAAATACCGGGTAAGACCCTATTGCGCCTTTGTTTCCCCATCTCTAATAATGTTCTTTAATGAACATTTATAATAAGCTTGGCTTTTATTCATCCTTGCCTCAATCGATGGAGATTTTTTTTCTACATGAGGCTTTATACTGACAAAAATTTGTAGTTTCTTAAAGTCCAGGAAGGGTCTGGTCAAGGGAACTTCTTGGTTTTATGTCTGAAACAGGACAATGACTCCTTTGATCTGAAGCTCAAGGATGGCTCAGAAAAAGGTAAGTTGGTGAGGTTGAATCGTCAGACGAGACAAAGAAAATTATATTTGGGGGTTAGGTGAGTGAATTCAATTTTGCAAACCAAAGATACAACTTCCTTGACTCAAGTGTTGTTCACGTAAGCCATCAAACTTTCTCTGAAGGAGAAAAGACATTGACCTCACCTAAAAAGGCGATTTGAATGGGGACAGACTTTCATACTAGGGAAGATCTGGAAGTAGAGGACTTGGTCTAGTATAAGTTTGATCGATGGCTACCAGTAGCTGGAGGATCAGTAGGACTTCTTTCCTCCAGAGGAAGAGTCGTTGCAAAAAAGGTGTAACAACTGGAAGAGGCAATATGGGTAAGAGCAGATACAATTCTAGGGTACAAACCTTTATCCTTTCATCAAGGTAATTTCCAAAAAGAGCTGGTGAATTGTAAAGGGAAACCCCTTAAGGGACTTTTTAGCGCCAAGTTGAGCTCCAAACAACAACAGAATTAGCTGGTTCGCGGGCTGCAAGTTGTGCTAACACAAGTGAAGCCTGAGGCAAGTAGCAATTGAGGAGAGGTCAATTAGATCTTCCAAAGGGGTCACTGGAAGATAAACACTGTGAAGAAGATTAGCCAAGGCCATTATGGACTTTCTCACTCTGCAGAGGCAGGCCATAGACCTTAGAGTGGCAATGACAAAATGACAAGGAGGCCTCTGTATACACTGAAGATGTCCCTGAGGCAGTGCAAAAAAAGCACCAGAGACTTGGAAAGAAAATTACAAAAAAAGGCAAAAGGGCTGTAAAAACAGAGGACCTGGGAAAGGATGGCCCAAGAGGAATAACGCACAGGGAAACCCCTTGGTGACAACCCAAACCCAAAGAAATTGGCAAAAGGGAGGGCGGGGGTATAATTGCGGTATTATGCTCACATGTCAATGTCTTCAGACACTCGCAGAGTCACTCTTTCTGTGGCCCTGCACAGAATGTGGGGAAACCAGTACTTTAATGCCGCAGAAGTCATGGTGGATGGGTGACAAGCAACAAAATAGCATCCACAGAGAGAGTTACACTACTGGAGTGTACAGAGTGCCCTACCCGAGAAAATCACCCTAAAGTGGGGGACATTCATTCACACCACCCGGAAAATAATCAGAAAGAAAAAAGGAAGAAACATACACACCTAGGGTCCTGTGTCCCCAATCAGATCATTACCAGAATAAAAGCTCTCAGCATTATTAGTATTACATGTAGAATTCAAGCAGAAGTGGAGAAAAGGGGTCGGTGATGTGCAGCTTCAGCAATAACTGCAAATATCTGAGAAAAGGGTAATGCTTTTGGCAACTTTTAACTGTGATGCTAAGAACCTATAGTGTACCGATAACCTTACCAACTTTATTTATGGGCCAGAGTAAAGAAGGGAATTTTGTTTACTTACCGTAAATTCCTTTTCTTCTAGCTCCAATTGGGAGACCCAGACAATTGGGTGTATAGCTACTGCCTCCGGAGGCCACACAAAGTATTACACTAAAAAGTGTAAGGCCCCTCCCCTTCTGGCTATACACCCCCCCGTGGGATCACGGGCTCCTCAGTTTTAGTGCAAAAGCAAGAAGGAGGAAAGCCAATAACTGTTTTAAAGACAAATTCAATCCGAGGAACAACATCGGAGAACTGAACTCTTCAACATGAACAACATGTGCACCCGAAAAAACAAAATCCCTAAGAAAACAGGGCGGGTGCTGGGTCTCCCAATTGGAGCTAGAAGAAAAGGAATTTACGGTAAGTAAACAAAATTCCCTTCTTCTTTGTCGCTCCTAATTGGGAGACCCAGACAATTGGGACGTCCAAAAGCAGTCCCTGGGTGGGTAAAAGAATACCTCGTGATAGGGCCGTCAAACAGCCCTTTCCTACAGGTGGGCCACCGCCGCCTGAAGGACTTGTCTACCTAGGCTGGCATCCGCCGAAGCGTAGGTATGCACCTGATAATGCTTGGTAAAAGTGTGCAGACTCGACCAGGTAGCCGCCTGGCACACCTGCTGAGCCGTAGCCTGGTGCCTTAATGCCCAGGACGCACCCACGGCTCTGGTAGAATGGGCCTTCAGTCCTGATGGAATCGGAAGCCCAGCAGAACGGTAGGTGTGAAGAATTGGATCCTTGATCCACCGCGCCAGGGTGGATTTGGAAGCTTGCGACCCCTTACGCTGACCAGCGACAAGGATAAAGAGTGCATCCGAGCGGCGCAGGGGCGCCGTGCGGGAAATGTAGATCCTGAGTGCTCTCACCAGATCCAATAAATGCAAACCTTTTTCAAATTGGTGAACTGGATGCGGACACAAAGACGGTAAAGTGATATCCTGGTTGAGATGAAAGGAGGATACCACCTTAGGAAGAAATTCTGGAATTGGACGCAGAACTACCTTGTCCCGGTGAAATACTAGGAAGGGAGATCTGCATGATAACGCCGCCAGCTCGGACACTCTCCGAAGAGACGTGACCGCCACTAGAAAGGCCACTTTCTGTGAAAGACGAGAAAGGGAAACATCCTTCAAAGGCTCGAAAGGCGGCTTCTGGAGAGCAATTAGGACCTTGTTCAGATCCCAGGGCTCCAACGGCCGCTTGTAAGGGGGGACGATATGACAAACCCCTTGCAGGAACGTGCGTACCTGAGGAAGTCGCGCTAGGCGCTTCTGAAAAAGTACGGATAGCGCGGAGACTTGACCTTTAAGGGAGCCGAGCGACAAACCTTTTTCCAACCCAGACTGCAGGAAGGAAAGAAAAATAGGCAATGCAAATGGCCAGGGAGAAACTCCCTGAGCAGAGCACCAAGATAAGAATATCTTCCACGTCCTGTGGTAGATCTTGGCGGAGGATGGTTTCCTAGCCTGTCTCATGGTGGCAACCACTTCATGAGATAAACCTGAGGCCGCTAGGATCCAGGACTCAATGGCCACACAGTCAGGTTCAGGGCCGCAGAATTCAGATGGAAAAACGGCCCTTGAGACAGCAATTCTGGACGGTCTGGCAGAGCCCACGGTTGGCCTACCGTGAGGTGCCACAGATCCGGGTACCACGACCTCCTTGGCCAGTCTGGAGCGACGAGGATGGCGCGGCGGCAGTCGGCCCTGATCTTGCGCAGCACCCTGGGCAACAACGCCAGAGGTGGGAACACATAAGGTAGCCTGAACTGCGACCAATCCTGAACTAGGGCGTCTGCCGCCAGAGCTCGGTAATCGTGGGATCGCGCCATGAAAACCGGGACCTTGTTGTTGTGCCGTGACGCCATCAGGTCGACGTCCGGCATCCCCCAGCGGCGACAGATCTCCTGAAACACGTCCGGGTGAAGGGACCATTCCCCTGCGTCCATGCCCTGGCGACTGAGAAAGTCTGCTTCCCAGTTTTCCACGCCTGGTATGTGAACTGCGGATATGGTGGATGCCGTGTCTTCCACCCACGTCAGAATCCGCCGGACTTCCTGGAAGGCCTGCCGACTGCGTGTTCCCCCTTGGTGGTTGATGTATGCCACCGCTGTGGAGTTGCCCGACTGAATTCGGATCTGCTTGCCTGCTAGCCACTGCTGGAAGGCTTGTAGGGCAAGATAGATTGCTCTGATTTCCAGAACATTGATTTGAAGGGTGGACTCTTTCCGAGTCCACGTACCGTGAGCCCTGTGGTGGAGAAACACTGCTCCCCACCCTGACAGGCTCGCGTCTGTCGTTACCACCGCCCAGGATGGGGGTAGGAACGACTTTCCTTTCGACAATGAGGTGGGAAGAAGCCACCACCGGAGAGAGAGTCCTTGGCTGTCTGAGAGAGGGAGACATCCCTGTCGAGGGATGTCGACTTCCCGTCCCATTGGCGGAGAATGTCCCATTGAAGTGGACGCAGATGAAACTGCGCGAAAGGAACTGCTTCCATTGCTGCTACCATCTTCCCTAGGAAGTGCATGAGGCGCCTCAAGGGGTGCGACTGGCCCTGAAGGAGAGATTGCACCCCTGTCTGTAGTGAACACTGTTTGTCCAGTGGAAGTTTCACTATCGCTGAGAGAGTATGAAACTCCATGCCAAGATATGTTAGTGATTGGGTCGGGGTTAGATTTGACTTTGAAAAGTTGATAATCCACCCGAAACCCTGGAGAGTCTTCAGTGCCACGCTCAGGCTGTGCTGGCATGCCTCTTGAGAGGGTGCCTTGATAAGTAGATCGTCCAAATACGGAATCACAGAGTGACCTTGCGAGTGCAGGACTGCCACTACTGCTGCCATAACCTTGGTAAAGACCCGAGGGGCTGTCGCCAGCCCGAAAGGTAGAGCTACGAACTGCAGGTGTTCGCTTCCTACAACGAAGCGTAGAAAACGCTGATGCTCTGGCGCAATCGGCACGTGGAGATAAGCATCCTTGATGTCTATTGATGCTAGGAAATCTCCTTGAGACATTGAGGCGATGACGGAGCGGAGGGATTCCATCCGGAACCGCCTGGTTTTCACGTGTTTGTTGAGCAGCTTTAGATCCAGGACGGGACGGAACGACCCGTCCTTCTTTGGCCCACAAACAAATTGGAGTAAAACCCGCGACCTCGTTCCTGAAGAGGAACGGGAGTCACCACTCCTTCCGCCTTTAGGGCGGACACCGCTTGCAGAAGAGCATCTGCTCGGTCGGGAGGTGGAGAAGTTCTGAAGAAGCGAGTTGGAGGACGAGAACTGAACTCTATCCTGTACCCGTGAGACAGAATGTCTCTCACCCAACGGTCTTTGACCTGTGACAGCCAAATGTCGCCAAAGCGGGAGAGCCTGCCACCGACCGAGGATGCGGAGAGAGGAGGCTGAAAGTCATGAGGAAGCCGTCTTGGTAACGGTTCTTCCGGCTGTCTTTTTTGGTCGTGATTGAGTCCGCCAAGAATCTGAGCCTCTCTGATCCTTTTGAGTCCTTTTGGACGAGGAGAATTGGGACCTGCCTGAGCCTCGAAAGGACCGAAAACCAGACTGTCCCCTCCTCTGTTGGGGTTTGTTTTGTCTGGGTTGAGGTAAGGATGAATCCTTACCCTTGGAGTGTTTAATGATTTCATCCAAACGCTCACCAAACAGTCGGTCACGAGAAAAAGGCAAACTGGTTAAGCACTTCTTGGAAGCAGAATCTGCCTTCCATTCTCTCAACCACAAGGCTCTACGTAAAACCACGGAGTTGGCAGACGCCACTGCCGTACGGCTCGTAGAGTCTAGGACAGCATTAATCGCGTAAGACGCGAATGCAGACATTTGAGAGGTCAAGGGCGCCACCTGCGGAGCAGATGTACGTGTGACCGTGTCGACCTGTGTAAGCCCAGCTGAAATAGCTTGGAGTGCCCATACGGCTGCGAATGCTGGCGCCAACGACGCTCCAATAGCTTCATAGATGGATTTCAACCAGAGCTCCATCTGTCTGTCAGTGGCATCTTTAAGTGCCGCCCCATCTTCCACTGCAACTAAGGATCTAGCTGCAAGCCTGGAGATTGGAGGGTCCACCTTGGGACACTGGGTCCAGCCCTTGACCACGTCAGGGGGAAAAGGATATCGTGTATCTTTAAGCCGTTTGGAGAAACGCTTATCTGGATAAGCGTGGTGTTTCTGGATAGCGTCTCTAAAGTCAGAGTGGTCCAGAAAAGTGCTCAATTTACGCTTGGGATACCTGAAATGGAATTTCTCCTGCTGTGAGGCTGACTCCTCCGCAGGAGGAGCTGGTGGAGAAATATCTAACATTCTATTGATGGACGCTATAAGATCATTCACTATGGCGTCACCATCAGGTGTATCCAGATTGAGAACGGTCCCAGGATCAGAATCCTGATCAGCCACATCCGCCTCATCACACAGAGAGTCGTCCAGCTGGGACCCTGACCAGTGTGATGAAGTTGAGGGCCGCTCATAGCGAGCCCGCTTAGGCCGTCTGGGACTGTCGTCCGAGTCAGAGTCGTCACCCTGGGGTGCATGCGACACCTCCTGAGCTCGGGAGTGTTCCAGCTGAGGGGGACCAGGGAGCAATGATTCAACAGTGCCCATGGTCTGAGTTACTGGTCTAGACTGCAATGTTTCAAGAATTTTAGACATAGTCATAGACAATCTGTCAGCAAAAACTGCAAACTCCGTCCCTGTCACCTGGACAGCATTCACAGGTGGTTCTCCCTGGGTCACCTCTAGCAGCGGCCCCGGCTGAGCAAGTGCCACAGGGGCCGAGCACTGCACACAATAGGGGTCAGTGGAACCTGCCGGTAGAGCAGCCCCACATGCGGTACAAGCAGCATATAAAGTCTGTGCCTTGGCACGTTTGCTTTTTGTGGACGACATGCTGTGGAGGGTATATAGCAGAGAGTCACCAGCGACCGTACAGTGTAATGTATAGCATGCAAGCACAAAAATACAAAGTACACTTCGGCACAAGTGGGGGTGAGCCCTTGAGGGCTGCTTACCGCCCGCTGAAAAGCGGGTGTGAGGTCGCAGAATCCCGTGTCTGGGTCTCCCAGTCTCCCCTCTCCAGCTCAGCGTGCAGACAGGAATGGCTGCCGGCGTCCTGTGAGGAGGGGCGGACCTTGGGCGTGCCACAAACAAAGTGCGGGAAACTGGCGTCCCACTGTGCCCAGTGTGAGGGCTGGAGTATGTAAAGCAGACTCCAGCCCTCAGCGCTGATAGTCTGTACAGCGTCCCGCCCTCCCCCTGACTGGCAGGTCTGGGGGCGGGAACGAAACGAACTAGGCCGCAAAAGCCGGGGACTGTAGTAATAAGCGCGGGCGTCATACATGCACGGCTAGCGCGGAAGTCCCCGGCGCACCACAAGTCCCAGCCGCGTCGCAGTGAAAACTGACCCCAGCGGCCGGCGCGGCCGTTCGTATTAAGTCTACTCACTCAGCAGCGCTGTAGTGAGGAATGGCACAAGCGCAGCAGCGCTGATGTCCCCGGCGCACTAACACGCCCAGCATGCTGCGGTGTGCGCGCGGTATGCCCGGGGACACAGAGTACCTTAACGAAGCAGGGCCCTGTCCCTGACGATACTCAGCTCCATATCCAGCCGATTCTCCGGGGGCTGTGGAAGGAGCACGGTCTCAGTGCCTGGAGACCGGTAAAGTCCCACTTCACCCAGAGCCCTAATGGGGATGGGGAAGGAATCAGCATGTGGGCTCCAGCCTCCGTACCCGCAATGGGTACCTCAACCTTAACAAACACCGCCGACAGAAAGTGGGGTGAGAAGGGAGCATGCTGGGGGCCCTAGTATGGGCCCTCTTTTCTTCCATCCGACATAGTCAGCAGCTGCTGCTGACTAAACAGTGGAGCTATGCGTGGATGTCTGACCTCCTTCGCACAAAGCATAAAACTGAGGAGCCCGTGATCCCACGGGGGGGTGTATAGCCAGAAGGGGAGGGGCCTTACACTTTTTAGTGTAATACTTTGTGTGGCCTCCGGAGGCAGTAGCTATACACCCAATTGTCTGGGTCTCCCAATTAGGAGCGACAAAGAAATAAATACCTAGTATGGTAAATGGCACTAGTAAGTTAAATAATCTAATTATTGACCAACTCAGCACATCTGCCATGGGTATACAACATATCAATATACCCCTTTAGTTGCTCCATTAATTACAAAGGCCAATGGATTTACACAGATTGGAATTGTGACAAAGATACAAATATATAAAGGGCTTGTCTAGGCATGGGAAATAAAAACAAAACATTGCACTCCATGTTACAACAAAATTGTCACAATGATTCCCCAGTGTTCCCTGTGCAAGTGGGCGGTAAAGTGACTGCATATAGGGGATTTGTATACTTGGGGTTATGTGCTGACTAGCAGTGTCCAGCTTCTGTCAACAGAAGGGATTTGAAAGAAGCCAGAATAGTTGTCAGTACATGACCGCAAGTACACGGACAAGCAAAATAGTAACAATGTTTTGAACTTTTGACTTTCAGGCTCCGTATCTCACCATCCACTATATCTTAGAATGTGAAACAACCTCAATTTTATAGACAATCATCTTGGCAATCTCATACAAGAATTTGACTGGAAACTATTTAGCATATGATTAGTTATGCAGATTCTTGTCATGTCACTGCATGTTACGGTTTCCCTCTTCAAAATCAAAATTTACATTTTTATTATTTTGTTGGTATTTTGAAAATCTCCTTTGACTTTCAACCCTGCCTGAATCCTCCTGGGCATGTTCATAATCATATTAAAGAATGTGAGGACTGAAATCTGACCCCATGCCTCATTTCACAGTCCCAATGTTGGTGCATACTGGTTGTCTCACTTGGGTATGTATACAGCTTTATCTTCAACTCTACCCCAAGTGTTTGATCAGCTTGAGGTCTGGAGACTGTGGGGGACAATCCAGCACCTTTACTTCTTGGTCATTAAACCATTCCTTCGCCAATCTTGAGGTATACTTCGGGTCATTGTCCTGCTGGAACACTATGTTGTCCTTTCCACATCCATAGTACTCGAGTGTATGCAGTAACACGTCTTGTAGGATACTCACATATAGCTCCGAATTAATACTGCACAAGTATCCAACGCCTTTGGCTGTGAAACAAGCCCATATCATCAGGCTTTCTCCACCAAACTTAACAGTTCCTTCAATTTCTCTGTTAGCCTCCTTTTCTCTTGTATGTTCCAGACCCATTTGCACCCATTAGAGCCTAGTCTATTGACTTTCATCTCATCGCACCAAATCACCCTTTTCCAATCTCCTATTGTCAACTTTTCGTACTTTTTGCAAACTCGAGCTAGCTCTTCTCATGAGGATATTGACGTTGAGGCTTCTTTACATTTTTTCAGGCCTCCATTCCAGATCTGTGTAATATACATTGCTTTCATTGACATCTGTGATCTCACTATTACGAAGCATATTAGCCACTTCCACTGCCGTGTTTGTCTCACCAGAACTCAAAGATCTTGTGAAGAATCAACTGGTTGACTTAGATACTTTGCTTGGACTTCCACCTCTTGGCTTTTGAATGGATGTACAGACTTTATTTTATAGTCTTCTAACTGTCATGGCAGTCACATTAAGTAGTTTGGCAATTACCTTGCCTGAGAGATCGCTATCGATGAGCTGGATGATGCGGTTTCTCTTTTCTTGGAAAATCTTTATGGCTTCTCCTCAATTTGAACTAGCGACCATTCGCTTGGGAATCAACCTAATAACACACTGAGCATTTAGAGAACGTAAGAAAGTTGTAATTTATAATATAGAGGCAGAAAAAACTAATTCCACCACCAGGAACAAGAGTAACAATGCAGTGACTGGACAACAATCTGCCTAACTAATCATATCCTAAATAGTTGTAAATCAAATTTATGTATGAGAGATAGCCAAGAAGATGGTCTATAAAATGAAGGTAGTCTCATATTTGAAGCTGCAGTGCATGGTGAGATATGGAGCCTGAAAGTCACAAGTTCAAAAAAACAATGTTAACAATTATAGGAGCACAAAATGAGCACATACCATAAAATAAAAGTAAGTAAGAAGGGAATTTTGTTTACTTACCGTAAATTCCTTTTCTTCTAGCTCCAATTGGGAGACCCAGACAATTGGGTGTATAGCTACTGCCTCCGGAGGCCGCACAAAGTACTACACTTAAAAGTGTAAGGCCCCTCCCCTTCTGGCTATACACCCCCCGTGGGAGCACGGGTCCCTCAGTTTTAGTGCAAAAGCAAGAAGGAGGAAAGCCAATAACTGTTTCAAAAACAAATTCAATCCGATAGACAATATCGGAGAACACAACTTATCAACATGAACAACATGTGCACCCGAAAAACAAATACCCTAAGAAAAAACCAGGGCGGGTGCTGGGTCTCCCAATTGGAGCTAGAAGAAAAGGAATTTACGGTAAGTAAACAAAATTCCCTTCTTTTTCGCTCCTAATTGGGAGACCCAGACAATTGGGACGTCCAAAAGCAGTCCCTGGGTGGGTAAAAAGAATACCTCGTGATAGGGCTGTCAAGCAGCCCTTTCTTACAGGTGGGCCACCGCCGCCTGAAGGACTTGTCTACCTAGGCTGGCATCCGCCGAAGCGTAGGTATGCACCTGATAATGCTTGGTAAAAGTGTGCAGACTCGACCAGGTAGCCGCCTGGCACACCTGCTGAGCCGTAGCCTGATGCCGTAATGCCCAGGACGCACCCACGGCTCTGGTAGAATGGGCCTTCAGTCCAGATGGAATCGGAAGCCCAGCAGAACGGTAGGTGTGAAGAATTGGTTCCTTGATCCACCGCGCAAGGGTGGATTTGGAAGCTTGCGACCCTTTGTGCTGACCAGCGACCAGGATAAAGAGTGCATCCGAACGGCGCATGGGCGCCGTGCGGGAAATGTAGATCCTGAGTGCTCTCACCAGGTCCAACAGATGCAAACCCTTTTCAAATTGGTGAACTGGATGCGGACACAAGGATGGTAAAGTGATATCCTGATTGAGATGAAAGGAAGATACCACCTTGGGAAGAAACTCTGGTATTGGACGCAGAACTACCTTATCTTGGTGAAACACCAGGAAGGGAGATTTGCAAGATAACGCCGCCAGCTCGGACACTCTCCGAAGAGACGTGACCGCCACTAGAAAAGCCACTTTCTGTGAAAGCCGAGAAGAAGGGAATTTTGTTACCGTAAATTCCTTTTCTTCTAGCTCCAATTGGGAGACCCAGACGATTGGGTGTATAGCTACTGCCTCCGGAGGCCACACAAAGCATTACACTAAAAAGTGTAAGGCCCCTCCCCTTCTGGCTATACACCCCCCGTGGGATCACGGGCTGCTCAGTTTTAGTGCTAAAGCAAGAAGGAGGAAAGCCAATAACTGGTTTAAACAAATTCAATCCGAAGTAACATCGGAGAACTGAAACCGTTCAACATGAACAACATGTGTACCCGAAAAAACCAAAAATCCCGAAGGAAACAGGGCGGGTGCTGGGTCTCCCAATTGGAGCTAGAAGAAAAGGAATTTACGGTAAGTAACAAAATTCCCTTCTTCTTCGGCGCTCCATTGGGAGACCCAGACGATTGGGACGTCCAAAAGCAGTCCCTGGGTGGGTAAATTAATACCTCAAGTTAGAGCTGCAAAACAGCCCTCCCCTACGAGGAGGCAACCGCCGCCTGCAGGACTCTTCTACCTAGGCTGGCGTCCGCCGAAGCGTAGGTATGCACCTGATAATGTTTGGTGAAAGTGTGCAGACTCGACCAGGTAGCTGCCTGGCACACCTGTTGAGCCGTAGCCTGGTGTCGTAATGCCCAGGACGCACCCACGGCTCTGGTAGAATGGGCCTTCATCCCTGATGGAACCGGAAGCCCAGCAGAACGGTAGGCTTCAAGAATTGGTTCCTTGATCCATCGAGCCAGGGTGGATTTGGAAGCCTGCGATCCTTTGCGCTTACCAGCGACAAGGACAAAGAGTGCATCCGAGCGGCGCAGGGGCGCCGTGCGGGAAATGTAGATTCTGAGTGCTCTCACGAGATCCAACAAATGCAAATCCTTTTCATACCGATGAACTGGATGAGGACAAAAGGAAGGTAAGGAGATATCCTGATTGAGATGAAAAGAGGATACCACCTTAGGGAGAAACTCCTGAATCGGGCGCAGCACTACCTTGTCCTGGTGAAAAACCAGGAAGGGAGCTTTGGATGACAGCGCTGCCAGCTCGGATACCCTCCGAAGAGACGTGACCGCTACCAGAAAGGCCACTTTCTGTGAGAGTCGAGAAAGTGAAACATCCCTCAGAGGCTCGAAGGGCGGCTTCTGGAGAGCAACTAGTACCCTGTTCAGATCCCATGGATCTAACGGCCGTTTGTACGGAGGGACGATGTGAAAAACCCCCTGCAGGAACGTGCGTACCTGAGGAAGTCGTGCTAGACGCTTTTGAAAAAGAAGGGAATTTTGTTACTTACCGTAAATTCCTTTTCTTCTAGCTCTTATTGGGAGACCCAGACGATTGGGGTATAGCTACTGCCCTCTGGAGGCCACACAAAGCACTACATTAAAAGTGCAAGGCCCCTCCCCCTCTGGCTATACCCCCCCCGTGGTATCACGGGTTCTCCAGTTTTAGTGCCAAAGCAAGAAGGAGGAAGCCAATAACTGGTTTAAACAAATTAACTCCGAATAACATCGGAGAACTGAAAAACCGTTCAACATGAACAACATGTGTACCCGCAAACAACAAAAAAACATCCCGAAGGACAACAGGGCGGGTGCTGGGTCTCCCAATAAGAGCTAGAAGAAAAGGAATTTACGGTAAGTAACAAAATTCCCTTCTTCTTCAGCGCTCTATTGGGAGACCCAGACGATTGGGACGTCCAAAAGCTGTCCCTGGGTGGGTAAAGAAATACCTCATGTTAGAGCTGCAAAACAGCCCTCCCCTACGGGGGTGTCACTGCCGCCTGCAGGACTCTTCTACCTAAGCTGGCATCCGCCGAAGCATAGGTATGCACCTGATAATGCTTGGTGAAAGTGTGCAGACTGGACCAGGTAGCTGCCTGGCACACCTGTTGAGCCGAAGCCTGGTGACGTAATGCCCAGGACGCACCCACGGCTCTGGTTGAGTGGGCTTTTAGCCCTGAAGGAACCGGAAGCCCCGCAGAACGGTAGGCCTCTAGAATTGGTTCTTTGATCCATCGAGCCAGGGTGGCTTTAGAAGCCTGCAACCCCTTGCGCGGACCAGCGACAAGGACAAAAAGTGCATCGGCACGGCGCATGGGCGCCGTGCGGGAAATGTAGATTCTGAGTGCTCTCACCAGATCTAGCAAACGTAAGTCCTTTTCATACCGGTGAACCGGATGAGGACAAAACGAAGGCAAGGATATATCCTGATTAAGATGAAAAGAGGATACGACCTTAGGGAGAAACTCCGGAATAGGGCGCAGCACTACCTTGTCCTGGTGGAACACAAGGAAGGGAGCCTTGGATGACAGAGCTGCCAGCTCAGACACTCGCCGAAGCGATGTGATCGCAACAAGAAACGCCACTTTCTGTGACAGCCGAGAAAAGGAAACTTCCTTCAGAGGCTCGAAGGGCGGCTTCTGGAGAGCAACTAGTACCCTGTTCAGATCCCATGGATCTAACGGCCGCTTGTACGGGGGCACAATATGACAGACCCCCTGCAGGAACGTGCGCACCTTAGAAAGACGTGCTAGACGCTTCTGAAAAAACACGGATAGTGCCGAAACTTGCCCTTTAAGGGAGCTGAGCGACAAGCCCTTTTCTAACCCCGATTGCAGGAAGGAAAGAAACTTGGGCAATGCAAATGGCCAGGGAGACACTCCCTGAGCAGAGCACCAGGATAAGAAAATCTTCCACGTTCTGTGGTAGATCTTAGCCGAATTCGACTTTCTAGCTTGTCTCATTGTGGCAACGACTCCTTGAGATAATCCTGCAGATGCTAGGATCCAGGACTCAATGGCCACACAGTCAGGTTCAGGGCCGCAGAATTCTGATGGAAAAACGGCCCTTGGGACAGTAAGTCTGGTCGGTCTGGCAGTGACCACGGTCGACCGATCGTGAGATGCCACAGATCCGGATACCACGACCTCCTCGGCCAGTCTGGAGCGACGAGTATGATGCGGCTGCACTCGGATCTGATCTTGCGTAGCACTCTGGGCAAGAGCGCCAGAGGCGGAAACACGTATGGGAGCTGAAACTGCGACCAATCTTGAACCAAGGCGTCTGCCGCCAGAGCTCTTTGATCGCGCGACCTCGCCATGAATGCCGGGACCTTGTTGTTGTGCCGGGATGCCATTAGGTCGACGTCCGGCACTCCCCAGCGGCGACAGATTTCCTGAAACACGTCCGGGTGAAGGGACCATTCCCCTGCGTCCATGCCCTGGCGACTGAGGAAGTCTGCTTCCCAGTTTTCTACGCCTGGGATGTGAACCGCGGATATGGTGGATGCTCTGTCCTCCACCCACATTAGAATGCGCCGGACTTCTTGGAAGGCTTGCCGACTGCGCGTCCCTCCTTGGTGGTTGATGTATGCCACCGCTGTGGAGTTGTCCGATTGGATTCGGATCTGCTTTCCTTCCAGCCACTGTTGGAAGGCCAGTAGAGCAAGATACACTGCTCTGATCTCCAGAACATTGATCTGAAGGGTGGACTCCTGCGGAGTCCACGTCCCCTGAGCCCTGTGGTGGAGAAATACTGCTCCCCACCCTGACAGACTCGCATCTGTCGTGACTACTGCCCAGGATGGGGGCAGGAAGGATCTTCCCTGAGACAATGAGGTGGGAAGGAGCCACCATTGTAGGGAGTCCTTGGCCGTCTGGGAAAGCGAGACTTTCCTGTCCAGGGACGTTGACTTCCCGTCCCATTGGCGGAGAATGTCCCATTGAAGTGGGCGCAGATGAAACTGCGCAAAGGGAACTGTTTCCATGGCTGCCACCATCTTCCCTAGGAAATGCATGAGGCGCCGCAAGGGATGCAACTGGCCCTGCAGAAGAGATTGCACCCCTGTCTGTAGTGACCGCTGCTTGTTCAGCGGAAGCTTCACTATCGCTGCTAGAGTATGAAACTCCATGCCAAGATACGTTAGTGATTGAGTCGGTGATAGGATCGACTTTGGAAAGTTGATGATCCATCCGAAAGACTGTAGGGTCTCCAGCGTAGCATTCAGGCTGTGCTGACATGCCTCTTGAGAGGGAGCTTTGACCAATAAATCGTCTAGGTAAGGGATCACCGAGTGTCCCTGAGAGTGCAAGACTGCTACCACCGCCGCCATGACCTTGGTGAAGACCCGTGGGGCTGTTGCCAGACCAAATGGCAGAGCTACGAACTGAAAATGGTCGTCTCCTATCACAAAACGTAGAAAACGTTGATGTTCTGTAGCAATTGGCACGTGGAGATAAGCATCTTTGATGTCTATTGAGGCAAGGAAGTCTCCTCTGGACATTGAGGCAATGACAGAACGCAGGGTTTCCATCCGGAACTTCCTGGCGTGCACATGTTTGTTGAGCCGTTTTAGGTCCAGAACAGGACGGAACGAGCCGTCCTTTTTTGGAACCACAAAGAGATTGGAGTAAAACCCTTGCCCTTGTTCCTGAGGAGGGACTGGGATCACCACTCCTTCCGCTCTTAGGGAGCCCACCGCCTGCAGCAGAGCATCTGCTCGGTCTGGATGTGGGGAGGTTCTGAAGAACCGAGCTGGAGGACGAGAATTGAACTCGATTCTGTACCCGCGAGACAAAATGTCCGTCACCCACCGGTCTTTGACCTGTGACATCCAAATGCCGGAAAAACGGGAGAGCCTGCCCCCGACCGGCGATGCGGAGGGAGGGGGCTGGAAGTCATGAGGTAGCCGCTTTGGAAGCGGTACCTCCATTTGCTTTCTTGGGGCGCGTGTGAGCCCGCCACGAATCTGAGTTTCTTTGCGTCCTCTGAGTCCCTTTGGACGAGGAGAATTGTGTCTTGCCCGAACCTCGAAAGGACTGAAACCTCTGCTGCCACTTTTTCTGCTGAGGTTTGGTTGTTCTGGGTTGTGGTAAAGAGGAGTCTTTACCCTTAGACTGCTTAATGATATCAGCCAATGGCTCGCCAAACAGTCTATCTCTAGATAAAGGCAAACTGGTTAAACATTTTTTGGAACCAGCATCTGCTTTCCAGTCCTTTAACCACAAGGCTCTGCGCAAAACTACCGAATTGGCGGACGCCATTGAGGTGCGACTGGTAGATTCTAGGACCGCATTGATAGCGTAAGACGCAAACGCCGACATCTGCGTGGTAAGGTGCGCCACTTGCGGCACTGCTGGATGTATGATAGCATCCACTTTTGCTAAGCCAGCTGAAATAGCCTGGAGTGCCCATACGGCTGCGAATGCCGGAGCAAACGACACGCCGATAGCTTCATAGACAGATTTTAACCAAAGGTCCATCTGTCTGTCATTGGCATCTTTAAGTGAAGCGCCATCCTCCACTGCAACTATGGACCTAGCTGCGAGTTTGGAAATCGGGGGGTCTACCTTTGGACACTGTGTCCAGCGCTTGACCACCTCAGGGGGGAAAGGGAAACGCGTATCTTTAGATCGTTTAGAGAAACGCCTTTCTGGGTGAGCGTCGTGCTTCTGGATTGATTCTCTGAAGTCAGCGTGATCCAACAAAGCACTCAATTTACGCTTGGGATAAAGGAAACGAAACTTCTCCTGCTCCGCAGCCGCCTCTTCTGCTGAAGGGGCTGGGGGAGAAATATCCAACAGCCTATTGATGGCTGAGATAAGGTCGTTTACCATGGCATCCCCATCAGGGGTATCCAGGTTGAGAGGGGTTCCAGGAATGGATTCCTGATCACTCTCATCAGACACATCACAGGGAGACTGATTGCGCTGAGACCCTGAGCAGTGTGATGACGTCGAGGGTCTTTCCCAGCGAGCTCGCTTAGAGTGGCTGGGGCTATCATCTGAGTCATAATCCTCGGCCTGTGAAGCCGGGGACCCCCCTGTGGGCTGGATTAATTCCAAGTGAGGGGGACCTGAGGACAGAGGCCTCGCCGTGCCCAAAGACTGAGCCCCATGCATAGATTGCAAGGTTTCAAGGATTTTTGCCATAGAGACAGACATATTATCAGCAAAAACTGCAAAGTCTGTCCCTGTCACCGGGGCAGGACTTACAGGCGTCTCAGCCTGGGTCACTCTCCCTCCTGACTCCGGCTGGCGAAGCAGCACCGGGTCGGAGCATTGCACACAATGGGGGTCATCGGAGCCTGCTGGTAGATTAGCCCCACATGCAGCACCCGCAGTAT
The DNA here is from genome assembly GCF_048569485.1 of Anomaloglossus baeobatrachus. Taxonomy (NCBI): domain Eukaryota; kingdom Metazoa; phylum Chordata; class Amphibia; order Anura; family Aromobatidae; genus Anomaloglossus; species Anomaloglossus baeobatrachus. The sequence continues at coordinate 229,055,155 of NC_134354.1, forward strand.
ACACAGCCCTAGCCTTGGCAGCCTTGCGTTTTGAGGATGGCATGTTGTTGCTTCCACAGAGTGATCTGGGAGATGCAGCCAGAAGCGACCTCACAGTGCAAGAAATACAATATCTCTATATCCTACACAGTACACCGATACACCGTGAGGCACTAGAGGGACCAGCACAGAAAAATCGCTTACCGCCCGCTTAAAAAGCGGGTGTGTGGTCGCCAGATAGCCCCTAGTCCAGGTCTCCCAGAGCCTTGCGTCCTTCCTCCAGCCCGACTGCATGTAATGGCTGCCGGCGTCCTGAGAGAGAAGGGGGGCGGGCCCTGGGCGTTCCTGGCTAAGAGCGGGAAGCCTGCTTCCCTCTGTGCCTAGTGTGAGGGCTGGAGCATGTAAATCAGGCTCCAGCCCTCGTCGCTGCTAGCGAACAGCGTCTCTCCCCTACCCTGAATGACAGGGTGGGGGCGGGAACGAATCGGAGCTGCCGGCGTCCTAGGCCCAAAAAGCCGGGGACTCAATTTATAACCGCCGCCGCCGTAAAAGCGCGGACGGCGGATCCCCGGCGCACCACAAGTCACAGCAGCGCCGCCCGGTCCAGAGGGGGTCGGCGCTGCGTTCCCATACACAAACAATCCCCCAGTAATCTGTAGGGACACTAACTCCAACGTTGCGGTCCCCGGCGCACTACAACACCCAGCCAGCCCGGAGTGTGTCTGTGCCTGCCGGGGACACAGAGTACCTGTATGATGCAGGGCCTGTCCCTGATCGTACTCCTGCTCCGTCTCCATCAGGTTCTAATGGGTCTGTGGATGGAGCCCGGCGTCAGAGCTGAGAGGCCGGCAGGATCCCACTTCCACAGAGCCCTACCAGGGGATGTGGAAGGAAAACAGCATGTCAGGCTCCAGCCCTGTACCAGCAATAGGTACCTCAACCTTACAACACCATCCAGGGGTGAGAAGGGAGCATGCTGGGGACACTATATGTGTCCTCTTTTCTTCCATCCGAAATAGTCAGCAGCTACTGCTGACTAAAATCTGTGGAGCTATGCATGGAATGTCTGACCTCCTTCGCACACAAAGCTAAAACTGGAGAACCCGTGATACCACGGGGGGGGGTATAGCCAGAGGGGGAGGGGCCTTGCACTTTTAATGTAGTGCTTTGTGTGGCCTCCAGAGGGCAGTAGCTATACCCCAATCGTCTGGGTCTCCCAATAGAGCGCTGAAGAAATACCGATAGCGCTGAGACTTGCCCTTTAAGGGAGCCGAGCGATAAGCCTTTTTCCAAACCAGATTGCAGGAAGGAAAGAAAAGTAGGCAATGCAAATGGCCAGGGGGACACTCCCTGTGCCGAGCACCAGGATAAGAAAATCTTCCACGTTCTGTGGTAGATCTTAGCAGACGTGGGCTTCCTAGCCTGTCTCATGGTGGCCACGACCCCTTGAGATAATCCTGAAGATGCTAGTATCCAGGACTCAATGGCCACACAGTCAGGTTCAGGGCCGTAGAATTCAGATGGAAAAACGGCCCTTGTGACAGTAAGTCTGGCCGGTCTGGTAGCGCCCACGGTTGGCCGACCGTGAGATGCCACAGATCCGGATACCACGACCTCCTCGGCCAGTCTGGGGCGACGAGCAGGACGCGGCGGCAATCGGACCTGATCTTGCGTAGCACTCTGGGCAAGAGTGCCAGAGGGGGAAACACATAGGGCAGCTGGAACTGCGACCAATCTTGCACTAAGGCGTCTGCCGCCAGAGCTCTGTGATCGCGAGACCGTGCCATGAAAGTTGGGACCTTGTTGTTGTGCCGGGACGCCATTAGGTCGACGTCCGGCCTTCCCCAGCGGCGACAGATTTCCTGAAACACGTCCGGGTGAAGGGACCATTCCCCTGCGTCCATACCCTGGCGACTGAGGAAGTCCGCTTCCCAGTTTTCTACGCCGGGGATGTGAACTGCGGATATGGTGGAGGCCGTGGCTTCCACCCACATCAGAATCCGCCGGACTTCCTGGAAGGCTTGCCGACTGCGTGTCCCGCCTTGGTGGTTGATGTATGCCACCGCTGTGGAGTTGTCCGACTGAATTCGGATCTGCTTTCCTTCCAGCCACTGCTGGAAGGCTTGTAGGGCAAGATACACTGCCCTGATTTCCAGAACATTGATCTGAAGGGTGGACTCCTGCTGAGTCCACGTACCCTGAGCCCTGTGGTGGAGAAAAACTGCTCCCCACCCTGACAGACTCGCGTCTGTCGTGACCACCGCCCAGGATGGGGGTAGGAAGGACCTTCCTTGTGATAATGAGGTGGGAAGAAGCCACCATTGAAGAGAGTCCTTGGCCGTCTGGGAAAGGGAGACTTTCCTGTCTAAGGACGTCGACTTCCCGTCCCATTGGCGGAGAATGTCCCATTGAAGTGGGCGCAGATGAAACTGCGCAAACGGGACTGCCTCCATTGCTGCCACCATCTTCCCCAGGAAGTGCATGAGGCGTCTTAAGGGGTGCGACTGGCCTTGAAGGAGAGAGTGCACCCCTGTCTGTAGTGAACGCTGCTTGTCCATCGGAAGCTTCACTATCGCTGAGAGAGTATGAAACTCCATGCCAAGATATGTTAGTGATTGGGTCGGTGACAGATTTGACTTTGAAAAGTTGATGATCCACCCGAAAGTCTGGAGAGTCTCCAGCGCAACGTTCAGGCTGTGTTGGCATGCCTCTTGAGAGGGTGCCTTGACAAGTAGATCGTCCAAGTAAGGGATCACCGAGTGTCCCTGAGAGTGCAAGACTGCTACCACTGCTGCCATGACCTTGGTGAAAACCCGTGGGGCTGTCGCCAGACCAAATGGCAGGGCTACGAACTGAAGGTGTTCGTCTCCTATAACGAAGCGTAGAAAACGCTGGTGCTCTGGAGCAATCGGCACGTGGAGATAAGCATCCTTGATGTCTATTGATGCTAGGAAATCTCCTTGAGACATTGAGGCAATGACGGAGCGGAGAGATTCCATCCGGAACCGCCTGGTTTTCACGTGCTTGTTGAGCAGTTTTAGGTCCAGAACAGGACGGAAAGAGCCGTCCTTTTTTGGCACCACAAACAGATTGGAGTAAAAACCTTGACCTCGTTCCTGAAGAGGAACAGGGATCACCACTCCTTCTGCCCTTAGAGAGCACACCGCCTGCAGAAGAGCATCGGCTCGGTCGGGATGTGGGGAAGTTCTGAAGAACCGAGGCGGAGGATGAGAACTGAACTCTATCCGGTACCCGTGAGACAAAATGTCTGTTACCCACCGGTCTTTGACCTGTGGCAGCCAAATGCCGCAAAAGCGGGAGAGCCTGCCACCGACCGAGGATGCGGAGAGAGGAGGCCGAAAGTCATGAGGCAGCCGGCTTGGAAGCGGTTCCTCCGGCTGCTTTCTTTGGGCGTGAGTGAGTCCGCCAGGAATCTGAGCTCCTCTGCTCCTTCTGAGTCCTTTTGGACGAGGAGAATTGGGCCCTGCCCGAACCTCGAAAGGACCGAAACCTCGACTGTCCCCTCCACTGTTGAGGTTTGCTTGATCTGGGCTGGGGTAAGGAAGAGTCCTTACCCTTGGACTGTTTAATGATTTCAGCCAATTGCTCACCAAACAGTCTGTCTTGAGATAATGGCAAACTGGTTAAGCATTTTTTGGAAGCAGAATCTGCTTTCCATTCCTTTAACCATAAGGCTCTGCGTAAAACCACAGAGTTGGCGGACGCCATTGACGTACGGCTGGTAGAGTCCAAGACCGCATTGATAGCGTAAGTCGCAAACGCAGACATTTGCGAGGTCAAGGACGCCACTTGCGGCACTGATGGACGTATGACAGAGTCCACCTGCGCCAGACCAGCTGAAATAGCTTGGAGTGCCCACACGGCTGCGAATGCTGGAGCAAACGACGCGCCGATAGCTTCATAGACAGATTTCAACCAAAGGTCCATCTGTCTGTCATTGGCATCTTTAAGTGAAGCCCCATCTTCCACTGCAACTATGGATCTAGCCGCAAGCCTGGAGATTGGGGGGTCCACCTTTGGACACTGGGTCCAGCGTTTGACCACGTCAGGGGGAAAGGGATAACGTGTATCCTTAAGACGTTTGGAGAAACGCTTATCTGGATAAGCATGGTGTTTCTGGACTGCTTCTCTGAAGTCAGCGTGGTCCAGAAAAGTACTCAATTTACGTTTGGGATACCTGAAATGGAATTTCTCCTGCTGTGCTGCTGCCTCCTCCGCTGGAGGAGAAATATCCAGCAGTCTATTGATGGCCGCTATAAGATCATTCACCATGGCGTCACCATCAGGGGTATCCAGGTTGAGAGCAGTCTCAGGATTAGACTCCTGATCACCTAGCTCTGTCTCATCATACAGAGAATCCTCTCGCTGAGACCTGACCAGCGTGATGACGCCGAGGGTCTCTCCCAGCGAGCTCGCTTAGGCTGCCTGGGACTGTCGTCCGAGTCAGAGCCTTCAGCCTGTGATGCCTGGGACCCCCTTGGAGCACGGATTAGTTCCAACTGAGGGGGACCGGGGAACATTGAATCAGCAGTGCCCATGGTCTGAGTGACCGGCCTGGACTGCAAAGTTTCTAGAATTTTTGTCATAGTCACAGACATCTTATCAGCAAAAACTGCAAACTCTGTCCCCGTCACCGGGGCAGGTTTCACAGGCGTCTCTGCCTGGGCCACTACTAGCAAAGACTCCGGCTGACGAAGTGGCACAGGGACCGAACATTGCACACAATGGGGGTCAGTGGAACCTGCCGGTAGATCAGCCCCACATGCGGTACAGGCAGCATATAAAGCCTGTGCCTTGGCACCCTTGCTTTTTGCGGATGACATGCTGTTGTCTCCTCAGAGCAATATAGGGGTATAAGCCAAGAAGCGGCCGTACAGTGCAATATATATAGGTACAGACAAAAGTACACAAAACAACACTGTGGCACTAGTGGGGTCAGCACCTAGGTGCTGCTTACCGCCCGCTTAACAGCGGGTGTGTGGTCGCCAGAATCCCCTGTCTGGGTCTCCCAGGGCTATGTCCGTTCTCCAGCTCAGACTGCGTGCAGGAATGGCTGCCGGCATCCTGTGAAGAGGGGCGGGCCGTGGGCGTGCTGCAGACAAAGAGCGGGAAACTGGCGTCCCACTGTGCCCAGTGAGAGGGCTGGAGTATGTAAATAAGACTCCAGCCCTCGGCGCTGACTATTGTACAGCGTCTCTCCCCTTCCCTGACTGACAGGGCTGGGGGCGGGAACGAAACGTAACTAGGCCGCAGAAGCCGGGGACTAGATTTATAAGCGCTGCCGTCGTAAAAGCACGGTCGGCGCGAAGTCCCCGGCGCACCACAAGTCTCAGCCGCGCCGCAGTCTCCGGGGGCGGCCGGCGCGGTAGTTCCCCACACATAAACTCACTCAGCTAAGCTGCAGTGAGTATAACCCAAGCGCGCAGCGCTACTGTCCCTGGCGCACTAGAACACCCAGCAACGCTGGAGTGTGTCTGTGCCTGTCTGTACGGGGACACAGAGTACCTGAATGTTGCAGGGCCTTGTCCCTGACGGTACCCAGCTCCGTATCCAGCAGGATCTCCGGGTCTGTGGATGGAGCCCGGCCTCAGAGCCTGGAGGCCGGTAAGATCCCACTTCACCAGAGCCCTCAGGGGGATGGGGAAGGAAAACAGCATGTGGGCTCCAGCCTCCGTACCCGCAATGGGTACCTCAACCTTAACAAACACCGCCAACAAGAGTGGGGTGAGAAGGGAGCATGCTGGGGGCCCTTTAGCATGGGCCCTCTTTTCTTCCATCCGATATAGTCAGCAGCTACTGCTGACTAAACAGTGGAGCTATGCGTGGATGTCTGACCTCCTTCGCACAAAGCTTGAAAACTGAGCAGCCCGTGATCCCACGGGGGGGTGTATAGCCAGAAGGGGAGGGGCCTTACACTTTTTAGTGTAATGCTTTGTGTGGCCTCCGGAGGCAGTAGCTATACACCCAATCGTCTGGGTCTCCCAATGGAGCGCCGAAGAAAAAGAAATCTCTTTCATAGGCTCGAAAGGCGGCTTCTGGAGAGCAATTAGAACCTTGTTCAGATCCCAGGGTTCCAATGGCCGCTTGTAAGGGGGAACGATATGACAAACCCCTTGCAGGAACGTGCGTACCTTAGGAAGTCGCGCTAGGCGTTTCTGAAAAAATACGGATAGCGCGGAAACTTGACCTTTAAGGGAGCTAAGCGACAAACCTTTTTCCAACTCAGACTGCAGGAAGGAAAGAAAAATAGGCAATGCAAATGGCCAGGGAGAAACTCCCTGGGCAGAGCACCAAGATAGGAATATCTTCCACGTCCTGTGGTAGATCTTGGCGGAGGATGGTTTCCTAGCCTGTCTCATGGTGGCAACAACTTCATGAGATAAACCTGAGGTCCCTAGGATCCAGGACTCAATGGCCACACAGTCAGGTTCAGGGCCGCGGAATTCAGATGGAAAAACGGCCCTTGAGACAGCAAGTCTGGACGGTCTGGTAGCGCCCACGGTTGGCCTACTGTGAGATGCCACAGATCCGGGTACCACGACCTCCTTGGCCAGTCTGGAGCGACGAGAATGGCGCGGCGGCAGTCGGACCTGATTTTGCGGAGCACTCTGGGCAACAATGCCAGAGGTGGGAACACATAAGGTAGCTGGAACTGCGACCAATCTTGAACTAAGGCGTCTGCCGCCAGAGCTCGGTGATCGTGAGACCGTGCCATGAAAACCGGGACCTTGTTGTTGTGCCGTGACGCCATCAGGTCGACGTCCGGCATCCCCCAGCGGCGACAGATCTCCTGAAACACGTCCGGGTGGAGGGACCATTCTCCTGCGTCCATGCCCTGGCGACTTAGAAAGTCTGCTTCCCAGTTTTCCACGCCTGGGATGTGGACTGCGGATATGGTGGATGCTGTGTCTTCCACCCACGTCAGAATCCGCCGGACTTCCTGGAAGGCTTGCCGACTGCGTGTTCCCCCTTGGTGGTTGATGTACGCCACCGCTGTGGAATTGTCCGACTGAATCCGGATCTGCTTGCCTGCCAGCCACTGTTGGAAGGCTCGCAGGGCAAGAAAAACTGCTCTGATTTCCAGAACATTGATCTGAAGGGTGGACTCTTTCTGAGTCCACGTACCCTGAGCCCTGTGGTGAAGAAACACTGCTCCCCACCCTGATAGGCTCGCATCTGTCGTGACCACCGCCCAGGATGGGGGTAGAAACGACCTTCCCTTTGACAATGAGGTTGGAAGAAGCCACCACCGGAGAGAGTCCCTGGCTGTCTGAGAGAGGGAGACATCCCTGTCGAGGGACGTCGACTTCCCGTCCCATTGGCGGAGAATGTCCCACTGTAGAGGGCGCAGATGAAACTGCGCGAAAGGGACTGCTTCCATTGCTGCCACCATTTTCCCTAGGAAATGCATGAGGCGCCTCAAGGAGTGCGACTGGCTCTGAAGAAGAGATTGCACCCCTGTCTGCAGCGAGCACTGCTTGTCCAGTGGAAGTTTCACTATCGCTGAGAGAGTATGAAACTCCATGCCAAGATATGTTAGTGATTGGGTCGGGGTTAGATTTGACTTTGAAAAGTTGACAATCCACCCGAACCTCTGGAGAGTCTTCAGTGCCACGTTCAGACTGTGTTGGCATGCCTCTAGAGAGGGTGCCTTTATCAGCAGATCGTCCAGATACGGGATCACAGAGTGACCCTGTGAGTGCAGGACTGCTACTACTGCTGCCATGACCTTGGTGAAGACCCGAGGGGCTGTTGCCAGCCCGAAAGGAAGCGCTACGAACTGCAGGTGTTCGCTTCCTATAACGAAGCGTAGAAAACGCTGATGCTCTGGCGCAATCGGTACGTGGAGATAAGCATCTTTGATGTCTATTGATGCTAGGAAATCTCCTTGAGACATTGAGGCGATGACGGAGCGGAGAGATTCCATCCGGAATCTCCTGGTTTTTACGTGTTTGTTGAGCAACTTTAGATCCAGGACGGGACGAAACGACCCGTCCTTCTTTGGCACCACAAACAAATTGGAGTAAAAACCGTGACCTTGTTCCTGAAGAGGAACGGAAGCCACCACTCCTTCCGCCTTTAGAGCGGCCACCGCCTGCAGCAGAGCATCGGCCCGGTCGGGCGGTGGAGAAGTTCTGAAGAAACGAGTTGGAGGTCGAGAGCTGAACTCTATCCTGTACCCGTGAGACAGAATGTCCCTCACCCAACGGTCTTTGACCTGTGACAGCCAAATGTCGCCAAAGCGGGAGAGCCTGCCACCGACCGAGGATGCGGAGAGCGGAGGCTGAGAGTCATGAGGAAGCCGTCTTGGTAACGGTTCTTCCTGCTGTCTTTTTTGGGCGTGATTGAGTCCGCCAAGAATCTGAGCCTCTCTGATCCTTTTGAGTCCTTTTGGACGAGGAGAATTGGGACCTGCCTGAGCCTCGAAAGGACCGAAAACCAGACTGACCCCTCCTTTGTTGGGGTTTGTTTTGTCTGTGTTGAGGCAAGGATGAATCCTTACCCTTGGAGTGTTTAATGATTTCATCCAAACGCTCCCCAAACAATCGGTCACGAGAAAAAGGCAAACTGGTTAAGCACTTCTTGGAAGCCGAATCTGCCTTCCATTCTCTCAACCATAGGGCTCTGCGTAAAACCACGGATTTGGCTGACGCCACCGCCGTACGGCTCGTAGAGTCTAGGACAGCATTAATCGCGTAAGACGCGAATGCAGACATTTGAGAGGTCAATGGTGCCACCTGCGGAGCAGATGTACGTGTGACTGAGTCGACTTGCGTAAGCCCAGCTGAAATAGCTTGGAGTGCCCATACGGCTGCAAATGCTGGCGCCAACGACGCTCCAATAGCTTCATAGATGGATTTCAACCAGAGCTCCATCTGTCTATCAGTGGCATCTTTAAGTGCCGCTCCATCTTCTACTGCAACTAAGGATCTAGCTGCAAGCCTGGAGATTGGAGGATCCACCTTGGGACACTGGGTCCAGCCCTTGACCACGTCAGGGGGGAAAGGATAGCGTGTATCTTTAAGCCGTTTGGAAAACCGCTTATCAGGATAAGCGTGGTGTTTCTGGATTGCGTCTCTAAAGTCAGCGTGGTCCAGAAAAGAGCTTAATTTACGCTTGGGATATCTGAAATGGAATTTCTCCTGCTGTGAAGCTGACTCCTCCGCAGGAGGAGCTGACGGAGAAATATCTAACATCTTATTGATGGACGCTATAAGATCATTCACTATGGCGTCACCATCCGGTGTATCCAGATTGAGAGCGGTCCCAGGATCAGAATCCTGGTCAGTTACATCCGCCTCATCACCCATAGATTCATCCCGCTGGGATCCTGACCAGTGAGACGAAGTTGAGGGCCCCTCATAGCGAGCCCGTTTAGGGTGTCTGGGACTGTCGTCCGAGTCAGAGACGTCACCCTGGGGTGCGTGTGACACCCCCGGAGCACGGAAGTGTTCCAGTTGAGGGGGACCAGGGAGCAATGATTCAACAGTGTCCGTGGTCTGAGTTACTGGTCTAGACTGCAATGTTTCAAGAATTTTAGACATAGTCATAGACAATCTGTCAGCAAAAGCTGCAAACTCCGTTCCTGTCACCTGGACAGCATTCACAGGTGGTACCCCCTGGGTCACGTCTAGCAGAGGCCCCGGCTGTGCAAGTGTCACAGGGGCCGAGCACTGCACACAATGGGGGTCAGTGGAACCTGCCGGTAGAGCAGTCCCACATGCGGTACAGGCAGCATATAACGTCTGTGCCTTGGCACCCTTGCGTTTTGCGGACGACATGCTGTTGCCTCCTTGTAATCTAGGAGGGTATATAGCCGAGTACACCAGCGACCGTACAGTGTCAGTATTTG